>NC_058524.1:304851290-306101290 GCF_904849725.1 Hordeum vulgare subsp. vulgare | reverse complement strand
CTTTACTTGTGCACACATCATCATAGCATGGCAATAAAAAAGGAAATAGAAAGATCAAATGCTTATCTCACGAGAAGTAATGACTTCACATGAAAAAGGGAATAAGTAATAAAAGTTATTGGTAGTTAACAAACATAGTATTGGTCATTGATGCAATCTAAGAAATATTATGAGAGAGGAGAGAAGGCTCAGATATAACTACAAAAACTTGGACATATTTTATGATTATGAAAGAGGAGAGAAGTCCCTCACAAAATATTGTATAATGATCAAGTTTTAATGTTTGACATGGAAGACAACATAATGATTATGGTAGTTTACATTCACGTAGAAGTTATATGGTCATGTATCCTTTAACATGTCGTGCTTGCTTTAGATCCTTTTCTAGAACAAAAATTCCATACTAAATAGAGATATTACTTGTGCATCCTTCACCCTAAACCCAATGTCTTGCCATAGAGTCCACCATACCTACCTATGGATTGAGTAAGATCCGCCAAGTAAGTTGTCATCGGTGCATCAAGCAATAAAAATTGCTCCTAAAAATGTATGATCTTTTATCGTAAGGGAAAATAAGCTCTGTACGATCTTGCGATGGACAATGAAATAAAACTGATGGACTGGATAATAAAGTTTGCTATGACAAGGGTTAATATAAAGTGGCGTTCCTTTACATTAAGAGTTTGCATATTCAAAACATTAAAAGCGCATGACAACGTTTGCTTCCCTCTGCGAAGGGCCTATCTTTTATTTTTAGGAGTTCATTCCTCTGCGTGAGTCAATAAAGTTTATTCCTCTTTCTACCTATATACTGTATAGTGGCAATCACCATGTTTTGAGGAATGATCCAGACTTATATATCCAAGTGGACATAGATGATCATGATTTATTATTGTTGACATTATCCTTGTGGTAATTAAGTTGGGTGGCAAATCATTTAAGCCCTTTATCTTCCTATATGTCCTATGAAAACATGAGCTCCAAAAATATGTCTTGAGCGTGAGCAATCATAGAAGATAAAATTATAGTTGAGTATGTAAACTTGCCAAAGGTAAATCTCTTACATAGACTGTCCTCCAAAATATGATGACTTATGATTGTCCCAATGACTCAGAACATAGTTTGTTGCTTGACAATAAAGATAATGCTTCTTACTCCAATAGTTTTGAGTGGATTATTACTTGTCTATGAGGAGCTATATGATAAAATACTTGTTATGCTAATATTCATGATGCTTTCAAGTTCATATTTTGTTTCTATTGAGACCTCTCTCTCAAATCATGTGGTCATTATTTTCGAGTTCGGCTTTCACTTGAGGATAAGCGAGGTCTATGATTGGGGTAGTTGATACGTCCATTTTGCATCATGAATTATTATTGATATTTATGTTATTATTTTCCATTATTCCCTATTATCATACAATTCTTATGTCCTTTCTCGATGAATATGCAAGGTACATCACGAAGATGGAAATTATGTGGAAACGGGAATTCTGGACCGGGAAACAAAGAAACAGGCAGAAAAATTAACGTGCTCCAAATGACATGATATTTAACAGACATGTTTTTGGAATATTTAGTAATTATTGGGCCAAAAATATAATAGAGGGTGGCCACTTGTTGGCTCCAAGGCAACACAGCGCGGCCACCACCTAGCCGCTCCCTGATGCCTTGTGGGCCCCCTGTTTGTCCTCTGACGTCCCTATTCTCCTATGTGGTGTGTTTTGACATAGAAAAATCATAAGCAACCTTTCGGGATGAAGCACTGGCATCTCGAGGAGGAAACCTAGGCAATGACCCTTTTGCTCTCTTGCGGAGAGATTATGCCGGGTAAACTTCCCTCCAGGAGGGGGAACTCAAAGCCATTGTTATCACCAACGCTTCCTCCTTTGTGGGGGAACAATCTTAATGAACATATTCACCAACACCATTTCATCTCCAACTCTAGTTAATCTCCTGTATTCAATCTTTCTCTCAAAACCTCAGATTGGTACCTGTGGTTTATTAGTTGTGTTGATTACATCTTGTAGTTGATGCTTGTTGGATTACTTGGTGGAAGATATTATGTTCAGATCCTTAATTATTATTATTACACCTCTGATCTTCAACATGTTGATGAGGTGTGTGTTGTAACTATTCTTCCTGTGGACATGGGAGAAGTCTTGTTATAACTAATCATATAAAGTCGGTATTCTTTTAGTATTTTGATCATATGTATGTTGTTACTTCTCTTAGTGGTGTCATGTGAACGTTGATGACATGACACTTCACCATGTTATTGATCTAAGGGAATTCATTATGTAGTAACAAGTAGATGATGGGTTGCGAGAGTGACATAAGCTTAAACCCTAGTTTATGTGTTGCTACATGAGGGCCTGATTTGTATCCACATGTTTAATGATATGGTTAGATTTATCTTAATTCTTCTTTCATAGTGGCGGATGTCGTGGGAATGATCCTGACAATAGTACCAGGGGTACGAATGAGGGGCGTAGCCTAGCTACAGCATAGTGGATAAACTCGAATGTACAAGTTCGAGCATCACTCGGGAGTGGTAATGACCCTACGTCTCGAGCTCAGACGCTAGTGTTCGATTAGGGGTGTGTGTGAGATTACATAGTTCTCAACCCTTGTTCAGGAGATAGGGTGCGGCTTATATAGAGTGCTCCACGACCGACCGAGTGCCATTACAAGGGCGAGTTAATGCTAATAACTACAGAAGTTACTAGTAACAGTAGCTCTAACTCCGGCATTACTGGTAATGCTCGTCTTCACTTCACTTCATGTGGTAGTTTAAGTCTGTGATTGTTGGAGTCTCTTCGTTGTCCACGCCTCTGTGTAGTCCGAGTATTGGGGCACGTCCAACTGACACAAGATGAACCTTGTGCAAACCGAGTTAGAACCTGCTTGCCGGACTGAGACCGTGACTGCACCTGTAGCTTTGGGGAGATTGATATCCATGTAGGGTCTCAAGTGGCCCCTAGGATGCAGGTTTTTGGGCCTACCCCTAACTTACAACCCCATCAGTAGCCCTTGAATCAGTTGAGGTCTTACTAGCTAAGTGAATGACACTCTTTAGTGTCCTCGATGTTTCGGAGACGCCAAGGTCGTAGCTCAGGGATACCTCACTCGAACTCTTAGTAAGCCATACGGATTCAAGAGTTAAAAATTCCAAGAGTTTGAGTATGCTCGCATTCTTGTAATCGGCATAATTTGATTATATTTTAGGAAGATAAATTGACGATTCAGACGATCGCGATCTCGGAGCTTCAAATGCCCAGCGACGAGACAGGACGAATCCCACCCGCGCTATGGTAAGGGTGATGAGATCACCTTCTTGTTTTACCCGAGAGATCGGGGTCCCATGGAAGGACGAGCCACAAGATGTTTGACTCACCTCAATCTGTGTCGTGGATGCAGAATTCATTCGGGCTATGAGGGCGGCGGCATTTCCATGCATTTTTTAATTCAGGGAGCGGAGGAGGAGCGGAAATGGCGATAGCGTGGCTAGTGGAGGTAGTGGAGAGACGCCTCGATTCTCGCGCCTGAGATGTCGTTGTTGTGCCATAGGTGCAGTGTCCTATGGATCCTGTGGATACCCCTTGTGCTGGCGAGGTACTTGATTGGGAATCTTTGGGTGGCATATAAAAGGGACATGGTAGAGAGAGGAGATGATCACACCATCAGATCTGGGCCATTTCCGTCTCCTCCTCGAACCATGCCGCTGTAGTTGAGAGTTTTCCTCATTCCCCAGCCCCCTCCCACCTCGCCCATCCTGTCGCGCGACATGGTGAAGGGCACGACAGCGAAGGACAAACGGCCCAAGAAGGGCTCCTGCGGGTCTACATCGAGTGCTGGGGTGCTCCCATTGGGCTGGATTGAGGGTGATTAGATGTCGTCTCGGGTCTCCAAGGGGCACCTACAGGAGCTGTAGAGCGAAGGTATGGTGGTCCCAGGGAGCTGGCGACTGCCGGAGGAGGGCGAGCTGGAGCCCGTGCCAAAGGGGTGATGAGCGAGTGCTGCTCGTCACCCATGTGGAAAGAGGTTTTCTATGCCCCCACATCCATTCTTTCATGCGTTCGTTGACTTCTTTGGTATGCAGATTCATCACCCCCCCAATGTCGTCTCATACCTATCTGCCTTCGTGTCTTGGTGCAAGAACTTCCTCGGATGCTACCCTTATTGGGGGTTGTTCAAGCACCTATTTACATGTCGAGTGATGACGGTAAAGAAGTCTTCTCAGTCGAGGGGGGTGAATGTAGTGCATCTCTGCGGCGGTTTAGGAATATAGCTCAGAGGGAAGAGTAGTTTCCCCCAAATAGCCTTCCCTAATTCTGTGAAGGGTTGGTAGGACTCCTAGTTCTATTGCCATGATGTCCCAGTAAGCGAGGGTTAGTCGGGTGTTCCACCTTATTCGGCTGAGTGAATCCAGTTGGCTCCTTCTTTGACCGTGTCAAAAGAGGATAAGATGGATGTAGACATTCCGGTGATCATGGTGGTTGCACTGTTACGGAAGGGTGTCAATGGGATGGATCTTCTCGAAATCTTCTTTCAGCGGATGATCCAACCCCTCCAGGCCAGAGCCCACCCCATGTGGATCTATCATGGACTGAATGACCCAACCTGCGTTCACCCGGAGGAAATCAGGGGGGAAGAGTTAGAGAACAAGCTCAAAGTCATAACACCTATGTGAGACAACCCTAGGAGGACCAGGTTGGTGCCCCCTTTCTCGGAGGAGCATCAACCGAATGAGGTAAGCTTACATGTGTTCGAACTAAGTGAACTTTATTATCGTTCTTTGCCTTTGTTTGTAAACTTGTTTCCTTCACTTGGCAGGCCAGTACGGCGTTGGTTAGCATCGTGCCGATGGTTGACCGTGCGCCGATTGATGTGGTGAGAGACACCGAGCACCTAGATGGCTCGGAAAATGATGAAGTTGACGATGATGAAGAGGATACGGAGGAGAGCATTGATGAACATGGGGATGAGGCAGAATCTTCTCCACCCAATGAAGTCCCACTTGTGCCTCTCTCCAAGGCACGCCAGGACCCTAGAGTCCATATTGGGGGCGCCAAGACACCGAGCGTGATGAAACTGCCCATGTCGACCATGCCGACCTGTACTTCGAAATGGGAGTAGTGTGAGCCCGGGGTGTCACTGGAAAAGGCCGCCAAGTAGCCCAAGACCACGGCCTCCAAGCCTCGGAAGGCTATACTACCACACATCAAGGTTGACGTGCTTGTGGCTTCGGCGTAATTATTTTTGCTGAATGATCTATTTCTATCGATTAAGTTATCCCGGGTGATGATTAATTTCCTTGTTTTTTTTGTTGCAGGCCTGATAGATTGACTGCTTCGCTGGAGCCCAAGACTTCTGATAAAGGGCAAGCCGACGCCAATGTCGCCTCCTGCAAAGGTAATTCTTGAGCTCACTTATGTTTCATTCGGTTCTTAGACTTTGCCTCGAAATGATCCCTTGAATGCCTATCAACGCGTGTAGGGCCGCGAGACATGATCGAACTTGACCCTATGAGTCTTCCAGTCATTGATGAAGCACCGAAGCAAGTGATGATTCCCACCCGAGTGGTTGAGCCCTCAGTTGTCAAGGTTCTGACTCCTGTGGTTTGGGGCACTACCTCAATTGGGACGTCACTCAGAACTGGTCCGTCTGCCACTCCATCGCTTCCTCATATGGACCGTAATATTTTCCAGTTACACCATATCCCGGAGGACCAAGAAGGCGCATGCAAGGAAGCCCTGGCTTAGTTGGAGTTGATGGTTGGGCGACTGAAGGAGGCATATGATGCGAGCGAAGCTGTGGCGAAGAACATCCACGTGAGTTCTTTTGTATATACTCTTTTTTTGTTTCTCATTCTAAGTGGGTTTGCTCCTGGGCACACCCACTGGGTGTCAACTTTCAGTTGGTGCGTGCTAAGCGCACCCACTAGGTGTAGTCCCCGAGGTTGCCGTTGACTGAAGCAGTCTGTGGTAGTCTTAGTTCCTGTGTTGACTCGAGAGAGGTTGATGGCAGACTGCCTGCGAGCTCGGGAGCCGTAATGACGCTATGGAGGGGGAGTTGCAGGACGTGCGTCTCAGTCTTGGTGCTGAAAAGTCCAAGAAAGAGGACCTGGAATAGGAGAAACACGTAGTCGATGGTAACATTTCTTGTCCGACTCTATTGTGGTTTGATGTTTCTCCCCATCCGACTAAGGTTATTTTACCAGATCATCTTTCTGAGAGGCTGAAGAATTCTTTTTATTTAGTTACCATGAAGGAGGCTGTCGAGAACAGGGGTGAAGATCTGGCATTAGCCTGGAGGGAGGCCAATCAGAAAACCAAGGTGGCTGAAACCAAGCTGAAGATAGTTGAGAAGCTTGAGGAGGAGAACCGGCTTTTGAAGGTTGCTATGGAGTAATATGCTAAAGAACTTATTGAGCTGAAGAAGCACTATGCTGAGTGGGAGACCAAGTTTGGGCAGGTCACCACCAAGAGGGCCGAATGGGATCGATTTATTGAAGACTACGACAAAGAGATGAGCGAGGAACTTAAAGGTATGTTGTGAATATGAATGATCCCTCGCTATTGTCTTATGATTTCTGAGTGATGTTTCACATCCTTCGCTTTTCCTCTCCGTCCATCCTTCTGTATTGGTATTGATGAGGAGACAAGGAGGATTGAGAAGTAGTTGAAACCAAAGTGAGGGCTCTTGAAGGACATTGCTGCTTTGGCCTTTCTCAGACTGGAAGCTCGTTCCAACTACATGCTCGGCTGCTTCAAGTGGATCCAATCGACAGCCTCAGTGATCGATCAAGAGGTTATCCCTGGTGAAGAGCTCCCCAAGGACTCTCAAGCCATTGTGGACTGACTAAAGGAAATCCCTGGTCAACTACAATCTTGAAATAAATTGGCGGTGCGGGTCGGAGCCATCAACGCCCTCTCACTCGTCCGCGTCCATTGTAAAGGGGTGGACGATGCGAAGATTTAGAACCTCACGGCCATTGACAAGAAGAGCGCCAAGTTCGAGTACTTCATGGAGATGTTCATGGGGGCTGCCACTCGGATCGTCGATGGGATCCACCTCAATAGCTTCGTGGAAGCATTGCAGTCTTCATCCTCCAAGTGATGCTCGGGAAAGACATTAAGTTTAATTTGCCTTGGAATGTCTAGTGGTTAATGTAACCTTCAAACTTTGATCGAGCCTTGGGCTCCCTTTATGCACACCTTTCACTTGCACTAGAACACGGATTTATTTGTTATGTTGTAATTCGAATTTGGGTCTCCAAACTGTTGATAGATTTTTCAGTCGTCACGTTTGTGTATGAGTTATCTCCTCATTTTGTGTCATTTCCATTCGGGCCAAAGCTGGCTCTCGGGGGAGGTTTGGACTTAGGTGAAAACATGTTCGTAACTAAGGGACGATTGTCATGTTCATCTTGGCAACCGAATGAAGGTCTTGCTCTCACTCGAAACTGTTTGTACGTAGGCAAAAAACAGGTTTGCTGCTAAGTCCCCGAGCATGGAGATTGTCCTTGTTCGGGGTCGGTTTTATCTTAGGCGAATTATGATTCACAACTAAGACATGGAAGTAGTGCTTGCGGGCCAAGTGATGGTCCTGTACATTGTGGTGTCTGAGCATGGGTATTTCCCACACTCGAAACTGTTTGCACATAGGCGAAAGCAGGTTCGCTGCTAAGCCCCTGAGCATGAGGTTGTCCTCACTCGGGGAAGGTTTTGACTTAGGCGAAAATAAGTTCGCAGCTAAGGGACAATTGTCCTCTTCATCTTGGTAGCCGAGTGAAGATCATGTCCTCAGTCCGAACCGTTTGAAATTAGGCAAAAGCGGGTTCGCTTCTAAGCCACCGAGTGTGGAGGCTTTCCTCGCCCGGTTCTGTTTTATCTTAGGCAAATCATGATTCACAACCAAGACGTGGAGGTAGTCCTTGTGGACGAAGCGATGACCATGTGCATCACGGGATCCGAGTGTGGGTGGCGCTCGCTCCCAGAACCGTTTCCACTTAGGCGAAATCAGGTTCGCTGCTAAGGCCCCGAGCGTGGAGGTTGTCCTCACTCGGGGCAGGTTTTGACCTAGGAGAAAGCAGGTTCACAGCTAAGCAAAAATTGTCCTATTCATCTTGGTAGTCGAGTGAAGATCATATCCTCACTCGGAACCGTTTGAGCTTAGGCGAAAGTGGGTTGGCTGCGAAGCCCCCTAGCGCGGAGGCTATCCTTGCTCGGGATCAGTTCTATCTTTGGCCAATCATGATTCACAACCTAGACGTGGAGGTAGTCCATGTGGACTAAGTGATGGTCATGTCCATCGTGGCGTCCGAGTGTCGGTAGTGCACGCACTCGGAACCGTTTGCACTTAGGCGAAAGCAGGTTCGCTGCTAAGCCCCTGAGCATGGAGGTTGTCCTCACTCGGGGTAGTTTTTGACTTAAACGAAAGCTGGTTTCCAGCTAAGGGATGATTGTCTTGTTCATCTTGGCAGCCGAGTGAAGTTTATATCCTCACTCGAACCATTTGAGCTTAGGAAAAAGTGGGTCCGCTGCAAATCCCCTGAGTGCAGAGGCTGTCCTCGCTCGGGGTCGGTTTTATCTTTGACGAATACTGATTCGCAACCAAGACATGGAGGTAGTCCTTGTGGACTAAGCGATGGTCCTGTCCATCTTGGCTTCCGAGTCTGGGTAGTGCCCGCACACGGAACCGTTTGTACTTAGGCAAAAGCGGGTTCACTGCTAAGCCCCCGAGCGTGGAGGCTGTCCTCACCCGGGGCAGGTTTTTGAGGGAGATGTTTCATCGGCGTGAGAACTTTAACAAAAAAGGTTAAGGTGGGAAACATTTTATTCTTCAAATCATTCGGAGTTGTTACAGGAACAAAGATACATGTTCTACGTATGGAAATTGCAGAGCAGGTCCGCGTTCCTGGTTCCTCGCTCTTCCATCCTGTTTTGGAAGTTGTAAAGCTGATAAGGTCAATTGTGCAGGACCTTCGGGATTGCAAAGGGACCTTGCCACGGAGGTGCCAACTTGTAAGGCTTTTGTTGGTCCAGTCGGAGGACCAGGTCAACCTCCTGGAAGGCTCGCCCTTTGACTTGTTTATCATGATAGCGCCTCAAGTCTTGTTGATATACGTTGACCGAATGAGGGCTAGTCCTCTCTCTTCTACCAGGAGATCCAAACTATCTTGTCGTGCTGCTTCGGCTTCAGCTTCATTGTATTGCTCCACTCGGGGGGAGTTGTGACGTAGGCCCCTCGGTAGAACAGCTTCGGACCCATACACCCTGAATAAAGGGGTACGCTTGGTGGACTGATTCAAAGCACTGATAAGTCCCAAACGTATCTATAATTTCTTCTTGTTCCATGATCTTTTGGGTGACATTGTTATATGTTTTGCTACACTTTCATACCTTTTTACACATATTTGGACTAACATACTAACTTAGTGCACCCAGTGCTAGTTTTTGTCTGCTGATGTATTTTTTGCAGGGACTTTCACCCCAATTTACCGAGTCCCAAAAATCACGAAAAATATATATATAAAGCAGCATGACGGAAGCTTCGAGAGCACCAAAGGTGGGCCACACGGGAGCCAGGCGTCGCCATCGCGACCTCCCTTTGCGGCCTACCCCCTGGCCGCGCCCACAGGTCGCCTGGGTGGGGCCTACCTCCTTTGGTGCCCTACCTTGGCTCCTATTTTTACCCCCGTGGAGGAAACGCTGATTCCGAAACCCTTTTCTCCAGAAGCAATTCTGATCTCCGCCGCCATCGCCAACAAGTTTCAGGGGACCATAATTCATGTGCCATCACCCTACCGGGATGGGGAAGTGCCCCCGGATTCATCTCCATCAACGATGCTTCCTCCCTCCATGAAGCGGGAGTAGATCCTCCTCGGGGCTGAGGTCTTGTACAATAGCTATGTTGTTAATTCTCTCTCTCATGATGTGATCTTGATCGTGATCATGGGCTATGTTAAACTAGGGTGATCCCATGATGTTTCCCCTTCTTCTATGTATTGGATAGATGTACTCACTTGATCTTATCTAGTATAGTCCTCGAGACCATGGTGACAGCGGTCTATTGGACATGGATTAGAAGAATATTTTCATGAGTGATTTCCTCTTTTGTGATTTGATTGAAGATTGAGAGTCTCGTGGTGCTTGTCTTTGACTATCGTTGAGATACGTTGTGGTGATTGTGGTACTCTCCTTGGATGGTCGCGGTGACATTGGGAAATCCATATAAGAGAACTACGAACTCTAAGGTGTGCTTTTGTATCCCTACATAATTCTTGTCCTCTCTTGATCACAAAGGAATGACCTCCGAGTACGTCACCATTGCATGTTTTAGTGGAAAAGTCATGTGATTAGACTATGTTAATGTTGTTGAGAGTTGCCACTAGTGAAAGTATGAAGCCTCGGCCTTGTTTCTCACATTTGTTACACCGTTTATGCTCACTTTTGTCACTTGCTACCTTGCTGCCAATTTTATTTCATATTTACAATACCTTGTTTTACCATCCATGTCACTTGTCTTTAGCATCTCTTCGTCGAACTAGTGCACCTATACAAATCACAATTGTATTAGGTGTGTTGAGGACACAAGAGACTTCTTGTATCTTAATTGCAGGGTTGCTTGAGAGAGACCATCTTCAACCTCTACTTCCCTGAGTTCGATAAACCTTAGGTCATCCACCTGAGGGAAATTGCTGCTTTTCCACAAACCTCTGCGCTTGGAGGCCCAACATAGTCTACAAGAATATTAGCATGCATAGACATCAGTCACCTGCATACCCCACAGGATGGATGGCAATTCCTCTACCCATGCGCCCGCGGTATACTTGAGGTCTCTCATGAGTCGGAGCTCCAAACCTTGTAGTATCATACCGTTTTCTTGCTCTGCCTGTCCATTCGACAACGGCTGAACCATGGAGGCATACTTGACCCGAGTGCCCTGGGAATGGTAGAACACGCGGAACTCGTCTGAGTCGAAATTGGATCTGTTGTCGGTGATGATATCATGAGGAACTCTGAATCTGAGGATAATTCGCTGAATGAATCTGATGGCAGTCGCTGAATCCACGCTTTTGATGGGCTTCGCCTCGACCTACTTGGTGAACTTATCCACCGCTACTAGCATGTGGGTAAATCCTCCAGACCCGGTCCATAAAGGGCCGATCATGTCAAGAAACCACACGACAAACATCTAGATGAGCGAAGTCGTCCTTAACGTGGATGCATGCTTGTGTGACTGATTTTTTAAAATTGGCATCTGACACATAGCTCGACTAGGTCTCTTGCTGCCTCATTGGCTCGGTGCCAATAAAATCCCGCTCGGAAGGCCTTGGTCATCAGAGTCCTAGAGGAGGCGTGATGGCCGAAGGTTCCCGAGTGAATCTCGTGCAAGATTTCCACTCCTTCCTCTAGGGAAATACACTTTTGACTGGCTTGTGTAAGCCTTTTCTTGTATAATTTGTTTCCTATAACTTCAAAAGATTTAGACTATTGAACGATTCGGCGGGCTTCCTCTTCATCTTCAGAGAATTCTCGCCGGAGCAAGTAAGCCAAATAGGGCTGAGTCCATTCGGGCATGATGATCAGCATCTCATGGACGAGGTCGATCACAGTCGGGACGTTAGTTTCAGACGGATTTGAAGGACCGACTGCCTGTGGGGGATCCTCTGTAAAAGGGTCTTCTTTAACTGAGGGGTGCGTAAATGTTTGAGGAACATGCTTTTTGGAACAATTCTTCGAGTAGAAAGAATCTTGGCCAAGTCATCAGCCACGTGATTCTTGGCTTGGGGCACATGGTGCAATTCTAACCCTACAAAATTCTTCTCTAGTTTCTTGAATGTGTTGTAGTGAACTCCCATGGTTGGGCTCCAAATGTCCCACTCCTCCATGCGAATACCAAGTGAGATAGCCCGTATAGGAGGGCCTTGTACTCGGACACATTGTTAGATGAGTCGAAGTTGATTTGGAGCACATAGTTTAGTCGGTCTCCCCTGGGGAAACGAGAACTACTCCAGCCCTCATGCCATGGAGCATCTTGGATCCATCGAATAACATAGGCTAATGCCCAGGAACACTAGGAGCCGGCTTCTCTTGTTCTATCCAGTCGGCCAGGAAGTCCACCAGGGCGTGAGACTTGATCGCTTTTTTGGATTCAAACTTGATCTCTAGCAGGAGGAGTTCAATTGCCCATTTAGCAACTCGGCTAGTGGCTTGTTTGTTGTGTAGGATTTCCGACAAGGGGGCATCACTGATAACTTTGATAGAGTGATCTTGGAAGTAATGGATCACCATCTTCACGGTCAGATAGATACCATAAACCAGTTTTTGGTAATGCGGGTACCTTTGCTGGGAGGGAGTCAATACTTCTGAGATGTGATCGATGGGCCTTTGTACCTTGTATGCTCTGCCTGCTTCCTCAAGCTCCATGGTGAGAACGGTGCTAGCCACTTGGCTAGTGTTAGCGATGTACTGGAGCAAGGGGTCCTGGATGCCCGAAGCAGCTAACATTGGCTAGGTGGAAAGCAAAGCCTTGAGTTGGTCGAATGAGATTTGCACTTCGTTGGTCCACTCAAACCTACTAGATTTTTTCATCAATCGGTAAATAGGTAGTGCCTTCTCACCGAGTCTCGAGATGAAGCACCTCAGAGCCGTGAGGCAACCTGTAGGCCTCTACACATCATGGATGCTCTCTGCACATCTCATTTGGACTATGGCATCGATTTTATAGGAATTGGCATCGATTCCTTGATGGGAAACGAGGAAAATGAGTATTTTGCCTGCTGGCACAACGAAGGTGCACTTGGTCGGGTTGAGTTTCATCCTATAGCATTGCAGGTTCGCGAAGGTTTCGACGAGGTCAGTTAGGTGGTCAGAACCTTTCCTCGACTTTAGAATGATGTCATCCTTGTACGCTTCGACAGTCCAACTGATCTATTCCTACAAACACTTCTAGATCATACGCTGGAAAGTAGCCCCAACATTTTTTGAGGCTGAATGTCATGGTGATGTAGCAAAAATACCAGAATGGGGTGATGATGGTTGTTTTTATTGCATCGGGTCTATACATTCAGATCTGGTGGCACCCAGAGTACGCATCCAGGAATGATAGGCGTTCACATCCAGCAGTGGAGTTTACAATATGAAATATGCGAGGTAAAGGGAAATGGTCCTCCGGGCAGGCCCGATTGAGGTGCTTGAAGTCAATACACATTCGGTGTGAATTGTTCTTCTTGGGCACCATGACCACATTCTCAAGCCACTCGGAGTGGTAAACCTCGTGGATGAACTCGGTAGCTAGGAGCCGAGCGATCTCCTCACCTATCACCTTGCGCTTTTCCATGGAGGAGCAACGCAAGTGTTCCTTGACGGGCTTGACCTTGGAGTCCACGTAGAGGCAGTGCTTAGCGAGCTCCCTCGGAACACTCGGCATGTCAGATGGCTTCATTGCGAAGATGTCCCAGTTCTTATGGAGGAATTAGATTAGCTCGGCTTCCAATTTATCGCCGAGTGAAGTGGAAATGTTCGTCCCAAAGGCACACAGATCGGTAGGGTGGAAGTGAACCTGTTTGGTCTCACCGGCCATCTCTCGTTGGAGGAGACGATAGTCTCGAGCCGTGTCCTTGGCGGGGACGATCTCCCTGTCATCATCCTTATTGGCGTTGATCGGGTAGGGTTGGTCCAAGAGGTTCCTCTTAGACTCGGTTATCTTTTTTCCCGCTCAATCTTTCTTCTTCTACTGTTTGGACTTGCTCTAGTGTTGTCATGTGATAGCAGTGACTTCGTCCTTGCCATATGCGTCAGCCTTTCGCTTCTTCTTCTTGCCAATGTTACCTCCCGACTGAGGAGCATCACCAGCTTGTCTTTGATGCTACACAGGAAGTCTTCTTCTTTGCTGTTTGCATACCGATTGGCGATTTCGATGGCGCGACTGAGGGACAGATCCCCCGATCGACCAAAGTTGAGAATGAGCTCCAAGTACTGAGTTCCTGACTTGAAGGCGCACACGGCTTGATGCTTGATGACATTTTCCACTATGCTATGCAACGTGGTTCATCACTAGATGTACTCACAAAGAGTCTCGTTGCTCTTTTGGATGCAATGTTGCAGCTCCATTAGGTCACCCGGGCGCTTGTAGGTTCCTTCGAATGTTTTGATGAACACTCGAGCAAGGGCTCCCCAGCTGTGGATACTACTGGAGGGAAGCTGATTGAGCCACGCCCTCGCCGATCCCTGCAACATGAGTGGCAGGTGCTTCGTCGGGACGAAGTCGTCACCACCGACTATTTGGAAGGCTACTCGGTAGTCATCGAGCCAAGTTTCTGGCTTGGACTCTCTGTTGGACTTACTGATACCTGTAGCCAATCGGTAGTTGGAGGGGATCTCCGCTTTGTGGATTTGTCTGCCGAAGCACTCGAGGCTAGATACCCCTCGGCCCGCTCGTAATCGATCAATCATGTTCGTCATGATTATGGACCTCGTGTTGAACTGGGGAGCTCGGTAGCCATCATCTTCATAACCCATGTGCCGATTGGGGCTTGGCGTGCGGTCGTGATGTTAGTGTCCGACTGAATCACTCCTCCTCGGAGGTGTCCCGCTATGAAACCGACAATCGTGCCCCCGATCCCCGTGCAGGCCTCTCGGAGGAGATTTTTGACGTCTTCTTGGTGCGTGAAGGTTATCAGCTGAATGCGTCGTGTCCGTTTGGATGGACCTGTTGTGGATACGATATCATGATTGCGATACCGCGTAGTTTTGTTACAAGGTAGTCGTCAGCAGATACTCGATATGCCGAGTGCCTTTCCCTGCCGCGGAATCACTCAGCTGAAAGCAATCAGCAATCCGAGTGTTCGCGGTCATGTTCTGCAAAGGTGTCCACATCACCTTGATGTTATGTTGGCGGTTGTTCGGAAACAGCTGCCGTCGATGCCGACTAGAACTGGGCTGGTCCCTTGTTGCTCGGACATTGAGTGAGTGCTGAAGTCGTTCGAGTCGCTCGCGCTCGGGCAGAGTGGCCTGGCGCGTGTTCTCCAGTGTTATTTACTCCGGGGTGTTCCCGGTGTTGGGCGTACGAAGAGCTTGATCGCTCCTCCACCGAAGTTCCTCCCGTTGCTGCTCCATGAGCGACTGTGGGACATGATGGTTGCCATTGCCATGATACCGCTCGCCGTCATCGTGTCCATGAGAGCTCTCCGCGGCAAAACTAGGGGTTCCTCCCCTGGCTGTGTCGTCCATCAAGATCTCCGCGGTGTCTGTGCTGCTTTTACAGTCGGAATCATTGAGTGATCCATCGCCCGATGAAGGGAAGAGGGTGACGATGGGCTCGTACGAATCGAGCATAGCCACCTATCATGACATGCCCTGATGGGCCATCACATGTTTGATCCACCGTTGCAGTCGTGAGCACCCAGAGCGCTTGCGATGAACTGCAACGGGACGTGGGGGCACCGAGTGATACGGTACCGACGGCTGTAGGATCAGGACCCCATGTGCAACCGCGCTGAAGTGTGGGGTACCTCGAGCAAGAAGGGCGTCGGTGTCCAGTGGCGCATCTTGCAGCCATGCGGAGTCCTAGACAACAAAGCTGAGGGAACCGAAGACGATCTCTCCCCCGAGTGTCATCATGATAACGAAAAGGATGGAAACTCCAGCTGCGTCAGATTTGCTAAACGCGCAGCCCCATGGTGGGCGCCAACTGTCGTGGGAATTATCTTGACAATAATACGAGGGGTACAAATGAGGGGAGGAGCCTAGCTATGGCATAGTGGATACACTCAGATGTACTAGTTCGGACCCCACTTAGGAGTGGTAACGACCGTACGTCCCGGTGGCCAGTTTTTGTTTATGAGGGGTGTGAGATTACGGAATGCTAAACCCTTGTTCAGTAGCTCTGGTGCGGCTTATATAGAGTGCGCCAGTACCGGCCGAGCGCCATTACAAGGGCAAGTTAATGCTAATAACTACAGAAGTTACTAGTAACAATAGCTCTAACTTCGGCCTTACTCGTAACGCTCGTCTTCACCGCACTTCATGTGGTAGTTTAACTCTGTGGCCCTTGCACTCTCTTCATTGTCCATGCCTCACCATGGTCCGAGTGTCAGGGCACGTCCGACTGATAGAAGATGAACCGAATGACCTTGTGCAAACCGAGTGAGAACCTGCTTGCCCGTGTGAGACTGTGACTGCACCGGTAGCTTTAGGGACATTGATGTCCATGTGGGGTCTTAGGTGGGCCCTGGGTTGCAGGTCCATGGACCTACCCCTAATGTAGAACCCCAACATATGCTTGTGAGAGAGGGTAATTATAAGTTGGTTTTTTGTTCAAGTAAGAACAACACCTTAGCACCAGTACACACACAGATCAAATCATCAAAGTAGTAAAAGCGAATCAACTAAATATGATGAGCATGACTAGACAAAAATTCCCATGTGTCCTCGGGAGCGCTTGCTTAATATAAGAGTACTTTCAGGCATGTCCTTCGCTACAAAATAGACTGGTCTACCTTGCTGCACCTTTGCTAGTATTGCTACTTGTCACTTGTTACGAAATATCTTCCTACAAAACTATCTATCACTGTTACTTGCAGCACTTGCAGATAATACCTTGTCCAAAACCGCGTGTCATTTCCTTCTGATCCTCGTTCGGTTCGACACTCTTACTTATCAAAAGGACTAGATTGATCCCCTCTAATTGTGGGTCATCACACGTCACCAGGAACTTAACCATCGCTGGTCGGCCCACGATCCTATTGTATGGCAGGGACATCTTGGCAATGTCGAAGATGACCCTTTATGCCGTGAAGTTGAGCTTGTTGCCCACTATCACTAGCAGAGTTATCTTCCACGTGGGCTGCAGATTGCCTAGGTTGACCCCATGGAGGGACCCTGTTGGTTTGAGATACATGTAGGGAATATGAAGCCACTTGATCACGTCGGGTGATATCATGTTCAAACCAGCCCCACTATCGACCAACATGTTTGTCACATTGAGGTTGTGAATCATTGACGAGACCAACAATGGCACACACCCGACGGCAGTGGTGCGGTCAGTGTGATTATAAGTGTCAAAGATGATGGGAGTGTTGGACCATTTCAGTGGTTTCTTTGCCTCTGTTGCTCGCTCTATCGTTTTGACTTCACGATCCCATTGTTTGAGATTCCTATGGGGGGAGGCCAAAGATGCGCCTCCATTGACACATATAACATCCAGAGCCCTCTGGAACTCCTAACCTACGGATCCTTCTTCGCCCTCATCATCATTTTGTTCTTCATTGACATATTTCATGTCTCGGCCTCGAGAAGGTTTCTCCCTCAACTGCTTGGCCTTTCCATGGCGGTTGCAACAGTTCTTCTTGTCGGATCCACCTGCGTCGTCCTAGCCTTTCTACTTGTCACACCTTTCGTTCTCTTGCTTCTGTTTCACGACAACTGCTCTACCTGGTGGCACTCGATGATATCATGGCCTTTGGTGAGGTGAATCTTGCAGTCTCGCCTGCCGGTCTTCTCTCCTCCCGTGGCCTCACCCTCTTTGGAGCAAATGGCAACATCCTTGCCGGACCCCTCATCCTTTTCCTGTATGTCGATAGTGGAGTTTTTGGCGGTTTCGACAGCAATAACTGCTTTCCCCTTAGGCTTTTTGTTGCACTTCTGGCCCTTTCCCTTGGAAGCGTACATGTAGTCGTCGTCGTTTGAGTCGACTTCCACGCTGGCGTCCTCTCCGGGGAGCCCACTTCCTTCTTTGGCATGTGCACTCCTGTGAGCCAGAGCGTAGAGCTCGGCGACGTCCCGTATCTTGTTGATGCTCATCTCCTCGTGCATCTGGAAAATTGGGTACGTTTGTGTGGAACACAGCAATCACCACAGCAAGGTGGATGTCCGGTATGTTGTGGTGTACACGGCTGAATCTATTGATATACTTGTGGAGGGTATCCTCCTCTCTCTGAGGGATCACATACAAATCACTTGGCTCCCCGGGCAGCTTGCAATCCCTGTTGTAGGCACCAATGACCTGGTTGCATAGATTCTCTGAGGAGGAAATAGATCCCTCTCGCAAGTTCATCAGCCAACTCATCTTGTTGGGCATGAGCGCCAATGGGAAGTGGTTGGCGAGAACTTTCTTGTCGCGTCCCCCGGCAGCCTTCACCGCTATGGTGTAGATACCAAGGAACTCTGACGAGCTTATCTTCCCATCATATTTTCTGGTAGCTTTGTCCTGAAGGCTATGCTAGAAGGCAATGGACTTGCTGCATATCACAGGTGAATGTCGAGAACAAACCTCATAAGGTAGGTTGTCGGGTGCTTCCGGCGCTGGCTTATCAACAACTGGATCAGCATGACCGTCTGATTGGTGACGTGTCTCCCATCGGCTCTGATAGTGGCGCACACGTCTCCTTGCGCCTGTCCTTCAAGACCTGTCATTGATCTTTATTCTGCCACAGGTCCGTCGAGGCTGAGAGATCTCGTCCCGCACGGCGGTCCTGGGAGTAGGTTGTTGCTATTGTGGAGGTGACTGCACCATAGGTGCTCCGCCTGCGTCGTGTCCGATGGTAGGCCCCGCCTGGGCAGCTTGACGCGCGTGTGAAGCTTCCGCCACATTTGGCCGGTCGTTGTTCACGAAGCTTAGCAAATCTGGATGGTGGCCCTCCATTCTTGCATGTTTTCTCGCACGGGAGGGAAGTTCAGAACCAGTTGGGCTTGTGCCAGGGTTTCCCCTTGGTTTTGTGCATGGAGCGATATGAGGCATCGGTGGCGCTCTGACTCGTAGCAATGCCAGAAGGAGCACCTCCACACGTCGTCGCACGCTCTCCAGTCTCACGAGGGGGTTGTGGACAATGCTGGCCCTGCGCACCGTGAGATTGGTGTGCAGGGGTCATCTCCGCATGCCGAACGGGTCGCCTCCCCGCGGGCGTTGGTCGCGATGGGATTGCAAAGTGCGCGATGGGGGTTTTTCCATACGCGTCGCGGTCTTAGGCATGGCGTTCGCCGCCACCGCTGTTGTAGTGCTGCCTTCAGAGTTGCTACAACAGCTGGGTCCAGGTTGCGGTTTGTAGAGTTGTGCGTGGTGTTGTGGCTACGCTCTCCACTATGGAGTGTGTGATGCCCGTCCCCTCCTTCGTCGCCCGATGCGGCCGGTGTAGGTAGATTGGGCGAAGACGGAATGTCTGTTGATGCTCCCCTCGTCTTATTAGGCGCCATGGGATCATGATGAAGATGCTGGCGATGACACGGAGTGTTGGAGAAGATTTGTGCAGCAAATCCCGCCTACCCGGTGCACCAAATATGTCGGGGCAATTCGACGATCTATGCGACCGACAAGGCCCCTTTACTACGGTTCTTCGGCAATTACAGGAGCACAAAGAGCATCACCAGTAGTTGTGTGCACGGCATAAAACCCTATGTCCCGTGTTTTCGTGGATTATGTGGATGGTCATAGTACAAACGCACTCGCCCGAGAATGATGCTCGAGGGAATAAGCTACACGTGTGGAATGAACTCAGTGTCGACCTTTCTAAAGGTAGCCATGGACCTCCTTATATAGTCCAAGGGGTTACCACAATGTCCAAATTAGTCTTTTCGTTGGAGAATAGTCCACAAGCTAACTGCCAAAACTACTCACAGAAGAAATAGTGTGAAATCCCTAACTCTGACGAACAAAGATAGATGCACTAAATGCACCATGAGGTGGCGCGCTCCTGATGTTCCTTGGCAAGGATTGTCTCTCCTTTTGTTGTTCCCCAAGCTACCTTCTATTTGCTTGACACGCCGCGGAATTCGTGTCATTAAAGCGGTTGCATGCGTTTCACTAGACTCACCTAACCGCGTGCCCGATCGACACCTCACTGATGCTGACAATCAGCCTCATGAGGTGGACCGGTGGACATGTGGAGGGGTTTTTCTATGCGCGGTTGATATCTGGCTTTTCTCCTCCCAACAAGGCGGCTTGTCAGGGCCTTGTTTCTGATCTTTGCTCGCTATCGTGTGAAAAGTTGGCATCGGCCGGCAGGGTCTTGCCGGCCCAGGGGTCACGGCTGCCTGTGTACATGTATGTGTACTAATAACTCCATATTTTAGTACAGAAAGAGTCACCAGCCTGAGTACATGCGCCTCCTCAGGTCTTAAGACATGGAACGTATGTTGTTCGAGAGACTCCTAGATGACCTATCGCTGCTTCTCGGTCTGTCCAACTCAGAACTTATCTTGACTCGGATCCGACTACGCCGAATACGACCACATCTTTTTGAGTCCATATTGTCCGGCTATCATCCAATGCTACATGGCCAGTGAGATCAGACCATCCATTGTGTCATATGTTAGTCTTATTGGCCGTGTGTCCACACAACCCTTTCGACTAGGGACCATTTAGGACAGTCATCATAAAATGCATAGTCCGACAAGCAAGTCGCGTACTTGTTAATACACATCACCGATTATACCCAAGGACTATCTTTTGACAGAAACACATAGGAAATATCATCATACATGATTGGCTCTAGGGCATATCTCCAACAAGGACAACGCTACTATTATACGCTTGCTCCGGCTAAAACTTGTCCCCGCACCACTTCTAATTTTTTTATGTTTTTTAATTTCTGCATGTTTACGCCATATTTAAATAGATACAAATTTTATACAATAACAACTTGCATATTCACTGAAAATATGTCACACAAAAATGTCTAATCATCGGCATTGAGGAGCAAATATTATTAGAAGTGCTCATCTCATATCATCATGATCATATTCATCATTCATGGTCGAACACATGTCTCAAAATAGCGATACTAGTTAGTAGAAGTCTCGATTACATGCAACTACATAGTCACATACTCATGTTTCATCATCTATGTAAACTATGATATGATCGCATAGAAGAGAAGAATGATCACGATGAGCGAAAGCAGGGTTGTGTAGTAGTTCTTGAGGCATCGTTTAAGATTCCCTTCTCACACTAGGGCCAACCTCGAGTAACTAGATTGCTCCTTGCTTAAATTGTCAAACACTTTCTGGGTGCCGCTCGGGAAGCAGTGCACTTGGGCCTAATACCCTCGCCACTCATCGTACAATCCCAGAACCCTCCCTATATATGTACACGATATACCGCTTCCTTTCCATCAATGATCAGTACACAAGTACGAGATGCATATATAATATAGCGAATTCAACGATAATATGCAATATAAGATACTTGAGTAACACAGAGTGAAATACATAGCAAATAGAAGCAACATAATCTAGACATAGTTAATGAAATACATTTGTCACACCCTGTTTTCACTTCACTTTTACTGTAGTTCAAGAATTTGAGATTATTAAAAGTTTTCAAAACCAATGCTGTGAGTACCATGGTTGTCATTGTATGCTTCTATGCTTGATTGTGTATTATCAAAACCATATTTCTCGAAACCAAAATATTCTCAAAATCCTTTTTATTATTTCAGACTATTTCAAAACCCTGCTTTGGGTTGCACTACAAGTCCTTGGCAGCAAGGGAGTGCTTTCACCCAAAGATGATGATATCGTTCTAAAACTATTTTAGCTTACCAAAACCATAAAATAATAATTTTATAAATTATTTTCCTATTTTATTTGCATGTCCATTTCTGAGGCTAGAAATGATATTCCTATATGGAAAAAGTACCTTTCTTCCTTAGAAAAATCTGAGAAACTTTGTGAGATACTCACAAGACATATATTTTCATACATAAGATTTTCGACCCCTATTTATATTAAAAATATTTGATTAAATCCTTGAAATCCTATTCTGTCTGTTTTGATATTTTGGAATATTTGCAAAGGAAATATTTCAAATAAAATCCTATAAAATTCCAGCAAACTTCCCAAGCAATATTTAGTGGCCACACCGAGTTTCACCTCATTCCAAGGTGGTTTGGTTCACTAAATAATTCCAAAACCTTTTCTGTATAGAACCAAGTTGAAACATCTCTACATTACAAAGTTTTTCCAAATGGGATGAAACTTTGTGGGAGTGTTCAACACCCCAAATGTCGAGCCTCTTCCAAAAATTGGATTTGCACGAAGTGGTTTACCCACATTCCCTTTGGAAGGGACATATCTGCCATTTGGGGGGTGATTTCTAGTTTGCATTGCCAAACTCATCCAATGAGGCTCAAATTTGGTGGAATATCTTATTTTTGCACCCAAGCTAATCTTGTTAACTCTCACAACCAGTGGTGAGGTGTTGCTACTCCAAACACATGTCGAACACCTACTACCATTATAGTAAAACAGCTCCTACCCCACTCCACACTTAAGCTCTTCCCTCCAAACCTTTTGACCAAGTAGCCAACACCACTCCCCAACTGCAGGAGAGTGCCCCCTCTCTGAATCGAAGCTGAAGCCACCAAATCCCCATTCTAACTTCTGGTCTAGCACTGGCATCTCTTATTTCCTCTCCTCCCATGAGCAATAGTGAGCACATCGGCTCCCAAACGGCTAGGCATCTCCAAGCCAAGCCCCAAGACAGCCCAGACAAGGCCACAACGCCCTAGAGCACACCAGCATGCCATGGCCTGCCAAAACTAGGCTCTAGGCATGCTGCTGGGCACACCCGAAGCCAAGGTGGCTAGCCCGGCCGGTTCGAGCCTCCCCTATTGCCATTTCGAGCCCCGACCACATTTCTGCATCAGGGCAGCTCCAGGGACCCTCCTCCCTCGCTCTGTTGACCGGAGCGACGCGTGCCCACGCGCCAGATCCACCAGAAGACCGTGGCCACGTGTGCTCGCTCCTCCTCGCCCTCTCTCCCTCTCAGTGGGTCACGCAGGTCCTAAAACCACATCCGCACACCGTGGTTTCGACCCCGAAGGCTCACTGCTCCTCCTGCGAGCTACGGTGAAACCATCGGCGCCACTGGCTCGGTACACCGTCGGGATCCTATAAATAGGGCCTCCCCCTTGCAACATCACATCCATTCCATCTCTCTAGAGCCTGAATTCCACCCTAGCCTCTTCGTTTGAGCACAGAGAACTCTTCTGGTCGAGATCAACCAAGGCCCCACCGCTTCAGAGCTCCGTCGATCTCGGGCTACGTGCCAGCTCAGGGAGCTTCCCCATCACCTCCCCGAGCTTATCCACACTGGTAGCACCCTGTTCATCGACCTCCCGAAACTACTCCGCCGTTGCACCTCGTCGCTGGGGAAGTAGGGCCTCCCCGTCAACCTCTCGACCACCAGCAGGTAGGCGACGGTAGGTTGGTTCCATTCCAGCCCTTGGTTGGGCTCAAGGCCGTCGTTAGCATCACCGACGGGCCTCCCCTCCTCTCTGTCCCGAGGTGGAAGACGACCTCGATAGGTGAGGCTCACTTGTCGGTGGCTCCTGTCTCCCTCTCTCTCCTCTCTACCGATGATCGTAGGGGCCCGCGCGTCAGGTTTCAACTTGGTTGTGCGCATGCGCCTGGGTTGGTTTGCTGGCTGGCCAGCTTGGCCGGCCCAAGCGAGAGGCCGAGCCAGGCCTGAGCCCCATCCCTTTTTCTTTTACTGTTTATTTTGGTTTTAAATGTTTTTTATAAAAATAATTATCCAATATATTTTTATTATTCTTCCACCATAATTCTTCTAAAAATGAGTAGTATTTAACACATCCTTTTTTAACAATTTTGAGACAACCTTTCTGTTTTATAATAATTCAACGGGAATTTTGGAATAATTTTGCTTCTGTTAAAATACTTTTAAAAATAATCCTTTCACTAAAACGAGAGACAAATATTTTTAAAATAACAATATGGATTTATCAGAATTAAACATCATTTTTAAAGTGACTTTGTGGTCAGTTTTTGAGTGACCGACTTATTGCTTTTTATTTATTACGACGAGAGAAACCACGTTTGAGGAAGGCCCCGAAGAACCCGTATACTTAGCTCATCAAGGCAAGCAGCCCTTTGACCATGTTCGACCATATGTAATATTGCATGCTAGTAAAGCAAATACTACCGTTGCATGTGATCATAAGTATTCAGTAAATAATTGAAGTGATGTTACCGATGGCTCCTCCGGAGCACTTGCATTTTAAGCATGATCCTACCACCTATGAGGGTCACGGTAATATCATGTTGACAAGTAGAACTAAGCATAGTAGAAGCATGAGCATGGTGATGATAAATATCAAAGGTTTATGAAAACCCCGTCGGATGCCACTAATGCCCGAGGGTGATGATGAGTTAGGTGGCCACTTTTGGAGAAGTGGTGCACCAGGTGTTTTTGTGTGAGTGGTTTCGGAAATGGGATTAGATTTATGATGTGTCAACCGTCCCAACCTTACATGTGCTACCACGTTACCCCTTTATGGGACGTGGCTTTGTTGAGTACTCTGGTCGGTGTTAGCAAAGAACCACATTACTAGTGGCGTGAGAGATGTGTGGACACTCTCGTGACGGGGTCATGCCAGGTAGGACAACTATGTTGTTTTTTCGAGTTCCAGGCACATCGTTGGTCCCCGCAGGCATGATACTGTCCATTGTTGGTCCTCGTAAGACGTACATCATGTGGGCTGGGTACCAATCGAGTGGACCTCTTTGTCTAGTATTGTGTGGGGAAAGGAATTGATCGGGTACTTACCTCAGGTATGTTATATACCGTGAGTCGTGGATGACACGGAAGTTTCCCGGATCTTGTGGGTAAAGCATACAACCTCTACAGTGTAAAACTATTCGAATAGCCGTGTCCATGGTCAAGGATAGTTGGGTGGTGCTGCTTAAACTACGTCCAGTCGTTTCCATATAAACCAAGTGTGTGTGTGTGTGTGTGTGTGTGTGTGTTTAATGGTGTTATCTAAGAAAGAGTGGATATGACCAAGTTTGGTGACTTGGCATACCGGGTGAACCAGGAGTGTTCAACCCATTACAGATATATTGATATCTCTAACCTATTCTTCTAATTACCATCTAGCTTATGTTGCACATCCATGAACATGTTTATTTACAGTTAAGCTGCTATCCACCAAAACTGCATATTACTTATTATTCTACCAATTGCACTGTTCATATCATGGGCTGTTTGCGAGTACATTCAAAGTACTCATTGGCTTGCCACTGGTTATACTATTGACCAGACATGGAAGGACCGGAGTTTGGAGAAGAGTACGTCATCGGAGACGGCCTGCGACTAGAACGCTTCCCAGTCAGAATGCCTATTGGTGTATGATACGTCTCCATCGTATCTACTTTTCCAAACTCTTTTGCCCTTGTTTTGGACTCTAATTTGCATGATTTGAATGGAACTAACCTGCACTGACGCTGTTTTTAGCAGAATTGCCTTGGTGTTATTTTTGTGCAGAAATGAAAGTTCTCCAAACATCCTGAAAATTTACGGAGATCATTTATGGAAAATATGAAAAATATCTGCACCAAGTTCCACCTGAGGGGGTGGGCCAGTGGGCCACAAGCCCTAGCTACGCCACCACCCCCTGGTGGTAGTGGGCAGGCTTGTGGGGCCCACATGGCTCTGCCGCCCCCAACATCAGATCTATAAGTTCACTTTCATCCCAGAAAAAATAAGGAGAGAAGTTTTCGTCGCGTTTGCGATACGGAGGCGCCGCCACCACCTGTTCTTCATCTAGAGGGCGGATCAGGAGTCCGTCTTGGGCTCCGGAGAGGGGAAATCGTCGCCATCGTCATCATCAACCTTCTTCCCTCACCAATTCCATGAAGCTCTTCGTCGTTCGTGAGTAATCTATTTGTAGGCTCGCTGGGCGGTGATGAGTAGGATGAGATCTATCACGTAATCGAGTTAGTTTTGATGGGGATTGATCCCTAGTATCCACTATGTTATGAGATTGATGTTGCTACTACTTTGCCATGCTTAATGCTTGTCACTAGGGCCCGAGTGCCATGATTTCATATCTGAAATTATTATGTTGTCACCAATATATGTGTGCTTTAGATCCGATCTTGGAAGTTGTAGTTACCTACTATGTGTTATAATCCTGCAACCCCGGAGTGATAATAACCGGAACCACTCCCGGTGATGACCATAGTTTGAGGAGTTCATGTGTTCACCAAGTGCTAATGCGTTGGTCTGGTTCTTTATTAAAAGGAGAACCTTAATATCCCGTAGTTTCCTTTCGGACCCCGCTGCCACGGGAGGGATGGACAATAGATGTCATGCAAGTTCTTTTCCCTAAGCACGTATGACGACACACGGAATGCATGCCTACATCACATTGACGAACGGGAGCTCGCCACATATCTCTCCGTGTTATAACTGTTGCATGATGAATATCATCCCAACAAATCACCAACCCATTGCCTACGAGTTTGTCCTACTACTGCTGTTACTTGTCTTGCTCTGCTGCTATTGTTGGTGCTACTGTCGCTTGCTACTGTTGCTACTTGCTACTGCTGTCACTACTGCTTTTCCTTGCCGCTGCTATTGTTCGTTACACTGCTGCTACCTGCTACAATCTTGATCGCTGGTTGCTGACGGTAACTGACAATTTCCGTCAACGAGGCAAGTTGGCGCCATTGATACAATCGTTAGGAATAGTCTGCCGTCAACAGATCGTTTCTAACACCGTTGTTGTCATACTACTTTGCTACTGATACTTTGCTTGTAGATACTAATCTTTCAAGTGTGGTTCAATCTGACATATTCAGCTGCTAATACTTGAGAGTATCCTCTCACCGCCCTATAGGCGTACCAACAAATTTGGGTCGAATACTCTACCCTTGAAAACTGCTACGATCCCACGCGCTGGTGGGCCGTCAAGAACATTCTTCTAGTTTCGATTGCCGGAGAGTGCTAGCAGCATTCTTGTGGTGTCGTTGCAAGGGGAAGAATAGTTGACATCAAGCATTTTTTTGGCGCCATTGCCGGGGAGGTATTGCTATATTCTCTGAGTCACTTGGGATTTATATCTGCTGATCACTATGAAGAATCTGAAGGATCCGAAGACCAATGTCTTGCCCTCAACTACGAGGGGAGGTAAGGAATTGCCATCTAGCTCTGCACTTGATTCACCTTCAGTTATGAGTAAGCTTGCGACATCACCTCCTACTAGAAATCTTGATATGTCTCCTGTGCTTGATGATGCTTGTGATACTATGCTTGATACTATGCTTGATACTATGCCTAATGATACTATGCTTGATACTATGCCTGATGCTATGCCTGATACTGCTAGAAATACTATGCCTGATGATGCTAGAGATGCTATTTTTCCTGATGATGCTATGCTTGATACTGCTAGAGATGCTACTTTGCCTGATGTTCCACTAGGGGTGTTCTTTGATGCTCATATTGCTAGAGTTACTGCCAATGCTCGTGATGCTTCTGATACTGCCGATACTATTGAGATAGAACCTGCTTTTGCTCCTGCTAGATCTAGCTCTCCTAGATATGAATTGTCGGATATACCTGAGGGTTACATTATGGAGGGAGAGATAGCTGAGGATTTCATTGCGTGTAAGGATGCCTACGACATTGAGAAATCACTTCTCAAGTGGAAGGAAAAATCTCTGAAAGCTAAGATGAAATATGACCCGAAGTTTGCCACTTCACCTATCTTTATCACCGATAAGGATTATGAATTCTATGTCGATCCTTAGATAACCTCTCTAGTCGAATCTGATCCTTTTCACGGTTATGAGTCTGAGACGGTCGTAGCCCATCTTGCCAAACTACATGATATAGCCACCATTTTCACTAATGAGGAGAAGATCCGCTACTACTATATCCTTAAGTTGTTTCCTTTCTCTCTAAAGGATGATGCTAAAGTCTGGTTCACCTCTCTTGCTCCTGGATGTGTGAGTAGTCCCCAGGAGATGGTCTATTACTTCTGTGAGAAATATTTCCCTGCCCATAAGAAGCAAGCTGCCTTGCAGGAAATATACAACTGTGCTCAACTCCAAGAAGAGAGTCTTCCACAAGCTTGGGGGAGGCTCGTCCAGCTACATAATGCTTTGCCTGATCACCCTCTTAAGAAGAACGAGATACTTGATATCCTATATAACGGACTTACTGATGCCTCTAGAGACCACCTAGATAGTTGTGCCTGTTGTGTTTTGAGGGAACGAACTGTAGAACAAGCTGAGATTCTACTGAATAACATCTTGGTCAACGATAATGCTTGGACTATTCCTGAACCACCTCCTAAGCCAACTCCTAAGAAAAGAGGTATTATATTCCTCAGTCCTGAAGATATGCAAGAAGCCAAGAAATCTATGCAAGAGAAAGGCATTAGATCTGAAGATGTCAAAAATCTACCACCTATCGAAGAGATCCATGGTCTCGATAACCCGATACAAGTAGTAGAAGTGAAATCTCTGCGTAGGTTTGATGAGAGTGATATTCATTTTGATAAACCTGCTAGCCTATGCTTTGATGAATTTGACAACTTTGTTGCCAAACAACAGAGTTTCAATGATTATGTTAGCAGACATTTGGAACAAAGTACTCGTACGCTTAGCCATTTAAGTGCTTGTGTAGACGGAAATGTCAATGATCTGAAGCTTTTGAGTAAACATGCCTCTATGATTACTACTCAGGTAGAACAAGTACTTAAAGCTCAGAATGACCTGCTCAATGAATTACATGACAACTCTGTCAGAGTCATTAGTAGAGAAGGCAAAATGACTCAGGAACCTTTGTATCCTGAAGGTCATCCTAAGAGAATTGATAAAGATTCTCAAGGAATCAATGCTGATACACCTAGTCATCCAAAGTAGAAGAAGAGAGATGATAGAAGCCTGCATGCCAGTTCACCAAATACTGTCACACCTGAAAAACCTAATGATATTTCTGTGTCTGATGCAAAAATACAATATGGTGATGAACATGAACCTGGTGACAATATGGACAGTGATGTTCATAATAATACTAAACCTAGCAATGATGATGATGTGGAGATTGAACCTACGGTTAGTCCTCATAACCCACAACCTAACAAATACGATAAGAATGACTTCACTGCTAGGAAGGATGGTAAAGAAAGGGAGCCATGGGTTCAGAGACCTATGCCCTTCCCTCCTAAGCCATCCAAGAAAAAGGATGATGAGGATTTTGAGCGTTTTGTTGAGATGATAAGACCCATCTTTGTGCAGATGCGGTTAACTGATATGCTCAAGATGTCTCCGTATGCCAAGTACATGAAAGATGTCATGACTAATAAACGGAAGATACCAGATCTTGAGATCTCCACCATGCTTGCCAATTACACTTTCAAAGGTGGAACTCCTAAGAAACTTGGTGATCCTGGAGTGCCCACTATACCTTGCTCCATTAAAGGAAACTACGTAAGAACTGCCTTATGCGACCTTGGAGCCGGTGTTAGTGTTATGCCGCTCTCTCTTTGTCGTAGACTTGAGTTGGATAAGTTGACACCCACTGAAATTTCTCTACAAATGGCCGACAAATCAACTGCTTTCCCTATCGGCATTTGCGAGGATGTGCCTGTTGTGGTTGCTAACACTACTATCTTAACAGACTTTGTTATCTTGGATATTCCCGAGGACGATACCATGGTTGTCATCCTCGGAAGACCCTTTTTAAACATTGCAGGGGCTGTTATATATTGCAACAAAGGCAATGTAACTTTCCATGTCAACGGTAATGAGCACACAATGCACTTTCTGAAGAAACGATATCAAGTACATTGCATCAATGCTATCGAAAAGACTTCATCGATTCCCATTGGGAGCTTTGAATGCCCTATTCCTCGTGTTAAGATGAAGTATGATTTGCTTGTTGGGGAGATACATATCCCCATTGAGGTGACTTAGTGGCTATTCGAAAATTCTCCGTTCTCTCTTGCGATTCGAAAAGGTTTTGTCATAAGGATTTGATCAACCCCATTGACGGATTTCTTTCGATGACCATGAAATGGATGAATCAAAGAGTCACATACCTCTGTTTTAAGCTTTCATTTTCTATTGCTTAGAAGAAAAATGATAGAATTAGTTTAGTTTTTCCAGTTTTCTATTTTAGCATCCCGGAGAAAAATACCTCGAAAATAAAAGTTCTCCGATGGTCCTGAAAATTTAGTATGATTTTTTCTGGAATTTTTTAAAATTACTAGGCCTAAGAGCTGGCCTGGGGGCCAGACCAGTGGGCCACAAGCCCTGCCACCGCCACCCACCCCCTGGTGGCGGAGTGCAAGCTTGTGGGGCCCACAGGGACCCCATCCACTCATTCCAGCTCCCAGCCTCTTCTTCCACCTCCAGAAAAAATTATTTCGCAGCTCAAACCCGTGTTCTTGCTCATTTGGCTGTGATTTTTGATCTCCTTGCTCAATGGACCATTCTCCGAACCGTTTTTGGGAAATTACTCCTTGGTAAGTGACTCCTCCATTGGTGCAATTAGTTTTTAATCTAGTGCTTTATCCTTTGCGAATTCTTGCTACCTTGGTGACCATGTTCTTGAGCTAGAAATGCTGATTTTAGCTGGTCCCAAGTAGTTTTAGCGCGTGATACGGTCTCTAGGCACTAGTAGGAGTAGTTGCTACAAGGTGTGATGGGTCTTGATTCGCTTTTCTCTTGAACTTAAAAAAATTCAGCAAAAGGAAATTATGTTCAGGAGGAAGTTTCATGGTGGTTCCTCAAGTAAGAAGGGTCCTCGTCTTTCTTTTCGGGAGCTCGAACCTTTTCAACTAAGGGACGCACCGGTACAACCATGTGAATGGCCTTCCGATGAGTTCATGATCGAAGCAGGTTTCAAGGATGAGTTTGATACACTTGTCCGCAATGCCGGGTTAGAAGAATTCCTCTCAGATAAATGTGAACGGTATGCTATGCTCACTGCCTCTTTCGTGCATAGATTTAAATTTTCAGTTGGCGATGAATCATCCAGACTGTTTGATGTGTACGATAAATCCTATACCGTGGATCTGGAGGATTTCAACAGGATTTGCAAGATACCCGATGGGGGTAGTATTAATGATCCTTCTAAGTCTTCGGTCAGAGACTTTGTCTCCAGTATAACTGTTGGAGAAACCAGAGATATCACGCAAGCCACCATAGGAAGCTTCCATTTCCCTGCCTTGCACTACCTTGCCCTCTTCATAGGTAGGTGCATTAACGGAAAGGGTGCACATTGTCACCTATGCGCTTCCGACCTTAGTATCCTTAAGAGCGCAGTAACATGTGACAAGAGCTTCAATATGGGAGCTATAATAGCAAGGAGGCTGACTAAAAATGCCAGTGATGGGGATTTCTTTGGTGGAGTTTATTCTACACGCTTAGCAAATTCTCTTGGAGTATCCATCCGTCCAGAAGACCCTCCTCTCCGTACACCCTACCTTGATCGTGTCGCTCTAACACGCTACTAGTTCCTTGAGAGAGATCATGGATCCCTCCTATACTGCTTGATATTTAACCGGCAGCGTGTTTTCCATATTACCCTTCCTGCTCCTGCTTTCTTTGACTTTCAGGTAAAATGAAGATACTACATAAACATAGGAGAGGCAGAGGAGTATGAGAGGGAGGCGACGGCTGCCCAACTTCGTGAGGCAGCTATTCAGGCAGTGGTTTGCAGCACTCCCGTATAACACCCATTATGACTTTGGGTTTCGCTAGGACCATCCATGGGAGTATACCAAGTTAGGCCAAAAGCTTAAGCTTGGGGGAGTACGTGTTCTCATCGACTTTAGATTCATGCTTATGCTTTCCCTTTGTTAGCCGGTGTTTACACTTTGCCACTCTATTATCCATGCTATTTTATTTTTGTTTTCTTGTTTTCTTGTTTGCGTCCTTTTGAGAAAACCCAAAAAGATTTTTCTTTCTTCTTTTGCTTGTTGGGAGCTTTCCCGTGTAAATATTTTGCTTTTTCTTTCGGTCAAGGTAGAAGATATTGGTTACAATGTTTAGTGGTTCTTGCATGCTTACCCGTTTAGCTTTCAAAGAGCCATATTACTTTGTCTTCTCCTTTGTGTTTACCTGCAGTTCAGCTTAGTCCAATGCACGAGCACCCTTATTATTGTTCACATCGTTTGATCGTGCAAATGAAAGGCAACAATGATGCTATACGATGAAGTGACTGAGACTGAAAAGCTGGTATGAACTCTATCTATTTTGTTTTTGTAAATATGACTAGTTTGTCGACCTAGATTCAGCTTTGTTGTGAGATAACCATGTTTGCAATGACAACTTAGAGATCATAGTTTCTGATACCATGCTTATTTAGGTGAGAGCTTATAATGGTTTGTCTTGAATGCCAACATAGATTTTGAGATGACTATGATGTAGTATGATAGGATGGTATTCTCCTTTGAATGTTTCAAGTGGCTTGACTTGGCACATGTTCATGCATGTAGTTGAAACAAAATCAACATAGCCTCTATGATGTTCGTGTTCATGGTGATTTATATCCTGTTCATGCTTGCATTCAATGTTAGTCAAACTCATTGCATCTTGATGACTGTTGTCGCTCTCTAGTTGGTCGCTTCCCAGTCTTTTGCTAGCCTTCACTTGTACTAAGCGGAATACTGCTTGTGCATCCAGTTCCATAAACACAGAAGTTTTTCCATGAGAGTCCACCATACCTATCTATTAGCGGTATTTACATGCCATTCCAAGTAAATTTGCATGTGCCACTCTCTAAACCTTCAAGAAATAATGTGTTTTGCTTGCCCGAACCGCTCATGTGGTGGCAGGGCGATATTGGTATCTTCCATGCTAGGAGTGTTATCCTCGACATGTGTTTATTCACTGTCATTCACGAGAAAGGGGCTGGTAGTTGGAATGCCCAGTTCCACACTTAAATCGAAAACAGAACTATAAAACAAGACTCCCCCCGGATTGATGTTAGTATGGACCGTACCCGAGGATTCAGCTAGCCGTGGAGTGTGATTGATTGGTGGTGGGGGAGTTAAAACTTTACTTTTCTGTTTGGGAACCGCCTATAGCATGAGTAGCATGGAAGATATTGAGAACTCTTGGTCATTGCATTGACAATGAAAGCATGCCACCCAAAATTATTATGTCTGTTTTCAAAGCTTGAGCTCTGGCACCTGTGCAAATCGATGCTTCCCTCTGCAAAGGGCTTGTCTATTTATTTTCCTGTCGAGTCATCCTCCTCTTATATAAGCACCAATTAGAGAGCACCTCTGTCATTTTTATTCTTTGCTTTTGATTGATATTGAGTATGACTATGACTGGATCTTCGTTGCTATGAATTACAATGTTTAGTCAGCCCTTGATCTTTGAAAGTGATCTACATTTATGTTTTGCGGTCTCAGAAAGAGCTAGCGAGATACCACCTATTCATATTGCTTCATGCTTGTTTTGATTGAAGTGTTGGTATTTGAAACTCATTATTATTTGCTCGTTAGCTGATTATGCCATTGATATTAGCTTACCGTGAGACCTTTGTGTCATTTGCTTATGTGGTTAACTTGTGATCTTGCTGAAATTCTGGTTATGAGTTAGGCATAGTTGCAACAACAAGATCAAACAGAGTTTGTCAAAGTTTTTCTTTCTCTCTCAGTTTGCCAACAGAGTTGCTTGAGGACAAGCAAGGATTTAAGCTTGGGGGAGTTGATACGTCTCCATCGTATCTACTTTTCCAAACTCTTTTGCCCTTGTTTTGGACTCTAATTTGCATGATTTGAATGGAACTAACCTGGACTGACGATGTTTTCAGCAGAATTGCCTTGGTGTTATTTTTGTGCAGAAATCAAAGTTCTCCAAACGTCCTGAAAATTTACGGAGATCATTTATGAAAAATATGAAAAATATCTGCGCCAAGTTCCACCTGAGGGGGTGGGCCAGTGGGTCAGTGGGCCACAAGCCCTGGCTCCGCCACCACCCCCCTAGTGGCGGTGGGCAGGCTTGTGGGGCCCACACGGCTCTGCCGCCCCCAACCTCAGGTCTATAAGTTCACTTTCGTCCCAAAAAAATAAGGAGAGAAGTTTTCGTCGCGTTTGTGATACGGAGGCGTTGCCACCACATCTTCTTCATCTGGATGGCAGATCTGGAGTCCGTCTTGGGCTCCGGAGAGGGGAAATCGTCGCCATCGTCATCATCAACCTTCATCCCTCTCCAATTCCATGAACCTCTTCGTCGTTTGTGAGTAATCTATTCGTAGGTTCGTTGGGCGGTGATGAGTAGGATGAGATCTATCATGTAATCGAGTTAGTTTTGATGGGGATTGATCCCTAGTATCCACTATGTTCTGAGATTGATGTTGCTACTACTTTGCCATGCTTAATGCTCGTCACTAGGGCCCGAGTGCCATGATTTCAGATCTGAAATTATAATGTTGTCACCAATATATGTGTGTTTTAGATCCGATCTTGCAAGTTGTAGTTACCTACTATGTGTTATGATCCGGCAACCCCGGAGTGACAATAACCGGAACCACTCCCGGTGATGACCATAGTTTGAGGAGTTCATGTGTTCACCAAGTGCTAATGTGTTGGTCCGGTTCTTTATTAAAAGGAGAACCGTAATATCCAGTAGTTTCCTTTTGGACCCCGCTGGCACGGGAGGGATGGATAATAGATGTCATGCAAGTTCTTTTTCCTAAGCACGTATGATGACACACAGAATGCATGCCTACATCACATTGACGAACGGGAGCTAGCAACATATCTCTCCGTGTTATAACTGTTGCATGATGAATATCATCCAAACAAATCACCGACCCATTGCCTATGAGTTTCTCCCACTACTGCTGTTACTTCTCTTGCTCTGCTGCTACTGTTGCAGCTACTGTCGCTTCCTACTGTTGCTACTTGCTACTGTTGTCACTACTGCTTTTCCTTGCTGCTGCTATAGCTCGTTACACTGCTACTACCTGCTACAATCTTGATCGTTGGTCGTTGACGGTAACTAACAATTTCCATCAACGTGGCATCTTGGCGCCATTGATACAATCGTTAGGAATGGTCTGGTGTCAACAGATCGTTTCTGACACTGTTTTTATCATACTACTTTGCTACTGATACTTCGCTTGCAGATACTAATCTTTCAGGTGTGGTTGAATCTGACATATTCAGCTGCTAATACTTGAGAGTATCCTCTCACCTCCTATAGGCGTACCAACAAATTTGGGTCGAATACTCTACCCTTGAAAACTGCTACGATCCCACACGCTGGTGGGCCGTCAACAACATTCTTCTAGCTTCCATTGCCGGAGAGTGGTAGTAGCATTCTTCTGGTGCTGTTACAAGGGGAAGAACAATTGACATCAGTGTAGGCTGATGGCATGGGCACCTGCTTAGCCCTAAGATTTCCGCTACTAGTTGTATGAGTGTAATTTGGCCTTAAAGGCACTACCTTGTGAACTTGACCTTATTAGTCATGTGTTGTAATATTTCGGTACTTGGATGTAAGACTCTTAATATTCATCATCTATGTGTTCGGTGAGCACTGATCTTTGGGATCACTGAGCACGTTCATTCGGCGATCTCGACTCATAAGTCGGGGTTCCCACAAAGCTGGTATCAGAGCCATCCTGACTGTAGGAAGCCTTAGGTAGCATGGATGATAGCCGGGATGATTAGTGCACTTAGCCCTTACACTTGAGATTTTCTGTACCCAACAAAAATTTCTAACCCTCTCCTACAACCTTCTAGATGGAAGCCGTACCTGAGAAGCTTCTCGAGACGGGCTTTCCCCTACTTTTGGGAGATAGCCTCGAGAAGTGTCAAGTATGCCGCATGCCCATCTTCCTCTACCACGAGCACTGGGTCAATGCCGACACCAAGGAATATCACGTGCACGTGATAGTGAAGGCTAACGACTCCCCAACCAGTTGGTTCTTTGAAGGACTACAGATGGAGAATCTCATGTTGGCAGTGGAGACAGCCGCAAGAGAGGCGCTCGTGCGTCTCCATGACATCCTTCTCGATATGGCTAACGAGCCAGCTACTCGTCACATGCCTTTTATTAAGGACGGGATTGACGGGAGTTGGACACTCAACCCATCTACAGAGGATGGGATGCCACTAAGGTTTCAGACCTACTTCGGCCTCTCTGCCGACACCTTGACTGACCTTCTGATCAAGGAGTCGATGACGCTTCGACAAGAGCTACACCAAGTCAATGACCTACTTCACCTGGAGAAGATGAAGACCCGGAGGGAAGTCAGCCATTGCCTTCCGAGGAGGAATACCACCACTCCAGGCCACTCCTATTCAGAGTCACCGTCTGACCGCGGAAGAGTGCACTGAGCTCCTCACCGCTTCACTGACTAAGAGACGCCGTGATGGAACACTTCCGTCTCCCTCACCTCTGAAGGAGGAAAGTACCAATGAGGATGAAGACAAAGACCTTCCCGAACCTACCTACGAGACCGAGAAGTCCGCCGCTTAGAAGTGCGACTTAGGCAATTAGGAGTCTTTCCCCAAGCGTAGTGAATCCATGTATCAATTCATGTGTACCATGAGTGTTGTGTGAATATGTATGATGCAAGCTGCATCTCTGCCTTAGGCAGCTTGTAAGCGACTTCATCACTTGTTTTAAATTTAATGCATTAGCTTTCCCCATAATACTTTGTTTAAAAATCTCAAACTAGCACAACACCAAACCCCCTTATTAGAGCATCATCCCTTTTTATTCCCGGCCAATTCGGCATATTGACCCGTCTACTCCCCTGACAGGGTGGTGATTTCAACTCGCACGAGCACCTTTGGCAACCCGGGCTCTACCTCCTCTGGCCAGCAGGAGGGAACCGGTGGGTATGCTCAAGCTGGAGATCACCACGAGCTACAACAGGGCGATATTCCTCCGCCACCGCCTCCTCCGAAGAGCCTGACTGTGGCTCAGTTCCTCTAAGCTCTCTGATAGGAATGTCAATCCAATAATACCGCCATCCAACAGCTGGCTCATGTCTTGGTGAACAATCCACCGCAGAACGGAAATGGAAACGCTCGCTCTACTCTATCTGAGCTTATGCGGACTACGCCTCCTATATTCACGGAGACGACTGAACCATTGGATGTCGATGACTGCATCCGCACTATCGAAGACCTCCTCGTGCTGTTCAAGTGCACCGATGATCACGAGAAAGTCCTTTATGCTTCTCACTATCTCGGAGGCACGACCAGATCTTGGTGGGACGAGTTCCAAATCATGCGACAATGGCAAGCTATCACTTGGACAGTGTTCAAGGAAGGACTCCGCGCTTCTCACCTTCCTCCCTGAATGATGACCATTAAGAAGCGGGAATACCGAGCCTTATGGCAAAGCAGTGGAACCGTCAAGGAGTATCTGCAGAAGTTTAACCTCCTGCCGAGATATGCACCACAGGACGTCAACACCGAGGCTGCAAAAGTGGAACACTTCATGGAAGGACTACACTAGTAACTCCAGTATCAACTGTTTGTTTGTGAATGCTGGACCTTCTGCGATTTGGTTAACAAGGCCCTCATGTTGGAGGATAACCATCATGCAATGGACGACACCCATAAGTGCAAGCTGATGGGTAGTGGAGGACCCAGTAACCCGAAACCACGCCCATGTCAGTCAGTTGCAGCAAGACCCAGTTATCAGCAACAACACTACAAGGCACTAACATTCCGCCAGAACTATCAGCCTCAGCAGCAAGTCAACACCAAGCCAGCATTCAACCCACCGAACAATAGTGGAGTCAAGACCAACATCCCAGGATAGGTTACCGGTTTTGGATGTGGACAAGCTGGGCACTATTCCAGGCAGTGCCCCAACAAGAAGCCCCACGCACCGCGCCCCAATGCGCTAAATCAAGGACAAGGTCAAGGAGCACCAGGCAGGAACCAAGCTCGCCGCAACCAGAAGTATCACAGCAGGGGACGTATTAATCACATCTCCGCAGAAGAGGCACATGAAGACCCCGACTACATTCTGGGTACGTTCCTCGTCCACTCCACCCCAGCAACAGTAATGTTTGATTGTGGTGCTTCGCATTGTTTTGTTACTCAGAAGTTTGTGGAAAAATATGGTTTGAAGCCTACCCTACTTAACGGGAAAATGGCAATACATACCCCGGGAGCAGTGGTAAGGACCAACCTAGGATGTAGAGGAGTCGGGATCAAAATTAATGGGTTAAGCTTCTCAGCAGATCTCATCGTCATTAAGTCGCAAGGCTTAGAAGTGATCCTTGGCATGGATTGGTTGGCCAAGCACCAGAGCATCTTGTACTGTGCCAACATAACTATTACCATGACAGGCGACCAGGGGGTCAAAGTCAAGTATGTCCCTGAGCCTACGTCCGCTCAAGTCCCGCAGGTAAATTGCCTATCAAGAGAAGAGTTGGACCGAGTTCCGGTAGTCTATGAATACCCGGACGACTTTCCTGATGAGCTACCAGGGATGCCTCCCGACTGAGACATCGATTTCATCATTGAGATCATGCCCTGGTCAAGGCCTATCCATCAAAAGCCTTATAGGATGGGATCCAAAGAGCTAGCAGAGCTGAAGAAGCAACTCAGGAAGGGATTCATTCATCCGAGTGCATCACCTTGGGGATCACCTGTTCTGTTCGTGTCTAAGACACTACAGGAATTAGCTTCTTTTCCATCTGCCATCACAGACGGCAAAGAGTAATCCACCGACGGCAAAGAGTAATACACAGACGGCAAAGAAAACTCCTGTCGGCAAAAATTCTGCGTCAGCCTACGACGACATTGTAGCTTCTTTGCCGTCAGCCTCACCGAAGCGGACGACAAAGAGCTTTGCCGTCAGCTTTTCATAAGAGCAGTAGGCAAATAGGTCGAGACGGCAGCCGACAGGCGTTGCCTCCGTTAGGGGCTAACTGAGGCTTTGCCGTCTGCCTTGCCCTCTTCTTTGCCTTCTGCCTCGCCCTCTTCTTTGCCGTCTGCCTCGCCCGCTTTTTGGAGCTAAATGGGCTAATTATCCCATTTTAGAGGAAAACAAGCTAAGTATATAATATTAATTAGCTAACCAAGGTTCTTATGCCATTTTGAGGTTATTATGGTATTTTGGAGCTAAATGGGCTAATTATGTCATTGTTGGGGAAATTTTGAGGTTCATATAGCAAAAGAGGGGAGCTAGTGGGCCTTCAGGCAGCCCACAAGCTTGCCCACCGCCACCAGGAGGGGTGGTGGCGGAGTGGGGGCTTGTCGGGCCCTGGTGGCCCCCTCCGGTAGTTCTTTCGCCCAGTATTTTTAATATATTCCAGAAAAAATTCACGTAAATTTTCAGGGCATTTGGAGATGCGCAGAATAGTGGACTAGGATTTGCTCCTTTTCCAGTCTAGAATTCCAGCTGCCTGAATTCTCCCTCTTCAAATAATCCTTGCAAAATAAGAGAGAAAATGCATAAATATGGTACCACAAGTAATATAACAGCCCAAAAAGCAATTTATATTAACATGAAAGCATGATGCAAAATGGACGTATCAACTCCCCGAAGCTTAGACCTCGCTTGTCCTAAAGCGAAAACCAAGTTCCATAAACATGTCCACATGTTTGGGGACGAAGGTGTCGATAAAACATAATACGTACATGAGGGCATCATCATCACACATAGAACAGCAATATATCATAGAGATTTTTATGGGAAAGTAACAATTCCTTTACAAAGCAAAGCATGAAGCAAAAACCTTACCAAGAAGTAACCAACAATAGTCCATAGTCATTGAAGCAATTGCAATTTATCACAACATCAGAAAGAGTCAAATAAGAGCTTGTAAGGCAAACCCACATACTCAATCATCTCTTTCGTTTTCCACAATTTTTACAACTCACGTGGTACTCATGGTATCAAAGTTTCAGCTGAACACAGAGGAAGATAGGGGCTTATAGTTTTGCCCCCCAACAGTTTACCTCAAGGGTAAAGTCAACAATAATAAAGCATGAGTTCTCAACTCCAAGTTGATATATGAATATAGATATTTCCCAAGCATGTGACGGTAGCCAAGACGAAGGCAAAAAAGGGAATTGGTGATGATCACCATGACTCTTACAAGGGTAAAAAGTAAAGGTACAAGATAGGCCCTTCGTAGAGGGAAGCAGAGGTTGCCAGGCGCTTTTGAAGTTTGAATCTGTGTCCTCTTAGTGCGGAGGAACGTCACTTTATATTGCCTCCTATGACAAAGAACTTTATTATGCAGTCTGTCGCTTTTATGTCTTCCTCATCACAGGTTCGTACAAAGCTTATTTTTCACACACTAATAGATCATACATATTAGAGAGCAATTTTTATTGCTTGCATCAATGACAACTTACTTGATGCATCTTATTCAATCCATAGGTAGGTATGGTGGACTCTCATGGAAAAACTGGGTTGGAGGTTTATGGATGCACAAGTAGTATCTCTACTTGGTGCGGGAGTTTTGGCTAATATTAAGTGGAAGCCATCGTCACATGCTAAGGGATCTCTAATGATATAACATTGTTTGGTACCAAGCAAACACAACTCATTATGTTGTCTTCCTTGTCCAACATCTACTCCTAGCCATGTAATAGTTTGGTGAGTGCTCACAATTGTAAAAAGTGTCTAAGATGATATATTTATATGTGAACCTCTCTTTCCTTATTACTTCTTATTAATTGCAACAATGACTAATGTCTATGTTGATTTATTCTCAACAAGTTTCAATCATCATACTTGTCATAAGTGAAGTTATCACTTTCCATAAGATCGTCTCATGATCATTCATGCTATCATTCTTTTCATACTTTTGATCATGGCACAAAGCAAAGCCCTTGACTATGACACTCTTCATTATATAGCTCGTAAGATCGAATACATCGGGGGAGAGACAAAAGCAAAAGACTCAAACTAAAAACTAAAGACTTATTCCTCTAAAAGAAGAAATAAAAAATGAAAAGGAAAGAACTAAAACAAAGGTAAAAGCAAAAGATATAAAGGTGATACGATACCAGGGCAACTCCCCCAAGCCTGGTAGAAGCCAAGGCGATTGCCCATACCAATGCTTAGTTGTCTTCCTTTGGTGGTGATGGTGGTGTTGTCGGAGTAGTCTGATCCTCCGTCTTCCAAGGCATAGGTGCTCCATCATGGCAGGAAGAACGAGTCGCCGGAATCCTCAAATCTGCAGCCAACCTAATTGATTTAAATTTGTACTCATACTCACAATTTTGATTCTGCAGGTCATAGATCTGGCCCTGAAGTTGGTCAACCCTATCATAGAGCCTGGAGAGGTGTTTCCCAATATTAATGGCATCCATCTTGTGATTGCTAGTGAACTCCGTGATCATCGTGTGGTTGGCGTTGAGTCTACGCTCAACCTTCCCTTGGCACTTGAAGACTTGTTGCTCGATTGCTTCGAGCCTCGTCTCCATGCTTCCGGTCTTCTTAGGCCCCTCAACATCACGGATGTGCAACATCCCCTCGCTCATCTTGATAGATTGAGGGTGTTTCAGCACTTCCGTGAGGTAAGGATTGATGACCTTCTCGAAGATCTTGTCCTTAGGAGCGTTTGGGGAAGTCATGATGATCTAGATCTATCACAGAAATAGGCTCGAAATGAAAACAGAGGAAAACTACGCGATACGGAGATCAAAACCTTCGGGCGACTATATATTGTTTTTTTCTGGGCCAGAAGGAGTCCTCCGCAAGAAAACAGAGTCCGGGAGGCACATGAGGTGCCCACAAGCTTGCCCACCGCCACCAGGGGGCTGGTGGCGGTGTGGGCCCTTGTGGCTTCCTCGTTTGCTCTCCGGACTGCTTTTTATTTTTCTAGTTTTCCAAAAATTCAAAAACTGAGGAAATTGCCTATTGGAAAAGTATCGGAGTCCAATTTCTTGCCGAAACAGATACATCTTCGTTTTCAAGGACTGAAACAGGCTGATAAACATCCCTTATGTACTCCTGTGGAGTTATGACATTGATGATATTAGTCTCAACATTTATTGGAGTACCAGAGATGTAATGCTTGATTCTTTGCCCATTTACCACTCTAGGAAAATTTCCTTCCGTGTTGTTGATTTTGATGGCACTGGAACGATATACTTCCTCGACAACATAGGGACCTTCCCATTTAGAGAGAAGCTTGCCTGCAAAGAATCTCAAACGAGAATTGTATAGCAAGACATAATCACCTACATTGAACTCTCGTTTCTGTATCCGTTTATCGTGCCATCTCTTAATCTTTTCCTTGATCAACCTGGCATTCTCGTATGCATGGGCTCTCCATTCATCCAACGAGCTGATATCAAACAACCGCTTCTCACCGGCAAGTTTGAAATCAAAGTTGAGCTCTTTGATTGCCCAATAAGCTCTGTGCTCTAGCTCAAGAGGTAAATGACAGGCCTTACCGTAAACCATTTTATACGGTGACATGCTCATGGGATTCTTATAAGCAGTCCTATAAGACCATAGGGCATCGTCAAGTTTGCTTGACCAGTTCTTTCGAGATCTATTGACGGTCTTTTGTAGGATCAACTTGATCTCCCTATTACTCAACTCCACTTGACCACTAGACTGAGGATGATAAGGAGATGCAACTCTATGGTTGACATCATACTTAGCTAGCATCTTGCGGAAAACTCCATGAATGAAGTGTGAACCGCCATCAGTCATCAAGTATCCAGGGACTCCAAATCTTGGGAATATGACTTCTTTAAGCATCTTGATAGAGGTGTTGTTGGGGATATTACCTGTTAATAACCCGCCCTAGTTGGGCCGAGTCACCAATCAGGCGATTCACCTAAACAGTGATTTGGGCCTTGGCCTGGTCGGATCAAGATCGTATGGCGGTTTATGATTTCTGGAAGGTCTCCAAGCTTTGAAAGATGGCCACCTAGAGACCACAGGGGTCACGATTTATAGGAAGGAAAGTGTCCTTGTAAACCCTCACGATTCGACCTGTATATAAAGGCGATTCCCAGGGAAGGAGAGGGCAGGTTAGAAATCATCGAGTGCTAGGTTCGGCGAGTTACGCCCTCCTTGTAATCGAAACCACATCAATACAAACCGAAGCAGGACGTAGGCTTTTACCTCCTCACGAGGGGCCGAACCTGGGTAAACCGCCATGTCTTTCCCGCTTAATGCCTTTGAGTCGCCACCAAGGTGCGATGGCTCCAGTACTAAGTCCTTTCACGAGGACATCTGCCGTGACAAAACCACGACAGTTGGCGCCCACTGTGGGGCCTACGCACTGTGGAGTTGAGTTCTCAAAGGGAGCCCTACCAGGGTTTGGGAGTTATGCAACGGCGCTCATGACTCGAAGCTGCCGTGGGAAAACCTACATCAACAACCAGCGATGGGGACCTGAAGCAGATTCGATTGAATCTGGTTACAGGGTCCCCTTCGGCAAGATCAACATCTTCATCGGCATGATTGGATCATCCGTGCCGGAGCCGGACACCTCCACCGACATCGTCGAGCTGGCCAGGTACGTCCGCCCAGTAATAATGCCAAGTTTGACTCGCCCGGTCTTCATGGGGTTCACGCAGGGATCGGAGGAGCCAGAGCGCTCGACGACTCAGGAAACTACACCGGTCAACTCTGATGACAAATCATTCATGGGCGACTCAGATTCAATCCGGTCTGTACATTGTGATTGTCTTGGGGGCTTGTCTCTGGCCATGGACCCCGAAGTCCTTGACCGAACCCGCCGCCAGATCGCCATCTACATGGCAGGGGCGACTCAACCCACACAAAACCCTACCGGAGGCGATGGAACCGGCGAGACGTCCAGGAGCCTGGCCGCACTCCTGGTGGATTTAGCGGCGGAGATCACAAGGCTAATGGTGACTCCCCTCACACCAGAAACCCAGGAGGAGATAAACACGGAGCTAGCGAAACTCACAGAGGCAGCAGCAAAGGCTCATCGGGATGCCGAAATAGAGTCCGCCAGGATCGAGACTCGGTAAGCTCAACTTACGGCCGAAAGGACGCATTTAAACACTGACAACTGGCGGCTCGAAAGATAGCAGCGCGCATCTGATGCCGTCCATCAGCGGAGACACCAGGGCCGCCTGCCCCATGATCTCAACCCGACCCGCCTGATCGACACTCCACGAACCCTTGGGGCGGGAGCTGCCCCGGGGGAGGACCGGGCTACCCGCCTAACCCGCCAGCTCAGCCAGCTGAGGATCGCATTCCCCGATTCCGGACGCCTCAAGGCCATTTTTCCAACCCGGTGGACAACGTTCTGGCCGCAACTCGCCATCTGGAGTCTCTTCCGATTCACGGCAACACCCCTGCCGAGATAGAAGCAAGGAACACCATCGAGATGTTGAAGACGGCGGTGGTTCAAAACGCCTAGTTCTCACATAGCCTCGAGAGGTTGCATTCCACCCCCAGGCAAGTTACACCAGGAGCCGGCCAGAGGACCAGCCCTCCGTAAACAGCGGGCCGCGACACATCCCACAGGACAACCCTCCTGAACAGAACTTGCCGGGCCGGGATCTCCGAACACCCAAGACGCCCCGGCCCCCCTCGTCGGAGGCGGAGGGCGAGTAGGGGTACCATGCCTGTCCCTCGCCCTTCGTAACGAAAAGATGCCCAAAGACTTTAAGGGACCAAGAAAGGTGCCTAATTACACCCCGGTCCTTGATCCGACATCATGGATCGAGAGTTATGAAATCGCCATGGACATGCTCGACGCGAACAAGGCGGTTTGTGCCAGATACTTTACGATGATGCTCGAGGGGCCAACACGAACTTGGTTGAAAAACTTACCTCCCAATTCCATCCAGACCTGGGCCGAGTTAAAAGAGCGTTTCATCAAAAACTTCCGAGGAACTTGCTAACGTCCGATGACGATCGTCGATCTACAACACTGTGTTCAGCGCCCGGATGAGTCGGCTCACCATTGGTCACGGCGGGTTGCAGAAATTATCCATTCATGAGATGGTATTACGGCGGCTCAAGCTATGTTGATCCTTGAGCAGAATTGTCATTACGAACCCTTGGTGCAAAAATTGGGGCGACTCAAGCAGAAGGTCCAAGACATGGGAGAGCTGATGGACACCCTCACTAGGTACGCTGAGGCAGATGGCACCAAAATTCCTAGTGAGGATGGGAAGGCTAATTCGCCCAAGAAGGGCGAGTCATCCAAAAATCATACCCGGTTCCAGGGACGTAACCGCCACAATCCAGGGGCCAATGGCAAGCGAAGACCGCAAGAAGAGCCCTCGGACTTAGTCGCCAATACCAATGCCAACAACGGCAACCAACGCGAGAAGAAAAATAGGGGGTTTAGCGGGAAGAGGCCGCGTAACTATGAGGAGCTACTCAAACGCCCTTGCCCGCACCATACCACGGCGGACGGTCCGACGACTCACTCCTAGGAGAACTGCGTCGTAATGCGGGAGTTTCGGGCGGAGGCGATCAAGAAGAGCCAAAACAACGACCCGGACCAGCGCCAGGAGCAATTTGCCGCACCCAACCAACGACAGAACCCTTTCGGCGGCTTTCCCGAACAGGGGGCTCAGGGAGGCCCACAGCCAGGCGGCGGCCAATACCCGGTGCATCACCAGCGGCGGTATAACCCGCCAGGAGCTTTTCAGCAGCCACCCCACAGGGGGCTCCGCAAGGTCAGGACGATAATGGGGGCTTCCGGAGCAACCCCAAACAGTTAAGTAATGGGTAGTATCATGTTTTCACCACCATATCTTGCAGGCGCGATAAGAAGGTGAGTCACCGGGCGTATAGTGTATCTGAACCGGCGCTTCCCAGATACCTCCATTGGTCTGAGCAAACCATAACATGGAGCGTTGGTCGTGGCTCCCCAAGTTGGGGGTTACACCCTATCCAAAGTGCTAATGGATGGTGGCAGCAGCATCAATATCTTATATTTTGACATTTTCCAAAGGATGAACCTATTGGAAAAGGACCTGATGCCTTCAACCACGGTTTTCCACGGAATCGTCCCGGGCAAGTCGGCCTATCCCATAGGCCGGGTCAGGCTCACAGTGGCGTTTGGAACTGCGCAAAATTACAGGTCGGAGTCACTGATTTTTGAGGTGGTCAAATTGAAAAGCCCCTACCATGCGTTGTTTGGGCGGCCGGCTTACGCCCGCTTCATGCCTCGCCCGTGCTACGTTTACCTCAAGCTCAAAATGCCTGGTCCCAAAGGACCAATTACGGTTGATGGAGATAGAAGGATTGCAAAGGAATGTGAAGAAGGGGACGCGGCTTATGCGGAAGTCGCCTGTGCTGCGGAAGAGCTCAAACACCCTCGGGCCAATGTTGACCCGGCGGACATGTCACCCCTAAAGAAGCCGACTACAGATTCTGAGTCGCCCCTCAAGTTCTAGCCAACAGATGACACTAAGACAATCGATTTCATGCCTGGCGATTCATCCAAGTAGTTCACCATTGGGACGGGTCTGGACCCCAAATAGGAAAGCGCGCTCATCGAATTCATCCGTGAGAATTGGGACATCTTCGCATGGAAACCTTCTGACATGCCTGGTGTGCCGAGAGAGTTCGCTGAGCACCATCTTAATGTTGACCCAAAGAGCAAACCCATCCAGCAGTACCTTCGCAGATTTAACGAGGAGCGATGCAAGGCGATTGGGGAAGAGGTTGCCCGTCTTTTAGCCGCCGGATTCATCGTGGAAGTTTTACACCCCAAATGGCTGGCTAACCCGGTTTTGGTACTCAAGGAGAATGGTACTTTTCGTATGTGCATTGACTACACAGACCTCAATAGAGCCTGTCCAAAAGATCCCTTTGCTCTTCCCCGCATCGACCAGATCATTGATTCGGTGGCGGGATGCGAACGATTGTGCTTTTTGGACGCCTACTCAGGATATCACCAAATCAAAATGGCCGTGGAGGATCAAGAGAAAATGGGCTTTATAACCCCCTTCGGGGCTTTTTGTTATGTGTCCATGCCCTTTGGACTCAAGAGTGCGGGGGCGACTTATCAACGCTGCATCCAGAATTGCCTCCGCAACCAAATGGTCGCAACGTCCATGCCTATGTTGACGATATTGTGATCAAAACCCGCCAGGGGGAGACACTACTGGAAGATCTCAAGGAAACGTTCGATAATCTACGGGTATATCAGATGAAGCTAAATCCCACCAAGTGTGTTTTTGGTGTGCCTGCAGGGAAATTGCTGGGTTTCCTGGTATCAGAGCGCGGCATTGAAGCTAACCCGGACAAGATCGAAGCACTTACATCCCTTGGAAAGACGGCGAACGCTAATCAAGTTCAACGACTGGCGGGTCGCATTGCGGCCCTAAGTCATTTTGTGAGTCGCCTGGGTGAGAAGGCGATCCCTCTTTATCAGTTATTAAGGAAATCTGATCGGTTTGTTTGGACGAATGTGGCAGACGAGGCGCTCGAAGCCCTGAAACACCAATTGGTTAATCCGTCGGTCCTGGCCGCCCCGACTGAAAAAGAGCCCATGCTTCTGTATATCGCGGCAAATTCCAAAGCAATAAGTGTGGCAGTGGTCATTGAGAGAAAGGAGGAAGGGAAGGAATCCCAGTGCAATGCCCGATATATTTTATCAGCCAGGTGTTAACTCTTTCCAAACAGCGGTACCCACACTGGCAGAAGTTGGTATATGGGGTGTTTATGGCGAGTCGAAAACTTAAGCATTATTTCCAAGAACACCCTATCACAGTGGTTAGCTCTGCCCCCCTTGGGGACATCATCCAGAATCGGGAGGCAACAGGGCGGATCGCCAAGTGGGCAATAGAACTTGGGCCGCATCACATACAGTATACCCCCCGCACAGCCATCATGTCTCAGGCTTTAGTAGATTTCGTCAACGACTGGACGGAGTTACAGGCTCCGGAAGACCGGCCTGAGCTCACATACTCGACTATTTACTTTGATGGATCTAGGCAGCTGGAAGGCTCGGGGGCTGGTGTGGTGTTGGTATCCCGTCAAGGAGATAAATTCTGTTACGTTCTCCGACTCATGTTTGCAGGCACTAACAATGCGGCGGAATACGAAGCTTTGCTTCACGGCTTGCGACTCGCCAAGGAGATGAATCTAACACGAGTCAGATGCTTTTGCGACTCTAATTTGGTGGCACAGCAAGTTTCAGGTACCTGGGATTCTCGGGACCCCATGATGGCGGATTAGAGAAGAGCTGTGTCTCATGTGGCGGGTCATTTTCGTGGTTATCGCATGGACCACATTGATCGGCGCCTCAACGAGGCAGCTGACGCGCTCTCACGACTTGGCTCCCAGAGAAACCAGTTCCTCCCAATGTTTTCCTGGATATCTTGCATAAACCCTCCGTGATTCTACCACCGGAGGAGGAATTGGCGATACCATATCCTGAGTCTCAGCTCGTGGCGGCTCTCCATATCACGCCGGATTGGGTTCTTCCTTATCTGGCTTATCTCGTTCCGGGCGAGTTACCAGCAGACGAAGTTTTGGCTCGTCAAATCGTTCGGCGCAGCAAATCCATGGTCATCATCAATGGCGTTTCCTCCGAAGAAGGATGCATAATCTTAAATGAAATTCATTCCGGAGACTGTGGGCATTATGCCGGGTCACGTTCTTTGGTGTCAAAGGCTTTCCGTCACGGTTTCTTTTGGCTGACGGCTCATGCAGATGCATAAGATATAGTTCGTCGGTGCGAAGGATGCCAGCGTTATGGGCGGCAAGCTCATGTGCCGGCTCAAGAATTAAGAATGATCCCCATCACTTGGCCTTTTGTAGTCTGGGGGCTGGACATGGTCAGCCCCTTTAAAATGTCGTCTAACAAGAAGACCCATCTGCTGGTGGCGGTTGATAAATTCACCAAGTGGGTTGAGGCGGAGCCTATTGGAGCTCGCGATGCGGAAACAACGGTCAAATTCTTGAAAAAGTTGATTTTCCGGTTTGGATATCCGCACAGTATCATTACTGATAATGGTACTAATTTTTCCCAAGGGGCGATGCAGGAGTTCTGTCGTCGAGAGCATATCCGGCTTGATGTTTCTGCAGTTGCTCACCCACAATCTAACGGGCAGGCAGGGCGGGCGAATCAGGAGGTTTTGCGAGGAATTAAGCCCCGGCTCATGGTTCCCCTGGAAAAAACCCCAGGGTGTTGGGTTGAAGAATTACCTTCAGTACTTTGGAGTATTCGGACCACCCCGAACTGGTCCACGGGTTTCACCCCTTTCTTTGTGGTCAGCAGAGGCTGTTCTTCCTACTGATATAAGGCATGACTCACCTAGAGTCGCCGCATATGTGGAACAAGACAATGAGCCGGCGCGTCAAGACTCTTTGGATGCCTTAGAGGAGGCACGTGACCTGGTTGCGGACCGTTCAGCTATCTACCAGCAGGATCTATGGCGTTATCACAACCGCCGGGTTAAGAGTCGGACCTTTCAGGAAGGCGACTTGGTTCTTCGGTTGATACAAGATCGTGCACGCATGCATAAATTGTCACCACCTTGGGAAGGACCGTTCGTCGTCAGCAAGAATCTCCGCAATGGCTCCTATTATTTGGTGGATCTCCGGCCTAACCAGCCAACCACGGAGGCTGAGTCAACTCGCCCTGGAATATTGCCCACCTGCGGCCTTATTACACTTGAGCTCTTAAGCTCTACATTTTGTAAGTTTTTCAGTTTCATTATGAAATAATAAAGTTAAAAATACTCCCTGACTTGGGGGCTTCTTCATTAAAGAACAATTCTGTCATCCTGTTGCGACCTTATGAGCCGACAGAGTTATCATCTTAGGTTGGCGCTTGAGCTTTCTGACTCGCCCCATCCTGTCGCGACCTTATGAGCCGACGAAACCTGCATTTTAGGGTGTGTGCTTGAGCTTTCTGACTCGCCCCATCCTGTCGCGACCTTATGTGCCGACGAAACCTGCATTTTAGGGTGTGTGCTAGAGCTTTCTGACTCGCCCCATCCTGTCGCGACCTTATGAGCCGACGAAACCTGCATTTTAGGGTGTGTGCTCGAGCTTTCTGACTCGCCCCATCCTGTCGCGACCTTATGAGCCGACGAAACCTGCATTTTAGGGTGTGTGCTCGAGCTTTCTGACTCGCCCCATCCTATCGCGACCTTATGAGCTGACGAAACCTGCATTTTAGGGTGTGTGCTCGAGCTTTCTGACTCGCCCCATCCTGTCGCGACCTTATGAACCGACGAAACCTGCATTTTAGGGTGTGTGCTCGAGCTTTCTGACTCGCCCCATCCTGTCACGACCTTATGAGCCGACGAAACCTGCATTTTAGGGTGTGTGCTCGAGCTTTCTAACTCGCCCCATCCTGTCGCGACCTTATGAGCCGACGAAACCTGCATTTTAGGGTGTGTGCACGAGCTTTCTGACTCGCCCCATCCTGTCGCGACCTTATGAGCCGACGAAACCTGCATTTTAGGGTGTGTGCACGAGCTTTCTGACTCGCCCCATCCTGTCGCGACCTTATGAGCCGACGAAATTGCTGTTTCTATTTTCCTTCATGGCATAGCCTCGAGGTTTCAAAACCTTTTTTCTGATTCCTTTTGAAATCATTTGTTATCATTTATTTGGTTTCACATATGTTGTTTTCAAAGCCTAAATCAGGTTGATGATCAGAATCACTTCATACATGGCGGATTAAGCATCATAAAAGATTCTCAAATGGCGGGTCAAATATTTCAAATCGCCTTAAGGGCGATATAAAGATTCTTTCGAGAGTATCACAAAAACAGTGGCGACTTATGAGAAAGATCTATTACATGGCTCTCAGGCCAAATCGATGAGGTTTATTCTGTTGGCACCTTAGGATCATTTTGCTGCGAGCTTTGGCCGACCTCAATTTGCAAGTCGCCCAGTACCCAGTTACACTTGGCCAGAGCTGCAAAGTTATCTTCATCAGTCAGGATTGATGCCAGGTCTGCCTCCAAGTCAAAAGGGTTCTTGGGTCGCTGAGGAGTTAAACTGGTCGTCACAAAGGTTGGCGGGTTGACCTTCTTGTTTTTGCTGTCATAAGCAACCTGATATTTTGATAAATCCAGACTTGTTGCGAGTTGGGTTGCTACCAGCCGGGAGTCCTTGACAACACGTTGATAGTCCTCTTCAACGAATTCTGACCCATCGTCTTTGAGTTGAGGAAAGCCTGCCGCTACCTCTTCCGGGTTGATCTCTGGAGCATACGCCAAGCAGCGACTCAAGGCAGTCAGAACCTCCTTTCGGCGGCTGACCGAGTTAGCTCGCCAATCTGAGGGGGAAGCATGGATAGGCAGCCAAGCACCTTCTTTATGGAAGTTATAGGCTCTTTGGCACCCATCACAGCTTTAACAGTTAAGACACTGCCGGTGTACCGTTGCTCTCTCAGTGTGTAAATCGCCTTTAGCATCAGCACGCAATCTTCCTGAAGGTTGGTGGCTCTCGGACCTAAGTATGGGGTCATGATAATCAGTGACTTACGATAAGAGTTATTTATAAAAAAAAGGGGGAGAAAAGACTAAAAGTTTGAGTAAGTTTACCAAAGACGGCTTGCATCATGTTTGAGATATGACGCTTCAAGCCGGACAATTCTTGTTGCACAGTAGCCAGCCTGGCTTCAGCTTTCTCTGCTCTTTTTGTGGCAGCATCTTGGTCAGCTTGAGCTCTTTTCAAATCGGCTTTGAGTTTTTCCAGCTCAGCCAGGACCAATTGATACTATTCCTCCGACTTAGCTCGGGCATCTTGCTGACCAGATAAGTTTTTCTTTAAATCGCCAAGCGCTGAATCAGTCTGAGCAAGAGTTTCCTGTTGAAAGTACAAAAAAGGGGCAAGTCTCAGAACTATTGCAAGCAATATCCCTGACACTTGGGGGCTAATGTATAATTTTTTCTTTTCAGATGAAATTATACAATATCAAGACCCGGCTCATCTTTTTACTGATGACCCGGCCCTTGGGGGTTACTGGTCAAAAGTTTTTTCTAAATCTATCAAGACCCGGCTCATCTTTTTACTGATGACCCGGCCCTTGGGGGTTACTGGTCGCAAGTTTTTTCTAAATTTATCAAGACCCGGCTCATCTTTTTACTGATGACCCGACCCTTGGGGGTTACTGGGTGAAAGTTTTTTCTAAATTTATCAAGACCCGGCTCATCTTTTTACTGATGACCCGGCCCTTGGGGGTTACTGGTCGAAAGTTTTTTCTAAATTTATCAAAGACCCGGCTCATCTTTTTACTGATGACCTAGCCGTTGGGGGTTAATGGGAGTAATACAATATAACAAAGCTTACCTCATGTTTGTTTCTTAGCATCCGCAGCAGGCTTTTCTCCATCTCATGACTCGCCTCCAAGCGACTTGCAAAACTAGAGCAGAGTTCCTTGAACTCCAGATTTTTATATTCAGAAAGCCTGGCCTTGGGGAGTCTAGACTCAGGAATGGTTTGAGAGGAAGATGCCACATGCTTTGACAAAACCGTTGCCGCCGGTTTGGAGAAGCCGGTACCAGTAATAACTACAACATCCGGGTCTTCTGCTGTCATCAATAGATTTGGCGACTTAGGGGCATCCATTGTTTCCTTGGGCGAGTTTGGAAGATCCATTTGGTTTTCGGGCTCGCCTTGATCCGGGTTATCTTGGATCTGCACTGACTCTTTCATGGGCTCTGAAATTATGACAGGAGTTGTTCCGCTGGTTTTCCTTTTCTTGGCGTGTGCCCTAAAAGAGGGGAGAAGCGCATTAAAGAACTGAAAGTTTATGACCTTCAGATTCAAAGTAAGATTATCAACAGACTTACCCAGGGATTCGAATCATTGGCGGAAGTGTTGACATCACTGAGTCGACAGATGTAGGAGGAGAGTTCTGCAAGAATTATACGTCAAAAATATAGGCAGGTTAGAGACATGATCCAAAGAAACATGAAGAATTGTTATTCATAAGTACCTCATTTGTTTTCCTCTTGTTTGTGGCTCGTAAGCAGGAGACCAGATCACCGGAATGACTTCGGGTCTTCCGATTTGAAGTATGTTGTGCTTTCTTCAGTAGGAAATTTGGGTCCAAACAAGCATTTGGGTGTGAGAAGGGAACTTTCCCACAAATTCGCCTGGCCGGCTTAGGTGGAGAAGGAGATGAATCGGAGGAAACAGAAATTACCTCAACAGAGTCCTCCTAGCTTTCGTTGTCTTCATTCTATTCAAGAGAAGCAGAGATATAAATACAAAAGTTAACAGTAGTGGATGGCGAGTGAAAAGAGGATAGGTTCTTACCTCCGAAAGTGCATCACCGACTTGAGACTCATCGACTTCGGATGGCTCAGCCGCAGCAGCTTTGCCCTTGCCCTTGGTTTTCTTTGGGGGCAGCCTAGCTTGCTTCATGGCTGGCCTTTCGGGTTTCTTGGACCAAAATTTATCACCTTTCTGAAATAGCATATGTTACAAAGGCCATGATACAAGTGAAACATAAGAAGTGAAGACAAAAGGCGGGTTAGATTTGCTAACCTTGGGCGCCGGATTAATTTTGCAGAAAAGCTTAAGGACGATTTGGCCGCATGTTCCCGCAGGCTCACCCGTCAACTTCTTGATGATGGTGACAATATCCTTTTCTGTTAAAGCCGTATGGAAATAACATTGAGGGTGATCTAGAGTGCCATCAAATTCGCACATTAGCCCGTCCCGGCGACTCAGAGGGAGGTGCGCCATTCGACCCAGCAGCGGATCAAATCAACCCCAGTAAGGCCGTTGTTTGTCAAAGATCTTAACTCGAACAATACTGGGATGAAGTCTGATTCCTCCTCCTCGGTGAGCTTGTCTGGAAGCTTGAAATTTGTTGGAAGGCGATCTTTCCTGTAGCCCAGAAGCTTGTTTTCGCCTGCAAGTGAGGTCTCTTGAAAATAGAACCAAGACTCGCCCCAACCTTTGGGATGGCTTGGCATGGCGAGTGAGGGAAACGGGCTATCCCTGCAGCGCTGGACATTGACACCGCCGAGTTCCAGGCTGGGGCCATTGTGAAATTCCGTTTGGCGATTAAGATGGAAAAAGTGCCAGAATAAGGGGACTGAGGGTTCAATCCGCAGATAAGCCTCACAGAATACTTGGAATTGGCATAGGTTACTTATCGAATTAGGTCCGAGATCCTGGAGGCGGACGTTCATAAAAGACATGGCGTCTCTAAGAAACTTCGATCCGGGCGGCTTAAAACCTCGCTCCAGGTGTTCAACGAAAAAGACTATCTCCCCTTCTTTGGGGTTGGGGAGATCCTCTCCGAATCCGGTACGCCAGCCGATAACATTCTGAGGGTCCAAGTTGCCCGTTTTCACATAGTGTGCTAGTATGGTGTCATCGACTTTGGTAGGAAGTCAGTCACTTTTGAAGACGGTGCCCATGCTACAAAGAAGTAAAGTACAGATGAATTTACACGCTTCGAACATCTGCTGTAATGGGTGAAATAAGTTCATTTTGACTCGCCAAATAATTTGTTCATGGACTGAGGGAAAGAGCTTGACCTGCCATATTAAGAGCCGAGTTGGGTTGCTATGGCGACTTACGAAGTTTGGCTATTCACAAGAGCTGTGTTCTAAAGGTGTCAGAGACGTTCGTTCAAAATAGCAAAGTGTGAAGACTACAAACAGCTTTTTGCGAACAGTAGGTAAATTATGGATCTACTCGACAGGTGAAAAAACATGAGAAAAGTGGCTGGATGCAGTAGTTTATTACCAGGACAAGGTGATGTCCTTCGCTTGATGAAACATTACTCTAGATTCGCAAGTAAGAGCGGATAAATAAAAGTATTCAAAGCATTGGCTATCTCGTCGACACTTGTGCTGATTAGTCAAGGACAGGCAACAAATACTCACGAAGAACATCAAGAACATGCCAGTACTGGAGCTTCGAAAAAAGATTAGATTTGTCCTTAAATGGGCGGTGGCCTAACCTGCTGCTTTCGGTCGGAAGTGGTCGATGGCGACGGAGATTGTTGGAGAAGCACGGAGGTCCCGTCGAGCGAAGAGATCTTCGACGGCGGCGGAGTTCTTGGCGAGCGACGAGACGGTCGACGATGATGCGGTGGTCAATGGTGGCAGACGGATCGGCCGCGGTGCGAAGCTTGACGACGGCGAAGATCTATGGGCGGTGCCGAAGCCTCACGGACGAAGACAGGAAGTGCGGTCAGCGGCGGAGCCCTCGGGAGGCGATGAGACTTCCTCGCTGTGATAATGGGGAGGAGATTGACGAGACTGGTAGGTGGGAAGCACCAATCCTGTCCCCCCCATCTATTTAACAGGGCACGCGCTGGAATCAAGGCGGCGTGAGTGGGAACCGCTGGGGAATAAAAAGATTCGCCATAATAGCGTTCCGAAGATTTTGGGATAACGATGCACCAGCATCCGTTGGGATTATGTCAGTCTTTCCAGAAATCGAGGGATAAGAAGATGCCAACAAGAAATGGTTTGGCGATTTAAAGATTTTTTCAGTGCCAGATGGCGGGTTACAATTTCTGACGTATGGAGAAAAATGAGGAGTGAATCGCCTTCAACTGAGCAGAAGTATTGGCGTGAAAAGAGTTCAAGTCAATCTTGGGCCTAATGTTGGGGATATTACCTGTTAATAACCCGCCCTAGTTGGGCCGAGTCACCAATCAGGCGATTCACCTAAACAGTGATTTGGGCCTTGGCTTGGCCAGATCAAGATCGTATGGCGGTTTATGATTTCTGGAAGGTCTCCAAGCTTTGAAAGATGGCCACCTAGAAACCACAGGGGTCACGATTTATAGGAAGGAAAGTGTCCTTGTAAACCCTAAGGATTCGACCTGTATATAAAGGCGAGTCCCAGGGAAGGAGAGGGCAGGTTAGAAATCATCGAGTGCTAGGTTCGGCGAGTTACGCCCTCCTTGTAATTGAAAACATCAATACAAACAGAAGCAGGATGCAGGCTTTTACCTCCTCACGAGGGGCCGAACCTGGGTAAATCGCCGTGTCTTTCCCGCTTAACCCCTTTGAGTCGCCACCAAGGTGCGATGGCTCCAGTACTAAGTCCTTTCACGAGGACATCTGCCGTGACAAAACCACGACAGATGTGGTGATCAGCATTTTTAGTGGGGATAGCTTCTACCCAATTAGTAACGTAATCCACAGCAACTAAGATGTGAGTGTACCCATTGGAACTCGGGAAGGGTCCCATATAATCAAAGCCCCAGACATCAAATGGTTCATGGACAAGTGAATAGTTCATAGGCATCTCTTGACGCTTACTAATGTTCTCTATCCTTTGGCATTCGTCGCAAGACAAGACAAACTTACGAGCATCCTTGAAGAGAGTGGGCCAATAGAAACCTGATTGCAATACCTTATGGGCAGTTCTATCTCCAACATGGTGTCCTCCGTAGGCTTTGGAATGACACTTCCGCAGGATCTGTACCTGTTCATGTTCAGGCACACAACATCTAATAACACCATCTACTCCTTCCTTATAAAGGTGAGGATCATCCCAGTAGTAGTATCTCAAATCAATGAAGAATTTCCTCTTTTGTTGATAGGTGAAAGTGGGTGGTATGTATTTGGCTACGATATAGTTTGCATAATCGGCATACCACGGTGCACTAAGTGAAGTGCGGATGACATTTAATTGCTCATCGGGAAAGTTGTCATCAATTGGTAGTGGGTCATCAAGGACATTCTCTAGCCTAGACAAGTTATCTGCTACTGGATTATCAGCACCCTTTCGGTCAACGACGTGCAAATCAAATTCCTGTAGCAGGAGAACCCATCTGATCAGCCTAGGCTTAGCATCCTTCTTCTCCATAAGGTACTTAATAGCAGCATGATCAGAGTGAATAGTGACTTTGAAGTCAACTATGTATGATCTGAATTTTTCACATGCAAACACGACTGCTAAAAATTCCTTCTCCGTAGTGGCATAGTTTCTTTGGGCACTTTCTAGAGTTTTACTAGCGTAGTGAATGACATTCAACTTCTTGTCAACTCTTTGTCCTAGAACAACACCAACAGCATAATCACTAGCGTCACACATGATTTCAATGGGCAAGTTCCAGTCAGGTGGTTGAACAATAGGTGCGGTTATCAAAGCCTTCTTAAGTATTTCAAAGGCTTCCTCACAATCCTCATCAAAAACAAAAGGAACATCCTTCTGCAAGAGGTTGGTAAGAGGCCTAGAAATCTTAGAGAAGTATTCAATGAACCTTCTATAGAAACCAACATGACCTAAGAAACTTCGTATACCTCTGATATCTGTGGGGCAACGCATTTTCTCAATTGCATCAACCTTAGCCCTATCAACTTCAATGCCTCTTTCAGAGATTATGTGTCCTAAGATGATACTTTCATTAACCATAAAGTGACACTTCTCCCAATTCAAGACGAGGTTAGTTTCTTTGCATCTCTGTAAGACTCGATCAAGGTTGCTGAGGCAATCATCAAAGGAAGACCCGTAAACGGAGAAGTCATCCATGAAAACCTCGAAAATCTTTTCACAAAAGTCAGAGAATATAGCCATCATACATCTTTGGAAGGTGGCAGGTAGATTACATAAGCCAAAAGGCATACGTCTATAGGCAAAGGTACCGAAAGGGCAGGTGAAAGTGGTTTTCTCTTGATCAGATTGTGCAACAGGTATTTGCGAGAAACCTGAATAACCGTCTAGAAAGCAGAAGTGTGTGTGCTTTTATAGCCTTTCTAGCATTTGGTCGATGAACGACAGAGGATAATGATCTTTCCTGGTTGCCTTGTTCAGTTTCCGGAAGTCTATCACCATTCTATAGCCGGTAATAATCCTTTGTGGGATTAGTTCGTCCTTATCATTAGGAACGACGGTGATACCTCCCTTCTTAGGTACGCAATGTACTGGACTTACCCAATCACTATGAGCAACATGCTAAACGATTCCTGCTTCCATAAGCTTTAATATTTCTTTTCTAACGACCTCTTTCATGTTAGGATTTAATCTCCTTTGATGATCAGCAACCGGTTTAAAGTCAGGATTGGTTTTAATCTTGTGCTGACATAGAGTAGGACTAATACCCTTAAGATCATCAAGAGTATATCCAATAGCAGCGCGGTGCTTCCTCAGAGTTTTTAGTAACTTCTTCTCTTCGCGCTTTGAGAGGAGAGCACTAATAATGACAGGATATATCTCCTTCTCATCAAGATAGGTATACTTAAGAGTATCAGGCAACTGTTTAAGCTCGAACACGGGATCACCCTTTGGTGGGGGAGGATCCCCAAGCAGTTCAACAGGCAGATTATTCTTGAGAATAGGATGTTATTCTATGACAATTCTATCTATCTCATCTCTCTCCTCCATATGCATATCATTTTCATGCTCAAGCAGATATTGCTCTAAAGGATCCGTAGGTGGTACGGCAATAGAGGCAAGAGCAATGATTTCATCCCTACCAGACGAATCTCTTTCAAGGGGTTGTCTTCCAAACTTGGAGAAGTTAAATTCATGAGACACACCCTCGAAACTTACTGTGACAATATGCTTAATGCAATCAATGTGAGCATTGACAGTGTTGAGAAAGGGTCTACCGAATATGATGGGACGAAAGCTATCTTGTGCAGTACCAAGGACGAGGAAATCAGTAGGATACTTCGTCTTACCACACAGGACTTCTACGTCTCTCGCAATTCCCAAAGGGCAGATAGTGTCTCTATTAGCTAGCATGATAGTGACATCAATGGGTTCTATCTCAGCAGGTGCAATCTCATCTTTGATTTCATCATAGAGAGAACGGGGTATTGCACTAACACTAGCTCCCATATCACATAAAACATGGTAACAGTGATCTCCTATCTTAACTGAAACAACGGGCAGGCCAACTACAGGTCCGTGCTTGTCTTTCACGTGAGGTTTAGCAATTCTAGTGGAGTTCTCACAGAATTTGATAACATGCCCATCTATGTCTTCGGCTAAGAGATCTTTGATAATAGCAACACTAGGTTCAACTCTAATCTCCTCAGGGGGTGCAAGTGGTCTAATGTAACCCCTACGTATCAAAGTTGGAGCTTTAGAATAATCCTTCATTCTAGGAGGGTATGGTGGTTTCTCAGTGTAAGCACAAGGAACAACATGATCACTAAAAGCTATGATTTTATCCGCAACTAGATTGGTTTTGGCTATGTTGCTTTCTACAGGAGGATAATATTTAAATCACTTCTCTTTGGTTAGTTCAACATGAGCAGCAAAAGATTCACATAGAGAAGCTACTATCTTAGAGTCAAGTCCATACTTAGCGCTAAAATCTCTAGAAGTGTTTGTCTCAACAAAAGATTTAACGCAATCAAACTGGAAATTCATACCTGAGTCCTTACCTTCCTCCAGCTCCCAAACCTCAGAGTTGCGTTTGATTCTCTCCAATAAATTCCACTTGTGATCAATATCCTTCTTCATAAAAGAACCGACACAAGAAGTGTCAAGCATGGTACGATCTTCATGAGAAAGCCGAGCATAAAAGTTTTGAGTGATGATTTCTCTCGAGAACTCATGATTGGGGCATGAATATAGCATTGATTTAAGCCTCCCCCAAGCTTGAGCTATGCTTTCCCTGTCACGAGGCCAAAAGTTATAAATAAAGTTCTGATCACGATGTACTAAATGCATAGGATAGAACTTTTGATGAAATTCCAATTTCAACCGATTGTAGCCCCATGATCCTGCATCATCACATAGCCTATACCATGTCAACGCCTTATCCTTCAAAGATAAAGGAAAGACTTTCTTCTTTACCTCATCCTCGGGCAAACCTGCAATCTTAAATAAACCACAAACTTCATCTACATAGATTAGATGAAAGTCTGGATGTGAAGATCCATCTCCTGTGAAAGGATTAGCCAGCAGTTTCTCAAGCATACCCAAAGGAATTTCATAATTGATATTTTTAGTAGGTACCTCAGGTGGAGGAGCAACTCCTCGTGCTTCCGTTCGTGGTGAAAACACCCCGAACAAACTCCTCAAAGGAAGAGTTTCCATAGTGACAACTGACAATAAATTTCAGCACAGTATATAAATGTTTCCTTACCAATTTCCACTTACCAAAGGCGCTTCACTCCCCGGCAACGACGCCAGAAATGAGTCTTGATGACCCACAAGTATAGGACATCAATCGTAGTCATTTCGATAAGTAAGAGTGTCGAACCCAACGAGGAGCAGAAGGCTCTGATAAACGAATTTCAGCAAGGTAATAACTGCAAGCACTGAAATTAAGAAAAAGTCTAACCATAGCATTAAACGAATTAAGAAAAAGTCTAACCATAGCATTAAACTAGTGGATCCGAATGAGCCCCTCACGAAGCAACGCATGGACTGGGTTTAAGCTTCTGTCACAACAGCAACCGACCATCTACTTACTACTTCCCAATGCCTTCCTCTAGGCCCAAATATGGTGAAGTGTTATGTAGTCGACGTTCACATAACACCACTAGAGGAAAAACAACATACATCATATCGAAATACCGAACGAATATCAGATTCACATGACTATTATCAGCATGAGTTATCCCATGTCCTCAAGAAAAAAAGTAACTACTCAAAAGACATAATCATAATAATGACCAGAGGTGTAATGAATAGCATCAAGGATCTGAACATAAATTCTTCCACCAAATAATCTAACTAGCATCAACTACAAAGAGTAATCAACACTACTAGCAACCTTACAATTACCAATCGGAGTCGTGAGACGAAGATTGGTTACAAGAGATGAACTAGGGATTGAAGAGGAGATGGTGCTGATGAAGATGTTGATGAAGATGCATCCCCTCCGACGAGAGGAGTGTTGGTGATTATGATGGCGACGATTCCCCCCTCCGGGAGGGAAATTTCCCCGGCAGGATCGTCCTGCCGGAGCTCTAGATTGGATCTGCTCAAGTTCCGCCTCGTGGCGGCGGCGAAACCACAAAAAAGCTCCCATATGATTTTTTCCAGTTCAGGACGCTTCATATAGGAAAAGAGGGGGGCTAGTGGGCCTTCAGGCAGCCCACAAGCTTGCCCACCGCCACCAGGGGGGGTGGTGGCGGAGTGGGGGCTTGTGGGGCCATGGTGGCACCCCTCCGGTAGTTCTTTCGCCTAGTATTTTTAATATATTCCAGAAAAAATACACGTAAATTTTCAGGGCATTTGGAGATGTGCAGAATAGTGGACTAGGATTTGCTCCTTTTCCAGTCCAGAATTCTAGCTGCCTGAATTCTCCCTCTTCTAATAATCCTTTCAAAATAAGAGAGAAAAGGCATAAATATGGTACCACAAGTAATATAACAGCCCAAAAAGAAATAAATATCAACATCAAAGCATGATGCAAAATGGACGTATCACTAATCAAAGAGAAGACGGGCATCGGCGGAGGGACTTGACCGCTCTTCTTGCACAGACCCTCAAGAGTGGGTCGTATTAGTTAGTAATGAAACATACATTAAACACGTGATTTGGCTAATGTGAAAAAAACTTACCACAAAAAGCTCGTATAGGGCCCGTTGACCCGCCTCATTCGGGGCCCTCTCCTCCTCAATCAATCGTGCTGTGGTCTGGTCCCTCTCATCAAGAGCAGCCTGAAGAGCAGCCTGGCTTGCCAATCTCTCTTTCTCAAGAGCAGCCTGGTTTGCTGCTCTCTCTTTATGAAGAGCACCCTGAAACACCATTCCTCGTTACCATAGTAATGATCTATGGTGACACGCATAATGAAATGGATGAAAGTTTTCTGAGTCCGTACAACTAACCTCGATGGCAAGATCGACTGGCCATGGATGACGCGTTATCTCAGGACAGCTGCTCGACTGGCTCGCCTTGATCTCCGGGAGAGTGAGTGGCCAACGTATTATCCCATCTCCAATGGCTATCAAGCCATGGGGCCTCCCGCCACCAGATATCATCACCAGCTCTGGATCCAAAGGTTCCCGGCTCGGGTTAAAGTCATGCCCTTTCGTAGCCTTCCCCGTGTCCTTGTATGTCACGAGCTTGTGGTGGGATGATATGTTGGTGAAGTTATTTGGATCATCCAGGTCAGTCTCAGAGAATGCCTTCGCCTTCTTGTACGAGGCAGTATGGGCCATGCCATGAAGGTCGTACAAGTGTGGCATCTCCGTCTTATTGTGATGCGCCTAAAAGAGAGAAACAAAATATTAACATGAAGAATGAATTGCATGAATCATGAAGCAAATCACATACCCAGTTTCATCCGAACTGATGTAAGTTGGCGTTGCCTTGATGGTGTCGCACACCAACCATTTGGCTACGCTGATCCTTCCCATTCTCGTGGACGGCTTGCCAGCTGCCTGTGCCCCACTCATCAACCAACGCCTCCCAACAATCCATCTTATCCGCACACCATCTCGGGGGCACCTGTAAGTTATTAGAAAGAATTTTGAGCGCTAAGCCTATGAATGAAATCAAGAAAACTACGTAGAAGGACTTAAGAATAGGTAATTACCTTCATGTATTGCTCCTTCTTCAGAAACTTTCTGTGGCAATCCTTCTTCTGCTTCTTACTACCACGCGTGGCGTAGTAGTCTCAAATAGCCTACGGCCGAGCCTCATGGCGTAAGGTCAATAGTAACTGCCTACACCCGGCCTCGAGAACCTTGGATGCCTCCTCCTCATATCCATTGATACGTCTCAAACGTACCTATAATTTTTGATGGTTTCACGCTGTTATCTTGTCTTCTTTGGATGTTTTATGTACCTTTTATATCTTTTTTTGGGACTGACTTATTAATTCAGTGCCAAGTGCCAGTTCCTGTTTTTTCTGTGTTTTTGACTCTTTTCAGATCTGATTTTGGAACGGAGTCCAAATGGAATAAAAACCACGAAATGATTTTTTCCTGAACGAAAGAAGATCAGGGGGCCTTTGGGCCAAGCCAGGTGGGCTCCAGGGAGCCCACAAGCCCCCACTCCGCCACCAAGGGGCAGGCGGCGGTGTCAGGGCTTGTGGCCTCCCTGGCCGGGCCCTGGCCTAGATCCTTGGCCTATATATTCCCAAATATTAAGCAAAAAGTCAGGGGAGCCTCGAAAATACTTTTCTGCCGCCGCAAGCTTCCGTTTCCGTGAGATCTCATCTGGAGACCCTTCCCGACGCCCTACCGGAGGGGACTTTGGAGTTGGAGGGCTTCTTCATCATCATCATCGCCCCTCCAATGACTCGTGAGTAGTTCACTTCAAACCTACGGGTCCATAGTTAGTAGCTAGATGGCTTCTTCTCTCTCTTAGATCTTCAATACAAAGTTCTCCGATGTAATCTTCTTTGGCGGTGTGTTTGTCGAGATCCGATGAATTGTGGATTTGTGATCAGATTATCTATGATATATATTTGAGTCTTTAGTGATTTCTTATATGCATGATTTGATATCCTTGTAAGTCTCTCCGAGTCTTGGGTTTTGTTTGGCCACCTAGATCTATGATTCTTGCAATGGGAGAAGTGCTTGGTTTTGAGTTCTACCATGTGGTGACCTTTCCGAGTGACAGTAGGGGAAGCAAGGCACACATCAAGTAGTTGCCATCAAGGGTAAAGAGATGGGGTTTTTATCATTGGTTTGAGATTATCCCTCTACATCATGTCATCTTGCTTAAGGCGTTACTCTATTCTTATGGACTTAATACACTAGATGCATGCTAGATAGCGGTCGACGTGTGGAGTAATAGTAGTATATGCAAAAAGTATCTGTCTACTTGTTTTGGACATGATGGCTATAGATATAATCATTGCATAGATATCGTCATGACCGTGCGCGGTTCTATCAATTGCTCGACACTAATTTGTTCACCCTCCATCTACTTGCTTTCATGAGAGAAGCCACTAGTAAACACTATGGCCCCCGGATCTATTCACATCCATCGTTTACACCTCCGCTTTTACTTTCCTTTGTTACTTTGTTGCTTTCAGTTCTCACTTGCCAAACAATCTATAAGGGATTTACAACCCCTTCATAGCGTTGGGAGCAAGCTTTTGTGTTTGTGCAGGATCTTGTGATACTCCTCCAACAGATTGATACCTTGGTTCTCAAACTGAGGGAAATACTTACCACCGCTGTGCTACATCACCCTTTCCGCTTCGAGGGAACACAAACGCAAGGCTCCAAGGCCACGGGGGAAATCCTTTGCATACTTGCCTAGGAAGTCCCTTAAGGCGTAGCCGCAGCTGAAGGATTCCTGGTGCCGTCGACACGACTATTCTTGGCGTCATTGCAAGGGAAGCACAACTAACATCAGAAGTATTTCTTGCGCCGTTGCCGGGGAGGAGAGATCAAGATCTATCCAAGTAGGTCTCACAAACTCATCTCTTGCATTTACTTTTGTTGGCAGTTGCCTCTCATTTTCCTCTCCCCCACTTCACATTTGCCTTTTTCGTTTGCCTTTTCGTTCGCCCTTTTCTCTCACTTGCATTCTGTTCGCTTGTGTGCCATGTGCCTTCTTTTAGCTTGCATCTTTGCTTGCTAAAAATCCATTGATATGGATCCTCATCCCTAGCTAGTCTCTTTAAGAGACCCACTATTGTTGAACGAATTGCTAGTCAGTTGAGGACACTTGACTATCTTTACGGAGTTTTGCTTGAGAGGCGTGAATCTGAAAATTGTGTGGAAGAAAATTATAAAGTGATTCACGAGGGTTCCTTGGATGAAAAGCATGATTGCAATGGTTTCACTATAAATTCCATTAGTGATAATCATGCTGACATTATGCAAAACCCTAAGCTTGGGGATGCTAGTTTTGCTTTGTCCACTACTTGTTGCAATAATCATGATTGGGGTGATGATCTTTCTTATGATCTTGAAAATTTGTTCAAACCTCATGATGAATCTGATATTTGCAATAATATTGAAAGTGGGTTTGGAGAAGTCATGACTTTAGTTGATGATAATCCCACTATTTTTGAAGAGCGTCAACTTTGCATACATGTGGATCATGAAAAGAATATCCTATGGGATAGATATATTGTTGAATTTGAATATGATCCCACATGTAATTTCTATGAGAGAAGAACATATTTTGGTAGAAACTTTCATGTTACCAAATCACCTCTCGTGATGTTGAGATTGCTCTTGTCTCTTTCTTCTTCCTTTCATATGGCAGCTATTGGTTGACTTGACAATTTGTTTTCCTATAAAATGCCTATGCATAGGAAGTATGTTAGACTTAGATGTGATTTTCACATGCTTTAGGATGCTCTCGTTGTGCTTCAATTCTTGTCTTTTGTGAGAGCATCATTGTATGCCTAGCTAAGGGCGTTAAACAATAGCGCTTGTTAGGAGGCAACCCAACGAATCTATCCTCTTTCTTTCTGTTTTGTGTTTTCCACACTTTCATAATGCTGTTATGATTGTGTTTTTGTGTTTATTTTTGCTTTTCTGCCAAGCAAAACCGTTATGATTAGTCTTGGGGATGATCGTTTGGTCATGCTGGAAAAGACAGAAACTTTCTGCTCACGAAAAGAATTTTCATTTTTTTCTGTAAGGGATTTTGAGTTGATTCTTTTTGCTGCTGATTGCTATGCAAATTCTTCAGACTGTCGTAATTTTTCTGAATTTTTTAAGTACCAGAGGTATACGAAATATACAGATTGCTACAGACTGGTCTGCTGTTAACAGATTCTGTTTTTGTTGTGTTCGTTGCTTATTTTGATGAAACTATGGATAGTATCAGGGGGTATTATCCATGGAAGATTGAAAATACAGTAACCCAACATCAGCATAAGTAGAATTTAAGTTTGCTATAGTACCTAAGGAAGTGGTGGTTTGCTTTCTTGTACTAATGTTGTCATGAGTTTATGTTTAAGTTTCGTGTTGTGAAGTTTTCAAGTTTTGGGTGAAGTTCTTATGGACAAAGAGATAAAGAGTGGCAAGAGCTCAAGCTTGGGGATGCTCAAGGCACCCCAAGAGATTCAAGGATGCCGTAAAAGCCTAAGATTGGGTATGCCCCGGGAAGGCATCCCCTCTCTCGTCTTCAATCCATCGGTAACGTTACTTGGGGCTATATTTTTATTCACCACATGTTATGTGGTTTTGCTTGGAGCGTCTTGTATCGTAGGAGTCTTTTTTGTTGTTGTGTCACAATCATCCTTGCTGCACACCTAGGCAAAGAGACATGCACTCACCGTGATTTTGTCGAGCTTCACTTATATCTTTTGGTAGACAATTCAGCTCACATGTGCGTCACTTATATCTTTTGAGCTAGATACTTTTGCTCGATGTGCTTCGCTTATATCTTTTAGAGCACAGCGGTGCGTGGTTTGGTAGTTGATCTATGCTTTGAAAGTAGTCTCAAAAGGGGTAGTTATCCAAAGGGATACAAAAACTTCCACCTTCATGTGCATTGAATAGTTAGAGAAGTTTGATTCATCTCAATTAGTTTTGAGTTGTGGTTATGGTAATTTTGAAGTCATGCTAGTAAGGTGTTGTGGATCTAGAAATACTTGTGTTGAAGTTAGTGATTCCCGTAGCATGCACGTATGGTGAACCGCTATGTGATGAAATATGAGCATGATTAGTATATTGATTGTCATCCTTTGCGTGGCGGTCGGGATCGTGCGATGGTTTATACCTACCAACCCTTCCCCTAGGAGTATGCGTTGAGTGCCTTGTTTCGATTACTAATAAAACTTTTGCAACAAGTATATGAGTACTTCCTGACTAATGTTGAGTCCATGGTTTAGATGCACTTTCACCTTCCACCATCACTATCTTCTTAGTGCCATGCAACTTTCGCCGGTGCACAAAACCCACCATTAGCCTCCCTCAAAACAGCCACCATACCTACCTACTATGGCTTTTTCAAAGTCATTCCGAGATATATTGCCTTGCAACTACCACCATGACATGTGCCACCACGTCTACATTTCCAATGCATGATCGTAAGATAGCTAGCATGATGTTTCCATTGATGTCTATGCCATGCTAGATCATTGCCACGATACACGACCGAAGGCATTCCATATAAAGTCATAGCTGCTCCAAGTTTTGAGTTGAAAGTGTGATGATCACCATTAATGGAGCATTGTCCCGTGTGAGGAAATAAAAGAGGCCAAAGAAGCCCACCAAAAAAAAGAGGCCAAAGATCCCACCAAATAAAAAAAATGAGAGAAAAACAGAGAAGGGACAATGCTACCACTTTTTCCACACTTGTGCATATTAAGCACCATGATCTTCATGATTGAGAGTCTCTCGTTTTGTCACCACCATATAGCTAGTGGGAAATTTTGATTATATAACTTGGCTTGTATATTCCAATGATAGGCTTCCTCAAAATTGCCTTAGGTCTTCGTGAGCAAGCAAGTTGGATTCACACCCACTAGTTTCCTTTAAGAGCTTTCACATACTCTTAGCTCTAGTGCATCATTTGTATGGCAATCCCTACTCATTCACATTGATATCTATTGATGAGAATCTCCACATCTCATTGATATGCCTAGTTAATGTGACTATCTTCTCTTTTTTATCTTGCAACCTCCACCACACTCCACACCATCTATAGTGCTATAACCATGGCTCACGCTCATGTATTGCATGAGAGTTGAAAAGGTTTGAGAAAGTAAAGGTGTGAAACAATTACTTGGCCAATACCGGGGTTGTGCATGATTTAAATTCGTTGTGCAATGATGATAGAGCATAGCCAGACTATATGCTTTTGTAGGGATAACTTTCTTTTGGCCTTGTTATTTTGAAAGTTCATGACTACCTTCCTAGTTTGCATGAATTATTATTGTTTCCACGTCAATAGCAAACTATTGTTTTGAATCTAATGGATCTGAACATTCATGTCACATAAGAGGAATTACAAAGGACACCTATGCTAGGTAGCATGAAAGCATTAAAAATTCATTCTTTATCACCTCCCTACTCGAGGACGAGCAACAGTTAAGCTTGGGGATGCTTGATACGTCTCAAACGTATCTATAATTTTTGATGGTTTCACAATGTTATCTTGTCTTCTTTGGATGTTTTATGTACCTTTTATATCTTTTTTTGGGACTAACTTATTAATAAAGTGCCAAGTGTCAGTTCCTGTTTTTTTGTGTGTTTTTGACTCTTTTCAGATCTTATTTTGGAACGGAGTCCAAATGGAATAAAAACCGCGAAATGATTTTTTTCCCAAAGGGAAGAACATCAGGGGGCCTTTGGGCCAAGCCAGGTGGGCTCCAGGGAGCCCACAAGCCCCCACTCCGCCACCAGGGGGGAGGCAGCGGTGTCAGGGCTTGTGGCCTCCCTGCCCGCCCCCTGACCTAGGTCATTGGCCTATATATTCCCAAATATTCAGCAAGAAATCACGGGAGCCTCAAAAATACTTTTCCGCCACCGCAAGCTTCCGTTTCCGCAAGATCTCATCTGGAGACCCTTCCCGGCGCCCTGCCGGAGGGGACATTGGAGTTGGAGGGTTTCTTCATCATCATCATCGCCCCTCCAATGACTCGTGAGTAGTTCACCTCAGACCTACGGGTCCGTAGTTAGTAGCTAGATGGCTTCTTCTCTCTCTTGGATCTTCAATACAAAGTTCTACATGATCTTCATAGGGATCTATCCGATGTAATCTTCTTTGGCAGTGTGTTTGTCGAGATCCGATGAATTGTGGATTTGTGATCAGATTATCTATGATATATATTTGAGTCTTTGCTGATTTCTTATATGCATGATTTTATATCCTTGTAAGTCTCTCCGAGTCTTGGGTTTTGTTTGGCCAACTAGATCTATGATTCTTACAATGGGAGAAGTGCTTGGTTTTGGGTTCTTCCATGTGGTGACCTTTCCTAGTGACAGTAGGGGCAGCAAGGCACACATCAAGTAGTTGCCATCAGGGTAAAAAGATGGTGTTTTTATCATTGGTTTGAGATTATCCCTCTACATCATGTCATCTTGCTTAAGGTGTTACTCTGTTCTTATGGACTTAATACACTAGATGCATGTTGGATAGCGGTCGACGTGTGGAGTAATAGTAGTAGATGCAGAAAGTATAGGTCTACTTGTTTTGGACGTGATGCCTATAGATATAATCATTGCATAGATACCGTCACGACTTTGCGCGGTTCTATCAATTGCTCGACAGTAATTTGTTCACCCTCCGTCTACTTGCTTTCATGAGAGAAGCCACTAGTAAACACTACGGCCCCCGGGTCTATTCACATCCATCGTTTACACCTCCGCTTTTACTTTGCTTTATTACTTTGTTGCTTTTAGTTCTCACTTGGCAAACAATCTATAAGGGATAGACAACCCCTTCATAGCGTTGGGAGCAAGATTTTGTGTTTGTGCAGGATCTTGTGATACTCCTCCACCGGATTGATACCTTGGTTCTCAAACTGAGGGAAATACTTACCACCGCTATGCTACATCACCCTTTCCGCTTCGAGGGAACACCAACGCAAGGCTCCAAGGCCACGGGGGAAATCCTTTGCATACTTGCCTAGGAAGTCCCTTAAGGTGTAGCCGCAGCTGAAGGATTCCTGGTGCCGTGGACACGACTATTCTTGGCGCCGTTGCAAGGGAAGCACAACTGACATCATCCATTGTCACACCTATAGAAGGTCTGCAATCAAACGTGAAAACACCGATTAGTACAATAATTAGCTATATTGTTAATTTTAGATTGTGTAAAAGGGTAATTTACCCAAAAGCTCTTCATCACCATCTCGGCCCTCGTGTGGCACAATACACCATCTATAATCTGCTCCGGCGGGGCCTGCGCAGCCTGGTAGTGCTCCCAGGAAAATCCTAGTGTAGGAACCTAACCTCACCAGGCAACGTGACAAACCCCGGGAAATTTGTTCGGCAAAGCACACCAAGGAGGGAGTTCGGCTTGTGGACTCCACGAGGGTGTGCCCATCCCATGCAGTATGATAAGGTCAACGCATTAGATATTTGAACAAACTTGAAGGCAAAAGCTAAAAAAAGAGTAAATGTACTTACCTATCTCCTTCAGGTTTAATCACCGGCCTCTGCTCGCGGGTAGCCGACACGACCGGAAGACATGTACTACCACGCTTGTACACGGTGGCCCCGTCCACGTGCAGATCGCCCTCACTATCCGTAAACTCATCCCCACCATCCCCGCCCCCTGAGCCACCCGGACCCTTGGTCCAATCCGGCAACTCGGTCCGATCCGGCCAGGCATCCCATCCGGGCCTCTCCACGTCGGGTGAAGCCTCCAGAACCGTAGTCTCATGGGCCAAATGCACCTCGACCCGAGGCTGATCCTAGACCGGAGTCTCATGGGACGAATGCCCGTCAACACCAGGCTCCTGGACTGGAGTCCCCGTAGCCTCCTCCGCAAACGGGTCGACCATAGTAGTACTATGCTCGAGTGAATGAGCTGGTGGTGGTGGCGAGGACGGCTCAACAGTCCTCCTGGATCTTCTGCGGCCACCACCTCTCCCTGTACCCTTCCCCTTCTTCCCAACCCGACCAGCACCTCTCCTAGTGGGCAATGCCGCCGACGAAGAAGAACCCACGGGTGGTGTCGACAGACTATCTGCCAAGGCTCTACGGAGAGATAGGGGTGGAAGGGAAGTACCACCCCTCGTGCGGGGCGGCTGGGAAGAACCCATCGAGCAATCTGGACCAGCGCCCACCATCTTTCAATACCTGGTGACCTGCCATGATAAAGATTAAATGAAATTAGTAGAACATAAAAAAATTGAATAACTGACATGAATAATAAAGATTAAAATATATATAATTTAAGTTGTGAATCTTACAAACTAATAATCATCATCATCATCACTATCACGCATGTCTTCATGAATGACTTGCTCGTCGGGTTCAACGACGTGAAGTTGTGAAAGGCCTTTCTTTAATCGGTGAAGCATTGACAGGTCATCCGCATCAGTAACCTCTACGAGTTCCAGGTCTTTTGGTTCCGGCTCAGGGGTGGAGCCGGATTCATTGTCGCTGTCTACTTCCATGTTCTTGGGTGAAGCACGGCGGTTCTTGAAATGTTTCTTGGAAAGACGTGTTTCTTGGAAGAATTCTCCATCATATGTGTCTGGGTTAATGTGAGGTTCATAATCATGTTCATTTGGGAGAGGTAGTCTGACATGTGGCGGCACTTCATAAACAACATACCAACCTTCCAGATTCTTATCCGTTTGGCATGCCCACGGTAGATTGAAAACTTGGGTCGCCTGTTGAGCCGTAATATAGACATCGGGAACATCTAAATGGGTGTTTCGATTGATTTTGACTAGTCCTATATGTTCATGAGTCCTTCTAGTGTCCTTCGGCTGGAACCAATAACATTTCAAGACTACGATGTTCGCTGGGTTTTCACCATAGAATTGAAGTTCATAAATTGCTTCAACTCTTCCATAATACTCGATAACACCTTCGCCGATAGCAGAGACACCACAATTTGTAGATTTACGGTCGGGCATAGATAACTCCTTGCCAAAGGTACGAAAGAGATACCCGTTGATGTTGTATTTCTCAAATGAACGGACCTTATAGTCAAAACCATTAGCGACTTGTCTCAATTCGGCGTCCATAGACTCTGAATTAGCCTACAAGTTTAATACGAAACGATTGTTGCATTAGCCGCAAGTTAGACCAAGAAATGAAATGGTCCATTATTGATAATTACCGTTTGTTTGAACCAAGAGATGAAACCGGGATAGCCGCCTCCTGTCTTTGACAGAAGCTCATACTCTTCGACGGAATCATTTTCGATCACCGCTCCATCCGAGAATTTGGCGACGTAACGCTTGTTTGAAATATCCGGGAATAAGAGCAGTTCAAAGGAATTAGAAGTTACGGGAAAATGTGCCGAGAACTCACTCGATGTACGGCCGCACTTCTGTTAGGTTGTTGAAGATATACAACGAAATGTTCCGCCATTCTTCGACATGCAACGTTATTGGTTTCGAAGCACCGGTTGGTGCGAGCTTCCCTTTGAATAGGTTGAGGTTGGACCGACCTTTTTTAGGGTCTGCATAATTGTGCCGAGGCTTCGGATTATGCAAATGATGATTTTTGGCTTCGTAGTGTCCTGTCACAAAGTTTGCCACCTCCTGAGTAATGAATGCCTCAGCCATCGATGCTTCAATTCTACGCTTATTTTTACATTTAGCTCGAAGGGTCTTCTGCATCCTCTCAGTTGCCTAGCACCAACGATCTTGCACGGGCCCACCCAATCTTGCCTCGTTCGGTAGATGTAAAATCAAATGCTGCATTGGATTAAAGAAGCTCGGTGGAAAGATCTTCTCTAACTTGCACAAAAACTCCGGTGCAAACTCATCCATGTCTTCTACCACGCTAGGCGACAATTCTTTCGCACAAAGAGCACGGAAGAAATAGCTCAGCTCCGCCAGTACTAGCCATTCATCCTCAGGAATAAAGCCACATAACATCACCGGCATTACCCGCTCTAGCCATATGTGCCAATCATGACACTTGAGACCAAAGATTTTTAATTTTTCAAGACTCGCTACCCTCTTTAGATTCGCTGCATACCCATCGGGGAAGATCAAGTGCATTTCGACCCACAAGACAGTTTCCCTCATAGCTGGCCTTCCAAGATTGAACCAGGCCTTTGGCTTCGACCACTTCTGCTTTCCTTTGCCTTCTCGCATGTTTTGTAACGGTCTATGACATAGTGTCTCTTGATCGACTCTAGCCTTAGTATTTTCCTTTGTCTTCCCATCTATGTCGAACAATGTACCAAAACTAGCCTCTCCGATATTCTTTTCAGTGTGCATCATGTCGATATTGTGTGGAAGAAGGAGGTCTTTGAAGTAAGGCAGATCCCAGAAGCATGGATTGTGAGTCCAGGCGTGTTTTGAATTATACCCCTTGAAATACCCTCGACGCTCTCGATTAGGCTCGAGGGTGTTTAACTGATCGAGGATCTGTTGGCCTGTCAAGGCAGGTGGTGCCAAGTTTTTGACAACTTTACCTTTGGTAAAGTTCTTCTTGTCTTTTCTGAACTGATGGTCTGGATCCAGGAACTGTCTATGCAAGTCAAAGCAAGAATACTTCCGACCCTCCTACAACCAATGAAACTGAAGAGCTGCCTTGCATTGGGGGCACGGGAACCTTCCATGCACACACCATCCAGAGAATAGTGCATACGCCGGCAAGTCATGCATAGAGTACATGTACCACACATGCATTTTGAAGTTCTGTTTTCTAGCGGCATCGTATGTCTTGACCCCATTATCCCAAGCTTCTTCATATTCATCCTTAAGCGGTTGCAGGTACACATTCATATTCTTCCCCGGATAATTGCGCCCTGGAATTATCAACGTAAGAAATATGTTCTTTCTTTGCATAATCTGTCCGGCGGGAGATTGAGTGGAATGACAAATACAGGCCAACAACTATATTTGGTTGCCGTCATTCCGAAGGGATTAAAACCATCCATGGCGATGCAGACTCGAGGATTCCTTGGATCTGCCGCTTTATCCTGATGCAATCCATCGAAATGTTTCCACGCTTCCCCATCCGATGTGTGTACCAGCATCTTATTCCCATCTGCATCAAGTTCGGTTCTTTTTCCCAATTTGTGCCATGTCATCTGTCTGGCTGTCTCTTCGACCATGAAAATACGTTGAAGTCTTGGTACGATTGGCATATACCGAAGAACACTAACTGCGATTTTGGTCGACCTCTTCTCACCCATACCGTTGTCTACCACAACATACCTGCAAGACTTGCAATTGGGACAATAGTCCAAGTGTGCATACTCCTTCCTAAATAAGACACATCCTTTCTCAGATGCATCTATCTTCTCATAGGGCATCTTAAGTACACGAAGTATTTTTTCCGACTGGTATAGGTTTGCAGGCATGACATGGCCTTTGGGTAGGAAGCGTCCAAATAGTGTCATCATCGTGTCGTAGCATTCTCTTCCCAAGTTGAACTGAGCCTTCAGAGCCATTACTTGTGAAATTGCATCCAACTGACAGAGCTGAGTGTGCTCATCGAGAGGATGTTTTGAAGACTCCAATATTTCATAAAAGGCCTTTGCAGATTCCTCCATCTCATCTTCCGAATCCCAAGCATCATCAAAGTCTTGCACCATGTCTTCAATCCCGTTACCATGCTCGTCGGTGCGACGACGAACCATCTCAGCTCTTGTGCGTTGTATAGACTCACCATGAAATGTCCACATCATATAATTAGGCTTAAAACCCTCCGCTGCAGGTGTTTAATCATTACAACCTCTGTCATCTTTTTATAGTTGTTGCATCCACGACAGGGGCAATAGTTTCTTTCCAGTTCATTTGCGAATGCGGCTTTCACAAATTCCTTTGTTTTTACAAACCATTCTTTCGTCATCTCTTTCTGACTAGGGTGACCGGTATACATCCACGCACGATCACTCATCTTTCCTAGCTACTAAAGACTGAAGAAATATATTTATATATAATTTAGCATTTATATTCATCGGTTAATCAGGTTCGCCATTTTTATTACGTCTAGGCAACCTACACGCTAATAGGTAAAGATAGGTCCTAATCCCACCCGAGTATGTGTACATTGGGTTCGTTTTCCCATGCTCTGCTCCGGATCTAACGCAAAATTTTGGTAGCACCTCCCCGTTGTTCTCCTGATACACGTCTCCGCAATAAACAGAGAGGATGTGCATCCGGAGAACAACAGGGATGTGCATCCGGAGAACAACAATACGGGAAAACGAACCCAATCTACACATACTCGGGCTGTCCATGGATAATGTGGGACAATTCAAAAGGATGGCAGTTATAAATATGCAAAGACATGCATATTTATAGATGTCGCCCTTTCGAACGGGAGACGCATACTGGTCACGCATACTGATAAATTAATTTAATTACCTAAATCTAGAAAGTTTCATCCAGCAACCGAGCCACTGTAAATGAAGGGGCGAGGAGGAGATGAAATTTGTACTGACCCACGAATGCAGGGGCGGAGCTCGTACAAAGCACGGGGAGGTCTTCGCACAACACACCTCACAGCGACGAGACAACTATCACATGTAAATCCACCCGATCAACACAAATATTCTAATTATGTCTAATTATGTCATTTTTTAGGAAAAAAAGCTAAGAATATAATATTCATGAGCTAACCAAGGTTTTTAGCTTGTTATGTCATTTTGGATGATAATTAGCTAAACAAGCTAAAAAATAAGGAGGAGCGAAGAAGGAGAAGAAGGAGGGCTCCGTCTCCTCCTCCTCCTTCTCCTTCTTCTTCTCTTCTTCTTCTTTTCATTTTTCCTCTTTCTTCTCCTCTTCTCTTCTTCTTCTTCCTCATATTTCTATTTCTATTTTTCTTTATCCTCTTCTTCTACTTATTATTTTTTCTCTTCTTCTCCTTTTTTTCTTCTTTTCTTCTTCCCTTCTTCTCATATTATCTTCTTCCCTTCTTCTTCCTCTTCTTTCTATTAAGCTAATTAACTAGTGGCAGATGGTCTTTATATGAAAAGCTAAGAATATAGGGCTCATCAACCGGTACACCGACTACTACAACAACTACAATAACAACAACAACTACTACGACAACTACAATAACAACAACAACTAAAACAACTACAATAACAAGAACAACTACTACAACAACAATAAAAAATCAACTTTGTAGTTATAATCTAATTCCAAAAAACTAAATACCAAATAGTTAATTTTCCCATGCGGGGGGGGGGGGTGTGGGGGCTCACCGGGAGGGGCGGCTGTGGCGTCATGGGTGGCGGGGCCGGGGGTGTTGGGGGTGGCGGGGCGGCGCCGGGGGCGGTGGGGCAGCGGCGCCAGGGGGCTGTGGGGCACCGGGGCGGCGATGAGGGCGGCGGGGCGGCCGCGGCGGGGCTGTGAGGCACCAGGGCGGCGCCGGGGGCGCCAGGGGCGGCAGCGCGACGGTGGGCGTCGGGGAGAGGCGGGGCGGCGGCGCCAGGGGGCTGTGGGGCACCGGGGCGGCGACGAGGGCGGTGGGGCAGCGGCAGCGGTGCTGTGAGGCACCAGGGCGGCGCCGGGGGCGAGGGGGCCGGCGGCACGACGGTGGTGGCGGCGGTGGGCGTCGGGGAGAGGAGTGGGAGAGAGAAAGGGCGGGGTGTGGAAGTGAGTGAGAGAGAGAGGGGCAGGGTGGGGGCAAAGAGCCGTTATGGAGTTAGCTCTTTGTCGTCTGTCTGCGGACGACAAAGAGTCTAGACTCTTTGGCGTCTGCCTTCGGACTCTTTGGCGTCCGCTAGCAGACGGCAAAGAAGGGACTCCATTTTGACCTAACGTCCCCGCGGTCAGGTGGGCCCCACCTATATATTTGTCGTCTGTTGTGCGACTCTTTGCCGTGTGCCGCTGAAGGCAAAGATGTGACTGATGGCAATGATATTCTATGCCATCAGCCAGTTCTTTGTCGTCTTCTTTGTGGCAGGAGACGGCAAAGACACTCTTTGCCATCAGCTCGCAGACGGCAAAGATTTGGCAGACGGCAAAAAACTGATTTCTAGTAGTGAGAAGGATGGGACTATCAGACTCTGCGTCGATAACCATTCTCTCAATGAAGTCATTATCAAAAACAAGTACCCACTTCCCAAGATTGAAGACCTGTATGACCAGTTAAATGGATAGAAGGTATTTTCCAAGATCGATCTCCGATCTTGATATTACCAACTGAAGATCCGACCTGAAGACATACCCAAGACTGCATTCATGACCCGGTACTGTCTATATGAGTGCACTCTCATGTCATTTGGGTTGACGAATGCCCCAGCATACTTCATGTACCTCATGAACAAGGTCTGCATGGAATCAAGTTTGTTGTTGTTTTCATCGATGACATATTAATCTTCTCCAAGTGCGAAGAAGAGCATGAGCAACACTTGAGGTTAGTGTTGGAGAATCTTCGAGAGCACCAACTTTATGCCAAGTTCAGCAAATGCCAATTCTGGCTGCACGCGGTCATACCATGACGGCAAACGGATTGGCGGTCGATCCTTCCAAGATTACTACGGTCACCAACTGGGAGTCGCCAATCGATGTGAAGGAAGTTAGGAGCTTCCTCGCACTCACGGGATATTACCGCAAGTTCGTCGAAGGATTCTCTCGCATCGCTCGACCCATGACCCAGCTCTTGAAGAAAGGCAAGAAGTTCGAATGGACGCCGGCGTGTGAAGCAAGCTTCCAGGAGTTGAAGAAGAGATTGACTACCGTCGCGGTATTGGCTACACCAGATATCAGCAAGGAGTTTCTGATATATTGTGATGCCTTCAGAACCGGGCTCAGTGGAGTCCTGATGCAAGACGGCAGGGTTGTGGCATATTTGTCACGGCAACTGCGCCCGCATGAGCATAACTATGCCACCCATGATCTCGAATTGGTTGTAGTAGTGCATGCCCTGAAGACATGGCGACATTACCTTCTGGGGAAGCGATGTGAAATATACACTAACCACAAAGTCTGAAGTATATCTTTACTCAAAGGGAATTGAATATGAGGCAGAGAAGATGGTTGGAGTTAATCAAATACTATGACCTCATCATTCAATACCACCCCGGTAAGGCCAATGTGGTGGCCGATGCCTTAACACGGAAGGCCAGCACCTTGAATGTTATGCTCAAGGAAAGACTACCCGCCTTGTATGAAGAAATGGAACGCTTCGGGTTGGAGCTAGTTGAACCAGGATTCCTAGCTAACCTCGAATTCAAACCAATGCTGGCAGAAGACATCAAGGAGGCCCAGAAGGGGCACAAGAGCATCGAAGGCATCAAGAAGAAGATTCAGGAAGGCAAGGCCCTAGAATTCTCGGTGGATGAGCAAGGGGTAGTGTGGTTTGGGAAACATTTATGCCTACCCAACAAGGCGGAACTCAAGGATCTGATCATGCAGGAAGCCCATGACACACCCTACTCTATTCACCCCGGTGGTACCAAGATGTATCAAGACCTCCGAGAAAGATTCTCGTGGCATCGCATGAAGAGGGAAATAGCATCCTATGTTGTTAACTGCGACGTGTGTGAGCGAGTCAAAGCTGAACATCAATGACCTGTTGGACTGATTCAACCTCTCCAAGTGCCTGAATGGAAGTGGGACAAAGTCGGCATGGACTTCATCACTGGGTCTCCCAGATCAAGCGAAGGGCACAATTCCATATGGGTGATTGTCGACCACCTAACCAAGGTGGCCCATTTTATTCCAGTCAACACCACTTATGATGGTAGCCAATTGGCTGGCCTATATATCCATTGTATAGTGAGTCTCCACGGAGTTCCCAAGGAGATAGTATCTAACCGAGGCACGCAATTCACCTCAAGATTCTGTAAGAAGTTCCAAGAAGCCCTCGGAACCAGGCTCTCTTTCAGCACCGCTTTCCACCAGTAGACGGGCGGACACACGTAGTTCAGCCTCAAGATGGCCCCATTTGAAATGCTATATTGACGAAAGTGCCGCACCCTGCTCAACTGGTCCAAAACCTGCGAAGGATTGATTTTCGGGCCGGAAGTTCTGCAAGAGGCACAAGACAAGGTGCATCTTGTACGAGAACACTTGAAGGCAGCCAAGTCACGACAAAAGAGCTATGTGGATTATTAACGCACAGAAGTGGAGTCGTTCCCGGAGACCAGGTGTACCTACGCGTCACACCTCTCAAACGGAAACTCGCTCCAAGGATCGTTGGAACTTTTAAGATGACGACAAGGTGTGGAGAAGTTTCTTACCAGTTGGAGCTACCTCCGAAACTTTTGAGTGTGCACAATGTCTTCCATGGGTCACAACTCCGGAAGTGTCTACAAGCGCCAAACCGTCTAGATCTTTATAAGGATATTGACCATCAGGCCATCGACCTCCAGCCGGATCTCACTTATCGTGAGAGGCCGATCCACATCTTGGATAAAGCAGCGTGTTGCACCAGAAGCTAGACCATCAAGTATTTCAAGGTTTAGGGAGCAACCACACCGAAGCATAAGCAACCTGGGAACGTGAAGACTATCTCCGATCCGAATTTCGTACCTCTTTAGCACCTAGCTTAGGAATCTTGGGGACGAGATTCTTGTAAGGGGGATTGGTCCGTCACACCCTGTTTTCACTTCACTTTTACTCTAGTTCAAAAATCTGAGTTTATTAAAACTTTTCAAAACCAATGCTCTAAGTACCATGGTTGTCATTGTATGCTTGATTGTGTATTATCAAAACCATATTTTTCATAACCTAAATATTCTCAAAATCATTTTTCTTATTTCTGACTATTTCAAAACCCTGCTTTGGGTTGCACAACAAGTCCTTTGCAGCAAGTGAGAGCTTTCACCCAAAGATGATGTTCTGGTTCTAAAACTATTTTAGCTTGCCAAAACCATAAAATAATTATTTTATAAATTATTTTCCTATTTTATTTGCATGTCCATTTCTGAGGCCAGAAATGATATTCCTATATATAAAAATACTTTTATGCCTTAGAAAAATCTGAGAAAATTTGGAGATACTCAAAGGACATATATATATATTCCATATATAGGATTTTCAACCCTTGTTTATATTCAAAATATTTGAGTAAATCCTTGAAAACCTTTTCTGTCTATTTTGATAAAGGAAATATTTCCAATAAAATCCCATAAAATTCCAACAACCTTCCCAAGCAATATTTAGTGGCCACACCAAGTTTCACCTCATCCCAAGGTGGTTTGGTTCACTAAATAATTCCAAAACCCTTTCTGTGTAGAAGCAAGTTGAAACATCTCTACATTGCAAAGTTTGTCCAAATGGGATGAAACTTTGTGGGAGTCTTCAACACCCCAAATGTGGAGCCTCGGCCAAAAATGGGATTTGCAGGAAGTGTTTTACCCACATTCCCTTTGGAAGGGACATATCTTCCATTTGGGGGTGATTTCTAGTTTGCATTGCCAAACTCATCCAATGAGGCTCAAATTTGGTGGAGTATCTTATTTTTGCACCCAAGATAATCCTATTAACTCTCACCACTAGTGGTGAGGTGTTTATACTACAAACACATGTCGAATACCTACTACCATTATAGCAAAACAGCTCCTACCCCACTCCACACTTAAGCTCTTCCCTCCAAACCTTTTGACCAAGTAGCCAGCACCACTCCCCAACTGCATGAGAGTGGCCCCTCTTTGAATCCAAGCAGAAGGCCCCAAAATTCCCATTCTAACTTCTGGTCTAGAACTAGCATCTCTTCTCTCCTCTCCGCCCATGGGAAACAGTGAGCCCCTCGGCTCCCAAACGGCAAGGCATCTCCAAGCCAAGCCCCAGGACAGCCCAGACAAGGCCAAAGCGCTACAGAGCGCGTCAGCATGCCATGGCAGGCCAAAACTATGCTCTGGGCACGCTGCTGGGCGCACCCGAAGCCAAGGCGGCCAGCCCGACCAGTTCGAGCCTCCCCATGTTGCCATTTCGAGCCCCCGACCACCTCTCTGCATCCGGGCAGCTCCAGAGCCATTCCTCCCTCGCTCTGTTGAGCAGAGCGATGCGTGACCATGCGCTCCAGATCCACCAGTAGACCGTGGCCACATGTGCTCGCTCCTCCTTGCTCTCTCTCTCCCTCTCAGTGGGTCACGCAGGTACTAAAACCACGTCCGCACACCGTGGTTTCGACCTCGAAGGCTCATAGCTCCTCTTGCGAGCTATGGTGAAACCACCGGCGCCACCGGCTCGGTACACCGTCGGGAGCGTATAAATAGGTCCTCCCCCACGCTCCATAACCTTCAGCCCAACTCTCTAGAGCCTGAATTCCACCCCTAGCCTTTCCCTTTGCGCACAGCGAGAAACTGTTCTCAAGATCGACCGAGGTCCCACCGCCTCAAAGCTCCGTCGATCTCGGGCTACGGGCCAGCTCCAGTGCTCCTTTCACCTCCTACGGGTTCCTAGCAACCTCAGGGAGCTTCCCCATCACCACCCCGAGCTTATCCACACCCGTAGCACCCAGTTTATCCACCTCCCAAAACTGCTCCGCCGTTGCAGCTCGTCGCCGGTGAAGTAGGGCCTCCCCGTCGACCTCTTGACCACCAACAGGAAGGCGACGGTAGTGTGGTTCCTTTCCTGCCCTTGGTTGGGCTCAAGGCCGTCGGTAGCATCCCCGGTGAGCTTCCCCTCCTCTCTGTCCCGAGGTGGAAGTCGACCACGACAGGTGGGGATCACCTGTCGGTGGCTCTTGTCTCCCCGTCTCTCTCCACTCTGCCGCTGACTGCACGGGCCCGCACGTCAGGTTTGAACCTGGACGTGTGCGCCACTCGGCTGGTTGGCTGGCTGGCCAGTTGGGCCGGCCCAAGGCACATGCCGAGCCAAGCCTAAGCCCCAACCCTGTTTCTTTTTCTGTTTATTTTGGTTTTAAAGGATTTTTATAAAATAATTATCCAGTATATTTTCATAATTCTTCCACGATAATTCTTCTAAAAATGAGTTGTATTTAACTCAACCTTTTGAGCAATTTTGAGACAACCTTTCTGTTTTATAATAATTGAAAAGGCTATTTTGGAATAGTTTTGCTTATGTTAAAATACTTTTAAAAATAACCCTTTCACTAAAATCAAAGACAAATATTTTTAAAATAACAATATGGATTTATCAGAATTAAACATCAATTTTAAAGTGACTTTGTGGTCAGTTTTTGAGTGAGCTACTTATTGCTTTTTATTTATTACGATGATAGAAACCAAGTTTGACGAAGGAGTTGGACTTGAAGACCCCGAAGACCCCGGATACTTAGGTGGTCAAGGCAAGCAGCCCTTTGACCATGTTTGAGCATATGTTATATTGCATGATAGTAAAACAAATACTCCCGTTGCATGTTATCATAAGTATTTGGTAAGTCATTGAAGTGATGTTACCGATGGCTCCTCCGGAGCACTTGCATTTTAAGCATGATCCTACCACCTATGAGGGTCACGCTAATATCATGTTGACAAGTAGAACTAAGGAAAGTAGAAGCATGAGCTTGGTGATGATAAATATCAATGGTTTATGAAAACCCCGTCGGGTGCCACTAATGCCCGAGGGTGATGATGAATTAGGTGGCCACTTTTGGAGAAGTTGTGCACCTGGTGTTTTGGTGTGAGTGGTTTCAGAAATGGGATTAGATTTATGATGTGTCGACCGTCCCAACCTTACATGTGCGACCATGTTACACCTTTATGGGATGGGGCTTTGTTGATTACTCTGGTCGGTGCTACCAAAGAACCACATTATTAGTGGAGGGAGTGATGTGTGGTCACTCTCGTGACGGGGTTGTGCCAGCTAGGACGACTATGCCGTTTTTATGTGTTTCGGGCACACCGTTGGTCCCCGCATGGATGATAATGTCCAGAGTTGGTGCTCATAAGGCGTACATCATGTGGCCTGGGTACCAATCGAGTGGACCTCTATGTCTAGTATCGTCAGGGGAAAGACATTAATCAGGTACTTACCTCGGGTATGTTATATACCGCGAGTCGTGGATGACAAGAAAGTTTCCCAGATCTCATGGGTACACCATACAACCTCTGCAGAGTGTAAAACTATTCGAATAGACGTGTCCATGGTCAAGGACAGTTGGGTGGTGCTTCTTAAAGTACGTCTAGTGGTTTACGCATAAATCAAATGTGTGTCTATTTAATGGGGTTATCTGAGAAAGAGTGGATATGACAAGCTTGGTGACTTGGCATATCGGGTGAACCCGGAGTGTTCAGCCCATAACAGATATATTGATATGTGTAACCTGTTCTTCTAAATTCCATCTAGCTTATGTTGCACATCCATGAACATGTTTATTTATAGTTAAGCTTCTATCCACCAAAACTGCATATTACTTGTTATTCTACCAAGTGCATTGTTTATATCATGGGCTGTTTGCGAGTACATCCAAAGTACTCATTGGCTTGCCACTGGTTATATTATTGACCAGACATGGAAGGACCAGAGTTTGGAGAAGAGTACGTCATCGGAGACGGCCCTACGAACTAGGAGGCTTCCCAGTCAGAATGCGTGTTGGTGTAGGCTGATGTCATGGGCACCCGCTTAGGCCTAAGATTTCCGCTACTAGTAGAATCAGTGTGATTTGGCCTTAAAGGCCCTACCTTGTGAACTTGACATTATTGGTCATGTGTTGTAATATTTCGATACTTGGATGTAATACAATTAATATTCACCATCCATGTCTCCGGTGAGCACTAATCTCTAGGATCACTGAGCACGTTCATTCGACGATCTCGACTCATAAGTCGGGGTCCCCACATCATTGTACCCAAACGAGCTAACTAAAGGGCGACACCGTTAATATCTAATGGTTACGCCATATAAAAAATTTCAAGTTTTGTATTAGAGAAAATACAAGGGAATAGACACATTGTCATTGTCAAGTAGTGCACTTGTTCCATCTAGCCATATCCTGCAGGAGGACCCAAGCTTTGTGAAAGGTGTCAAGTCCTACGGGTACCCACAATATTGGACCATCATAGAACATCCCATTCTCTTCGCGGAAATCTTCCAAGATGATTGACGCAATTTCTGGCTCGATACGGTAGAATTTATTTCGGAGTTGATGACCCGGTACGATTCCTAAGGCTTCGTCCCATCTCCCAATATGGGCATCGGATGAGGATGTCATGCAAAGTGATTGTCGATCCCTTCTGTACTCCATCATGTGATGGATTATGAAGAATCCATCCTTATTACTTGTTGTCGAGCGCTGGACGCAACAAAAGTCAGTCTTATGGCCGAAGCACAGCCTGCCCTATTTGTTTCTTTTCACTTGGATGTAGCCACCCCACATGCTGAAGCCCAAGAGAGCTCTGTCTAGAACATCCTTTATATGTGTGGAATTTTTCTTCCCTATGGTCTTGGACGCTCCAAATACAGAACAAAGGAGAAACACGGGTAAAGAAAGATGAGAATGACATGCTTGTCACTTCACAAAACAAATGCACGGTCATGTTAGCCTCCATGCGTGCAAAGTAATGAATGAAATGCACGAAATGATGTATTTGTTATAGTCGCTATCCGCGATGACTTACTCGAGATGATAAGGTAGGGGAATCATTTCTTGTCCTTATCGATGATCAAGAACTCTTTGAGGTACTCCCTCACATATTTATGATTTGCTGCTTTTATTGACAAGAAGCGCTCATGCATGTAGTACGGGTCCGTGACCAGAAGTTCACTTATTTCCTCGCTTATGACTATGTAGTTAATATGCTGCGCATAAAGGCGGACGGACGTAATATTGAGCTGCCTCATTTGAAACATATCGAATATGTAATCAAAACGCAGGAAGAACAGGTATGTACGACATTCATGGAAGTACACGTAGCCACTGCTCGGCACATGAACCATATAAAGCGGGTATCCTCGATCATTCGAAGCGACAATGCTTCTCTTTTTCGGTAACGCATGTGTGACAACCCAAGACCAACGCTCCAGAAGATTCCTCTTTTAGTCCATTGCCGTCATGTGATTTAATTGTTTGTCGTATTCATCATTGCATCATTCGCATCATCCTCATTGCATCGGCACTCCGTTGCCGCCAGATTTCAAAACATGCATCTGTTATTAGCTGTCGATTCTATCCGTTTTTGTCGTTGACCGTTTTGAGACCAACCACACATGAACTTACCTCTGACATCGTTAAAATCTTGTTTTTAAAAGTATGTATAAAAATTTCTCAGTTTGGGTTGAAATTTCGTGTGTGTTCTTATTTTAATATAGGTAGGCCACCTGCCAAATTTCGTCGCAATCGGAGTCCGTTTGATACCCAAACGACCGACCGTAGCGGCACTGTTATTGGTTTATCGACGGACGTTTTTCGTTGTTTCAAAGCCATGTGTCGGGCCGTAATTCTCCCTCTCTTCTTAGACCAACCTATTCTACATAGCCCAACACCACCCACCTAGCCTACACCTCTGTTTAGGACCGTCCGATCGAGATCCGACGACCCGAGAACGGTGCAAAACCCCGTGACCCTAGATCCCTACCTATATAAGGAACACCTAGCCTTCCTAATCAGAAAACCCTAGCTCTACCTCGTTTTCCGCACAGCCAGCCACCCAGCCACAGCTTCCCACCTCCCATCTCTAGCTGCGCAACTCGCAAGGCCCAAATCCAGCCTGCACGGGCCTAGATCCAGCCGACCCGCCACCACCGCTGCCCGCGAAACCATGGCTGCCTCGCTCCAGATCGGGGGAGAACTCCCGATCCAGAGCCTCGTCGGCCATCTCTGCCGCCTCCCTCCAGCACCCTGTCACACTACCATCTGCTGCTCCCCTCCCCGCGTCACACTCATGGCATCTTCCCCGCTCTCCTGCAGCCCCTCGTGGTGCAACGCAGCACCCGCGCCTCCGGTGTAGAGCGCCGACCGCCGCCATGTTTTCTTTCACCCGTGCCGCCCTGCTCCAGATCCGGCGGCCCCGAGGTCAGATCTATCATCAGGGGAGCCATCCCCTGCCTCCTCACCACCCTAGCCCCGCCTCCGAGGCTCGTCGCCGCCGGCGCCCGCCATGGCCTCGCCCCGCTCGTGCTCAATCGCTGGAGCGACGAGGAGGACGATACCACTTCACCGACGGCCTAGGCAGCACCTCGCCTCGCGCGGCCAGCGAGGGTGGCCCGGCCAGCCCCGACCACAATACCCAACGCCCGGATCGCTGACCCAGTCTACTTTGATGAGCCACCTCCCCCACCGAGCCGGCTCACCCGATCAAGGTGAGCTCCCCTCGCTAATCCCCCGGCCACGGGCGCTAGTACCTAAGTTGCGCCCATCTGTTTTCGGGACAGATCCTGATTCGGCCCATACGTAGTTTTTTCCTGTTCTACGATTTTAGCTAATTTTTGAGGTCACTTAAATTTACAGATTAGATGCATATCTTAAAACACCCGTAACTTTTAAATCGTGCTTTGGATCAAAATAAGTTAGATATGTAGAACGTGTAGAATCTCATGTAGTTTCGCAAAACCCCGCTTTTTTGAATATTTAAAACTACTAACCTTGTTGTTTGCTTCGTTTTGCATGATCCCATGCTAAAACGGTGCAATTCATAGCTAGGTAACCATTGCTTTGTTGGATATGAGCAATATATGTAAACCAACTAGAATGACGTGTAGTTTCACGTGAACCACTTTATTTTGCCGTTTAACAAACATAAAATATGTTTAGGTCACATCTGGACATATCTCGATGTTAACATGTAGGGTCGTTTCGGAAATGCTATATGTCATTTCCGACCCAATTTAAAATTCCTATATAAGTAGTCTATTGACGCTTCACCTATTGACATGTTAACAACATTCTAAAATTGCGGTGTACCTAAACGGGAGTGAATGAAATAATTCGTATGTGGAGTTTAGTCAATATGCAACTCGTCACATATCGAGCTTCACTTAGTGTGTAGTGTTTGATTGTTGTGAATTTCCATGCTATGGAAAGGCATGGCATGGCAAGGCAAGCTCAATTATGCAAGGCATGGCATGGCAATTCACAACAATCAAATACTACACATTTTGTGAAGATCAATATGCAACGAGTTGCATATTGACGAAACTCCACATACAAATTATTTAGTTCACTACCGTTTAGGTATATAACAATTTTAAAATGTTATTAACATGGCAAGAGGTGAAGCGTCAATAAACTACCTATCTAGGCATTTTAAATGGGGTCAGAAACGAATATAACATTTCCGAAACGACCCCACATGTTAACATCAAAATCTGTCCAGATGTGACCTAAACATATTTTATGTTTGTTAAACGGCGAAATAAAGTGGTTCTCGTGAAACTACACATCATTCTAGTTGGTTTACATACATAGCTCATCTCCAACGGAGCTACGGTTAACTAGTTATGAATTAAACCGTTTTAGCATTGCATCACGCAAAACGAAGAAAACAACAAGGTTAACTGTTTTAAATGTGCATGAAAGTGGCATTTTGTGAAAGTACACGAGATTCTGCACATTCCAGATACCTAACTTATTTTGATCCGAAGCACAATTTAAAAGTTACGGGTGTTTTAAGATATGCATCTAATCTGTAATTTTAAATGACCCTGATAATTAGCTAAAATCGCAGAGTGGGAAAAATCTATGTATGGCCGGAATCAGTATCTGGCCCAAAAACAGATGGGCGCAACTTAGCTACTAGCTCCCGTGGGCGAGGGATAGGCAAGGGGAGCTCACCTTGCTGGGCTTAGCCGGCTCGGGTGGCTCAGGAAAGCAGATTTGGCCGACGGAGCGGAGCTGGGCCTTGCGGTCGGGGCTAGCCGGGCCGCCCTCGACGGGACGCACGAGGCGAAGAGCTTCTTGGGCCGTGGGCGAAGGGGCGTCCTCACCCTCGTCGATCCCGCGACTGAGCACGAGCGGGGCGAGCCTCAGAGGCGGGGTTAGGGCGCTGAGGAGGCGGGGGATGGGTTCTTTGGCGATGGATCTGACCTCGGGGCCGTCGGATCTGGAGCGGGTCTGTTCGGGCGAACGGAAACATGGCTGCGGCCGGCGCTTTGTACCGGAGGCACGGGTGCGGCGTTGCACCGCAAGGTGCTATGGGAAGCGGGGAAGACGCCACGACGGTGACACGGGGAGGGGCGCGCCAGATGGCGGCGGGGCAGGGTGCCTGAGGGAGACGGCGGAGCGGCATTGCCGACGAGGCTCTGGATCGGGAGCTCTCCCCCGATGTGGAGTGAGGCAGCGATTGTTTCAATGGCAGAGGCGGCGGTGGCTCGGGGCGATCCGGGCCCAGGCGGGCTGGATCTGGGCCTCGCGGGCCATGTACTGGAGGTGGGAGGTGGGAACCTACGGCTGGGCGGTTGTCGGCACGAAAAACAAGGTGGAGCTAGGGTTTTCATATTAGGAAGGCCAGGCCTTCCTTATATGGGCAGGGATCTAGGGTTAGGGGGTTTTCCACCATTCTTGGGCCGTCGGATCTCGATCCGACAGTCCGAAATGGAGGGGTAAGCTAGTTGGGTGGTTTTGGGATGTGTAGAATAGGTTGGGCTGAGAAGAGAGGGAGATTTGCGGCCTCGCATAAGGTTTTGAAACAATCAAAAGCGTTCGCCGATAAACTGATAACGGTGCCGTTATGGTCGACCGTTCGGTTATCAAACGCACTCCTATTGCGATGAAATTTGGCAGGTGGCCTACCTATATTAAAATAAGACCGCACACAAGTTTCAACACAAACCGAGAATATATTATAGACACTTTTGAAAACAAGATTTTAACGATGACACAGGTACGTGCGTGTGTGGTTGGTCTCAAAACTGTCAATGACAAAAACATAGAGAACCGGCAGCTAATAATGGATGCAAGTTTGGAAAAATGGCGACAACGAAGTGCCGATGCAATGAGGAATATGCGAATTATGTAATGATGAATGCGACAAACAACTAAATCACATGGCGGAGATGGACTAAAAGGGAAATCTTCTAGAGCGCCGGTCTCGAGCTTTTACAACTCTCCTACACTAACAAGAGATCTCGCCCCAGGATCTAAGAATGAAGAGGGGGAGAGGAAGAGAAAGAGCAAGAGGTTAAACTTAGTCACCCCCATGACAAACGAGTGAAACCAACGATCCTTGATGGTTGCTATGAGATGAAGAATGATATGAGAAACAAGCAAGAATTCACACAAAATATCGGCAGCACTTTGGTAGGAAATTGAGGCAAAATTTGATAAGATGCAAAGACCTTGACAAGATGCACAACAAACCAACTAAATTGATAAGCAAGGAAAGAACATGAAAGAAGACAGAACCTCTGGTTAAATGAATAAGAAAGGAAAGAACACGATCTTGACACAACGATATGATTGATTTGAACAGAGCAACATCACAACAACTCAGGAACAAGGGAATAGGAACTAGATCATTGGGAAGAAAGATTGGAGAAGATGACAAGTACCACCACAATTGAATTTGGACAGGATCCTTGCGATAAGAATTGAATGAAGTTGTTGGATACCAACAACGAAAGAACAAATAGTTGTGGGCTTAGGGAAACCATCCCAAAATAATGAGGTGACAACCAGCCACTAACAGAAACAAATATTGATTGGTAGCAACAAGATATGCACCACTTCTTTCACCAATAGGATACACTGAGAATTTGCATCAATGATAATCACCATAATAGCAACAATCCTTAGACAAAGACTTAGGTGAAATGTAAACCAAGATAGCTCAATGGAAGAAAAAGGTGGGTTTAATTATCTCATTCTTGAAACAAATCCTCTTCGAGACTCCCCATGAGTCAAGAATGTTGTAACACCACCTCAAAGGACAATGGAGGAAGAATTTCACTTGGAAATGCAAGATAAAGAAAACTTAAGGTAATACCACAAGAATCTTGAAAAACACCTTGATAATGAACTACATCCTAAACAACAACCATGAAGAACCACTTGGAGAACACGGTAATGAAAGGTTGATCGAAAAGAATTGAAGGTTGAAAACAATAAATTTAAGGCCTTGCAATGATTTAGATGAAGCTTCCAAAAGAGATGCTTGAGAAAAACTTGGAACTCCGAAAAAAGAGAAGATCAACAAATTAGAATCTAGAATTGATATCATGAGCCACTCCGGAAGAAGAATTGAAATCACCTAGATGAAATAAGAATAAGAATTATGTTATACCTATCTTTCACCAAGTTAAATTGATTAGAAGCAATGGATTTAGCATATCACTTAGTCTTCTTGAAAAAAAAGATTGAAGAGAGAGATAAATAAGGCACCACTTGAAGAATTATTTAAAGAAACATCGGTAAGGATTGAAATGAAATAGGATAGAACAAACGAATTGGGCTGAAAGAGGACAAAGAGAGCATGATTCGATTAGGGAATGCATGAACAACCACCGGTAAGAATTTCAAACGAGTGGGGATACCTAGAATGAATGAAGATACACAAGAATGAAGAGATCATGATCCACCTAACAGAAAACTTCAACAACGCACTGGAATAATTGAGAGACGAACGAAGAGACCACAATTGAGAATGGAAGGTGAATGTTGAGAGCGAAGAGATATTTTGGAATGATGGCCTTCGGAGGATCGAGAATGAAAACAAATATGAAATGCACCAGATAGATATGGAAGGGATTTCTGATGACCGAGAACAATTCAAGATGATAACACAAAGATGAAATGATGAATCTTCAAGAGAATGGACCAAGATTTGAGAGCAACACTACTTTGGTCTTCCAAACTAAAAATGATGAGGAGAACACCACCAAGAATTACTAAGACACTCCGGAATAATAATATGAGAAGGTTGAGCCAATGATGAAATTTAATTCGACCGGATCTTGGAGAAGGAATGTGAGTGATGGAAACCATAATTACGTCCCACTTGAAAAGATTTAGAGATTCGAGAAAAGATTAGAAGAGCCAGATAAGATCCTAGGAAAGAACCTGTGGGTTATGGGCCCACTGAAAAGAAACCATCATTGAAACAATTGATTAGGAAGAGAGATATTGCACCGGTACAAATGAAAATTTGATGAGGTTGAGCGCCTCGAAATAATTGAACGGATTGAAAAGACGAAATTTCTGAGATATCTTCAGCACTCCGGATAGAATAGAGAGAGATGAATAAACAAGAGAGGTTTGATAAAAATTACCAACATGGGAAAGAGTTAGAGGATGAAAAGGATATGATGAAGACGGATAGCTTGAATTGAATTCATCATAAAAGAGAAAAAGAATGAACAATTATGAACTCAAAACTCCTGAGAATCTTCACAAAGAATCACCGGATACCACACAAAAGAGAAGATAGTGGAAGCAAAATGAAAAGAATGGAACTTGGGTGATAATTGAATCATTGAAGAAAAGGGCGGGAGGGAGGGAAAAACAAAGACAACTTGGGACAGATGAGACGAACTTCGGAAGGAAATGACAGACTGATCTTGCAATATTGGAGAGGATTGAGTTGACTTGAACAGAAGCACACTAGTTGGTAAGACAACTTAATTGAGCAACATAATTAGCATTCCCATAGAAGTATGAGAACAACACTTATAAAAGATATGAAATAACCATTTGACATCGAAGCAACTCGAATTACCATATTCCAACAAAACAAAGGATGAGGCTTACACACCGGCCGAAACAAATTCATGATAGAGATTCCATCCGATATTTTCGTCGATAGGTTCGCACGGGCTCGATCGTACATTGGATTGTCATATTGAAATGACGCTTGAGTATGTTCCCTAGGCGTAGTGAACTATAGCGCTTGTCAAAGCATATTGCTGACATATATCAAGACCGTCCTCTGTAAAAATGACCGTGAACAAACGAATCCACTAGATGACGAACCCCAACCTCAAATCATGCATTTGTTGGAAGATAGTCCTATCAGTAACTACTTGAATTCCCACCTAAGAACTCCCAAAATTTCTGGTCATGCAATCGGGTCCACGGATACAAGGAGTAAAATCCATCACTCAAGTCCTAGCAATAACAGTAACCTGTCGAGTGTATCATATCCGTTAACACATAACAAGAGATCTCGGAAACACATCTATCTGAGACCCTCGAAAACACAACGATACTAAGTATGGCAGTACATCCGAACTCTCTCCACTAGTACTGGTATGACGGAATCCTCTTGCCACTACTAGTATTTAAGAAATTTCGAATATCCTCCGTCCTGAGATACTAAGAAATCTGAATGATAACGATGTGCTCAAGAATCCCCTGGAGCTCAACTCCCCGGAAGAAATCAAGTCAGACAGGAGGCACCAAGACAGAACTCTGTCACATAGACATCATATAGATTCCAAAAATATCCACGTAATCCTAAAAAAAGTTGAGTGAGAAGAGGAGTAAACTTAAAATTCCTAAGTCATAAACCACACGAGAGCATAGAAAAGGAGAAATAAGAATCCTACGCTACGATATATAACTAGAATCAAAGCATATTTTTACTAGACTCGACTAAGCCAAGTTCGATCAATCAAGGGGGCTCCTAGATCTGTACTTCTCTGATACCAACTTGTAACGCTCAAGATGTGAACATGTACTTACTTTTGCGGGAGGGCCTCGACGGGGATACAAGCACATCTCATTGTTTTGCGAGAATGGATATTGTTACAAGTGCATGTACTGAAGAGATGAGTATATGGAATTGGCTTACACTCGACACAAGCTACATCAAGTTCACATCAGTAAAACAACATAATCAATCATCATGAAGAAGAGCAGGGTCCGACTACAGATGCAAACAAATGATAAAATAATGACGTCCATCCTTGTTATCTTAGGTTGCTGGCCTGGAACCTATCCTAGATCGAAGAAGAAGAAGAAACATCAAATAGAACAATCATCGTGCTCACGTAAGAGTATCGCTTTACCTGTACCTGCAACTGGTGTTGTAGAAAGGTTGAAGTTTTTGATGGCAATGCTGAGAGGATGACATTTAAGAGGTGGTAGGCAGCGAGACATAACAAAAGAAACGAGACAACTAGCATGGCATTGATTGTAATGGTATCTCGGAAAATGATCATCTTGCATGAGATCCCGCTTGGAAGAAGAACGACTCCGCGAACTGGACGATACGACGTAGTCGAATGGATCCTCACATTCCGACACGCTTGCGAAACTCTATCGAAACGAAGCAAACCGTAAACAAGAATCAACACACGATATTCACCATACATATGCATGCCATGATGCACAACCTAATATGATGCATGTTCATTTCAATTCTGCAAGGCATGGAATGGCAATTTACAAAAGTCAAACAGTACACATTAAGTGAAGTTAAATATGCAATGAGTTGCATATTGATGAAACTCCATATACGAATTATTTAGTTCAATTCCATTTAGGTACACGACACTTTCAAAATGTTGTTACCATGCCAAGAGGTAAAGCGTCAATAAACTACCTATTTAGGCATTTTAAATGGGGTCGGAAATGACATATAGCATTTCCGAAACGACCGCAAATGTTAACATCAAAATATTTCTAGATGTGACGTAAACATATTTTATGTTTGTTAAACGGCAAAATAAAGTGGTTCACGTGAAACATACACGTCATTCTAGTCGGTTTACATATATAGCTCATCTCCAACCGAGATATGGTTAACTAGCTAGGAATTAAATTGTTTTCGCATGGCATCACGCAAAAGGAAGCAAACAACAAGGTTAACTGTTTTAGATATGAATGAAAGTGGAATTTGCAAAACTGCATGAGATTCTACACGTTCTACATATCTAACTTATTTTGATCCGAAGCACGATTTAAAAGTTACGGGTGTTTTAAGATATGCATCTAATCAGTGATTTTAAATGACCCGGTAATTAGCTAAACTCGCACAATGGGAAAAATTTATCTATGGGCAGAATCAATATCTGGACCGAAAACAGACGGGTGCAATTTAGCTACTAGTGTTCATGGGCAAGAGATAGGCGGGGGGGCCTCACCTTGGTGGGCTGAGTCGGCTTGGTGGGGGAGGTGGCTCAGCGAAGCGGACTCGGCCGGCGGTGCGAGCGCTGGGCCTTGCGGTTGGGGCTGGCTGGGCCACCCTCGGTGGGTCATGGGCGAAGGGGCATCATCCTCCTCGTCGCTCCCGCGACTAAGCACAAGAGGGGAAAGGCCATGGCGAGGGCCGGCGGTGATGAGCCTCGGAGGCGGGGCTACGGCGGCGAGGAGGTGGGGGATGGGTTCCCCGGCGATGGATGTGACCTCGGGCCACCGAATGTCGAGCGTGGCGACGGGGGCGAATGAAAACATGGCAGCGGTCGGCGCTCTGCACTGGAGGCGCGCGTGCGGCGTTGCTCCGCGAGTGGCAGCGGGGGAGCGGGGCACAGGCCGTGACGGTGATGTGGGGAGGGGCGCGGCAGATGCAGCAGGGCATGGCACCGGAGAGAGGTGGCAGAGCAGCATGGCCGATGAGGCTCTGGATCTGGATATCGCCCCTGATCTGGAGTGAGGCAGCGATGGTTTCCTGAGCAGCGGCGGCTTGGGGCAATCCGGGCCCAGGCGGGCTGGATCTGGGCCTCGCGGGCCGTTCAGCTAGAGGTGGGAGCTGGTAAGCTGCGGCTCGGTGGCAAGATATGCAGAAAACGAGGTGGAGATTTGGTTTTCAGATTAGGAATGCTAGGCCTTCCTTATATTGGCAGCGGTGTAGGGTTAGGGGTTTTGCACCGTTCTCGGACCGTGGGATCTCGATCGGACGGTCCGAAACGGAGGGTTTGGCTAGGTGGGTGGTGTTGGGCTCTGTAAAATAGGTTGGGCTGAGAAGAGAGGGACATTTGTGGCTCGGCACAAGGTTTTGAAACACCAAAAATCGTTCGCAGATAAACCGATAACAGTGCCGCTACGGTCGACCGTTCAGGTATCAAACGACTTTGATTGCGACGAAATTTGGCAGGTGGCGTACCTATATTAAAACAAGAACACACACCAATTTTCCACCCAAATCGAGAAAGTTTTATACACACTAAAAAAACAAGATTTTAACGATGCCGCGGGTACGTGCGTGTGTGGTTGGTTTGAAAACGGTCAATGAGAAAAACGGAGAAAACCGACAGCTAATAACGGATGCAAGTTTTGAAAACTAGCGTCAACGGAGTGCCAATGCAATGCGGATGAGGAGAATGATGCGATGATGAATGTGACAAACAATTTAATCACACGACCGCAATGGACTAAAAGTGGAATCTTCTGGAGCGTCGGTCTCGGGCTGTTACAACATGGTCATGCAGTCTACTGAGATATCTTTTTATGGTGGCTAGCGCATCAGTCGGTACCATTGGCTCTCTAGCGATGTGGAGAAACGACACATCTTTCATTGGTATGTTGTTTGCAACGCGGGTCTGTGGAGGAGGCTCACTGCTAGAAGCAACTTTGGCAGATTTGGGGGCAACATAACCTTTCTTCATTGGTCTCTTCCTCACGTGCTGGTGGATCAGTTAGACATTACCTGACCCACGCACCCATTGTTGTTCAGCTCAGCATTGCATGGCTCTGGCGTAGTTGTCCTAAGGTTGAGGTGGCATATGGAGGCATGTCCTGCGAGGATTGCATGAAAAAGACTTTTTGCACTACTAAGGACGTTCCGGCTCCATGCATCATGCATCTCCTCTTGACACTCATATTGTGCATCATGCATATCGTATTGACGCTCATATTGATATGGTTGACTCATAGTTACTTCGTTGTCAAATACAATATTTAGATATTGCAGATGGTCATTATTCTCCATGTCATGATCCATATCCTCTTCCAAGGGGGCGACGTCATTAGCCACCGGAAAGGTTGGACCCCCTTGCTCGTGTCGCTCGTTCTCACCTAGCAGCACAAACGATGGTCGTAATTGTGTACATTGGGTTGTGGTCTGTCACACCCTGTTTTTCACCACTAGTATTTTATGTTGCAAAAATCAGAGCTTGTTAAAAAAAATTCAAATAATGTTGTGAGTGCAATGTAAGCCCTTGTTTGAGTGAATGCTTGCTTGTTTGATGACTCAAACCCATGAAAACTTATTATTTTTCTCTCTTCAAAAACCCCTTTTTCCTTTATATCAAGATCACCTTCATCATGTTGGAATACACTACTAGCTCATGAAGCCAAGTGGCACTTCCAACCAAAGTTGGTGAACTGATCCAAATATTATTTTCATTCATTAAAAACATTAATTGGTGATTTAATATTATTTTCCTATTTTATATCTATGTGTGTTTCTAAGGCCAGTAATGATATTCCCACAAGGAAAATTGCTTTCCTGCCTTAGAAATTATGAGTAAATTCATGGAAGCTCAGAAGGACATATATTTTCCTTATATAAGATTTAAACCCTATTTTATATTAATATTATTTGAGTGAAACCCTGAAAACCATTTCTGTCTATTTTAGCTTTTTGAGATGTTTCCAAAGGAAATTATCTCAATAAAATCCCAAAAAACTACAGGAGCCCTCCCAAGCCATATTAGGTGCTCACATAAAATCTCACCTTGATCCAAGGTGGGGAAGTGCACCTAATGAGCCCAAAACCCTGTGTGTCCAGAAAAGAGTTGGAACAACTCTACATTGCAAAGTTTCTCCAATGGAGCTGAAACTTTGGAGAGGTGTTTGACACCCCAAATGAGGACTCCACGCAAAAGATGGGATTTGTGAGACTCTGTTTGGCCACACTTCCTTTGTAAAGGACAGTACTGGTCATTTTGAGGCATTTTCAAGTTTACAAAGCCAAACTGGTTCAATGGAGCTCAAATTTGGTGAAACCCCATGTTTTTACCCCAAGACCAAACCTGTTAAGTTTCATTTCCAGTGGTGGAGTGGAAGCACCCCAAGTCACTGTCGAACACCTACTGACAAGAAGGTAAAAACCCTCCTAGCCACTGTTTTACCCATTGGCAAGGCCCCAATCTTGGTGGGTTAGAGCCCCAGAACACCCTGAGCAACTAGTCAATCAGCCCCTCCCGAACTCCAAGCACTAGTGACAAGAACTCCAATTTGAGCCGCAGGGCAGTACTGGCAACACAAGTGTTCCTTGCTCCCTTGACCAGCTCGAGCTCCCACTAACCCACAACTGCTAGGCACACTCCCAGCAACACTCAGGACATGGAGGACACGTCCCAAGTGCCCTAGAGCGAGCAAGCATGCCGTGGCATGCCAAAACTGCGCTCTGGGCGCGCTGCAGAGAGCCTCCAGCAGGGGGACGACGCTCCGGCCGGTCCCAACCTCCCCAGTTATGTTGAAACGTTCCCCCGACAACCATTCAGTGCAAAGCTACCCCCAGGGACCCTCTCCCCCTCGTGTAAGAGCTTAGGCGACGCGTGCCCGTGCGTGCCCGACACGGCCGAGCATGCACGGTCGTTGCGGCTCGACCCCACTTGATTTCCCTCTACGGCCGATGCACCAGGAGGTCCTAAACCATATCCCGAACCCGTGGTTTCGCGGCTAGCACCTCACTATGCTCGCACGCGCGCCACGGTGAGTCACCGACGCGCCTGAGTGGGGTCACCGTCGCTAGCCTATAAATAGGTCCCCCCGGCACCCCAGCACCCTCCAAGCAGCTTCAGCACAACCATTAGACACCCCCCAGCCACCCAATCGAGCTCGCACAGCCCCGGTGCTTGAGATCGACTGAGGCCCCTCCTCCTCGGAGCTCCGGTCGATCTCGGGCTACACGTCGGCTCCTGCGCTGCCCGACCTCCCATTACACTCCCATTGACGCCAGGAGCATTTCCACCAACTTTCCCGAGCGAATCCGTGCCCCTAGCCACTAGTTCGACGCCGAGCCGAAACCCTTCCGCCACGGCCACCTCGTCGCTCGCGACCCAGACCACCTCCGGTGACGTCCCGACCACGAGCAGGTAGGCGGAGGAATGAGGGACCCATTCCCGCTCCTAGATTGGCCTGAGGACAACGGTAGCCTCGCCGGCGTCCGTCTCCACCTCTCTGGCTGGAGGTAGGAGAAGAACCCAACAGGTGGAGCCCACCTGTCGGTGTCCTGGGGCAGCCAGCGTGTGCAGCCGCTAACACTGACCCCAGGGGCCCGCAGGTCAGGTTTGAACCTGGCCCGCACGCGCCTGGTGGCCAGGCCTGCTGGCTGGGCCGGCTGGATCTACCCCCTGTCCTTTTTCCTTTTATTTTAATCAAGCAACTTAAATGATTTTTATAAAAATATTTAGCGAGTAGAAAAATATGATTCTTCCACCAATAATTTTCTAAAAATGTGTAGTAATTGATTCTATAGTATTTGATATTTATCAAAAACAGAAACTATTTGGTATAATAAAATGATATTAAAAGCATTTGTTTGCTTCTGTTTCTTTTAAATAAATATGCTTAGCTAATAAAAACTATAGGAAACATTTTCCAAAATAATAAACTGAATTTATTCAAGCCTTGCAACATTTTTAAAAGCACCTTGTGATCTGTTTTAGTGAGAGCTATTATTTATTTGTTCGTTTCTCGACGGTAGAGTTACCGAGTGACGGAGGATCTGGAGCGGAAGACCTCGAAGACCCCGGATACCTAGCTAGCCAAGGCAAGCAGCCTATGACCATGACTTGAGCATAAACATTGTCGCATGCTAGTATAGCAAGTATTTTCCCGTTGCATGTGATCACAGTGCCGGTTCATCATTGATGTGATGGTACCGAAGGCTTCATCGAAGCACTTGCATGATAGTGATGATATTCATATGGCTCCTCGGAGCATGAACATGATGAGCCTGATCTTACCATCTACGAGGATCATGCTACTGTCATGTTGACTAGTAGAATTATAGAATCATTGCATTGAGCTTGACCCTACCCCGTGATGGTCATGTTAATACCATGTTGACAAGTAAAGATAGAGCATCTTATCATGAGCATGATGATGAGTTAATCAAAGAGTTTATGAAAACCCCGTCGGGTGCCACTAATGCCCGAGGGTGATGATGAGTTGGTGATCACTTTTGGTGAAGTGATGCACCGGTGTTTTTGTGTGAGTATGGTTTCGGAAATGGGATTAGATTTATGATGTGTCGACCGTCCCAACCTTACCAGTACGACCACGATACCCCTTTATGGGACGGGGCTTTGTTGAGTACTCTGGTCGGTACTAGCAAAGAGCCACATTACTAGTGGCGGGAGTGATCGGTGTCACTCTCGTGATGGGGTCGTGCGAGCTAGGACGACTATGCCATTATTATGAGTTCCAGGCACACCGTTGGTCCCTGCATGGTTGATACGGTCCAGAGTCGGTGCTCGTAAGACGTACAACATGTGGGCTGGGTACCAATCGAGTGGACCTCTTTGTCTAGTATCTTCAGGGGAAAGATGATGATTGGGTACTTACCACGGGTATATGTGATATACCGCGAGTCGTGGATGACACGGAAGTTTCCCGTTTCTCGTGGGTCCAGCGTACTACCTCTGCAGAGTGTCAAACTATTTGAATAGCCGTGTCCACGGTCAAGGACAGTTGCGTGGTGCTTCTTAAACTACGTCCAGCGTTTTCGCATAAACCAAGCGTGTGTGTGTGTTAAAAAAAGGTGTTGTTATGATAATCACAATAATATGATCAAGTTCGGTGACTTGACATATAGGGTAAACCCGGATGGTTTAGCCCTCATTAATACATTGAGGTTATGACAAGTCTGATGACTTGGCATATAGGGTGAACCCGGATGGTTCAACCCTTAGCAGATATGTTGATATCTCTAACCTGTTCTCCAAGAGTAATTCTTTAACTTGTTGCATATACCTGATCATTCCACCAAATTGCATTCCACTAAATATACATGTTACTTTTATACTTCCCTATAAATGTTCACATCATGGGTTGTTTGCGAGTACATTCAAAGTACTCATTGGCTTGCCACTAGTTATATTATTGACTAGACATGGAAGGACCGGAGTTTGGCGACGAGTACGCCGTCGGAGACGAACCTGCGATCTAGGACACTTCCAAGTCAGAATGCCTGTCGGTGTAGGCTTGATGGCATGGGCACCGCTTAGCCCTTATGAGTTTCCGCTACTCGATGTATCTGTTTAATTTGGCTTTAGGCCTCACTCTTAAACTCGACCTTCTAGTCGTTTGATGTAATAATTTCGGTACTTGGATGTAAGACTCTATTATTCAGTATCTGTGTTCAGTGAACATTGATCCTTGGGGTCACTGGCACGGCGAACTCGACTTGCTAGTCGGGGTCCCCACAGAACTGGTATCAGAGCCATCCTGATTATAGGAAGCCTTAGATACCATGGACGCTAGACGAGAATGTTAGAACGCCAGCCTTGCACAAGACTTTTGCACATGCAACCTTCTGACTTCTCTCCTATGCCTTGTAGATGGCTGCCGTACCTGAGATGCTTCCGGAGACCGGCTTTCCACTACTTCTGGTGGATTGTGTCGAGAAGTGCCACGTACGTCGCACACCCATCCTCCTCTACCACGAGCACTGGGTCAACGCTGACAGTAAGGAATATCACGTGGACATGATAGTGAAGGCTAATGACTCCCCGTCTAGTTGGTTCTTCGAAGGACCAGAGATGGGAGAGCTGATGTTGGCAGTGGAGACGGCTGCACGAGAGGCGCTCGTGCAACTCCGCAGCATCCTCCCTGAGATGGCTAATGAGCCTGTCACTCGTCACCTACCTTTCATTAAGGAAGGAGTGGATGGGAGTTGGACACTCACCCCAGCCATGGAGGATGGGATGCCATTAAGATTTCAGACCTACTTCAGTCTCTCGTCGGACACACTGAAACACTTCCTGGTTAAGGAATCAGTCAAGCTTCGCCAAGAGCTGCACCTAGTCAAGGGCCTGCTCCACACTGAGAAGATGAAGAACCGCAAGCTAAAGAAGGCAGGAGTACCTGAAGGGAGGACAGCTGTTGCCACTAGGGGTGGTGTGTTACCCATCCAGGCAGTCCCTCTTCGGAGTCGCCGCCTAACAGCAGAAGAATACACTGAGATCTTCGCCGCCTCGCCTAAGAGACGCCGTGATGTGCAGATTCTTTCTTCCACTCCTATAAAGGAAGAAGATGTTGATGAAGACGAGGACAAAGATGAGGGTCCGGTTGAGTCCGCCTTTGAGACCGAGTAGTCCGCCACGTAGGATTTAGCGTAGGCAATTAGGAGTACCCCGAGCATAGGGTATCCATGTATCCGTTTCTAATTTGCGTATGTGTGCATGATGTAAGTCATCTATTTGCCTTAGGCAGCCTGTAAGTGATTACATCACCTAGTTTTATGAATGAAATTTCCTGTTTGTCAAAAACTTTGGTTTTGAAAACTTGGCACATGCACGTATTGGACCCCCCCTCTTACTAGGAGCGAATCCTTGTATTCCCGAGCAAGGTGGCATTTTGACCTGTCTGTTTCTATGACAGGATGGTGAACTTTACCCGCAACAGCACCTTCGGCAACCCTGGCGCCGGTTCCTCAGGGATGCCGCAGGGAACCGAAGGACAAGCTCACGCTGGAGGTCACTACGAGAAGCCTAGAGACCTTCCGCCACCACCTCCTCCTGAGAACTTGACAATGGCTCAGTTCCTTCAAGCTCTTCGGGAAGAGCGTCAAGCCAGCAATGCCTCTATTCAGCAGCTGACTCAAGTCCTGGTGGACAACCCGCCGCGGAATGGGAATGGCGGTGGTCTCTCTACTCTTTCTGAGTTCATGCGGACTACGCCCCCCATATTCACGGAGACGACTGAACCACTGGACGCCGATGACGGGATCCACACCATTGAAGACCTCCTTGCGCTGGTCAAGTGCACCGACGATCATGAGAAGGTCCTTTATGCTTCTCACTGTCTCGGAGGCACCGCCAGGGCATGGTGGGATGGATTCCAGATCATGCGGATAGGGCAAGTCATCACTTGGGTGATGTTCAAGGAAGGATTTCGCGCGGCTCACATTCCACCTGGACTGATGACCATTAAGAAGCGGGAATTCCGAGCCTTGAGGCAGGGCAGTGGAACTGTTAAGGAGTACCTGCAGAAGTTTAACCTCTTGTCGAGGTATGCGCCCAAACATGTTAACATTGAGGCCGCTAAGGTGGAACGCTTCATGGAAGGGTTATAGCAGTCCCTGCAATACCAGCTGGTGGTTTGCGACTGCCAGACTTTCAGCGAGTTGGTTAACAAGGCGCTTATGCTGGAAGACAAGCGTCGTGCGATGGACAACACCCGCAAGCGCAAACTGATAGGCAGTGGAGGACCCAGTAACGCAAGACCAAGACCATGGCAGTCAGCACCAGCAAGACCCAACTTTCAGTAGCAGCAGTACAAGTATCCGGTGTTCCGCCAAAATTATCAGCCTCAGCAGCAAGCCAAACCAGCAGTCAACCCGCCGAACAACGGTGGAGTCAAGACCAACCCTCCGCGGCAAGTCACCTGCTTTGGGTGTGGTCAGACTGGGCACTATTCCAGGCAGTGTCCCAACAAGAAGTCCGACGCACCACGTCCCAATGCACCCAACCCCGGTCAAGGTGCACTAGGAAGGAACCAGGCCCCCGCAACCAGCAGTTCAATGGCAAGGGCCGGATCAATCACATCACTGCAGAAGAGGCGCAGGAAGACCCGGACTGCATTCTGGGTAAGTTCCTCGTCAACTCAACTCCAGCAACAGTGTTGTTTGATTGTGGTGCCTCACATTCTTTTGTTACTCAAGGGTTTGCGGAAAAGTGCGGTTTAAAACCCACTTTACTCCATGGGCAGATGGCAATTCAAACCCCGGGAGCAGTATTGAGGACCAACCTAGGGTGTAGAAGGGTCGAGATAGTTATCAATGGGACGAGTTTCTTAGCAGACCTCATTGTGCTTAAATCGCAAGGTGTAGAAGTAATCCTCGGCATGGATTGGTTGGTCAAGCACCAGAGTCTTTTGGACTGTGCCAACAGGGCCATTACCATGACAAGCAACCAAGGAGTCAAGGTCAAGTTTGTCTGTAAGCTAGTATCGGCTCAAGTGCCTCGAGTCAACAGTCTATCCGAGGTAGAGCTTGATCAAGTGCCTATAGTCTGTGAATACCCGGACGTCTTTCCTAACGAGCTACCCGGAATGCTTCATGACCGAGACATCGAGTTCATCATCGAGCTCATGCCCGGATCAAGGCCTATAAAAAGCCTTACATGATGGGTTCCGAAGAGCTGGCAGAGCTGAAGAAGCAGCTGGATGAGCAACTCAGGAAAGGGTTCATCCGTCCGAGTGCATCACCTTGGGGATCACCTATTCTATTTGTTTCAAAGAAGGATGGTATCATTCGACTCTGCGTCGATTACCGTTCTCTTAATGAAGTCACAATTAAGAACAAGTACCCGCTCCCCAAGATCGAAGACCTGTTTGACCAGTTAAACGGGGCTAGGGTATTTTCCAAAATCGATCTTCGATCGGGATATTACCAGTTGAAGATTCGACCCGAAGATATACCCAAGACTGCATTCGTGACCCGGTACGGTCTATACGAATGCACTGTCATGCCCTTCGGTTTGACAAATGCCACAGCCTACTTCATGTACCTCATGAACAAGGTCTTCATGGAATATTTGGACAAGTTTGTCGTCGTGTTCATCGATGACATATTAATCTTCTCCAAGTCCGGAGAGGAGCATGAGCAACACCTGAGGATAGTTCTGGGAAAGCTTCGAGAGCACCAACTTTATGCCAAATTCAGCAAGTGTTAGTTCTGGCTGAACGAAGTTGGATTTCTGGATCATACTCTGACGGCACGCGGTTTGGCCGTAGACCAGTCCAAGATTACTACAGTGACCAACTGGGAACCACCAAAGGACGTGAAGGATGTCAGGAGTTTCCTCGGGCTCGCGGCATACTACCGCAAGTTTGTAGAAGGATTCTCCAGCATCTATCGACCTATGACTCAGCTCTTGAAGAAAGGCCGGAAGTTCGAGTGGACACCGGCGTGTGAAGCAAGCTTCCAGGAATTGAAGAAGAGGCTAACTACCGCCGGGGTATTGGCTACCCTAGACATCAACAAGGAATTCGTGATATATTGTGATGCCTCTGGAACCGGGCTCGATGGAGTTCTGATGCAGGATGGCAGGGTCGTAGCGTACTTGTCACAGCAACTGCGACAGCATGAGGAGAACTACGCCACCCATGATCTCGAGCTAGCATCTGTAGTGCATGCTCTAAAGACATGTCGACATTACCTTCTGGGGAAGCGATGTGAGATATATACAGACCACAAAAGTCTGAAATATATCTTCACTCAGAGGGAGCTGAATATGAGGCAGTGGAGATGGCTTGAGTTAATCACGGATTATGACCTCAGCATTCAGTACCATCCCAGCAAGGCGAACGTGGTAGCCGATGCCTTGAGCCGGAAGGCAGGCTCCTTGAACGTCACGCTCAAGGAAAGGTTACCCGTCTTGTATGAAGAGATGGAGGGATTCGGGCTTGAGATAGTCGAACCAGGGTACCTGGCCAACCTCGAGGTCAAGCCTACTCTGGCCGACGACATCAAGGAAGGCCAGAAGGGGCACAAGAGTATCGAGGGCCTCAAGAGGAAGGTGTGAGAAGGCAAAGCCCCAGGATTCTCGATTGATGAGCAAGGAGTACTGTGGTACGGGAAGCGCTTCTGCGTACCTAACAAGGCCGAACTAAAGGACTTGATCCTGCAAGAGGCTCATGAAACACCGTACTCTATCCATCCAGGTGGTACCAAGATGTACCAAGACCTCCGAGAACGATTCTGGTGGCATGGCATGAAGAGAGAAATTGGCTCCTATGTCGCTTAATGCGATGTATGTCAGCGAGTCAAGGCTGAACACCAACGACCTGCTGGATTGCTGCAACCTCTTCAAGTGCCGGAATGGAAGTGGGACAAAGTCGGCATGGACTTCATCACTGGGTTGCCCCGGTCGAATAAGGGTCATAAATCCATTTGGGTCATAGTCGATCATTTGACCAAGGTGGCCCATTTCATCCCCGTTAACACCACCTACGATGGCAGCTAGCTGGTCAGTCTGTACACTCATCGAGTGGTGAGTCTCCATGGAGTTCCCAAGGAGATCATGTCCGACCGCGGCACGCAATTCACCTCAAGATTCTGGAAGAAGTTTCGAGAAGCTCTCGGAACCAAACTCTCCTTCAGTACGGCTTTCCACCCGCAGACGGGCGGACAGACCGAGAGGGTAAACCAGATACTTGAGGACATGCTCCGCGCTTGTGTTTTGGCTCATGGTGCCAAGTGGGAAGACTGCGTGCCGTTTGCTGAGTTTTCTTACAACAACAACTACCAGTCCAGTCTTCAGATGGCCCCATTCGAAGCATTATATGGGCGGAAGTGCCGCACCCCGCTCAATTGGTCCAAAACCGGTGAAGGACTAGTTTTCGGACCAGAAGCACTGCAGGAAGCAGGGAACAAGGTTCAGCTTGTCCGAGAGAACTTGGAGGCAGCTAAGTAAAGGCAGAAGAGCTACGCGGACCCTCGCCGCAGAAACGTGGAGTTTGTTCCCGGAGACCAAGTGTACTTGCGAGTCACGCCTCTCAAGGGGACCAAGCGTTTCCACGTCAAGGGGAAGCTAGCTCCAAGGTTCATTGGACCCTTCAAGATCATGGCAAGGCGCGGGGAAGTAGCTTATCAGTTGGAGCTACCCCCTGAGCTTTCGGGCGTGCGCAACGTGTTTCACGTGTCACAGCTCCGGAAGTGTTTGCAAGTGCAAAACCAACCCGATCTTTACAAGGACATTGATCATCAAGCTATTGACCTTCAACCGGATCTCACCTACGGCGAGAGACCGATCCGCATTTTGGATGAAGCCGAGCGTTGCACCAGAAGCCGCACCATCATGTTTTTCAAGGTTCAGTGGAGCAAACCATACGGACGCAGAAGCCACGTGGGAACGTGAAGACTATCTCCGATCAGAATTTCCCGAGCTATTTAACGCTTAGCTTAGGAATCTCGGGGACGAGATTCTTGTAAGAGAGATAGGTCTGTCACAACCTGTTTTTCACCACCAGTATTTTATGTTGCAAAAATCAGAGCTTGTTAAAACTTTTTCAAATAATGTTGTGAGTGCAATGTCAGCCCTTGTTTGAGTGAATGCTTGCTTGTTTGATGACTCAAACCCATGAAAACTTATTATTTTGCTTTCTTCAAAAACCCCTTTTTCCTTTATATCGAGATCACCTTCATCATGTTGGAATACACTACTAGCTCATGAAGCCAAGTGGTACTCTCAACCAAAGTTGGGGATCTGATCCAAATATTATATTCATTCATTAAAAACATTAATTGGTGATTTAAAATATTATTTTCCTATTTTATATCTATGTCTGTTTCTAAGGCCAGTAATGATATTCCCACAAGGAAAATTGCTTTCCCGCCTTAGAAATTATGAGTAAATTCATGGAAGCTCAGAAGGACATATATTTTCCATATATAAGATTTAAACCCTATCATATATTAATATTATTTGAGTAAAACCCTGAAAACCATTTTTGTCTGTTTTAGCTTTTTGAGATGTTTCCAAAGGAAATTATCTCACTAAAATCCCATAAAATTACAGGAGCCCTCCCAAGCCATATGAGGTGCTCACATAAAATCTCACCTTGATCCAAAGTGAGGAAGTGCACCTAATGAGCCCGAAACCCTCTGTGTCGAGAAAAGAGTTGGAACAACTCTACATTGCAAAGTTTCTCCAATGGAGCTGAAACTTTGGAGAGGTGTTTGACACCCCAAATGAGGACTCCACACCAAAGATGGGATTTGTGAGACTCTATTTGGCCATACTTCCTTTGTAAAGGACAGTACTGGTCATTCTGAGGCATTTTCAAGTTTACGAAGCCAAACTAGTTCAATGGAGCTCAAATTTGGTGAAACCCCATGTTTTTACCCCAAGACCAAACCTGTTAAGTTTCATTTCCAGTGGTGGAGTGGAAGCACCCCAAGTCACTGTCGAACACCTACTGACAGGAAGGTAAAAACCCTCGTAGCCACTGTTTTACCCAATGGCAAGGCCCCAAACTTGGTGGGTTAGAGCCCCACAACACCCTGAGCACCTAGTCAATCAGCCCCTCCCCAACTCCAAGCACTAGTGACAAGAACTCCAATTTGAGCCGCAGGGCAGTACTGGCAACACTAGTGTTCCTTGCTCCCTTGACCAGCTCGAGCTCCCACTAACCCACAACGGCTAGGCACACTCCCAGCAACACTCAGGACATGGAGGACACGTCCCAAGTGCCCCAGAGCGAGCCAGCATGTCGTGGCATGCCAAAACTACGCTCTGGGCGCGCTGCAGAGAGCCTCCAGCAAGGGGACGACGCTCCGGCCGGTCCCAACCTCCCCAGTTATGTCCAAACGCTCCCCTGACAATCATTCAGTGCAAAGCTACCCCCAGGGACCCTCTCCCCTCGCGCAAGAACTTAGGCGACGCGTGCTCATGCGCGCCCGACGCGGCCGAGCATGCACGGTCGTTGGGGCTCGACCCCACTTGCTTTCCATCTGCGGCCGCTGCACCAGGAGGTCCTAAACGACGTCCCGAACCCGTGGTTTCGCGGCCAGCACCTCACTGTGCTCGCATGCGCGCCACGGTGAGTCACCGGCGCGCCCGAGTCGGGTCACCGTCGCTGGCCTATAAATAGGTCCCCCCGACACCCCAGCACCCTCCAAGCAGCTTCAGCACAACCAGTAGACACCCCCTAGCCACCCAATCGACCTCGCAGAGCCCCGGTGCTCGAGATCGACCGAGGCCCCTCCGCCTCGGAGCTCCGGTCGATCTCCGGCTACACGTCGGCTCCTGCGCTGCCCGACCTCCCATTACACTCCTCTCGACGCCAGGAGCATTTCCCCCAACTTTCCCGAGCGAATCCGTGCCCCTAGCCACTAGTTCGACGCTGACCCGAAACCCTTCCGCCACGGCCACCTCGTCGCCGGCGACCCAGACCACCTGCGGTGACGTCCCGACCACGAGCAGGTAGGCGGAGGAATGTGGGACCCGTTCCCGCGCCTAGATTGGCCTGAGGACAACGGCAGTCCCGTCGGCGTCTGTCTCCACCTCTCTGGCTGGAGGTAGGAGAAGGACCTGACAGGTGGAGCCCACTTGTCGGTGTCATGGGGCAGCCAGCGCGCGCAGCCGCTGACACTGACCCCACGGGCCCGCAGGTCAGGTTTGAACTTGGCCCGCGCGCGCCTGGTGGCCAGGCCTGCTTCCTTTTATTTTAATCCAACAACTTAAATGGTTTTTATAAAAATATTTAGCAAGTAGAAAAATATGATTCTTCCACCAATAATTTTCTAAAAATGTGTAGTAATTGATTCTGTAGTATTTGATATTTATCAAAAACAGAAACTATTTTGGTATAATAAAATGATATTAAAAGCATTTGTTTGCTTCTGTTTGCTTTTAAATAAATATGCTTAGCTAATAAAAACTATAGGAAACATTTTCCAAAATAATAAACTGAATTTATTCAAGCCTTGCAACATTTTTAAAAGCCTTGCAACATTTTTAAAAGCCTTGCACTTTTTTGTGAGAGATATTACTTATTTTTTACTTTCTCGACGGTAGAGTTACCGAGTGATGGAGGATCCGGAGCGGAAGACCTCGAAGACCCCAGATACCTAGCTGACCAAGGCAAGCAGCCTTTGACCATGACTTGAGCATAGACATTGTCGCATGCTAGTATAGCAAGTATTTTCCCATTGCATGTGATCACAGTGCCGGTTCATCATTGATGTGATAGTACCGAAGGCTTCATCGAAGCACTTGCTGATAGTGATAATATTCATATGGCTCCTCGGAGCATGAACATGATGAGCCTGATCTTACCATCTACGAGGATCATGCTACTGTCATGTTGACTACTAGAATTATAGAATCATTGCATTGAGCTTGACCCTACCCCGTGATGGTCATGTTAATACCATGTTGACAAGTAAAGATAGAGCATATTATCATGAGCATGATGATGAGTTAATCAAAGAGTTTATGAAAACCCCTTCGGTTGCCACTAATGCCCGAGGGTGATGATGAGTTGGTGATCACTTTTGGTGAAGTGATGCACCGGTGTTTTTGTGTGAGTATGGTTTCACAAATGGGATTAGATTTATGATGTGTCAACCGTCCCAACCTTACTAGTACGACCACGATACCCCTTTATGGGACGGGGCTTTGTTGATTACTCTGGTCGGCACTAGCAAAGAGCCACATTACTAGTGGCGGGAGTGATCGGTGTCACTCTCGTGATGGGGTCGTGCCAGGTAGGACGACTATGCCATTATTATGAGTTCGAGGCACACCGTTGGTCCCTGCATGGTCGATACAGTCCAGAGTCGGTGCTCGTAAGACGTACAACATGTGGGCTGGGTACCAATCGAGTGGACCTCTTTGTCTAGTATCATCAGGGGAAAGATGATGATCGGGTTCTTACCTCGGGTATATGTGATATACCGCGAGTCGTGGATGACACGGAAGTTTCCCGTTTCTCGTGGGTCCAGCGTACTACCTCTGCAGAGTGTCAAACTATTCGAATAGTCGTGTCCACGGTCAAGGACAGTTGGGTGGTGCTGCTTAAACTACATCCAGCGTTTCCGCATAAACCAAGTGTGTGTGTGTGTGTGTTAAAAAAAGGTGTTGTTATGATAATCATAATAATATGATCAAGTTCGGTGACTTGACATATAGAGTAAACTCGGATGGTTTAGCCCTCATTAATACATTGAGGTTATGACAAGTCTGATGACTTGGCATATAGGGTGAACCCGGATCGTTCAACCCTTAGCAGATATGTTGATATCTGTAACCTGTTCTTCAAGAGTAATTCTTTAACTTGTTGCATATACCTGATCATTCCACCAAATTGCATTCCACTAAATATACATGTTACTTTTATTATTCCCTATAAATGTTCATATCATGGGTTGTTTGCAGTACATTCAAAGTACTCATTGGCTTGCCACTGGTTATATTATTGACCAGGCATGGAAGGACCGGACTTTAGTGACGAGTACGCCATCGGAGACGAACCTGCGATCTAGAATGCTTCCAAGTCAGAATGCATGTCGGTGTAGGCTTGATGGCATGGGCACCGCTTAGCCCTTACGAGTTTCCGCTACTCGATGTATCTGTTTAATTTGGCTTTAGGCCTCTCTCTTTAACCCGATCTTCTGCTCGTTTGATGTAATAATTTCGGTACTTGGATGTAAGACTCTATTATTCAGTATCTGTGTTCAGTGAACATTGAACCTTGGGGTCACTGGGCATGGCGAACTCGACTTGCTAGTCGGGGTCCCCACATGGTCATACCTTGCTGAGTTCCCGTTGGTGTGTTACCCACCACCTGAAAAGAAAGGAACTTCTTCGGCCACAGGATCGCCTAATTTTTGCGTTGACAAAGCTACATCGGTGTCTCGTTGTCCTCTCCACCGGTTTGTACGGTGGAGGAAAACCATCGTAACCCACTTTCAGAGTCGCGACAAACACCTTGAAGGCGTTATCTGGCATCAACCGCTAGTGGAACCAGCGATCCTTGGGCTTCGTTATAGTACCGTTCCCGACATCCACCAACCCGCCGTTCATGTGGTACAGCAGGGTGCACAAAGTGGAGTCGGCCTGTGAAGACATGTGTGCAGCGTTAGAGATCCGAAAGACAATAAGAACTAAAGATTAACTAGTTATGTTCATGAGGGTGTTATGCATCATAACTATGAGGGTGTCAAGCTCACCCAATGTCGACACCCAACATTTATGACAAAGACGGAGCATGATCTGCTATCAGAAGGTGTGGGAGCAGGTACAAGTGTGGGAGCAGGTGCTGGAGTACGTGGGTGCTCACTTCCCATTTTAGGTACACGTGATGGTGCAGTGTTCATGAAGTTGCTCTCGGTGAAGCTGGGTATGGCAAAATTAGTTGGGCCCGCGTTTGAATGTCTTTGCAACCAACTCAACATACTTGGAATCAAGCTTGTAAATGCAGCAGCAATATCATATTTACATGCATCTACTGCTTCATAGATTGCCTCTACTCTGGTACCATCTTTGGTTTTCTAGACCGCCCGCGCCACCTTCCCGTCGATAGTAACTTGGTTGAACTTATTTCTCCACCTTTTGGCCTTGGGCACCTCACTATAGTAATACTTTGATGTGGCGTGCGTGCGTTTGTGCACATGTCCATACTGAGGGTGTCCCATCATTATGTTTATGGCCCGATTGACAGGGGTGTCCCACTTGTACCTCGCCCATGACTTAGTCGATGAGTCTCTTTTGGCCGCAAGCTTGTGTTGTTGTCTCTGCAAAATAAACATGAATCATTTACAAATGTGACTATACAACGTAGTCAACTTGATCAGAATTTAATATAATGTGGTAAAATGATAATTACCAGTACTTTCATCAATTCCTTTGTCGCCCCATATGTAAAAAATACCTTTTTGATGGGTCCCACGAGAATTGGGCCCTACTGAAGGCATGCTCTCTCTATTCGATGAACTTAGACAAGGGGTCTGGGAGCCAGAGACATTCACATTATGCGTCCCCCTTAGCCCACATGGGCCTCTTATCTATGTAACCATGACTTTCGAGGCGGTGGTTCCCCATGTTCTTTGCCTAAAGCTACTTCCCTTTCTCTGGCCTAGCCTTGACAACTTCTTTAGTGCAAGTCGGCTTGAATTTTTCATAGTCCTCTTTTGTAATTCTTGGACTATCTGCAACAATCTGGATAGAGGTTTGATGGTCAATTTCAATCGCCTTTTCATCCTAGTTTTTCAGGTGCTTAATGCATTGTTGAGCTTTCCTAGGGCTTTGTTGTTTACTTTCTTCATGGAACATCTTTCCATGGGTCGACCGCGTCATCCCTACTAGGGAACTGGAATCTTGCGTGCAACCTAGTTAGGAGAAACTTCTTTAGAGGTTCATTCTTCCATATTTTTGTCTCGTTGATGTTCATGGTGTCCTGTAGGATGGATGATAGTTGGTTACAGTAGGTCGCTGCCACTTCCCATGCATGTGTTGGCTCAAACTCGCCTTCTAGTGGCGCCGTGACCAGTAGTCTTCCGATACCGAGCTAATTTGGGCGCCGTGCCATGTTTAGCTTATTTCCTTTACTAGATTGGGAGGTACCACCTTCCGGGGTCTCGTTAGCAACATCATTAATGCCCATTGCAGTGCTGGTGTTTGTTGCATTATTTTTGACCTCGGTGCCACCACCACCGTCCATCATGAGAAGGGTGTCCTACCACCCTTGTTTCTCCTAACATGCGATAAGGTCCAGATAAGTGTGTGTTGATACGTCTCCAACGTATCTATATTTTTATTGTTCCATGCTATTATATTATCATTCTAGGATACTTTATATGCTATTTTATATCATTTTTGGGAATTGGCCTATTACCAAGTGCCTAGTGCCAATTGCTGTTTTTTGCGTAATTTTGGCTTTTGGGAAACCAGTAGCAAGCAAAGTCCAAACGCTACGAAATATTTTGAAATTTTTTTCTCGACAAAAATAATACATGGAAGCTTTGAAGGTCAAACGCCGCACGAGGAAGCGCAAAGGCAACAGGGCATGCCCTCCATGGTAGGACGCGCCCTCTTACCATGGGACCACCTCATGAATCCATTTGACCAAATCCGCCTCTATTAATTCCCTAAAATCGGGAAAACACAAAAGAACCACCGAAAACACTTTTTTCATCGTCTTAAGTCTTTGTTCCTCCGTGATCCTATCTAGAGCCCTGTTTCGGTTCCATGTCGGAGGGGATCATTCACGGAGGGCATCTACATCAACCTTGTTGCTCCCATTATGTTGTGTGATTAGTCTACCACACACCTATGGGTCCATAGCAAGTACCTGGTTGGCTATATCTCTCTCTTATATCTTCAATACAAAGTTCATTGTGATTCCCGTGGTGATCTATTCGATATAATCTTCTTTGTGGTGTGTTTGTTGGGATCCGATAAATTGTGGGTTTATGATCAAATTATTCATGAATATTAATTGACTCTTCTCTGAATTCTTTTATGTATGATTATTATAGCTTCATATTTATGTTCGATCTATCAACTTAGTTTGGCCAATTAGATTGATTTATCTTTAGTGTGAGTGGTGCGTTTGATGGGTTTAATATTGTGGTACTTAATCTGAGTGACAGAAGACATGCCACTTATTTTTATTGCTGCCACTAAGGATAAAATGATGGTATTTATTCATATTTCTTGAGTTTACTTTGTCTACACCATGTCAGATTGCTACAAGCATTACTCTGTTTCATACTTAATTTGCAAGATGCATGCTGGATAGCGATCGATGAGTGGGGTAATAGTAGTAGATGTTGGCAGTAATCGGTATACTTGCTTATGGACGTGATGCCTATATACATGATCATTTCCATGAATAAATATTACATAACCCTGCGTTATTCTATCAGTTGTCCAACAGTAAGTTGTCTACCCACCGTATGCTATCTTCTATCGAGAGGCCACTAGGAAAAACTATGCCCTCCGGGTCTACACCAAATATATTACTAAAGCACTAGAAATATTGCTTCCATTTATCTTTCATTATTTTATTTATATTGACATTATCTATCTATTAGTATTTAATCATTGCAAGTAATGAGTTCAAGGGGCATGACAACCCTCTTGCCCATGTTCGGTGCAAGTGTTCTGTTCTCTGTGTGTAGGTGTTGACGACGATAGTTTTTGTGATTCTCCTATTGGTTCAAAAACCTTGGTTCTCACTCAGGGAAATACTTGTCTCTATTGTGCTGCATCTCCCCTCCTCTTCGGGGAAAAACCAACGCTATTTACAAGTATCAGGAAGAATTTCTCGTGCCGTTGCCGGTGAGACATCATCAAATTCTTATCAGGTTCCTTCACATCAATTATCATTCACTTTACGTAATTTTTATTTCACCTTATATTTGCTTTCCTAAATACATCAAAAACACAAATATATTATAGTTTTCTTGTCTGCTAGTTCATTTACTTCGTCACTATGTCTCAGGATAATACCAAATTGTGTGACTTCTTGACTACTAATAACAATGATTTCATCAAAACTCCTATACCACCCATTACGAATGTGGAGTTTTCTGATGTGAATGCTGCATTGCTAAATTTGGTTATGTAAGAACAATTTTCTAGAAGTCGTTATGAGGATCCCGCTTTGCATCTCAGTACATTTGTTGAATTAGGTGATGTGCAAAATAAAATGGATATTGATAATGATGTAATCAAATTGAAATTATTTCCTTTTTCACTAAGAGGCAAATCTAAAGATTGGTTTTCATCCTTACCTCGCAATACTATTGGAACAGTGGATAAGTGTCAAGATGTTTTCTCCCAATTATTTTCCCCCTGCTAAGGTTATCTGTCTTAGAAATCAAATTATGCGTTTTAAACAACATAAGCAAGAACATGTCGCCCAAGCATGGGAGAGAATGAACTTGATGATTAGCAATTGTACCACACATGGTTTGAGTTCATGGATATTTATACAAAATTTCTATGCGGGACTAAACTTTATATCTATAAATCCTATAGATTCTGCTCTAGGCGGTACCTTTTGATGGAGGCAAAGTTGTACATGTATTTCTAACAGATGTGACTATCATTTACGGTGGAGTAGTCTCTCACCATCCGACTAAGATCGCATGAAGACGTCGCGACTTAAGAATCGCTAAACCAACTTCGAGAGGTCATTGACCACATCGGAGCTCGATCAACCTAACCATGTGGGTCTATTTCCTGCATGCAAATAAAGAACAAGCAAGAAACTGAAATTGTAATCTCGATAATATAAATATAAGTGGAAAGTTTTATTGATGGAAGAGAAGTTGTGTGAAGTCTTGGTGTGGTCGTAAAACACAAACAAAGGACACGAAGCTGCAGCTATGGATAACACAAACAAAGCTCATCTTCCTCACCCAAATAAGTCTTCAAACCTACAATGTTGAAGGTAAGACTAAGCCCTAACTCTACAGGCTGGTCAAGTTTATATGCATTATAATTTACTTTCTCTAAGACCGTAAAATGACCATCAACACGTGGCATTATATTTGACTAGCGGAAATAAGGAAATCTATCTTTACGCAAATGCAACAAAACATAATCTCCAGGTGAAAAGACAACATGTTTTCTACCTCTATCTCCAGCAAGTTTGTACTTAACATTCATACGCTCAATGTTTACCTTAGTTACCTCATGCATTTTTAATATCAGTTTAGCATGTTGTTTATCATCAAAATTTACCTTCTTAGAAGTTGGAAGAGGCAACAACTAAATAGGTGCATGAGGTATGAAACCATACACAATTTCAAAAGGGAACATCTGAGTAGTAGAATGCAATGAACGATTATTAGCAAGTTCAATATGAGGCAAGAATTCTTCCCACATTTTAAAATTATCCTTCGAAACAACCCGAAGTGTAGTAGACAATGATCTATTGACTACTTAAGTTTGTCCATCAGTTTGGGGTGACATGTAGTACTAAAAAGCAGTTTAGTCCCCAATTCAGCCCATAAACATCTCCTAAAGTCGCTAAGAAATTTATCAGCACGATCTGAAACAATTGTATTTGCCACACTATCAAGTGAATAATTTCACATAAGAACAAATTTGCAACATTAATAGCATCATCACTTTTATGATATGGTAGAAAGTGTGCCATTTTTGAAAATCAATCCATGACAACAAATATGATATCCCTACCCTTCTTTGTTCGTGGTAAACCTAAAGTAGTCCATAGCAAAGTTGTCAAAATTTTTACTCAAGTCTTAGAATCTTATTATCCTACGATCCAATCTGGCCTCTCTGATTCTATGGTTTTGCTCATAGAATCTAAGTTTCTACGATCCCGATAGTTATGATTCTACGATTCATGATCCTAACAATGAAGCTCCAATGTGATCCAGAATCGCGATTCTGACAACATTGGTCCATAGTTATATCTTCCGAATGAACACTAGGTACAGGCAAAGGCATATATAAAGCATGAGGATTGAGTCGTGACTTAGCTTTTCGACATGTAGTGCAGCGAGCAACAAAACTCTCAACATCTCATCTCATCTTTGGCCAAAATAAATGTGTAGCAAGTATGTTTTCCGTCTTCTCCACACCAAAGTGTCCCATTAATCCTCTTCCCCTCGCCTCCAACAATACAAAAGATGAACGGAGCTAGCTGTAATGCATAGCTTGTTAGCACGAAACACAAATCCATCATTAATGACAAACATGTTCCATGTTCTCCCCGCTTTACAATTCAGCAACACATATTTAAATTCTACATCATGCACATATTGATCTTTGATGGTATCCAAACCAAATATTTTAAAGTCAAGTTGTGAAAGCACAGTGATTGGGATACCTACAAAGTGTAAGGTCATGGACCCACTATCTAGAGCCCACCGAGGGCGCAACACAGTCACTAAAGTCTCAAACGGACATACAGAGTCACCCCAACAACCTCCAGTCAGTAGGATGTTCCCCAACACTCGGACTAAGAGAAGCCACAGACAACAAAAGGACTGCAATCGGTAGCGACGTAATCTCTCACATAAAGCGTTACGAAGCAATACCTTACGAGTAATGTTGTAGTTCTATGTAACTTTCAAAGTTATTTTCATTTAATCCCCTTGCAGTGGAGGCCGCGTGTCTAGACGCACTCTATATAAGTCTCCCTTGAGATCCTAGACATGTGTTAAGCATTTTGTGTATTCACACCCGCCATATGCAACACGAAGCCTCCGGGCTTGAGATGTAGGGTCTTTACCACTATCGAGTGGGGCCTGAACTCGTACAGCCAAGTGTTACCACGACGTCGTAGCTAGGCTCCACCCTCCGTTTGTACCCCTGGTACTATTGTCAGGTTCATCCCCTCGACAGTTGCTTCCCACCATGGGGCTACGTGTCTAGCAAATTCCGACTTAGTTGGAATTTCAATCCTTTTGAAACTACGATCACACTCGGCGATGAGATCCTTTTTAGTTCCCTCAGCCTCACCGCCGATGATTTGGCATGGATGGAGGATGCGACGCTGGATACCGATGCGTTGACCGCCAGTGGCACACATAGTCCTTATTCGGTAGTTGTTAGCGTTTTACCTCTCGACACACCCTCGTTCTTCTGCAGTTTGTCACAAGTGTTCGGGGCGCTCATCGCTGTTGTGCTGAATCAAGCATGCGGTGGCTCTTCAATCCACTTCAGGAAAGGTGGCCATGCTCGACTTAGACGAGCCGACTCTTAGCCTATTCCCTTCCTTAGGTGACAACTCATTCCACGAGTCCAATTGCGAGAGCAGTGCACAGGCCGTGGAGATCATGATAACATACACAACCAGGGAAGAACCTCTAGTTTTTTCCATGGGTAAGTCCCGCGGACGTGATGGAGGCGATCGCCGAAATGTCGACTCTGACCTCTATGCCTCCCAACCGCTCAAAAGGCAGCAACGGGAGGAAGTCAGGCAGAGGAATGAGAACGCCCTTCTCACCCCCATCACCGGGAACACCTCGGAGGAGATCGCCCTAGAGAATGAAACTCAAGCCACTCTAGCTGAGTGCAAGATACCTGAGAGGCTTCAACAATCAATCGACAACCGTGCGACAAGAGATCAGCGCAGGTCTAGTCGCAACCGCAAGCTGTTGTTCCCAAACGACCTGCAAAGTAACATTCAGGTGATGCGTACACCCCTGCAGAAATTGGTTGCGGCTACTTGAATTGCTGAATCTATTTAGCTGAGTAACTCCGCAGGTCGGGAGGGCATTTTCCAAATCCAAGCTCTGTTGAAGGCTCCCCTGCAGCAAAGCTTTGTTGTATCCCAATCGCAATACCATATTCATAGCAAGTCCATCTGGGCATACGTGACACAGTCAGCTCATAGCCCTCGCACACCTGGGAGGCACCAGAGAATCCCTCCTCCTCCGAGATGCCAGTATGGGGATCAGAGGCGGGACGATAGGATTAACAATAGAACACCTCCTCTGAGGAGTGGTTCACTCGGTCACCGACCCTATGACTGCAGGCCAAGCCCCAGTCAGCACACGGGCTACACAGACGATGGCCATCATGCTCCCCTGCTCAATGCAAGGTCCATCATCACTCAGAACGTGATTGTCCGACCGCGAGCGGGGTGAGGCATCTGTGGCCTCGATTCTTTCGGGAGGTAGATTCACAAGTAGGGAATCCAGTCCAATTATAGGATGGCCATGGGGATTGGCAAGTTCAACCGTGAGTCCAAGCCTGAGAGTTGGCTCGAGGATTACCGAGTGGCCATCCAAATTGGTGGCGACGATGAATTCGTTGCTATGAAGCACCTACCCCTCATATTGGAGGGGTCAGCAAAGGTGTGTCTCAAGTAGCTACCCACCAACAGTATCTATGGTTGAGAGGACCTAGCCAGAGTGTTTGTTAAAATGTTTGAGGGCACTTACAAGCACATGGGACGTTCTCGCGGAGTTGCAACATTGCGTCCAGAAGAGCAATGAAACTCTCATCGAGTACATCCAGCGACGGACCACGTTGCACAACATTGTGGAAAATGTTTCTCAGCGCCAAGTCATGTGCGCCTTCAAGGCAGGCACTCGGTACACGGAGCTCATCTTGAAATTCAGATGAGCGGGGTATCTGTCCCTCAGTCGGGCCATGAAATTTCCAATCGGTATGCAAATGGTGAGGATGAAGACCGCCTCGGTAGAGGCAAAGCAGGAGCCGGTGATACTCCTCACTCGGGGGACAACACATGGAAGAAGTAGAAGCCGAAGGCCGAAGCATCAGGAAAGGCCAAAGCCGCTGCTATCCCCGGGGAAGGCCAGGGGAAATCCAAGCAAAAGAAAAAGAAGGATTGGGTGGCCAAGAAGAAGTCTGAGCCCAAGAGAGACCCCCTGGATAAGCTGTGTGATATCCACACCAAGAGGGACGATGACGGTAATCCCATCTATCCCAAGCATTTTGCTCGAGATTGTTGCCTGCTCCGGCAGGAGAATGGTGGAGAACCCTCTAAGGAAAAGGATTAAATGAAGATGGAGAGTGTGGGTACCCCGACTGGTAAGTCGAGATCGCCGTGCCCAGTGATCCCAAGGATCAATGCTCACTGAACACAGATACTGAATAATAGAGTCTTACATCCATACATACCGTTTGATACAATAAATGACCACTTCAGTCGAGTCTTATATACATAGGGCCTTATAGGCCAAAGCACCAACTAGACCAATAGCGGAATTATTGGTTGAAAGTGTGAACCGATGCCATCAGCCTTAACCTACAGGCATTCTGACTGGGAAGCATCCTAGCTCGCAAGAACATCATCGAGTTAATCTTCATCATATCCTGTCTTTCACACCTGGTCAATGAAATAACCAGTGGCAAGCCAATGAGTACTTTGAATGTACTCGCAAACAGCCCATGATACGAACAATGAAAGTGAAGGATAACAATATCATGCATCTTTAGTGTAACTCATCTAGGTGGAATGATCATGTATGTGCATCAGGTTAAAGAATTACTTTGAAGAACAGGTTACAGATATCGACATATCTGACAAGGGTTGAACACACCGGGTTCACCCTATATGCCAAGTCATCGGACTTGTCATAATCTCAATGTATCAACTGAGGGCTAAACCATCCGGGTTTACCCTATATGCCAAGTCATCGGACTTGTCATAATCTCAATGTATCCACTGAGGGCTAAACCATCCGGGTTTACCCTATATGCCAAGTCATCGGACTTGTCATAATCTCAATGTATCAACTGAGGGCTAAACCATCCGGGTTTACCCTATATGCCAAGTCACCGAACTTGGTCATATTTTATCATGATTATAACAACACCTTTTTAACACCACTCACACACACTGTTGGTTTATGCGGAAACGTTGGACGTAGTTTAAGCAGCACCACCCAACTGTCCTTGACCGTGGACACGACTATTCGAATAGTTTACACTCTGCAGAGGTAGTACGCTGGACCCATGAGAAACGGGAAACTTCCGTGTCATCCACGACTCGCGGTATATCACATATACCCGAGGTAACTACCCGATCATCATCTTTCCCCTGACGATACTAGACAAAGAGGTCTCGATTGGTACCCATCCCACATGTTGTACGTCTTACGAGCACCGACTCTGGACTGTATCAACCATGCAGGGACCAACGGTGTGCCTGGAACTCATAATAATGGCATAGTCGTCCTACCTGGCACGACCCCATCACGAGGGTGACACCGATCACTCCCTCCACTAGTAATGTGGCTCTTTGCTAGCACCGACCAGAGTAATCAACAAAGCCCCGTCCCATAAAGGGGCATCGTGGTCGTACTGGTAAGGTTGGGACGGTCGACACATCATAAATCTAATCCCATTTCCAGAACCATAATCACACAAAAACACCGGTGCATCACTTCACCAAAAGTGATCACCAACTCATCATCACCCTCGGGCATTAGTGGCACCCGACGGGGTTTTCATAAACTCTTGATTGAACTCATCATCATGCTTGTGATAAAATGCTTTTACTTTACTTGTCAACATGGTAATAACATGACCCTCACGGGGTAGGGTCAAGCTCAATGCAATGATCTTATAACTTTACTAATCAACATGACAATAGAATGATCCTCATAGATAGTAGGGTCAGCTCATCATGTTTGTGCTCCGAGGAGCCATATGAATAACATTACTACCATGCAAGTGCTTCGAAGAAGCCTTCGGTACCATCACATCAATGATGAACCGGCATTGTGATCACATGCAACGGGAAAAGTACTTGCTATTCTAGCATGCATCATTTCATATGCTCAATTCATGGTCAAAGGGCTTCTTGCCTTGCTCACGTAAGTCCTCGGGGTCTTCGAGGTCTTCCGCTCCGTCCCCGAATACTCCGTCTACTGTCAACTATCGTCGGAAATAACCATATTCAGCCATATAGCAAGCAGAATAAAAGTGTTCTATAAATAGAAGTTTTATTTTTCTTGGACCACTCTGGTCATAAGAAAAATAACTGAAGCTTCTCAGAGGAGATTTGAATCATCAAGGATTTTTGAATAGGTGAAAGGAGCAATACGTGGCCATTGAATAAGCCAACAGAAATCATTCTATTAAAAATGAGTGGAGGCACCCATTTAACAGAGAATGATTTTAGAAATATTTAGGAAGTGGTTTCACTGGATTTGGAGATGGTATGAATATTCTAGAGATTTTACAATGAGGAATAAATAGCAATAGGAGCTATTTATTTATTACAACAGAAGTAAGTCACACAAAAATGTTGACCAGAGTCCCCAAAATAGAGACTGATTTTAGAAGGCTCTGGGAATTTGAATCACTCCATTTGGAGTTTATTTGAATCCTCTAGGATTTTTGCAAGATGGAGTTTTCAATGTCCACATTGACACTTGAAAAATAATACAACAGGAAAAGTGCTTGGAAAAATGTGCAAGGCACATCGGTGGGTAGAGTTGGAATTTAGGAGCCTGCAGAAATTTGAACCAAGTGATATGGAGTTAGAATGATTTTACAATGGATTTTACAAGTTTCTACAAAAGGAAAAATGCAGAAAGGAGTTCCACCTATGAGTTATGCTGCGCTCAGTGCGTTAGAAGGCAGGTGGGCCGGCCTGACAGCTCGGCCCAGGGGCAACTGGCCACGCGGGTGGCCTATTCTACGAAATACGCCTTCCACTAGGGAAAAGCGCAAGGCGCCGGGGCACCTTCTCTTACCTGCTAGCCCGGCCCCTGAGTCGCCGACACCTGGGGTCCACCCACCTCCTTCTCTCTCCCTGGTCTTCTTCAACCTTGAGCCGAGGGTGGGGACGGGTGCCCTGCTCCTTACCGAGCCAGGGAGGTGGCCTTGGCAGCCGCGGGGGTGCCTGGGGCGAGGGGCTCACCGTGTGGAGCGGCTGCTAGCTGCGGCCACCGTGGAGGGGCATGGTGCCGACCACGCGAAGGGGACCTGGTGTGTCCAGGAGGATGGGGAGGCCGCGGGGACTCATTGGAGGGAAGAGCTAGGGCTGGAGGGGAGCCGGCTGGCTCGGACACAAGGAAGGCCGAGGCGGCGCCATGGCCATGGAGGGAGATAGAGGAGAGCTTAGGAGAGGAGAGGGTAGCTCGAGGGGACTCGGGATGGATCCCAGGAGGGGAGGAGAGATGCTCTGGAGGCTTAGGGCGCTCGGGAGGGAGCCATATGGAGAGGGGAAGAGAAGAGAAAGCACAGCAGTTCTCGGAGCTCTCTGGTGCATGGATGCCACGCATGCCTGAGGGGTCTTGGAGGCTTGCTAGTGGAGGGGAATGGCTTGAACGGTTAAAAGGGGATGCTCTGACGCTCTGAGACATGGTGCAGCTGTGGGACATGAGCTAGGGAACAAGGAAATGGTGCAGAGCACCATTAGTGCAGGATGACAGCGTGGTCACCATGGCCACGCGTGTCCAGGGTGTCCATTTGACCTGGAAAAGTTGTCTCCCATGCAAGGCATGCTTGCCAGAGGTCACTGGTGGAGTTTGGAAACATCTGGGGCTGGTTTCAACTTGCTTTGACTTCTGTTAAGTTTCTAACAACAAACTTATAGCTGATAAAAGTGGGTCTTAGGTGGGGAGACTTGGAGAGAAATTATGTCTGGCAGTGCTAGGCATGGAAGGACTTTAATACTGCAAAGTTTCAGATCAAACAAAGGAGGACAACTACTACTTGATGTTCAAAGCCATGATTGAGCCAGAAATCTATTTGAAGAAGTGCTGCTCATTTTTCCCACATGAGCATGCCATAACTTGGTTCTAAATGAAGCCTTGGCATATATTAGGTGCTCTGGAAAGAGTTGGGGGTGATAGCTTAAGCAGAAGAATGGGAAGAAGGGTAAAACAGTGCTGCCAAGGGTAAAAATGAGAGAGAGTTACAAAGGGACCTTCTCCACTAATTGACCAGTGGCCATGGGAATGTTACTGGAGGTGAAATGTAACTATGTGAGGCTGTGGTAGAAAGTTGAGCTCAAGGGTAAAAGTAGAAGAGGCAATATAAGCAAAATTATTTAGTGCACACAAGGTGTTTGATCTGTGGTTAGGCTATCAAATGGATTCCAATGGCTGTGAAACTTAACAGGATCAAATAATAGATGAAAATAGGCTTGCACACCAAATTTGGGATTTGCTGGAGAAGTTTTCCAATGTAGACTTGAAAAACCCTAGAAATGGGTTTCTACTTAGAACCCTATTCAAATGAATTCCCACAAATCCAATATTTGGTGTAGGGGCATTATTTGAGCATTAAGGCATGCACAAAAAGTTTGAGGTCAATTGGACAAACTTTATAATGTAAAGTTTGTCAAAGTCAGAAATCAACAGAGAGGGTTTTGAGGGTCTTAGGACAAGTTCCTCTATTCTCCTTGGTGTACCACTTGGTGTGGATGCCTCATTGGAGTCCTGGAACATGTCCACCAAATTTGAGCACAGTTGGAGACACTTCACAATGTAGAGTTGCTCAAACTTGATTCTGGACAGATAGGGTTTTAGAGTGATTAGGGGAGTCAAATCAACTTGGATTGAAATGAAACTTGGCAAGATCATCAAGAATATCATAGATGACATGCTAGAATTTTACTGGAATTTATTGAGAATATTTCTTATAGAAATATTCCAAAAGATTGAAATAGGCAGGAATGGTTTTGGAGGGGTTTGCCCAATATTTTGAACATGACCATGTGTTGAAACTCATAAATATGGAATAAATATATCCACTGAGTTTCCCTAAATTTTCTGAAATATTTTGAAGGCAATAAAAATAACTTTCCTTCATAGGAGACCATTTCTGGCCTCATAGAAGGGCTTTGAAATAAAATAATAAAATAACTTTTAAAATAATAATAAGATGGTTTTTGAAAGTCATTTTGATAAGGGTTTTAAATAAAGCCATTGTTGCAAAAAGAAACTCCCTAATTTGAGGACCTGTAGTACAAACCTTATCTCAGGGTTTTGAAAGTTTAGTTCAAAGAAAACCTTCTTGGTGAAAATAATATTCGGTAAAAATAGATATTTGTCCTAAACACATGGTATGATCACTAGGCAGGAGATCATGGAGTGAGGAGTTGATTAGGAGAGTGACAGGATCTATTAGGTATCAAACACAATCATGCAGACAAGCAAGGCAAACAATGGTCACTCCAAGCATCACAAGCATTCACAAAAATTTTAATTGGTCCTCAATTTTGAAATAAGTTACTTAATCAGGAAGGCCAAACACTGGGGTGTGACAGAGAGGATGCCTCTGGGTATCCGAAGATTGAAAAGGTCCTCATGATCTTCTCCGACATTGAGAGCAAGAGCCGATTGAAGGTCATCAATCGGAAAGGTTAACATGGAAGTTTCGGTTGTCACAAAATACCTCAATTGGGAAAATACGCCCGTCACATTCGATCAGTATGATCATCCGGTCCACATTGCCACCCCTGGGTGGCAGGCGCTTGTTGTTGATTCGGCTATCAACAGAGTCCGGCTGCACAGGGTCCCAATGAACGGAGGCAGCAACCTTAACATCATCTATGCTGACACGCTCAAGGAAATGGACATCCTATTGGCTCAATTGAGAAAAAGCAACATGCACTTCCACGGGATCATAAAGGGGAAGAAGGTCGAGTCACTCGGCGAGTTCACTCTTAACGTCATGTTCGGTGGCGAGAAAAATTATCGGAAGGAGTGACTAACCTTCAAGGTGGTAGAGTTCTGCAATGCCTATTATGCTCTCTTGGTTAGGCCCACCTACGCGCATTTCATGGCCACACCATGTTACATGTTCCTTCCATACATTTCATGGCCAAGAGGCATGATCATGGTGACCGGCAATCGGAATTTCACCGAGGAGTGCCTCCAACAAGGCTCCAAAATTGCAAATGAGCAAGTCCTCGCAGTCGAGCTCGATGGGTACAAGAAGACAGTGGACACCACCGACTTGCTCAAGTCAAGCGTCCGGTGAGACCAAGCAGCTTCACATTCACCCCAAAGATCGGAGTGCCTCCATGTCGAACATCTCCACATCACTCAGAGAAAAATAGGAAGTCGAGCTCATCTAGTTCCTGCGTGAGATATGGTTAATCTTTGCATGGAAGCCATCTGACATGCCTGGTGTTCCAAGGGAGGTGGCTGAGCACTGCCTTTGAGTGGAATCCAAGGCCAAGGCCGTCAAAGAACACTTGTGTTGTTCCTTTGTGGAAAAGCGCAAGGCGTTGGCGAGGAGATCACTCGACTCCTAGTTGTTGAGTTCATTCACGAGGTTTACCACTCCGAGTGGGTCACAAATATGGTCATGGAGCCCATGAAGAACAACTCACTCTATATGTGTATTGACTTCAAGCATCTTAGTTAGGCCTACCCGAAAGATCATTTCCCTCTACCCCGCATAGATCAGATTGTAGATTCTATAGCTGGATGTGAACGCATGTCATTCCTAGATGCGTACTCCGGGTACCACCAGATCCGAATGTATGGGCCAGATGAAATAAAAATGTCCTTCATCACACCATTCGGGTGTTTATGTTACATCACTATTCCATTCGGCATTAAAAACACGAGACCTACTTTCCAACGCATGATTTAAAAAATCTTGCAAAAGTAGATCAATCGGAATGTGGAGGAATATATGGATGATATCATGGTCAAGTCTAGGAAAGGTTTCGACCTCCTGACTGATCTAGCTGAGGCCTTTGCAAACTAATGGCTCTACGGGATCAAGCTTAAATCCGGCCAAGTGTACTTTGTGTGTACCAGCTGGCAAGTTACTCGGTTTCCTCCAAATGAGATGGTCGGAGCACTTACTTTATGTTGGTAATCACTCCTGAATACTTACCCCAACAAATAGGGCATTATAGTTGAAAATCGGCACTATAGTCCAAAATCGGCACTGTAGTCCAAATGTGATGGCCCCCACAAATGGTCGATCCTTCAAATCTGACTAAGGTTGACGTCCTAACAATGATTGACTTGGTCCATGAGATGTTCGTAATCACTCCCGAATGGACTCAACCTTACTTGGCATACTTGCTCTGGCAAGAGCTCTGAGAAGATGAAGAGGAAGCCCGCCGAATCATTTGGCGATCTAAACCTTTTGAAGCATTGGGAGACAAGCTATACAAGAGAAGTGCGATAGGATTCAACTAAAAATGCATTTCCCTAGAGGAAGGACTACAAGTCTTACATGAAATTCATTCTAGAAATTGTGGCCACCATGCGTTCTGTTTGACACTGGTCGATAAAGCGTTCCGAGTAGGTTTTTATTGGCCCCGAGCCAATGAGGCGGTAAGAGACCTAGTTGAGTTATGTGTTGGATGCCAGTTCTACAAGAATCAATCACACAAGCCTGCATCCTCACTAAAGACCATTCCGGTCACCTGGTCATTTGCCCTATGGGGCCTCAACATGGATGGCCCCCTGTGGACCGGGTCGAGTGGCTTTAGCCACCTTCTATTAGTGGTGGACAACTTCACCATGTCGATCGAAGTGAAGCCTATCAAAACCCTAACCTCAGTGACTACCATGAGTTTCTTTCGGGAAATTATCTTTAGTTTCGGAGTTCCACACGATATCATCGCTAACAATGTGTCCAACTTTGACTCGGAAAAATTCCACGAATACTGCTACTCCCAAGGCACTCGATTTAACTATGCCTCTGTGTCTCACCGCAGTCGAATGGACAAGCAGAGTTGGTGAATGGTATGATATTGCAAGGACTGAAGCCCCGACTAATGAGAGATCTAAAGTATGCCGCAGGAGCCTGGGTCGAAGGGTTATCATCTATTCTGTGGGGCATGCAATCGACCACTTACCTCACCACCAAGCGTACCCCTTTCTTCATGGTGTATGGGTCTGAAGCTATTTTGCCGAGTGACTTACGTCACAATTAACCCCGAGTGGAACAATACAATGGGGCTGAAGCCGAGGCAGCACGACAAGACGGTCTGGATCTCCCAGAAGAGGAGAGAGATCTAGCCCTCATTCGATCCAGGCTATATCAGGAGGATCTGAGGCACTACCATAATAACCCTGTCAAAAGGTGAACCTTCCAAGAAGCTGACATAGTCCTTCGACTGGACCAGCAAAAGCCTCACAAGATGGTACCCCTGTGGCAATGGCCCTATGTAATCTCCGAAGTCCTGCGCAATGGGGCATATTGACTTTACAACTTCAAGAATGGGGCATAAGAGCCGAGATCCTGGAACATGGACCTCCTCCATATGTTCTACACGTAGAACATATCTCTTCATTCGTGTAATGAATCCAAATGATTTTTGGCGATTAAATATTTTCCTTCCTTACACTTTGTCAAAATTCTCACTTTGGTAAATTGCCCCTTCTTATTACCCCCGGGGGTGAAAAGCTTGGCCGCGAACCTGACTTTGCCTAAGTTAAAACCTGCCCCGAGTGAGGACATCCTCCATGCTTAGGGGCTTAGCTGCATACCTCTTATCACCTAAGTAAAAAGAATTTCGAATGAGGGAAATACCCTCACTTGGACGACAAGATGGACATGACCATCATTAGTTCCGAGGAACTACCTTCATTTCTTAGTATCGAACCTGACTTCGCCTAAGGTAAAACCTGCCCCGAGGACATCCTCCACACTCGTGGGTTAGCTTCGAACTTGTTTTTCCCTAAATAAAAACAGTTCCGAATGAGGGAACGACCCTCACTCCGACGCCAAGATAGACAGGACCGTCATTTGTTCGTAGGAACTACCTTCATTTCTCAGGTGTGAACCTGAATTGGCCTAAGTTAAAACCTGCCACAAGTGAGGACATCGTCCATGCTTGGGGGATTAGCTACTAACATGCTTCCGCCTAAATAAAAAGGGTTCTGAATGAGGGCACGACCCTCACTAGGACACCAAGATGAACATGACCATCATTAGTTCGTAGGAACTACCTTCATTTCTTTGCTGCGAGCCTGACTTTTCCTAAATTAAAAAATGCCCTGAGTGAGTACATCCTCCATGCTCGTGGGCTTAGCTTCTAACCTACTTTCGCCTAAGTAAAAATAGTCCCGGCTGTGGGCACGGCCATCACTCAAAACCCAAGATAAACAAGACCATCATTAGTTCGCAGGAACCACGTTCATTTTTTTGCTACAAACTTGACTTCGCATAAGGTACAACCTACCCAGAGTGATGACATCGTCCCGGCTCGGGGGCTTAGCTGCGAACCTACTTTCTCATAAGTAAAAAAACGATTCCGATTGTAGGCACGACCCTAACTCAGACGCCAATATGGAAAGGACCATCATTAGTTCAGATGAACTACCTTCATTTCTTAGATGCAAACCTGACTTCGCCTAAGTTAAAACCTGACCCGGGTGAGTACATCCTCCATGCTCGGGGTTTAGCTGCAAACCTTCTTTCGTCTAAGTAAAAACAATTCTGAATTAGGGCACTACCCTCACTCGAATGCCAAGATGGACATGACCATCGTTAGTTCGCTGGAACTACCTTCATTTCTTAGATGTGAAGAACCTGCCTTCACCTATGGTAAAACCTGCCCCGAGTGAGGACATCCTCCATGCTAGAAGGTTTAGCTGCGAACTTGCTTTCTCCTAAACCCAAATGAACCCTGAGTGAGAACATTATTCACACTCGGGGACTTTTCCGCGATCAAATAATCTCCTAAGTATTTTGGTACCCGTGCGAAAACCCGCTAAACACTCTAAGACTCAAAATTTGAATGGAAATAGAGCAAATCAAAATTTCATTCCATTCAAAGAAAAAGAACGGATAGCACGAGCCCAAGGCTCACTCAGAGTTTAAATGTTAAATCAACCACTCAGCATTACGAGGCAAATCAAATTCAAAGTCTTTTATATGAGTACCGCTTTGAGGAGAGCGGAACCACAACTTCCATGAATGTGTCAAGTTCGACCCCTTCATTGATCCATGTGGCATCCTCCATGACATCGCTATGAAGTGCTCGAATTTTGCATTCTTTCTGTTGGCGACCTTGAGGATCTTGAACTTCTCCTTGTCCAATCCCTTGCAATGGACACGGACAAGCGAGAGGATGATGTTGGCCCCAGCTCGGGCTGCTGATTTCTTCCAAGATTGCATTTGGTTGGGCACCTCCTTCACTCGATCAATGATGGCTTGCATATCCTTGGAGAATTCCACGCCAGGAGAAACTTCCCGGTTGATCTCCGAGATTGCCGATTGGAGCCACTTGAAGCATACCGACACATGCTCGATGCAGTCCTCTAGTCGGAGAAGAGTGATACGTCTTCGTCGTATCTACTTTTCCGAACTCTTTTGCCCTTGTTTTGGACTCTAATTTGCATGATTTGAATGGAACTAACCCGGACTAACACTATTTTCAGCAGAATTGCCATGGTCTTGTTTTTGTGCAGAAATAAAGGTTCTCGGAATGACCTGAAAATTTATGGAGATTTTTTCCGGAATATATAAAAAATACTGGGCAAGAATCAGCGGAGGATGTGGAGCATGGAGCCCACAAGCCCACCAGGCTCGGTCCCCCCTGGCCGCGCCTGGCAGACTTGTGGGGCCCACAATGATCCACCACCTCCAAATCCAGCTCTATTTAGACCGTCTCGCTCGGAAAAAAAATCAAGGAGAAGAGTTCATCGCGTTTTACGATACGGAGGCGCTGCCACCTCCTTTTCTTCATCTGGAGGGCAGATCTGGAGTCCGTTCTGGGCTCCGGAGAGGGGAGATCGTCCCCATCATCATCATCAACCTTCCTTCATCACCAATTCCATGATTCTCTTCACTGTTCGTGAGTAATCTCATTGTAGGCTTGCTGGACGGTGATGGGTTGGATGAGATCTATCATGTAATCGAGTTAGTTTTGACAGGGATTGATCCCTAGTATCTACTATGTTCTGAGATTGATGTTGCTACTACTTTGCCATGCTTAATGCTTGTCACTAGGGCCCGAGTGCCATGATTTCAGACCTGAACCTATTATGTTGTCGCCAATATATGTTGATCCTATCTTGCAAGTTGTAGTCACTTACTATGTGTTATGACCCGGCAACCCCGGAGTGACAATAGCCGGAACCACTCCCGGAGATGACCATAGTATGAGGAGTTCATGTATTCATCAAGTGTTAATGCGTTCGTCTGGTTCTTTATTAAAAGGAGAACCTTAATATCCCGTAGTTTCCATTAGGACCCTGCTACCACGGGAGGGATGGACAACAGATGTCATGCAAGTTTTTTCCCTAAGCACGTATGACTACATACGGAATACATGCCTACATTAGATTGACCAACTGGAGCTAGTTACTTATCTCTCTGTGTTATAACTATTGCATGATGAATAGCATCCGACATAATTATCCATCACTGATCCAATGCCTACTAGTTTTTCCTACTGGTCCTTGCTACGTTACTTTGCTGCTACTGCTATCACTGCTGCTACTGTTACTTTCCAGCTACTGCTGTCACTTTGCTCCTACTAGTTACTATTGCTACTACTGCTATCATACCACCTTGCTACTGATACTTTGCCGTAGATACTAAATCTTTCAGGTGTGGTTGAATTGACAACTCAACTGCTAATACTTGAGAATATTCTTTGGCTTCCCCTTGAGTCGAATCAATAAATTTGGGTTGAATACTCTACCCTCGAAACCTGTTGCGATCCCCTATACTTGTGGGTTATCAAGACCTTTTTTGGCACCGTTGCCGGGGAAGCCATGTCAACAATATTCTCCCATCAACGTTCCTTTTTCTGGCGCCGTTGCTGTGGAAGCACAGCTATATACTCTGAGTCACTTGGGATTTACGTCTGCTGGTCACTATGAAGAATCTGAGAGATCCAAAAACCAAAGTTTTGCCCTCAACTACGAGGACAGGTAAGGAACTGCCATCTAGCTCTGCACTTGATTCACCTTCAGTTATGAGTAAGTTTGCGACACCACCTCCTGCTAGAAATCTTGATATGTCGCATGTGCTTGATGATGCTACTTCTGCTGCCCATGATGCTTATGATGATGCTATGCTTGATACTGCTTTACCTGATGATGCTATGTTTGATACTGCTTTGCCTGATGATTCCATGCTTGATACTGCTTTGCCACTAGGTGCATTCCTTGATGCACAAATTGCTAGAGTTGCTGCTAGATGTGATGATACTTCTGAAACTGCTGATACTATTGAAGTAGAACCTGCTATTATGCCTGAATTGCCTAATATGCCTGAGCGTTATGTTATGGAGGGAGAGATAGCTGAGGATTTTCTCACGTGTAAGGATAGCTATGATGTTGAGAATTTAGTGCGCAAGTGGAAAGAAAAATCTCTGAACGCTAGGATGAAATATGACCCAAAGTTTGCTACTTCGCCTATCTTTGTGATCGATAAGGATTATGAATTCTCCGTCGACCCTGAGTTAATCACTCTGGTCGAATCTGATCCTTTTCACGGTTATTAGTCTGAAACGGTTGTAGCCCATCTTACCAAACTGCACGATATAGCCACCCTATTCACTAGTGAGGACAAGATCCGTCACTACTATATCCTTAAGATGTTTCCTTTCATGCTAAAGGATGATGCTAAGACTTGGTTCACTTCTCTTGCTCCTAGTTGCGTGCGTAGCCCCCAACATATGGTCTACTACTTCTCTGAAAAATATTTCCATGTCCATAAGGAGCAAGCTGCCTTGCAGGAAATATACAACTTTGCTTAAGCTGAAGAAGAGAGTCTCCCACAAGCTTGGGGGAGGCTCGTCCAACTACTGAATGCTTTGCCTGATGACCCTCTTGAGAAGAATGAAATACTTGATATCTTCTATAATGGACTTACTGATGCTTCTAGAGACCACCTAGATAGTTGTGCCGGTTGCGTTTTTAGGGAACGAACTGTAGAACAAGTTGAGATCCTATTGAATAATATCTCGTGCAATGAGAATGCTTGGACTATCCCCGAACCACTTCCTAAGCCAACTCCGAAGAAAAGAGGTATTCTATTCCTCAGTCCCGAAGAAATGCAAGAAGCTAAGAAATCTATGAAAGAGAAAGGCATTAAATCTGAAGATGTCAAAAATCTACAACCTATCGAAGTGATCCACGGTCTTGATAACATGATATAGGTAGTAGAAGTAAATTCTCTGCGTAGGTTTGATGAGAGTGATATTCCTTTTGATAAACCTGCTAGCTTATGCCTGGATGAGTTTGATAACTTTGTTGCCAAACAACAGAGTTTCAATGATTATGTTAGCAGACAATTGGAACAGAATGCTCGTATGCTTAGTCATTTAAGTTCTTGTGTGGACACAAACGTCAATGATCTTAAGCTCCTGAGTAAACATGCCTCTATGGTTACTACTCAGGTAGAACAAGTACTTAAGGCTTAGAATGACTTGCTCAATGAGTTGAATGACAATTCTGTCAGAGTCGTCACTACAGGCGGTAGAATGACCCAGGAACCTTTGTATCCTGAGGGTCATCCGAAGAGAATTGAACAGGATTCTCAAGGAGTTAGCACTGATGCACCTAGTCATCCTAGGAAGAAGAAGAAAGTTGATAGGGATTTGCACGCTAGCTACCCTGTTGATACTACACCTGAGAGTCCAAACGATGCCTCTATCTCTGATGCTAAAACACAATCTGGTGATGAACATGAGCCTAATGATAATATCAATAGTGATGTTCATGATGATGATCAACCTAGTAATGATAAGGATGTGGAGATTGAACCTGTTGATCTTGATAACCCACAGCCTAAGAATAAGAGATGCGATAAGAACGATTTCGCTGCTAGGAAGCATTGTAAAGAAAGGGAACCATGGGTTCAGAAACCCATGCCCTTTCCTACCAAACCATCCAAGAAAAAGGATGATGAGGATTTTGAGCGATTCGTTGAAATGATCAGACCTATCTTTCTGCAAATGCGTTTGACAGATATGCTCAAAATGTCTCCTTTTGCTAAGTACTCTAAGGATATTGTTACTAATAGAGGAGGATACCTGAGGTTGAGATTTCCACCATGCTTGCTAACTATACCTTCAAGGGTGGAACTCCTAAGGAACTAGGCGATCCCGGTGTGCCCACTATACCTTGCTCTTTAAAGGAAACTATGTTTGATGACGGGAAAATGGCGGGCATGTAGAACACACGTCCACGTCATTGATACAGAGTGAATATATATAAAGCGCATACGATGCATAAAATAAAGTGAACATCAAACATTGCAGGTACATATTTCCAGAACTCTTATATTTATATAAAAATTATGTTAATTACATCTCGAGAGAGAAAACCCCTGATTAAGAATTCCAACATATCTTTTACATAAGATTGCAACACATTCCTATTACAATATGCTACAAGAAAATCGTCCTCGCGGTCGTCGATGAACTCCTGCTTGGCGAACTTGAAGTTTGCCTTTACGTGAATACTCCTTCATGATTTCATGTGTCATGTTTCGGAATGTGTTTTCCTAGCATACAACAAATTTAGTTATGTTCAACCTCATTTATATGCAGCATGAAATTGATTTTTGCTAGGCTTGATTTTATCCTACGTTCAACGCATAAGATGTGCATATATTGTCCGTGGGGATCATATGTGATGTATTTGGTTTTGGTAGCATGAATGTATATGACATGCCAATTTTAATAAGTTTTGCGTCATCACATTACTACTATCATTGCGTAACACAGATGTGGTGTCCACGTGTAGCATAACGGATTATAGCTTTCTGACACAATCTTGATGCTTTTTATGGTGCATGTGATATGCGTCCTATTTATTTCTTTTGACTTCACACGGTATCAAAACTAATCACATGGTGCAATAATATGACACCTATGTGTAGCCTGACCCAAGTGGAGTCAGCCTATGATATTTTTGTTTCTTTAAAGCCTACATAGGCTACATGAAATGTGCTTGATCATACGTTTTGGACGAATTTTGCGTACCTATATGTATGTGTCGTGAACACATATTATTTGAGTTCAGCCTTACTCGTATTATTACTAACAACACGTAGCACTAAGACAATGCCCGCGTGTAGCATAACCAAGTGAAGGTGTATGGAGAAATTTTAATATTGCATGAGTCATATAACATTATCGTTCTTTTTTCTATTTGTGCTTCACATGATATTAAAACTAACTCCACGTAGCATCATTTGATTGACGCTCGTGTGTAGTATAACCCAAGTAAAGAAAGTTTGTGATACACATTTATGATGTTTTATATGACTTTGGCCGAAATGTATGACACGGATATTTTATTTAGGTTCCTCTTACTTGTATTACTACTAACACCGCGTAACACTCATGTTGTGTCCGCATGTAGCGTAACCAAGTAAGATTGGTTTATGACATGTGATTTTGACGATGCTAATAGTTTAGGCTCGTATAGCATTGGAGCATTTTATAAATATATTTTTATATGACAATGGCCAGAGTTTATGGCTTTAACATTTTATTTGGATTTATATTACTTGTATTACTACTAACACCACGTAACACTCATACCGTGTCCGTGTGTAGCGTAACCAAGTAAAATCAGGTTTTATATGATGTGGAATTTGATGATGCTAATAGTTTAGGCTCTTATAGCATTGGAGCATTTTATAAATGTTTTAGAAAAATTTGACCAGAATTTGTGATTTTAACATTTATTTGGATTTATCTTACTTGTATTACTACTAACATCACGTAACACTCATATCATGTCCATGTGTAGCGTAACCAAGTAAAATGGGTTTGTGACATGTGATTTTTGTGATGCTAATAGTTTAGGATCTATAGCATTGGATCATTTTATAAATATATTTTTATATGACAATGGCAAGAGTTTATGGCTTTAACATTTTATTTGGATTTATCTTACTTGTATTAGTACTAACAGCACGTAAAACTCATACTCTGTCCGTGTGTAGCGTAACCAAGTAAAATCAGTTTTTATATGATGTGCAATTTGATGATGCTACTAGTTTAGGCTCTTATAGCATTGGAGCATTTTATAAATGTTTCATATAAATTTGACCAGAATTTCTGATTTTAACATTTATTTGGATTTATCTTGCTTGTATTACTACTAACATCATGTAACACTCATATAATGTCCGTGTGTAGCGTAACCAAGTAAAATGGGTTTGTGACATGTGATTTTTGTGATGCTAATAGTTTAGGCTCTTATAGCTTTGGAGTATTTTATAAATATATTTTTATATGAAAATGGCCAGAGTTTATGGCTTTAACATTTTATTTGGATTTATCTTACTTGTATTACTATTAACACCACGTAACACTCATACCGTGTCCGTGTGTAGTGTAACCAAGTAAAATCAGTTTTTATGGCGTGGATTTGACGATGCCAACAGTTTAGGCTCTTATGGCATTGGAGCATTTTATTTAGTTTAATCTTTCTTGTAGTACTACTACGCCACGTAACACTAATATTGTGTCCGCGTGCAGCGTAACCAAGTAAGACTGGTTTTTATGGTGCAACATGTCATATAATACATCTTACATGATTTTGGTATTTGCATGTATCGCATGAACATATTTTTTAGTTAAGTTTTTCCTTGCTTGTATTACTACTAACATCGCGTAGCAATAAGACATCACCCGCGTGTAGCGTAACCAAGTGAAGGTTTGTTTCATATATTCTTTCCCGTATTACAACTAACGTGACACATAATGTCCGTAGCGTTACCGAACAAGAATTTTACTATGCCTTTAGTTTAGGGCCTTTGTCATTTGGCTCCAACTTGGTCATACTAGTATCATTTATGATGACCAAGGCAAGACAATTTTCATGAAGTTTTAGTCCTTATGACATTCTCTTGATTTGTATCCACATATAGGGACCAAACCAAGGAGCGAGGCGTTCATCTTGGATTGTATCGCTAAGGGGACCAAGCCAAGAAGAAAATCATGAGGATGAAGCATATGTTTCATATAAAGAACCATACATATTCCTTGGCTCGTACCACGATGGCCGAACGAAAGATTAAATTTTGAGATGTAACAAGCACCTTGATTTGTACCGCGATGACCGAACCAAGGACAAAAGTTCGGGTAGATGAAACAAGCACCTTGATCCGTACCGCGATTTCCTAATCAAGGACACAAATTTGAGATAGATGAAACAAGCACCTTGATCCGTACCGCGATGGCCGAACCAAGGACACAAATTTGAGATAGATGAAACAAGCACCTTGATCCGTACCGCGATGGCCGAACCAAGGGCTAGAGTTTTGAGAGGATGAATAAGAGAACTCCAGGGCTCGTACCGCGGTGGCCAAACCATGGGCTAGGAGAGAGCCATGAATCTTACCTTCTCACGTCCGACAAGCACCACGCCTACCTCCTTGCTCCTTCTTCTCTATGTATCTGTGTAGTGTATGCGTGTGTGGTGTGATCTTCTCAGCGATGGGAGAAATGAATCAAGTGCCGAACCGGAGCAGCCAAGACATCAACTATTTATAGGGAGGGAGAGGAGAGCAGCGTTGGGCTCTGGCTGTATGCGTGCGCGAGCCCACCTCCACGTCCACTGATCGTGGGATCGTGTGAACGTGAGAGCGGGGCTGAGTGATTTCTCCTTTTCTCCATTTATTTAATCCCTAATGGACTGGCAACTTTCTAATGAGGCGATGTTGGTCTAAACTATTTTCTTTTCCATCACCGTGTGGGTCTGGGGCACTAACCCACTTACTAAATATAATTGACTAATGGATTGACTTATGCATGCACGCAGCCTTGTGACTGACCCATGTATGTACGTAACCAACTTATTTGAATGAGCTAAGCCTTATTAGTTGGAATGGCTAACCAAGTCTTGTTTCCTTCATATGAAAAGATATTCTTTCTATCAATATTATACGCCAATATTTTTATAACGGTCCGACACATTTATTTTGAGTATGTCATCATATATGAAATTTGTTCTTTTACATGCGTCGTGTGACATTTCATAAACAGCGCTGGAATAATCTTCAAATTTACTCCGCACCCAATATTTTAATAACGTCAACAACTCTAAGGCGATTTGAATTTATGTCGACATTATACTTCACCGTGTACGACAACGTATGTGTATGCGAGCCATGTGTCTTCTATATTTTTTACGACAAAACTTGATGACTATTTATTTTGTCATATTTTATAATGTATTGACACTTTTCAGTATCCTCAGCAATATATCATATGCCTATTTTTTGCTCGTCTTCATTTTGCGCGGTTGGCTATATTACTTTTAGTTTCTTATTTTCATTATAAACATATTTTGTCCGTTTTGTATTTATATTTTACGTGGTTTATGCATTTTATTTTATCTTGGTCAAAATGCATGTCAACAATGTTAGAACTGTGTTATGCGACCTTGGAGCTGGTGTTAGTGTTATGCCTCTTTTTTTTTGTCGTAGACTTGAACTGGATAAGTTGACACCCACTGAAATCTCTCTGCAAATGGCCGACAAATCAACTGCTTTCCCTATTAGCATTTTCGAGGATGTGCCTGTTGTGGTTGCTAACGTCACTATCTTAACAGACTTTGTTATCCTGGATATTCCCGAGGACGATGCCATGGCGGTCATCCTCGGAAGACCCTTTTTAAACACAGCAGGGGCTGTTATAGATTGCAAGAAAGGCAATGTTACTTTCCATGTCAACGGTAATGAGCATACGGTGCACTTTTCGAAGAAACAATATGAGTACATTGCATCAATGCTATCGAAAAAACTTCATCGATTCTTATTGAGAGCTTTGAATGCCCTATTCTTCCTGTTAAGATGAAGTATGATTTGCTTGTTGGGGGAGATACACATCCCCATTGATGTAACCTAGTGACTATTCAGAAATTCTCGGTTCTCTTTTGCGATTCGAAAAGTTTGTCAAGGAGACTTGATCAACCTCATTGACGGATTTCTTTCGATGACCATGAGATGGATGAATCGAGGAATCAAAAACCTCTGTTCCAAGCTTTCACCTTCGGTTGCTTAGAAGAAAAATGATAGATTTAGTTTAGTTTTCCCTGTTTTCTGTTTTAGCGTCCCATAGAAAAATACTGTCAAAATAAAAGTTCTCTGAACGTCCTAAAAACCAAGTATGATTTTTTCTGGATTTTTTGAAAAACACTGAGGCGAAGAGCTAGTCTGGGGGCTGCACAAGTGAGCCACAAGCCCTGGAGGCGCACGCACCCCCCTGGCCGCGCCTACCAGGCTTGTGGGGCCCACATGCACCCCCTCCACTCATTCTAGCTCTCATCTGCTTCTTCTAGCTCCAGTAAAAAATCGTTTCGCAGCTCAAACCCGTGTTCTTGCTCTTCTTGTTGGGATTTTTGATCTCCTTGCTCAAAACATCATTCTCCAAACTGTTTTGGGGAATTGCTCCTTGGTAAGTGACTCCTCCATTGGTCCAATTAGATTTTGCTCTAGTGCCTTATACTTCACGTATTTTTGCTACCTTGGTGATCATGTTCTTGAGCTTTGCATGCTAATTTTAGCTGGTCCCAAGTAGTTTTGATGCGTAATATGGTCTCTAGGCACTTGTTGGAGTAGTTGCTACGAGTTTAGTTGAGCCTTATTCACTTTTCCTTAGAATCACTAAAAATTTCAGAAATTTTCAGAGATAGAAAAGAGAAAAGATGTGGAGGTTCTTAAGAGGCTCTTCAAGACGTGACCCCAAGGATGATGGAAGTGAGAAGAAACCCAAGTATCTGGTCCCTCGAGTCGCATAAGTTCGAGCGTGCGAGTGGCCAAGCGATGTGTTCTTAGGCGCCGTCGGACTTTATGAGGACTTTTATTACTTGGTGGAGAACGCAGCCTTACCGCCTTTGTTGAAGATAAGTGTCCGCAATACCTCCTCCTCACCAATATTTTCGTGCAAAGCTTTAATTTCTATCCAAGGAAGAATCCTCCTATGGTTGAGTTCAAATTATATGATATCCCCCAGCGCATGTCACTCCAGGATTTTTGCAATGTTTGCAAACTGCCTTTTGTTGGGGATATTCATGAACCTCGTCCACGGGACTTGGAGACTTTCATAGATACAATTTTTGTAGGAGAGGAGAGAGGAGTGTCTTGCGCTAGAGCTGCTAGCATACATTTTCCCATGCTTTGGTACTTCTCATTCTTTGTGGGAAAATGTTTGATTGGCCGTGGGAAAGCTGGGTCACTTAGTTCCCCGGATCTTGCGGTCTTGCGCGATGCCCTTTATAATGACAAAACTTATAGCTTGGGCGCTATAGTAGCTCAACGGTTGAACACGAACCATTCTAACGGCTTGTCTATGGAGGTATCTATGCTACTCGTCTCGCTAGACATTTTGAGATACGCATTAGAATGGACGAAGAAGAAGAGATTCTTCTTCCCGAGAGATATCTAGATTATGATAGCATGGTTTGCCATGATTTTCTTGATAGCGATATAAATAGAAGGATGATTTATAACCTGGTATTTAGTCACGGTACTCGTGAGACTATTACTTTGCCTGTTCCCTCTTTGTTCAATCTTCATGCAGGCAGGTACATTATTATGCCCTTGGACATCTATGCATATTGGGGTTTAGCCCAACAAAGGTGCCCGTGCCCGAGCCACCAGTCGAGTACCAGACGCTAGTTTATTAATGGGAGCCAGAGGAGCTCACACAACAGTGGCATCCTCAGTCCACTCCGGAATACCCCGGAGCTGGTTATTTCCCTCCATGGAAGTAGAACAACTTAGGCCAAAAGCCTAAGCTTGGGGGAGTACGTGTTTCTCACCGACTTTACATTCTTGCTTATGCTTTTACTTTGTTCGTCGGTGTTCACACTTTGCCACTGTATCATCCATGCTAGTTATTTTATTTTTCTCATTTTCTTTTTGTGTGTCTGTCTAGTTTGAGAAAACCCAAAAAGATTTTATTTTCTTCTTTTTGCTTGTTGGGAGCTTTCCCGTCTAAATAGCTTTCTTTTTCTTTGGGTCAAGGTAGAAGACCATGGTTACAATGTTCAGTGGCTCTCGCATGCATATATGTTTATCTGGTAAAGAGCCATATTACTTTGTCTTCTCCTTTGTGTTTGCCTGCAGATTCCAGCTTAGTCCAATGCACGAGCACTCTTATTATTGTTCACATCATTCGGTTGTGCAAGCGAAAGGCAATAATGACGATATATGATGAAGTGACTGAGCCTGGAAAACCTCGTATGAACTCGATCTATTTTTTTTTTGTAAATATGACTAGCTCATTGTTCCTAGTTCAGCTTTGTTGTGAGAGAAACATGTTTGCAATGACAACTTAGAGATCATAGTTGATGATGCCATGCTTAATTAGCTAGGAGCTTATAATGGTTTGTCTTGGTTGCCAACATGAATTTTGAGATGACTATGATGTAGTATGATAGGATGGTATCATCCTTTGAATGATTCAAGTGGCTTGACATGGCGCATGTTCACGCTTGTAATTGAAACAAAATCAACATAGCCTCTATGATATTCATGTTCATGGTGATTTATGTCCTACTCATGCTTGCACTCAATGTTAGTTAATCTCAATCCATTTTGATGACTGTTATCGCTCTCTAGTTGGTCACTTCCCAGTCTTTTGCTAGCCTTCACTTGTACTAAGCGGGAATATAATGCTTGTGCATGCACTTCCATAAACCCAAAGTTGTTCCATATGAGTCCACCATACCTACCTATTTGTGGTATCTACCTGCCGTTCCAAGTAAATTTGCATGTGCTACTCTCTAAACCTTCAAGAAATAATATGTTTTGCATGCCCGAACCGCTCATGTGGTGACAGGGGGCTATCAATATTTTTCCATGCTAGGCGTGTTATCCTTGATATGTGTTTATTCACTATCATTCACGAGAAAGGGGTCGGTAATTGGAATGCCGAGTTCCATGCTCAAATCGAAAAGATAATTCAAACAAAACTCCCCTGGATTGATGTTGGTATGGACGGCACCCGAGTATTCGGCTAGTCGTGGAGTGTGATTGATTGGTGGTGGGGGAGTCAAAACTTTACTTTTCTATTTGGGAACCGCCTATAGCATGTGTAGCGTGGAAGATGGTGAGAACTCTTAGTCATTGCGTTGACAATGAAAGCATGCCACCCAAAATTATTATCTCTGTTTTCAAAGCTTGTGCTCTGGCACCTCTGCAATTCCATGCTTCCCTCTGCGAAGGGCATGTCTATTTATGTTCCTGTTGAGTCATCCTCTTCTTATAAAAGCACCAATTAGAGAGCACCTCTGTCATTTTTATGATTTGCTTTTAACTGTGATTGAGTATGACTGTGACTGGATCTTCTTTGCCATGAATTACAATGTTTAGTCAATCCTTGTTCTTTGAAGGTGCTCTGCATTTATGTTTTGCGGTCTCAAAAAGAGCTAGCGAGATACCATCTGTTCGTACTGCTTCATGATTGTTTTGATTGAAGTGTTGCCGTTTGAGATTTATTATTATTTGCTCGTTAGTTAATTATGCCATTGATACGAGTTTACCATGAGATCTAGATGTCATTTGCTTATGTGGTTTGCTTGTGATCTTGCTAAAATTCTGGTTATGAGTTAGACATAGTTGCAACAAGAAGATCAAACACAGTTCGTAAAAGTTTTTCTTTTGTCTCTTTCTGTTTGTCAACTGAATTGCTTGAGGACAAGCAAGGCTTTAAGCTTGGGGGAGTTGATACGTCTCCGTCGCATCTACTTTTCCGAACTCTTTTTCCCTTGTTTTGGACTCTAATTTGCATGATTTGAATGGAAAAAACCCGGACTAACGCTGTTTTCAGCAGAATTGCCATGGTGTTGTTTTTGCGCAGAAATAAAAGTTCTCGGAATGACCTGAAAATTTACGGAGAATTTTTCTGGAGTATATAAAAAATACTGGCGCAAGAATCAGCGGAGGATGTGGAGCGAGGAGCCCACAAGGCCACCAGGCGCGGCCCCCCTGGCCACGCCTAGCAGGCTTGTGGGGCCCACAACGCTCCACCGCCTCCAAATCCAGCTCTATTTAGTCCGTCATGCCCGGAAAAAAAAATCAAGGAGAAGCGTTCATCGCGTTTTACGATACGGAGGCACCGCCACCTCCTGTTCTTCATCTGGAGGGACATCTTGAGTCCGTTCTGGGCTCTGGAGAGGGGAGATCATCGCCATCGTCATCATCAACCTTCCTTCATCGCCAATTCCATGATGCTCTTCACCGTTCGTGAGTAATCTCATCGTAGGCTTGCTGGACGGTGATGGGTTGGATGACATCTACCATGTAATCGAGTTAGTTTTGACGGGGATTGATCCCTAGTATCCACTATGTTCTGAGATTGATGTTGCTACTACTTTGCCATGTTTAATGCTTGCCACTAGGGCCCGAGTGCCATGATTTCAGATCTGAACCTATTATGTTGTCGCCAATATATGTGTGTTCTTGATCCTATCTTGCAAGTTGTAGTCACTTACTATTTGTTATGACCCGGCAATCCCGGAGTGACAATAGCCGGAACCACTCCCGGAGATGACCATAGTATGAGGAGTTCATGTGTTCACCAATTGTTAATGTGTTGGTCAGATTCTTTATTAAAAGGAGAACCTTAATATCCCATAGTTTCCATTAGGACCCTTCTACCACGGGAGGGATGGACAATAGATGTCATGCAAGTTTTTTCCCTAAGCACGTATGACTACATACGAATACTTGCCTACATTAGATTGACGAACTGGAGCTAGTTACTTATCTCTCCGTGTTATAACTGTTGCATGATGAATAGCATCCGACATAATTATCCATCACTGATCCAATGCCTAAGAATTTTTCCTACTGGTCCTTGCTATGTTACTTTGCTACTACTGATGTCACTGCTGCTACTGTTACTTTGCTGCTACTGTTGTCACTTTGTTGCTACTAGTTACTTTTGCTACTGCTGCTATCATACTACCTTGCTACTGATACTTTGTTGCAGATACTAAATCTTTCAGGTGTGGTTGAATTGACAACTCAACTGCTAATACTCGAGAATATTCTTTGGCTTCCCCTTGAGTCGAATCAATAAATTTGGGTTGAATACTCTACCCTCGAAAACTGTTGCGATCCCCTATACTTGTGGGTTATCAAAGAGCGACAGCTCTGCTATCCCTGAAAAGCCCCGTATGTGGATTCAGATCCTTTTCGATCCTCTCGATCTCTTTGTCAGCGTTGAAACTTAATTCTAAATACGATCAAATGATAAAGGACATCAGATGCCACACAAGAATTGCAAAGATAATGCAATAGTTACTCGGATCCAAGGCATATCTTTAAGTTATTCGCTCATTTCCTTGCCAAAGTCCTCGACGAACTGCTCCAATTCAAACTTTTTGGTTGTGACCACCTTAAGCTTGGTCTCTCACTTGGCATAATGCGTCTTCACCTCAGCAAGTTCATCAGCAAATTTCTTTCCGACAACGTCCAAGATTTGCTTCTCCTCCTCGAGCTTCTGGACTGATTTGATCTTGGCATTACCTGCCTTGGTCTTCTGGTTAGCTTCCTTCCATGCGGACGCCAACTTGTTGTCCCTCTTCTTGAGGGCCTCCTTCATGGTAACCAAAGAAATAGAAGTCTTAAGCTTCTCAGCAAGTTGATCTGGTAAGACAGCCTCAGTCGAACGGGAGAGAGATCAAATTTTAAGGCAGTCAGATGGGAAATGTTTAACCTCGAGTGAGCGCTTCTCATGCTCCAGGCGCTCGCTCTTAGCTTTCTCAACATCAAGGCCGAGGCACAGGTCCTGCACCTCCTTCACAATAGCATTGTAGCAACTCTCGAGCTCACAAACATTCTGCGAGAAACAAACGCAATTGTTCAAAATTCAGCAATGGAAACTCTAAGACTACTGCCAACTATTTTGGTCAACGGCAGTCTCTGGGACTACACCCAGTGGGTGCACTCAGTGCCCCCCACCCACTAGAGGGATGAGGGGTAGGCAAAAGGTTGCGTACGTTACCGATCTATGTCAAGTCAAAATAGAAACTAAGACTACTGTCGACTGCTTCAACCGATGACAGTCTCAAGGACTACACCTAGTGGGTGCACTCAGCGTGCCCCCACTAGAATATAACACCCAGTGGGTGTGCTCCGTGCAAACCCACTCAGGAAAAACATTCAAAAGGGAAAACTCCTGACCGAGGTCGACATTCACATGTGTACTTACACCGAATGTTCTTTCCCAAGGCTTTGTTGGCGTTATACGCCTCCTTCAGTCATCCGGTCATCAGCTCCAGCTGGGCTAAAGCCTCCCTACACGCACTCTCTTGGTCTTCGGGATATGGTGCAGGTGGAAGATGTTGTCCATCAAAGGAGTTGCTAGTGTGACAGTCAGACCAGTTCTGTGCGTTGCCTAGTCGAAGTGGCACCCCGTGGAGGACTCGTAACCTTGACAGCAGAAGACCTGGTCACTCGGCTAGGTGTGGCATCCTGCATTGCAACAGCCACGACGACCGAAGGGTTGAGTGGATCAAGCTTGATCACGTTACACGGCCCTGTCAGCATCAAAAAGCACTTGATGATTAACTAAAAAGGAATATCACAAGTCATGAATAAAGTTCGAGCGAGTTCAAGTGCTACCTTTGGAGCACTCGATGTTGGCACCGGCGACCCTTCTCTAAGTCCTTGGGTTCGAGCGAGGCGGTTGAGGTATCAGCTCATCGAAGACATTCGGAAACAAATGTTACTCATTCTTCAATCGTAAAACATCATTCAGAGAAAACACTTACGTTGAGGCTAGAGGCACGTCCACCTTGATAGCCTTCCGAGGATTGGAGACCATAGTCTTGGCCTATTTGGTGGCCTTCTCTAGTGATAATGCGGGATCAATATGTTCCCTTTTGGAACTGCAGGTCGTCTTAGCGACACATAGAACTTTGGCACCGCGAGCATGAACTCCAGGGTCCTGCCGCGCATTGAAAAAAGCCTTGACCAGAACTTCGTCAGACGAAGAGGACTCCGCCTCATTCGCATGCTCGTCGTCGTTGTCACTCTCCTCGGACTCCTCCTCATCATCGTCGTCATTATCTCTTTAACTTTCGGGATGGTCGGTGTAACTCACCATGTTAGTCAGTGTGATGAGATGAAGACGTCATTGTTTATACTCTGCCGCAACGCAAGTGCAATCGCACCCTCGACAGAGTCGTTACCACTATTATAGTGTTATGGTTCGGTCATGCTCGACAACATTAGTAGTAGCAACCAAATTGTCGGAATCACTAGTTTGAAACGAATCGGTGCTTTGATGGTAGGATCAAAATTGGTAGATTCTTCTCGAACAAGAGCATGTAAATGTAGATTAAATGAAATAAAATCATAGAATCACAAGGGTTAGTTTGGATCATAAAGTCGTAGAACTTTATAATAGAATCGTAATTTTGACAACCTTGATAGCAAATGTGACGATCCTTTATGGGTCGTGGAATCCCGATACAATCCATTTGTTTCAGCCCCTTCTTTAAGGGGATGGCAAGTCATAAAATTGATTTGACATTTATGACAACCTTACTTATGCCCTGCACCACATTGGGCTCATCAAGTAATCGCTTGAATAGGTAGGCCACTTATATTCACCAGTGATGGTCCTCGCACACTACGAGCTTCATGAAATGCGATAGTGTGCACACAAGATATGTATGTTTTAGCATCTTTTTGTATTTGTTTCTTCCACAATTAATGCATAAGATATGGTTGGTTATATAAGTAACTGATTTCATGCATCTAAGCATGCATACGTAGTTATGTACTGAGAGATTATTATCCTTCTAAAAAATTGTATGTGTGACTTCCAAGCTAAATATTCAAAATCAATGTTTAAGATGACAAAACAATTATACATATAAAATTTTCCAATGGGATATATTCATTTTAGGGTTATATGGAGGACCAAAAGAGCAAGCATCGTTTCGTTAAAAATTCAGGAAGGAAACTAGTTTGTCATATGACCAAAAAATCAAAGGTAAGTTGACTCTTAACATTTAAAAGATCAATACCTTTCGGTTCCATCTATCCTATTGAGTAAATCGCAATGAGTGTTTCCATATACACTGCTGGGATAAACATTATCATAAATAGGTTCATCTCTAGATGTGAGAGTCCCAAGTTTCTATAGTAATGTAAAATGAAAGTTTGAAAAGTATTTTTTGCACATGTGATATTATTTTCTATGCTTGAAAAATACTTAATAAGTGATCTAGTACATTTTTCAAAATAGGTGAAACAATATGTTGTGGGTAATAATTTACCATGTATAGCATTCCACTAATTCAATTTCATGCTTGTCTAGAGTGAGTTACAACTGAACAATGTCGTGTGCTAATCCTCGGAGATGTGGATGGACATGAACAATAAACACATGTTATCCTCCACAAGTCATGCCACATGTTACCCTCATGCATGACAAAAGTCTAGCATTGATCTCAAAGTTGAGATTGTAATTAACATATAATTTAATCGTAACATATTCTCGAGTTTAAACTTATTTTTTAGATCTTCGTTAAAGGTATAGCCTATTAATTTTGGGTTATCCTCTTTCATAGAGATATAGATTGAAAGGAATGATATAATTCTTATCATTAGTATCTTCATGGGTCCATTATCTTCATATTCATTGCTTTAGATGACCGATGTGTTTTCTTTAACCAGTTATACTATTAATTATTGCTAACCTATTTTACCACCCTATACATAGCCTATCATTGTATTATGATGACGTCATACATAATGGGGTATGCTTATTGTGATGATTTATGTAGCAATATGTGATTTCTTGACATTTTCCTAGCAAATTCATTTTGTTTTTCTTCATTGTTGGCCACAAAGTCACAAGTGGAGATGAGGTGGAGGCCTGATGGTTCTGGGTGTGAGGTGGGTTGTTGGTGCTGGAGGGGGTCGAATAGATAGATCGACTCTGGTGTGGCATAAGCACGAGCCATATGTCGGCGAAGGCGGGTTGACAACGTGTGGTTTGGGTGGGTCTAAGGAGGGTTGACCATCAACAAGTAAGAAGGGGAAAGAAGAAGATCACTAAAAACTCAAGTGATAGTTCAAAAATTATCATGTAACTTCATCGGCAAAAATATTGTGTTGTAATTGTGTTGCTACGACCCACTAACACAAGAGCCCCAGTGGTGTCCGTGAGCGGGAGGCCGCTCGGACCGCCTTCGAGGAGGAGGTGGAGCCTGAATGGCCCGTGGTATTGGATGGGCGTGTCCTTGCCGATGAAGCCACCCTGGCGGTGACACATAGGGAAGCCCATGCGGAACAAGACGCGGGGTTGCTCGAGAGCGAGAGGCCGCCCTGACAGAGCATCGTGACGAGCTTGCCGGCAGGAGGCCAGTCTCCAGCTTAAGTGCGATGCGCTCCAGGAGGAGGTGAGCGCGCTCAGGACCCGGGTGCAGGGTGCCCAAGCCGCCCTCAAGGCCTCCCTAAGGACTAAGGAGGAGGTCAAGGAAGAGTTGAAGTCGCTTCAACCCCAAGGTGGTGAATTGGTCGATGACCTGTAGGCGGCCAAGGATGACGCGTCACATGCACAACATATGGAGGCTCAATGCGCCAAGCAGTTCTTGGAGCTTGCCTGTCATGTAGGCGGTGCATTCCACCGCTTTGTGAGGGACATCCCTGCGCTGCCGTGTGTGCACGACGACGGAGTCTTTCTTGACTTCATCCTCAAGGTGGTGGAGGTCCTGGAATAGGGCATCTTCAATGTGGACAATGACATTGATTCCATCACATGCGATCTCCTAGATAGTGCATTGATGTGCATCCTCTCCAATCTGCATGAATGCGACCCCACCTTCGACCTCTCTTGCGCGATGGAGCCTGGGCCCGTGGAGCTCTGGAGCCCCTCCGGGATGAGGTTCGTGAGCATGTGGAGTCATTGGTTGGGTGGATTGTTCAGGCGGCGTCCTCCGAGGGGAGCTACAGCCTTGGCGCCAAGGCTTCCGTGAGCAATGACGAGGATAGTGCCTCCTCCGCTTGAGCTTTCTTTTTCATTTCCTCTTGCATCAAAAACCTTTGGGCCCTGGGAGGGTGTTAGACATATGTAATATACTTTTGTGTTCAGTAACAGTTGCTTGTTATGATTGGTGCGCCTTCGTTCCTTCTGCGAGGTTTTTCATTTTCCTTCGCATGTTCCCCATGATCTGGCAGGAGAGGGCATGTCCTATGATTTGGCCTTGCATTGCTAACGGGGCCTCCCGCGTGTGCCTCCTGGGTCAGGGGGTGGAGGCTCGTGAGGCCATCATGGAACCCTGGTGCGTGGCGCCCAATGCTCTCATTCTTGACGCGCGACAGTGGCATTGTGGCGATAGCCCCTGGGCATTTTTCAAAACTTTCCCTTACCTTGCTAGGTTGTTGCTTTGCATCAGATCTTCCATAACGGACCCCGTCGCGGGGCACCCTGCGCCAGACTTTGTATGCTAGTTGGCTCGTGCCCGGATTCTGTTTGAGGGGCCCTCGGCCGAAGGTCCTAGAGAAGCGACCAAGGTCCTCGGCAGGGACTCGCGTGCGGGGGCAAACTCGCGGGTCAAGGCCTCCTCCCTGGAGCCGACCGGCCACGAGCATCATGCCCAACTTCACGTCTCCTTGGCCATATGCCCCACGAATCCCGCAAGTGCATCCTCCCAATGCGGCCCCCGCTGGAGCGCCGCGAAGCCTGTGACGATTGTGGCTTGTGCGAGGCTAGTGCCCGCGCGAGGGTCTTGTTCGCAAAACTCGGTTGTGGGCCGATCCTGTGTCGCGACACGTGCTGCGACCAAGGCCACGGACAGACGTATGTAAAATTCCTTAGGCCCATGACCCGAGTAGAGCAGCCCATGGATGCGGTGGGCGTGCCTCACGAGGCCCCTTGTGGGAAATCCTGCTGAGAAAACAACTTGTTCCAAATGGTACGAGCTTGCCCGCTTGCATTTGGGCGTTACAAGAGAAGTATAGGCCCCAAGGGCCTTGGTGGGGTGACTTGCGCGTGGGCATGTCCGCAAGCCAAAACCCACTTCTCTGGGTTCCCAGCATTGCTGGGGTAGACCCAGGCAAAGGCACCGTGCGCAGCGCCCACGAACATCAAGCCTAAGGTAAAGCTAGCAGGTACGTGCCACGGGGGGGAAATGGTCGGCTGCCGAACAGAGGACTTCCACCCTAAGGTGGTACGGCCCCTGGGGCATTCTTTGTCGTCTTCTCCCTAGCATGATGCATGGGGCTACCGCTAGGCGTGGGCATAGTCGCGGTTCGACATTTAATCAGCCAGCGCAGAGCATAGGGACTTCCACTTGGGCGTGAGCGGGAGCCCCCTCCCGAGTACACGATGTGGCTTGTCGTGGGCTTCCACTTGGGAGGCTCCAAGGCATGTACAACCCCAAATTCATTATTACATGATTGTGTTGTCGGTGGCCTGGTGCTCACCCTCCGTCACGTGTTAACCCCCTCCATTACGGGGCTCACCCGCAATGCGCGAACCCCCGCTCATGTGACATTCAAGAGGGAGACGCCGAGCGCGCATGATAAGAAAAGATAAAACGAGTGAAACTCCGCGAAAACTAGAAGACCAAGATATTTATTAAAACGAGAGGCGAACTTGTTTACAAAACAAAGAGGGGAGATGTGTCTCCTGTGTCCGGCACGGGTCAGCCTGGTGTGCTTGTTTACAAGTCAAAAAAGAAGGGAAGGAAAGTGTCTACCATGTCCAGCACGGGCCAGCCTAAAAATAAATGCGGCTACCATGTCCAACACGGGCCAGCTTGAAAGAAATGCGGTTGCCGTGTCCAGCACGGGTCAGCCTGAAAGAAATACGGCTAGCGTGTCCAGGACATGTCACCCTGGGGTTAGTTGCGGCCCGCGGGATGTCTTGTTCAATTGTTTCCCAAGCAAGATGCATGGGGATTTCACTTGGGTGTGGGCATAGTCATTGTTCGACAGTCATAACGATAGCATAGAGCATAGGGACTTCCAATTGGGCGTAGGTGGGAGCCCCCTCGAGAGGCCACGACGCGGCTCGTCGTGGTCTTCCGCTTGGGAGGCTCCGGGGTGTGTACAACTCCAAACTCAATATTACGTGAGAGTGACTCGAGTAGAACTTCCAGAGGTGCTGAACATTCCATGCGTTTGGCACCGGGCTCCCACCCTCCGTCTCCAAGCGCACGGCACCAGGCCTCGATACATGGGCGATCCTGAAGGGGATCGAACCCTCCGTCTCTAGGTGCAAGGCACCAGGCCTGGAGACATGGGCGATCCTGAAGGGGCCCCACCCTCCGTCTCCACGCGTGCGATGCTAGGCCTGGAGACATGGGCGACCCTCAAGGGGCCCCCACCCTCTGTCTCCAGGTGCGCGACACCACGCCTGGAGACCCGGGCGATCCTGAAGGGACTCCCACCCTCTATCTCTAGGTGTCCGGTGCCAGGCCTGGAGACATGGGTGATCCTGAAGGGGCTCCCACCCTATGTCTCCAGGCATAGGGCGCCAAGCCTGGAGGCATGGCCGATCCTGAAGGGGCCCTCCCACACAGGCAAGATCTTGTGAAGGACCTCCCTAGTGAGGACACACCTCAGGTGCTTCCGCGCATTTCGGCGCGAAAGCGCATGTTGGCACAACGCTCTAGTGGCCCAAACATGAGCTCCATCGCACCCCATGCAGCCACAAGAGCACGGTTGTGTGCCCCTATGGCCCAAACATTAGCACAATCGCACCCCACGCGGCCGCAATAGCACGACACCAAGACATTCGTTATGGGAGGTGGGAAGGTACCTGCCCAACGATAGCGTGAGCCAAGCCACATTTCCTCTATCTGCCTGTCATGGTTGTCAGAGAGTGCGTGACACTAAGGACCTTGGTGAGATGACTAGAATGGGTGGCCAGCCCGTGAGCCAGAGCTTATTCACTTAGATTTCTTGGTGCTGCGAGGACAAGTCCTAACACAGAAGCCATGTCTTACCCCCTGTCGGGGAATGACACCAATTGGATCGCGTGGATCCCTTTACAGTTTGGCAGGGAGAGAGGGGTGAACCAAGAGCAGAACCAACTATCAGTGCGAGGGGATATCACCCATATTCGGGCCATTGAGAAGCGTAAAACCCTACTCTTGCTTTTAGTGTATTCAGTGTTCTTGGGCTCTGGCTCGAGGAGCGCTATGTGGTACACAACAGCTACGCATACTAACTGATCTAGAAGCCCCCCTTCTAAGATTCTAACCCCCTTTGTAAGAGTCTAACCCCGTTCTGAGAGTTTAAAACCCTCCTCATTCTGCCTTGGCCTCCTTTTATATGTCAAAGGGGTCATCAAAGGTGGCTAACAGGGCACACACGGGTTGTACAGTCTAAAGTGTTTACTCACGCCTCAACAAAATCACATTAAATGCTTCATCAGGCGTCCTTGAACTTTTGCGGGGTAGGAATCTGTCCCATCGGCAATGCTTAACCCCCTCCGTTGCTAGTGCCTTGACACATATCCAGGAGGAATGACAACCGGTTGCTGCGCTGGAGCGGTGGCAGTTTAGTGGGATTTTGCCGGGTGCACGTCTTGCCGGGGCTTCACTAGCTATACCGGCAAAGATCTTGCCGGGATCCCAGCATTTGGTCTTTTGTCTCCTGGTTGTTGACTTGAAGATTTTCTTGACATCTTCCTATTTGCCTTCAGTTGTCCCCCAACAGGCCTTGCCGTTGGCGTGGCTACAACTGCCCGTGCACAAGTATGGGGTACTAAAGACCCAAACTTTAGTACATCGACAAAAGCCCCCGGTCCTAGGCCATACACGGGTGCGAGGCATTGTTGGGATAGGCCCAAACAGTGCATGGACACGCGTGGCACGAGTCTACGGCTGTAATCATTCCAGTTATCGCGCGCCACCTCCATCAACCACGCCGCCCAGAGACAGATCTGTGGCAAGGGTTCCCGCCAGCGCATCCATTCTTGTCGAGGATGATCCGGCAAGTGCAGGGGCAGATAGTCCTACATCCGCAGCCGATGCTGCCGGGTAAGGAGCAAGCATCTCTCAACAGCTTGGCGCAGGTAAACTGTTTTCCCAAGAGTACTCATCATTCTCTCTTCATATCTTTTTGTCTTCTTGAAATTCTATTTTGTTCTCATCTTGTTTCCCTTCTTTTGGTTTTCAGATCTCCCTCCGGTGGAACACATGGATGTCGATGCCGTCATTGAGGAGACCACCATGGATGCTGCTGTCGACGCCGACAGCGTTGCCGTTGATGAGGCCACTAAAGATGTACATGAAGAAATCGCCAAGGAGTCCACGTAGAGGCGTGAAAAGGAGTGCAGTGACCATACTGACGGCATTCCTCCCGCAGGAGAGCCAGGCGCAACGTGCCAAAGAGCCCTTAGTTGCCGGTGGGGCGGATACTGAGGATCGACCGACAACATCTGAAGCCCCCTATTCAAGCGGATACCTCGAAATTGGAAAGAACTTGTTCATTAGCGAACCAGGAACGGTATGTGTTGGGGTGCCAACTGAAGGAGAAACCCTCTTCCCTTCAATTTGCCGCAGCCATTCCATGCCAAAGAAACTTTTATCTTAAGTTAGAATCGCGACAACTATTAATGTAATATAGTTGGCTGTGTTTTGAATGAATGCACACCATCCTTCTCGTCTGATTTCTTCCTTTATGGTACATGCCCTTCGCATTACTTGAAACTTGCCGGTGCGCACAGCCCTGCCGCGAGCGCTTCAAGGAACGGATCCTTAGCAGCCTGCTAGAGGTGTCGCTATAGGCAAGATACCTTGGCGCGATAAGTGCAACTACTTAAGTTGTTAAGCGGGCTCGAAACAAAGTCTTGCCGGTGCACACAACCATGCCACGAGCGCTTCGAGGAACGGATCCTTAACAACCTGCTGGAGGTGTCTCTACCGGCAAGATACGTTGGCTCAATCAGTGCATCCACTTAAGTGTTTGAGCAGGCTCGAAACAAAGTAAGGGCGCAACAGATCATGACAAGGTTCTTTCGCGTGCGGGTTTTCCATACAGAAGTCGAAATCGTCCAAGGAAAATAACTTTTCAGTCCAAAATTTACTTAGAGTTTTTGCAAATTAGCTTTTTGTTGTTGTACTTCTTTCTATTGGACATCACCTGATCATCGCCTGTTGGTGTCCATACCATCATCCCCCAGCAAACTCGTACGCGAGGGAAGCTTCTATCGTTTGAGAAAAGAAAGAAGAGAAAATAGGGATATGAAACCTTGGCGGTTCGTTAGTACTTGCTGGAAATAAGCGTAATACAATATCTTAGACAATCATGCATATAAATAAACATTAAAATCGACAAGAATTGTAAAACACTTAATTTTATTCAACAACACACAGGGTCTGAGCCTGGCTTTGCACGAAGGGTTGCATGCCTTACCGGCAAGACTTGTGCAAAAGGTGGTTGCCGGGAGACCCGGCAATCGCGCCTTATGGATACAACTTACGAAGATGTTCGATATTCCAGGAGTTGCTCACTGGAATGCCATCTTCGGTGTCCAGTTGGACTGTTCCAGGCCTGGTGACTCGTACTACGCGATATGGGCCTTCCCACTTTGGCGTCAACTTGTTGTAATTCTAGGCCCACTGACCGTGGCGAAGAACAAGGTCGCCTTCCTCAAGACTTCGGGATTGAACCTTTCGGCTATAGTAGAGGCGCAAGGCTTGCTGGTAGCGTGCAGCTCGCACAGCAGCCTGAAGATGGTTTTCCTCAAGGAGCATAACGTCATCTTGCCGCAACTGCTCTTTCTCAAGATCATCGTAGGCCATCACTCGAGGTGACCCATATATGAGTTCCATGGGGAGAACTGCCTTGCGCCAATGCTGGAGCCTGAGGCTCGATGACAAAGACTAAAGGCATGTCTTATGCTGCAGGAGTGTTTCTCTCTACGGCAAGGACTCGAGGTCCTGTCGGAGACTGTTGCTCCCAGACAGGCTTGGTGTGTTCCCGGCAACTTGCTTGCTCGCAAGGTTCTTGCCGACAGTTTCTGGTAGTTGGCGAGTATGTTGTCGTCGTGAGCCTCGGTAGCCCGCACGGCAATGGTGTAGATGGTCAAGAACTCCGACGGGTGAGTCTTGCTGTCGTATTTCTCCAGGACCTCCGGTTTGAACATTCGGCAACTGGGCCACTGGACTCGCCGCAGCTCACGAGTAATGGTTCGACAACCCACCTCGTAAGGTAGGTCACCAGGATACCCTGGCAGGCTCATCGACAGTGGGCCCTGCACGCCTGGAGAGTGATGCTCGCGAATCTTTAATCGGGGATGCTTAGAACTGCCAACGTCGCGGCGCCACTCATCACATGAGACCCGGGAAGGCTGCGATGTATGCTTCAGCGTGGGTGCCTTAGAAGGCGCCTTTGCGTCCTTTGAGTTCACCACACCACCCGTAGGCAGTGTAGTTTCGTCCTTAGACCCAGCGGCACGTGAGTTGTTGTTGTGGCTACGAACGATGTCACTCGCTTGGCTTTGATCACTAGAACGGCATGGAGGCACAAGACCTACGCCTCCTCCGCCCACGTCCATACCATCGCCCGTTTGTGTAGTCACAGGCATACCCGACGCGAATGGATCAGCCGCCGTTGCACCCCTATTCTTGGGAGCCATGGCAACGAAGATGATGAAGAAACTGACGTGTTGATTGCTACATCAGGTTGGCGTAACCTTCCCCTACCCGTCGCGCAAAACATGTCAAGGCACAACACCTATGGGATCGTGTGGAACCCTTTACGATTCGGCGGGGAGAGAGGGGTGCACCAAGAGCAGAACCAACGATCAGTGCGAGGGGATTTTACCCCAGTTCGGGCCGCTGAGAAGCGTAAAACCCTACCCGTACTTTTGGTGTATCCAATGTTCTTGGGCTCTGGCTCCTAGAGCGCTATGTGGTACATAGAAGCTACACACACTAATTGATCCAGAAGCCCCCCTTTTGAGAGTCTAACACCCTTTGTGAGATTCCAACCCCCTTCTGAGAGTCTAAAAACCTCCCCTCTGTAGCTACGCCTTGGGCCTCCTTTTATATGTTAAAGGGGTCACCAACAGTGGCGAACACGGCACACACGGGTTGTACAGTTTACCATGTTACTGACGTATCAAGACAAACACATTAAATTCTTTGTCATGCGTCCTTGACGTTCCGCGGGGCAGGAATCCGTCCCATCGGCACCGGTTAACCCCCTCTATTACTAGTGACTTGACACGTATCCAGGAGGAATGGCACCTGGTTGATGTGCTGGAGCAGAGGCAGGTTGGTGGGATATTGCTAGGTGCACGTTTTGTCGGGGCTCCGCTAGATACCCCGACAAGGATCTTGCTAGGATCCCATCCTTTGGTCTTCTGTCTTCTGGTTGTTGACTTGAACGTTTTCTTGACATCTTCGTATTTCCCTTCAGCTGTCCCCCGGCAGGCCTTGTCGCTCGCGTGGCTACAACTGCCCATGCAAAAGTATGGGGTACTAAACACCCAAACTTTAGTACACCGACAACCCCCCCACCATGGAAAATCATAGGGCAATTGCGGGGGCGCATCAACCCCCGGCAGCGGTGAAACACCAGTCCTTATGATTTAGACACCATCTCAGGTGAAGGTTAATCGAGTACGTTACACACCCAGAAAACATCCACTCGAGGCGATGCAAAATACACGAAATTGCTTGATTCAGACAACCCAAAAAGTCACCTGACAACCTGGCTACCGCGCGAGCATTAGGCCACTAGATGACGCACGCCGTGGAGGTCCACCCCTCGGGTGGGGGTGGCCGGCTCCTGAGGCTTCAAGGGTTGCGGGGTCCCGACACATCGCGAGGCACGCGTGGTCCGCACCTCTTGCAGCTTGTCGATCTCTTGAGCGGCGAACTCCTCCACCCCTGGCGCTTCGTGCCACTCTCCCGGCTTGTGGGGGCGTGCACCGAGATGCGCCTTGCTACTGCAACAAAAGACCTTCCAACGGTGCTAGAAAAACGTGCTCATGGGAGACTGTTCTTGTCTGGATTCACCTCAGCAACGGCACCAGGAATCCTTCTGCTACGGCTACGCCTTTAGGGACTTCCTAGGAAAATATGCAAAGGATTTCCCCGTGGCCTTGGAGCCTTGCGTTGGTGTTCCCTCGAAGCGGAAAGGGTGGTGTAGAGCAGCGGTGGTAACTATTTCCCTCAGTTTTGAGAACCAAGGTATCAATCCAGTGAAGGAGTATCACAAGTGCCTGCACAAACACAAAGAACCTGCTCCCAACGCTATGAAGGGGTTGTCAATCCCTTATAGATTGTTCGCAAAGTGAGATCTGAAAGAAACAAAGTAACAAAGCAAAGTAAAAGCAAAGGTGTAAACAATAGATCTGAATAGACCCCGGGGCCATAGTGTTTACTAGTGGCTTCTCTCATGAAAGCAGGTAGACGGTGGGTGAACAAATTACTGTCGAGCAATTGATAGAACCGCGCAAAGTCGTGATGTCATCTATGGCAATGATTATATCTATGGGCATCACGTCCAAAACAAGTAGACCGATACTTTCTGCATCTACTACTATTACTCCACACGTCGACCGCTATCCAGCATGCATCTAGTGTATTAAGTCCAAAAGAACATAGTAACGCCTTAAGCAAGATGACATGATGTAGATGGACAATCTCACATCAACGACAGAGCCCACCTTGTCACGAGGAGCTCCGGAATGGTCCGGAGGTAAAGATTGATATATAGGACGGATGGTTTTGGACACCGGAAGTGTTTCGGGCGTCACCGGTAACGTACCGGGACCATCGGGACCACCGAAAGTGGCCCCGGGGTTCCGCCGGAAGGGGGCCACCACCTCGGGAGGCTAGATGGGCCAAGTGCGGGAGGGAACCAGCCCCTAGATGGGCTGATGCGCCCCCCACACTCAGCCCATGGCGCAAGAAGAGGGGAGAGGGGGGAAACCCTAGCGCAGGTGGGCCTAAGGCCCACCTCAAGGGTGCGTCACCCCTCCTCCCCCCTTTGGCCACCGCACCTCCTCCCATCTAGGGCTGCCGCCCCTCCCAGGAGAGGGAAACCCTCAAGGGGGCGCAGCCCCTCCCTCCCCCTATATATAGAGGGCACTTTGGGCTGTTGGAGAGATGAATCTTCCTCTCCCTTGGCGGAGCCCTGCTCTTCCTTCCCCTCCTCTCTGCCGGTGCTTGGCGAAGCCCTGCCGGGAGACCTCGTCTCTCCATCGACACCACGCCGTCGTGCTGCCGGAGATCTTCCCCAACCTCTCCCTCCTACTTGCTGGATCAAGGTGCGGGAGACGTCACCGGGCTGCACGTGTGTTGAACGCGGAGGTGTCGTGGTTCGGCACTAGATCGGAATCACACCGCGATCTCAATCGCCGCGAGTACGACTCCATCAACCGCGTTCTAGCAACGCTTCCGCTTAGCGATCTTCAAAGGTATGAAGATGCACTCACCCCTCTCTCGTTGCTGGTCTCTCCATAGGAAGATCTGAATATGCGTAGGAAATTTTTGAATTTATAGTACGTTACCCAACAGTGGCATCCGAGCCAGGTTTTCTATGCGTAGATTCTATGGACGAGTAGAACACAATAGGTTGTGGGCGATGATTTGTCAATTGCTTTCCACTACTAGTCTTATTCTTTTCCGGCGGTATTGTGGGATGAAGCGGCCCGGACCGACATTACACGTACGCTTACGTGACACTGGTTCCACCGACAGACATGCACACCGTGCATAAAGGTGGCTGGCGGGTGTGTGTCTCTCCTACTCTAGTCGGATTGGATTTGATGAAAAGAGTCCTTATGAAGGGTAAATAGCTTTGGCATATCATCGATGTGGCTGTCACGTAGGTAAGAAAGCGTTCTTGCTAGAAACCCAAATCAGCCACGTAAAACTTGCAACAACAATTAGAGGACATCTAACTTGGTTTTGCAGGGTTTGACATGTGATGTGATATGGCCAAAGTTGTGATGTTGCATGTATGATGTATGAGATGATCATGTTATTGTAGTAGGTTTCACGACTTGCATGTCGATGAGTATGACAACCGGCAGGAGCCATAGGAGTTGTCTTAATTTATTGTATGAGATGCAACGCCATGTGCTTACTACTTTTACTTCATTGCTAACGGTTAGCTATAGTAGTAGTGATAGTAGTAGTTGGTGTGATGACTTCACGGAGACACAATGATGGAGATCATGATGATGGAGATCATGGTGTCACGCCGGTGACAATGATGATCATGTGATGCCTGAAGATGGAGATCGAAAGAGCAAAGATGATAATGGCCATATCATGTCACTATATGATTGCATTGTGATGTTTATCATGTTTTTCATCTTATTGCTTAGAACGACGGTAGCATAATAAGATGATCCCTCTTAAAATTTCGAGAACGTATTCCCCTAAGTGTGCACCGTTGCAATGGGTCATTGTCTCGAAGCACCACGTGATGATCGGGTGTGATAGATTCTAACGTTCGCATACAACGGGTGTAAGCCAGATTTACACACGCGAAACACCTAGGTTGACTCGATGAGCTTAGCATGTACAGACCGAAAGGTCGAACATGAGTCGTATGGTTGAATACAAGAGACCGAATGGTCGAACATGAGTCGTATGGTTGAATACGATCAACATGAAGTTGCTCACCATGGTGACTAGTCCATCTCACGTGATCATCGGACACGGGTTAGTCAACATGGATCATGTATCACTTAGATGACTAGAGGGATGTCGATTTAAGTGGGAGTTCATACTTAATTTGATTAAATGAACTTAACTGTCATGAACTTAGTCTAAAAGTTGTCTTTATAAATATTATAGATGGCCAACGTAAACCTCAATTTCAACGCATTCCTAGAGAAAAACAAGCTGAAAGATGATGGTAGCAACTATGCGGACTGGGTTCGCAACTTGAAGCTCATCCTTGAAGCAGCTAAAAAGTCTTATGTCCTTGATGCGCCGCTAGGTGACCCTCCTGCTCCCGCAGCAGCCCAAGACATTCTGAACGTCTGGCAAACGCGGAGTGACGACTACTCTCTGGTTAGGTGTGGCATGTTATACAGTTTGGAAACGGGGCTCCAAAGGCATTTTGAGCAACACGGTGCATATGAGATGTTCCAAGAGCTGAAGCTAGTTTTTCAAGCTCATGCCCGTGTCGAGAGATATGAAGTCTCCGACAAGTTCTTTAGCTGTAAGATGGAGGAGAACAGTTCGGTCAGTGAGCACATACTCAAAATGTCTGGGTTACACGGTCGTCTGACTTCACTTGGAGTCGAACTTCCGGATGATGCTATAATTGACAGAATCCTCCAGTCTCTCCCACCAAGCTACAAAGGTTTTGTGCTGAACTACAACATGCAAGGGATGGAGAAGACCATTCCCGAGTTGTCCTCGATGCTCAAGTCTGCAGAAGTAGAAATCAAGAAAGAGCATCAAGTGTTGATGGTCAAGAAGACCACTAGTTTCAAAAGTGGCAAGGGTAATAAGAACTTCAAGAAAGACGGCAAAGCCGTTGCCGCGCCCGGTAAGCTAGATGCCGGGAAAAAGAAAAAGAATGGACCCAAGCCTGAGACTGAGTGCTTCTATTGCAAGGGAAAAGGTCACTGGAAGCGGAACTGCCCCAAATACTTAGCGGACAAGAAGGCCGGCAACGTTAAAGGTATATGTGATATACATGTTATTGATGTGTACCTTACCAGCGCTCGTAGTAGCTCCTGGCTATTTGATACTGGTGTTGTTGCTCACATTTGCAACTCAAAGCAGGAACTGCGGAATAAGCGGAGACTAGCCAAGGACGAGGTGACGATGCATGTCGGGAATGGCTCCAAGGTCGATGTGATCGCCGTAGGCACGCTACCTCTCCATCTACCGTCGGGATTAGTTTTAAACCTTAATAATTGTTATTTAGTACCAGCTTTGAGGATGAATATTGTATCAGGGTCTTGCTTAGTGCGAGACGGCTACTCATTTAAGTCGGAGAATAATGGTTGTTCTATTTATATGAGTGATATGTTTTATGGTCATGCTCCGCTGGTGAATGGTTTATTCTTGATGAATCTCGATCGTGATGTTACACATGTTCATAGTGTGAGTACCAAAAGATGTAAAGTTGATAATGATAGTCCCAAATACTTGTGGCACTGCCGCCTTGGCCATATCGGTGTTATACGCATGAAGAAGCTCCATACTGATGGACTATTAGAGTCTCTTGACTTTGAATCATTTAACACATGCGAACCGTGCCTCATGGGAAAGATGACTAAGACTCCATTCTCAGGAATAATGGAGAGAGCAACCGACTTATTGGAAATAATACATACTGATGTGTGTGGTCCAATGAACGTTGAAGCTCGCGGTGGCTATCGTTATGTTCCCACTCTCACCGATGATTTGAGTAGGTATGGGTATATCTACTTGATGAAGCACAAATCTGAGACGTTTGAAAAGTTCAAGGAATTTCCGAGTGAGGTCGAGAATCAACGTGACAGAAAAATTAAGTGTCTACGATCTGATCGTGGAGGAGAATATTTGAGTCACGAGTTTGGCACACACGTAAGGAAATGTGGAATCGTTTCACAACTGACACCGCCTGGCACACCACAACGCAACGGAGTGTCTGAACATTGTAATCGCACTTTATTAGATATGGTACGATCTATGATGTCTCTTACCGACTTACCGCTATCATTTTCGGGATACACATTAGAAACTGCAGCATTCACTTTAAATAGGACACCGTCTAAATCCGTTGAGACGACACCGTATGAACTATGGTTTGGCAAGAAACCTAAGTTGTCGTTTCTTAAAGTTTGGGGCTGCGATGCTTATGTGAAGAAACTTCAACCAGAAAAGCTCGAACCCAAAGCGGAGAAATGCGTATTCATAGGATACCCTAAGGAAACTATTGGGTATACCTTCTATCTTAGATCGGAAGGTAAAACCTTTGTTGCCTAGAACGGATCCTTTCCAGAGAAAGAGTTTCTCTCGAAAGAAGTAAGTGGGAGGAAGGTAGAACTTAATGAGGTAATTACATCCCCTCTCGAACAGGAAAGTAGCGCAGCGCGGGAAGTTGTTCCTGTGGCGTCTACACCAACTAAAGAGGAAGTTAATGATAATGATCATGAAGCTTCGGATCAAGTTACTACTGAACCGCGAAGGTCCACAAGGGCACGCTCCGCATGAGAGTGGTACGGCAACCCTGTGATGGAAATCATGTTGTTGGACAACGGTGAACCTTCGAACTATGAAGAAGCGATGGCGGGCCCGGATTCCAACAAATGGCTTGAAGCTATGAAATCCGAGATAGGATCCATGTATGAGAACAAAGTATGGACTTTGGTGGACTTGCCCGATGACCGGCGAGCCATAGAAAATAAATGGATCTTCAAGAAGAAGAGTGATGCAAACAGAAATGTAACCGTTTATAAAGCTCGACTTGTCGCAAAGGGTTTTCGACAAATTCAAGGAATTGACTACGAGGAGACTTTCTCTCCCGTAGCGAAGCTGAAATCAGTCTGAATCATGTTAGCAATTGCTGCCTTTTATGATTATGAAATTTGGAAAATGGACGTCAAAATAGCGTTCCTTAACTGGAATCTTAAGGAAGAGTTGTATATGATGCAACTAGAAGGTTTTGTCGACCCTAAGGGTGCTATCAAAGTGTGCAAGCTCCAGCGCTCCATCTATGGGCTGGTGCAAACATCTCGGAGTTGGAACATTCGCTTTAATGAGGTGATTAAAGCGTTTGGGTTCATACAGGTTTATGGAGAAGCCTGTCTGTACAAGAAAGTGAGTGGGAGCTCTGTAGCTTTCCTCATACTGTATGTGGATGACATATTATTGATGGGGAATGATATAGAGATGTTGGAGAGCATAAAGGCGTATTCGAACAAGAGTTTTTCAATAAAGGACCTTTGAGAAGCTGCATACATATTAGGCATCAAGATCTATAGAGATAGATCGAGACGCCTCATAGGTCTTTCGCAAAGTACATACCTTGACAAGATATTCAAGAAGTTCAATATGGAAAACTCAAAGAAAGGGTTCTTGCCAGTTTTGCAAGGTATGAGATTGTGTAAGACTCAGTCACCGACCACGACAGCAGATAGAGAGAAGATGAGTATTGTCCCCTACGCTTCAGCCGTAGGCTCTCTTATGTATGCCATGTTGTGTACCAGACCTGATATAAACCTTGCCATAAGTTTGGTAGGAAGGTACCAAAGTGATCCTGGTATGGAACACTGGACAGCGGTCAAGAATATCCTTAAGTACTTGAAGAGGACTAAGGAAATGTTTCTCATTTATGGAGGTGATGAAGAGCTCGTCGTAAAGGGTTACGTCGACGCTAGCTTCGACACGGAGCCGGATGACTCTAAGTCACGGACCCGATACATATATGTTTTGAATGGTGGGGCAGTGAGTTGGTGCAGCAGAAAGCAAGAAGTTGTGGCAGCATCTAGATGTGAAGCAGAGTACATAGCTGCTTCCGAAGCGGCTCATGAAGGAATTTGGATGAAGGAGCTCATCACCGACCTTGGAGTGGTTCCAAGCGTGTCGGGTCCAATGACGCTCTTTTGTGATAACACTGGGCCATTGCCATAGCCAAGGAGCCCAGGTTTCACCGGAAGACCAAGCACATCAAACGCCGCTACAACTCCATCCAAGACCATGTCCAGAGTGGATTAATAGAGATTTGTAAAGTACATACGAATCTGAATGTTGCAGACCCGATGACTAAACCTCTTCCACGAGCAAAACATGATCAACAGCATAATGCTATGGGTGTTCAAAACACGAGCAAAACAGATCAGAATGTAACTAGATTATTGACTCTAGTGCAAGTGGGAGACTGTTGGAAATATGCCCTAGGGGCAATAATGAAATGGTTATTATCATATTTCCTTGTTCATGATAATCGTCTATTGTTCATGCAATAATTGTATTAACAGGAAACAGTAATACATATGTGAATAAACAGATCACAATGTGTCCCTAGCAAGCCTCTAGTTGGCTAGCTCGTTAGTCAATAGATGATCATGGTTTCCTGGTCATGGGCATTAGATGTCATTGATAACGGGATCACATCATTGGCAGAATAATGTGATGGACAAGACCCAATCCTAAGCATAGCACTAGATCGTATTGTTCGTATGATAAAGCTTTTCTAATGTCAAGTGTCTTTTCCTTCGACCGTGAGATTGTGCAACTCCCGGATACCGTAGGAGTGCTTTGGGTGTATCAAACGTCACAACGTAACTAGGTGACTATAAAGGTGCACTACGGGTACCTCTAAAAGTGTCTATTGGGTTGGTACGAATCGAGATCGGGATTTGTCACTCCACGTGGCGGAGAGGTATCTCTGGGCCCACTCAGTAGAACATCATCATGAGCTCAATGTGACTAAGAAGTTAGTCACACGATGACGTGCTACAGAACGAGTAAAGAGACTTATCGGCAACGAGATTGAACAAGGTATAGGTACACCGACGATCGAATCTCAGGCAAGTTTTATACGGATAGACAAATGGAATTGTATAGGGATTGATTGAATCCTTGACATCGTGGTTCATCCGATGAGATCATCGTGGAGCAAGTGGGAGCCACCATGGGTATCCATACCCCGCTGATGGTTATTGGCCGGAGAGGTGTCTCGGTCATGTCTGCCTGTCTCCCGAACCCGTAGGGTCTACACACTTAAGGTTCGATGACGCTAGGGTTATAGAGAATTGTTATACGAAGTTATCAAAAGTTGTCCGGAGTCCCGGATGAGATCCCGGATGTCACGAGGAGCTCCGGAATGGTCCGGAGGTAAAGATTGATATATAGGACGGATGGTTTTGGACACCGGAGTGTTTCGGGCGTCGCCGGTAACGTACCGGGACCATCGGAACCACCGAAAGTGGCCCCGAGGGTCCGCCAGAAGGGGGCCACCACCCCGGGAGGCTAGATGGGCCAAGTGCGGGAGGGAACCAGCCCCTAGATGGGTTGGTGCGCCCCCACACTCAGCCCATGGCGCAAGAAGAGGGGAGAGAGGGGAAACCCTAGCGCAGGTGGGCCTAAGGCCCACCAGAAGGGTGCGCCACCCCTCCTCCCCCCTTTAGCCGCCGCACCTCCTCCCATCTAGGGTTGCCGCCCCTCCGAGGAGAGGGAAACCCTGAAGGGGGCGCAGCCCCTCCCTCCCCCTATATACAGTGGGCACTTTGGGATGTTGGAGAGATGAATCTTCCTCTCCCTCGGCGCAGCCCTGCTCTTCCTTCTCCTCCTCTCTGCCGGTGCTTGGCGAAGCCCTGCCGGGAGACCTCATCTCTCCATCGACACCACACCATCGTGCTGCCGGAGATCTTCCCCAACCTCTCCCTCCTCCTTGCTGGATCAAGGTGCGGGAGACGTCACCGGGCTGCACGTGTGTTGAACGTGGAGGTGCCGTGGTTCGGCACTAGATCGGAATCACACCGCGATCTGAATCGCCGCGATTACGACTTCATCAACCATGTTCTAGCAACGCTTCCGCTTAGCGGTCTTCAAAGGTACGAAGATCCACTCACCCCTCTTTCGTTGTTGGTCTCTCCATAGGAAGATCTGAATATGCGTAGGAATTTTTTTGAATTTATGCTACGTTACCCAACAGTGGGCTCCCTGCAGCCCTCCTGGCTTGGCCCACAGGCCCCCTGATCTTCTTCCGTTCGGGAAAAAATCATTTCAGGCATTTTATTCCGTTTGGACTCCGTTCCAAAATAGATCTAAAAAGAGCCAAAAACATAGAAAAAACAGGAACTGGCACTTGGCACTGAATTAATAAGTTAGTCCCAAAAAAGATATAAAAGTACATAAAACATCCAAAGTTGACAAGATAACAACATGAAACCGTCAAAAATTATAGATACGTTTGAGACGTATCATGCCTCCACATGGTCCCCGAGCGCCCCCTCATCACATCGACCAAGCCAGGTGGTTTCCAGGTGGGAGCCCCCAAGCCCGGCCTGACGTGGGCGTCGGGCTTGGACTCTTATGCCAAAGGGAGGCGCTGTCGGGTGGGTGTGCGAGACTCGGGATATCGGCATTTGTTGGGGCACCCGTCGCCCCGGTAGTGTCGGGGGTAGGCAGTATCTGCCTCTTCCTTGAGGGAGCGGCCCCTCGGGGCCGAGTGCCCTCAGTGCCATCAGAGGGTTCCGCCGCGACAACTTTGTAGGCGCACTAGAAGGAGCTGATCGCGTGCTTCTCGTCACAAGCGATTGTGATGATGCCGTTGGGGCCCATCACCTTGAGGACGTTGTAGCTGTGATGGGTTGCCGCCATGAACTTGGCCAACACTTGGTAGCCCAAGATGGCATTGTATGGGAGGCCAATGTCAGCAACGTCGAAGTCAATGAGCCTTGCCGCACTCGGCGGCGGGGGGAGCCCTGTCGCACGCGGGCGGCGCGGGCGACGATGGTGGTGGCCGCGATGTTGGTGGGTCGGTGATGGCCGTCCGGCACCGAGCACAGGGGGCGTGCGTGGCGAGCGTCGGCCATGGTGTTGGAGAAGCTGGGACCAAAACTGGAGCTGGAGGATGGCTAAGTACCCCTACATGGCGCGCGAAATGTCGGAATCGGGGCTCCGTAGACCTAGAAAGGTTCGAACACTAGGGTGTGCTCGCTCTCCTACCCCATTCTGCCTCACAACCTCACAATGACTGTCCGATGGCTCGAGCTAAGGAAGATGAACAAGAACACGTGCACAGTTTACCTACGTCCAAGCCACCTTGCATTGTGAAACCCTACTCCTACTTGTCTGGATCACTTGAGGTGGAAGACGAGTACACTAGGGGGGGGGGGTTCTTGCCCTAATGGAGTTGGTCGATCCCCCTAATATAGTGGGTGGATCACCTTCCTATGGAGGCAGAACCTCCCTCTTATACCGGCCTCGACCCTCTTTCCACAAAAACACTCGACGTGAAGGGTTGCCAGAATGGCCGTGTTGAAAGGGACAGGACTGCAACCCACCCACACAAAGGTGGACCACGCCTGCCAAAGCTCTTCGCTGTGACGCGCTGGTGGGCTTGGGGGTGACCTCCGTCCTGCCGAGCCCACAACCTCGGTCATCTCGCACCAAGTAGGAAACCTTTTGGGATGCTTTGGGAACCCACGGGCTGGCTTCGTTGCGTAGCACCAAAGAGGAAAACCCCTCTCTCCGTGCTTGCTGGCACCGCCCTTGCACCGCCTGTGCAGCTTGCATCACCCATGTGAGAGGGTAGGGCCATGTGATCCCACCTGGTTGCCCTTGAAAAGTCTGTCCTGTGAGGGCCTCATCGGTGGCCTTGGGACGCATCTTGGTGGCGAACTGCTCCTTGTTGTCCTTGATGTCGAATCCCCGATGCTTGCCTCGCGAGGCGAGGGCCCATGGAGATGATGCCTCCATCTGAGAAGATCCCCTTGTGGATCTCAAGGCTCTATGATAGGGTACATCGCTAGTGGGTTCGAGACCTCATCTTCCTATTGGATTTGGATGACCTCCATGTATCATGTTTCCCTTTGTTGTTCATGTAACTTTGTGGATCTTGTGTGTGGTGAATCTAGTGATTGTGTGGTTGGAATTGTTCTTGAGTGTTTCCTCTAATGATTTTCCCCGTTCTTCCCTGTGTTCTTCGTGTTTTTGAGGAACACCGCGATGCACCGCATGTCCATAGTTTTCTGGACGTTCGAAACCCCACACCAGACCCAAAATCATGGATTTTCGGCCGTTCAGAACGTGCGTAACCTATAGAAACTTACTTCGGTTGATTCTTGTTTCGGACATAACTAATTCACCAGTAGTCCGATTTTGATGTTCTTTAGCTCATTGGATATTTATTAGCATTCCCCATCCAACAAAATTATTTCCAGCACCATTGGTTTCCATACAAACTTTCCCATTTTGGCATCTTTGCCTAGGCCTCCACCATAACTTCTGGATATTTTTCCCAGCATAAACTTCCTCCACCTTAACAAGATTTTTTTTGATATTTTGATTTGCACTTTCCATTTACTAAGGTGTTTCGACTAATTAGGGATGGTTCGACATCTACAATGCTGCTCCTCATCATTGCCTCGGCCTCTACATCGACAACGGCCACTTTGCCTTTTGGCACCCCAACCGTAAGCAAGGATGGTAACCTCTACAACACCATTGTCTATTTCCTTTACATTGCATTTATCGCCTTGAGCCAATTGTGTACGTTTCCCACTGAGAGTAGCGAGTTGAGAACTGTCGGGCCATGTTACTTGTGCACCGTAGTTATACTTTTATGCCACATTGCTACTTTGAGCATGCAAACATCTTGATATCTACATTGTGCCATAAGTCCCTCGCGTGCATATCTATCATACTTGTCTCATATCATGATTCTATCATCAAGCATAAAAAAAGAAGAAACGGAATAAAAAATAGATTTTAAGCAAAAGAGGAGATACAAAGGTTATTGTAATCAATAGAAATAACATTGAGCCATTTTGCTTACTAGATACACTTGGTTCATACATACATATCATACTTGGGATTGAAGATGACATGTTTACTCTTACAGGTTGGTGCACAAGCGCATATCTAACCCATTTGAGTAATTGAGCTATTGCGTTTCTAGAATCCGTGCAACATGATATTTTCCCAGGTCACATATTTTGTGTTCATTCCTTGGTTGCACGGATCCAACTTATCTATCTCTGTGTGTGTTCCTAGTGCCATCGTAGCTATTGATCTATTTGCTTTGCATTGCAATTTTCTTAATCTTCCTCAAAATTTTCTATATATTAACTAACAATTGCTTGAATTTTGTGCCACTTGTCCTGAGCAAGCCACTCAATTAGAACAAGTCTGGTACCAATTCCACTATTCTCTCAATTCACATTGAGTGAAACGATCCTCAACTTTGGGAATGGTAGCTTGGTATTGTTTATCTCATTTCCCACTCACATTTGCTTGAGTCAAGTGATGGATAGGCTAAGAACGTCATCTCCGGTCTTCTACGACAACGACGGCATGAACAAATACATCAACCAAAGTTGCCTCTCCGGACTACAACGACAGGCACAAGCTCAATTGTGTGACCAAGTCGAGCGACTCTTCGCACACATATGACACTCCGAAGCTCAGAAAAGAGACTACATCAAAAACAAGTTGGATGATGACATGGATCATCTTTGACACTAGTTAGCCATCTACAAGTCTTATTCCCCTTTGCCGTCTTCAAGGCGGAGATGCTCTAGTCGCACATCTTTGGAGCGCCCAAGTTATGCAAGCATAAGTCGCCCACGTCGTCGTCTTCGAGACGGCCGCCATGACAACCCTCATACTCGTGACCTACATCATCGCAAAGGGCAAGAGACCACCAAGAAACAAGTTCATCTCGATGAAGAACGACATTGAGTACAAGCTGTACATCACTCTAAAGCCAACCTTCATAAGCACAAGAGTAGATTGCGCCATGAGCTCAAACAAGGACAAGTTTTGTAAGTGCATCTAGTGCCCTTAGTGATTTTGGTGGTTTGAAGACTTCTAGGTTAAGTAACTAATGTGTTTATAAGTGTACACATGCTCTATAAGTCGCTGAGGAGTTTGAGTTATACGATGAATATCGACCCCTAAAAATGTATATCTTCGGCTGAAGAAAATGGTCTTATGCTGAAGACTTTGATCGCGAAGAAATTGCGATGAAATTGATATTCCTCATGAAGATATTGAAGATGAGGAATTCGGTGTGTCCTGAAGAAAACCAGTACGAAGACTTTGAAGCGTGAAGATTTATTCTTTCTGTTTCATTTTCTTTACTCTTGAGTCTTTGGAACACCGTACTGTTAAAGGGGGTCGAGCTAATACTACGGAATGAATTTCCTCATGATGATCAACCCAAGCCTAAACCTACAAAAGCCTCAAGTGAGGAATATGAGAGATATGAGAACTCTCACAATTGAGAGTCCTGACCATCGTGGCGATTTACGCCACCTCACCGATCTTATCCACACCAACAGTCATAATATTTAAGGGCATTTACATCAAATCATGTTGGGATGCTCCCACACTATAAATAGCCACCCCCACAACCACTAGCTGGTTGGCTGCTCTGCGAGAAACCGAGACTTGTCATTTAGAGCAACCCCAAATTCCTCAGAGTCTTCGAGAGTAAATCATCAGTGAGGAAATACCCCAAACACCAAACCTCAATTCAAAACCAAGTCATTGAGCATCACTGAAGAGTTTGTTCCTATGTGGAACTGAAGCCTTTTACCTGTGAGGACTGTGCATCCTCCAGACGGTTAGGCGTCATGGTCTAGAGCAATCGAGCAGTCAATTGTGTATCACCGGGTGACCGAGATTGTGAGGGTTTGGAAGTCTGCCCTAAAGACTTACCACGAGTGTTGGGCGAGGACTGTGTGTCCTTAGCTCAAGGAGAATACGGTAGGGACTGTGTGTCCTGGGACTGTGTATTCTTTGGTTTGAATACCAAGCCGCTCCAAACCAGACGTACGACTGTCACAACAGTTGGAACTAGGTCATGAACTACTGTCTTCATCGTGATAATGGTTCTATTTCTTGTACTCTTTCAATTCCTCAATATTGTATGTTGAAGACTTTCATTGTCACTGTTTGAAGAATTTGCTGAAGAATTTCTCTGAATTTCCTCAACCTTAAATTCTTCATACCAGTTCTTCTTCACCTGCTTATTTTGTGCATCCATACTGTGCAAACCCTTTTTCATAATCTGCATCAAGAAAACTGTTGTTCTAATCTTTGCACCTTTGATCCTGCGCTGTTTCCGCTGCACGTTATTCTTCAGTGAGGACTTTCCGCAAAATGAATTTCCTCAAATGACGAAATTCTAAAAATTGCCTATTCACCCCCCTTAGTTGATATAACGCACTTTTAATTGGTATCAGAGCAAGGTACTCCCTTGTTCCGTGTGATTTTGGTTAAACCACGTGGAGTTTTAGTTATGTCGACTACAGGTATGATCAAGGTTACTACAGGATGTCCTACCTTCAAAGGAAAGGACTTTCCCTACTGGAAGACCAAGATGCAGATGCACCTTCGAGCTATTGCAATGATCTCTGGTACATTGTGGAACATGGCGTTCCTTCCATCGCTGCTACTGTCTCTGCCACTGATGTGGAAAATTCGAGCAACTTGATTCTCAAGCAAAGAATATCATGTGTGGACATCTGAGCAAAGGTCATTATGGCAAAGTGAGTGCTTTGGGAACAACAAAGCTTATCTGGGATAGGCTGTCCAAATTTAATGAAGGAATTTCAACTCAGCGTGACTCTCGTATTGATCTTCTTCGCAATCTCTTCATGCGCTTCAAGAGGCTTGACAATGTAAGATGCCAAGATACCTTTGATCGCCTCACTGACATCTCAAATGAACTACAAGCACGGGGAGCTCGAGACATCACTAATCATGCAGTTGTGAAGAAACTGCTAAGATCTCTGGATTCATCATTTGATACACTGGTTCTGATGATTCAAAAAAGAGCAGACTATAAGATGCTTGATCCTGCTGATATACTCGAAAGACTCAATACTCATGAATTCCAACACGAAGAAAATATAGATCTGTATGGACCAAGCTACTCTAGACCTCGTGCGCTGGAGGCCAAAGCAATTTCCTCATCTGAAGAAGAAGACTCAGTTTGCAGCATTGGTGATCCTGAGGAACATGGACAGGAGCTTGCAATGTTCGTGAGGAAATTCCAGAAGTTTACAAGGCGTGTCTAGTTTGGTAAATCTTCAAGAAGAGATACGAGGAAATCAGAATCTTCATCTCAGGACTACAAGAAAAGAACCTGTCACAAATGCAAAAAATCAGGTCACTATATTGTTGATTGTCCTCGCTGGGTGAAGGAATCGAAGAAGAAGAAGTACAAGGATGAAAGTTCTGATGACTCGAAGAAAAAGAAGAAATCTTCAAAATCCTCATCCTCAAAGTTCTCATCGCACAAGAAGACTAGTTTCAGAAAGGCTTAGGCAAACATTGCCAAGGAAATGGATTTTGAGGAAAAATCTGAGGAATGTGATGAAGAGGAAGGTTCAGAAGAAGACTCGGACTCTGATGTGGCAAGGCTTGCACTGGCTACCACATTCGTCAGCAAGTCAATCTTCAACCTTGAAGAAAATGACAATGCTATCTACACTAATGACTATGTTGATGACTTCGCTCCAACCTATTGCTTCATGGCAAAAGGTTCAAAGGTACCGAATGACACTTCCTCCTCTGATTCAAGTGACTGTGAACCCGATGATTATACAAAACCTAGTTACAATAAACTTGCCAACATTGCAGCTAAGCAACAAAGTTCCATTGAAAAGCTTCAAAAATTGTTAGACAGAAGCGATGACCTATTGAATGATGAAATGAATCATACCCAAATCCTCACTGAAGAAGTGAAAAGTCTTCAATCTAGATTTGATATTCTTCAAGATCATTATGGCACACTCTTGGCTGATCATGAGAAACTTCCCTATGAATTTCTTCAAAGGAAACTTGATCTTAAGAAGTTGAAGATGTCTCACGATGATCATCGAATGGAAAATGATTCATTACTTTCTCAACAGATCAGTGCCGCTCAGGTTGAATTCACTCCACCATGTCTCAAATGCATCGAGCGTGAAACTACCAATTCTTGACCAGAATCATCAAATACTTCTATTGCTACAAATTCTTCAACTGCTCATATGGTATCAAATTCCTCACTTGAGGAAACCACAAATGTCACTGATGAAAATGTAGGGCCGAATGAATTGTATGCGACAGGCATGTACAGAAGTCTCAAAGGGCATCAAACCCTTTGCGATGTGCTCAAAAAGCAGATATTGAACAGGAACCCGAGGAAAGAAGGAATTGCCTTTGAAAGGAAATTGAATGCTGATGGATCATACTGTAAACCTGAGCAGTATCCCAAAACCTCATGGGTTGCTGCTAAAGGACCTTCTGTTGATCCAACCAATCTAATAGGCTTTGCATGTGAATTATCCTATTCCTTAGACAAGTCATTTGACTCCAACTATAAACTGTTCAAAAATCCATATGGTGAAGTATTTGCTCGATATATTGGAACTAACTGGAGGAATGGACCACCCGTGAGGAAAATCTGGGTCCCCAAAAGTTGCTTGGAAAATCTTCAGGTGAATGTCCTCATGACACCACCCGTGAAGAATCTGAACCCCGGATCAAATTCCTCAGGTGGACCAAAGTCTTCAAGAGGATCAAAATCCTCAAATGGTCAAAACTATGCTCATGCTAATGCTTCTGATATGCAGGGAAATTACAAGGGATATGAATATGAGCATTATACCTCAAATCATTATGTTCATAAATCCTCAAGAACTTCTCTGCCTATTCATTTGAGTACTCTAATGCCCCTACAGTGAACAAAAGTGCATTAGCTTCAATGCCCCCCTTTTCTCATATGGTGGTCGCAGGATGATGAATTCTTTGCCACCCCTTCATATGTGTCTGGTGAAGAAATTGAACTAATCACTTCTGCAGGTCAGGTATCTAGATGAAAATCATCATCTGAAGAATTTGCTAGAGACCTGAGGAAAATGCTTGTTTGGACGCAATCTAAAATTGATGAAATGATAACATTTCACACGTCCCCAAATTTACTGTTTATGATGAAATTCCTGTCTGATGAAATTGATATCATATTCTTCATCTCTGAAGCATATGAGATGGTAAGATGCAGTAACTCATCTGCAGGAGGACAAACCCTAGAACACTAAGTGGGTTCTTGATAGTGGCTGCACACACCACATGACTGGTGATAAAAGCTTGCTGATAAATATGCCACTAATGTCATCACCACTGAAGCAAATCACATATGGTGACAAATTAAAAAGCAAGGTATTGGGACTTGGCAAAGTGGCTATTTCCAAGGACAGTCACATGGAACAAAGTGATGCTTGTCGGATCCCTTGGGTTTAACCTCATGTCAGTCTCAATGCTTTGTGATCCTGATATGGTTGTTATCTTTGGAAAATATAGATGTGTAGTCATCATGGAATCTGACAAATCCAAAGTCTTCGAAGGTGTTAGGAGAGGAGATTTGTACATTGTTGATTTTTCCACGGGTCCTCAACCAGCCACATGCTTACTAGCAAAAACCTTAGAAGGTTGGCTATGCATCGAAGACTTGGTCATGCAGGCATGAGGAACTTGCACATGCTGGCGAAGGAAAAGCATGTCATTGGCATCGAATTAGTCAAATTCCTCACGGACCACCTCTACGGTGCTTGTGAGTCCGGAAAAATGGCCAGATCCAAACACCCCTTGAAGACCATCATGACTACTACCCGTCCATTTGAATTGCATAACATGGATCTATTTGGACCTACTCGTTATGCTACTCTAACCAATGCAGCATCCTTATATGGCTTTACAATAGTTGATGATTATTATAGATATACTTGGGTGCATATCATTCTCTATAAAACTGAAGTGCAGGAAGTATTCAAATGATTTTCCTCAATGGCCTCGATGAACTTCGGCATCAAGATCAAACACATCAGGAGTGATAATGGGACAGAATTCAAAAACACTGGTGTTGATGATTATCTTGATGAACTTGGTATTACTCATGAATTATCTGCTCCTTAGACTCCTCAACATGCTTGAAGAATATCAGACTCCTCTTCGTTTCTGGCTTAAAGCAATCAACATTGCTTGCCACATCATCAATAGGGTATACCTTCACAAATTCCTCAAGAAAACCTCATATGAACTCCTCAGTGACAAGCAACCCAATGTAAGTTATTTCAAAGTCTTTGGTGCAAGATGTTGGATTAGACATCCTCACCATAACTCAAAATTTGCACCTAAAGCAGATGAGGGTTTTATGCTTGGTTACAGAAAGGACTCGCACACCTACAGAGTCTTCTGAAGACATTGTAGATGTGCAATTTGATGAAACTAATGGCTCGCAAAGAGAGCAATTGCCTCCTGACACAGATAAATTATCTCCTCAGGAAGCAATCAAGTACAAATCTACTGAAGACATTGTTCCTACCGAGGAAATTGCTAAATAAATCGTCCCCATCACTGATGAGATTCAAGATGGTGCTCCTGAGGAAATTGCAACAGATCAAATTCCTCAGCCCAGACAAAATCCTCAACCAGCTCATCCAAGGATTGCAAATGAAGTAGAACTTGACAAAATCCTCGAGGACATCAACGCGCCAGGTCCTCTCACTCGCTCAAAAGCTATACACTTAGTTAACTTTTGTGTGCATTCCTCTTTTGTGTGTATCATAGAACCCTCAAAAGTTGTTGAGGCTTTCATGGAACCTGAGTGGATTCAAGCCATGCAAGAAGAACTTCTTCAATTTAAGCTAAATGACGTGTGGGAACTCGTCAAACGACAAGATCCTCGCAAGAACAATATCATCGACACCAAGTGGATTTTCCGAAACAAGCAAGATGAGGATGGTCAAGTGGAGAGGAATAAGGCACGACTTGTAGCCCAAGGCTACACACAGGTTGAAGGAATTGATTTCAATCAAACTTTTGGACATGTTGCTAGAGTTGAAGCTATTCAAATTCTACTTGCTTATGCTAATCATCACAACAGTACTTTATATCAAATGGATGTGAAAAGTGCATTCCTCAATGGTAAGCTTGAGGAAGAAGTATAGGTCGCTCAGCCCCCAGGTTTTGAGGATCCGAAGAATCCTGACAAAGTCTTCAGACTCAAAAAGGAACTCTATGGCCTCAAACAAGCCCCTCGGGCATGGTATGATACATTGAAGGAATTACTCATGAAGAAAGGCTTCAAACCTGGTTCACTCGATCCAACTCTTTTCACAAAATCCTATGACAATGAACTATTTGTGTGCCAAATATATGTCGATGACATCATATTTGGTTGTACTGACAAACGTTACAGTGATGAATTTGCTTACATGATGAGTGAAGAATATCAGATGTCTATGATGGGGGAGCTGAAATTCTTCTTAGGTCTTCAAATTCGTCAACAATGCAATGGCATCTTCATATCACAGGAGAAATACCTGAAGGATGTTCTGAGGAAATTCCACATGCATGAATGCAAAGGCGCCAAGACTCCCACGCCTACCAACGGCCACATTTGCACTGACAAAAATGGTAAAGATTTCGATCAACAGGTATATCGCATGATGATTGGCTCTTTATTGTATCTATGTGCATATAGGCTGGATATAATGCTTAGTTTTTGCATGTATGCTCGTTTTCAAGCAAAACCGAAGGAATCACACCATAAGGCTGTGAAGCATATTCTTAGATACTTAGCTCACACACCAACACTAGGATTATGGTACCCCAAGGTCTCAAATCTTCATCTTGAGGGATATTCTGATTCTGACTATGCTGGTGATCGTGTGGATCGCAAGTCAACATCTGGTACTTGTCATTTCCTCGAAAGATCATTAGTCTCCTGGTCCTCAAAGAAGTAGAACTGTGTTTCTCTCTCCACTGCCGAAGCTGAGTACATTGCTGCTGGAACATGTTGTGCTCAATTGCTATGGATGAATCAAACCCTCAAATACTACGGCATCAACATGAAGAATGTGCCTCTCTACTGTGAAAATGAGAGTGCAATCAAGATCGCATACAACCCAGTACAACACTCGAAGACTAATCACATCTAGATTCATCATCATTTTCATCGGGGCCATGTCCTCAAGGGCAATATAATCGTCGACCATGTGAAGACTGACAATCAACTAATAGATATTTTCACTAAGACCTTGAATGATAAAAGGTTATGCAAGTCGAGCTGTGATCTAAATATCTAAGAGTCTTCAAATGTTATGTGAAAACATGCACACATCCTAACACTTATGCAAAATTGATGAATTAGATGTGCAACACACGAAGAATCGATTTTCTTCAATCAATGAAGAATATCACTCTTAGTGTGAGAAAATCAATGAAGAATTTGGTTCTAGGGCCCTACGACAATTGTACGCGGCACCTGAAATCATCATTCTTATACGGTGGGTCAGGCCACCACCCAACTTTGAAATTCTTCAAGTTGTTTTACTTCAAAGTTGAAATTTTATCAACCTGACGCTTTGTCACAAAATCCTCAAGATTTTCAAAATCTTCAAACTCTTCAAAATGCTTGATCATTTCCGTATGCCTATCTATATATTTAGAGAGAGAGACTGAGATTTCAAAGTCCTCAACAACATTCACTTATAGCTTTGTGTTCAATTTGATATATCATCTAAGGGAATGTGATCGGACATGACTTCCCTCTATGCTATACTCAACCCAGTCTATTCACTTCTTCATATGCGTTCTACTTGAAACTTGTTCAAAATCCTCACTGTGTCCTTGTCAACTGAAGATTTTGCAACAAAATCCTCAAATATTCAAAAATGAATTTTATATTGTTACACAGTAACTGAACCCACTTCCCACGATCGGATAAGCACGATCTCCACCGCTTCAATCGTGGGTCCACGTGTCGTGCAGAGACGAAAAGGCAAGGGCAGTTCGGTCCGAAAGATTCACGCGGACATTCTTTCACCTGAGCTATAAATAGGTCCTTACCCACCTCAGTTAAAACCGTTCGTCCTCTCGTCATCTCTCCGCTCGTGCTCAAACCTAGTGCCACCGCTAGCAATCTCGTCTCCGGTGAAGAACAACTTCACTGCCTCACCCTCGCCGTCGCCGAACTCATGCCGGAAGTGGAATCTCTTCCCCCGCCACCGTCGTAGTTGTCTTCTGCCGCCAAGTTAGGGCGCAGAAGATTTGAACGGAAGAGCATCTCACTTTTACTACCCCTGTTCTTCGTGGTCTTCGCTCAGGGTAATTAAAATCCTATTTTACTGCCCCTGTTGATCTACTATTTCACTTTAGATTCGCGAAATCTGTTTTCCTCACTGTTTGTCAGCCTCGCACACTCATTCCTCAAACACTTGATGAATTTCACTAAGCCACTCAAATTCTTCATGAGATTCCTCAATTGTGTAAATTCTCGAATCTGCACAACTCTGGAACCCAATATCAGAATGCTTAGTCAAATTCCTCAACCCACAGGTCAAATTCTTCAACTTCTAAAAATCTTCAATTTCTTGAAATTTGAGAACGCATATGACCTCTCTGAATTCTTCGCACCCAAACTCTGTTCACAGTTACAAAATGTTAGCTGATGAATCACTAGGTTCTCATCAACTTAACTCATTTGCAGCGTTCCTCAAAGAAACCTTAACAGTGTCATGAGAATATTCAAGAGTGCAAATTCCTGAGCAAAAGCCTCAGTTGAAGAAAATGGAAGATGACAGAAAGCAAAAAGGAGGAAAAAACTTGAACACAACACTGCAGTTGATAATCCTGAAGAAATATACGCTGACTACTGCCCACCTCATGAGGAAATATATGGCAAAGAAACCATGCCGAAGCATAAGATAAGGCTTCAGAAAATCTAACGCAGGTGGACTAAGGAGTGGAAGGAATATCTCTATGTAACTCCAAAATATGCGAAGAAGTTCGCCCTCAAGCCACCATGCAAGAGGCCTCCTCTTGGTAAGCAACAGGTTGCACATCCCTCAAGTGTTGAAACAATTGAGGATTACCCTGAGGAGAAAGACAAACATTTGTCTATGCTACACAGGAAGCCTTTGGTACAGCTATTCCTCTGGTACAGCCTCGGGTACAACTATTCCTCATATGAATACTCTGGTATAGCTGCTGAAGATTCTGGTACAGATATTCCTCATATGAAGACTGTGCCAAATAAACCAAAGGCCTCAGTGCCTAATGAGCAATTGGCTCAAAAGGTTGCACCAGTGCCAATACCTTCAACAGCACCACAGTCCTCACAACCCAAAGAAAAGCAGATAGTTAAGCATCAGCCTGCTCATTCCAGCTCCTCAGTGCCATCTGCCATGAGATCTGCTACAAAGTCTTCACCATCTATTTTGAAGACTAAAATGACTACTAGAAGAGGCATCAGGCCCATTCCAAGCAAAGTCATCAACATCCCTTCTGCATCATAAGGAAGTGAGGAGTTCGATGATGAAACTCTTCAAGCAATCATCAGAAACAAGCAGAAATGAGTAGCACAAGCCTCAGGCAGCTCTATTCCTCTTGCCATGGACCCCAAGGTTCTGCTAGATTTCATCAATGTCTGGTATGAAGATCCAAACACTCCCATTGATGACATGAAGCTGCCCCTGGTCTTAGTCACATGGTTGCCACATTCATCAATGAAGCAAAATGGAAAGAACAACAAGCCAAGCAAGCAAAGGCTGCTAAACTGAAGCAGAAGAAATTCCTCAAGAAGAATCTCCTCAATCTAACGCCTGAAGCTCTTGTTTCAACCCAGGCTGAACTGAAAACCTTGTCAGATAAGTACACGAGCCTATCTGATCGTCAAAGTATCAAGGTGAATTTCATCAAGTTTGCAACAGATGCAGTTGATGAATACAACAAGAAAGCTGCTCCTCCTATGCAGCAAAAGCTACCTGAGTCTAGCTATTCAGTTCAGCTGAAAGAAGAAGATGAAGCTGATGAACCTGCTGCTGATGAAATTCCTCAAGAGACTCTAGCTGATGAATCTGCTCCAGCTGAACAAAATGTTCCAGCTATAAAAAATACTTCAGCTGAGGAAACTGCCAGGACTGTGTCTGCACCAGCTCCTGATGAAACAATTCCTTCACCTCAACCCTCAAAGGTGAAGAAGATGATCCCATCTGCATCAGACGTGAAGAAGACCAAAGCTGCTGAGAAAGAAGGAAAGAAAACAAAAGCTTCAATGACCCGAGAATCCTCAGAAGCCAAGCACCCAAAGGTCACTCAGACATAATCCTCAACGGCCCAAGTGGATGCTACGCCTCTGAATGTAGCTCCATCCTACTCACTGGTTCCCTCATTCCTGAAGAGGATGAGGAAATGGAAGATGTTGAAGCTGAAGAAATCATGGATGAGGAAATACAAATTGATGACATTCCTCAACCCTCCATTCCTCAAAAGACCTCTGATGATATCAAGTGCACCACTCCATTCTTTCGTGATGACTTCTGGCAAGAGACTCATCGCTCACCAAGGTCTACCCAAATCCCTCCTACTCCTCCTGCAACAGAAATCCTCACATGATCTAATGGGAAGAAAAATCAAGGATCAGCTGCATCAGCTGAAGATAATGTAGCGACCAATGCTACAACTGCCTCCTCCACCAAGCAAATTCCTCAAGCTAAGGAAAAATCCTCAACCTGAAGAAAAAGGTCAGAATGAAGAAAACACTCTTGCCCCTAACACCGAATATGCTATTTTTGTGGTCAACACTGAAACAACAATGATAGTAGCTCTTCCTCAAGAACAGCAGCATAATCTTCAACCACAGCAAAATCAGCCTTTTTCAAAGAGGCCAAAGTTTCAGAAGCAAACATTCTATAAAGAACAGATGTACTTCACAGGCTCAAATCCGCATGAGAAGCTTCGCATCAGGCATCAGAAATTTCGGACAAGGACTCAGCTCAACTACAATGCCTCTGTGCTATGTGGGAGGAAAAAAATATTTCAGCACAAGCATATTCCTCAGGTTGACATTGAAGAAATTCCTTTCTTCACTCTAGTCATCAATGTTCTTCACGAAGCTGGACTGCTCCCTCTCTGCACACACATAGGTGACTGGAACTGTGACATAATTCTTCAGTTCTACACCACTTTGCATATCTTTAGAGACCCGAAGGATGTCAACACTTGGGTGTTGGATGATACGTCTCCAACGTATCTATAATTTTTGATGGTTTCATGCTATTTATCGTGTCAAACTTTGGATGTTTTGTATACCTTTTGTATCTTTTTGGGACTAACTTATTAACTCAGTGCCAAGTGCCAGTTCCTGTTTTTTCCGTGTTTTTGACCCTTTTCAGAGGAGGATTTTAAACGGAGTCCAAACGGAATAAAACTTCCGAAAAGATTTTTTCCGAAATAGAAGAAGATCGGGAAGCTTGAGAACCAAGGCAGGGGGCCAGCAGGGACACCACAAGCCCCCTAGCCATGGCCAGGGGGGCCCGTGCCTCCCAGGCTTGTGGGATCCCTGGGCCACCTCTGCCCTAGGTCTTTCGCCTATATATTCCCAATAGTTCCAGAAAAAATCAAGAGATCATCGAAAGTACTTTTCCACTGCCGCAAGCTTCTGTCTCCGCAAGATCCCATCTGGGGCATGTTCTGGTGCCCTGCCGGAGGGGGGATTCGGATACGGAGGGCTTCTTCATCAACACCATGACCTCTCCGATGATGCGTGAGTAGTTCACCATAGACCTACGGGTCCATAGCTAGTAGCTAGATTGCTTCTTCTCTCTCTTGGATCTTCAATACAAAGTTCTCCATGATCTTCATGGAGATCTATCCGATGTAATCTTCTTTTGCGTTGTGTTTGTCGAGATTCGATGAAATGTGGATTTATGATCAGATTATCTATGAATCTTATTTGAGTTTCTTCTGATCTCTCTTATGCATGATTTCATATCCTTGAAATTCTCTTCGATTTGTGGGTTTTGTTTGGACAGCTTGATTTATGATTCTTGCAATGGGAGAAGTGCTTGGTTTTGGGTTCATACCGTGCGGTGACCTCACCAAGTGACACAAGGGGTAACGAGGCATGCATCGTGTTGTTGCCATCAAGGGTAAAAAGATAGGGTTTTCATCATTGGTTTGAGTTTATCCCTCTACATCATGTCATCTTGCTTAAGGCGTTACTCTGTTCGTCATGAACTCAATACACTAGATGCATGCTGGATAGCGGTCGATGTGTGGAGTAATAGTAGTAGATGCAGAAAGTATCGGTCTACTTGTCTCGGACGTGATGCCTATATGTATGATCAGTGACATAGATATCGTCATGACTTTGCGCGATTCTATCAATTGCTCGACAGTAATTTGTTCACCCATCGTAATATTTGCTATTTTGAGAGAAGCCTCTAGTGAACACTATGGCCCCCCGGGTCTACTTCGCACCATATTTTCAGCCTTACACTTTTTCTTGGTTGCACTTTCCGCCTTCAGATCTCACTTTGCAATCAATCTTGACGGGATTGACAACCCCTTTATATCGTTGGGTGCAAGCTCTTTTGTGTTTGTGCAGGTACTCTGGACTTGACGAGATTCTCCTAGTAGATTGATATCTTGGTTCTCAAAGTGAGGGAAATACTTACTACTCCTGTGCTGCATCGCCGTTTCCTCTTCAAGGGAAAAACCAATGCAAGCTCAAGAGACGACACAAGATTTCTGTCGCGGTAGCATTGGACTGGATGACTCAGCACACGCAGTACAAAGTGCCTAGCACTGAATTGCTGTCAGCGCTTCCTGTATCAACTCCTTCAGAAAATGTAGTGCTAATCTATGATGAACGTGAGCTGCCCAACAGACTGATGGAAGTCCTCATGAAGCCTTTGGCCAAGGACCAACCTCCAAGGACTCGCTTTCTGGTTCAAGACTTGAAGTATGAACCACGAACAGTCTACATAATCCTGGCCAATGTCATCGCTCCTATCAAAGGCCATGATGATGAAGAAGATGTCGTTGGCATCATGAAGAATATCCTTTTCAATATCATCCATGGCATACCAATAAACCTTCATTACTTCTTCCTCAGGACTTTGGCTGATAATGCATTGTTGCCTTTTGACATGAAGATTTATGCTCCGTGGATCATGAGATTCATCAGAAGCATGTGAGCCATCAACTACCATGCTGATTTTCCTAATAACATAGGATATCTGCCACCCATCAGAGTCATCAAGAACACATTTGAGGCTATTGATGGCAAAGGAAAATCTGTCATTGATGAAGGAAATCGGCCCCTTGATGGACAATTTCGTGAAGCAGAGTCGTATTCTTCATATGATGACACTGCCACTCAAGATCCACCAAGCCCAACTCCCCCAAGAGTGATGAACAACAGAGAGCTACTCCTCAGTCTTCATCAGAAGGTCGATCCTAATCACAAATGGGTAAAACATCAATTCAGTGTCATTGTGAAAACCCTCAACGTGACTCAGAATGCAGTGAGGAAAAATCACTATTATCTTTGCGAGGTGTTTGATCGTACCGGGGCCACCTTGGCTCATCTGAAGACTCATGAGGAATTGGAATTTACTCAGGACTTCGAGTGGTCATGGCCTCCCAAGAAGAAATTCAAGCCAATTCGAGTACCTGACCTTGAGGACAGTTCTTTTTCTTCATTCCGCATCGCAGAGTCCGATGAAGAACCAGAAGACACTGCAACTGGTCCAAGAAAGAAGCATGTTGCCAAGAATCCTCATGCCTCTTCATCAGCCAAGAAGTGAAAGTCTTCATGGGGCATTAGTCCTCAGTTTTGTCCCCTTTCGTCACTTGATGACAAGTGGGGAGAAATATGAGTTAGTCTTCACGCGTGATATATTTTGGGGCTTATGAACTTTATTAAGTTACAAACTCTTGGTTTTTCTGAAGTGTATTAAGTAATGAGTTGTAACTTAAGCCCGATGGTACTCTGACGCTTTTGAACGTTTATCTTCGCATGCTTATTCCTCAAAATATTAATGCACGCATGCTGAAATTCATCAGATACCATTTCTCATCATGCATTCTCAAATTACTCATTTTATATGTCAAATGTATGCATGATTTACAAGATACATGGGGAGATCTCCATGATATAAATCATCAATGTGCATTTTCTTTGAAAAGCAAATTCCTCAAAGTATGCACATCTTCAGGGGGAGTCTCTTAGTATCTTGATCTCAAATTCCTCAGACTCAGTATTTACACTTCATATTTTTATCCCAGTTGAAAACTTAACCTAATTGTCATCAACCACCAAAAAGGGGGAGATTTTAGTGCATCTAGTGCCCTTAGTGATTTTGGTGGTTTGAAGACTTATAGGTTAAGTAACTAATGTGTTTATAAGTGTACACAGGCTCTATATGTCGCTGAGGAGTTTGAGTTATACGATGAATATCGACCCCTTAAAATGTATATCTTTGGCTGAAGAAATTGGTCTTATGCTGAAGACTTTGATCGCGAAGAAATTGCGATGAAATTGATTTTCCTCATGAAGCTATTGAAGATGAGGAATTTGGTGTGTCCTAAAGAAAATCAGTACGAAGAGTTTGAATCGGGAAGATTTATTCTTTCTATTTCATTTTCTTTACTCTTGAGTGTTAGGAACACTATACTGTTAAAGGGGGTCGAGGTAATACTACGGAATGAATTTCCTCATGATGCTGAACCCAAGCCTAAACCTACAAAAGCCTCATGTGAGGAATATGAGAGACATGAGGACTCTCACAGTTGAGAGTCCCGACCGTTATCGCAATTCGCACCACCTCACCGATCTTATCCACACCAACGGTCATAATATTTATGGGCATTTATGTCAAATCATGTCGTGATGCTCCCAGGCTATAACTAGACGCCCCCACAACCACTAGCTTGTTGGCTGCTCCGTGAGAAAATGACATTCGTCATTTAGATCAACCCAAATTCCTCAGAGTCTTCGAGAGTAAATCATCAGTGAGGAAATACCCCAAGCACCAAACCTCAAATGAAAACCAAGTGATTGAGCGTCACTGAAGAATTTGTTCCTGTGTGGAACTGACGCCTTTTACCTTTGAGGACTATGTATCCTCCAAACGGTTAGGCGTCATGGTCTAGAGCAATCCAGCAATCAATTGTGGATCACCGGGTGGACGAGTTTGTGAGGGTTTGTAAGTCTTCCCTGAAGACTTACCACGAGTGTTTGGCGAGGACTGTATGTCCTTAGCTCAAGGATGATACGGTAGGGACTGTGTGTCCCGGGACTGTGTGTCCTTTGGTTTGATTACCAAGCCGCTCCAAACCAGACGTACGACTGTCACAACAGTTGGAACTAGGTCATCAACAACTGTCTTCATCGTGATACTGGTTCTATTTCTTGTACTCTTTCAATTCCTCAATATTGTATGTTGAAGACTTTCATTGTCACTGTTTGAATAATTAGCTGAAGACTTTCTCTGAATTTCCTCAACCTCAAGTTCTTCATACCAGTTAATCTTCACGTGCTTATTCTATGCCTGCATACTGTGCAAACCGCTTCTCATAATCTTAATCAAGAAAACTGTTGTTGTAATCTTTGCACCTCTGATCCTGTGTTGTTTCCACTGCACGTTATTCATCAGTGAGGAATTTCCTCAAAAGGAATTTCCTCAAATGATGAAATTATAAAAATCACCTATTCACACCCCTCTAGTCGATATAATGTACTTTCAAGCTTTGACGCCTATAGCAAGGCAACCGACTACACGCATGGATGACCCTTCCATCTTTTGAAGCATCCCGAGGAAGATGGTAAAGAATGGAAACTTCCCTTCGGTCATGAAGGTGAGTGATGTTGTGCCATCTTCGGCCTTCATACACGACGATAGCAACAAGACAGTCGAGCATGGGATTTTCCCTTCGGCCAAGGCGGCGAGCGCGACCCTCTTTGACAACAAGAACACAACGCCTCCATGCAACTTCTACATGGAGTCAAGCATCCAGACCGAGCTTGGGATATTCCCTTCGGTCTTGAAGGAGATTGATGTTTGGCCACATCCTACGGAATTCATATTTGGAGTCGTTATGGACGAGCAGGTTTTGCATGGGACTATCACTTCAACCAAGGCATCGCAAGTAGTTGTGCATGAAAACATTCGTACCTACTTCTTGCCGACACCCACATATGACGAGATGCGCCATTTTCCATGTGAGGAGAGCCACTACCACATGAGTGAGATGAGTTCCTCCACCATATGTGACATGAAGTGCATTTCCTATGAGAGGAAGAATGTGACCACCACTATCCCTATAGACGAGAATATGCCAAACATCCTAGGTGAGGTTGATAGCTATCACTACCCTTTGAGTGACTCAACCATCCAGAGGAGTGATGACATCCTTGAGGGAGTGAGTGAGCCATAGCACTTAGTGAGTGAGGTAGTTGAGAGGGCACGTCAGGCCACTATGATTTCTAACAACTTAACCTCTACTCCTATTGTGTCTTCTTATTTTGTGCAAGGTCTCATACATGGTGACGTGCCTACCCTCTACAAGTCCATCCCTCCAAAGTCAATGATGATGGACATGGTGGACGAGGATGCCCCACCCACATGGTTCCATCATGATGTTGACCACGAGTTGGTATTTCCCACGGCACCTACATCGCATGACCGGAGCTCTAAAGGTAACATAGGTGAAGTTTCTTTGCATGTCCCACTAGTGTACTATCTTGACATTGATTTCATACATGATTTTGATCACCTTATGGATACTTCACATGCTATGTATTCTTCCTGCTTCGATGTGCTACCTATTTTTCATGAATATGATGATGAGCATGTAGAATTACCTAGTTGTGATACTATACTCCACATGATATCTTGTGAAAATTCTAATGGTCACATCATGTTTCATAATCCACTAAACTTGTCACATGCTATGAGTGAGATTTCCCATATTACATCATTACAATCTCACTATAGTGACTATGCATATCCCACAAAAATAAATCAAATTTGCACACATGGCATAGACGACAAGAAAGTGGCTCTTGGGATTTTCTTTTCTTGTGATGATATTCTGATGCTTCATGTGCATCATTTGCACAATTTCTTACATATGCCATGCCATGACCCCCTATCTTTGCATATGCATTATTTTGGATGTTGTCCATACTCTTTGAATTATGCTTCCGCTAATGCACATGAGGAGACCCCCATAATTTTGTCATACATGTTAGGATATTGTGTACCATCCCATCCGTATCCCAATATTTGTGTTCACCATCTGCATCTCATGAAAAGCAATGCTCTCAATATTTCAAGTGATGCACTACACATTTGAAGTCTCCATTATGCTATATATAACAACAAACCTTTCATGGTGGATGACATGTTCTTATAACACACATCTCATCTATTTGAGTATTCAATATTTTGCGCTAATGAACACATGCACAAGAACATCTTAACAGATGATGTGTACATATACCTCGTGCACACAATTTTCACTTTTCCTTGGTTGTGTGTAGGAACTCATGATTACTTGTCAACCACACAATCCCGTGAATTAATGAAAAGAGCTCATTAGTGCAACGACGGTTATGGCTTCATCGAAATGTGTATCCAATCATTCTCCACGTGCAAGGACTATGTGTATCCCTTTTACTTGGTTCTCACACGACTATGGGCTATATGACACTTGTCATCTTATGCTCATTTTCTCGTGTTCACTTTGCATGGTATGCCTCATGCTACGCTTTTTCCTTGCGATGTTGACACTTTCTTGCATTTACACATGAGTCATCGTTTTACTAATACTATGTGTATTTGCATACTTTGTGGAGATCCTAAGTGTCATTGCCATGCTTACCTTGTGCATTATGCTATTGTTGCTTCTTGTGTTGGGGGAGTCATGATGTTCCATTGCTATTCACATAGGACTTATTGCCAATACAATGATGATACATTGCGCATGTTTTCTTTTCATGATTGTGATATGTCATGTGCCTTATGTATGCCCACTATTTTCACACATGACATGATTGCCATGATTACATCGAGTATATTGCATCTTTTCACTACTAGGTTCCATGCCTTGATTACTATGATCACTTGCTTTATTGCATCGCCCATGATACATAATTGATCATTTCATTTGGGTGATGACATACATGATCATGCCCCTCAGATGATTTGTTTTGATCATTTTCACTTGCCTCCTTTACTTGCATCTTGTAGTGAGTGCACCCATACTACGTATATTAATAATTACATTGCACTACCCTTCTCATTTAGGCTTGGAGACAGGAACATGTTAGTTTTCATGCATGCTTGTTTTCATGAGCTTAATGTCTTTGGTTGTCCTTGCATCATGTCCTTACATACCATCTTGGATTCTCTTGCCCCTTATTATGATAGGAATGATGATGACACTTGTTGGATATCTCACCGGATGAATGATTTGTTTTGCATTCACCCTAACCCCATTTGTTTAGCAAGTGCTTGGCATGTTCTTTTGTTTTGAAGGTTTCGCATGGTGGTGCCTTCATCAGTCATATTGGTCATGTGATGACGTACACAATGCATGACAACAAGTTCTTCAAGAACCTTCCTACGGTGAGCTCGCTCCTTTTGGGGAATTTTCCCATGCACTTATTTAATGGCATGCACTTCCATTGTTGTTTACTCCTTGCCATTTACATGATACATCTCATCAATGGAGAAGCAACATATCTTGTGCGTACGATTAGCCTTGGGTAGATTCACATGAATTTGGAAGTTTGTTCCAACACTTTCACATTTCTTGCCCAACATGCTAAATCGAAACATTCTTTCCACAACGAATTTGCTCATTATGAATGGGTTGACTCAAAATATGAATTACTAGATACATCTAGTCTTTCCATCTCATACATGATCTATGAGCTTCTGCACTTTCTTATCAAATTTGTCGTGATCTACATTGATGACTTATTCCTACATAATGATCACATTGCACACTATCAATTGCATGATCATACATTCATTTGGAGCAATAATATCCATATTTCGGATATTGATAAACTTCTGAATATGACATCATACTACATAATGGTAGAAGTTTTCACTTCGTGCATAATGAACTTGATCACATGAATACTTTACATGCCACTCTCTTTCATTCTACTAAGCTTCATGATACTTGCCACGAAAAAATATATTGGACAAACTCGTGCTTAATTGATGGACACCTTGTGTGTGCTAACCATCGGATTTCCAGGTGTACTTTGTGTTTAGTAGTTTGGCATGTACACCATCCCAAAGACACCTTGGAGTATTTTGATCACACCATGACTTTCACTTCGTCAAACTACAATCTCTTCCATAGCTACCATTTCCTTGGTGATGCGGTTTTCAATTCAAGGACAGATCGTTCCCAAGGGGGATGGGATGATGCAACACATCCTATGGACATCACCATGGGAAGAATCCCTTTGCCAAGTGACACGTGCGACATATAATTCATGTATACACAGGTGAATCTTCTCCTTTACACGTGTCAACTTGTGCCCTTCGAGGATGGTATACTATGTGACCCCTCTCACGTGTGCATGCATTGGTGTGAGCGGAGCTACACATTCATAGAGAAGGACTCCAAGCTCAAGAGTACGACTATACCATCCGCGAGGGAAGCTAGGGAGCGGAGATGGAAGAAGATAGAGCTGCGGATGTCTACAGTGGTCGGATGATCGGAAACAATTGGACGCCCGACACTCGACAACGGCCGGATGACTGGCATCTGTGGGATGTGTGACAACCTCATGCGCCCGGATGACCAAAAGCTACTTGAAATCCGGTGCCACCCGACCAGAGCCGAATCACTGGAATTCCGAACGCCACCGGACATCCGGTCCCTTGAGAGCAACCAGATGAACGGAACCCTTCGGACGTCCGGAACCACCTATGAGCAGCCGAGGGCTTTGTCCTGCTATCTATCTTCCTCTTACCCATTCATGGCTAAGACAATATACAGTATTACCCCACCTCCTTTCTAGGGTTAGCAATGGTGAAAGCACAATTGCTCCCTAAGGTTGTTTTGGTAATTAATCATAATATATGCATCATTGGAGTAATGAGTTTTTCCCAGTATATTTCAGAAAAGTTCAAAAGATGCTTTGTCTATAGGATTGAGTGGATATTCCCCTTGATGAAGGATAGAATAAGATTTGCTAAAGCTTCAAGAAAGAAGACTCTTCATTATAGACTTTGTGAGAAATCATATTTGAACCGTAGGAAATCCAATATATTAAAAGGGGATGAGGTGTTATGATGAATTGGTTGCTCCAATGCTTAGAGTTAGCCACAAAAAATACTCACCCACTCTTCCAAATAATATATTTGTCCCAAGACAAATATCCAAAATCGGTGCCACCAACAATTTCCACTCGGCCCTACCGATTTTAGACTTAGACAAATCATAGACAAACCCTACCACTCCGGTGCAACCGAAACTGCTTCGGTACTATCGAGTTCATGTGACCAACTTTTGTTGCCCCGATACACAAAATCAGAATTTCCGAGCTTGACTATCGGTCTAATCGGCCCGTTAGTCACCTTATCGGTGCCAACTTCGGTATCACTGAGTTGGCCAATTATGGTGTAACGGTTGGATTTTGTGTGCTGCCTATATATACCCCTCTACCTACCTCTCATTCGTAGAGGAAGCACTCAGAACACACATGTCGGCGTTGCTAGGTCGACACCTATGGGAATCCATGTGATTCCCTTGTGATCGTAAGGTGGGGAAAGACGACGTTAAGAGCGGAGCTAATGATCAACACCCGGCAAGCCTTTTTACCTAGGTTCGGGCCGCTTACACTTAAAACCCTACGTCCTGTTCGTCTGATCGTATTAAGTGTTTTGTTGTTCGTTACAGTGACTGATAATAACCGACTTTTGGCCAATGTCCAAAGAGTCTAACCCCTGGCGAATGACCGAAGGGCCTCCTTTTATAGGCAAAGGGGTCACCTATAGCGCTCGATGGTAGGTTCACGAGAAGTTACAGTGAACCTAGAGCGGTGCTTATCCATCTACCGCTGTCAGGTGCATTAAATGCACGTCTTGTATTTGTGTGCAATGTCCTGGTGAAGACATGTGTCCATGTGTTTCAACATCTAGATGCCGCGCTCGCGAATGCGGAATGCGCTAGAACTTGGGGCGGTGGCACTGTGGTAAGGGCAGTTGCCCTACAGTGCCTAGCTCGTCATCCCGGCAAGGGAGCTTACCGGGGCCTTTGGTCTTCGTCTCGGCAAAGAAGCTTGCCGGGGTCTTCGGTTGTCGTCCCGGCAAAGGAAGTTTGTCAAGGACTCGTGCTAGGTGGGTTCATCACGGCTTCTAAACGTGTGTGGCCTTGGTTATCCTCCCGGCAAGGCAGGCTCGCCGGGGCCTTGGTAATCTTGGGGGCACATCTTGTCTTAACCCTGTCGCGCCCTGCCGCCAGGAGCCCTTTGCGCCCGTGCACAAGTCTGGGGCACTAACTTCCCTAGTATTTAGTGCACCGATAGGAGCCCCCGGGCCTGGGCCACACACGTGCAGGGACTGTTGTTGGGCCAGGCCCAAAGAGGTGCAAGGTTCTTCTTGGTTGGATCTACTGGTGGTTGCCTTTCCCCATGTCACGCATCGGATGCGCGAAGTGGGAGGTCGTGCGCGGAGTGGCCTCTCCGCATCCTGAAACGCCTCTACCACGCGCGTGGCATGCGCAGTCATGGATGGACAGGTGGCAGCCGAGGCCTTGAAAGGCGCAGTGGTGGCTGGGCCCGCCCCCGCATGCATTGGCACATCTGGGCGGTTCTCTGTTCGCCCGGGAGCTCGAGCGATTGGGCGCGAGGGGTGGTGGCTTCTGGAGCAAGGGAGGCTAGCCCCCGTGACCCGTCCTATAAATTGGGAGGGTTTGCAAGGGGTTTTGCTCACCCAACTCCTTCTGAATCCACCAACTCCTCGATCTTGGCCTTTAGAATCTCCTCTTGTTTGTAGGTGGCGCTCACCCCTAACCATGGTTAGATGACGAGGTCGGCCACTATCGGCCGCCAGGGGGGTGAGGGGATCCCGTTCGGATCATGCCACAGCTTCTTGGGGTGCCGCGGTGGAAGACGGCCCGAACGCCCGTGGTGGAGGAAGGGTGAGGGGTCGAGGTCGTCGGTGAGGTCGAGGTCAGGGGAGGCGGAGCGCTACTCCAATGCCTCCTCCTTCGCCGAGGCTTTCTCCTGTGGCGGCCCACGACGGAAGGAACCCGATGGAGTTCCTTGTCTAGCTGCGTGGACCCATCCGGTCCCGCCTCCGACTCCCTGGTGTCTTCGTTGAGGCAATGGAAGGAGAGGGGGGCGACCCGGTGGCTCCGCATGCACAGCTGCGGCAAGGGTGCCGTGCCGGTGGGTGTGGAGCGCACTAGGCCTCGGTCCCTGTTCCTCGGCCATGGGTGGAAAAGCTTCGCTCGTGCGCATGGCCTATGGGATAGGCATGTTCTCCTTTTCAAGAAGGTGGCAGAGAACACGCTCTCCGTCAAGCTATATGGGAGCTCGGGTGCGCGTCTCGGCTGCTGCGAAGAGAGCTCGAGCGGGACTGAAAGCCCTTCCTTGCTTGGGAGTAGCGAGAAGGGACGGAAGATGACAATGGCGAAAGCGGGTCACGCCCCCTGCAGACACTGTCTGTATAAGGGGGCTGTCCTTGGGCTGACCGCTGGACGTTCCATCACCGTCAGTCTGTTGGTCGCTCTCTCCCACACCGGACCGACCGGAGCTACCTCATCTTCCTGTCAGCGCCCGGGCTTCTGCTCCTCCATCTCTTCGGGCTCCGTTCTCCTCCACACAATGTTGGTCCTAGAGGAACCATCCTGGATCACGCGGAGGGCCGCTCCATGTCTTCGTGAGCTCCAGCCTAGCGAGCATAGTTCCTCGCCAAGGACAAAAGTTCTCGGTTAGAGTAGATCATATCATCCTTGTGACAAGTTTGAGAATACCCCAAAAATCAATGAAAAGATTATTCTTCCCTTTTTCAATTCCGTTCTTTGTATGATTCGTTTTTGCATAATTTGGGAGCTTGCCGGCGACTACCGGCAAGGCTCCTTGCCGCGTTCGGTGCAGCCATGGAAATCGCCAAGCGCAGCTTGAGACGAAATTGGGTGCTACATAGCCGCTTGCTCTGTTCATCAGGTTCGCAACTGTTTGAAGGCGCTCTGTGGCCATTCAGGTTGTTTGGACGAGTTAGAAACAAAGACAAGGTGCACCGAACTTTGGGAAGGTCCCAGTATGCACAAACTCTACACACAAAGACTCGAAGTTTTCGAAGGAAAAAGCAAAGGATCTATCTACTCCAGATCTGAATCTTAAACTTAAAGACTTATCAGCTCACGCCATGGTTGCATGGCGTTTGAGTCTTTTGCCAGGGCATCGGAGCCCTCACCAAGAAGGGAGTCACCGCTCCCGGCGGCTTTTTCCTCTAGCAATGTCTTCTTGCCGACGGTCCTGGACCGTCGTTTGGAGGGAAAGCCGACTGGGGTGTAACCCCTTCGCTTTTCTGTTGCTAGGCTGTGCTTGTGGAGCCCCCGAGCGCTCTTTGGGCGACAATGCCACGCTCTCAGGGGTGCAACACTCGCACTAGAGCACGCACTAGGGCTTCGGGACTGTGTGGCGCATCCTCAACGACTATGCATCACTCCATAGAGGTGCGTCCGCCGGAGTACGCACGCCCTCGACAGCTGCGCGTTGGCCCCCGAGTGATGCATCGGCCTGACAACGCTGCTCTTGGAGTCTCCGCCTCCCTGCCCCGCGCACGCATGTAGCAACGCGCTCGCACATGCCTTGGGAAGCCGTAGAAGAACAAGGCGCCCGCTGCGGTACCCTTTTCCAGGAGAACGCGGCATAGCGCACAAACTTCAATGGAGCCGGTGTCGAGCTTGCTTTGATTCATGCGTCTCTCTGCCGCCCCCTACATGGCGCGCCGAAGATGTCGGCGTTGCTAGGTCGACACCTATGGGAATCCACCTCATTCCCTTGTGATCGTAGGGTGAGGAAAGACGATGTTAAGAGCGGTGCTAACAATCAACACCCGGGAAGCCTTTTTACCCAGGTTCGGGTCGGTTACGCGTAAAACCCTACGTCCTGCTCGTGTGATCGCATTAAGCGTTTCATTGTTCGTTACAGTGATTGACGATAACCGTCTTCTGGCGAATGTACAAAGAGTCTAACCCCTTGTGAATGAGCTAAGGGCCTCCTTTTATAGGCAAAGGGGTCACCTATAGCGCTCGGTGGTAGGTTCATGAGAAGTTATAGTGAACCTAGAGCGGTGCTTATCCATCTACCGCTGTCAGGTGCATTAAATGCATGCCTTGTCTTTGTCTGCAACGTGCTGGTGAAGACATGTGTCCAGGTGTTTCCACACATGGATGCCGCGCTGGCACATGTGGAATGCGCTGGAACTTGGGGGGCGGTTGCACTGTGGCAAGGGCGGTTGCCCTCGAGTGCCTAGCCCGTCATCTTCGACTTGGTGGGTTCATCACGCCTTCTAAACGGGCGTGGCCTTGGTTATCCTCCCGGCAAGGCAGGCTCACCAGGGCCTTGGTAATCTTGGGGGCGCATCTTGTCTGAACCCTGTCGCGCCCTGCCGTCAGGTGCCCTTTGCGCCCTTGCACAAGTCTGGGGCACTAAGGACCCCAATATTTAGTGCACCGGCAGTACACTTCATTACCAGATTCATTTTTATGAGAGAGAGTAACCTACTCATGTGTTGATATCAAGAGATTCAATTCCAACCATTTGAACATTTATTTCTAGCCTCCCCAAGTTGCTTTCCACAAGATCAATCTCTCCTGCCCCTCACAAATCTGAGAGAGAGTGATTTAGTGTTGAGGAGACTATCTTTAGAAGTACAAGAGCAAGGAGTTCATCGTTCTACCAAATCTATTACCTTTTGTAGGGTGATGCATCCTAGATTTATTAGGTGTCTCTTGGGAGCCTCCTACTTCGTGTTGTGGAGTTGAAACAAGATGTTTGTAAGAGCAAGGAGATCGCCTACTTTGTGAAGATCTATCGTGAGTGAGGCTAGTCATGTGTGGACGGAAGCCGTGGTGGAACAGTCAAGGCCACTTCTTTGTGGACCCTTGTGGGTGGGCCCTCCATGGACGCTTAAAGCCGTTACCCTCTCTGGGTTGAAGTCTCCACTAACATGGGCGTACGATAGCGCCACCTATCAGAACCATGCCAAAAATCACCGTGTCAACCTCATGTGTTTGATCTCCCTACCCTCCCTTTCGTTACACTTGCATGTTTTACTTTCCGCTACTATATACTCTTAGATGTGCATGTGTAGGGTGTACTTGACTAGTCATAGTTGCTAAAACTGGCCCACGCTAAAAATTGGGAAAAGGCTAAGTTTTTATCTTGTCAAGTAGTCCTATTACCGCCCCCCTCTAGACATACTTTCAAACTTACAAGTGGTATCAGAGCTTTGGTCTCCATTGCATTGGTTTCACAACCTAGGAGAGTATGACGTCTAGTGAGGGAAGTCATCACCATAGAGGTCCATACTTCGATATCACTAATTTTGCTAGTTGGAAGCATAAGATCAAAATGCATATTCTTGGATATAATCATGTCGTATGGGCCATTGTTCATGTTGGTGTGCAAGGCGATATCTTCAGAGACGGGCGAGAACCGGATCGTGATGTGACAGCAGAAGAAATGAAGACGTTGTAGTTAAATGCACTAGCCTCTGACATCTTATTCAACTACCTATGCCCCGAAGAATTTACAAAAATCAGTTGCCTAGAGAATTGGTACGTCTCAAACGTATCTATAATTTTTGACGGTTTCATGCTCTTATCTTGTCATCTTTGGATGTTTTATGTACCTTTTATATCTTTTTTTGGACTAACTTATTAATTCACTGCCAAGTGCCAGTTCCTGTTTTTCTGTGTTTTTGGCTCTTTTCAGATCTGATTTTGGAACGGAGTCCAAACGGAATAAAATCCCTGAAATGGTTTTTTCCCGAACGGAAGAAGATAAGGGGGCCTGTGGGCCAAGCCAGGAGGGCTGCAGGGAGCCCACAAGCCCCACCTGCGCCACCAGGGGGAGGCGGCGGTGGGCAGGCTTGTGGCCTCCCTGGCGCCCCGCTGACCTAGATCTTGCGCCTATATATTCCCTAAAAATCAGAAAAAAATTCAGGGGAGCCTCGAAAATACTTTTCCGCCGCTGCAGGCTTCCATTTCCGAGAGATCTCATCTGGAGAGCCTTCCCGGTGCCCTGCCGGAGGGGACTTTGGAGTTGGAGGGCTTCTTCATCATCATCATCGCCCCTCCAATGACTCGTGAGTAATTCACTTCAGACCTACGGGTCCGTAGTTAGTAGCTAGATGGCTTCTTCTCTCTCTTGGATCTTCAATACAAAGTTCTCCATGATCTTCATGGAGATCTATCCGATGTAATCTTCTTTGGCGGTGTGTTTGTCGAGATCCGATGAATTGTGGATTTGTGATCAGATTATCTATGATATATATTTGAGTCTTTGCTGATTTCTTATATGCATGATTTTATAGCCTTGTAAGTCTCTCTGAGTCTTGGGTTTTGTTTGGCCAACTAGATCTATGATACTTGCAATGGGAGAAGTGCTTGGTTTTGGGTTCTTACCATGTGGTGACCTTTCCCAGTGATAGTAGGGGCAGCAAGGCACACATTAAGTAGTTGCCATCAAGGGTAACAAGGTGGGCTTTGTCGTTGATATGAGATTGTCCATGTACATCATGTCATCTTGCTTAAGGCGGTACTCTGTTCTTTTGGACTTAATACACTAGATGCATGCTGGATAGCGGTCAACGTGTGGAGTAATAGTAGTACATGCAGAAAGTATCGGTCTACTTGTTTTGGACGTGATGCATATAGATATAATCATTTCCATAGATGACGTCACGACTTTGCGCGGTTCTATCAATTGCTCGACAGTAATTTGTTCACCCACCGTCTACTTGCTTTCATGAGAGAAGCCACTACTAAACACTACGGCCCCCGGGTCTATTCACATCTATCGTTTACACCTCCGCTTTTACTTTTCTTTGTTACTTTGTTGCTCTCAGTTCTCACTTTCTGAACAATCTATAAGGGATTAACAACCCCTTCATAGCGTTGGGAGCAGGTTCTTTGTGTTTGTGCAGGCACTTGTGATACTCCTTCACTGGATCGATACATTGGTTCTAAAAACTGAGGGAAATACTTACCACCGCTGTGCTACATCACCCTTTCCGCTTCGAGGGAACACCAACACAAGGCTCCAAGGCCACGGGGAAATCCTTTGCATATTTGCCTAGGAAGTCCCTAAAGGCGTAACCGTAGCAGAAGGATTATTGGTGCCGTTGCTGAGGATAATCAAGACAAGAACAGTCTCCCGTCAGCACGTGTTTCTGGCGTCGTTGGAAGGTCTTTTGTTGCAGTAGCAGAAGTATTTCTCGCGCCGTTGCCAGGGAGGAGAGATCTATCCAAGTAGGCCTCACAAACTCATCTCCTTCATTTACTTTTTTGCCAGTTTCCTCTCGTTTTCCTCTCCCCCACTTCAGATTTGCCGTTTTCATTTGCCTTTCTCCTTTGCCGTTTTCTTTTACCTTTGCCGTTTTCCTTTGCCGGTTCTCTTGCTTGCTTGTGTTCTTGTTTGTTTGTTGAAGTCATCATGGCTGAAAACACCAAACTTTGCAACCTCTCGAGCACTAATAATAATGATTTTATTAGTACTCCGATTGCTCCCACCACTAGTGCGGAATCGTATGAAATCAACGCAGCTCTGCTCATTCTTGATATGAAAGAGCAATACTCTGGCCTTCCTAGTGAAGATGCCGCATACCATCTCAATACCTTCATTGAGCTTTGTGATATGCAAAAGAAAAGAAATGTGGATAATGACGTGATTAAGTTGAAACTTTTTCCTTTCTCGTTGCGAGATCACGCAAAAACTTGGTTTTCTTGTTTGCCTAAAAATAGTATCGATTCTTGGGATAAGTGCAAAGATGCTTACATATCCAAGTATTTTCTGCCGGCTAAGATCATCTCCTTATGTAATGATATCATGAATTTCAAGCAACTTGATCATGAACACGTTGCACAATCTTGGGAGAGGATGAAGCTTATGATTATAAATTGTCCCGCTCATGGCTTGAGTTTGTGGATGATTATACAAATCTTTTATGGTGGCTTGAATTTCGCTTCTTGCAATATCTTGGACTCCGCCTCAGGTGGAACGTTCATGGAAATCACGTTAGGAGATGCTACAAAACTCCTAGACAATATCATGACCAACTACTCTCAGTGGCACACTAAAAGGTCGCCTGCTAGTAAAAAGGTGCACGCTATAGAAGAAAATAACTCGCTTAGTGCTAAGATGGATGAGTTGATGAATTTGGTTGCTAGTAGAAACGCTACCGTAGATCCTAATGACATGCCACTATCTTCCTTGATTGAGAGTAGCAACGCTAGTTTGGATGTGAATTTTCTTGGTAGGAACAATTTTGGCAACAACAATGCTTTTAGAGGAAACTATGTTCCTAGGCCTTTTCCTAGTAACTCCTCTAACAATTATGACAATTCCCACAACAACACTTATGCAAATCACAACAAATTACCCTCTGATTTAGAGAGTAATATCAAAGAATTCATCAACTCTCAAAAGATTTTCAATGCGTCCATAGAGGAAAAACTACTCAAAATTGACGATTTGGCTAAGAGCGTTGATAGGATGTCTTGTGATATTGATGCTTTGAAAGTTAGATGCGCTCCTCCCAAGGTCAACTTGGATGAAACTTTGAAAGCTATGTGTGTCTCCATGAATAAGAGCAAAGAAAGAACCGCCCAAATTCGCGCTAGGCATGAATGGTTTAAAAGGGTGTGTTCTAGTGATGCAAATCACGAAGATCTTAAAGTGCTTGGTGTGTCTCCTCCTGAATCTTTGTTTTCGCGTGTCAAACCTATTTATGGAGGGGCTGGATATGAATCCACTTTGGTTGAAAAATGCCCCAATGATTCGGAGTCCACCTATCTTGATGATAAAGGTGTGGAGAGTGGAGTAGAAGAAATCAAAATTTTGGGTAGTAATGAAACTCCAACTTTGGATTTCAAGGAATTCAATTATGATAATTGCTCCTTGTTTTAATGCTTTTCTTTGATGCAATCCATTGCAAACTCTCCACATGCTTATAGCCAAAGCAAAGCCTTTCCCGTGCATATCATAGATGCTATGATGAAATCTCTTGAAGAGAAGCTCGAACTAGAAGTCTTTATACCTAGAAAAGTTCATCATGAGTGGGAACCTTCTATCAAAATCAAGATAAAAAACTATGAGTGCAATGCTTTGTGTGATTTGGGTGCTAGTGTTTCCGCGATTCCAAAGTATTTATGTGATATTCTTGGTTTTCATGAGATTGAAGAGTGTTCTCTTAATTTGCATCTTGCGGATTCTACTGTCAAGAAACCCATGGGAAGGATCGATGATCTTCTTATTGTTGCAAATAAGAACTATGTACCCATAGATTTCCTTGTACTTGGCATAGATTGCAATCCTTCATGTCCCATTATTCTTGGTAGACCTTTCCTAAGGACTATTGGTGCTATCATCGATATGAAGGAAGGGAATATTAGATTTAAATTTCCTTTAAAGAAGGGCATGGAGCACTTCCCTAGGAAGAAAATAAGTTTGCTTTATGAATCTATGATGAGGGCTACTTATGGTTTGAGCACCAAAGATGACTATACGTGATTCCATCACCTTTTGCCTAGCTAAGGGCGTTAAACAAAAGCGCTTGTTGGGAGGCAACCCAACGAATCTATCCTTTTTCTTTCTATTTTGTGTTTTCCACACTTTTATAATTCTGTTATGATTGTGTTTTTTGTGTTTCTTTTTTCATTTGTGCCAAGCAAAACCGTTATGATTAGTCTTGGGGATGATCGTTTGGTCATGCTGGAAAATATAGAAACTTTCTAATCACGAAAAGAATTTTCATTTTTTTCTGTAAGAGCTTTTGAGTAGATTCTTTTTTATGCTGATTTCTACGCAAATCCTTCAGACTGTCGTAATTTTTCAGAATTTGTGAAGTACCAGAGGCATACATAATATACAAATTGCTACAGACTGGTCTGCTGTTAACAGATTCTATTTTTGTTGTGTTGGTTGCTTATTTTGATGAAACTATGGATAGTATCATGGGATATTAGCCATGGAAGATTGAAAAATACAGTAACCCAACATCAGCACAAGTAGAATTTAAGTTTGCTACAGTACCTAAGGAAGTGGTGGTTTGCTTTCTCATACTACTGTTATCACGAGTTTCTCTTTAAGTTTCGTGTTGGGAAGTTTTCAAGTTTTGGGTGAAGTTCTTATGGACAAAGAGATAAAGAGTGGCAAGAGCTCAAGCTTGGGGATGCCCAAGGAACCCCAAGAGATTCAAGGATGTCGTAAAAGCCTAAGCTTGGGGATGCCCCGGGAAGGCATCCCCTCTCTCGTCTTCAATCCATCGGTAACGTTACTTGGGGCTATATTTTTATTCACCACATGTTATGTGTTTTTGCTTGGAGCGTCTTGTATCATAGTAGTCTTTTATTTTTGTTGTGTCACAATCATCCTTGCTGCACACCTAGAGAGAGAGACATGCACACACCGTGATTTTGTCGAGCTTCACTTATATCTTTTGGTAGACAATTCAGCTCACATGTGCTTCACTTATATCTTTTGAGCTAGATACTTTTGCTCTATGTGCTTCACTTATATCTTTTAGAGCACAGCGGTGCGTGGCTTGGTAGTTGATCTATGCTTTAAAAGTAGTCTCAAAAGGGGTAGTTATCCAAAGGGATACGAAAACTTCCACCTTCATGTGCATTGAATAGTTAGAGAAGTTTGATTCCTCTCAATTAGTTTTGAGATATAGTTGTCGTAACATTGAAGTTATGCTAGTAAGGTGTTGCGGATCTACAAATACTTGTGTTGAAGTTAGTGATTCCCGTAGCATGGACGTATGGTGAACCGCTATGTGATGAAATCTAAGCATGATTATTCTATTGATTGTCATCCTTTACGTGGCGGTCGGGATCACGCGATGGTTTATACCTACCAACCGTTCCCCTAGGAGTGTGCGTTGAATGCTTTGTTTTGATTAATAATAAAACTTTTGCAACAAGTATATGAGTTCTTCCTGACTAATGCTGATTCCATGGTTTAGATGCACTTTCACCTTCCACCATCACTATCTTCTTAGTGACGTGCAACTTTCGCTGGTGCACAAACCCCACCATTAGCCTCCCTAAAAACAGCCACCATACCTACCTACTATGGCTTTTTCAAAGTCATTCCGAGATATATTGCCATGCAACTACCACCATGACATGTGCCATCACGTCTACATTGCCATTGCATGATCGTAAGATAGCTCGCATGATGTTTCCATTAATGTCTATGCCATGCTAGATCATTGTCACGGTACACTACCGAAGGCATTCCATATAGAGTCAATGTTGCTCTAAGTTTTGAGTTGTAAGTGTGATGATCATCATTAATGGAGCATTGTCCCATGTGCGGAAATAAAAGAGGCCAAAGAAGCCCACCAAAATAAATAAACAAATAAATAAAGAGGCCAAAGAACCCACCAAAAAAATGAGAGAAAAAGAGAGAAGGTACAATGTTACCACTTTTTCCACACTTGTGCATATTAAGCACCATGATCTTCTTGATTAAGAGTCTCTCGTTTTGTCACCACCATATAGCTAGTGGGAAATTTGCATTATATAACTTGGCTTGTATATTCCAATGATAGGCTTCCTCAAAATTGCCTTAGGTCTTCATCAGCAAGCAAGTTGGATGCACACCCACTAGTTTTCCTTAAGAGCTTTCACATACTCTTAGCTCTAGTGCATCATTTGTATGGCAATCCCTACTCATTCACATTGATATCTATTGATGAGCATCTCCACAGGTCATTGATATGCCTAGTTAATGTGACTATCTTCTTATTGTTTTGTCTTGCAACCGCCACCACACTCCACACCATCTATAGTGCTATAATCATGGCTCACGCTCATGTATTGCGTGAGAGTTGAAAAGGTTTGAGAAAGTAAAGGTGTTAAACAATTACTTGGCCAATACCGGGGTTGTCCATGATTTAAATTCGTTGTGCAATGATGATAGAGCATAGCCAGACTATATGCTTTTGTAGGGATAACTTTCTTTTGGCCTTGTTATTTTGAAAGTTCATGATTACCTTGCTAGTTTGCTTGAATTATTATTGTTTCCACGTCAATAGCGAACTATTGTTTTGAATCTAATGGATCTAAACATTCACGTCACATAAGAGGAGTTACAAAGGACATCTATGCTAGGTAGCATGAAAGCATCAAAAATTCATTCTTTATCACTTCCCTACTCGAGGACGAGCAGGATTTAAGCTTGGGGATGCTTGATGCGTCTCAAACGTATCTATAATTTTTTAAGGTTTCATGCTGTTATCTTGTCATCTTTTGATGTTTTACGTACCTTTTATATCTTTTTTGGGACTAACTTATTAATTCAGTGCCAAGTGCCAGTTCCTGTTTTTCTGTGTTTTTGGCTCTTTTCAGATCTGATTTTGGAACGGAGTCCAAATGGAATAAAATCCCCGAAATGATTTTTTTCCCGAATGGAAGAAGATCAGGGGGCCTGTGGGCCAAGCCACGAGGGCTGCAGGGAGCCCACAAGCCCCCACTCCGCCACCAGGGGGGAGGTGGCGGTGGGCAGGCTTGTGGCCTCCCTGGCGCCACCCCGACCAGATCTTGCGCCTATATATTCCCTAAAAATCAGAAAAAAAAATCAGGGGAGCCTCGAAAATACTTTTCCGCCGCCGCAAGCTTCCGTTTCCTCGAGATCTCATCTGGAGACCCTTCCTGGCGCCCTGCCGGAGGGGACTTTGGAGTTGGAGTGCTTCTTCATCATCATCATCGCCCCTCCAATGACTCGTGAGTAGTTCACTTCAGACCTACGGGTCCGTAGTTAGTAGCTACATGGCCTCTTCTCTCTCTTCGATCTTCAATACAAAGTTCTCCATGATCTTCATGGAGATCTATCCGATGTAATTTTCTTTGGCGGTGTGTTTGTCGAGATCCGATGAATTGTGGATTTGTGATCAGATTATATATGATATATATTTGAGTCTTATATGCATGATTTGATATTCTTGTAAGTCTCTCCGAGTCTTGGGTTTTGTTTGGCCAACTAGATCTATGATTCTTGCAATGGAAGAAGTGCTTGGTTTTCGGTTCTTACCATGTGGTAACCTTTCCCAGTGACAGTAGGGGCAGCAAGGCACACATTAAGTAGTTGGCATCAAGGGTAACAAGGTGGCTCTGTCGTTGATATGAGATTGTCCATCTACATCATGTCATCTTGCTTAAGGCTTTACTCTGTTCTTTTGGACTTAATACACTAGATGCATGCTGGATAGCGGTTGACGTGTGGAGTAATAGTAGTACATGCAGAAAGTATCGGTCTACTTGTTTTGGACGGATGCCTATAGATATAATCATTGCCATAGATGACGTCACGACTTTGCGCGGTTCTATCAATTGCTCGACAGTAATTTGTTCACCCACCGTCTACTTGCTTTCATGAGAGAAGCCACTAGTAAACACTACGGCCCCCGGGTCTATTCACATCTACCGTTTACACCTCCGCTTTTACGTTGCTTTGCTACTTTGTTGCTTTCAGTTCTCACTTTGCGAACAATCTATAAGGGATTGACAACCCCTTCATAGTGTTGGGAGCAGGTTCTTTGTGTTTGTGCAGGCACTTGTGATACTCCTTCACTCGATCGATACCTTGGTTCTCAAAACTGAGGGAAATACTTACCATCGCTGCGCTACATCACCCTTTACGCTTCGAGGGAACACCAACGCAAGGCTCCAAGGCCATGGGGAAATCCTTTGCATATTTGCCTAGGAAGTTCCTAAACGTGTAGCCATAGCAGAAGGATTCCTGGTGCCGTTGTTGAGGAGAATCAAGACAAGAACAGTCTCCCGTCAGCACGTGTTTCTGGCGCCGTTGGAAGGTCTTTCGTTGCAGTAGCAAGAATGCAAAGGAAATTTCGGATACTTTGATTGATATGCACGAAGGTACTGATTCTGTCACAGAATCTAAGTTGGATGTGCTTCAAACTCAGCTTGACAAGTTCAAGATGAAGGATGGTGAAGGAGTCGCTGAAATGTACTCGAGGCTAGCTCTCATCACAAATGAGATTGCCGGCTTAGCAAATGAAGAGACGACCGACAAATTCATCATCAAGAAGATACTTAGAGACTTGAATGGAAGATATGACACCATGTGCACATTAATCCAAATGATGCCCAACTACATAGATCTCAAGCCTACTAAAGTCATTGGAAGGATTGTTGCTCATGAAATGTCTCTCAAAGAAAAAGATGAGTTGCACAACTAGTCAAGCGGTGCTTACAAAGCTTCAGTCAATTCTCCCACTACTACAAGTGACAACCTTGTTACGAATGAAGAGATAAGACTCATGGTCATAAAATTCAACAAGTTCTACAAGAGTAGAAGCAAAGAAAGAAGCTCAAGCTTAAGACATGATGACAAAAGTTCGTCCAGTCATGACCGAAACTGCTGCAACAGCGGGAAGCCCGAACACTACTCCAATGAGTGCTCGGCTTCCTACAAACGAAGAGAAGAGTCACATCAAAGACGAAGCTCAAGAGATGATCCACCTCGTAGAGATAGAAGGATTAGAGAAGATCATTATAAACAAAGACACTCCCGGAGAGGCAAGGAATCAAAGAAGAAGGACAAATACGCGAAGAGCAGCTCTAGAAGAAGACATCAAGCTCATGTTGGTGAATGGGTTTCTAGCTCTCAGTCTGACAATCAATCCGAGAGAAGCTATCACTCCAACTCTAACTATAATCAAGATGAATGTCTTGTTGGCATTGCACTTGTTTCCTCCAACTCCTACGACATATTTGATTCACCAAATGAAGGGATTGAAAACTGCTTCGTGGCAAAAGGCCCCAAGGTATCACACCCCGAATATTTTGACTTTGATAGTGATGCGGATGACTTATTAGGAAAAGATGACCTGCTTCTTGATAAGACTAGTCATAATGCTGAATATGAACTTGCTGATTTTTATGCTAGTAAAGAGAAATCGAATGATGATGATAAAAGAGAGAAGCTAAATTTAGAGAAAGAGCATGAGTTCCTAAAAGAAATAAATGATCATCTTAGAAAGAAGAGTTCTTCTTATCTAGCCAAATGATTACTCTTATCTAGTTTTGTTCCACAAGTTAAACCTAAGAACACTAGTAACAAAGGCGAAAGTTTCTTCGTCTAGTAACAACAATGCTGAATCTAAATCAAGGAGCACTCTTGATATTGTTGCTAGTAGCTCTCTTGATTCCACTAATGATTCTCTTAGCCAGGTTACACTTGAGCAAGAAAACGATTTATTGAAAGAGATTATAGAGAGAGGTATCTTCAAGAGTCTTTTCGAAATTAAGAAATTTGAGGAAATTGTGCGCAAGCAAGGAGGACATCGGAAGAAGCAAGGTGTTGGCTACTTCAATGCCAACAGAGATGTTTGGGAAGAAAGTCCCTATGAGATTCCTCAGTTTGTTACTCAAGAGGAGAAGTATGATCCTACTCCTCCCAAGGGAACAAGCTCATAAGATGGCCTTCTACCACAAGACCACCAGGGCAAGGGAAAGCTTCAAGAGGACATTGACTCATTTGAAGAATAGCTCCAAGCCAAGGTTGAGTGGGTTCCCAAGGACACTTCTAGTACTACCTCATTTAGTGCTACCACAATTCCAATGATTCCCATCATAGTGATGTGGGTCCGCAAGAGGAAGAAATAGAAAGTTCTGGACGGGTGACTCCGCTAATGAAATTCACTCCCATACATTTTGGCAATAACTTTATGAAATCAACCTCAACGATATGCGTTGGTTCAAGGAGTCACACATTCCCTCAAAGGTGAGCAAGGGACAAGGTAATTAAAGCATGTTTGGACATCAATTCCCGTGTATTGCACTCCATGTCCATAGATATCTTTGTGTTTGTTCCTTTTGCTTTGGGAATAACACATGTAGGTGAGAAGTGTTAGAAACAACAAGGATTGCTCCCAACTCAAGATGATTTTCATCAACATTGAGCATCCACCACTACTTCACCTACTTGAAGTCTACTATGACAAAACCCAAGGTTAGTTTGTCCCTCTTAGGGGGGATGTCATATCAAGGGGGAGCTCCACTCTAAATCTTGCGTATAATCATCTCCTAAAGATATGAACACATTAATGTTTTATATAAAAGTGGTAACCCACTTGTGCTTAAACGATGAGTATGACCTATGATAAAGTATTTTTACTTGACTCCAAAGTCAGTACACTCATATATAGATGACTTCGTCATCACCAAAGTGCCTCATAGATGTTAGGATGTCTATGCATGTTCATCATGATTATATTTGACATCTTATTGTGTGAGCATGTTGGTCTGCATACCTTTTCTCATTCGAGGATATCCAATTGTTGCTATTTGGATTTTGATTTATGTTTTGCCAATGGGATAGACAAGAATGCCTAGGACTCTTCTCTAGCTATCTATGCTTTCTCGTCTCATGTTCTATACATGCTTCATCACAAAACTTGAACAAGCACTTCTCGATCCCTGTGTGCGAAGGAGCACTCGGAATTCTGTATCGACCAAGGCTGCATTCCAAAACCTCTTTGTGAATCTCGGTGCAACCAACCCCACAATCTCGGTTCCGCTGAATTACCAATGTTGATCTGGCTTTTCAATATCGGTACCACCGAAACCACTATCTCGGTTTCATGGAGTTTCCATGTCAACTGACAATAGCGAAACTCGGTGGCACCAAAATCTTAGTATCGGTGACACCGACAGTGACGGGTATATATCCTCGCAGATCCGATGTTTTGAAACAACTACTCAAACGTTTTGTCCCCACCACTATATATCATCGCCTTTGCATCCCCGAGCGCCTCCGCCGTTCGGATTCGCCGACGCCGACGGAATCCTCGCCACCGTTGTCTAACGGATTCATCACCGAATTAGGGTATGAATCTGAACCCTCTTGCACTCCTTAATATGATTCTTGCGCATTAGGCATTTTTCCCATCCATAATACACAGTTCACAATCTTCCTATTCCAAAAGAAAACTCCATAGATTAGAGAACGAAAGAATTTTGGATCTGATTTCCTGCAGCATATGTCTCGGTGATACCAAGTTGGAAAAATCGATTCCACCACTTTATGTTCTAGGGTTTCTGAGAACCGCTTCTGTGAGACCGAATAGGTCTTTTCGGTCACACCGAAAAGACTGCCAAAATTTCGGTTTAGCAGTCTCGGTGTCTCCGGAAAACCCAAAATTTCGGTTTAGCAGTCTCGGTGTCACTCTGAATTCAAATTTTGAATTTTTTTTGTGTTTTGTGATGATCAACCCTTCTGCTCCTCTTTATCTATTTGATAGGGTTGCTTGTCATGATTTGCTAGTCTGTCTGTCTGCTTGGTCTGCAAGATGTGAGGATCTGATGATAGCTTGTTAAGATGGATTCAGAGACAAGTCCTCGGAGGGCCCCTTCTGATCCAGGCACCCCCAGTTCCCATGGCTTGCCCAAGGCTGCTACAAGGAGAAGAATAAAATTGAGTGCTGATGAAGAAGACTCACACTTTGTTCCTATTGAGTATGCACTATTGGAATTGAGAAATTTGCCATCTGCCATGCCTTTGTCGTCTGCTGACGCATGGCAAAGATCCTCTTTGCCGTCAGCTGGCATAAAGCAGACGGCAAAGAGGTTGCTGATGGCAAAGATTTTATTTGTCGTCGGCCACCTCTTTGCCGTCTGCTGACGCATGGCAAAGGCCCCAGAGGTGGACGGCAAAGAGAACCCAGACGGCAAAGGGTCGCCACCCTAACGGCCGAAGCCCGCCCCACCCCACCCACCCCTTTGTCGTCCGCCTCCCAGCTTCTGCAGACGGCAAAGGGGGGCTCCCCCTAACGGCACCCAGCCCCCACCCCCGCTCCCCTAACGGCACGCTGCACCCCCGCTCCCCTCGATCTCCTGCATGTCTGGCGCCCCTGCCCACAACACCGCCGCCGCCACCACCTCCTTCATTGCTCCGGCCCACCGCCGCCGCCCACGACTGGAGCTCCCTGCTCCCATCCTCCCCACGTCCCTCCTCCCTGCGGCCCTCCTCCCCGCGGCCCTCCTCCCCGCCGCCCACGACCGGAGCTCCCCGCTCCCCTCCTCCCCGCAAAGGGGCGTCACCCCCACGGCCGGAGCTCGCCCTCCCCTCCTCCCCGCGCACGTCCTCCCCACGCCCCTCCTCCCCGCCGCCCAGGGTCGGAGCTCGCCCTCCCCTCCTCCCACTGCCCTCCTCCCACTGCAGGTAAGTTTTTTTTCTTTTTTTCCTGTTTCTTCTTTTAAACTAGTAGATAGTATATAATATAGACATATAGTGTGTAGAAGAAGAGGAGGACAATAAATATAATATAGAAGAAAAGTCACCACTCTAGCTTTTGTTAAAGTGTTCTGTTAAGTCTCTCCATTCCGGAATACAATAAATATAGTTGATGCACATAACAACATGGCTGAACAATCATCCATGGATAGTCAGATATGAAACCAATTAAATGTATAGTAGAAATTGAAAGGCAGGGACGCTAGGTCCTACCACGGCTCGTTGGTGAGACACAGTAGCGTCAATGAGATTAGGGATCTCGCTAGTGGCTCCAAGACAATCGAGTTGTAAGGTGGACATCGGTATATTGATAGGAAAGTGTGGTAAATCGGTGAGGTGGATGCCTGCATTGCCGCAGGACAGATATGAAAGCCGGCGAAAGTAAAACAAGTTTTAAGTTCTAATTTGACAACTTGCCAACAACATATATCAGCCTAATAATAATCAAATTTCGGGGTTTCCACTAAATGCCCTACAACCTTTTTCCAGTTTAAAAGTCCTATATAATCCTGGAACCGGTGATCTAAGGTACAAAATGATCTGAACAACGCTTTGAATCTCTTCCCTTTCTTACTGGAAGGTTGGGGACCGGAGCCTGTGGCAGCACATCGCAACTCCTGCACAGATGCACCCTCTGAAATTTGGTCAAATATTCTTACTCGATGTTTCTAACTTTCTACTCGTTGGAACTTGGAAGTATGAAATAATAAAGGTCTGAAAATGTAGATAATATGAATACTTAGTTGGTGTTCCTTATGGTGAAACTGATACATAATGGATGAAATTTGGGCCTGAACTCTTTAACGGATGACTTTATTTTACTGCTACTTTGAGAGCTCATGGCCTAAACTCTTTATTTCTTGTGCCCCCATAGGTAGCTAGGCAACATGAGTGATCGTGCTTGGATGTACACTGGTTACCCTAGTCAGAAAGACATGAGCCATGAATGGTTAACAAAAACCAGGGGGTTTGTGAGAGCCGCATTTGCAAATGGCCAGCATAAAACATGGTGCCCCTGTCCCAACTGCGACAACTGGAAAAAGCAGACAGAGTTTGAAAAGGGTAAACACCTGCAGAAGTGGGGTTTTACGCCTAATTATACGGTGTGGACTTTTCATGGTGAGTTTTACCAACGTGCCAGAGCTGAGGTGATTCGTCGTCGCACCGACGAGCATGGTACCGGGATTGAAGACATGGTGCAAGACTTTGATGATGCTCGTGATTCGGACGATGAGATGGAGGAATCTGCAAAGGCCTTCTATGAAATGTTGGAGTCTTCAAAACGTCCTCTCCACGAGCAGACTGAGCTTTGTCAGCTGGATGCCATCGCGCAAGTAATGGCTCTGAAGGCTCAATTCAACCTTGGCAGAGAATGCTACGACGCGATGATGACGATATTTGGACGCTTTCTACCCAAAGGCCATGTACTGCCTGCAAACCTGTACCAGTCAGAGAAAATCATCCGTGTACTTAAGATGCCCTATGAGAAGATACATGCCTGTGAGAATGGATGTGCCTTATTTAGGCTTGAGTATGCGGCCTTGAACTATTGCCCCATTTGCAATTCTTCCAGGTATACTGTGGTAGACAACGGCATGGGTGAGAAGAATCAGACCAAAATCCCCATTAGTGTTCTTCGATATCTGCTAACCGTACCAAGACTTCAACGTCTTTTCATGGTCGAAGAGATGGCCACACAGATGACATGGCACAAATTGGGCAAAAGAACCGAACTAGATGCGGATGGGAACAAGATCCTGGTACACACTTCGGATGGTTTTGCGTGGAGGCACTTCGATGCATTACATAAGGATAAATCGGAAGATCCAAGGCAACCTAGAGTTGCCACCAGCACGGATGGGTTCAATGTGTATGGTATGACGACAGCACAATACAGTTGTTGGCCTGTATTTGTCATTCCACTAAATTTGCCACCCGGAGAGATTATGAAAAGAAAGAACATTTTCCTGACGTTGATAATTCCAGGGCCCAACTATCCGGGGAAGAATATGAATGTGTACATGCAGCCGCTTAAGGATGAGTTGCAAGAAGCCTAGGATAATGGGATCAAGACCTACGACGCGGCTACCAAAACAAATTTCAAAATGCATGTGTGGTACATGTACTCGATGCATGATTATCCGGCGTTTGCGCTATTCCCTAGCTGGTGTGTGCATGGAAGGTTCCCGTGCACCACATGCAAGGCAGCTCTTCAGTTCCGTTGGCTGCAGGCTGGTCGCAAGTATTCTTGCTTCGACATGCATAGACAATTCCTCGATCCTGACCATAAGTTCAGAAAAGACAAGAAGAATTTCATCAAAGGTAGAGTTGTCAAAAACATTGCACCAGCTGCGTTGACAGGCCAACAGACCCTTGATCAGTTAAACGCTCTCGAGCCTGATCCTTTGCGTCCAGGATACTTCAAAGGGTATAATACAGAACACGCCTGGACTCACAAGTCATGCTTATGGGATCTCCCTTACTTCAAAGACCTCCTTTGCCCACACAACATTGATGTGATGCACACTGAAAAGAATATTGCGGAGGCCATTTTTGGTACATTGTTCGGCATAGAGGGGAAGTCAAAAGATAATCCTAAGGCTAGAATCGACCTGGAGGCTCTATGTGATAGACCGTTGCAAAACTTGCGACAACGGAAGGGAAAGCAAAGCATAGCGAAGCCAAAGGCATGGTTCAATCTTGAAAGGCCAGCTATGAGGGAAATGCTATTGTGGGTGAAAATGCGGTTGATGTTCCCGATGGGTATGCTGCGAATCTAAAGAGGGGAGCGAGTCTTGAGAAATTGAAAATATTTGGGCTCAAGAGTCATGATTAGCACATATGGATTGAGCGGGTAATGCCGGTGATGTTGCGTGGCTTTATCCCTGAGGATGAATGACTAGTACTGATAGAGCTGAGCTATTTCTTCCGTTCTCTTTGTGCAAAAGAACTATCGCCTGGCGTGCTAGATGAAATGGAAGAGTTGGCGCCGGAGTTGATCTGCAAATTAGAAAAGATCTTTCCACCGGGCTTCTTTAATCCAATGCAACATTTGATTTTGCATCTCCCGACCGAGGCAAGTGTGGGGGGGCCCGTTCAAAATCGATGGTGCTACTCAACTGAGAGGATGCAGAAGACGCTTCGAGCTAAGTGTAAAAATAAACGTAGAATTGAAGCACCGATGGCCGAGGCATTCATTACTGAGGAGGCGGCAAACTTCGTGACAACACACTATGAAGCCAAAAATCATCATTTGCATAACCCGAAGCCTCGGTACAATGATGGCGATCGAGAAAAAGTTCGATCCAACCTCAGCCTATTCAAAGGTAAGCTCGCACCATCCGGTGCTTCGAAAGGGAAATCGTTGGATGTCGAAGAATGGCGGACCATTTCATTGTATATCTTCACCAACCTAACAGAAGTGCGGCCGTACATCGAGTAAGTTCTCGGTAATTTATTGTTCCACAACTTCTAATTGCTTTGAACTACTCTTATTCCCGGATATTTGATATAGTCGATACGTCGCCGAATTCTCGGATGGAGCGGTCATCGAAAAGGATTCCGTCGAAGAGTATGAGCTTCTCGCAAAGCATGGAGGAGACTATCCCGGTTTCATCTCTTGGTTCAAACAAAGGGTAATTTATTACCATTAAGGGCCCATTTGATTTATTGGTCTAATTTGCGGCTAATGCATCCATTCTTTCGTATTAAACTTGTAGGCTGATGCAGAGTCTATGGACGCCGAGTTGAGACAAGTCGCTAATGGTTTTGACTATAAGGTCCGTTCATTTGACAAATACAACATCAACGGGTATCACTTTCGTACCTTTGGCAAAGAGTTATCTATGCCCGACCTAAAGACTACAAATTGTTCTGACTCTGCTATCGGCGAAGGAGACACCGAGTATTATGGAAGAGTTGAAGAAATTTATGAACTTCTATTCTATGGTGAAAACCCACCGACCGTCGTAGTCTTCAAATGTTATTGGTTTGAGCCGAGGGACCCTAGAAGGACTCATGAACATATAGGACTAGTCGAAATCAACCAAAACACCCACTTAGATGTTCCCGATGTCTATATTACGGCTCAACAGGCGACACAAGTTTTCTATCTATCGTGGGCCTGCCAAACTGATCCAAATCTCAAAGGTTGGGATGTCGTTTATGAAGTGCCACCACATTTTAGACCACCTACCCTCAATGAAGAGGATTACGAACCTCACATTAACCCAGGCACATATGAAGGAGAATTCTTCCAAGAAACACGTATGTCCAAGAAACGTTTCAAGAACCGCTCTACTTCACCCCAGAACATTGAAGTAGACAGCGACAGTGAATCCGTCTTAACCCCTGAGCCCGAACAGGAAGAGCTGGAAGAAGAAGAGGTTACTGCTGCGGATGACCTGTCACTTCTTGACCGATTACATAATGGTGGCCTTCCACGTGTTCTTCGTGATAGTGATGATGATGATGCATTTATTGATGATAGTGATGATCATGATGCATTTATTGACCCCGAAGCATATATAGACGAGGACGATTGTTATTAGTTCATGTCAGGTATTCAACTATTATACTATATATAAATTTTTGAGTTCATGTTAGGTATTCAATTTTTATTAGTCATGTTGGTATTTATGACGATGATACACTTAAATTATATACATTTTATTACTCCTGTTGGTATTTATGTTGTACTAATTTCATTTACTCTTTGTCATGACAGGTGTTGAAAGATGGTGGTAAAGGGTCGAAAGCACTCCGTGGCTGCTTCTTTGTCGGCGGGTGATGGGATGGGTACTTCCATTCCTGCCTCACCTCTTCGGAGAGTGTTGCTCTCTACTTTGCAAGGAGCTCCCCCCGTGAGAGGAGGTTGACCCCCCGCGAAGCCGAGAGGCACTAAAGGTACACGTTGTATTCATGTTGGTATTTTATGTTGTACTCATGTTGTATGCATATTGGTATTTATATACATTTTATTACTCATGTTGGTATTTATATTGTACTAAAGGTACACGTGGCCGCGGGAGAGGTAGGGCTACACGGTCTCCGCCACGACCCCAAGCTGATTCACCTGAGCACAGGACTTCTAGGGTGGATTCTTCTGAGGTGGAGGCTACACGGTCTCCGGTTCACGAGCCTCGGGTCGACGAGCCTCAGGTCGACGAGTCTTCGACCCACGAGACTCCTGTCCCAGAGGCTTCCTTCCAGGCGACTCCGGAGCAAAGCAGGGATGAGGGTATGTCCCAAGACATCCAGTGGGATACCTGGCCTGAGGCAAGTGGCCATACTGGTAGCGACGAGGAGCTGGGTGAGGGGGCTACCGTCTACCAGCGTGGTAGTTCGGGGCTCCCGCTCGTGCCAGCGACCCCCGAGCAGAGGTGGTCGATTAGGCGAAATGGGTAGAAGTAAGTTAATTTACTCTTATTTAACCTTTTGCCTTCGCGTTTTCTCAAATATCTAATGTTTTGGCTTTAATTTGTCATACTGTAGGGGTTGGATTGTTGCCAAGGGTGTCCGCAAGCCCAATAGCGTCCTTGGTGTTCTTTGCCGTCAAAACTTCCCAGGGTTTGTTACGTTGCCCGGTCGGGAGCGAGAGGTAGGAATGACCTGGGAGCACTACTTGGGTGCCCCGGCCCCGCCGGAGGTGGAGATCGACGATGTTTTGTGTGACACGAGGGCGGACATGGTGATCCGAAAGTTCTGGGTAATTTCTCTTTCACACAATTATAAATCAACCATAGCTATTTATTGTACTAATCGGTGTTGTCTCGTTTGCAGACCTACTACAGGTGTGAGGAGGGATACGAGGAGGACGCGGCAAAGGTTATCGAAACCGAATGTCACCGCCTACTTCAAAACTTTCGGCACGAGGCTCGGGTGCAGGCTGTTCGAGACTACTATGCCACGCGGCGTATTAGGCTTGACAAGGCGAAGTGTCGTGATGCTAAGATGGAGAAGGAGCATTACATGAAGGTAATTACATATTATTAAGGCTTTGTAGTTAGTTTCCCTTATTTGGTTCTTACGCACTCAAATTTCTCTTTATTAACTTAGGTGCCCCCGAGATGGTGTGTGGATAAGATGAATTGTTGGGAGGCCTTGGTGGATCAGTGGTGCTCCGAAACGTAGGAGGCCAGCCACAACAACACCATGGAGAGGCGTGGCAAAATGGTTGGCGTGCCACACCATCAAGGGAGCGTCAACTTAATCCAATTTGCGAGAACTGGGTATGTGGTTTTCTTCATGCCTCATGCAATTCATTCTTAATGCTATCTTGAGCCCTTTACCAATACAATTTTCCTCTCTCTCTCTCTTTTAGGCGTGTCACAATAAGACGGAGGCGCCACAGATGTACGACCTGTATGCGATGGCCCATACTGCCTCGTACAAGAAGGTCAAGGCATTCTCTGAGTCTGACCTCGAGCACCCAGAAAACTTCACCAACATCTCCTCCCACGACAAGCTCGTGAAGTACAGAGATCACGGGAAGGCGAGGAAAGGGGAGGACTTTAACCCGAGCGAGGGGCCTATTGATCCAGAGCTGGTGATGATAGCTGGCAACGGGAGGCCCCATGGCTCGATCTCCATTGGACACGGCCTTATACATTGTCCTAGCTCTCTCCGGCAGATAAAGGCACGCCAAACAAGCTCTTGTCCGGAGATAACACGTCGTCCACGGCCAGTCGAGCTCGCCATCGAGGTTAGTTTAATGGACTCAAATATCTTTCCGCATTATGTTGTGCGTTGGAACCAATATGATTACATTGCTAACAATGAGTTTTGTTGTAGGCTGCTATTCAGAAAGAGAGAGAGGCAATGCAGGCGGCTATGGCGGAGAAGGATAAGGAAATTATGGAGCTGGAGGAGAGGACTACTGCATTGGTGGAGGCGGAGAGGGCACAGAATGATGCGTCTACCAGGGCCATATACGAGCTCTTCGTGGTAAGTTTCTTCTTCATGTTATTTCAAATCTTGCATTTGAATGTTCGTTTCATTAATAAATAAAAAGTTTGACTTGTCGAAACCAAATGTGCAGTCTATGTGCGAGAAGAACGGCCAAGTCCCTCCGCCGATGCCAATCGTTAACGTGGCGGGGACGGTGAGTTTCATTTCAGTGGAGTTATCTTAAGAGTGTCCTCATGCTAACTACACATTGCAAACGATGTTTGGTGCAGAATATGTCCCGAAACGCATCGCACGACCCTTCTACAGTCGAGCCTTCTCTAGGGCAGCCTTCTCCAGGGCAGCCTTCTCCAGGTGAAACAAGCCAGAGCCACCATGCTTGACCCTAACTTAGGTATGTTATTTCTAGTGTTTTAATAAAAGATAGCTAGATGACATAATTAGCTTAGTTATCTCCAAAAAGACCTATTTAATAAAAAAATGACCTATACTTAGCTAATTATCCTCGAAATGACATAATTAGCTCAAAAAGGCATTCTTAGCCAATTTAGCCCGAAGAAGGGGACGAGAGGAGAAGAAAGAGGAAAAATGAAAGGAAGGAAGAAGAAGAAGAGGAGAAGAAGAAGAAGGAGAGGGAGGAGGATAAGAAGAAGGAGAAGAAGGAGGAGAAGAAGGAGAAGGAGCTCCTCCTTCTCCTTCTTCTTCCTCCTTCCTCCTTCTCCTTCTCCTTCTTCTTTTTTTCTTCTTCTCCTCTTCCTTCTCCTTCTCCTCCTCCTCCTCCTCCTCCTTCTTTTACTTCTTCTTCTCTTTCTCTTCTTCTACGTAGCTTAGACTCATCCAACAAAGCCTAAATTGGCTAAATATCCATCTAAATGACATAATTAGCTTAGTTAGCTCCAAAATGGTCTATTTAATAAAAAATGACCTATACTTAGCTAATTATCCTCGAAAAGACATAATTAGCTCCAAAAAGGCATTCTTAGCCAATTTAGCCCGAAGAAGGGGACGAGAGGAGCAGAAAGAGGAAAAATGAAAGGAAGGAAGAAGAAGAAGAGGAGAAAAAGAAGGAGGAGAGGGAGGAGGATAAGAAGAAGGAGGAGGAGAAGGAGAAGGAGCTCCTCCTTCTCCTTCTTCTTCCTCCTTCGTCGTCCTTCTCCTTCTCCTTCTTCTTTTCTTCTTCTTCTCCTCTTCCTTCTCCTTCTCCTCCTCCTCCTCCTCCTTCTTTTACTTCTTCTTCTCTTTCTCTTCTTCTACGTAGCTTAGACTCATCCAACAAAGCCTAAATTGGCTAATTATCCATCTAAATGACATAATTAGCTTAGTTAGCTCCAAAATGGTCTATTTAATAAAAAATGACCTATACTTAGCTAATTATCCTCGAAATGACATAATTAGCTCCAAAAAGGCATTCTTAGCCAATTTAGCTCGAAGAAGGGGACGAGAGGAGAAGAAAGAGGAAAAATGAAAGGAAGGAAGAAGAAGAAGAGGAGAAGAAGAAGGAGAGGGAGGAGGATAAGAAGAAGGAGAAGAAGGAGGAGAAGAAGGAGAAGGAGCTCCTCCTTCTCCTTCTTCTTCCTCCTTCCTCCTTCTCCTTCTCCTTCTTCTTTTCTTCTTCTTCTCCTCTTCCTTCTCCTTCTCATCCTCCTCCTCCTCCTTCTTTTACTTCTTCTTCTCTTTCTCTTCTTCTACGTAACTTAGACTGATCCAACAAAGCCTAAATTGGCTAATTATCCATCTAAATGACATAATTAGTTTAGTTAGCTCCTAAATGGTCTATTTAATAAAAAATGACCTATACTTAGCTAATTATCCTTGAAATGACATAATTAGCTCCAAAAAGGCATTCTTAGCAGATTTAGCCCGAAGAAGGGGACGAGAGGAGATGAAAGAGGAAAAATGAAAGGAAGGAAGAAGAAGAAGAGGAGAAGAAGAAGAAGGAGAGGGAGGAGGATAAGAAGAATGAGAAGAAGGAGGAGAAGAAGGAGAAGGAGCTCCTCCTTATCCTTCTTCTTCCTCCTTCTTCCTGCTTCTCCTTCTCCTTCTTCTTTTCTTCTTATTCTCCTCCTCCTCTTCCTCCTTCTTTTACTTCTTCTTCTCTTTCTCTTATTCTACATAGCTTAGACTCATCCAACAAAGCCTAAATAGGCTAATTATCCATCTAAATGACATAATTAGCTTAGTTAGCTCCTAAATGGTCTATTTAATAAAAAATGAACTATACTTAGCTAAGTTCTCTCCTAAATAACATAATAAGGCTTACGTAGCTGCAACATGACCTATTCCCCCTAACTTAGGAGCTAAATGGCGTATAATTAGCCTAGCTAGATCAAAAATGGCTTAATAAGCATAGTTTGCTCCGGAATGACCTATTTTACCCAAGTTAGCTCCGAAAAGACCTATAGTTAGCTAGGGTTCCACCTAAATGATTTAATTAGCTTAGTTAGCTCCTAAATGGTCTATACTTAGCTAATTTCTCTTCGAAATAACCTATATATACACTACTTCATCTAGTATTATTCTTCTAACTTTCTTATTTGTCATTTTGCAGATTACCTTCACTTCACGGGAAACTTGGAAAATATTGATGGAATGCTTGAAGATGATTTCTTGTACCATGGGTTGTATTGAAACTATTGTAGTATATGAATATATGAAACTTTGTATGCACGTGGATGAAACTGGTGTAATATATGAAACTTTGTATGCACGTGGATGCAACTTGAAAGCTGGATATAAGAGGTTATTTTAATATGGTTATGAGTACGGAAAGAAATTTATTTATGTCAAATATATATATATATATATATATATATATATATCCTGATTATTATTAAAAATGCTGGATATAACAAAAAATAAATAAAAAAGGGGCTGGTTTCCCTCTTTGTCGTCTGCCCCCACATGGCAAAGAGGGGGAGGCAGACGGCAAAGGGGGGAATCTGCCCCCTCTCTCTCCCCTCTTTGCCGTCTGCCCCCACATGGCAAAGAGGGGGAGGCAGACGGCAAAGGGGGGAATCTGCCCCCTCTCTCTCCCCTCTTTGCCATCTGCCCCCGCATGGCAAAGGGGGGAGGCAAACGGCAAAGGGAGGAGGCCTGCCATTAACACTTAACGGGGACGTTGCACCCTTTACCGTCCCAGTTAATTTGTCGTCTGCCCCCTCATGGCAAAGATTCTTTGCCGTCCGCTTTGGGAAAGAAGACGGCAAAGAACCTCTTCACCGGATTTTTTTTTACCGTCTACTTTGCCGTCTGCTGACCGACGGCAAAGCCTTTGCCGTCTGTGGTCGCACCCTTTGCCGTCCGCTTTGGCAGACGGCAAAATTCTGAATTTCAGCAGTGATGCTCTCCAAAAGTAGAAAGAGAAGCATGTTGTCAATAAAACTATCAGGAAGGAGTACTCTGAACCTTCTAACATGAGAGCTCCATAGTTTGCAAGGCAAGGGACACTTACCCTTGAGAATCCTCATAAGAAGGCTGGTGGGAAGAGAGTCAGGAAAATGACCATTCATGTCATTGGTAGACAAACTTCCATGTATGAGGACCCAGCTGAAACTCCTGCTGCTGAGGAAGAGGAAGTACCAGCTAAGGACCCTCCTGCAAACAAGAAAGAGAAGCTTATGGCATATGCTATGAAGACTTCTGCTCCAAAGCCTTCAGCTCCAAAGAATCTTGTAGCTACCAAGAGGACTACAAAGGACATACTTGCAACTGCTAAAGAGAAAGGCACTGCTTCCAGAGCCTTTCCTGTAGAGGAAGATGTGGAGAATGCAACAATTCTCATGAAGTTAAGGCCTCATTTGCCACTTCTGAATGAGGCTCATCCAATAGTTGAGGACATGAAGAAGAGAAGAGATGTCGGGCTGAGGAAGTGGAGAGCTATTGATCCTTATGTCGTGAGGATAAGAACTGCAGTTGATCCCATATTCCATACAAAAGAACAACAAGACTTTTATGAGATAGTTCCATATGAAAAATGTCCAGCAGTTAGTGACATGAAATTTGTTGACTCGAATTACATCGAAGCTAATGAATATTTATTTCCTCATGTAAGAGAGAACTTCAATCTTGTTGACATTGCAAAGTTTGTTGGTAGAGAGATGACTGCATGGATTAATGAAATGATTATGCAATTTTGTTCAACAAGTCATTTCTATTCAGACAACCCAATTGTGTGGATGACCGATGGCCATAGATATGAAGCCATAATTTAAGAATGGGCTAATATCATTGGTGCTATAAAGTCACAAGCAGAGGTCTTGGATGTGTATTCATAACCAAAGAAGAATCACAACTCCATGGCCAATATGTACAAACAGTGCCAAATGGCTCCCTGCCATCTCATAAGCTTGGGTTTATCTATTTCTTGCAAGTTGGAATAACCACTACAAACACTATCTTGAGGCATAGCCTAATTCCCAAATCAGGTGATGACAAAATTATTAGAGGCTATGCCATCAATAGGCTGATTCATTTAGACACCCACACTCGCTTCAAAGTCATGGATTTGATTACTGAGACTATCAGGAGAACTTCTGCAGGTCAGAAGAGATCTTGCGGATATGCAACATACATTCAAATGCTCATCAATCCCAAGATTGGCAAGCATGCATATCAGCTTGATCATCCTCATTTTCTACTACAAACAGAATTCGAGGATAATGAAGTTGTGATGGATGACACTCATCCGGATTCATCTACATCTAGAGAGGCTACAGAGGCAGCTGCTGCAGAGATTGCTAAGAATGCTCCAGCTCCACCACCACAGCTCAAAAGTAGGAGGAAAAATGTCGTTCTTGGTCAGCACCATCCGAGGGATGGAGAAGAATATTTCTGAGATCATGCTAAACCAGAAGAGCCTAGAGAGGATCGTGGAAACGAAGTTCCATGACCTGGATGTGAAGGTTATGGCGTTGACCACTACACTCAAACAACTTCAACATGAAGTTGACTCGGTGCAGATTCCAAGCTCACATGATGATGATGATGATGATGACGATGATGATGATGATGACTCACCTCTTCATACTACCACACGTTTCTCGACCCAGGCCAGGTCAGCGACCGTGCCAATACCAAAAGATAGATCGTCTTCATTAGCTCAAGCTTCAACTCCTGCTCCACCACCTCGAGTGTGTACACCTCTAGCTCCTGCTCCAGCAACATCAACCGAAGCCTTCGTCGATGCTCTCTTGTATACTCCCACATCTTCTACCAGACGAGATCATGCCCAGAGAGACACTTAGATTAGACCTTTGAACTTTTTGGTACTTGTTGCCAAAGGGGGGAAATTGTATAGATCATAGGGCTTCAAGAGAGGGAGGCTTTTGACTTTATTTGCTCTCATTTGGTTTAAGCTTTATTTGGTCTTTTGGATGACATTATCTACTTAGATGTGTGTTTGATCATACACTTTTATTGTTTGATGCTACTACGTTATTACCTTTAAGCTATCTACATCATGATCATTCACTTGTTTGTGGTGCTATGTGCATTGCTATTCATTCTTATCTCTTATGCGCACCACCAACTTGTATGTGACATGGAAGAGTAACCCATATTCCTAATAGATTGTGCATTTGCATTCAATGGAAAAATTAAAAATAATGCACAAATTTAGGGGGAGCTCTTGTTTTTCACATACCTCTCAAAGCGTCGATGTTAATCATTGATTATATCTTTTCTCGAACCTTTGATCTAAATGTTTTCAATTACCAAAAAGGGGGAGAATGAAAGCACAATTGCTCCCTAAGGTGGTTTTGGTAAGTAATCACAACATATGCATCATTGGACTAATGCGATTTTCCAAGTATATTTCAGAAAAGTTCAAAAGATGCTTTGGCTATAGGATTGAGTGGAGATGCACCTTGATGAAGGAAGGAATAAGATTGGCTAAAGTTTCAAGAAAGAAGACTCTTAATTTTACACTTTGTGAGAAAATCACATTTGAGTCCATAGGAAAGCAAATACTATTAAAAGGGGATGAGGTGTTCTGATGAATTGGTTGCTCAAGTGCTTAGAGTTAGCCACCAAAACTACTCAGCCACTCTTCCACAAAATATATTTGTCCCAATACAAATATACAAAATTGGTGCCACCAACCATTTCCACTTGGCCCTACCAATTTTAGACTTAGACAGATCCTAGCCAAACCCGACCACTTCATGCAACCGAAACTACATCGGTACTACCGAGTTCATGCGACCAACTTTTTGTTTCCTCGGTACACAAAATTGGAATTTCTGAGTTTGAGTATCGGTGTCGCTGAGTTGTGTCATCTGACCATTAGTCAACTTTTCAGTGCCATTGAGTTGTGTATATCGGCTCCACTGGGATTCAAAGTTGCTGCCATTTGAGCAAGTCGGTACCATCAAGTTTGTAACTTTGGTGTCACTTAGTTGGTCAATTATGGTGTAACTATTGGATGTTGTGTGCTGCCTATATATACCCCTCCACCTACCTCTCATTTGTAGAGGAAGCACTCAGAACACACACGTCATTACCACATTCATTTTTGTGAGAGAGAGCCACCTACTCATGTGTTGAGATCAAGGGATTCCATTCCAACCATTTGAACCTTGATTTCTAGCCTCCCCAAGTTTCTTTCCACAAGATCAATCTCTCCTACCCCTGCCAAATCTGAGATATAGTGATTGAGTGTTGAGTATACTATCTTTAGAAGCACAAGAGCAAGGGCAAGGAGATCGCCTACTTCGTGAAGGTCTATCTCGAGTGAGGCTAGTCATGTGTGGACGGAAGTCGTGGTGGAATAGACAAGGCCGCTTCTTCGTGGACCCCTTTTGCTTGGATCCCTCCATGGACTCTTGCAGCCATGACCCTCTGTGGGTTGAAGTCTCCACTAGCATGGACGTACGATAGCGCCACCTTTGAGAACCATGCCAAAATTACCGTGTCAACCTCATGCGTTTGATCTCCCTACCCTTCCTTTGTTTACACTTGCATGTTCTACTTTCCACCGCTATATACTCTTAGATGTGCATGTGTAGGGTGTACTTGACTAGTCATTGATGCTAAAACTGTCCCACACTAAAAAAGGGAAAAGGCTAAGTTTTTATCTTGTCAAGTAGTGTAATCAGCCCCCCCCCCTCTATACATACTTTCGATCCTACACATTTAGCTCATAGTTTAGTTGAGCATTGCTCCTTGCAATACATCCCCCATGCTGATGATGCCTCCATGTGAGAAGACCCCCTAGTGGATGTCAAGGCCCCTATGATAGGGAAGATCCCTAGTGGATTCAACACCTCATCTCCCTATGGGATTTGGGATGAACTCTAACATGTATCATGTTTCCCTTGTGTGTGGTGAGTCTAGTGGATGTGTGATTGGACTTGTTCTTGAGTGTTTCCTCTTGTGATTTGTCCCCGTTCTTCCCCGTGTTCTTCATGTTCTTGAGGTTTCCCCCTCTATTTCATGAAATATTGATATCTAGGGGTTCCACCCCATATCACTAGTTGTAAAATGTTGGGACCTTCGTCGCTGAAGTTGCCACCGCGGACATTTTTTCCATGGACCGGCTATCCCCGGAGTTGCAACCTACTTGCTAGATGCTCAAATTGGGAGAGGATTTTCTTGCATTCGTGCCAAGACCATGGGTGAACGATCTGCCACCACTGTCGATAGTGTTGTGATAATGGCAACACAACTAAAGTGGTCGTTGGAGGTTCTATGGTGTGTAGGGGTTGTTGGGGGCATTTCTCCTATGTGTGTTGCAATGAGTTCATCCACATTTTCCACATCCTCCATGGCCATATATACACAGTGGGAAGGGAGGTACACGGAACATTATGCGGTGGCGATGAGGGTGGCGAGGTGCAACCTGCGGCGTGATTGGTGATCAATGACGGCGTCCCATGAGGGGTGGTGACCCATGTGTTACACTTGCATGAGGGGAGCGTCATTGACACCTAATGCCGGGTATGCACCCCTGACTAATAGTACTTATGTTATGTGAGGAGTAATGTTATATGAAATGAAACATGCAGGCTTAATGAAGAAAGTTGCACAGAGATGTCAAGATTGGTGTTGGCAATAGAAAAAATGAGCAAATGGGGTTCCTTAGCTCTAGGAAGGATGTTGATGGGTTCCGTGGAGCAATGTCATGTTTTAACAACAATTTATTGGGTTCCATTTTCTGGTGAGGAAGATTTGATGAACCACATGAGCGAAGTTCGCATGTTCATTCCATTGATCCTTCCTTATTCCGCTCAGTTCTGATTCATTTAATTTTGCACTTACCCATGGTTTGATGGATCGAGCCATTTAGTGACATCACTTGCAATATAAGAAATATGATATAGCCATAAAATTCATATGTTTTTTGTTCCAATAAAATATAATCATGATGAAGGAAGAAGATTTCTAAAATGCCCATGGAAACGCATGGGCATTCTACTAGTTTTGGTAATTCCTATGGAAATCCATATAATAAGAATAGTATGCCATTAAAGAATTTATTAGTTCTCAAAATATGTTCAACACTATGGTAGAAGAAAATTTGCATAAAGTTCAAAATATGGCTAGAAATATGGATAGGATTGCTCATGATGTGGAAACTCTTAAAACAAAAAATTTACCACCTAAGTATGATATTAATGAGTCCACTAAATCTATCAAAGTATCTATTAATTGAAGTAAGGAGAAGACTACTAGGTTGAGAGCTAAATGGGAATTCTTAGAAAAAGCTCTTCCATCGGGTGTTTATGTTAATCATGATGAAGATCTTAAAATGATTGGTGTTTCTCCTATTGAATCTTTATTTACTAATGTGAAAATTGATGATAGAGGGACTGTATATGAGTCAACTTTAGGTAGAAGGCATCCTGTTTGTTCGAAGGGTGATGATTCTAATGATAAAAAGGAAAAAAGTGGGTTTGCAGAGGTCAATACTTTAGCTAGTGATGTGCCTACTATTTTTATTGCAAGGATTTTAATTAGGATATATTATCTTTAGTAGAATACATTTCCTGGTTGCAATCAAAAATTAGCTCACCCAATGCCTATGGACAAAATAAAACTTTTACCTAACATATTGTAGAACCAATGGTAAAAGCATCTTGAGGAGAAACTTGAGTTAGAAGTTTCAATACCAATAAAATTGCATGATGAATGGGAACCTACTACAAAAAATAAGCTTAAATGGTATGAACTTAATGGTTTCTAAGACCTTGGTGCTCGTGTTTCTACTATACCTAAATCTCTAAGTGATGTGCTTAGTCTCAGTGATACAAGATTGTTCCCTTAACTTGCATCTTGTGCATTCCACTATTAAGAAACCTTTTAGTAGAATAAATGATGTGTTTATTCTTCCTAATAGAATTTATGTGTACGTATATTTTCTTGAGCTTCATATTGGATGCAAGTCGTCTTGTCCCATAATACTGGGCAGACCTTTCTTACAAACTGTAGGTGCTATTATTGATATGAAGGAAGGAAATATAAGATTCCAATTCTCACTAAATAAAGGGACATAACACATCCCTAGAAAGATAATTAAACCACCTTATTATACAATCATGAGGGCCACCTATGGACTCAAGGTCAAAGATGATATCACTTCATACTATGCATTATGCCTAGCTAGGGGCATAAAACAATAGCGCTTGTTGGGAGCAAACCCAATAGTTACGTATTTTTTCTAATTTATGCTATATTTTGTTGACAAAATTATTACTACTTTAATTATTTCGTATTTATGTTTTAGTTAGTATTTGTGCCAAGCAAAGCCTTTGGGATTGATTTGGATGACCGTAGAATTGATAAGGTGCAAAACCAGAAACATTTACGTCCAATGCAGGATTTCTCTGGTTTTACTATAACGCCTTTTTATCTGTATTTATACACAACATTGATATCGAATTGCCTAGGTTGTCCTAATTTTTTAGAATTTTCTGAGTTACATGTGACAGCCCGAGACCGACGCTCCAGAAGATTCCCCTTTTATTCCGCTCTCATCGTGTGGTTCGTTTGTCTGCTGCATGCATCATTCGCATTATCCGCATTGCATCGGCACTCTGTTGCCGCCAGTTTTCAAAACTTGCATCCGTTATTAGTTGCCGGTTCTCTCTGTTCTCGTTGTTGCCCGTTTTGAGCCCGACCACACTCATACCGCCCGCGGCATCGTAAAAATCTTGTTTTTAAAAGTGTGTTTAAAATATTCTATGATTGGGTTAACTTCACTTAATGTGTAGTGTTTCATTCTGTGAATTGCCATGTCATGCCATGCATAAATTAAACCGCTCATGCATCATTTGTGTCGTGCATGAGCCATGGTGAATATCGTGTGTTGATTCTTGTTTCTGGTTTGCTTCGTCTCGATAGAGTTCCGCAAGCGTGTCGGAAAGTGAGGACCCGTTTGACTACATCGGTTCGTCTGCTTCATGGATTCATTCTTCTTTCAAGCGGGATCTCAGGCAAGATGACCATTTCCCTCGATACCATTACGATCATTGTCGTGCTAGTTGTTTCGTTTCTATCGTGATGTCTTGCTGCCTATCACATGTAAAATATCAGCCTCCAACATTGCCATGAAAACCTTCAACCCGTTCACAACCTAGCAAACCACTGATTGGCTATGTTACCACTTGCTTAACCATGTGTTAGCGTTGCTAGTTGCAGGTGCAGTTGCTTCCATGTGATAACATGGGTTCCTTGTTATATCACCCTATTAATTGCAATATAATATAATGCACCCATATACTTGGTAAAAGGTGGAAGGCTCGGTCTTTCTAGCCTGGTGTTTTGTTCCACCTTTGCCCCCTTAGTTTCGTCTACCGGTGTTAAGTTCCACAAATGAGCGCTCCTAACATGCTTGGGGTTGTTATGGGAACCCCCTAGATTCTCGTTTTGGGACAAAGCTCGTGTGGCAAGGCCCAACTTTGGTACTATATTTGCCTAACATAATAACTTTGTTAATACTGAAAAACATAGGGAGTTAGCGCTACTCGAGGAGTAATTCAACATAATATAGGGAGGGCCAGTGCTGAAGGTGTTGGTCCAAAACAGAGCTGTTTGCGGGGCCAACCCGGGGCAAGTCGGGTGATGTCTATCATGCCACCGTACGCTGTCCTTATCCGTCGTGTCCTGAGAACAAGATACGCGGCTCCTAGCGGGATTGTCGACACGCCGGGCGGCTTTGCTGGACTTGTTTTTACCTTTATCAAGCGTCTCGTGCGAGGGATCCCGAGGATGCTTTGGGTTATCTCGAGGTTGAGGTTTTCCAATAGGAACCCGAGGAGGTCACGGGTTTCCCAGATAGAGGTCCTTCCATCGCAGCGTGTGGTAGTTTTTGATGGACTAGTTGGAGCACCCCTGCAGGGTTAAATCTTTCAGAAAGTCGTCCCCGTGGTTATGTGGCAACGTGGAAACTTTGTTTAACATCCGGTTCTAGATAACTTAAAATTTAACTTAATTAAAACTTGCCAACTAAGTGTGTAACCGTGACTATCTCTTTCGCGAGCTCCTTGTCCGATCGAGGACACAGTGGGGTAGTGTATGACGTAGGTTGGTGTTCAGGATCATTCATTTGATCATTAGTAGTTCATGTCCTCTATGTGTAGATCATCCCCCTCTTTATTCTTGTACTCGTAAGTTTGTCACCTTACATAAATGCTTAGTCGCTTGCTGCAGCTTCACCACTTAACCATACCTCACACATTAAGCTTTGCTAGTCTTGATACCTTTGGAAATGAGATTGCTCAGTCCCCTGTGGCTCACAGATTACTACAAACACCAGTTGCGGGTACAGGTAAAGGATATTAGGATGTGAGCGCGATGATTGTTCATTTGGAGTTTCTTCTTCTTCCTCTTCGTTGATCTAGGATGGGTTCCAAGCCGGCAGCCTAGGATAGCAAGGATGTACGCCGTTTTTTTTCTCGATTGTTTTCGTCTGTAGCCGGACCCTACTCTTCTTCGTGCTATTTATGTATTGTACTGATGTGACTCTAATGTATCTTGTGGCGTGTGTAAGCCAATTCCATATACCCTTCTCTTAAGTACATGTACTTGTAACGATATCCATTCTTGCGAAACGACGAAATGTGCTTCTATCCCTGTCGAGGCCCTCGTGCCAAACTAAGGATAGGGTGGCATCTTGGGCGTTAAAAGGTATCAGAGCAGTACCGACCTAGGAGCCCCCTTGATTGATCGAACTTGGTTGAGTCGAGTCTAGTAAAAACTTCTTTGAGTCTAGTTATATATCGGAGAGTAGGATTCTTTTTTCTCCTCTTCTATGCTCTGGTGAGGAATCTTGACATAATAATTTTAATTATACTCCTCTTCTCACTCAATTTTTTTAGTATCATTGTGGTTACGAGGGTCTGAGATAGATGAAGTTCCGAGATTCTGGTTATGTGTTGACTGATGTGATACACTGAACGGGTTAGTATAGGACTTGAGTGATATATTACTCCTTGTATCCGTGGACCTGATTGCATGACCAGAAATTTCGGGAGTTCTTAGGTGTGAATTCAAGTAGTCACTTATAGGACAATCTCCCAACACATGCATGATGTGAGGTTGGGGTTCGACATCTAGTGGATTCGTTTGTTCACGGTCGTTTTAGAGTGGTTCTTGTTCTGTCTTAAAGAGTCCTTGTAGCTTGCTACAACTCGAGGACGCTTCGTATGTCGTGTGCACTTCCTTGTACATGATGGCTACTGTAGGATAGAGCCCGTGCGATCCTGTTCACGAAAATATCTAACGAAATCTCTATCATGAATTTGTTCTCGCTTGTCTCGTAAGCCTCTTCCTTGTTTTTGTTGGAGTATGGTAATTCGAGTTGCTTTGATGTCAAACGGTCATTTCATTTCTTTCCAAGAGGTATTCTCATATTTTTACGAGAGTGCTAATTCTTTTGCTCAATCAAGTTGTTGTGTCAATTATTTTGCAACAGGTTTGCTTCTCTTCAAGTAATTCTATCCTGTCCAATTTTACAAGATCAATCTCTTATTTCTTTCTGGAGTTCTTCTCATCTGTTCCAAGTGGTATTTGTTTTCCCCGCCCTCCCGCCCTTTTTCTTCAGTGATTATCATCCAAGTGCATTTCATTTCATTGTTGCTTCCGCTATCTTTTCTGTTCTTTTGTTCCCGGTGGATTCAATTCAAGCTGTCAGTGTTCATCATATCTTTTTTTCATCCTCTAATGATTTTTGTGTTGGATATTCTTATCGGCCTATCTTGTTTATTCATTCCTCATTTCTCTATCCGGAGTGTTGAAAATAGCTCAGAAGTTCTTGTTTTCAATCCTTTCAATTATTTCGAGGGCCTCGCCTCATCTAGTTTTCATTTGTACTGTTGCAATATATCTCATCCTAAGCAATCTTTTCAATGGTGGTTTGTTTGAGTGGGCCCATAACCCACAGGCTTTTCCCAGGATCTTATCTGGCTCTTGTAATCTTTCCAGAGTTCTTTAATTATTTTCAACTATGACGTAAGTATGAATTTCATCAGTCATATCCCTTCTCCAAGATCTATTTGAATTTAATCTCATAATTGGCTCAACCTTTCATTCTTCATTATTCCGGAGTGTCTTAGTATTCTTGGTGTTGTTTCTCGTCATCATTTTCAGCTTGGAAGACCGAAGGAGTGTTTCTCTGAATTCTTGGTCCATTCTCTTGAAGATTATCATTTCAGCTTTCTGGCATCATCTTGAATTGTTCCCAATCATGAGAATCCATATCTTGCTATACGATGCATTTCTGAGTTGTTTTCATTCTTGATACTCCGAAGGCCATCAGTTCAGAAGATTTCTTCATTCACAGCTTTCAACTTTCGTTCTCAAATTCTTCTCAATTGTTGTCTCTTCTTTCGTCTCTCAATTATTCTTGTGCCTCATTAAAGTTTTCTGTTAGGCGGCTCAAGATCTGTCGTGGTTTTGTCACGACAGATGTCCTCGTGAGAGAACTTAGGTGTGAGGCCATCACACCTATGTGGCGGCTTGAGAGGGGTTGGTCGGAATCGAGAGATGCGAGTTTACCCAGGTTCGGCCCCTCCGATGGAGGTAAAAGCCTACGTCCTTCTTGTGTTTCATTGATGAAGATGATGATCTCGATTACACGGGTGCAGACCCGCCACCTCTAACCTCGTGGGTGTCTAATCTGTCTATCTCATGATTTGTCTTGTCTAGACCTAAGTTGTGAATCTTGTCCCTCTTGGGGCGCCTTACCCCTCCTTATATAGGTGGAAGGGGTAGGTTTACATGTAGAGTCCTACTAGGAATAGGAATAGGACTAGTCTCTCATGAATCCTAATCCGGGTCTTGTTTCCTTCTTATGGGAGTCCTTCCTCTTTTTCGGCCTTCTCTTGTGAGCCGGCGCTCTTGGCCTCTCTATGAATCGCCTTATGCCAGGGTGTACGTCGGGCCTTGGGCCTTCTTCATTCTCCTGAGTCGCCTTATGGGGTCAAATATGAGTCGCCCACGAGGTCGTTGCTGAGTCGCCGGTGAGTCGCCAAGTCCTTGGCGGGTCAGACTTCAAGCCGGGTAACACCATGGGGTATATCCCCAACATTAACCCCTAGGTTAGCTTGAATTTATTCATGGTAAGCTCCTGAAATAAGAATAATAAATATGTTAAGGGACTGGCTTGCTCCTCTGGCCGGCTTGATGATTTACTGAAGTGGCTCCTTGAAAAATCCGGGTTTCTTCTTCATATTATCGAGTCGTCTTCACAATCATCTTGTTGGTACGTGTCCTTTGCAATAAATACATAAGCCATTGAATAGGCCTCCAGTGCTTGGCTTGATGAAAATTTGGGGAATAAGGAATCCACACAATGTTGAACCAGCTTTCTTGCTTTGGCGGGTTATGATTGAGAATGGCGGGTCCTGATTGCTAATGGCGAGTCATGATTATTGGTAGTGCCCCGTCAAACAACTGAACTCCAATTGACTATATCGAATTATTGGGGATAAAGAAACCCGTGTGATGTTGAGCCGGTCTTTCAATGCTTCAACTAGATAAAAATATGTTGAACCCGTCTCCCAATACTTCACCTCCAAGACGAAATGAAATGTGCTCTTCAATTTTTTGATATATCCATATTACCTGTAGCCCCAAGGGCCGGGTCATCAGTGTGTGATGGGCCGTGTCTTCGATTTGAACCTCATGATCTGTGAAACAACTTAGTGTTGTAGCCCCCAAGGGCCGGGTTGTCTTACTTGTGGCAACCTGGGACTTTAGAAATTATGATGTGAATAGTGTAGCCCCCAAGTGACGGGTCGATTGCTTGCGGCAACTCAGGAATTCCATGTTCTTCTCCTTTGAATATAAAACATCATATGATGTAGCCCCCAAGGGCCAGGTCATTATAAAAATAATGAGCCGGTTCTTCCTTGAATCCATACTTGAATAAAGAGCGACCTATAGCCCCCCAGGGTCGGCTTATCTCCTTGAAATAGTCGGGTCTGTTGATGATGTGATGATTGGAAAGAGCAGTTTGCCTTAGCCCCCAAGTGTCATGGCGCATGCTTGCAGCGACATGGGACTTTCATTCTTCGATGTAATATTGATTTGAATAATGTAGCCCCCAAGTGCCGGGTTGTGTGCCTGCAGCGACTCGGGACTATTCCTTCCATTGTAGAATAAAATCATATCCACTATGTGGGCTGATGATACCTTTGTGATCAAAGAAATCCTTGACCGTGGTTTGCAATTTAACCCGGCAAATATATCCTTGTGAAATCCATATGTTTGAGAAATCCATAATTGTTGTAGTTTACTACAGAGCACAGGTTGAAGAAATCCAAGGGCCGATCAATTAGATGACTTCTTCCGAGCATTATATGTGATAGGGAGGCTCTTCGACAATAGTCACTTCTTCCGAGCAGGCTTAAAAAACCCAATCCTTTAACACTGGTTATGATAAACCATGATGAAAATCCAGCCATATCGGCTATCAAAGATTTATTTGCTCCTGCAAAAGTTTATGCTTTGGTCCGGTATGAAGACTGACATGATATGTATGTATGATGCATGATGCAATGCAAGGTGATGCATGTATATGATAGAATAATGCACGTAACACCATAGTATGGCATCAAGTTATTATAAATAAGCCGACTCAGTGAGTCATGGCAGCCGGCTCGGTGAGTCACGACGGGTAGGACGAGCTCTCAAGGCTCTAGTCTTACCTACTAATAAAGCAAATAGTGCTTCTTCCGTACGTCATCCAAATTACCCTTAAAGTTGACTAAAATTACCCACCAATGCCACCTATAAGTCATAGAAAACGTTTCAAACAGGAAATTCTCCGGACTTGGCTGGCCCATGTAGGCACCTCCCATATTACGCTCTCGGCGTTGGAAAAAGATGCAACACACCTGTTTGGGCCGGCCCATGCGTGGGCGCCAATTTTTTTAGTTTAGTTTTTTTATTTTCGTTTTCAGTTCCATTTTATTTTTTACTTTAAATAATTTAGAACTTCAAACAACTTTTCTCAATTTTAAGAAACTGAGAATTTCAAAATAAAATATTCAAAAAAACATAATTTTTGAGAATTCAAAAACTATTCAGGAGTTTTGAAAAATGTTTGCATATAAAAAATGTTTAAACTTTGTGAAAATGTCCATCAAATAAAAAAAGTCAATGATTTTAAACAAAAGTCCGTGTAAAAATCTTAAAAACAGTTCGTGCCTCTGTTTTTAGTCTCATTTTTTATTTTCATTTTTCTGTTCCATTTTTTAGTTTAAATAATTTAGAACCTTGAAAAACTTTTGTAATTTATAAAAGTTTGAAGAAAACATAAAACGTTTGTGAATTCAAAAATTGCTCAGGATTTTTGTAAAAATATTCGCATATTCAGAAAAATGTTCATAATTTTGAGAACAATGTTGGTGAAAACAATAAAAGTCCATGATTTTGAAAAAAAAGTTTGTGTATTATTTTTTGAGTGCAATTGAAAATAATGTTTGCTAATTCAAAAAATGTTCATGCATTTCAAAAAAAATTTTAAAATTTTAAAGACATAATATGAACAACACCATTGGAGATTATAATAGTTTTTCTCCCGTTGCAACGCACGGACCCATTTGCTAGTGGTACCCAAAAAGGTTAAGCCGGCTGAGTGAGTCACGGCGGGTTATAAGACTTTTTACGAAACCTTGCGGCAGTGCCACGAAGATGGTCATAAAAATTTGTCGGCTCGATGAGTTGCGACAGGATAGGACGAGTTTGCAAAACTCTAGTGCTACCGTAAGAAGGCTTTTGCAACAGCCCAAGTTATGTAGGCCGGCTGATCAGTCGTGAGTCAAGCTTCAGTGAAGCACGTTCAATGAACCAATGGTTTCTCTATTTTTCATGTGTGGCTCTGGCTGGTACCTTTCATGTTTTAACCAAGGCGAGTTCAGGGTCCAAAAAGTGGATTGACTCGCCAAGAGTACATGGGTCCATAGGGCGACTCGTCCAACACATAGTCCAGTATAACCATTTGTAATGCGGTAATTTTTAGCTAGCCAAGAGGGAATTCAGGCTGAACTCAATGAGTGGAAGCTAGTAGCCCCCAAGTAAGCCGTCTTAGTTCTCAAAACCATATAAGGCCCACATGTTTGAACCGTGCAACGTGGCAACTTTGGTCCTCTTTGGCTTACCAGTATCCAGTTTTGAAATAAGCGCAGCATGACGACTTATGCTCTTTGATACTGATAGCGTCCATGCTTGGACGACTTATGAATCATCCGCCAATAAGGTCGGGCGCCCATGTTTGGGCGGTCGCATCATGGCGACTTGTCTTCTTAGGCGATCTTTAAATCTTCTCGTCAATGAGGCATCAGCCCCCGAGACCGGCTTTATTTTTCTATAACGACCCGGGGTTCTTGATTTATTCAACCCAGTTGAGTCTGCCGAGCCATGTTCGTGTAGCCCCCGAGTCTTAAGTCGACTTAAAGAGACGGCATGAGACTCTCCATACTTGATTGTGGCATAAACTGGCATAAGATTTGACAGTTGATGATGGATGTTTGACCCATGCTTAATTCTCAGGTGGTCCGGCTCTCGTGGTTCCTCCAGGACCACTTTCCTTTTTCTTTCCTACTTGCTTCGAATTGCCGGTTCAATAATGGCTGGATCAAATTGTAGCTTCACGAGGGATGTTTCCGTGACAAACTCTCCTATTACTTTTGATATGCTTTGATCAAATGTTGTTGGGGGAGACGGGCCGCAGAGGCGGCTTGTATGTTTCAGTTGGGTGGCTCATCCAAGAGAGCACTGCACCGATATTGTTATGTCATCTGGACCGCGAGGGCGGCGTCTTGCGCGCGCCTGTCGGGCAGCTCGTGTAAGCTAGCACTGCACCGATATGTTGATGTCGTCCGGACCGCGAGGGCGGCGTCTTGCATCCATTTGTTGGGTGGCTCGTACAGGCGAGCAGTGCACCGATATGTTGATGTCATCTGGACCACGGGGGCGGCGTCTTGCGCGCGCTTGTCGGGCGTCTCCTATAAGCGAGCACTGCACCGATAAGTTGATATAAACCGGACCATGGCAGTGGCGACTTGCGTCCGTCTGTTGGGCAGTTCATACAGGCGAGCACTGCACCTGTGAGTTGATATAAACCGGACCATGGAAGTGGCTCATACACGTGGGCTTCATATCTGAAATATTATACCACCTTTGTAGTGAGCACTTTGTGTTACGCAGGAAAATATTGCACATAAAGTAATTGTTCTCAAAAATAAAAATTATACTAATAGAATAAATAAGGTGCATAGCATCTGGTATTTTGCCCGAACGAGCGTCAGAAAATCTTCTGACGTATTTGATATAGATCAAGCCGCGGGAATTAATTGGGCGGCTTGGGTGAGCAAGCACGGCACCCGCGTGTTGATGTAAACTGACCCTCTGTGGTTATGACTTTGCAGAATGACGCTGATGTGTGCTCCGTATCGATGGTATAGCACCACTTTTTTACTCAGAGTAATCTCCCTTGTATTTTTACTGGACGAATAAAACGCTGATTTCATTGGTATGCACACCGACGTGGTGTTTGTAAATTGACGCAAAGTTGTATTCCTCCATGTAGTAAATCTCCTTTGGTCCTCTGGATAAAGCCCAGCTGCTATCGTAACTGAGAATTCCTCCAACATTGCAGCCTTGGAAATCAGAAACTTTGCAAGCATCTTTTTGAGAGGCAGTCCTTTGTAGTTGGCAATGTTGATTCTTCTCACATTGCGATCCAGGCGTCTGTGACTTATACGCCACAGGCTTGAGGGTGCCATTGTTGATGGCATTATCTTTTGGCTCCATATCTAATTTGCCATCCAGCTCGGTATCTGGATTAGTCTCTGTATCAGCCCCTGACTCGGCATCACACAAAATCGTTTACGATCTTATCATTTGGACCTAGAAGCAAACAGCAATACCACTTGCAAGTTCTTGGCGTTAAAAAGCAAAGGCGACGGCCGATCGAACGGCATAATCAGTGACCAATCTGCCCTTGAGGCTCAACTCCGCGAGGTTGTTCAGTCCGCCTAAGACGTTTGTGACCAGGCTGCTATAGTAGGCGTTTTGATGGGTGCAAGGAAAGGTACAGATATCTCAAGTGTTCGCACCCACCGATGAGCGTCGTGACCCAAGCAACTTCCGACGCAGACGCCGTGTATGACGTGGTAGCGGAGGCAGACACAGGCGGCGCTCGCGTGATGGCAACCGGAGTGGCGCGAGCACGCAAGGCGCAGTGCGGCGGTCGCGACGGGGTGAAGCCGGCTAGAGAAGGCTGGTTCGAGGTATAGCCCTGGCGGCGAGGCGAAAACGTTTCGCAGTCGCGCGATGACAGAGGCGGGTCTCTCGGGCTCGGATGAGGCGAGGTGAGGCGCAGCAGGCAGGCAACCGAGCGCGCTCGGCAGCGGACACTGCGACTCGAGGCGGAGGCGACTCGAGGCGAGGGTCTCGAGGTGAGGGCGTGAGGCCACGATCATGGGACCAACGCAGCGGTGCGGGGGCGACTCGGACGTGAGACCATGTCGCTGGCTAGTGCGGCGGGTCGAAGTGCGTGTGTCAGAGCAGACGCGCGCACGGCGGGGCGAAGCCAGCCGGGGCGAGGCTAGCCACCGCGAAGGTGGAGGCAGCGGCAGAGAGGCCGCGGCGGCAGACAGGTCCGACTCGAACGAGCCATGGCGATGGAGTGAATCGTGTGCAGCAAATACGAAGGTTGATGCAGCCGATGGATGATTATTTCTCTCTGCTTTTTTCCTTTGCAGCCGCAGATCCTTGCCTTGATTGTGGGTCATAGCTTTTTTTGTTTGCACGTGTTGTCCAGTTAATCCACCTGCTGATCCGAGTGTCCCTTCTCGATTATACCCTGCAGCAGCCCGTGCATCAGACGATACAGTGCCAGCTGGAGCAGGGTTTTTGGCTGTTACGAACACGTCTCCGATGCCCTGACCACGCCTCGGTCTCCGTAAATTACTTGACGCGTACAAACACAAACCCCTGTCGGACTCAGCCTGTTGCGTTGGCGTAAATTTTATCCGGCTTCGACGGGTCACCTGGTCAAGTATTCCTCTGGCTTGGTTTCGACGGATCGTCGGGTCACGCGTGATGGCGAGTATACGCGATCCAAACTTCCCTTCATCTCGTACTGCTGGTTCCAAAATTAATCACGATTCTCGTCACTTAAACAATGAATTTGTTGGCTCTGTTTCGTGCCGCCTCATCTTCAACCTGTATGTGTTTGGCAAATCGTATTGCGTGTTCTGATCCGAAAACGAGCCGAAGGTTACGAGTTGAATCTGTGATGGAAAACTTCCCGTTGACTGTCGTATAAAGCGATCGAACAAATCAAGTGCGACGAGGCGCCACACAGATGTAACCTTAAATTTTCTCTCCATCTCAATCTTGTATCTGCATGAATTCTTTCGTGTTGGCTCTCCTTCATCCGATCAATCGCAAACTTCTCAACCCATGGTGGGCGCCAACTGTCATGTTTTGTCACGTCAGATGTCCTCGTAAGAGAACTTAGGTGTGAGGCCATCACACCTATGTGGCGGCTTGAGATGGGTTGGTCGGAATCGAGAGACGCGAGTTTACCCAGGTTCGGCCCCTCCGATGTAGGTAAAAGTCTACGTCCTACTTGTGTTTCATTGATTAAAATAATGATCTTGATTACACGAGTGCAGACCCGCCACCTCTAATCTCGTGAGTGTCTAATCTGTCTATCTCGATTTTTCTTGTCTAGACCTAAGTTGTGAATCTTGTCCCTCTTGGGACGCCTTACCCCTCCTTATATAGGTGGAAGAGGTAGGTTTACATGTAGAGTCCTACTAGAAGTAGGAATAGGACTAGTCTCTCTTGAATCCTAATCCGGGTCTTGTTTCCTTCTTGTGTGAGTCCTTCCTCTTTTTGGGCCTTCTCTTGTGAGCCGGCGCTCCTGGCCTCTCTATGAGTCACCTTATGCCAGGGTGTACGTCGGGCCTTTGGCTTCGTCATTCTCCTGAGTCACCTTATGGGGTCAAATATGAGTCGCCCACCAGATCGCTGGTGAGTCGCCGGTGAGTCGCCAAGTCCTTGGCGGGTCACACTTCAAGCCGGGTTGCACCATGGGGTATGTCCCCGACAAGATCTCTTCATTCTCAAGGTGTTCTTTAAGATTCTTGTGGTAGTAGTTATCATTTTCTTCTTCGTTCCTTCTTGCCAAGATCTAGTTTCTATACTTTGTAACGGAGGCTTTGTGATGGTGCTCTCTTCAATCTATCATTTTGTCTTTTCAAGATCATATTATTCCCTTGTTCAATTTTGTTAGTTTGTTGTGTATCTTCTCAAGATCTTTCCATTGTATGGAATTTTATCCCCTTTTACTATCGAAGTGCTGCCAGAGTTTTGTGTGAATTTTTGCTTGTTTCTCATATCATTCTTGAACCTCTTTACAACCTTCAAGGATCGTTGGTTTCACTCGTTTGTCAGAAGCAACTAAGTTTTACCTCTTGCTTTCTCATTCTCTTCCCCTTTCATTCTTGGATCTCGGGTCGAGATCCTCTTGTAGTGTAGGAGAGTTGTGATAGTCCGAAACCGACGCTCTAGAAGATTCCCCTTTTATTCCGTTCTCGTCATGTGGTTCGTTTGTCTACTGCATGTATCATCGCATCATTCGCATCATCCGCATTGCATCGGCACTCCGTTGCCGCCAGTTTTCAAAACTTGCATCCGTTATTAGTTGCCGGTTCTGTCCGTTCTCGTCCTTGCCCGTTTTGAGCCCGAACACACTCGCACCACCCGCGGCATCGTCAAAATCTTGTTTTTAGAAGTGTGTTTAAAATATTCTTTGATTGCGTTGAAACTTGACGTGCGGTCTTATTTAGATATAGGTAGACCGCCTGCCAAATTTCGGCACCGTATTCCGTTATTGTCAGATGTTTTTCGGTGTTTTAAAATCACGTTGCTGGGTGCCCGTTTTCCCTCTCATCTCCGGCTAGCCTACTCTACACATCCACTTAGCCCGTCCCCGCGTTCGAGACCGTCCGATTTAGCTCGCGCGGTTGAAACCGGGGCGAAAATCTGTTGAACCTAGCCCCCCATTGTTATAAAAAGGCCCACCCATGCATTTTGGACACCCAACCCTAGCTCATCGGGATCCGCGCCGCCACACCTAACCCTAGCCGCCACTCCCAGTGCTCCTCTCTCCTCCAGCCTCTGCCAGGGCCCGCCCAAGCCCACATCCGGCCCTTCCCGAGCCCGGATCCGCCTCCGCTTGTGCAAGCCGCGCCGCTGTGTCTCCCCATCGGGGCGAGCAGCTCCGAGCCCGAGCTCCTCCTCTGCCTCTCGCCCACGCCTTCGATGCCCCGGCCCGTCGCCCCGCAAGCTCCGCCTCCCGCCGCCTTGGACGCCAAGCTCCACCATGGCTATCGCACCCTGGAGCTCCTATAGTCACCAACCACCATGGATCTGGAGCTCGCGTTGCGCCTCCTCGCGGGAGTCCGCTGCCCCCGGTCATCCCGCGTCGGTTCTGGGGCCCCTCGACTGCTGGCGCCTCCCTGGCTCCCTCCACGCTTCCCTCACCGGAGCCAAGGCCAGCCCCGCCGTGGGCTCCCCTGCCTCGATCCGATGGATCGGGAGAAGGGTGACTGTCACGCCCAAGATGCGACCCTATCCTCAATTTGGCACGAAGTCCTCGTCAGGGATAGAAGCGCATCTCGTCGTGTCGCAAGAATGGATATTGTTACAAGTACATGTACAGAAAAGAAGAGATATATATATATATATATAATTGGCTTACACTTGCCACAAGCTACATCAGAGTCACAGAAGTACAGTACATAATCATCATGAAGAAGAGCAGGGTCCGACTACGGACGAAAACAAACGAGAAAAGAAGAATGACGTCCATCCTTGCTATCCCAGGGTGCCGGCCTGGAACCCATCCTAGATCGATGAAGAAGAAGAAGAAGCAACTCCAAATGAACAATCAACGCGCTCACGTCAAGTAACCTTTACATGTACCTGCAACTGGTGTTGTAGTAAACTGTGAGCCACAAGGGACTCAGCAATCTCATTTCCAAAGGTATGAAGACTAGCTAAGCTTAATGGGTGAGGCATGGTTAAGTGGTGAGGTTGCAGCAGCGGCTAAGCATATATTTGGTGGCTAAACTTACGAGTACAAGAAATAAGAGGGGGAAGATCTACGCCTAGCGGACGTGTCTACTCATGATCAAATGAATGACCCTGAACACCTACCTACGTCACACATAACCCCACCGTGTCCTCGATCGGAGAAGGAACTCACGAAAGAGACAGTCACGGTTACGCACATAGTTGGCATGTTTTAATTAAGTTAACTTCAAGTTATCTAGAACCAGTGTTAAACAAAGTTTTCACGTTGCCACATAATCGCGGGCACGGCTTTCTGAAAGATTTAACCCTGCAGGGGTGCTCCAACTAGTCCATCACAAATTACCACAAGCCGCATAGAAATCCTCGATCACGACACTCGCGATCTCGTCGGATTCCTTAGTGGAAAACCTGAACTTTGAGATTACCCAAAGCATCACCGGAATCCCGATGCACAAGATATCTTGTCAAAGGTAAAACTAATCCAGCAAGGCCACCCGACGTGTCGCCGATCCCGATAGGAGCCGCGTATCTCGTTCTCAGGAGACGACGGATAACCGAAGCGTACGGTGGCCTGATAGAAATCTCCCGAGTTGCCCCGGGTTGGCCCCGCACGGTGCTCTATTTTGGACCAGCACCATCAGCACTGGCCCTCCCTGTATTATGTAGAATTACTCCTCTGGTAGCGCTAACTCCCTATGCATTTCAGTATTATCAAAATTATTATGTTGGGCAAATGTAGTACCAATGTTGGGCCTTGCCAGACCAGCTTTAATCTAAAACGAACTATCAAGGGGGTCCCCATAACAACCCCGATCGTGTTAGGAGCGCTCAATTATGGAACATAACACCGGTAGCCGAAACTAAGGGGGCAAAGGTGGAACAAAACACCAGGCTAGAAAGGCCGAACCTTCCACCTTTTACCAAGTATATAGGTGCATTAGAATTAAATAGCATTTAATATGGTGACATGACAAGGACCCCATGTTATCACATGGAAGCAACTGCACCTGCAACTAGCAACGCTAACAAAGGGTTAAGCAAGCGGTAACATAGCCAATCAGTGGTTTGCTAGGTCGAACAGGTTGAAGGTTTCATGGCATTGTTGAGAGGCTGATATTTAACATGTGGTAGGCAACGAGACATAATCGATAGAAGCGGTAAAACTAGCATGGCAATGATAGTAATGGTATCTGGGGAAATGGTCATCTTGCCTGAGATCCCGCTTGGAAGAAGAATGCCTCCGTGAAGCAGAGGAACCGACGTAGTCGAACGGGTCCTCACAATCCGACACGCTTGCGGAACTCTATCGAGACGAAGCAAACCGGAAACACAAATCAACACACGGAATTCACCAAATGATGCACAACACGTATGATGCGTGAGCAGCTGAATAACACGCAAGTCACGGCATCACAATTCACACAATCAAGCACTACACATTAAGTGAAGTTCAATATGCAACGAGTTGCATATTGACAAAACTCCATGTTTATTTATGTAGTTCTATCCCGATTAGATACACGGCAATATTAAATGTGGTTAAACATGGCAAGAGGTGAAGCGGAATTAAACTACCTATCTAGGCATTTTAAACGAGGTCGGAAATGTCATATAGCACCTCCGAAACGACCTCACATGCTAATTTACAATTCTTTCGAGACCTGAACTAACATATTTAATTACTTGTTAAACAACAAAACAAATAGTTTCACGTGATTCTACGCGTCGTTACAAGCAATTTACACATGGAGAACATCTCCAATGGAGCTACGGTTCAAAAGATACAAGCACCGCAAGATATGATGGCATGAATGCAATATGTGTGCAACGACGGTCACGAGCACTTCAAAACATACAACCAGCAAGAGAAAATGAAACTACACGAGATTCTAAGCAAGTTTCATATAGGACACGATCAAATCGGAGCTACGGTTCAACATCTACGAGCATAACGAGAAATCAGCCACATAGCATTTTGTACACGCCACAACTACGAGCTACACAACTCAAATATAATCAACCAAGGCATGACACGAAAGAGGGTAAGAAGCACTACAACATACAACCAACAACAACTAGCATGGAATCATGGAACACTAGGAAAAGAAGACACAACATGGCATCTCACACACTATTTCAGACTTAGTGAAAATTACACTTCATGAAAGTGCAGTTTTCGATCTGAAGCCATATTGACAGCAGCAAAACCATAAGCTACAGGACTCCAAATGGCATGAAAATTCACATCATGCTAGAGAAACACAAGGTCTACAACTAACTCCATTGCACCAACCTCAAAAGAGCTACAGATCACAAGATACAAGCAAGACAAGACAACAACAAAATATAACAGATCTCAGACTTAGAAATATTTCAGCACCTCCAAATCGGAACTATTTCTAGCAACTTGAGAGCAAGCAAACCACACCTAAACATGCATTTCTATTGCATCCAAAAATACCAGGGGATGCACCTCCAAATCGGAACTATTTCTAGCAACTTGAGAGCAAGCAAACCACACCTAAACATGCATTTCTATTGCATTCAAAAATACCAGGTGCTATACTAAACATCAAAGAACAACTCCCTAGTTGAAAACTTAATCAAACGAAGCACGGAATAAATCCTACGAAAAAGACAAGAGGGCAACATGTCAAAATATCGCGCAAACTAACTTGCTCAAAAGCTAAAACTAATTGCACAGAAAAATCCCATGGATTTTTCTACCCCGGAAACATATAAAATATGTGGGGTTGCACAACAAAAATAATGCCACACGTAAATGCGGGATAATAACTTATACACGGAAAAATAAACTAGCGGCAAACCCTACACGCAAAAATACCAACGTCTACTCTAAAATACATGGCAAGAGGGTTCCTAAAACTGAACATTTCTACTACAGCATACGAGCAATCCGGTCTTGCACGTAAAATATCTAAGGGACGAAACAATAAAGACGTCACACGTTTCTAGGCATATGGCGGCTCAAACTACGTCAAACAATTATGCATGTTTTATAATCGGATTCTACGCGATATTCTACACCAAAACCATATATTACTCGCTCCGATCCAATTAACGGATTAAAAGTTACGGGGGTTCTAAATATCGTCTATAATCTGGAATTTAATTAAATTCCAGAAAAATCCTAAAAGGGAAAACTACCTACGGGCCTAACTCCTAGGCGTAGCGAAACTAAACTACCACTGGGCGAGGAATAGGAGGGCAGGGGGTATCTCACCTCGGCCTAGGACGCTGGCCTGGAGGGGAGCGGTGTTGGGCCGCGAAGGGAGGCCGGCCCAGCTCGGCGCTGGAGAGGCAGGCCGCTTGGGGCGCTGGAGGCCGAGGCGCCAGGAGCGTTGAGGGGGATCGAGCGCTGGCCACGGGGCTTCGTCCTCCTCGTCGGCTGGAACTACCAACGGCGGGGACTGAAGACTCCGGCACGGATCCGGCGACGGCTGAGGTCTCCGGCGAAGCCTGACCGGATCCCGACGGTTCCAGGTCGGGGGGGGGGGAACCCATTCTCGGCGGCGACGGGGCTCAGGAGGCGGCGCTGGAGCTCGGCTGCGCGGGGCAGTAGATCGGGGCGAAGCCAATCTTGGGAGGAGCTCCTGCGGGGGCGCTCGCCGGCAGCAAGGTGGCGGAGCCGTCGAGGGGTGCTGCAGGGACGAAGGAGAGGCGGGCAGCTCGGGCGCGGGGCTCGGGAGCAGGGAGGAGGCTGCTGCCTCGGGCAAGGGCTCCATGGGAGGGACCTCGGGGTCCCGACGGCGGCTGCGGGACGATCCGGGCCCGGGCGGGCCGAATCTGGGCCTGGGGGGCCCACTCGAGGAGAGAGGAGGGTAGGCTGGCGGCTAGGGTTTGGGAAGGCACGGGAAACGAGGAGAGGGGGGTTTGGCTTCCTTAAAAATAGGAGGGGTCTATTTATAGAAAAATGGGGGGCTAGGTTAATCGAAATTCCGTTCCGGATCCAACCATGGGGTCAGATTCGGATAATTCCGAACGCGGGAACGGTTACGATGCCGTGTAGAGGGGATATCCGGAGACGAGAGGGAGAACGGGCGGTGGGGCAACGAGTTTTAAAACACCGACAAACATTCGACGAATAACCGAAGATGGTGCAGCTACGGTCGACCGTTCGGGTACCTGACGGACTCCGATCGCGACGAAATTCGACACGTTGCCTAGTTATATCTAATTACGACCGCATGCCAAGTTTCATCCCGATCAGAGAAAGATTTACGCACACTTTTAAAACAGGGTTTTGAGGATGCCGCGGGCGCGTGCGTGTGCGGTCGGGCTCAGAACGGACAACTACGTGAACCGGCAACTAACAACGGATGCAAGTTTTAAAAACTGGCAGCAATGGAGATGCCGATGCAATGCAGATGATGTTCATGATGCGATGATGATGCGACAAAACAAAATAGACACATGATGAAAACAGAATAGAAGGGGAATCTTCTGGAACGTCGGCATCGGGCTGTCACAGTGACGCCCTGCGTGTGCAGCGCCTGGGCGGCCTCTCCGCCGACTAGGCCGGACCAGGCCAAGCAACCCTCCGACCCACTCCCGTCGCGCCCGTGGCCCAAGCAGCTCCTCATCGAGGCCCGCCTCAACCTCCTTCTCCAGTTCCGGGCCGAGCCCATGGTGAGCCTCGCCCTTGCTCTATCTTCCGCCCGTGCGGCATTTTTTTAGCGCGTGCGCCCAGTTTCAGCCTGTGTTAAGATTAGGTCCATTCTGTTATTTTCCCCGTCTGCGATTCAATCCGAATTTCAGAAAAGTGCTATATTTTAAAACTTCCATAGATATTAATCCGTACATCGAATCACGACGTATTATATATGAAACTTGATTAGTTTTTCGCGTAGAACATTATTTTTCCTCTTGCATGCATGTTTGAAGTAGTTTGACCCGTCGTTTGCCTAGATTTGTGTGGTGTCCTACTAGGGTTATATTCCCGTAGTTATTTTTGTGAGCGTCCGGATTGTTCTAATCCCATAGATAAAAATGTTCATGTTGTTAGAGACCCTTTGCCATGTATATTAGAGTAGTTGCTTGCATTTTTGCATGTAGAAGCTATCAATAGTTTGTTATGTCATGTTTACGACATATTCTCGCATATATGCGTGACGTTAGTTTTATTTTGCAACCCCACATATTATATGTGTTTTCGGGGTAGAAAAAACCATCAAATATAACTGTGCATTTAGTTTTGCCGTCCAAGTAAGTTTGCGTGCATGATATCTTGCCATGTTGCCCTTTTGTTTATTTTGTGGGATTTATTCCGTGCATGATATAAATTAGTTTTGAACTAGAGATATGCCCTTGGATATGTATGCTAGCCCCTGGTAATTTTGGTTGCAATAGAAATCCAGTTTTAGGTGTTGTTTGTTTGTTGTCAACATGCTAGAAAATAGGGCTGATTTGGAGGTGCTGAAATATTTCTTAGTCTGAAATCTGTTATATTTTGTTGTTGTCTTGCCATGAGATTTGCTAGTGATCTAGAGATCCTTTGTGGTTCATGCAATGGAGTTATTTGTAGTGCATAAGATTCTCCAGCCTGATGTAAAGTTTCATGCCATTCGGTGCCCTGTAGCATATATTTTTGCTGCTTCCAACATGCCTTTAGATCGAAAACTGCACTATCAAAGTGTGATTTTCACTAAGTCTGAAACTATGTGTGAGATGCCATTTTGTGAGTTCTTTTCCTAGTGATCCATGCTGCCACGCTAGATGTTATTAGTAGTATGTTGTAATGCATCTTGACCACTATTTCCTCATGTCTTGTTTGAGCCTTTCAGAATTATGTAGCTTGTTGTCTTTGGGTGTAGAAAATGCTATGTTGCTGTTTTGGGCAGATTGTAGCTATTTCTTGTGTAGCTTGTAGTTGTTGAACCGTTGCTCTGCTTTGATCGTGTCCTATATGAAACTTGCTTAGAATCTCGTGTCGTTTCATAATATGTTGCTGCCTTCTTGGTTTGGAATGCTTGTGGCTGTCATTCACATACATATTGCATTCATGGCATCATATCTTGCGGTGATCATATCTTTTGAACAGTAGCTCCGTTTGCAATGATCTCTATGTGTAAATTGATTGGAACGACGCATAGAATCACGTGAACCTATTTATTTTGCTGTTTAACAAATATTAAAATGTGTTAGTTCAGATCTGGAAAGAATTATAAATTAACGTATGAGGTCAGTTCGGAGATGCTATATGTCGTTTCCGACCTCATTTAAAATGCCTAGATGGGTAGCTTAATTACGCTTAAAATCATGCCAGGTTTAGCAACATTTAATATTGACGTGTACCTAATCGGGATAGAACTAAATAATTGATATGTGGAGTTTCATTAGTATGCAATGTTAGAGGCGAGGGTGTCCCGATCTTTCGATGAGATGGTGTCTATTGATTTGGTGGAGATGACTTTGACGATCCAACTACAAACGTGCACGACGTTGCGCCTTAGCATTCGCTAAACCAATCTCCAAGAGGTTATTGACCACGCCGGAGCACGATCAACCTGACCACGAAGGTCTATTCCTGGAAGCAATCGAAGAACAAGCATGAATATGATATTGCAATCTGAATATTGCGAATATAGATGACATATTGATAAGGGTGGGGATCCGATAGCGGTCATAGTCTAGTCGTTGGACACAAACGAAATACACAAAGTTGCAATGGCTAACTTTTAACTAAACAAATCCCCAGCAAAAAGCTACTAGGTTGATCTACTTATATAGGAGCAATGGGTGGCCTCCAAGGAGGTGGGAGGACATCCCAAGGCAGCCTAAAACTAACCCTAGGTCATACAAGGCCTATGGGCCCAAGTGGAGGTGGTGCAACACCTTTGGACTTGTTGTTTGACTCGAATTCTGGTGCAACGTCATTTTGTTTGGTCGATATCTCCATGCTCCGAACGAATTTGAAGGTGATTCCAATTGGGACTGAAAGGACATAAAATCTACTTTGCAACCCAAAATGAATCACGCAATTCAGAGTCCGTATGAAAAAATTGAAGGCGTTTTGGTACAGGTATGTTTGTGCAGTCCGAATCTGAGTCCAGAACGTGAAAGACTTGGACTCTATCTTCTCTTGGGCTAAAAGTGATGTGAGAGAACTTCTTGAACAACAACTAATTATTTCCTTTGACATGAGAGGATCTCTTGAATAGAATCCAACCATTTCCTCTTTTCTTGTCATCACACGTGATTTATACAAGTGTTTGGCCATTCTGCATTTCGGCATAAAATAAAAACAGGTGAAGTATTTTTGTTCCGGATAAAATAAGTAAATTATTGCATGAGCTTTATCAGAAATCACCTCAAATAAATACGCATATGCAATGATTGTGATAATATCGAAGGTAGTCATGTCCTCATCATCATCCCCTTTTTGAAAATAAAGTCGTCCTCGACGCTGCTTAATCTGAAATTTGGCTAACAAAAGAGAAAAGGTGTACATGTTGTATATGTATATGTCATCCATTTTTTACTTCCCTTGATTTTTGCACATATGACACATGTATACATGAGTAACTTTCATATTTTATGAAATATAAAGCCAAAATATTATCACGAGAAGTAGAAAGCATGAAAATATTGCAACTCAGCTTGCACATATGAGTGAAGTCCTTATTCATACCAAAATATTGACAATGTTCATCATTAAACCATCCTAACATTGGTGAATACACTTTCATTGTTTCAAACTTACATGCTACAACATGCTTAAATAAACAAACATGCAACAAGTCATTTGACATCGAATCATCACCAAGATTAGAAGTCATACCAAAATGATTAAACACTCGCACAATTATTTTGAAAAATATTTGATGCAAGTTTATTTATTATCTGATTCACATGGTTCTTTTTCATCAACAGTTAATTTAATCGATTCACTCAACATTGTTAATATTGTACTTAGTTGATCACATGGCAAAGTCAAATCATGAAGATGGTCCTCCAAAATAGGTTGTGTGACCAAAGTAATGGGTAGTTCATCACATGTTACATTGCAATTGACAAGGCAATCACCATACTCATGTGGAGCTGGAAGATAAGTACCTTTGTGGTTACCTCTTATGATCAACTCAGATGATGTAGCCACTCTTGATGGTAACATGTCACGTGGTGAAGGTGATATAGCCCTCACAACAATTGATGTGGTTGTCATCGTACGCCCAGTAGTTGAAGGAACAACCATATCAACTCTTGGAATAAGCACCTTGCACTATTTCTCCTTGTGGACTACACGTCGTTTTATTTCCTTTTCAGCTTTGCAAGCAGGACGAAACAAACGATCCATAGGATAACACTTTTCATGAATTAGTATCTCCCGCATATCATGGTTTAATCCTCCTCAAAATATATCCATACAATCTTCTTCACTTTCTACTAATGAGGAATGCAACGAGTTAGTTTGTAAATCATCATAATATTTTGTTACGGTGTCACTACCTTGTTTTAAATGTTGTAGCTTTTTAATCATGTCACGAGTATAATAAGCAGGAACGAATGTGTGTCTCATGGCAAGTTTCAGATCATCCCAAGGACTAGGTATATAATCACGGTGTAACCCACAATATTTGCTCAACCAAACTGAAGCATAACCAGTGAATGAACTAACTGCGACCTTAACTTTCTTATGTGCAGCAAAATTATGGGAAGAAAATATATATGATTTATTTCAAATTCCCATTCAATATATAAAGCAGGTCTAAAACGGCCATTAAATGATGGTATAGAAACATTAACCTCGTGATGTGCATTTGTATCTCTGTGCACCTCTCGTAACAATTATTGTGGTAGCACGTATCCCACGATGGAAGTAGCCCATGAACTGACAACTTTGGATCCTGTCATGACTAGTAGAAACAAGAAACAAAAATCCAAGAAGATTGTTCCTATGAACGACGAGGATGTGGTGGTAAAACGCTCACAGTAAAGCAAATATCAATGTCTTACAAATTCTTACCATGCAGCTGGCGGTGACCAGCAACCGACGGTATCAATATCTCCGAAGATTGAGTAAAGCGATTACCAGGTAAACGTATCTATACATGGTGTAGAAATATGTCGAGCTAGGAGGCTTAATATATGGTAGCAAAATATTAGGAATAATCAATTCAGAGATACAATGTTGAATAAACGCTCAACGACGGTACTGTGCTAGTCCTAGGCTAGACCGTACTAGAGACGCGAGCCTCGAACACTAATGGAGTCACGTCAAAGAATAATAGCAGCAATGCATGATATGAAGTAGCTCTGGATAGGAAGATATAAGTGAAGATCACAATGGCAGTAAAGATAGGGATGATAAATGACCCCCAAGCAGGATAAATCAAAACTATCTCTAGAACTTCCCTCTTGAAAATATGATGTCAAATTTCTGATATTTTTCTCAAGAATACTACTGAATCAAGTTTTTGAATGGAAAAAAGAATCACTCAATTAAGAGATCGTATGAGGACTCAAAAAATCGGGAACGGGCCTGAATTTTTTTGACAAACTGTGTTTCTCACGTTCGGAGGGCAAAAACTACTATTTAGAAGCTGATTTGGGGGTGACAATAATGAAAAATCTTGATCAACTATTCCGATGCGGCTCGTCCATAGCTCGAATTTGAGTACTCGCGGAGCCAAAATGGACGTCGTATGAGGAAGATACACCTGTTTTACTGAATAGTACACAAAAGAGTTTTCAATGCGAATTCACATACGGACTCTAGATAGATCCGAAAGTTGTATTTTTTTCTCTTCTCTTTTTTTCTCTTACTTTTTTAATTTTTTCTATATATTTTTATCTCACTTTTTTTCTCTTTTTATTTTTCTCTCACTTTTTTTTCTCTTCTCTTGAACAACAAATTAAGATGCAGAATGGATCAAGCACATATGCAAATGACCTCAAGTATGATAATGACAATGAACAATTGAAGCACATGGTGAATATTGATGGATGATGGTGGGTGACAACGGAAGGGGTGATGGTGGCGTGGTGGTGCTATATGGCAGCAGCGATGAGGATGGTGCGGCGGCGACGTGACAACTTTTGAACACAACTCGAAACTCTAAAAGACTAGACGGTAAGACCAGCAACTTGACACGACGATGCAACCGATAATTCAACTATGCAAGCACTAAAAAGAAAATTGCAAAGGTTCAGACTGGCTTGGACAAAGGATGACTAGATCTAACTCTTTTTTCTGGTTTTTTACTGTGGTAATAGGTAAGAAAAATAAATCTAATCTAGGGATGACTGGAAATTCTCACCGAGCAACCCGAAAACTGATACCACTTGATAGAGGCGAGGGTATCCCGATCTTTCGATGAGATGGTGGCTATCGATTTGGTGGACATGACTTTGACGATCCGACTACAAACGTGCGCGACGTTGTGCCTTAGAAATCACTAAACCAATCTCCAATAGGTTATTGACCATGCCGGAGCACGATCAACCAGACCACAAAGGTCTATTCCTGCAAGCAATCCAAGAACAAGCAAGAATATCATATTGCAATCTGAATATTGTGAATATAGATGAAGTATTTCTAAGGGCAGAGATCCGATAGCGGTCTTAGTCTAGTCGTTGGACAGAAACGAAATACACGAAGTTGCAATGGCTAACTTTTAACTAAACAAATCCCAAGCAAAAAACTACTAGGTTGATCTACTTATATAGGAGCAAGGGGTGGCGGCCAAGGAGGTGGCAGGACATCCCAAGGCAGCCTAAAACTAACCCTAGGTCGTACAAGGCCTATGGGCCCAAGTGGAGATGGTGCAACACCTTTGGACTTGTTGTCTGACTCGGATTCTCATGCAATGTCATTTTGTTTGGTTGATATCACCACGCTCCGAATGAATTTGAATGTCATTGCAATTGGGACTGAAATCACATAAAATCTACTTTGCAGCTCAAAATGAATCACACAATCCGGAGTCCAGATGAAAATGTTGAAGGCGTTGTGGTACAGGTATGTCTGTGCAGTCCGAATCTGAGTCTAGAACGTGAAAGACTTGGAGTCTATCTTCTGTTGGGCTAAAAGTGACGTGAGAGAACTTCTTGAACAACAACTAATTATTTCCTTTGACATGAGAGGATCTCTTGAATAGCATCCAACCATTTCCTCTTTCCTTGCCATCACACGTGATTCATACAAGTGTTCAACCATTCTGCATTTAGGCATAAAATAGAAACAGGTGAAGTATTTTTGTTCCGGATAACATAAGTAAATTATTGCATGATTTTATTAGAAATCACCACAAATAAATACACATATGCAATAATTGTGATAATATCAAAGGTAGTCATGTCCTCATCATGCAACTGTTGCATATTGAACTTCACTTAATGTCTAGTGTTTGATTGTGTGAATTGCCATGTCATGACGTGCATAAATGAAACCGCTCAAGCATCATTTGTGTTGTGCATGTGCCGTGGTGAATATCGTGTGTTGATTCTTGTTTCTGGTTTGCTTCGTCTCGATAGAGTTCCGCAAGCGTGTCGGAAAGTGAGGACCCGTTCGACTACATCGGTTCGTCTGCTTCACGGAGTCATTCTTCTTCCAAGCGGGATCTCAGGCAAGATGACCATTTCCCTAGATACCATTACTATCATTGTCGTGCTAGTTGTTTCGTTTCTATCGTTATGTCTCGCTGCCTACCACCTGTAAAATATCAGCCTCCCAACATTGCCATGAAAATCTTCAACCTGTTCACAACCTAGAAAACCACTGATTGGCTATGTTACTGCTTGCTTAACCATGTGTTAGCGTTGCTAGTTGCAGGTGTAGTTGCTTCCATGTGATAACATGGGTTCCTTGTTATATCACCCTATTAATTTCTATATAATATAATGCACCTATATACTTGGTAAAAGGTGGAAGGCTCGGTCTTTCTAGCCTGGTGTTTTGTTCCACCTTTGCCCCATAGTTTCGGCTACCGGTGTTATGTTCCATAAATGAGCGCTCCTAACATGCTTGGGGTTGTTATGGGGACCCCCTAGATTCTCGTTTTGGGATAAAGCTCGTCTGGCAAGGCCCAAATTTGGTACTACATTTGCCCAACATAATAACTTTGTTAATACTGAAAAACATAGGGAGTTAGAGCTACCCGAGGAGTAATTCAACATAATACAGGGAGGGCCAGTGCTGGTCCAAAACAGAGCCGTTTCCGGGGCAACCCGGGGCAACTCGGGTGGTGCCTATCAGGCCACCGTACGTTGGGCTTATCTGTCGTGTCCTGAGAACGAGATACGCGGCTCCTATCGGGATACTCTACACGCCGGGCGCCCTTGCTGGACTTGTTTTACCTTTATCGAGCATCTCGTGCGAGGGATTCCGAGGATGCTTTGGGTTATCTCGAGGTTGAGGTTTTCCAATAGGAACCCGAGGAGGTCACGGGTTTCCCTGATAGAGGTCATTCCATCGCAGCGGGTGGTAGTTTGTGATGGACTAGTTGGAGCACCCCTGCAGGGTTAAATCTTTCGGAAAGACGTGCCCGTGGTTATGTGGCAACGTGGAAACTTTGTTTAACATCCGGTTCTAGATAACTTAAAGTTAACTTAATTAAAACTTGCCAACTGAGTGCGTAACCATGACTATCTCTTTCGCGAGCTCCTTCTCCGATCAAGGACATGGTGAGGTTATGTCTGACGTAGGTAGGTGTTGAGGATCATTCATTTGATCATCAGTAGTTCACGTCCGCTATGCGCAGATCATCCCCCTCTTTATTCTTGTACTCGTAAGTTAGTCACCTTACATAAATGCTTAGTCGCTTGCTGCAGCCTCACCACTTAACCATACCTCACCCATTAAGCTTTGCTAGTCTTGATACCTTTGGAAATGAGATTGCCGAGTCCCTTGTGGCTCACAGATTAGTACAAACACTAGTTGCAGGTATAGGTAAAGGATATTAAGACGTGAGCACGATGATTGTTCATTTGGAGTTTCTTCTTCTTCCTCTTCGTCGATCTAGGATGGGTTTCGGGTCGGCAGCCTGCGATAGCAAGGATGGACATTGTTCTTTTCCCGTTTGTTTTCGTCTGTAGCCGGACCCTGCGCTTCTTCTTGATGTTTATGTATTGTACTGATGTGACTCTGATGTTGCTTGTGGCGAGTGTAAGCCAATTCCATATACTCTTCCCTTCGGTACATGTACTTGTAACGATATCCATTCTTGCGAAACGACGTGATGCGCTTCTATCCCTGTCGAGGACCTCGTGCCAAAATAAGGATAGGGTCGCATCTTGGGGGTTAAATTACATAAGTTTGGTTTTAGTGCAGATCAATACAGACTGTTCTGATTTAGACATATTCTGTTTTTGCTTGCATAGTTTGCTTGTTTTCAGGATGCCAAGGACTATAACCAGGAGTATCAGTTTATAATAGTAACTAAACTTTATGTTTTGCCTATTATACTGACAGATCTCAAGAAGTATCTGTTGAGTTTTGTGTGCTGAAGTTTTCAAGTTTTGGGTGTGATCACGATGGTCGAAGGAATAGGGAGCGACAAGACCCTAATCTTGGGGATTCCGAAGTAACCCGAAGGTAATATTCTAGGAATACTGAAGCGTCGGAGATTGGTGATGCCTCGAAATTAATCCCCCTTTTCAATATTTCACTTGGAGCTATATTTTTATTCATCACATGATATGTCTCTTGCTTGGAGCGTCAAGTATTATAGTTCTCTTTGTTTTTAGTTGTCCACAATTAGTGTTGGCTAGACACAGTTGAGGGCGCGTGATGGTTTACTCCTACCAACCTCCTCCCTAGGCGAATGTTGTGGTAGTTTGATTCGAGAGAGCTAATAAGGATTTGCGATAAGTATATGAATTCTTTATGACTAATGTGAATCCATGGATGTACACACACTCACCTTTCCATATTTGCTAGCGTCTTTGGTACGGTACATTGCAATTTGATGAGGACATCAATACCATTGTTACACCCACATCCCCTACTTCTTTACACACTGGACCAATTACTAGAGCTCGTGCACACTGATTGAATTATGAGGTAATTTCGTTTCCTGGAAATCCTTCTAATGTTCATGAACATATGATGCTACCTAACTTAGATACTTTTATTTACTTATGAACTAGCGGGTCCACCCGCGCATTTGCTCGGCTAGATCTTTTCGATATTCGATTTATATATTTCAAGGAACCGTTTGTTGTCATTTGAGCATTTATTTTTTCGAATAGTAAAAGCAACATATATAGTGTACGTGAAAAGTGGATTAGTTGTGTGCCGCTAAAAACTGGTTCAGCAATAATATGCCTTACATTATTTGATGGTAATTACAAAAATGAAATTTAAATATGACATTTCTCACAGCCCTAGAATATAGCTTGTAGTTTGTTGCATCAGTAAGCATTCATGAATGCATTCAAATCAATTTAATTCAAATTTGGATGATTTACAAATGGGGATGACCAAACTCTAACACCAAACAACATCCAAATAGGTACAACAAGAGAAAAATCCTAGCTACTCCATATTGAAAACAAAACCCTAGCAATTCTATATGCAAAACAATTCAAAAGTGGTGACAAATCAATGAACCAAAATGGTTTTCATAAAACTCCATCATTTTTGATAAATGTTGGAAAGAAAATATCAGGGGTGATATATATTTTCAAAATACTTTTGGCATTTTATTTTAAACTCAAAAGCCACTGAAATCAATTAATTAATTGATTTCAAATACTTCCAAGTTTTATAAAATGTTGAAAACTTCACATGGGGTTGGAAATATTCCAAATGACACCCGAGAGTTGTTTAGCTATTTTCTTTGAATTAGTTGGAGCCAAAACAAATAAAAACAAATGTCAGAAAGAAAACAAAACAGAAAAAGGAAAAAAAGAAAGGAAACTAATCTGCGCTCACCTGCTGGCCCAGCCCACCAAGGGGGTTTCCCGTGTCGTCTTCCTCCTCGTGCCAGAAGGCAGAGGAGAAGGAAGACACGGCGCGCCCCTCGCCACCTCCTGCTTCGCGTGGAGCTCTCCCCTGCCTCCTCGCGCCAGCACGACAAGCTCTCCCTCTCCCTTATCTCCTCCCCTCTCTCCATTCTCCTCCACTTCTCCATGTTTTCTTCCTCCTCTCGCCGCCATTGCCGGTCTGCCCGAGCTCACCTCCAGCGCGTCTCCGGCCACCCCTCGCTTCCCTGTCGCGCTCCACACCTCCACCTCGATGAGATGCTTCTCTCCATCAAGTCCTCCGAGATCCCGAGCCCCCGCAGCGTCGCCATCGTCGCCGTTTCTCCCTCTGATCACCGGATCCGCCGCCATCAATTCGTCCTGCTCCGAGCCTCTCCTTCGTCGCCGATGCCACAACTGGAGCCGCCGTGAGCCCTCGAGCCTTTCCCCTCTCTTTCCCGCGTGAAAACTCCCTCCAGAGCTCCTCCCCGACGAGCCGACTTTCGGCCACCGCGCGCGCTCGTCGCCACCGCCTATCCGGCCACCTTCAGTCCCTCCTGCTACCCCTGGAAGATGAGTCGCTCCGCCAGCTTCGCGCAGCCTTAAACCGCGCCCGAGTTGGTGCCCTGTAGCGCCGTTTAGGTCGTCTCCGGCAAGTCCTCCGCCGCGGCTATGGTTGCCGGCGACCACCCTCCGGTGGGGGCCGACGTGGCCACCTTAACCCGCCACTAATTAGGCCTTAGAGACACTGACAGAGGGCCCCACGCCTGGTCAAACCCCAATTAGGGGCTGGTTAGCGCGGGGTTAGCCCCTGGGTCACTGACCAGTGGGCCCCACTGGTTAGGGTTTGACCTGGACCGGCTGGTTGACCTGCTAATGCAGGGATGACATCAGCCTGACGCAGTAATAGCTTTTTCTGATTTTAATTAATTCTAGAATAATAGCAAAACTTGTAAAAATCATAGAAATTAAAATATAACTCGGATGGAAATAATTTATATATGAAAAAGGATCAGAAAAATCCAAAGAATCTGATTATGGCATTTTCATGCAGGTTTGAAAAAGTTAACATAACCCAATAGGCAAAATGGTGAATAGGATAAATTTCATATTTAGTTTGGAGATGGAATTTGATACTTATTTGAATTCCACTTCAATTGTTATGACCAAACATTGGTCAATGCAAATCAGTACCTCAAAATACTAACTCCATGCATGTTGGAACAATTTGTTATGAGCATCAGGTCGAATCAATTATAAGGGTACTTGGAAAAATACCGGCTTGAAGTGATGTTTGAATCCTAATTCAAACCAACTTCAACTTAAGAAATGATAGCCACATTAGCCCTGCCACCTTTCATTTCATGTCTTGAGCATGCATCATAGTGTTGCATTTCCGTGAAGTAATTGTTGTTCTTTCTTGTTTGCCGGTATTGTTCCCTCTCGGTAAACGATGTTCCGACGATGTGATCGTTGACATTGATGAAGACTCATTGCTATCTTCAAACGTGTCAGGCAAGCAAACCCCCTTGAGCATATTTAAATAAACCCACTCTCTCGCTCTTGCTCTCTTTTACTGTATTAGTACAAACACGATTCAACTGTACATGTTATCGGTAGTTGAAGCCATTCCTGTGCATGACCTGATTTTGTCACAGTAAATAGTTGAAACCACTTGGCATGAGTAGCAACTCCTTGAGCCTTGTTGTGCTTACTCATCCATGCTTGTTTACAATGCCTGCTATGCTTAGAGTCGTGTCGGGTCTGATCCATCTGGATGATGAATCGGAATGGTTGTGATCATGTTCTACAGTGTGAGAGTAAAAGTGTGAATCCGGTTTGGTAAAGGTAGCGATGAGAGGCCATGTAGGAGTACATGGTGGGTTGTCTCATTGGGACCATCCTTTAGAACTTAGTTATGTGTATGTTATCCAAGACAAGATAATACCATGCATTGGGCCCTGACATATGACCCCGCTCGACTTATTAATTGCCTAGATCCCTGTCCAGGAGTTGCAATTAGTTTCTGGTGTTTGTAGGAAAAGTGTTGGCGGCCGTGTTTAGCTCTGCCCGACGGGGTAGGCTTCTCTGCGGTAGATACACAGTGGCACGGTGTACCAAGTGGCACCCGGATGGTGGGCTTGGGAACCCTGCGCACATCGTTTGGGGCCGTAGGGGAAACCTCAGCCGGACTTCCTTGCGTGTTCAGTCTCATATAGGCGATAAACCTGGACTAGGGTCTTGTGTGGTTAACGGTCGTGGCCGACACCCATGCATGTGCTTCCTCTTGAAGGTTGCCGAGATGCATGACGTGCACATGGTGATAAGTGGTGGGAGCGTGTGTGAAGAAGTATACCCCTGCAGGGTTATTTAATCTGTTCGAATAGCCGCTTCCTCGGATATGGACTAGTTGGAAACATTACGTGGTACACAGACAATTTAAATGGATACTCCAAAACATGCAAGATAAGTGTGAGTGCTATGGAAGGCTTTCTCGTAGGGAGACGAGAGTGGATCCACAATGGTGTATTGCATTGGTGAATATGTGGACTCATGTGCGCTATCCGACCTCAAAGAAAGAACTTGTAGTCGTAGTACAGGTTAGCCAAGAGTCAAAGCTGGCTTGCTGCAATCAAACCCCACTACCCTTCCATTGAAACATGATGCATATGTAGATAGTTCTGATGTAAGTCTTGCTGAGTACCTTTGTACTCACGGTTGCTTTATTTATATATTGCAGAGAAGATTTAGTCTCTTTAAAAGGTTCTACGCGATGTGTTCGATGTTGACCGGAATAGCTTGGGAATCCCAGACAGAGGTCTGGCTCCTTTGGTAGGGTCGTAGTAGCTTTTCAGGCTCTTCCAACCACTTTTAGTAGATGTCTGCACCCAGACATGTGCAGACATGATTTCCTTCCGCTTGATGCTTGTATGACTTGAGTGCCGGGTCATGTGACCCCTGTTTGTAATATCATACTATGTTGACTCTTATGAGTCTTTAATAAATGCTTGAGTCATAGAGTTATGTTGTGATGCCATGTTGTATCTACACATATCGTGCATAATGTGTGTATGTTTGAAATGCATTATATGTGTGGGATTCGACACCTAGTTGTTTGCCTTTAGTAGTACTCTTTACAAGGAAATGCCTCTTTGTGTTTCCATCGGGCCTTGGTAGCTTGCCACTGCTCGGAACACATTGATTGACCGGCATGTATCCTTCTTTGTTGTTGTGTCTGTCCCCTCGGGCAAATGTCACGCGGTGTAATGGAGTCCTTGTAGCTTGCTACGACTCGTCTACACATGCTGATGACCGACACCTGCTTTGTTGGGTTATGTATGCCTGTCCCTGTACGGATGTACCGCTTGGGTTTATAACTAGTCATGTCGACCCGGGTTCTTGTCGTTTGAATGCTAGCGACACATTCATATACGTGAGCCAAAAGACGAAAACGGTCCCGGCCAAGATAAGGTGGCATCCGTGGAGTTTACCGTGCGTGAGGCCGCAAAGTGATGTGATGTGTTACCGGCTGGGTTCTTATGACCTAGGATCGGGGGCCCAACAGCTTTGGTTTCAGAGCTTGAGTGCCTGTAGGATAACCAAGCCAAACTGGCCGATGTTGAGTCTAGCAACTCTTTAGTTATATAAGGGAATTGTTTGTGGAAGGGAACGTAAGGCTCTTTTTACTCCTTTCCTTGTGTCATTCTTATTCTGAGTCATCCTCTTCTTTATTCTACGTGGTTTAATAATGAGGCTTTCTCATCTATTCATTAGGATGACGAGTTACTATGCTGGAGACTTATAGAAAAGTTGTTGTCTTCCTGGATCAGTGTCTCCATAAGAATTTAATTGTTATGTTGTTAGTTTTCTTGCAGGTTGCCTCATATTTCATGCCCGTACAGCCGTTATGTTGTACAAGTGTTCCAAAGTTCCCAAATAGTCTGATGCGATTGCAAATTCCTTCCTCTTTTCCCAATGTCTTTTGGCCGGACAAAGCACACTAATAATTGTGTTGAGGTACTCTATTACCTCGACGTTTTGTTGAAGTATTAGGAAAACATGTTACTCCGAAAACTACCCAATAGTCTAGATGTGTGCTATGTCCTCCAGTGCGATAATTCTGGCCATCATTTTAGAAAAACATCTTGTGATGTTATTTAGTTTTTAGGTATTCTATTTCTGTGTCTTTGAATCCAAGGATCATTCTGCTCATCTCTGTTGATAGTGTTGCTAGTTCCTTTAGAATGATTAGTAACCTTGTTGTAGCTCGCAAGGTTCATGGTATATCATTTTTCCAACACCATGAATCATCTTTGGCAGAAGTTCTCCGTGAACTAAAGATCATAACAAGAGTGCTTGTGATGAGTTCTCTACTCCATATTGTGATTCTGCCTACTTCTCCCTTCTGCATGGGTTATCTGGAAGAATTATGTTGAACCTGTTCGACATGCTAATCCATGCATCCACAACTCAAGAAACCATGTGCTTCTGAGTTGGCCCTATCTAGTTGTATTTTGACCTTCATCATTGAGAGGATAGTCAAGAGTAATTGTGCATTCGTGTCATCAATGTCTTTTATTCCTATGGTTTGTCAAATTGTTCTATTCTCGAATGACTGGGAGAAGCAAACTCCAGTACCTCATTCATTTCTTGGATTGGGTTAAAGTAGTTGTAGTCCGTAGATCGAAATGCTAACCAGCTTTTGTTCTGTTCTATCTAGGAGTATTACCCTCTTGTTGTCAAGAATGTCCTGCGAACTGCACCATCTCTTATGAGCTCTTGATGTAGAGATGCTTTTTGCTATCAGTGTTCATTCCTCGGTTTTCATGTTGGTTGAAACCGGAATATCGACAAGTGAACCATGATGTGTCAAATGAATACTCCTAGCAATGTTATTGCTTGGTAGCTAATGGACAATAATTTCACTCTTATGGTGATGGTGATTGAATCGTCATCCTAAGATTGAGTGTGCTACCTAGTCCATGTTTCATGGTGCACTTTTCGATCGATGGGTTAGGATTGTGTCAATCCCTCGCTCTACTGATCACATCATCTTGCCCTGAAAAGCGAGATTGTTCCCGAGCTTAATAATATATCGGTGGTTCGTGATTTTCCGAATATCTTCTCGGAAGTATTACCAGGTTGTTTCCTGACTGTTATGATAGAGCTCGTGATCAAGTTGGTTTTTCTATAAACCAACCTCTTCTCCAAGAATCCGTATTGGATACCCTGAGCTAGTTGGTTAAGCTAAACAACAACTTGGAGAGTTGGAAGATAAAAGCTTCGCCTAAACTTAGCTCATTTAAAAGGGATATCTTTCTTTTTGTGTGAGTTTGAAGAAGATGATATTTTCATTGGTTGATTCGTGTGATCAATTGTTGCATATATTATCTTGTTCAATTTTGATTTGAGTATGGGCTATTGTCAAATCAAACTCAGAACCAAAGATTTTCGTAACGGTGTCTTACTCAGGGTTTTCCTTGAGCCTACACTATTATATTCTTTGATCAGACCAATGCTATTATATTGCTCACATAGTTGTGGAATTCCATCTATATGGATATTTTGATGAACTATTGTTGAGCCCATTAGCAACACCTTTGTCTTCTCCATAACTATTGTTGGACATTAAGTTAGTGTTGGAAACTTTTAAGACATTGTCTTCATGTCTATTCATGAAGTACATGTTAGGTGTAAGAAGTGACTTCCTCTAATTCATGTGCATTGGTGCAAGTTGCTGCCATGAATTTGGTAAGGTCATTTTGTTATCTTCAGAATCATCCCAAATCAGTCATGCATGTGCGAAGTATGCTGTGGTTTGATAGCTTTGCAACCTCTCTCTCCATATGTATTTCCTAGCACACCAAGCCAGTGATTGATTTGTTCAAGGAAAAGAAGTTAAGTGCCATTCCTGAAGGTACCAGACGGACTTGCACATGGCTTCGTCATCCGCAATGATGGTTCCCAAACTAGAACGCGGTAGTGTTTGTTGTAAGACTTTTCATGTGCTCATTATTGTCTTGGGCAGTGTGTTCACATCTATCTTGCAACCCAGCTCATGTTTTGGAGTTGGCTTCCATAGTTCATCTTCTGAGAATCTCGCAACGTTATCTCATCGATTTGTGTTGCAAATATTCTTTTCGGATATGCTGAGTTTGAAACATCCTGTCACCGACCAGATCTAAACCTCAGACCGATATGATGGTCGGAACATCTCCCAAGAGTTATAATATTGGTCTCTCTATAAACCGGTAAGGTGATGTTGTGGCTAACGCACCCAACCGGAAGTCATAATATTATAATATCTTGTATCAGCAACCTTAGCCATCTTCCCGTGAGGACTATGTATGCCTTATTTCAGAAGTTGTTCCTCATGGACCTTTTGAGTCCCGAAGTCCGACCTATACTTGATGTGCTAAATATCAAGCATGATCTATAATTGGGTTGTGCTAGTACATCAAAGAGAACATCACAAGCGGAGTGCTAAATGTCTCTCGGTCGATCAACCAGATTTCGTTCCCTTGGCACAACTTAGGTGAAATCTGAGGAAGTGTTCTTTTCCTTTGCATATGCATCCTCCACCCTTATTCATCATGATAGTATGATGTGTTGCCAGGATCCTTGGCACGGATGTTGGTAAACCTTGATGAATATGGAAATGCTCAAGTTCTTGAGAGCACGCTCAGACACTAGGTTATATCCTCGGTAATAATTGGATTGTGCCTTCCGTTTGCCGAGTTGTTCAATAACTCTAGTTTCTTTCCAACCTGAGTATGCCATTCTTTCAACTTCCTTCAAACAATCATTTTTGAATTGTCTTCCCTGGTAGGAAGAGTTTCAATGATCTTAGGATCAAAAGTAATTCTTTTTGCCACTTAAGGGGAATAACTCTAAGAGTCACCTTCCTAAGGTGCCCCGTTGTGGTATGAAGGGCAACTTAATCCTCGCTACTTTGAAACCTCGTCATCATCAGTCTTAAGCGTGGATTTGTTGCCTACCAATCGCACCTCTGTTATATGTCTCATTTTCTCATTCGTGTTTTGGTGTTGTCTCTCAGCTCAAGGGATGTTCCTATGTCTCATTCTATGAGTTGATCTTTAGTTGCTCGATCTTTGAGGAGATCGAATCTTGTAGAGTCTTCCTGTTCTTTTGTCGTCGAGCTAGATGAAGACCTCAAAGACAAAGATGGCACGATCAACATGGTGCGATGAATCAACGTCCTCGAGAGGAGCAAATGGATCGTGAAGATTGTGATAGTTTAGTGTCCCCTCTTCCTCTTCCCGACTATGCTTGAATCTCGGGACGAGATTCTTGTTTCGTGGGGGTGAGTTGTCACAGCCCTAGAATATAGCTTGTAGTTAGTTGCATCAGTAAGCATTCACGAATGCATTCAAATCAATTTAATTCAAATTTGGATGATTTGCAAATGGGGATGACCAAACTCTAACACCAAACAACATCCAAATAGGTTCAACAAGAGAAAAATCCTAGCTACTCCATATTCAAAACAAAACCCTAGCAACTCTATATGCAAAACAATTCAACAGTGGTGACAAATCAATGAACCAAAATGGTTTTCATAAAAGTCCATCATTTTTGATAAATGTTGGAAAGAAAATATCAGGGGTGATATATATTTTCAAAATACTTTTGGCATTTTATTTTAAACTCAAAAGCCACTAAAATAAATTAATTAATTGATTTCAAATACTTCCTAGTTTTCTATAATGTTGAAAACTTCACATGGGGTTGGAATTATTCCAAATGACACCCCAGAGTTGTTTAGCTATTTTCTTCAAATTAGTTGGAGCCAAAACAAATAAAAACAAATGTCAGAAAGAAAACAAAACAGAAAAAGGAAAAAAAAGAAAAGAAACTAACCCGCGCTCACGTGCTGGCCCAGCCCACCAAGGGGGTTTCCCCTGTCGTCTTCCTCCTCGTGCCAAAAGGCATAGGAGAAGGAAGATACGGCGCGCCCTTCGCCACCTCCTGCTTCGCATGGAGCTCTCCCCCGCCTCCTCGCGCTAGCACGACAAGCTCTCCCTCTCCCTTATCTCCTCCCCTCTCTCCATTCCCCTCCTCTTCTGCCTGTTTTCTTCTTCGTCCTCCCGCCATTGCCGGTCTGCCCGAGCTCACCTCCATTGCGTCTCTGGCCACCCCTCGCTTCCTTGTCGCGCTCCACACCTCCGCCTCGACGGGATGCTTCTCTCCATCAAATCCTCTGAGCTCCCGAGCTCCCGCAGCGTCGCCATCGTCACCGTTTCTCTCTCAGGTCACCGGATCCGCTGCCATCAATTCGTCCTGCTCCGAGCCTCTCCTTCGTCGCCGATGCCAGAAATGGAGCCGCCGTGAGCCCTCGAGCCTTTCCCCTCTCTCTCCTGTGTGAAAACTCCCTCCAGAGCTCCTCCCCGATGAGCCGACTTTCGGCCACCGCGTGCGCTCGTCGCCGGCTCCTCTCCGTCGACCTTGAGTCCCTCCTGCTACCCCTGGAAGATGAGCCGCTTCGCCAGCTTCGCGTAGCCGCAAACCGCGCCCGAATTGGTGCCCTGTAGCGCCGTTTAGGTCATCTCCGGCGAGTCCTCCGCCACGGCTATGGTCGCCGGCGACCACCCAACGGTGAGGGCCAATGTGGCCACCTTAACCCGCCACTAATCAGGCCTTAGAGCCACTGACAGAGGGCCCCACGCCTGGTCAAACCCCAATTAGGGGCTGGTCAGTGCGGGGTTAGCCCCTGGGTCACTAACCAGTGGACCCCACTTGTCAGGCTTTGACCTGGACCGGCTGGTTGACCTGCTGACGCAGGGATGACATCAGCCTGACGTAGTAATAGCTTTTTCTGATTTTAATTAATTCCAGAATAATAGAAAAACTTGTAAAAATCATGGAAATTAAAATATAACTCGGATGGAAATAATTTATATATGAAAATGGATGAGAGAAATCCAAAGAATCTGATTATGGAATTTTCATGCATGTTTGAAAAAGTTAACATCACCAAATAGGCAAAATGGTGAATAGGATAAATTTAATATTTAGTTTGGAGATGGAATTTGATATTTATTTGAATTCGACCTCAAAATACTAACTCCATGCATGTTGGAACAATTTGTTATGAGCATCAGGTCGAATCAATTATAAGGGTACATGGAAAATACCGGCTTGAAGTGATGTTTGAATCCTAATTCAAACCAACTTCAACTTAAGAAATGATAGCCACATTAGCCCTGCCACCTTTCATGTCATGTCTTGAGCATGTATCATAGTGTTGCATTTCCGTGAAGTAATTGTTGTTCTTTCTTGTTTGCCGGTGTTGTTCCCTCTCGGTAAACAATGTTTCCGACGATGTGATCGTTGACATTCATGAAGACTCATTGCTATCTTCAGACGTGTCAGGAAAGCAAACCCCCTTGAGCATATTGAAATAAACCCACTCTTCAACTGTACATGTTATAGGTAGTTGAACCCATTCCTCTGGATGACCTGATTGTGTCACAGTAAATAGTTGAAACCACTTAGCATGAGTAGCAACTCCTTGAGCCTTGTTGTGCTTACTCATCCATGCTTGTTTACAATGCCTACTATGCTTAGAGTCGTGTCGGGTCTGATCCATCTGGATGATGAATCGGAATGGTTGTGATCATGTTCTACAGTGTGAGAGTAAAAGTGTGAATCTGGTTTGGTAAAGGTAGCGATGAGAGGCCATGTAGGAGTACATGGTGGGTTGTCTCATTGGGACCATCCTTTAGAACTGAGTTCTGTGTATGTTATCCAAGACAAGATACTACCATGCATTGGGCCCTGAAATATGACCCCGCTCGGCCTATTAATTGCCTAGATCCCTGTCCCCAGAGTTGCAATTAGTTTCTGGTTTTTGTAGGAAAAGTGTTGGCGGCCGTGTTTAGCTCTGCCCGACGGGGTAGGCTTTTTTGCGGTAGATACACAGCGGCACGGTGTACCAAGTGGCACCCGGATGGTGGGCTTGGGAACCCTGTGCACATCGTTGGGGGCCGTAGAGGAAACTTCGGTCGGACTTCCTTGCGGGTTCAGTCCCAAATAGGCGATAAACCTGGACTAGGGTCTTGTGTGGTTAACGGTCGTGGCCGAGACCCACGCCAGTGCTTCCGCTTGAAGGTTGCCGAGATGCATGACGTGCACATGGTGATAAGTGGTGGGAGGGTGTGTGAATAAGTATACCCCTGCAGGGTGATTTAATCTGTTCGAATAGCCGCGTCCTCGGATATGGACTACTTGGAAACATTACGTGGTACATAGACAATTTAAATGGATACTCTAAAACATGCAAGATAAGTGTGAGTGCTATGGAAGGCTTTCTAGTAGGGAGACGAGAGTGGATCCACAGTGGTGTATTGCATTGGTGAATATGGGGACTCGTGTGCGCTATCCCACCTCAAAGAAAGAACTTGTAGTCGTAGTACAGGTTAGCCAAGAGTCAAAGCTGGCATGCTGCAATCAAACCCCACAACCCTTCCATTGAAACATGATGCATATGTAGATAGTTCTGATGTAAGTCTTGCTGAGTACCTTTGTACTCACGGTTGCTTTATTTATATTTTGAAGAGAAGATTTAGTCTCTTTAAAAGGTTCTACGCGATGTGTTCAATGTTGACCAGAATAGCTTGGGAATCCAACACAGAGGTCTGGCTCCTTTGGTAGGGTCGTAGTAGCTTTTTAGGCTCTTCCAGCCACTTTTAGTAGAATTCTGTACCCAGACATGATTTCCTTCCGATTGATGCTTGTATGACTTGAGTGCCGGGTTATGTGACCCCTGTTTGTAATATCATACTATGTTGACTCTTATGAGTCTTTAATAAATGCTTGAGTCATAGAGTTATGTTGTGATGCCATGTTGTATCTACACATATCGTGCATAATGTGTGTATGTTTGAAATGCATTATATGTGTGGGATTCGACACCTAGTTGTTTGCCTTTAGTAGTACTCTTTACAGGGAAATGCCTCTTTGTGTTTCCATCGACCCTTGGTAGCTTACCACTGCTCGGAACACATTGATTGACCGGCATGTATCCTTCTTTGCTACTGTGTCTGTCCCCTCGGGGAAATGTCACGCGGTGTAATGGAGTCCTTGTAGCTTGCTACGACTCGTCTACACACGCCGATGACCGACACCTGCTTTGCTGGGTTATGTATGCCTGTCCCTGTACGGATGTACCGCTTGGGTTTATAACTAGTCATGTTGACCCGGGTTCTTGTCGTTTGAACGCTAGCGACACATTCATATACGTGAGCCAAAAGACGCAAACGGTCCCGGCCAAGGTAAGGTGGCGGCCGTGGAGTTTACCGTGCGTGAGGCCGCAAAGTGATGTGATGTGTTACCGGCTGGGTTCTTATGACCTAGGATCGGGGGCCCGACAACAATTTTTAAGTGAACAACATATTTTCACTGTATTAATGCATGCATTAAATGTTACCTCAGTGTAATTACATTGTTCAAATATGCACAAATGTTTTCTCTTCTTTTCTCTTCTCCAAGCCTCTAACCATGAAGCTATAATATTCTCCTAGAGTGGGATGTCTCGTCGATAATTATCACTATGAAACAACTATGGTTCTAGTCTCATGTCACTTGGTTTTCTTCTGTTTATACCCTTTTTTGCCTTCAATCGGTCCGGCAACCTTGATTTATGATCTTACTTTGTTTGTTTCGCCATACCCCAAATCTTATGTATGTGATGTATGTGTGGGATGACTATGGTTTAGTTACATTATAACGAGGTGGAGTTTGCTGGTGCATTAGTCTTATTTTAAAACTTTGTTGATGGATATCACACTCAGCGTTCTACTACTATGCCTTGTGTTTTATAGAATATATAACTGCATGCAAGTTCTATTGTTCGATTGTGTACAACAACATGTATTGGTTATATGTGATCTTAGCATTTTATTTTCACTGGTCTTTTTCCGTGGTACGCACTAATGACCTTCTAGCTTTTCAACCGTACAATTTTGTGTTTCCACTTCTTATCATATGATTTTATGCATGTTGCTGGTTTTCATAGTATTATCCAGCTCGCATTTGTGTGATCTTATGTATTGGTGATAGCACAAGTGCCTCCGATCGAGTTTGTATGTGGACTACATTGATGTTGTTTGGGAACGTTTGACTCGACCAGGGGCCGCCAGGTATTCATGCATCATCACCATACTTTTATTGGACATCCTTCCCTCCCCAACCCCTCTTTGCACCTATTTCTTGCGCGGTTTCCGTCCTACCATATGTCCACTTTGTCTAGCATCTGGCAAAACATATAGATTTACTCAGTTAAAGGTCTCCATGTAGAAACAATTAAAATACAGAAAATACTCTTCTATAAATTCACAAATAATTGATAGTACCAAATGGATATCTTACAAGTTGTACATGTTCGAGCACGTGTAAATTTATATCAAGAGATTTATTTTGTGCCTAAAAAACCCAATGCCCTAGAAAATTAGCTTGTAATCATAAAAAAATAATTTTGAATCTTCAACACTGGATTTTAAATCATTCCACAAGTCTTATAAAATTTTCAGTGAAAATTTAGCCACACAAAAGATAGATTGTATTCCGTACTAAGAAAGTCAAAAGTGTTGACATTTGAATTATTATTTTTACCTCGGAGCTCATCCACTTGTTTGACACTTCTCTACTACAAATACCAAGAATATAAGGTTAATCACATCCATGCAGCAGATGCATGGTTCATGCGGCAATACTACTACTGAGTCACTGCTTCTTCCATCTGAACGTGCATGCTCCAACTTGAGATGCAACCACAAATGGTACTCACAATCTCACAAGCTTCTTCTCCAGCTCCAACGCCCGCCGACGCATCTATCACCACACGTTTGTTCACGGACGACGGAGTGCAGCTGCAGCAACCGATGTATGACTCATGGCCCTTCCTTGCCGAGTCATAGCCTCCTGAGAAAGGGCTCGTACCCATCCTCCTATTTCTCTGTAGTGCTCTTGCATGTATGCTTGTGGTACCCGACGTTCTGTTTATGGAAGGGCTCACCGTCCGAGCTGGTGGCGCCCGAAATGCCATTGGAGACGGTGGCACTGTCGCAGGAGCGCATGACCTTATGTTGCTTGATGGAGACGATGACAGAGCTTGCTTAACTGAGTTTCGTCCCTGTCAAGGGTTAGGCGATATTGGTTTGCATGGTCGTTGAGGTGGAATTAGCCGACGGCAGGGCAGATGGTGTTGTCGTCAAGAGCGAGCTGCATCGGGATGGATGGCCTGACCATCATCTCCTTGGTCAGGATATTGGTCTTCTTCCGTTGTGTTTTCTCGGGGTTTTGTTGTCCTTCCCTTGATCTAGTGGGCTATGGAGCATTTTATCAGGAAGATGATGTTTCTCCGACGCGGGCAGCGCTATTCGCAACGATGGGATCGCACACGTGCTTCGCAAAGCCGAGGAAACTTTTGGATCCCGTATACTTTGCACCATCAGCGATCATAACTTTGACATGATTCAAATTCAGAGTAATAAAGTGAGGGGCAATACTTTCCTGTCTAGTCGCACGCATGTACGTGTGTACAACAAACACATTCTAAATTCTGATTCTTCCATTCTATTCAATCTCTTTCTATGTGATGGAAATCCATTTTCCTTAGGCCTTGTTTGGAACCATGATAGATTATGATAATCTGGATTATGAAGATAGATTATATAATCTGGTTTATAAAAATAGTCTAGGTGGCCATGTTTGTAGGCCATATTATATAAACTGTAATCCAGGTTTTACATTGCATAATGACCTCTCTCTCCTCTGTTTTTTCTTGTAAAGAGGAAGGTGGTAGTGGCAGGAATGTAATCATCTCCAACTTTAGAAGGGTAATGGGTCATTAGCAATCCATAATCCGATTTTAGCTTGGGTAGAATAGATTGTGAGTTTTTAATAATCTGTCCATCTAGTTTTTACAATCTACACCATAATCTATCCTGTTTGAAGACATAATAGATTACAAAAACTGGATTATATAATCTGAGTGGTTCCAAACACAGCTTTAGTTGGATATATATATACCATGTGCTTTTTTGCGGGCATGTGCTTTCAAGTTTGTACGTGTCTCCTTGCCTAATGTACAATGTTGCACGTGCATGCTTCTTTGGACTGTATACATGTATTACTGTAGGAAACCAATGTGTGTGCTTTTCAGTTTGTACGTGCAAGAATATACATTTCTCTCCTTGCCTACACTTTTGTGCACGTGCAATAGTAAAAACTAGTCCTTCCCTCTTCCTTCGGAAAAAAATCATTGCCTAATCTTCACCGTTGATACATTTTAATTTTTAGAGGGTTAAATCACCGTCGTTAGCTTCTGACTTCCTTCACATTGCCATTCAGTCACGACTACAATCTTGGCAGGATCCACTAACAATACTTTTGTTGTCCACACATCACCCAATAATCAAACTTCATGCAGCCAAAATTCACACTTACTGAATTTGGCATAAAGCTGGTGCTATCGAAGCTTATCCAGGACTATCCATAACTATTGCTCATGCTCTTCTTCAAAATTGGAGAAGATGAGTATGTCGTTGATGAAGACAACAACAAACTTGTCCAAATACTTTATTCATGAGGTAGATGAAGTAGGATGGGGAATTGGTTAACGCAAATGACATGACCGTGTACTCATATAGGACGTACCGGTCAAAAATATCAACTTCGAATTATCTTGGGTCCTGATTTTCAACTGGTAGTACCCTGCCCGAGATCGATCTTGGAGAACAACTTGGCACCATTCAGCCGATCGAATAGGTCTTCAGTCTTGGGTAGTGAGTACTTGTTCTTTATTGTGACCTCATTAAGAGAACTGTAATCGACCTAGAGTAGAATAGTTCCGTCCCTTTTGGACACAAATAGAATAGGTGATACCCAAGGAGAGGCACTAGTGTGAATAAATCCTTTTCTGAGCTGATCAGCTAGTTGCTTCTTTAAGTTTGTCAACTCTTGGATCCCATTCTATAGGGATTCTTATAGATAGGTCCTGCTCCGGGCATCATCTCAATTAGGAACTCAATGTCACGGTGAGGAGGCATTTCGGGCAGCTCATCACGAAAGACATCTGGGTATTCAAATACCACTAGCACTTGGTCCAACTCAATTCCTGACAAAGAATTTATGTGAGGGGCTTGAGCGGAGGTAGGGTTGGGAACATACTTGTCTTTGACCCCTTGGGTATTGGTCATGGGAACAGTCCGCTTGGCACAGGCTAGCAAGCCTCGGTGCTTGGTCAACCCATCCATGCCAAGGATCACATCCATGCCTTGCGACTTCAGGATAATAAGATTTTCTAGGAAGTCCACCCCGTTGATGCTATTCCCAACTCCTTTACACCCTGTCTTAGTCCTTAATACTCTACCCGGGGTTTGTACCATCATCTGACTACCCAGGGGTATAGGCTTCCTACCACTATCTAATGCAAACTTTTGGGTACAAAAAGAATGCGAAGCACAAAAGTCAAACATCATTGTTGTTGGGGTTTAGTTGACAAGGAACGTACCCAATATAACATCCGGGTCTTCTTGGGATCCCTCAGCGGTGACGTGGTTCACACGACCCTTTCCATTGTTGGGCTGGTTACAGGGATCTTGGTCCATGGGTTTCTCTCCACGGCCTTGCCGTTTGTTTGGCGCATTGGTGCGTGGTGCATCAAGCTCCTTTTTGGGGCACTGCTTTGACATGTGTCGAGGCTGACCAGACCCAAAGCATGTGACCTGCCCGAAGTTGTTGGTCTTGGCACCAATGTTGTTATTGGGGTTGTTGTATGCCGACCTGGGGTGGGCATACTGCTCAGGTTGGTAGCTTGGACGAGGTGTAGGAGTCCTGGCATGCTGAAGCTGAAAGTTCTGCTTTCTTGGGGCTATTTTCCAGGGGTGAGGCTTCTGGTTGCTGGAACTGCCCTTGCTTATCATCTTGCTATTGTGTGTGTCTTCCATCGCATGACGCTTTTCTTCAAGCATGAGGGCCTTGTTCACCAGCTCGAAGAAAGTACGGCAGTCGCAGAAAACGAGTTGATACTGTAGGGCTTGTTGGAGTCCTTCCATCATGCGTTGTATCTTGGGTGCCTCAATGCTCACATCTTTAGGTGCATACCTTGATAGGAGGTGGAAATTTTGCATGTACTCCTTGATAGAGCCACTTCCTTGCTTCAGCGCTCGAAATTCTCGCTTTTTAATAGCCATAATCCGAGAAGGAATGTGGGCCATGCGGAATCCTTCCTTGAAATCAGCCGAGGTGATCACATAGTCATCGTGCATGACCTTGATTCCAGCACACCAAGCTCTGGCGGTACCTCCGAGGCAGTGAGAGGCATAGAAAACCTTCTCATGATCCTCATTGCAGTTAAACAATGCAAGGAGGTCCTTGATGGTGTGTATCCAATCATCTACATCAAGAGGTTTAGTAATCTCGGTGAAGGTTGGGGGCGAATTTCTCATGAACTCCAACAGAGTGGAGGGGCCATTGGCGTTCCTGTCTTGCTGCTGGTTGTTCACACGGACTTGAGCTATCTGCTAGATAGCGGTAGTGTTAGCTTGGCGATCCTCCTGAAGAACTTGGAGAAACTACGCTATGGTCATGCTCTCTGGTGGAGGTGGTGGCGGGGGAATGTCGCCTTGTGGCTGCTCCTTGTCATCTCCAGCCTGAGTAGACCCACCATCCCCTGACTGCTCGCTAGAGTTCCCGCGCTGGGGTTGCCAAAAGTGCTGGTGCAGGTTGTAGTCGCCATCCGGTTGGAGTAGCCATGTCAAACAAGTAGAATAGGAAAGATCAAATAGTAACAAGAGGAAAACGTGCCTAAGGGGGGTGGTAAAGTGCATGTGTGATCAAACAAAGGTTAATAGACCAAACATATAACATTAAGATAAGATAGGCGATGTAGTTGCTTACATGTTGCCTAAGGCAAAAGCGTGACTTGCCTCGAAATACAAATAACATAACAAGCAAAAGCACACATGGTTTCATATGAACCATTACCCGGACTAGACTTTACATGAGGGATACATGACTTATCCTACCCTAGGGTTTCTCGTACTCAATTGATGGAGTGCTCAGTCTCATACTCATGCTCCTTAGGGTCTTCCTCCTGGTCATCATCCATACGAGCATCATCTCTAATCGAGGGGGTTGGAGAACGAGGAGGTCCACAGCAATGATGCTTCTCGGGTGGGTTTGTGAAGAGCACAAGATACTCCTTCACACTCATGCGATGATGATGTGAGGGTGTATATCTAGCTGGGGGTACTCCACCTCTGAAAGCGATAGCTGGTCGTCCCTCGAGGGATCCATACTTCTTGATCCTTTCTGGCTTCATCTTGGCTAGTCGAAGTAGCTCGCGGTTGTGGTGAAGTTCCTTGTGGACCATTATAGACTCCTTAATCAGGTGGTGAAGCCACACTATGGGTGGAGAGGCTGAAATAGGTCTAGAATCTGAGTGATGTTCCATCCTCATTGGATGGGATCAGCGTCCAACTCTCGCCAATATCATCCTTACTGAAAGGAAGGTGGCGAGTAGCTGGCTCGCCACCCATCTCAGGGATGAGCTCTCGAAGGTGGATGAGTGTTGTCACACCCTATTTTCACTACCACTTTTTCTATAATTCAAATATCTGAGTTAATTAAAACTTTTTCAAAACTAATGTTCTGAGTGTGATGATTATCATTGTATGCCGGTATGCTTGATCATGTGATATTAAAAACCACATTTCTCATTAATTAATTATTTTCAAAACCCTTTTTATTATTTCTCGTCAAAGGAAAACCCTGCCTTGGGTTGCACTACAAGTCCTTGATGGCGAGGAGTGTTCTTACCCAAAGTTGGTGATCTGATTCTAGCACCATTTTAGAGCACCAAAACCATATAATAATTAGTTTATGAATTATTTTCCTAATTTATTTGCATGTCCATTTTTGAGTCCAGAAATGATATTCCTATATGGAAAAATACTTTTCTGCCTTAGAAAAATCTGATAACATTTCGAGATGATCAGAAGGACATATATTTTCCATAAATAAGATTTTAACCCCTATTTATATTATTATTATTTGAGTAAAATCCTGAAAACCATTTCTGTCTGTTTTGACCTTTTGAAATATTTCCAAAGGAAATATTCTCAATAAATTCCTAGAAGATTCCAGTGGTATCCCTAAGCCATATTTGGTGTCCACATAAAGTTTCACCTTGATCCAAGGTTATTAAGGACACCAAATAACTGCAAAACCCCTTCTCTCTAGATTGATGTTAGAGCAACTCTCATAGCAAAGTTTGTCCAATGGAGTTGCAACTTTGCAGGAGTGCCTAATACCTCAAATGAGGGTTCGAGACCAAAAATGGGATTTGTGGGACTTAATTTGCCCACACTCTCTTTGGAAGGAACAGATCTGGTCATTTGGTGATGTTTTCAAGTTTACAATACTAAACTTGTCCAATGGAGCTCAAACTTGGTGAAAACCCTTGTTTTAGCACCAAACCCAATCCTGTTAAGTTGCAGAGCCAGTGGTGGGGTGCAACCACGCCAAACCACTGTCGAGCACCTTCTTACAGATGAGTAAACCCCTCCTAACCTTAGCTAAACCCCAACCCTTTCTCCCAAACTCTCAGACTAGGTGGCCAACATCAATGCCATGCCCCAGTCAACTAGCCCCTCTCTGGTTCAAAGTAGAAATAACAAAATCCCCAATCTAAGCTTCAACTCAAGGCTGAGAGCACCTGTTTTTCTTGTCCCCTTGACCAGCCGAAGCTCCCACGGGTCTTCAACGGCTAGCCATATCCCAGCCAGTGCCTAGGACATCATAGACACGTCCAAGGCACCCCAGGGCGCGCCAACATGCCGTTGCATGCCAAAGCTGCGCCTCTGGGCACGTTACAGGAAGCCACCGAGGTGGGGGCGACGCTCTCGGCCAGTTCCAGCCTCCCCCGTAGTGTCTAACCTCTTCCTCGATAGCCCCTCTGCATCGGGCGACCATTAGGGCCCTCCTCTCCCGCGCTAAGAGCTGGTGCGACGCGTGCCTGCGCGCAACAGAACCGGCCAGAGATTCGCAGCCATGGATGCTCGTCTCTCCTCTCTCTCCCTTCCTCGCAGTGATCCCTGGCAGTCCGAAACCACATCCTGTGACCGTGGATTCGACCCCAGCTCCTCTCTGCACCCCATGCGTGCCACGGTGAATCACCGGCGCTCCCGGGTCGGCTCACCGTCGGGGGCCTATAAATAGCCTTCCCCGTCGCTCCAGCACCCCTCAAAACTCATACATAGCGACCTCTAGCACCTCCCTAGCCACCCAAGTAAGCCAGCAGAGCCCCGGTGCACGAGATGGACCGAGGCCCCTCCGCCTCAGATCTCTAGTTGATCTCCGGCTACACATCGGCTCCTGCGTCCCTCTGCCCCCCAAACCACTTCCCGTGACACCAGGGATCTTTCCCCTCTCTTCGCCGAGCAAATCTGTGCCCCTAGCTACCACCTCCACCTTCGCCCGAAACCCCTCCGTCGCGGCTACCTCGTCGCTGGTGAACCTTAGCCTCTCCGCCGTTGTCTCGACCACCATCGGGTTGGCCCCGACGAGCCGGACCCATTCCTGTCGTCCTTAGGGCCCGAGGACGTCGGTAGCCACGCCGGCGTGCTCCTCCTCCTCTTTGGCCAGATATAGGAGACGACCTCGACATGTGTGCCACACCTATCGGTGGCCCATCTCTCCCTCCCTCGCTGCCCGCAACCACTGACCGTAGGGGCCCGCGCGTCAGGTTCAAACCTGATGGCGCGCGCTCCTAGGCAGGCTAGCTGGCTGGCCTTTGAGCCGGCCCAGTTCCAGGCCAAGCCAGGCCAGGGGCTGTAGCCCTTTTCTGTTATTTTTAGAACTTGATTTTTAGTGATTTTTATAAAAACATTTAACCAGTGAAATAATATGATTTTTCCACAGTTATTTTCCTAAAAACATGTCGTATTTATCAGAACCCTTAGAATAATTTTTGCAGCAACTATTCTATTTTATAATAATAAAAAGGATTAAATTGGAATAGTTTTGCTTGTGCTAAGTTGACTTTAAAAATATTCCTTCACTAAAAACAGAAGGAAATACTTTTAAAATAACAACCTAGATTTATCAGAAATAACCAACATTTTTAAAATGACTTTGTGATTTATATTGGAGTGAGCTATTTCTTATTTTTACCTTATTACGATGATAGAAAACCCGTGTGACTAAGGAGTCGGAGCGGAAGACCTCGAAGACCTCGGATACCTAGCTGACAAAGGCAAGCAACCCTTTGACTATGTCTGAGCATATGTTATGATGCATGCTAGTGTAGCAAATATTTCCGTTGCATATGATCATAAGTACCGGTAAATCACTTAAGTGACATTACCGATGGCTCCTCCGGAGCACATGCATTGAGCTTGACCCTACCACCTATGAGGGTCACGCTATTATCATGTTGACAAGTAAAGTTAGAATAGTATGAGCATGAGCATGATGATGACATAAATCAAAGGTTTATGAAACCCCGTCGGGTTCCACTAATGCCTGAGGGTGATGATAAGTTAGGTAGACACTTTCAGAGAAGTGGTGCAACGGGTATTTGTGTGTGTATGGTTTCGGGAATGTGAATAGATTTATGATGTGTCGACCATCCCAACCTTACATGTACGACCACGTTACCCCTTTATGGGACGGGGCTGTGTTGATTACTCTGGTCGGTGCTAGCAAAGAGCCACATTACTAGTGGCGGGAGTGATGTGTGGTCACTCTCGTGATGGGGTCGTGCCATGTAGGGCGACTATGCCGTTTTTATGTGTTCCAGGCACACCGTTGGTCCCCACATGGTTGACACTGTCCAGAGTTGGTGCTCGTAAGACGTACAACATGTGGGCTGGGTACCAATCGAGTGTACCTCTTTGTCTAGTATCGTTAGGGGAAAGGCATTGATCGGGTACTTACCTTGGGTATGTTATATACCGCCATTCGTGGATGACACGGAAGTTCCCCAGATCTCGTGGTTCCAGAATACTACCTCTATAAAGTGTAAAACTATTGGAATATCCGTGTCTACGATCAAGGACAGTTGGGTCATGCTGCTTAAACTACGTCCAGTCGTTTCCGCATGAACCAAGTGTGTGTGAGTTGCGAGAAAAAGGAGCTATTATGAAAGTAATGATATGACCAACTTTGGTGACTTGACATATATGGTGAACCCAGAGTCTTCATCCCTCGATAGATATATTGATATTTGTAACCTGTTCTTCAAATTCAACATTTAGCTTAAGATGCATACACATGATCATGTATATTACAACAAGTTGTTGTCCACCACATGCATTGTTCATATCATGGGCTGTTTGTGAGTACATTCAAAAGTACTCATTGGCTTGCCACTGGTTATATTATTGACCAGACATGGAAGGACCGGAGTTTGGAGAAGAGTACGTCTTCGGAGACGCCCCTGCGAACTAGGACGCTTCACAGTCAGAAGCATGTTGGTGTAGGCTGATGGCATGGGCACCCGCTCAGCCCTAAGATTTCTGCTACTAGCTGTATTAGTGTGATTTGGCCCTATAGTCACTACCTTGTGAACTTGACCATTCGGTCACGTGATGTAATAATTCGGTATTTGGATGTAAGACTCTTAATATTCAGTATATGTGTGTTCGGTGAGCATTGATCTCTGGGATCACTGAGCATGATCATTCGGCAATCTCGACTCGTAAGTCAGGGTCCCCTCAGTGCTGGTATCAGAGCCATCCTTACTATAGGAAGCCTTAGGTAGCATGGACGATAGCTGAGACGATTAATGCACCTATACCTTAACCTGAGATTCTGCACCCACTAAAAACTTTGTAACCTTCTCCCCTACATCTTGTAGATGGCCGCCGTACCTGATATGCTTCTAGGGATGGGCTTTCCACCACTTTTAGGTGATAGCCTCGAGAAGTGCCATGTACGCCAAACGCCCATATTCCTCTACCACGAGCACTGGGTCAACGCCGACAACAAAGAATATCACGTGGATGTGATAGTGAAGGCTAATGACTCCCCGACTAGTTGGTTCTTCGAAGGACCACAGATGGAGGATCTGATGTTGGGAGTGGAGATGGCCGCACGAGAGGCGCTCATGCGTCTCCGCGATATTCTTCCCGAGATGGCTAACGAGCCAGCTACTCGTCACCTACCTTTTGTTAAGGATGGGATAGACGGGAGTTGGATACTCAACCCATCTTCAGAGGATGGGACGCCACTAAGGTTTCATACCTACTTCAGCCTCTCATACGACACCTTCACGCACCTTTTGATCAAGGAGTCAACAAATATTCGCCAAGAACTGCATCAATTCAAGGATCTGCTCCGCATGGAGAAGATGAAGACCCGCAAGGTGAAGAAGGTAGGAGCACCCGAAGGACGATCAGACATTGCTTTCCGAGGAGGAGTACCACCACTTCAAGCCACTCATATTCAGAGTCGCCGCCTGACCGTGGAAGAGTACACTAAGCTCTTCGCTGCTTCGCAAACCAAGAGACGCTGTGATGGACCGCTTCCTTCTCCCACTCCTCTAAAGGAGGAAAGTTCAGATGAAGATGAAGACGAAGACCCTATAGAACCCACCTATGAGACCGAGCAGTCCGCCGCTTAGGACCACGACGTAGGCAATTAGGAGTTTCCCTCATGCATAGGAAATTCATGTATCGGTTCTTGTGAACCATGAGCGTTCTGTAAGCATGTTTGGATGCAAGCCGCATTTCTACCTTAGGCAGCATGTAAGCGACTACAACACTTGTTTTAATCTAATGCATTGGCTTTTCCAAGAATCTTTGGCTTAAAAATTTCACACTAGCATAGCAACAAACCCCCTTTTTACTAGAACATCATCCCTTATGATTCCGGCCAGTTCAGCAAACTGACGTGTCTACTCCCCTGACATGATGGTGATTGCAACTCGCACCAGCACCTTCGGCAACCCCGGTTGTCCCTCTTCAGGTCAGCAGCAGGGAACAGGAGGGGATGCTCAAGATGGAGATCACCACGAGCAGCAACAAGACGATGTTCCACCACCACCGCCTCCTCCTGAAAGCTTGACTATCGCTCAGTTCATTCAAGCTCTCCACGAGGAACGTCAAGCCAACAATGCCGCTATTCAGTAGCTGGCTCAAGTCTTGGTGAACAACCTGCCGCAGAATGGGAATGTCAATGGTCGCTCTACTCTCTCTGAGTTAATGTGAACTACGCCACCCATATTCACGGAGACGACTGAACCATTGGATGCCGATGACTGGATCCGTACTAGATCTCCTTGCGCTGGTCAAATGCACTTATGATCGTGAGAAAGTCCTCTATGCTTCTCACTGTCTTAGAGGCATAGCCAGAGCGTGGTGGGATGGATTTCAGATCATGCGAGCCGGGCAGGTCATCACTTGGGCTATATTTAAAGAGGGACTCCGCACTGCTTACATTCCTCACTGAATGATGACCATTAAGAAGTGTGAATTCCGAGACTTAATGCAAGGCAAGGGATCCGTCAAGAAGTATTTGCAGAAGTTCAACCTCCTGTCAAGATATGCACTAGAGGATGTCAACACTGAGGCCGCCAAAGTGGAACGCTTTATGGAAGGACTACAACAGTCACTCCAGTATCAGTTGGTTGTTTGTGAATGTCAGACCGTCAGGGATCTGGTTAATAAGGCCCTTATGTTGGAAGATAAGCATCGTGCAATAGACGACACCCGTAAGGGCAAGCTGATGGGTAGTGGAGGACCTAGTAACCCGAAGCCACGCCCATGGCAGTCAGCTCCAGCAAGACCCAATTATCATCAATAATAGTACAAGTATCCAACATTTCACCTGACCTACCAGCCTCAGCAGCAAGTCAACACCAAGCCAACATTCCAACACAAGTTACCTATTTTGGATGTGGTCAGACATGGCACTATTCCTGGCCGTGTCCCAACAAGAAGCCCGACGCACCGCGCCCCAATGCGCCAAACCAGGGCCAAGGAGCACCAAGCAGAAACCAAGCACCCTACAACTAGCAGTATCACAGCAGGGGGCGGTTCAATCATATCTCCACAGAAGAGGCATAGGAAGACCCGGACTGCATTCTGGGTACGTTCCTCGTCAACTCCACCCTAGCAACAATATTATTTGATTGTGGTGCTTCGCATTCTTTTGTTACACAAAGATTTGTGGAAAAATGTGCTTAAAGCCTACTCTCCTTAACGAGAAAATGGAAATACAAACCCCGGGAGTAGTGTTGAGGACCAACCTAGGGTGTAGGAAATTTGGGATTGTTATCAATGGGATAAGCTTCTGGGCAGACCTCATTGTCATTAAGTCGCAAGGCCTAGTAGTAATTCTCGGCATGGATTGGTTGGCCAAACACTAGAGCATATTGGACTGTGCCAACAGGGCTATTACCATGACAAGCGATGAAGGGGTCAAAGTCAAGTATGGCTCTGAGCCAGTAACCACTCGAGTACCAGAGGTTAACAGCCTGTCAGGAGAAGAGGTGGATCGAGTGCCGATAGTCTGTGAGTATCCAGAGGTCTTTCTTGTTGAGCTACCAGGGATGCCTCCCAACCGAGACATCGAGTTCATCATTGAGCTCATGCCCGGATCAAGGCCTATCTATAACAAGCCTTACAGGATGGGATCCGAAGAGCTAGCGGAGTTGAAGAAGCAACTGGATGAGCAACTAAGGAAAGGGTTCAGTCGTTCGAGTGCGTCACCTTGGGGATCACCTGTTCTGTTCGTGTCTAAGAAGGATGGGACTATCAGACTCTGCGTCAATTACCATTCTCTCAATGAAGTCACGATCAAGAACAAGTATCCACTCCCCAAGATTGAAGACTTGTTTGACCAGTTAAATGAAGCTAAGGTATTCTCCAAGATCGATCTTCGATCTGGATATTACCAACTCAAGATCCGACCTGAAGATATACCCAAGACGGCGTTCATGACCAGGTACGGTCTATATGAATGCACTGTCATGTCTTTCGGGTTGACTAATGCCCCAACTTACTTCATGTACCTCATGAACAAGGTCTTCATGGAATACCTGGATAAGTTTGTCGTCATATTTATTGATGACATATTAATATTTTCCAAGTCCGAAGAAGAGCATGAACAACACTTGAGGTTAGTGCTGGAAAAGATTCGAGAGCACCAACTTTATGCCAAGTTCAGCAAATGCCAATTCTGGCTGAACGAACTTGGATTGTTGGGTCATACCATCAAAGCAATTGGATTGGCAGTTGATCCCTCCAAGATTACTACGGTAACCAACTAGGAGTTGCCAATTGATCTGAAGGAAGTCAGGAGCTTCCTCGGGCTCGCGGGGTACTACCGCAAGTTCATAGAAGGATTCCCCCGCATCGCTCGACCCATAACTCACCTCTTGAAGAAAGGCAAGAAGTTCGAATGGACGCGGGAGTGTGAAGCAAGCTTCGAGGAGTTGAAGAAGAGATTAACTACAGCCCCGGTATTGGCTACTCCAGATATCAACAAGGAGTTTGTGATATATTGTGATGCCGCTAGAACTAGGCTCGGTGGAGTCCTGATGCAAGACGACAGAGTCGTGGTGTATCTGTCACGGCAACTGCGTCCTCATGAGGAGAATATGCCACCCAGGATCTCAAATTGGCAACCGTAGTGCATGCTCTAAAGACGTGGCAACATTACTGATGTTTACTACGCAACCTTCTCCTTGTAGACGTTGTTGGGCCTCCAAGTGCAGAGGTTTGTAGGACAGTAGCAATTTTCCCTCAAGTGGGTGACCTAAGGTTTATCAATCCGTGGGAGGCGTAAGACGAAGATGGTCTCTCTCAAGCAACCCTACAACCAAATAACAAAGAGTCTCTTGTGTCCCCAACACACCCTATACAATGGTAAATTGTATAGGTGCACAAGTTCGGTGAAGAGATGGTGATACAAGTGCAATATGGATAGTATATATAGTTTTTTGTAATCTGAAATTATAAAAACAGCAAGGTAATTAATAATAAAAGTGAGCACGAACGGTATTGCAATGCCTGGAAACAAGGCCTAGGGTTCATACTTTCACTAGTGAAGTTCTCTCAACAATGATAACATAATTGGATCATATAATTAGCCCTTAACATGCAACAAAGAGTCACTCCAAAGTCACTAATAGCGGAGAACAAACGAGGAGATTATTGTCGGGTACGAAACCACCACAAAGTTATTCTTTCTGACCGATCTATCCTAGAGTTCGTACTAGAATAACACCTTAAGACACACATCAACCAAGACCGCACTGTCACCTAGATACTCCATTGTCACCTCAAGTATCCGTGGGCATGATTATACAATATGCATCACACAATCTCATAATCATCTATTCAACCAACACATAGAACTTCAAAGAGTTCCCCAAAGTTTCTATCGGAGAGTCAAAACGTGTGCCAACCCATATGCATAGGTTCCCGATGTCACGAAACCCGCAACTTGATCACCAAAACATACATCAAGTACTCACATGAATATCCCATTGTCACCACAGATAGACACGTGCAAGACATACATCAAGTGTTCTTAAAGACTCAATCCGATAAGATAACTTCTAAGGGGAAACTCAATTCATTACAAGGGAGAGGGGGAAGAACATCATAGGATCCAACTATAGTAGAAAAGCCCGCGGTACATCGATATCATGACATCTCAAGAACACGAGAGAGAGAGAGAGATCAAACACATAGCTACTGGTACATACCCTCAGCCCCGAGGGAGAACTACTCCCTCCTCGTCATGGAGATCGCCGGGATGATGAAGATGGCCATCGGAGATGGATTCCCCCTCCAGCAGGGTGCCGGGACGGGCTCCCGATTGGTTTTTGGTGGCTACAGAGGCTTGCTGTGGCGGAACTCCCGATCTAGGTTTATTTCTGGAGGTTTCTGTATTTATAAGACCAGATGGCATCGAGAACAAGTCAGGGGGACCCACGAGGGAGTCACGAGCCGCCCATGCGCGCCCAAGGGGGGTGGGCGCGCCTCCCTGGCTCGTGGCTTCCTCGGGACTCCTCTCTGGTATCCTTTTCTTCTGGTATTTTTGATATTTTCCATAAAAAATCACGACGAAAGTTTTATTCCGTTTGGACTCCGTTTGATATTCCTATCTGAAAAAGTTTAAAAACAAGGAAAAAACAGGAACTAGCACTAGGCTCTAGGTCAATAGGTTAGTCCCAAAAATAATATACAATAGCATATTCATGCATATAAAACATCCAAAGTTGATAATATAATAGCATGGAACGATCAAAATTTATAGATACGTTGGAGACGTATCAAGCATCCCCAAGCTTAATTCCTGCTCGTCCTCGAGCAGGTAAATGATAAAAAAAGAATTTTTGATGTGGAATGCTACCTAAAATATATTGTAACATAAATATTCAGATCCATATGATTCAAAGCAAAAAAACTTAATATTGGCATAAGAACAATAATACTTCAAGCATACTAACAAAGCAATCATGTCTTCTCGAAATAACATGGCCAAAGAAAGTTATCCCTACAATGTCATATAGTCTAGCTATGCTCCATCTTCCCCACACAACGTATTTAAATCATGAACAACCCCGGTCTTAGTCAAGCAATTGTTTTCACACTTTTACTTTCTCAAACCTTTTCAACTCTCATGCAATACATGAGCGTGAGCCATGGACATCGCACTATAGGTGGAATAGAATATGGTGGAGGTTGTGAGGCAAAAAGGAGGAGATGGTTGATGACCCACAAGTATAGGGGATCAATCGTAGTCCTTCTGATAAGTAAGAGTGTCGAACCCAACGAGGAGAAGAAGGCTCTGATAAATGGTTTTCAGCAAGGTAATAACTGCAAACACTGAAAGTAGCGGTAACAAGTGATGGTGTAGTGAGGTGAAACGTAGCAAGCGAAAAGTAACAAGTAGTAGCAACGGTGCAACAAAGTGGCCCAATCCCTTTTGTAGCAAGGGACAAGCCTGAACAAAGTCTTATAAGAGGAAAAATGCTCCCGAGGACACACGGGAATTTCTGTCATACTAGTTTCATCATGTTCATATGATTCGCGTTCGTTACTTTGATAGTTTGATATGTGGGTGGACCGGCACTTGGTTACTGTCCTATCTTAGACAAGCATCCCACTTATGATTAACCCCTCTCGCAAGCATCTGCAACTACGAAAGAAGAATTCAGACAACGTCTAACCATAGCATTAAACTAGTGGATCCAAATTAGCCCCTTACGAAGCAACGCATAGACTGGGGTTTAAGCTTCTATCACTCTAGCAACCCATCATCTACTTACTACTCCCCAATGCCTTCCTCTAGGCCCAAAGATGGTGAAGTGTTATGTAGTCGCCGTTCATATAACACCACTAGAGGAAAATACAACATACAACATATCAAAATACCGAACGAATACCAAATTCACATGACTATTATTAGCATGACTTATCCCATGTCCTCAGGAACAAAAGTAACTACTGACAAAGCATTATCATAATCATGATCACACGTGTAATGAGTAGCATCAAGAATCTGAACATAAACTCTTCCACCAAGTAATCCAACTAGCATCAACTACAAAGAGTAATCAAGACTACTAGCAACCTTACAAGTACCAATCGGAGTCGCGGGACGGAGATTGATTACAAGAGATGAACTAGGGTTTGGAGAGGAGATGGTGCTGATGAATATGTTGATGGAGATGACTCCCCTCCGACGAGAGTAGTGTTGGTGATGACAATGGCGACGATTTCCCCCCTCCGGGAGAGAAGTTTCCCCGGCAGGATCGTCCTGCCGGAGATCTACATTGCTTATGCTCAAGTTCCGCCTCGTGGCGGCGGAGAATCCATGAAAAAGCTCCACCCTGATTTTTTTCCGAACGAAACCCTTCATATAGCAAAAGAGGGGGGCCAGTGGGCCACCAGGGTGCCCACAAGCCCTGTAGCCGTGGCCAGGGGGCAGGCGGCGGCTACCAGGCTTGTGGGCCCCATGTAGCTCCCCTCTTGCACTTCTTTCGCCAAGTATTTTTTATATATTCCGAAAATATTCCACGTTGATTTTGAGGGCATTTGGACTTGCTCCTTTTCCACTCCAGAATTCCAGCTGCCGGTATTCTCCCTCTTCAAATAAACCTTGCAAAATAAGAGAGAAAAGGCATAAGTATGGTACCACAAAGTATAATAACAGTCCATAAAGCGATAAATATCAACATGAAAGCATGATGCAAAATGGACGTATCAACCCCCCCAAGCTTAGACCTCGCTTGTCATCAAGCAAAAACCAAGATCCATAAACATGTCCACATGTTTAGGGATGAAGGTGTCGATAAAACATAATACGGACATGAGGGCATCATGATCACACATAGAACAGCAATACATCATAAAGATTCTTATGGGAAAGTAACAATTCCTTCACAAAGCAAAGTATGAAACAAAAACCTTACCGAGAAGTAGCCAACAACAGTCCATAGTCATTGAAGCAATTGCAATTTATCATAACATCGAAAAGAGTCAAATAAGAGCTTGGAAAGAAAACCCACATACTCAATCATCTCTTTTGTTTTCCACAATTGTTACAACTCACGTGGTACTCATGGTATCAAAGTTTCAGCTGGAAACAGAGAAAGATAGGGGCTTATAGTTTTGCCTCCCAACCATTTAACTCAAGGGTAAGGTCAACAATAATAAAGCATAAGTACTCATCTCCAAGTTGATATATGAATATAAATATTTCCCTAGCATATGACGTTCACCAAGATAAAGGCAAAAGAGGGAATTGGTTAAGATCACCATGACTCTTTCAAGGGAAAAAAAGTAAAGGTACAAGATAGGCCCTTCGCAGAGGGAAGCATAGGTTGTCATGCACTTTTGAGGTTTGGATGCGTGTCCTCTTAGTGCGGAGGAACGTCACTTTATATTGCCCCCTGTGATAAAGAACTTTATTATGCAGTCTGTCGCTTTTATGTCTTCCTCATCACAGATTCGTATAATGATTATTTTCCACACACTAATAGATCATACATATTAGAGAGAAATTTTTATTGCTTGCACCGATGACAACTTACTTGAGGGATCTTATTCAATCCATAGGTAGCTATGGTGGACTCTAATGGCAAAATTGGGTTGGAGGTTTATGGATGCACAAGTAGTATCTCTACTTGGCGCAGGAGTTTTGGCTAATATGAGGTGGAAGCAATCGTCACATGCTAAGGGATCTCTAATCATATAACATTGTTTGGAATCAAGCAAACACAATTCATTATGTTGTCTTCCTTCTCCAACATCTACTTCTAAGCATGTATTAGTTTGGTGAGTGCTCACAATTATAGAAAGTGTCTAAGATGATATATTTATATGTGAACCTCTCTTTTCGTATCACTTCTTGTTAATTGCAACAATGACTGGGGCATATGTTGGTCTATTCTCAACAAGTTTCAATCATCATACTTGTTATATGTGAAGCTATCACTTTCCATAAGATCATCTCATGATCTTTCATGCTATCGTTCTTTTAATACTTTTGATCACGACACAAAACAAAGCCCTTGACTAAGATACTCTTTATTATATAGCTCGCAAGCTCGAATACATCGGGGGAGACATGAGGCAAAAGACTCAAAGTAAACACTAAAGACTTATTCCACTAAGAGAAGAAATAAAAAACTGAAAAGGAAAGAACTAAAACAAAGGTAAAAGCAAAAGATATAAAGGTGATACGATGCCAGGGAAACTCCCGCAAGCTTGGCACAAGCCAAGGGAGTTGACCATACCAATGCTTAGTTGTCTTCCTTTGGTGGTGATGGCGGTGGAGTCTTTGCCTTTGATTCCAAGAGAGCTATCAATCTTTGATTTATACCTTGGAGATTTGCGACATCATTCTCCAGCAAAAAAACTTCACGAGAAAGGGAAATATTGCGAGCACGAGTTGTTTCACAAAACCTCAAGAGTTCAATCAAGGATGGAGACAGCACGTGGAGGAAGGGTTGGAGAATGTCCACTCCTTCAACGTGTTCAATGTTGAACATAGGTTGAACTTCGTCCCTAGCTTGGGTTTTCTCCTTAGCTTTGTCCCTGGCTTCCGTGACTTCTACTCTTTTGAGATCAGCATCTACTTCTTCATGAACTTGAGGGACATTATTCTCCCCAACAGATTCCTGAGACATCTTTGCTCTAAATACGCGGGAGACAACAGGCTCGAAACAAAAACAGAGGAAAACTGCATGATACGGAGATCAAAACCCTCGGGCGTATATATAATGATTTTTTCTGGACCAGAAGGAGTGCTCCGCAAGAAAACGGAGTACGGGAGGCACACGAGGTGCCCACAAGCCCTGTAGCCGCGGCCAGGGGGGCAGGCGGCGGCTACCGGGCTTGTGGCCGCCTTATGCGCTCTCCTGACTCCTTTTTATTTTGATATTTTTCCATAAATTCCAAAACGGAGAAAATTTCCTATTGGAAAAGTTTTGGAGTCCAATTACTTACCGAAACACACACCTCTTCGTTTTCAAAGTCTGAAACAAGCTGATAAACATCCCTTATGTACTCCTCTAGAGTTATGATATTGATGATATTGGTCTCAACATTTATGGGAGTACGAGAGATATAATGTTTGATTCTATGCCCATTTACCACTCTAGGAAAATTACCTTTCGTGTTATTGATTTTGATGGCACCAGAATGATATACTTCCTCGACAACGTAGGGACCTTCCCATTTAGAGGGAAGCTTGCCTGCGAAGAATCTTAAGCAAGAATTGTATAGGAGGGCATAATCACCTACACTGAACTCACGTTTTTGTATTCTTTTATCGTGCCATCTCTTAACCTTTTCCTTGAACAACTTGGCATTTTAATATGTCTGGACCCTCCATTCCTCTAATGAGCAGATATCAAACAACCGCTTCTCACCGGCAAGTTTGAAATCGAAGTTGAGCTCTTTGATTGCCCAATAAGCTTTGTGTTCCAGCTCAAGAGGTAAATGACAGGCCTTACTGTAAACCATTTTATACGGTGACATGCCCATGGGATTCTTATAAGCATTCCTATAAGCCCATAGTGCATCGTCAAGTTTGCTAGACCAATTATTTCAAGATCTATTGACGGTCTTTTGTAAGATCAATTTGATCTCCCTATTACTCAACTCCACTTGACCACTAGACTGAGGATGATAAGGAGATTCAACTCTATGGTTGACATCATACTTAGCGAGCATCTTGCGGAAAACACCATGAATGAAGTGTGAACCGCCATCAGCCATCAAATATCTAGGGACTCCAAATCTTCGGAAAATGACTTCTTTAAGCATCTTAATAGAGGTGTGGTGATTAGAATTTCTAGTGGGGATAGCTTCTACCCACTTAGTGACGTAATCAACAACAACTAAGATGTGAGTATACCCATTGGAACTCGGGAAGGGTCCCATATAATCAAAGCCCCAGACATCAAATGGTTCAATGACAAGTGAATAGTTCATAGGCATTTCCTGACGCTTACTGATGTTCCCTATTCTTTGGCATTCGTCACAAGACAAGACAAACTTACGGGCATCCTTGAAGAGAGTGTGCCAATAGAAACCTGATTGCAATACCTTATGAGTAGTTCTATCTCCAGCATGGTGTCCTCCGTAGGCTTCGGAATGACACTTCTGCAGGATCTATCCCTGTTCATGTTCAGGCACACAACATCTAATAACACCATCTACTCCTTCCTTATAAAGGTGAGGATCATCCCAAAAGTAGTGTCTCAAATCAAATAAGAATTTCTTTTTCTGCTAGTAGGTGAAACTGGGTGGTATGTATTTGGCTACGATATAGTTTGCGTAAACATCATACCACGGTGCACTATGTGAAGTGCGGATCACATTCAATTGCTCATCAGGAAAGCTGTCATCAATAGGTCGTGGGTCATCAAGGAAATTCTCTAGCCTCGACTAGTTATCTGGTACAGGGTTATCAGCACCCTTTCCGTCAACAACGTGCAAATCAAATTCCTGTAGCAGGAGAACCCATCTGATTAGCCTAGGCTTAGCGTCCTTCTTCTCCATAAGGTACTTAATAGTAGCATTATTAGAGTGAATAGTGACTTTGGAGTCAACTGTATAAGATCTGAACTTTTCACATGCAACCACGACTGCTAAAAACTCCTTCTCCGTAGTGGCATAGTTTCTTTGGGCACTGTCTAGAGTTTTACTAGCGTAGTGAATGACATTCAACTTCTTGTCAACTCTTTGTCCTAGAATAGCACCAACAGCATAATCACTAGCATCACACATCATTTCAATGGGCAAGTTCGAATCAGGTTGTTGAACAATAGGTGCGGTTATCAAGGCCTTAAGTATTTCGAAAGCTTCCTTACAATCCACATAGAAAAAAAGGCACATCCTTCTACAAGAGGTTGGTAAGAGGCCTAGAAATCTTAGAGAAGTCTTTAATGAACCTTCTATAGAAACCACATGACCTAGGAAACTTCATATACCTCTGATATCTGTGGGGCAAGGCATTTTCTCAATTGCATCAACCTTAGCCTTATCAACTTCAATGCCTTTCTCAGAGATTTTGTGTCCTAAGACGATGCCTTCATTAACCATGAAGTGGCACTTCTCCCAGTTCAAGACGAGGTTGGTATCTTTGCATCTTTGTAAGACTCGATCAAGGTTGCTGAGGCAATCGTCAAAGGAAGAACCGTAAACGGAGAAATCATCCATGAAAACCTCAACAATCTTTTCACAGAAGTCATAAAATATAGCCATCATACATCTTTGAAAGGTGCCACGTGCATTGCATAAGCCAAAAGGCATACGTCTATAAGCAAAGGTACCGAAGGGGCAGGTGAAAGTGGTTTTCTCCTGATCAGATTGTGCAACAGGTATTGGCGAGAAACATGAATAACCGTCTAGAAAGTAGAAGTGTATGTGTTTAGATAGACTTTCTAGCATTTGGTCGATAAACGGCAAAGGATAATGGTCTTTCCTGGTTGCCTTGTTCAGTTTTCAGAAGTCTATCACCATCCTATAGCCAGTAATAATCCTCTATGGGATTAGTTCATTCTTATCATTAGGAACAACGGTGATACCTCCCTTCTTAGGTACGCAATGTACTGGACTTACCCAATCACTATGAGCAACATGATAAATGATTCCTGCTTCCAGAAGCTTTAATATTTCTTTTCTCACGACCTCTTTCATCCTAGGATTTAATCTCCTTTGATGATCAGCAACTGGTTTAGAATCAGGATCGGTTTTAATCTTGTGCTGACATAGAGTGGGACTAATACCCTTAAGATCATCAAGAGTATATACAATAGCCGCACGGTGCTTCCTCAAAGTTTTTAATAACTTCTTCTCTTCGTGATTCGAGAGGTGAGCACTAATAATAACATGATATATCTCCTTCTCATCAAGATAGGCATACTTAAGTGTATCTGGTAACTGTTTTAGCTCGAACACAGGATAAACCCTTTGGCAGGGGAGGATCCCCAAGCAGCTCAACAGGCGGATTATTCTTAAGGATAGGATATTGTTCTAAAACAATTTTATCTATCTCATCTCTTTCATCCATATGCATATCATTTTCAGGCTCAAGGAGATATTGCTCTAAAGATCCATATGAGGTACGACAATAGAGGCAAGAGCAATGATTTCATCCCTACCAGACGACTCTTTTTCATGGGGTTGTCTTCCAAACTTGGAGAAGTTAAATTCATGAGACACACCCTTGAAACTAAAAGTGACAGTTTGTTTAACGCAATCAATATGAGCATTGACAGTGTTGAGAAAGGGTCTACCAAATATGATGGGACAAAAGCTATCTTGTGCAGTAGCAAGGACGAGGAAATCAGTAGGGTACTTCGTCTTACCACACAAGACTTCTACATCTTGCACAATTCCCACAGGGCAGATAGTGTCTCTATTAGCTAGCGTAATAGTGACATCAATGGGTTCTAACTCAGCAGGTGCAATCTCATATTTGATTTCATCGTATATGGACCGGGGTATTGCACTAACACTAGCACCCATATCACACAAACCATGATAATAGTGATCTCCTATCTTGACAGAAACAATGGGCAGGCCAACTACAAGTCCATATTTGTCTTTCGCATGAGGTTTAGCAATTCTAGTGGAGTCCTCACAGAATTTGATAACATGCCCGTCTATGTCTTCGGTTAAGAGATCTTTGATAATAGCAACACTAGGTTAAACTCTAATTTCCTCACGGGGTGGAAGTGGTCTAATGTAACCCCTACGTATCACAGTTGGACCTTTAGAATAATCCTTTTTCCTAGCAGGGTAAGGTGGTTTCTCTGCGTAAACACAAGGAACAATAGGATCACTAAAGGCAATGACTTTCTCCTCAACTAGATTGGGTTTAACTATGTTGACTTCTACAGGAGGATGATACTTAAACCACTTCTCTTTGGGAAGATCAATATGAGCAGCAAAAGATTCACATAGAGAAGCTACTATCTCAGAGTCAAGTCCATACTTAGCGCTAAAATCTCTAGAAGTGTTTGTTTCAACAAAAGATTTAACGCAATCAAACTAGAAATTCAAACCTGACTCCTTACCTTCTTCAAGCTCCCAATCTTCAGAGTTATGTTTGATTCTTTCCAATAAAATCGACTTGTGGTCGATATCCCTCTTCATAAAAGAACAGGTACAAGAAGTGTCAAGCATGGTACGATCTTCATGAGAAAGCCGAGCATAGAAGTTTTGAGTGATAATTTCTCTCGAGAGATCGTGATTGGGGCATGAATATAGAATTGATTTAAGCCTCCCCCAAGCTTGAGCTATGCTTTCCCTATCACGAGGGCAAAAGTTATAAATTTAATTCCGATCACGATGTACTAAATGGATAGGATAAAACTTTTGATGAAATTCCAATTTCAACCGATTGTAGTCCCATGATCCAGTATCATCACATAGCCTATACCATGTCAACGCCTTATCCTTCAATGATAAAGGAAAGACTTTCTTCTTTACCTCATCCTCGGGCAAACCTGCAAGCTTAAATAAACCACAAACTTCATCTACATAGATTAGATGCAAGTCTGGATGTGATGATCCATCTCCTGTAAAAGGATTAGCCAGCAGTTTCTCAAGCATACCCGAAGGAATTTCATAAAAGATATTTTCAGTACGTTCCTCAAGTTGAGGAGCAACTCCTCGTGCCTCCGTTCGTGGTGAAGATACCCCAAACAAATTCCTCAAAGGAACAGTTTCCATAGTGACAAGTGAGAATAAATTTCAGCACAGTATATAAATGTTTCCTTACCAAATTCCACTTACCAAAGCCGCTTCACAACCCGGCAATGGCGCCAGAAAAGAGTCTTAATGACCCACAAGTATAGGGGATCAATCGTAGTCCTTTCGATAAGTAAGAGTGTCGAACCCAACGAGGAGAAGAAGGCTCTGATAAACGGTTTTTAGCAAGGTAAGAACTGCAAGCACTGAAAGTAGCGGTAACAAGTGATGGTGTAGTGAGGTGAAACGTAGCAAGTGAAAAGTAACAAGTAACAAGTAGTAGCAACGGTGCAGCAAAGTGGACCAATCCTTTTGTAGCAAGGGACAAGCCTGAACAAAGTCTTATAAGAGGAAAAACGCTCCCGAGGACACACGGGAATTTCTGTCATACTAGTTTCATCATGTTCATATGATTTGCGTTCGTTACTTTGATAGTTTGATATGTGGGTGGACCGGCGCTTGGGTACTGCCCTTACTTGGACAAGCATCCCACTTATGATTAACCCCTCTCGCAAGCATCCGCAACTATGAAAGAAGAATTAAGACAATGTCTAACCATAGCATTAAACTAGTGGATCCAAATCAGCCCCTTACGAAGCAACGCATAGACTGGGGTTTAAGCTTCTGTCACTCTAGCAAGCCATCATCTACTTACTACTCCCCAATGCCTTCCTCTAGGCCCAAAGATGGTGAAGTGTTATGTAGTCGACATTCACATAACACCACTAGAGGAAAAAACCACATACAACATATCAAAATACCGAACGAATACCAAATTCACATGACTATTATTAGCATGACTTATCCCATGTCCTCAGGAACGAAAGTAACTACTCACAAAGCATAATCATAATCATGATCAGAGGTGTAATGAGTAGCATCAAGGATCTGAACATAAACTCTTCCACCAAGTAATCCAACTAGCATCAACTACAAAGAGTAATCAACACTACTAGCAACCTTACAAGTACCAATCGGAGTCGTGAGATGGAGATTGATTACAAGAGATGAACTAGGGTTTGGAGAGGAGATGGTGCTGATGAAGATGTTGATGGAGATGACTCCCCTCCGACGAGATGAGTGTTGGTGATGACGATGGCGACGATTTCCCCCTCCGGGAGAGAAGCTTCCCCGGCAGGATCGTCCTACCGGAGCTCTAGATTGGTTCTGCTCAAGTTCCGCCTCGTGGCGGCGGAGAATCCACGAAAAAGCTGTACCCTGATTTTTTTCGGACGAAACCCTTCATATAACAAAAGAGGGGGGCGAGTGGGCCACCAGGGTGCCCACAAGCCCTGTAGTCGTGGCGAGGGGGCCAGGCGGCGGCTACTAGGCTTGTGGTCCCCTGGTAGCTCCCCTCTGGCACTTCTTTCGCCCAGTATTTTTTATATATTCCCGAAAAATTCCACGTTGATTTTCAGGGCGTTTGGAGTTATGAAGAATAGAGGACTCAGACTTGCTCCTTTTCCAGTCCAGAATTCTAGGTGCCGGTATTCTCCCTCTTCAAATAAACCTTGCAAAATAAGAGAGAAAATGCATAAGTATGGTACCACAAAGTATAATAACAGTCCATAAAGCGATAAATATCAACATGAAAGCATGATGCAAAATGGACGTATCAATGGTCACATCAACTAGGCATATCAACGGGCTATGGAGATGCCCATCAATATATATTAATGTGAGTGTGTAGGGATTGCCATGCAACGGATGCACTAGAGCTATATGTGTATGAAATCTCAAAAAGAAACTAAGTGGGTGTGCATCCAACTTGATTGCTCACGAAGACCTAGGGTAATTTGAGGAAGCCCATCATTGGAATATACAAGCCAAGTTTTATAATAAAATTACCACTAGTATGTGAAAGTGGCAATATATGAGACTCTCTGTCATGAAGATCATGGTGCTACTTTGAAGCACAAGTGTGGTGAAGGATAGTAGCATTGTCCCTTCTCTCTTTTTATCACATTTTTTGTTTGGGCTCTTTGGCCTCTTTTTTTTCTTTTCTTTTCATTTTCATTTTTTTGTGGGCTCTTTGGCCTCTTTTATTTTCTTTTTATTTTAAGTCCGGAGTCTCATTCCAACTTGTGAGGGAATCATAGCTTCCGTCCTTTCCTCACATGGGACAATGCTCTAATAATGATGATCATCACACTTTTATTTACTTACAACTCGATACTTAGAACAAAGATATGACTTTATATGAATGCCTTCGGCAGTGTACCGGGATGTGCAGTGACTCATGAGTGACATGTATGAAAGGTAACGGTGGCATTGCCACAAATACTATGTCAACTACATGATCATGCAAAGCAATATGACAATGATGATGTGTGTCATAATAAACGAAACGGTGGAAGTTGCATGGCAATATATCTCGGAATGGCTATGGAAATGCCATGATGGGTAGGTATGGTGGCTGTTTTGAGGAAGGTATATGGTGGGTTTATGCATCGGCAAAAATTGCGCGGCACTAGAGAGGCTATTAATGGTGGAAGGGTGAGAGTGCGTATATACCATGGACTCACATTAGTCAGAGAGAACTCACATACTTGTTGCGAAAGTTTTATTTGTTATCAAAACAAAGTGCTAGACGCATGCTCCTAGGGGAAGGGTTGGTAGGAGTTAACCATCGTGCGATCCCGACAACCACACAAAGGATGACAATCAATAAAAACATCATGCTCCGACTTCCTAGCATAGCGGTTCACCATATGTGCATGCTACGGGAATCACAAACTCTAACACAAGCATTTCTACCAATCCATAATTACTCACTAGCATGACTCTAATATCACCATCTTTATATCTCAAAACTATATGCAAAGAATCAAACTTCTCATAGTATTCGATGCACCCTATATGAAAGTTTTTATTATATCGCTCTTGGATGCCCATCATATTAGGACTAGATTCATAACCTAAGCAAATTATCATGATGTTTAAGACTCTCAAAATAATATAAGTGAAGCATGAGAGTTCAACTATTTCTATAAAATAAAACCATTTCAATTCTCTACAAAGATATAAGTGAAGCACTAGAGCAAAAGACAAACTACTCCACAAGATATAAGTGAAGCTCAATGAGTAGTTGAATAATTATTTGGCTATGTGAAGACTCTCCCATCTAAGAATTTCAGATCCTAAGTACCTTATTAAAATAAAAAATAAAAAAACTACCAGTATAGCACGAAACATGTGAAGAAGCAAAAACTTAGGTTCAACCGATACTAACCGATAATTGTTGTAGAAGAAAGGTGGGATGCCAACCGGGGCATCCCCAAGCTTAGACGCTTGAGACTTCTTGAAATATGGATTGGGGACGACTTGGGAATCCCCATGCTTGAGATTTTTATGTCTCCTTAATTCCTCTCATATGACGGTTTCCGAAATCTTAAAAACTTCATCCTCACAAAACTCAATCAAGAACTCGTGAGATAGGTTAGTATAAATCAATGCAAAAATTTATCATCCTCTACTGTAGAAAATCACTAAAATTATTATTTTACATTGCATACTAAATGCCTCTGCATATTTAAAACTCCCATCCTCAAATGGAATCATTAAACAAGCAAACATATGCGAACAATGCAAGCATAACAGCAATCTACCTAAACAGAACAGTCTGTGAAGAATGCAAAAAGATCCATACTAAATTAAGTCCACAAAATCTGAAACAATTCAATGCTGTAGAGAATTTATAAGAGCATACTGTGTCCAAAGTTCAAGTTATTCTGACATACAGAAAATTCTAGGGAATTTTTGCACTACAAGCAAACTTTGTGTTTTCGAACGGCAACTCGTAAACTTGCAAATTAATCATGGTAAAGGCTATCCTTGACATTTTTATTGAAATAAATTATGCAAAACATTAATATAAATAACAGCAATCAAGTACTAATAAAAGAAAATGACGCTCCAAGCAAAACACATATCATGTGGTGAATAAAAGTATAGTCCCAAGTAAAGTTACCGATGGATTGAAGACGAAAGAGGGGATGCCTTCCCGGGGCATCCCCAAGCTTGGGCTTTTTGGTATCCTTGAATATGGCTTGGGATGCCTTGGGAATCCCCAAACTTAGGATCTTTCCACTCCTTGTTCGTTTTTCCATCCGAACTTTACCCAAAACTTGAAAACTTCACAACACAAAACTTAACGGAATTTCGTGAGATGGGTTAGTATAATGAAGACAAATCATTCATTTTGGTAGTGTCAAGACAAGATTCATAAATTTTCCCACACAATGCCTACTGTATCTTATGATTTCCACAATTTATATTAATCAATATAATCTATGGAAACACCGAAACAAGCAAACTATGCATTGAAAACAGAATTTGTCAAAAACAGAACAGTCTGTAATTATCTGAATGATAACCATACTTCTGCACTTCCAAAAATTCTGAAAAAATGATGAAAATTAAGGAAATTTGTATATAAATCAGCAGAAAAAATAATCAACCTAAAATAAATCTCTGTATAGAAATTAGAAATGATTTCGCGAGCGCAAAGTTTCTGTCTTTTTCAGCATGATCAAACAATTATCACCCAAACTAATCATAAAGGCTTTACTTGGCACTTTATTGTAACTAAGGCAATAAAACATGATTAATACAGTATCTTAAGCATGTGAACACACAAAGCAGTAAGGATACATATTGGGTTGTCTCCCAACAAGCACTTTTCTTTAATGCCTTTCAAGCTAGGCATGATGATTTCACTGATGCTCACATAAAAGATAAGGATTGAAACATAATGGAACCATCATGGAGCATATGACTAGCACATTTAAGTCTAAACCACTTCCTATGCATAGGGATTTTGTGATCAAACAATTTATTGGAGCAAGAATCAACTGGCATAGGAAGATAAAACAAGCATGACCTCAAAAGTTTCAACACATGGAGAGGAAGCTTGATATTATTGCAATAGGTAGAAGCATATGATCCTCTCTCATAATAATTTTCAGTAGCATCATGAATGAATTCAACAATATAAACAGCACCTAAAGCATTCTTTTCATGATCTACAAGCATAGAAATTTTACTACTTTCCACATAAGGAAATTTATTCTCATGAATAGTAGTGGGAGTATCGTAAAAGACTTGAACACTACGAATTGTTTCCAAATTAAAAGAGCAATGTTCAGTAAGAGGGTACTCATAATTGTGACAAGTTTTATTATCATTCTTCTTTATAGCATAAGTATCATCACAATAATCATCATAGATAAGGGGCATGCTTTCATCATAATAATTTTGATCATTCAAATTGGGGGAACTAAAAAGATCATCTTCATCAAACATAGCATCCCCAAGCTTGTGGCTTTGCATATCATTAGCATCATGGGTATTCAAAAAATTCATACTAACAACATTGCAATCATGCTCATCATTCACATATTTTATGCCAAGCATTCTATGTAATTCTTCTTTTAGCACTTGATCACAATTTTCATTTCCCTCATTTTCATGAAAGACATTAGAAAGATGAAGCATGTGAGGTAACCTTAAAGATGAGCACTTGAGCACAATTTTCATTTCCATCATTTCCATTTTTTTGTAGTTTTCTATTAATAAACAAAACTAGTGATAAAACAAGAAACTAAAAGATTCAATTGCAGGATCTCAATATATACCTTCAAGCGCTAACCTCCCTGGCAACGGCGCCAGAAAAGAGCTTGATGTCTACTACACAACCTTCTCCTTGTAGACGTTGTTGGGCCTCCAAGTGCAGAGGTTTGTAGGACAGTAGAAATTTTCCCTCAAGTGGGTGACCTAAGGTTTATCAATCCGTGGGAGGCGTAGGATGAAGATGGTCTCTCTCAAGCAACCCAGCAAATAACAAAGAGTCCCTTGTGTCCCCAACACACCCTATACAATGGTAAATTGTACAGGTGCACTAGTTCGGCAAAGAGATGGTGATACAAGTGCAATATGGATAGTAGATATATGTTTTTGTAATCTGAAATTATAAAAAAAGCAAGGTAATTAATAATAAAGGTGAGCACGAACGGTATTACAATGCGTGGAAACAAGTCCTAGGGTTCATAATTTCACTAGTGAAGTTGTCTCAACAATGATAACATAATTGGATCATATAAGTAGCCCTCAACATGCAACAAAGAGTCACTCCAAAGTCACTAATAGCGGAGAACAAACAAAGAGATTATTGTCGGGTACGAAACCACCACAAAGTTATTCTTTCTGATCGATCTATCCTAGAGTTCGTACTAGAATAACACCTTGATAGACACATCAACCAAGACCCTAATGTCACCTAGATACTCCATTGTCACCTCAAGTATCCGTGGGCATGATTATACGATATGCATCACACAATCTCAGAATCATCTATTCAACCAACACATAGAACTTCAAAGTGTGCCCCAAAGTTTCTACCGGAGAGTCAAACCGTGTGCCAACCCATATGCATAGGTTCCCGATGTCACGAAATCCGCAAGTTGATCACCAAAACATACATCAAGTACTCACATGAATATCTCATTGTCACCACAGATAGACACGTGCAAGACATACATCAAGTGTTCTTAAAGACTCAATACGATAAGATAATTTCAAAGGGGAAACTCAATTCATTACAAGAAGGGAGAGGGGGAAGAACATCAAAGGATCCAACTATAGTAGCAAAGCCCGCGGTACATCGAGATCATGACATCTAAAGAACACGAGAGAGAGATCAAACACATAGCTACTGGTACATACCCTCAGCCCCGAGGGAGAACTACTCCCTCCTCGTCATGGAGATCACCGGAATGATGAAGATGGCCACTGGAGATGGATTCCCCCTCCGGCAGGGTGCCGGAATGGGCTCCCGATTGGTTTTTGGTGGCTACAGAGGCTTGAGGCAGGCGGAACTCCTGATCTAGGTTTATTTCTGGAGGTTTCTGCATTTATAAGACCAGGTGGCATCGAGAAAGAGTCAGGGGGGCCCACGAGGGAGTCACAAGCCCCCAGACGTGCCCAGGGGGGGTGGGCGCGCCTCCCTGGCTCGTGGCTTCCTCGGGACTCATCTCCGGTATCTTTTTCTTCTAGTATTTTTGATATTTTCTATAAAAAATCAGGGCAAAAGTTTTATTCCGTTTGGACTGTGTTTGATATTCCTATGTGAAAAAGGTCAAAAACAAGGAAAAAACAGAAACTGACACTGGGCTCTAGGTCAATAGGTTAGTCCCAAAAATAATATAAAATAGCATATTCATGCATATAAAACATCCAAAGTTGATAATATAATAGCATGGAACAATCAAAAATTATAGATACATTGGAGACCTATCAATTACCTTGTGGGGAAGCGATGTGAAATATACACCGACCACAATAGTCTGAAGTATATCTTCACGCAAAGGGAATTGAATATGAGGCAACCAAGATGGTTGGAGTTAATCAAAGATTACGACCTCAGCATTCAATATCACCCCGGTAAGGCCAATGTAGTGGCTGATTCCTTAAGCAGGAAGACCAACACCTCGAACGTCATGCTCAATGAAAGGCTCCCCGCCTTGTATGAAGAAATGGAGAACTTCGGGATGGAGCTAGTGGTATTAGGTTTCCTAGCTAACCTCAGAGTCAAACCAACGCTAGCAGATGATATCAACGAGTCCCAGAAGGGGCACGAGAGCATTGAAGGCATCAAGAAGAAGATACAAGAAGGCAAGGCCCCAGAATTCTGAGTGGATGAACAAGGAGTAGTGTGGTTTGGGAAATGTTTATGCGTACCCAACAAGGCAGAACTCAAGGATTTGATTCTGCAAGAAGCACATGACACACCCTATTCTATTCACCCCGGTGGTACCAAAATGTACCAAGATCTCTTAGAAAAATTCTGGTGGCATGGCATGAAAAGGGAAATAGCATCTTATGTTGCCAAGTGCGACGTGTGCCAGCGAGTCAAGGCTGACGTTGGATTGCTACAACCACTTCAAGTGCCAGAATGGAAGTGGGACAAGGTCGGCATGGACTTCATCATTGGATTGCCCAGGTCAAGCAAGGGGCATAACTCCATATGGGTCATTGTCGACCATCTGACCAAGGTGGCCCATTTCATTCCAGTCAACACCACTTATGATGAAAGCCAATTGGCTAGTCTGTTCATCCATCGTATAGTGAGTCTCCACGGAGTTCCCAAGGAGATTGTATCTGACCGAGGCACGCAATTCACCTCAAGATTCTGGAAGAAGTTCCAAGAAGCCCTCGGAACCAAACTCTCTTTCAGCACCGCTTTCCACCTACAAACGGGCGGACAGACGGAGAGAGTAAATCAGATACTTGAAGATATGCTCCACGTGTGTGTCTTGGCACATGGTGCCAAATGGGAAGACTGTTGCCGTTTGCTGAGTTCTCATACAACAACAACTACGAGTCCAGTCTCCAGATGGCCCCATTTGAAGTGTTGTACAGACGAAAGTGCCGCACCCCGCTCAACTGGTCTAAAACCGATGAAGGGTTGATTTTAGGGCCGAAAGTTTTGCAAGAAGCAGAAGATAAGGTGCAGCTTGTTCGAGAAAACCTAAAAGCAGCCAAGTCGCGACATAAGAGCTATGCGGATTCTCACCCCACAGAATTGGAGTTTAACCTTAAAGACCATGTGTACCTCAGTGTCACACCTCTCAAGGGAACCAAATGTTTCAACCGTAAAGGGAAACTTGCTCCAAGGTTCATTGGACCTTTTAAGATCACGACAAGGCATGGAGAAGTTGCTTACCAATTGGAGCTACCTCCAGAACTTTCGGGTGTGCACAACGTCTTCCACGTGTCACAACTTCGAAAGTATCTACAAGCGCCGAACCATCCTGATCTTTACAAGGACATTGCCCATCAGGCCATTGACCTTCAGCCAGACCTCACTTACCGCGAGAAGTCGATCCGCATCCTGGATGAAGCAGAGCGTTGCACCAGAAGCCGCACCATCAAGTATTTCAAGGTTCACTGGAGCAACCACACCGAAGCAGAAGCAACATGGGAACATGAAGACTATCTCCGATCCGAGTTTCCGTATCTTTTTAGCACCTAGCTTAGGAATCTCATGGACGATATTCTTGTAAGGGGGATAGGTCTGTCACAACCTGTTTTTAGTACCACTTTTTTCTGTAATTCAAAAATCTGAGTTTATTAAAACATTTTCAAAAGTAATGTTGTGAGTTCCATGATTGTCATTGTATGCTTGTGTGCTTGATCATGTGATATTAAAAACCACATTTCTCATTAATTAATTATTTTCAAACACTTTTTATTATTTCTGGTCAAAGTAAAATCCTGCATTGGGTTGCACTACAAGTCCTCGATGGCAAGGAGTGTTCTTACCCAAAGTTGGTGATCTGATTCTACCGCCATTTTAGAGCACGAACACCATATAATAATTATTTTATGAATTATTTTCCTAATTTATTCGCATGTGCATTTCTAAGGCCAGAAATGGTATTCCTATATGGAAAAATACTTTTCTGCCTTAGAAAAATCTGATAAAATTTGGAGATCATCAGAAGGACATATATTGTCCATACATAAGATTTTTAACCCCTATTTATATTATTATTATTTGAGTACAACCATGAAAACCATTTCTGTCTGTTTTGACCTTTTGAAATATTTCCAAAGGAAATATTCTCAATAAATTCCTAGAAGATTCAAGTGGTATCCCTAAGCTATATTTGGTGTCCACATAAAGTTTCACCTTGATCCAAGGTGATTAAGGATACCAAATAACTGCAAAACCCTTTGTGCCCAGATTGATGTTAGAGCAACTCTACATAGCAAAGTTTGTCCAATGAAGTTGAAACTTTGCAGGAGTACCTAATACCTCGAATGAGGGTTCCATGCCAAAAATTGGATTTGTGGGACTTAATTTGCCCACACTCTGTTTGGACGAAACAGATCTGGTCATTTGGTGATGTTTTCAAGTTTACAAAGCTAAACTTGTCCAATGGAGCTCAAACTTGGTGAAAACCCTTGTTTTAGCATCAAACCCAATCCTGTTAAGTTGCAGAGCCAGTGGCGGGGTACAACCCCTCCTAACCTTGGCTAAACCCCAACCCTTTCTCCCAAACTCTCAGATTAGGTTGCCAGCATCAATGCCAACCCTAGTCAACTGGCCCCTCTGTGGTTAAAAGTAGAAATGACAAAATCCCCAATCTAAGCATCACCTCAAGGCTGACAGCACCGTATTTTCTTGTCCCCCTTGACCGACCAAAGCTCCCACGGGTCTTCAACGGCTAGCCATATCCCAGCCAATGCCCAGGACATGCTAGACACATCCAAGGCACCCGAGGGCACACCAACATGCCGTGGCATACCAAAGTTGCGCTCTGGGCGTGTTACAGGAAGCCACCGAGGTGGGGGCGATGCTCTCGGGCAGTGCCAGCCTCCCCTGAAGTGTCAAACCTGTTCCCCGACAGCCCCTCTGCATCAGGTGACCATCAGGGCCCCTCCTCTCCCATGCTAAGAGATGGTGCGACGCGTGCCCACGCGCACCAGAACCGGCTAGAGATGCGCGGCCACGGATGCTCATCTCTCCTCTCTCTCCCTTCCTCGCAATGAGCCCTGACAGTACGAAACCACGTCCTGAGACTGTGGTTTCGACCCCAACTCCTCTCTGCACCACCATGCACGCCACGGTGAATCACCGGCGCTCCCGAGTCGGCTCACCGTCGCGGGCCTATATATAGCCTTCCCCCTCGCTCCAGCACCCCTCAAACCTCATTGCAGCGACCTCTAGCACCTCCCTAGCCACCCAGTAAGCCAGCAGAGCCCTGGTGCTCGAGATCGACCGAGGCCCCTCCGCCTCGGAGCTCCAGTCGATCTCCGGCTACACGTCGGCTCCTACGCCCTCTGCCCCCCAAACCACTCCCCGTAAAACCAGGGACCTTTCCCCTCTCTTCCCCGAGCAAATCCATGCCCCTAGCTACCACCCCCACCTTCACCCGAAACCCCTCCACCGCGGCTACCTCATCGCCGGTGAACCCGAGCCTCTCCGTTCTTGTCTCGACCACCATCAGGTAGGCGACGACGAGCCGGACCCATTCCTGTCGTCGTTAGGGCCCGAGGACGTTGGTAGCCATGCGAGCGTGCTCCTCCTCCTCTCTGGCCAGAGGTAGGAGACGACCCCGACAGGTGTGCCCCACCTGTCGGTGGCCCATCTCTCCCTCCCTCGCTGCCCGCAGCCACTGACCCTAGGGGCCTGCGCGTTAGGGTCAAACCTTACGGCGCGGGCGCGTGGTCAGGCTAGATGGCTGGCCTTTGGGCCGGGCGAGTTCCATGCCAAGCCAGGGCAAGGGCTGTAGCCCTTTTCTGTTATTTTTGAAACTTGATTTTCGATGATTTTTATAAAAAGATTTAACTAGTGAAATAGTATGATTTTTCCACTATTATTTTCCTAAAAACATGTAGTATTTATCAGAACCCTTAGAATAATTTTTGCAGCAACTATTCTATTTTATAATAAGAAAAAGGATTAAATTGATTTAAAAAATATTACTTCACTAAAAACAGAAGAACCCTTAGAATAATTTTTGCAGCAACTATTCCTAACTAGTTTTGCTTCTGCTAAGTTGATTTTAAAAATATTACTTCACTAAAAAGAGAAGAAAATATTTTTAAAATAACAACCTGGATTTATTAGAAATAACCAATATTTTTAAAATTACTTTGTGATCTGTTTTAGAGTGAGCTACTTATTATGTTTACCTTATAACGACGATAGAAAACCCGTGTGACGAAGGAGTAGGAGCGGAAAACCAGGAAGACCCCAGATACCTAGCTGACCAAGGCGAGCAACACTTTGACCATGTGTGAGCATAGGTTATGATGCATGCTAGTGTAGCAAATATTTCCGTTGCATATGATCATAAGTACTAGTAAATCATTGAAGTGATGTTACCGATGGCTCCTCCGGAGCACATGCATTGAGCTTGATCCTACCACCTATGAGGGTCATGCTATTATCATGTTGACAAGTAAAGTTAGAATAGTATTAGCATGAGCATGATGATGACATAAATCAAAGGTTTATGAAACCCCGTCGGGTGCCACTAATGCCCGAGGGTGATGATAACTTAGGTGGCCACTTTTCGAGAAGTGGTACACCGGGTATTTGTGTATGTATGGTTTCGGAAATGGGAATGGATTTATGTTGTGTCGACCGTCCCAACCTTACATGTACGACCACGTTATCTCTTTATGGGACGGGGCTGGGCTGATTACTATGGTCAGTGCTAGCAAAGAGCCACATTACTAGTGGTGAGAGTGATGTGTGGTCACTCTCGTGATGGGGTCGTGCCAGGTAGGGCGACTATGCCGTTTTTACGTGTTCCAGGCACACGGTTGGTCCCCGCATGGTTGATACTATCCATAGTTGGTGCTCGTAAGATGTACAACATGTGGGCTGTGTACCAATCGAGTGGACTTCTTTGTCTAGTATCGTCAGGGGAAGGCATTGATCGGGTACTTACCTCGAGTATGTTATATACCGAGAGTCGTGGATCACACGGAAGTTTCCCGGATCTCATGGGTTCAGCGTACTACCTTTGCAAAGTGTAAAACTATTCGAATATTCGTGTCCATGGTCAAGGACAGTTGGGTGGTGCTGCTTAAACTACGTCCATTCGTTTCCGCATAAACCAAATGTGTGTGAATTGTGAGAAAAAGGAGTTATTATGAAAGTAATGATATGACCAAGTTTGGTGGCTTGGCATATAGGGTGAACCCGGAGTGTTGAGCACTCGACACATATATTGATATTTGTAACCTGTTCTTCAAATTAAACATTTAGCTTAAGATGCATACACATGATCATGTTTATTACAACAAGTTGTTGCCCACCACATGCATATTATTGTTATCCTTCACTTGCATTGTTCATATCATGGGCTATTTGCGAGTACATTCAAAAGTACTCATTGGTCTGCCACTTGTCATATTATTAACCAGACATGGAAGGACCGGAGTTTGGAGAAGAGTACATCTTCGGAGACGCCCCTGCGAACTAGGATGCTTCCCAGTCAGAATGCCTGTTGGTGTAGGCTGATGGCATGGGCACCCTCTTAGCCCTATGATTTCTGCTACTAGTTGTATTAGTGTGATTTGGCCTTATAATACCTACCTTTTGTACTTTACCATTCGGTCACATGATGTAATAATTCGGTATTGGGATGTAAGACTCTTAATATTTAGTATTTGTGTGTTCGGTGAACATTGATCTCTGGGATCACTGAGCCTGATCATTCGGCGATCTCGACTTGTAAGTCGGGGTCCCCACAAGTGCCTTCCATGCATCCATCTCGACTGCTAATGCCAGTGTCTCCATTTGTGGTCCTTCAAAGAACCAGCTTGTTGGGGATCCGTTTGCCTTCACGACCATATCAACATCGTAATCCTTCGTTGTCGCATTGACCGAATGCTCGTGCTAGAGGAAAACGGGGGTTTGACGAAACTGGCACTTCGCCACGCTATCCTCAAGGAGTAAGGGAAAGTCGGATGCTAGGAGGTCTTCGGGTACGACAGCCATCTACAATGTTTAAGGGAAGGGTGTCACCAAAGTTTGAAATGAGACTAGAAGAGATGAGAAATGCTGAAACTCCTAGTATAGATGCTAGGTGTAGTTGTTGAATGTTGTTTTATCCTAACTAACATCCATGCTAACTAAGGCTTCCTACATTCACGATGGCTATGATACTGGCTCCATGGGGACCCCGACTCATAAGTTGTTATCACCGAATGCACGTGTACGGTGATCCCAGGGATCAATGGTCACTGGACACATAGAAACTGAATGACAAGAGTCTTACATCCACGCATACCGTATTATACAAGTAGGTACCATTAAGGTCAAGTCTAACATAGTTAGGGCCTTGAGGGCCAACGCACCAAGCATAACTACGAGCGGAAATCTTGAACGAAAGTGTGAACCCATGTCATCTGGCTTAACCTTACAAGCATTCTTCTCATATGTGTCCTAGTTTGCATGTTCATCTTTAAAGAACTCTTCATCATACTCTTGTTCTTCCATGCGTGTCCAATTAAATACCTAGTGGCAAGCTAATGAGTAATTTGAATGTACTCCAACCAACCCATGTTTTGGAACACGGTATAACAATGCATGGTATAGCACTAAGTAGGTGTAAGTGCATCTAGTGCCCCTTAGTGATTTTCGTGGTTTGAAGACTTATAGGTTAAGTATCTAATGTGTTCATGAGTGTAAACAGGGTCTATAAGTCGCTGAGGAGTTTCAAATATTCGATGAATATCGACCCCTAAAAATGTATATCTTCAGCTGGAGAAATTGGTCTGAAGCTGAATAATTGAATCGCGAAGAAATTTCGATGAAATTGATATTCCTCGTGAAGATATTCAAGATGAGGAATTCGGTGTGTCCTGAAGAAAATCAATCTGAAGACTTTGAAGCATGAAGATTTATTGTTTCAGTTTTATTTTCTTCACTCTCAGAGTTGAGGGTCCCGACCGTTAGTGCAATTCACGCCACATCAGTGATCTTATCCACACCAATAGTCACATAATTTAAGGGCATTAATGTCAAATCGTGTCAGTATTCTCCCAGGCTATAAATAGCCGCCCCCACAACCATTAGCTGGTTGGCTGATCCGTTAGAAACTTACACTTGTCATAAGAGCAACCCAAATTCCTCAGAGTCTTCGAGAGTAATTCATCAGTGAGGAAATACCCCAAACACCAAACCCCAAACCAGAACCAAGTGATTGAGAATCACTGAAGAAGTTGTTCAAGTGTGGGACTGAAGCCTTTTACCTTTGAGGACTATGCATCCTCCAGACGGTTAGGCGTCATGGTCTAGAGCAATCTAGTAGTCAATTGTGGATTGTTAGGTGACCAAGTTTGTGAGGGTTTGGAAGTCTGCCCTGAAGACTTACCATGAGTGTCGGGCGAGGACTGTGTGTTCTTAGCCCAAGGAGAATACGGTAGGGACTGTGTGTCCCGGGACTGTGTGTCTTTTGGTTTCAATACCAAGCCGCTCCAAACCAGATGTACAACTGTCACAGTAGTTGGAACTGGATCATCAATCACTGTCTTCACTGTGAAACGGGTCCTATATCTTCAACTCTTCAAATTCCTCATATTGTATGTTGAAGATTTTCATTGTCCCTGTTTGAAGAATTTGCTGAAGACTTTCTTTGAAATTCCTCAACCGCAAATTCTTCACGCAAGTTATTCTTCACCTGTGTTCTTTGTGCCTGCATACTGTGCAAACTGCTTTTCATATTCTTCACCTTGAAAATCGTTGTAGTGATACTTTGCACTCCCGATGCTTTGCTGTTTCCGCTGCAAGTTAGTCATCAGTGAGGACTTCCCTCAAAAGTGTAAGTGCATCTAGTGCCCCTTAGTGATTTTGGTGGTTTGAAGACTTATAGGTTAAGTATCTAATGTGTTTCTAAGTGTACACAGGATCTATAAGTCATTGAGGAGTTTGAGATATTTGAAGAATATCGACCCCTAAAAATATATGTCTTGAGTTGAAGAAATTGGTCTCAAGCTGAAGAAATGAATCGCGAAGAATCTGCGATGAAATTGATATTCCTCATGAAGATATTGATATTGAGAAGATCAGTGATTCCTGAAGAATATCGTTCTGAAGAAATTGAAGCGTGAAGATTTTCGCTTTCTGTTTTACTTTCTTCGCATTTGATGAATAGGAACACCGTACTGTTAAAGGGGGTCAAAGTAACACTATGGAATGGATTTCCTCATGATGCTCAACCCAAGCCAAATCCTATCAAAAGCCTCAAGTGAGGAATATGAGTGACATGAGGACTCTCACAGTTGAGAGTCCCGACCGTTTCGATAAGCCACGCCAAGTCACTGATCTTATCCACTGCAACGGTCATATTATTTAAGGGCATTAATGTCAAATCATGTCGGGATGCTCCCAGGCTATAAATAGCCGCCCCCCACAACCACTAGCTGGTTGGCTGCTCCGCTAGAAACTGACACTTCTCATAAGAGCAACCCAATTCCTCAGAGCTTTCAAGAGTAAATCATCAGTGAGGAAATACACCACCCACCGAAACCACAAACCAAACCTAGTGATTGAGCATCACTGAAGAAGTTGTTCCTGTGTGGGACTGAAGCCTTTTACCTTTGAGGACTGTGCATCCTCCAGACGGTTAGGCGTCATGGTCTAGAGGAATCCAGCAGTCAATTGTGGATCGCCGGGTGACCGAGTTTGTGAGGGTTTGGAAGTCTGCCCTGAAGACTTACCACGAGTGTTGGGCGAGGACTGTGTGTCCTTAGCTCAAGGAGAATACGGTAGGGACTGTGTGTCCCGGGACTGGGTGTCTTTTGGTTTAAATACCAAGCCGCTCCAAACCAGATGTACAACTGTCACAGCAGTTGGAACTGGGTCATCAACAACAGTCTTCACCAAGAATCGGGTTCTAATTCCTCAACTCTTTACATTCTCTGTATTATGTGTTGATGACTTTCAGTGTGACTGTTTGAAGAATTTGCTGAAGACTTTCTCTGAATTTCCTCAACCCCAAATTCTTCACTTAAGTAAATCATCATCTGTATTCTGCGTGCCTCCTTGTTGTGCAATCTGTTTTCATAATCTTCACTCTGTAATACTGCTATTGTAAACGATTGCACAACTGATCCTTAACTGTTTCCGCTGTAAGTTAGTCATCAGTGAGGAATTTCCTCAGTGATGAAATTCTAGAAATCTCCTATTCACCCCCCCTCTAGTCGATATAACGCACTTTCAATTGGTATCAGAGCAAGGTACTCCCTTGTTCTGTGTGATTTTGGTTTAACCACCTGGAGTTTTAGTTATGTCGACTGCAGGCATGGTCAAGGTGACTGCACCATGTCCCACCTACGAAGGGAAGAACTTTCCTTTCTGGAAGAACAAAATGCAACTGCATCTGCAAGCAATTGACAATGATCTCTGGTATATTGTGGAAAATGGCGTTCCCCTCGTTTCTGCTAGTGTCACTGCAGCTGATGTGAAGAGATTTAAGCAACTCGATTCTCAAGCGAAGAACATCATCTGTGGCTATTTGAGCCCATGTTAGTTTGGAAGAGTAAGTGCTTTGGGATCTGCAACACTGATCTGGGAAAGATTGTGCAAGGTAAATGAAGGAGTATCAACCTAGTGTGACTCTCGTGTTGATATTCTTCGCAATCTCTTCAATCGTTTCAAGAGACATGACAATGAATGCTGCCAAGACACCTTTGATCGCCTCACTGATATATCAAATGAACTGCAAGCACTGGGAGCTCGAGACATCACTGATAACAAAGTTGTGAAGAAACTGCTGAGATACTTGGATCCTTCATTTGACACTCTAGTTCTGATGATTCAAGAAAGACCAGACTACAAGATGCTAGATCCAGCTGATATTCTTGAAAGGCTAAACACTCATGAATTCCAGCAAGAAGAAAAGAGAGATCTATATGGACCAAGCTATTCCAGACCACGAGCACTGAAGGCTAGAGCAATTTCCTCATCTGAAGAAGAAACAAATTATAGCAGTTGTGACCCTGAAGAATTTGGACAGGAGCTTGCAATGCTTGTGAGGAAATTCCAGAGATTTACACGACGAGGCCAGTTCGGTAAATCATCAAGAACAGACATGAGGAAATCAGAATCTGCATCTGAGGACTACAAGAAACGGACCTATCACAAGTGCAAGAAATCAGGTCATTACATTGCTGATTGTCCTCGCTGGGGAAAGGAATCAAAGAAGAAGAAATACAAGGATGACAGTTCTGATGACTCAAGGAAGAAGTAGAAATCCTCAAAATCCTCATCTTCAAAGTCTTCCTCACACAAGAAGACTAGCTTCAGAAAGGCTCGGGCACTTATTGGCAAGGAAATGGATTCCGAGGCAGAATCAGAAGAAAGTGATGATGAAGAAGGCTCTGGAGAAGATTCAGAATCCGGACAGGCTAGTCTTGCACTAGCAACCAATTTCGTCAGCAAGTCAATCTTCAATATTGAAGAAAATGAGTGCACCATCCATACTGATGACGATGCTGATGACTTCGCTCCAACCTATTGCTTCATGGCAAAAGGTTCAAAGGTATCACATAATGCCTCCTCCTCTGATTCAAGTGACTGTGAACATGATGATTACAAAAAACCCAGTTACAGTAAACTTGCCATCGTTGCCACTAAACAACAAACTGCTCTGGAAAAGCTTCAAAAACTGCTAGACAAAAGTGATGATCTGTTGAATGAAGAAATGAATCTTAATCAAATCCTCACTGATGACATGAAAAATCTTCAGTCTAGATTTGATATTCTTCAGGATCGTTATGATACACTCCTCACTGATCATGAGAAGCTTTCCTACGAATTTCTTCAAAGGAAGCTTGATCTTGAGAAGCTGAGGATGTCTTATGATGATCTTCGAATGGAAAATGATTCATTACTAGCTCAACAGATCAGCGCTAGTCAAGTTGAATTTATTCCTCCATGTCTTAAATGCATTGATCGTGAAACTGCTAATTCTTCACCAGAATCTTCAAATGCTACCACTGCTACAGATTCTTCAACTGCACCTATTGTGTCAATTTCCTCACTTGAGGAAAACACAAATGTCACTGATGAAAATGCAGGGTTGAAGGAATTGTACATGACAGGCATGTACAAAAGCCTCAAAGGACATCAAATTCTTTGTGATGTGCTCAAAAAGCAGATCTTGAACAGGAACCCGAGGAAAGAAGGAATTGCCTTTGAGAGGAAATTGAATGCTGATGGATCTTATTGGAAACCTGAGCAGTATCCCAAAACCTCATGGGTTGCTGCTATTGGGCCTCCTTTTGATCCATCTAATCTAACTGGCTTCTCATGTGAATTATCCTATTCCCCTGATGAGTCAATTGATTCCAACTATAAACTGTTCAAAAATAAATCTGGTGAAGTATTTGCTCGATATGTTGGAACTAACTGCAGGAATGGCCCTCCTCTGAGGAAAATCTGGGTTCCCAAAAGTTGTCTTGAAAATCTTCAAGTGAATGTCCTCATGACATCACCTCTGAAGAATCTGAACCCCAGATCAAATTCCTCAGGAGGACCAAAGTCTTCAAGAGGATCAAAATCCTCATCTGGTCAAAACTATGCTCATACCTGTGCTTATGCGTCTAACATGCAGTGAAACTACAAGGAATATGATTATGAGCGCTATTCTTCAAATCATTATGTTCATAAATCCTCAAACCAGTTCTCTGCATACTCATATGAGTACTTTAACCCCCCTACTGTTAAGAGAAGTGCATTAGCTTCAATGCCACCTTTCTCATATGGTGCTCGCAGGATGTTGAACGCTTTGCCACCCATTCAGATGTGGGTGGTGAAGAAATCAAACTAATCACTTCTACAGGTCAGGTCTCCAGATGAAAATCATCATCTGAAGAATTTGCTGGAGACCTGAGGAAATGCTTGATAGGACGCAAGCTAATGATTGATGAAATAGAAATATTTCACACGTCCTTACATTTCTGTAGTGATGAAATCACTAAAACTGATGAAATTAGCATCATATTCTTCAAACTTGAAGCATATGAGATGGTAAGCTGTACTAATTCATCTGCAGGATGACAAACCCAAAAACACTGAGTGGGTTCTCGATAGTGGCTGCAGACATCACATGACTGGTGATAAAAGCCTACTGATGAATATGCCACTAACTCCATCACCTCTGAAGCAAATCACATATGCTGATAAAGGTAAAAGCAAGGTATTGGGACTTGGCAAAGTAGCTATTTCCAAGGATAGACATATGGACAAAGTGATGCTTGTTGAATCCCTTGGCTTTAACCTCATGTCAGTCTCGATGCTTTGTGATCTTGATATGATTGTTATCTTTGGTAGATATAGATGTGTAGTCATCATGGAATCTGACAGATCCAAAGTCTTCGAAGGTGTAAGAAGAGGGGATTTGTACATTGTTGATTTCTCTACAGGTCCTCAACCAGCCACTTGCTTACTAGCAAAAAACCTCAGAAGGATGGCTGTGGCACAGAAGACTAGGTCATGCAGGCATGAGGAATTTATACACACTTGCAAGGAAGAAGAATGTCATTGGCATCGAATCTGTCAAATTCCTCAAGGATCATCTCTGCGGTGCTTGTGAATCTGGGAAAATGACCAGATCCAAGCATCCCTCCAAAACCATCATGACCACTACCCGTCCATTTGAATTGCTTCATATGGATTTGTTTGGACCTACTCACTATGCAACACTAACCAATGCAGCATCTCTATATGGCTTTGTCATAGTTGATGATTATTCCAGATACACATGGGTGCATATCATAGTGTATAAAACTGAAGTGCAGGAAATCTTCAAACGATTTTCTTCAAGGGCCTCGACGAACTTCGGCATCAAGATCAAACATATTAGGAGTGATAATGGAACCGAGTTCAAAAACACTGGTCTTGATGATTATCTTGATGAACTTGGTATCACTCACGAATTGTCTGCTCCTTATACTCCTCAGCAGAATGGTGTCGTCGAAAGAAAGAACAGGACTCTGATTGAAATGGCAAGAACTATGCTTGAAGAATATCAGACTCCTCGTCGATTCTGGCCTGAAGCAATCAACACTGCATGCCATATCATCAACAGGGTATATCTTCACAAATTCCTCAAGAAAACCTCATATGAACTCCTCACTGAGAAGAAACCCAATGTAAGTTATTTCAAAGTCTTCGGTGCAAAATGCTGGATTAGAGATCCTCACCATAGCTCAAAATTTGCACCTAAGGCACATGAAGGTTTTATGCTCGGTTATGGAAAGGACTCGCACACCTACAAAGTCTTCAACAACTATCACAACAAAGTTGTTGAGACTGTAGATGTGCGGTTCGATGAAACTAATGGCTCGCAAAGAGAGCAATTGCCTTCTGATCCAGATAAGCTGTCTCCTGAGGAAGCAATAAAGCTTAAACCTACTGAAGACATTATTCCCACTGAGGAAATTGAAGAAGAAATAATCCCTATCGCTGACAGAAACCAAGAAGATGCTCCTGAGGAAATTGCAACAACACCACTTCCTCAGCCCAGACAAAATCCTCAACCAGCTCATCCGAGGATTGCAAATGAAGTAGAACTTGACAAAATCCTCAACGACATCAACGCGCCAGGTCCTCTCACTCGCTCAAAAGCTTCACACTTAGTTAACTTTTGTGGGCATTTCTCTTTTGTATCTATCACAGAACCCTCAAAAGTAGGTGAGGCTTTTCTGGAACCGGAGTGGATCCAAGCCATGCAAGACGAACTTCTTCAATTCAAGCTGAATGACGTATGGGAGCTCGTCAAACGACCCGATCCTCGCAAGCATAACATCATCGGCACCAAGTGGATTTTCCGAAACAAGCAAGATGAGGACGGTCAAGTGGTGAGGAACAAGGCACGACTTGTAGCCCAAGGCTACACCCAGGTTGAAGGAATAGATTTCGATGAAACTTTTGCACCTGTTGCTACACTTGAAGCTATTCGAATTCTACATGCTTATGCTAATCATCATAACATCATCTTATATCAAATGGATGTGAAAAGTGCATTCCTCAATGGTAAGCTTGAGGAAGAAGTATATGTTGCTCAGCCCCCAGGTTTTGAGGATCCAAAGAATCCAGACAAAGTCTTCAGACTCAAAAAGGCTCTGTATGGCCTCAAGCAAGCCCCTCGGGCATGGTATGATACGTTGAAGGAATTCCTCATGAAGAAAGGCTTCAAACCTGGTTCACTCGATCCAACTCTTTTCACAAAATCTTATCATAATGAACTGTTTGTATGTCAAATTTATGTTGATGATATCATATTTGGCTGTACTGACAAAAGATACAGTGATGAATTTTCCTATATGATGAGTGAAGAATATCAGATGTCTATGATGGGGGAGCTGAAATTCTTCTTAGGTCTTCAAATTCGTCAACAAAACAATGGAATCTTCATATCACAGGAGAAATACCTCAAGGATGTTCTGAGGAAATTCGACATGCATGAATGCAAAGGTGCCAAGACTCCAATGCCTACCAACGGTCACCTCGGCACTGATGAAAATGGTAAAGATTTCGATCAGCAGGTATACCGTTCTATGATTGGCTCTTTATTGTATCTATGTGCATCTAGGCCGGACATAATGCTTAGTGTTTGCATGTGTGCATGTTTTCAAGCAAAACCGAAGGAATCACACCATAAGGCTGTGAAACATATTCTTCCATACTTAGCTCACACACCAACACTAGGATTATGGTATCCCAAGGGCTCCAATCTTCATCTGGTAGGGTATTCTGATTCAGACTATGCTGGTGACCGTGTGGATCGCAAGTCAACATCTGGCACATGCCATTTCCTCGGAAGATCACTTGTTTGCTGGTCCTCAAAGAAGCAGAACTGCGTATCACTCTCCACTGCCGAAGCTGAATACATTGCTGCTGGTTCTTGTTGTGCTCAATTACTATGGATGAAGCAAACCCTCAAGGACTACGGCATCAACATGAAGAATGTGCCTCTCTACTGTGACAATGAGAGTGCTATCAAGATTGCCCACAACCCAGTACAGCACTCGAAGACCAAGCACATCCAGATTCGTCATCATTTTCTTCGGGACCATGTCCTCAAGGGCAATATCCTCATCGACCATGTGAAGACTGATGATCAACTGGCTGATATCTTCACTAAGCCCTTGGATGAGAAAAGGTTTTGCAAGTTGCGGTGTGAGTTAAATATCTTAGAATCTTCAAATGTTTTGTAAAAACATGCACACATCCTAACACTTATGCAAAGTTGATGACTTAGATGTGCAACACATGATGAAACGATTTTCTTCAACCGATGAAGAAAGTCACTCTGAATGTGAAGAAATTAACGAAGAAATTGATTCTCAGGGCCCTACGACAATTGTACGCGGCGTCTGTAATCAACTTTCTTATAAGGTGGGCAACGCCACCGCCAAATGTGGAATTCCTCAAGTTGATTTTCTTCAAATGATCAAATTCCTCACAATGCATTTTTTTAAACAGTTGTTCTTCATTGTGATGATCTATTGCAAAATCTTCAAAAACACTTGATGACTTTCATTTGCCTAGGTAGACTGAGATTTCTAGTCCTCAACAGCATTCACTTATTGCTATTTCTTCAAGTTGATGTTTCTGCTAAGTGAATGTGATCGGACCCGATCTTCCCTCTATGCTATACTTATCCAGTCTATTCAATTCTTCATATGCGTTCTACTTGAAACTTTGTTCCAAATCCTCACTGCATCCTTGTCTGCTGATGATTTGTAACAAAAATCCTCAAATCTTTGAAAAATTGTTTTCTTCAAAGGAACAGTAACTGAACCCCCACTTCCCACGATTGGATAGCCACGATCTCCACTATCTCCACCGCATCGTACGGGAGCTACACGTGTCCTGCGGAGACGTAGAGGCAAGGGCTATTCGGTCCGAAACTTTCGCGCCAAACAGTAACTTTCGGGCTATAAATATGTCCTTAACCCCCTCGGTATCATCTTCTTCGCCTCATCGCTCTCCTGCGACAGCACACCGAACCCTAGCGCCACCGCTGGAAGTCTTAACGCCGGCAAGGAAGAGCTTCACTGCCTCAACCTTCTCGCCGCCAGGATCACGCCGGAGAAGGAACATCTACGTCCGCCGCCGCCGTAGACGTCCTCTTCTACCAAGTTAGGGTGCATTGGACACTTGACCGAAGAGCCTCTCCAACGCCACCTTTCTGTGTTCTTCGTTCGCACCTTCCAGGGTAATTATATCCCATTTTTACCACAGATTAGATCTAAAATTTTACCTCTCCCGTGTGAAATCTGTTTTTCCTCAAGATACGATGCGCACATGATTCATCAAACACTATCCATCACCACAATCATTGATGAACTAGCTAAGCATCTAAGATTTTCACGAGATTCCTCAATTGTGCGAATTTTCGGATCTATACAACTCTGGAACCCAAGAACAGAATGCTTACGCAAATTCCTCAACCACTGGTTATATTCCTCAAACTGTCAAACTTTTCCATTTTCTTCAAATCTGAGAACGCATATGACCTCTCCAAATTCCTCGCAACTATACTCTGTCCACAGGTACACACATGTCAGCTGATGAATCTCTCGGTTCTCATCACATTAACTCATCTGCAGCGTTTCTGGAAGAAACTCTTCAAGGCTCATCAGAATCCTCAAGAGTTCAAAATCCTCAGAAAGTTCCTCGTCTGAAGAAAATGGAGGAAGAAAGGAAACAGAGGGGAGGAAAGAAACTAGAGCAGAACACAGATGTGGACATTCCTGATGACATATACATGGACTACTGCACGCCTAATGATGAACCTGAGACTATGCCTAAAAGGAAGATTAGGCTGCAGAAAATTGAACGCAGATGGGCAAAGGAGTGGAAGGAGTACAGGTTTGTGACTCCAAGGTATGCGAAGAAATTCGCCTTGAAGCCTCCTGGCAGAAGGGCCCCGCTTGAGGATCATCAAGTTGCTCATCCCTCAAGTCTCATGACACTTGATGACTACCCAGAGGAAAAAGAAAGGCATCTGGCCAAGCTCAAGAAGCAAGCAGAAACAGCAGTGAAGAAATTTCATGAATCTTCAGCTGCTGCCTCCGGTGCTGCTCATTCCTCAGCAGCAGAAACATCAGGCTCTGAGATTCCTCAACCAAAGTCTGTGCCAGCAAAGGCAAAAGCTTCAAAACCCCAAGAAAAGGTTGCACAGACTTCTGTCACCAAACCCTCTGCTCCAAAACCCTCGGTTCCAAAACCGTCCACACCAAAACCATCAGCAAAATTATCTCAGTCCCGTCTGCATCAGAGGGAAGTGAAGAATATGATGATGAAACTCTGGAAGCCATCATCAGGAACAAACAAGAAAGGGTAGCACAAGCATCAGGCAGTGCTATTTCTCTGGCGATGGACCCCAAGGTCCTCCTCGATTTCATCAACGTGTGGTATGAAGACCCAAACACACCCATTGATGATTTGAAACTTCCTCCTGGTGTAAGCCACATGGTGGCTACTTTCATAAATGAAGCCAAGTGGAAGGAACAGAAGGCCAAGCAGGCAAAGATTGCAAAGGCCAGAAAGGAGAAATTCCTCAGGCAGAATGTTCTCAAACTGACGCCTGAAGCATTGGTGTCCACCCAGGCAGAACTGCAAGTCTTGACTGACAAGTGTGAGAAACTGTCAGATCGCACAAGCATCAAAAGCAATTTCATCAAGCTAGCCACTAGTGCTGTTGATGACTACAACAGACGTCACCCCCCACCAGCACCAACTCCTCAGCCCCTGGTTGAACAGCCACAAGATGCAACTCCTGTTGAGGAGGAAATTCCTCAAGCTGAGGAACAATACCAAGAGCGCCGTGCTGATGAGCCGGCCATTGAAGAAATCGTCACTGAGACCGCTCCTGATGAAACTGCAAACCCTACTGATCCAGCTGCTTCACCAAAGCAGGCTGATGACTATGTTCCAGCTGGTTCCTCACTGCCAGCTGAAGAATCTGTTAAGGATACACCTTCCCCAAAAATTTCAAAGGTGAAGAAGTTAATTCCGTCTGCATCAGACGCGAAAAAGACAAGGGCTGCTGAGAAGGAAGCAAAGAAGAGAAAAGCTTCCTCAGCAGAAGAAAAGATTGAGGCAAAACGCCTCAAGGAAATTGAAGAATCTGCCCCACTGGACCCGGTGCCTCTTAATGTTGCACCCTCATTTGAAATGGTCGTCGTTGGTGACCACACTACGAGGGCAGATGAGGAAATGAAGGATGCTGCCTCTGAGGAGCATACTGATGAGGAAATACAGATTGATGATAGTCCTCAACCTCATATTCCTCAGAAAAAGACTACTGAAGCCTCAGCTGCAGCAGCTGATGAATCTGCTTCTGCCACCAAGTCAGCTGATGAAAATCAAGCTGAAGAAAATGTCCAGTCTGAGCAGGCTCCTCCCACTGAACAAGCTGATCAAACTCCTCAAGTTGAGAAGGATGAAGAAATTCCTCAGCCTGATGCTCAGCTAGAACAAGAAATTCCTCATCCTGAGGAAACTGCTGAAGAAAATGTTCCCGCCCCTGATAATGAATTCATTGTCCTCAACCCAGAATCTGCCATGGTTGTTTCCCCTCCCATTCCTCAGCACAATCTCAATCCAGTTCAGCGCCTGCCATTCTCGAAGAGGCCCAAGTTTCAGAAAGAGAATTTCTTTGAGGAACGTATGTATTTCATTGGAGAGAATCCTTATGACAAGCCTCAAATGAGGCATCTGAAGTTTTGGACAAGGACGCAGATGAACTACTATGCTTCTGTGCTCTGTGGCCGCAACAAAATATTCCAGCACATGCACATTCCTCATGCTGACCTTGAAGAAATTCCCTGCATGGAACCAGTCCTCAGTGTCCTACATGATGCAGGTTTGCTCCCTATGTGCTCTGACATATCAGATTGGAATAGTGAGCTAATTCTTCAGTTCTATTCAACTCTGCACATTTCGGGCAATGCTGATGACATCAACACTTGGGTGTTCGACTGGATGACCCAAAATACTCACTACAAGGCTCCAGCGTCTGAACTCCTCAGAGAACTGTTGGGGAACGTCGGATGGGAAACAAAAATTTCCTACGCGCACGAAGACCTATCATGGTGATGTCCATCTACGAGAGGGGATTTATGGTGAGCGTGAGCTGCCAAATGGAATGATGGAAGTCCTCATGAATCCTTTGGCTGCAGGAAAACCCTCAAGAACCACATTCCTCGTCCATGAGCTAAAGTACACACCACGGTCTGTCTATCGCATTCTCTGCAGTGTGCTAGAACCCCTATGACAAGCCTCAAATGAGGCATCTGAAGTTTTGGACTGGGACATAGATGAATTACTATGCCTCTGTGCTGTGTGGAAGAATCAAGATATTCCAGCACAGGCATATTCCTCACGTTGAACTTGAAGCTATACCGTGCCTAGAGCCAGTCCTCAATGTACTTCATGATGCGGGTTTGCTGCCAATGTGCTCCGACATCTCTGAGTGGAACAATGAGCTCATTCTTCAGTTCTATGCCACTCTTCACATCTCTGGCAAACCTGAAGACATTAACACTTGGGTGTTTGACTGGATGACACAAAACACTCACTACAATGCTCATGCTACTGAACTCCTCCATGAACTGCCAGTACCAATTCCCTCAGAGGAGGCTGTGAAGATTTATGGTGAGCGTGAGATGCCCAATGGGATGATGGAAGTCCTCATGAAGCCTTTGGCTAAAGGAAAATTACCGAGAAAAACATTCCTCGTCCATGAGCTCAAGTATACACCCAGGTCTGTCTACAGAATCCTCTGCAGTGTGCTCGCTCCGATCAAAGGCCATGACGATGAATAAGATGTCGTAGGCCTCATGAAGAATATCCTCTTCAACATCATCCATGGTATTCCTATCAACATCCATGATTTCTTCTTGAGGACTTTGGCCGACAATGCTATGTGTCCATTTGATCACAAGATATATGCCCCATGGATCATGAGATTCATCAGGACAAGGACAGGCATCAACTTTCACGATGAGTGCCAAAACCATGTTGGTTATATGCCTCCTATCTGGGTCAACAAGAAGACTTTCGAGCCCATTGAAGGAAAAGGCAAATCAGTGATTGAAGAAGGCAGTAGGCCCCTTGATGGCCAGTTCAGAGAGCCAAAAGCTTATTCTTCATGGGATGATACTGAGACTCGTCCGGCAAGCCCCGCTCCTCCTCGCATGATGAATACAAGAGAGCTCCTCCTTAGTCTTCACTAGAAGGTGGATCGCAATAACAAGTGGGTCAAACGCCAGTTTCGCGCCATTGTGAAAACCCTCACTAAAGCACAGAACTCTGTGAAGCTCAACCATCACTATCTGCATGAGGTTTTTGATCGCACCTGGGCTACACTTGCACATCTGAAGACTCAGACAGAGCTTGAAGAAATGGACTTTGAGCGAGACTTTGACTCGTCGTGGCCTCCCAAGAAGAAGTTCAGGCCCATTCCAGTTCCAGACCTTGAAGACAGTTCCTTTTCTTCATTCCGCACTCCTGAAACTGATGAAGAATAGCTCGACACTCCTACCGGTCCAAGGAAGAAGACTACTCCCAAGAAGCATCACGACTCTTCCTCAACCACCAAGAAGTGAAGTCTTCATGGGCGTTAGTCTTTAGTTTGTCCCTTTTTGTCAGTTGATGACAAAGGGGGAGAAACTAGAGACTTAGTCTTCAAACGGGATATTTTTGGGGCTTATGAACTATACTTAAGTTACAAACTCTTGGCTCTTCTGAAGTTTTTATGTAATGAGTTCTAACTTAAGCCCGATGGTACTCTGACGCTTTTGAACGCTTTTCTTCGCGTGCTTATTCCTCAAGTTTTAATGCACGCATGCTGGAATTCGTCAGATACCATTTGTCATCATGCATTTTCACATTCTTCATACGATATGTTACATGTATGCATGATTTACAAGACTTAGGGGGAGATCTCCATGGTATAAATCATCAATGTGCATTTGCTGTGAAAAGCAAAATCCTCACGATATGCACATCTTCAGGGGGAGTCTCTCTGAATCTTGATTTCAAATTCCTCAAATGAGTATTTACACTTCATATTTTTGATCCCTGTTGAAGACTTAACCTAATTGTCATCAACCATCAAAAAGGGGGAGATTGTAAGTGCATCTAGTGCCCCTTAGTGATTTTGGTGGTTTGAAGACTTATAGGTTAAGTATCTAATGTGTTTATGAGTGTACACAGGATCTATAAGTCATTGAGGAGTTTGAGATATTTGATGAATATCGACCCCTAAAAATATATATCTTCGGTTGAAGAAATTGGTCTGAAGCTGAAGAATGAATCGCGAGGAATCTGCGATGAAATTGATATTCCACATGAAGATACTAAAATTGAGGAATTCGGTGTGTCCTGAAGAAAATCACTTTGAAGACTTTGAAACATGAAGATTTACTCTTTCTGTTTTATTTTCTTCGCATTTGAGTAATAGGAACACCGTACTGTTAAAGGGGGTCGAAGTTACGCGTTGGAATGAATTTCCTCATGATGCTCAACTCAAACCTAATCCTACCAAAAGCCTCATGTGAGGAATACGAGTGACATGAGGACTCTCACAGTTGAGGGTTCCGACCATTTCGATAGCCACGCTAAGTCATTGGTCTTATCCACTCCAACGGTCATATTATTTAAGGGCATTAGTGTCAAATCATGTCGGGATGCTCCCAGGCTATAGATAACCGCCCCCACAACCATTAGCTGGTTGGCTGCTCCGTTAGAAACTGACACTTGTCATAAGAGCAACCCAATTCCTCAGAGTCTTCGAGAGTAATTCATCAGTGAGGAAATACCCCATACACCGAAACCACAAACCAAACCTAGTGATTGAGCATCACTGAAGAAGTTGTTCCTGTGTAGGACTGAAGCCTTTTACCTTTGAGGACTATGCATCCTCCAGACGGTTAGGCGTCATGGTCTAGAGCTTTCTAGCAGTCAATTGTGGATCGCCGGGTGACCAAGTTTGTGAGGGTTTGGAAGTCTGCCCTGAAGACATACCACGAGTGTTGGGCGAGGATTGTGTGTTCTTAGCCCGAGGAGAACACGGTAGGGACAGTGTGTCCCAGGACTGTGTGTCCTTTGGTTTGAATACCAAGCCGCTCCAAACCAGATGTACGACTGTCACAACAGTTGGAACTGGGTCATCAACTACTGTCTTCGCTGTGAAACGGGTTCTAATTCCTGAACTCCTTACTTTCCTCAGATTATGTGTTGATGACTTTCACTGCTACTGTTTGAAGAATTTGCTGAAGACTTTCTCTGAAATTCCTCAACCCCAAATTCTTCACGCTAGTTAATCCTCATCTGTTTTCTGCGTGCCTGCTCACTGTGCAATCTATTTTCACATTCCTCACTCTGAAAAACTGTTGTTGTGAAACTGTGCACTTCTGATCCTTTACTGTTTCCATTGTAAGTTAGTCATCAGTGAGGAATCTCCTCAAAAGGAATATCCTCAGTGATGAAATTTTAAAAATCTCCTATTCACCCCCCTCTAGTCGATATAACGCACTTTCAGCCTCGACGAACTTCTGCGTCAAGATCAAACATATCAGGAGTGATGATGGAACAGAGTTCAAAAACACTGGTCTTGATAATTATCTTGATGAACTTGGTATTACTCATGAATTGTCTTCTCCTTATACTCCTCAAAAGAATGGTGGCATCGAAAGAAAGAACAGGACTCTGGTTGAGATGTCAAGAAATATGCTTGAAGAATATCAGACTCCTCGTCGCTTCTGGCCTGAAGCAATCAACACTGCCTGCCATATCATCAACAGGGTATATCTTCACAAATTCCTCAAGAAAACCTCATATGAACTCCTCACTGACAAGAAACCCAATGTAAGTTATTTCAAAGTATTCGGTGCAAAATGCTGGATTAGAGATCCTCACCATAGACCAAAGTTTGCACCTAAGGGACATGAGTGTTTTATGCCCGGTTATGGAAAGGACTTGCACACCTACAGAGTCTTCAACACCTGTCACAACAAGGTTGTTGAAACTATAGATGTGCGCTTCAATGAAACTAATGGCTCGCAAAGAGAGCAATTGCCTCCCGATCCAGATAAGCTGTCTCCTGAGGAAGCAATAAAGCTCAAAGCTACTGAAGACATTGTTCCCACTAAGGAAATTAATGAAGAAATCATTCCCAGCACTGATGAAAATCAAGAAGATGCACCTGAGGAAATTTCTCCAGAACCAATTCCTCAGCCCAGACGAAATCCTCAACCAGCTCACTCGAGGATTGCAAATGAAGTAGAACTTAACAAAATCCTCGATGACATCAACGCGCCAGGTCCTCTCACTCGCTCAAAAGCATCACATTTAGTTAACTTTTGTGGGCATTTTTCCTTTGTGTCTATCACAGAACCTTCAAAAGTTGATGAGGCTTTCATGGAACTGGAGTGGATCCAAGCCATGCAAGACAAACTTCTTCAATTCAAGCTGAATGACGTATGGGAGCTCGTCAAACGACCAGATCCTCGCAAGCACAATATCATCGGCACCAAGTGGATTTCCCGAAACAATAAAGATGAGGATGGTCAAGTGGTGAGGAATAAGGCACGACTTGTAGCCCAAGGCTACACACAGGTTGAAGGAATTGATTTCGATGAATCTTTTGCACTTGTTGCTAGACTTGAAGCTATTCGAATACTACTTGCTTATGCTAATCATCATAACATTATCTTATATCAAATGGATGTGAAAAGTGCATTCCTCAATGGTAAGCTTGAAGAAGAAGTATATGTTGCTCAGCCCCCAGGTTTTGAGGATCCAAAGAATCCACACAAAGTCTTCAGACTCAAAATGGTGCTCTATGGTCTCAAGCAAGCTCCTCGGGCGTGGTACGATACATTGAAGGAATTCCTCATGAAGAAAGGCTTCAAACCTGGTTCATTCGATCCAACTCTTTTCACTAAATCCTATGATAATGAACTATTTGTGTGCCAGATATATCACTTGTAGAAAACAGGGCTTTGGTTCGGGCCTGGCCAGCCCATTAGTCCCGGTTCTTCATGAACTGAGACCCATGGGGGGCATTTGTCCTGCTTCATGACCCCAGGGGGCCGGCCGGGGCCTCGTGGGCATTGGTCCCGGTTCGTCTGGACCCATTTGTCACGGTTCTAGGAATGAACTGGGACCAATGGGCCGCGCTCCTGGCCCACATCCATTGGTAATGGTTCGTGCCTTGAACCGGTTTAGAAGGGGGGCTTTAGCCCCGGTTTATGACATGAACCGGGACAAATAATTTTCCTATATATACCCATCGCCGCGGTAGAGCACTCTGTTTTTTCTGGCCGGCGAGGGGAGGGCATTTGGGTGCTCTAGCTCACCTCCTATGCACATGAGGTGTTCGATGAAATGCCCGAGCCATACTAGTTAAGCTTCTTCTTCTCGAAGCTCGACCTCGGAGCTCCATTTTTCCCTAGATTTGTCTAGATTTACCGGTCTGTCACGGCCCGTCCCCGTTTTCACCGCTGGGACAAGTCCATGTGTAAGTCCGCAATGTCGTCTACAAGCGCCTCCGCAAACAGTGAGGTAAGCGATTTGGATTTTCGGTTGACATAGGATTTGGGGATTTGTCATCTAGGGTTTCGCGGGATGGGCCGTAATATGCGCCTTTCTCGCTCGTAGGTGGATGGCTGCGGGATTGTGCAGTTCCAATCCGAGTTTTTCGTTCCCAGTCCAAGTTTCTACGGCCTTGATGAGCACTCGAATCACCGTTGCCCGGGGCATGGGCTAATTCCTGCTCGCCGTGTTTCTCGGGGTGGAGCAAGCACGGGAAGAAGGTTTTTGGGTTGCCCACTCGATGTAATTCCTCAAAACATCATTTGGTACTCTGTTTTCATCGATTTATTGCAAAGTTATGAATTTCACCTAATTATGTGAACTCTGATTTAACAACTTCCTGATGAGTGTGATTGGGTTGTTTGGATTGACCCCCCCTCCCACTGAGCTAGTGGGTCAAGCTTTTGAGGAGCTCCGTGGTGGCCTTGAATGTAGTTGGATCAAATCTAGTAGGATGGAGAATAAGGTTATGGATCTGAACAATGAAAACAAGAAAATGCAATCGAAGTTGAAGAATAGGAATGAGCTCACACTACTGGAATCAGAGAATTTGCCGTCTGCCGGCTCTTTGCCGTCCGCTGACTGATGGCAAAGAAGCTCTTTGTCGTCAGCTACAAAAAACTAGATGGCAAAGAGCTGACAGATGGCAAAGAAGTGCTTTGCCATGGGTCACTTCTTTGCCGTCCGCTAGCGGACGGCAAAGATGGACCAAGCTGATGGCAAAGACTGGGCTGACGGCAAAGATGACCCATGCAGACGGCAAAGAAAAATCGCGGGTGTAGGCATTGCGTTTGCCATGTGCCGTTCTTTGCCGTCCGCCAAAAAACCCCTTTGCCGTCTGCCTGGGAATACAGCGGACGGCAAAGGGGACGGCGTCCCAAACGGCTGGCCCGCGCGATGCCTCCCCCACTAAACGGCTCGATCGAACCCAAACTCCCGTCGCCCTCCCTCCCGCCCACTCCCTCCCGCATCGAAGTTTTGCTTCCCCGCCCAGCCGCCGGCGCCTCCCCCACCCACCGGCGCCTCCCCCGCCGGCGCCTCCCCCGCCCACCGGAGCCTCCCCCGCCCACCGGAGCCTCCCCCGCCCACCGGCGCCTCCCCCGCCGGAGCCTCCCCCGCCCACCGGCGCCTCCCCCGCCCACCGGAGCCTCCCCCGCCCACCGGAGCCTCCCCCGCCCACCGGAGCCTCCCCCGCCCACCGGCGCCTCCCCCGCCCACCGGAGCCTCCCCCGCGACGGCCCCCTCCCCCAGGCCTCCCCCGCCGTCGACTCCACCTGCTGGTGCTCCCTCTCCCAAGGTAAACCGGCGCAGCGCCTCACCCCACATTTACATTGGCTGGATGATTCAGTGAGCAGAAGCATGATAGTTAGATATATGGCGGTGGGAACTGGGAAGTATACTTCTTTGTGATATTTAGTAGCGAAGGGCAGCAGGCAGCAATTATCTCGTGGTAGTTTCCATACTTTTTATAGAGGAGAAACAAGATAGAGGAGGGGCCAAGTAGAGGAGGGGCCAAGGGAGGACCTCGAAATTTAGGACAAAGATCCTAGATCACTCTAACCTCCTTGGTGAGGAGGGGAAGATGGAGGAGGCTCTCAGATCTCGATTGGCTCGGCTTCAGCAATAATCATTTGCACAACATGGAAATAAAGATCAAACCTTGTCAACAAAAACCAGAGGAGACCTGAAATTCTAGACAAAACAAAAAGACATATGTTGGGGAGAAATTTAGGTCGTTAGAGTGCTGAGCTCCTACATATGTATGATTTTTCAAATGTGATACATGGGTGCTCCCTTCAGTTTGGAAGGGCCCGAAGACCATTCTGGTCCCTCTATAAAACATGTTAACATAGCTACATGGCAAATGCATTTCTAACCCATTGACCAAAGCATCCATGCACTCGAAACTAAAAGCATCTAATTGTTTTGTTCTAAAATATTTTAATATATGCACTTTGGTACATCTGCAACTTGGTGTCATGAACTGAATTATGGTTGAAGTATAAGAAAGTAGAAAGTAGAAAGATCTACCATGTACCGCTAAACTACAAGGAGCATCAGCCATCCACTTGACTTATTATTATACAACCAAAAAAAACACACATAGATCACCAATTAGAATGGCTCATGTACACCAATCAATGGTTTATATGGCAACAAAAACAAATCAATTGTTCATTCATCGGGCTGATGTTGTGCATTAGGTTGGGCCTGCTTACATGCTAAAGAGGCATTTAGGCTACACAAATCTTTAGAGAGATCAAGAGTGCATGGAACAGAGAGGATGCTCACCTTGGCATCTCCTAAAATTTTGTCCATGGTTACCTGTACCTGCAACCTCGCACACACTATTACAAATCTCTTTTATCCAGTTTCAGTAACTATAAATTATGTACCTTGCAGCATAGGTCTTATAACTGCACACACATCCTTACAAATTGTAGCATCAAAATGCAAGAACAACGGTTAAAAGAGGGAGGAAAACCACCTTGATCTTCTTGACCCCTTTAACTAAATTCTTCTTCTCTTCATCGACAGATCTGCACACTTCATGTTTAGAACACCACAGGACAAATCTAACACCTGAACTGAAATCAGAAAACTAGTAAGGCATGGAAATTACAGAAATACTATACGACCACGAGTTTATTGATGCAATAATACTAAAAGTAAGCATCCAGTGTGCAGGGCCTCCACTTCTCCACCAACCCGAGGGGGCAATGAATTGGATACGCGCTTGACCGCTTGAGGAAGGTGAGATGGGGTCCTGGGGTTACCTTGGGAAAAAAGAAGAAACCATGGATCTATGTATGAAAGGAACAGAAAAAGATAACTTGACCAGAAGCTTAATATTTTTTTTATTTAAAAAAACCATGTTTCTCACGGTAGGTATTGCGCCAACCTCCGAGAAAAAAGGAGCGTGCACCATGCAATCTAGTATTTGTGTTAGCCAGCGATCTTTTCTTTGACGTGTATTTTTTTTACGAAAGTGTGAATTAGTTTGAAGTGTACATATTAATAACAGCCACTTGCTAAAGAGAGTTGACCCCCGACCCCCGACGCCCGACGCCACTGACCCTCGACCCCCGACCCCCGACCCCCGACAACACTCACCCTCGACCCCCGACCCCCTACCCCGACGTCATTAGTCATGTTGGTATTTATGTTGTACCAATTTTATTTACTCTTTGTCATGACAGGTGTTCAAAGATGGTGGGAAAGGGTCGAAAGCACGCCGCGGCTGCTTCTTCGTCGGCGGGTGATGGGATGGGTACTTCCATTCCTTCCTCGCCTCTTCGGAGAGTGTTGCTCTCTACTATGCAAGGAGCGCCCCCCGTGAGAGGAGGTCGACCACCCGCGAAGCCGAGAGGCACTAAAGGTACACGTTGTATTCATGTTGGTATTTATGTTGTACTCATGTTGTATGCATATTGGTATTTATATACATTTTATTACTCATGTTGGTATTTATGTTGTACTAAAGGTACACGTGGCCGCGGGAGAGGTAGGGCTACACGGTCTCCGCCACCACCCCAAGCTGATTCACCTGAGCACAGGAGGACTTCTAGGGTGGATTCGTCTGAGGTGGAGGCTACACGGTCTCCGGTTCACGAGGCTCGGGTCGACGAGCCTCAGGTCGACGAGCCTTCGACCCACGAGACTCGTGTCCCAGAGGCTTCCTTCGAGGCGACTGCGGAGCACAGCAGGGATGAGGGTACGTCCCAAGAGACCCAGTGGGATGCCTGGCCTGAGCCAAGTGGCCATGCTGGTAGCGACGAGGAGCTGGGTGAGGGGGCTACCGTCTACCAGCGTGGTAGTTCGGGGCTCCCGCTCGTGCCAGTGACCCCCGAGCAGAGGTGGTCGATTAGGCCAAATGGGGACAAGTAAGTTAATTTACTCTTATTTAACCTTTTGCCTTCGCGTTTTCTCAAATATCTAATGTTTTGGCTTTAATTTGTCATACTGTAGGGGTTGGATTGTTGCCAAGGGTGTCCGCAAGCCCAATAGCGTCCTTGGTGTTCTTTGCCGTCAAAACTTCCCAGGGTTTGTTACGTTGCCCGGTCGGGAGCGAGAGGTAGGAATGACCTGGGATCACTACTTGGGTGCCCCGGCCCCGCCGGAGGTGGAGATCGACGGTGTTTTGTGTGAAACGAGGGCGGACATGGTGATCCGAAAGTTCTGGGTAATTTCTCTTTCACACAATTATAAATTAACCATAGCTATTTATTGTACTAATCGGTGTTGTCTCGTTTGCAGACCTTCTACAGGTGTGAGGAGGGATACGAGGACGACGCGGCAAAGGTTATCGAAACCGAATGTCGCCGCCTACTTCAAAACTTTCGGCACGAGGCTCGGGTGCAGGCTGTTCGAGACTACTATGCCACGCGGCGTATTAGGATTGATAAGGCGAAGTGCCGTGATGCTAAGATGGAGAAGGAGCATTACATGAAGGTAATTACATATTATTAAGGCTTTGTAGTTAGTTTCCTTGATTTGGTTCTTACGCACTCAAATTTCTCTTTATTAACTTAGGTGCCCCCGAGATGGTGTGTGGATAAGATGGATTGTTGGGAGGCCTTGGTGGATCAGTGGTGCTCCGAAACGTGGGAGACCAGCCACAACAACGCCAAGGAGAGGCGTGGCAAAATGGTTGGCGTGCCACACCATCAAGGAAGCGTCAACTTAATCCAATTTGGCGAGAACTGGGTATGTGGTTTGCTTCATGCCTCATGCAATTCATTCTTAATGCTATCTTGAGCCCTTTACCAATACAATTTTCCGCTCTCTCTCTTTTAGGCGCGTCACAATAAGACGGACGCGCCACAGATGTACGACCTGTATGCGATGGCCCATACTGCCTCGTACAAGAAGGTCAAGGCATTCTCTGAGTCTGACCTCGAGCATCCAGAAAACTTCACCAACATCTCCTCCCACGACAAGCTCGTGAAGTACAGAGATCACGGGAAGGCGAGGAAAGGGGAGGACTTTAACCCGAGCGAGGGGCCTATTGATCCAGAGCTGGTGATGATAGCTGGCAACGGGAGGCACCATGGCTCGATCGCCATTGGAGACGGCCTTATACGTTGTCCTAGCACTCTCCGGCAGATAAAGGCACGCCAATCGAGCTCTTGTCCGGAGATAACACGTCGTCCACGGCCAGTCGAGCTCGCCATCGAGGTTAGTTTAATGGACTCAACTATCTTTCCGCATTATGTTGTGCGTTGGAACCAATATGATTACATTTCTAACAATGAGTTGTGTTGCAGGCTGCTATTCATAAAGAGAGAGAGGCAATGCAGGCGGCTATAGCGGAGAAGGATAAGGAAATTAGGGAGCTGGAGGAGAGGACGACTGCATTGATGGAGGCGGAGAGGGCACGGAATGATGCGTCTAACAGGGCCATATACGAGCTCTTCGTGGTAAGTTTCTTCTTCATGTTATTTCAAATCTTGCATTTGAATGTCCGTTTCATTAATAAATAAAAAGTTTGACTTGTCGAAACCAAATGTACAGTCCATGTGCGAGAAGAACGGCCAAGTCCCTCCGCCGATGCCAGTCATTAACGTGGCGGGGACGGTGAGTTTCATTTCAGTGCAGTGATCTTAAGAGTGTCCTTATGCTAACTACACATTGCAAACGATGTTTGGTGCAGAATATGTCCCGAAACGCATCGCACGACCCTTTTACAGTCGAGCCTTCTCCAGGGCAGCCTTCTCCAGGTGAAACAAGCCAGAGCCACCGTGCTTCACCCTAACTTAGGTATGTTATTTCTAGTGTTTTAATAAAAAATAGCTTGACTTCCATCTAATGACATAATTAGCTTAGTTAGCTCCAAAATAGCTAGACTTCCATCTAATGACATAATTAGCTTAGTTAGCTCCTAAATGACCTAAACTTCCATCTAATGACATAATTAGCTTAGTTAGCTCCAAAATAGCTAGACTTCCATCTAATGACATAATTAGCTTAGTTAGCTAAAAAATAGCTAGACTTCCATCTAATGACATAATTAGCTTAGTTAGCTCCAAAATAGCTAGACTTCCTTCTTCTTCCTCCTTCTTCCTCCTTCTCCTTCTCCTTCTTCTTTTCTTCTTCTTCTCCTCTTCCTTCACCTTCTCCTCCTCCTCCTCCTCCTCCTCCTCCTCCTTCTTTTACTTCTTCTTCTCTTCTTCTTCTCCTCTTCCTTCTTCTTCCCCTCTTCCTTCTCCTTCTCCTCCTCCTCCTCCTTCTTTTACTTCTTCTTCTCTATCTCTTCTTCTACGTAGCTTAGACTCATCCAAGAAAGGCTAAATTGGCTAATTATCCTACGAAATGTTATAATTAGCTTAGTTAGCTCCTAAATGACCTATTTAATAAAAAATGACCTATACTTAGCTAATTATCCTCGAAATGACATAATTAGCTCCAAAAAGGCATTCTTAGCCAATTTAGCCCGAAGAAGGGGACAAGAAGAGAAAAAGAGGAAAAATGAAAGGAAGGAAGAAGAAGAAGAAGAGGAGAAGAAGAAGGAGGAGAGGGAGGAGGAGAAGAAGAAGGAGAAGAAGAAGGAGAAGAAGGAGGAGAAGAAGGAGAAGGAGCTCCTCCTTCTCCTTCCTCTTCCTCCTTCTTCCTCCTTCTCCTTCTCCTTCTTCTTCTTCTCCTTCTCCTTCTTCTTTTCTTCTTCTTCTCCTCTTCCTTCTTCTTCCCCTCTTCCTTCTCCTTCTCCTCCTCCTCCTCCTCCTCCTCCTTCTTTTACTTCTTCTTCTCTATTTCTTCTTCTACGTAGCTTAGACTTATCCAAGAAAGGCTAAATTGGCTAATTATCCTACGAAATGACATAATTAGCTTAGTTAGCTCCTAAATGACCTATTTAATAAAAAATGACCTATACTTAGCTAATTATCCTCCAAATGACATAATTAGCTCCAAAAAGGCATTCTTAGCCAATTTAGCCCGAAGAAGGGGACAAGAGGAGAAGAAAGAGGAAAAATGAAAGGAAGGAAGAAGAAGAAAAGGAGAAGAAGAAGGAGGAGAAGGAGGAGGAGGAGGAGAAGGAGCTCCTCCTTCTTCCTCCTTCTCCTTCTCCTTCTTCTTCTCCTTCTTCTTCTCCTTCTCCTTCTTCTTTTCTTCTTCTTCTCCTCTTCCTTCTTCTCCTCCTCCTCCTCCTCCTCCTCCTTCTTTTACTTCTTCTTCTCTATCTCTTCTTCTACGTAGCTTAGACTCATCCAAGAAAGGCTAAATTGGCTAATTATCCTACGAAATGACATAATTAGCTTAGTTAGCTCCTAAATGACCTATTTAATAAAAAATGACCTATACTTAGCTAATTATCCTCGAAATGACATAATTAGCTCCAAAAAGGCATTCTTAGCCAATTTAGCCCGAAGAAGGGGACAAGAAGAGAAAAAGAGGAAAAATGAAAGGAAGGAAGAAGAAGAAGAAGAGGAGAAGAAGAAGGAGGAGAGGGAGGAGGAGAAGAAGAAGGAGAAGAAGGAGGAGAAGGAGCTCCTCCTTCTCCTTCTTCTTCCTCCTTCTTCCTCCTTCTCCTTCTCCTTCTTCTTCTCCTTCTCCTTCTTCTTTTCTTCTTCTTCTCCTCTTCCTTCTTCTTCCCCTCTTCCTTCTCCTTCTCCTCCTCCTCCTCCTCCTCCTCCTCCTCCTTCTTTTACTTCTTCTTCTCTATTTCTTCTTCTACGTAGCTTAGACTTATCCAAGAAAGGCTAAATTGGCTAATTATCCTACGAAATGACATAATTAGCTCCAAAAAGGCATTCTTAGCCAATTTAGCCCGAAGAAGGGGACAAGAAGAGAAAAAGAGGAAAAATGAAAGGAAGGAAGAAGAAGAAGAGGAGAAGAAGGAGGAGAGGGAGGAGGAGAAGAAGAAGGAGAAGGAGCTCCTGCTTCTCCTTCTTCTTCCTCCTTCCTCCTTCCTCCTTCTCCTTCTCCTTCTTCTTCTCCTTCTTCTTATCGTCTTCCTTCTTCTTCTCCTCTTCCTTCTTCTTCTCCTCCTCCTCCTCCTTCTTTTACTTCTTCTTCTCTATCTCTTCTTCTATGTAGCTTAGACTCATCCAAGAAAGACTAAATTGGCTAATTATCCTACGAAATGACATAATTAGCTTAGTTAGCTCCTAAATGACCTATACTTAGCTAATTATCCTCGAAATGACATAATTAGCTCCAAAAAGGCATTCTTAGCCAATTTAGCCCGAAGAAGGGGACAAAAGGAGAAGAAAGAGGAAAAAGGAGAAGAAAGAGGAAAAAGGAGAAGAAGGAGAAGAAGAAGGAGAAGAAGAAGGAGAAGAAGAAGGAGAAGGAGCTCCCGCTCCTTCTCCTCCTTCTTCTCCTTCTTCTCCTTCTTTCTTCTCCTTCTTCTCCTTCTTCTTCTTCTCCTCTTCCTTCTCCTTCTCCTTCTCCTTCTTCTCCTCCTCCTCCTCCTTTTTCTTCTTCTTCTCCTCCTCCTCCTCCTTTTTCTTCTTCTTCTCCTCTTCCTTCTCCTTCTCCTCCTCCTCCTTCTCCTCCTCCTCCTCCTCCTCCTTTTACTTCTTCTTCTCTTTCTCTTCTCCTATAGTTAGCTAGGGTTCCACCTAAATGACATAATTAGCTTAGTTAGCTCCTAAATGATACTTAGCTAATTTCTCTCCGAAATAACCTATATATACACTACTTCATCTAGTATTATTTTTCTAACTTTCTTATTTGTCACTTTGCAGATTACCTTCACTTCACGGGAAGCTTGGTTGATGGAATGCTTGAAGATGATTTCTTGTACCATGGGTTGTATTGAAACTATTGTAGTATATGAATATATGAAACTTTGTGAGTACGGAATGGTTTGGTACTATTGGTTGTATTTAAACTATTGTACCATGGGTGTAATATATGGTTTGGTACGGATGTAACTTGCATAATATGTATGCACTTTGGATGAGACTTATTTTAATATGGTTATGAGTACAGATGGAAATTTATTTATGTCAAATATATATATATCCTGATTATTGTTAAAAATGCTGGATATAACAAAAAATAAATAAAAAAGGGGCTGGTTCACCTCTTTGCCGTCTGCCAACACATGGCAAAGAGGTGTTGGCAGACGGCAAAGGGGTGAATAGCCCCCTCTCTCTCACCTCTTTGCCGTCTGCCAACACATGGCAAAGAGGTGTTGGCAGACGGCAAAGGGGTGAACAGCCCCCTCTCTCTCACCTCTTTGCCGTCTGCCAACACATGGCAAAGAGGTGTTGGCAGACGGCAAAGGGGTGAACAGCCCCCTCTCTCTCACCTCTTTGCCGTCCGCCAACACATGGCAAAGAGGTGTTGGCAGACGGCAAAGAGAGGAGGCCTGCCGTTAACACTTAATTTTGCCGTCCGCCCCCTCATGGCAAAGATTCTTTGCCGTCCGCTTTGGGAAAGCAGACGGCAAAGAGCCTCTTCACCGGATTTTTTTTTGCCGTCTACTTTGCCGTCAGCTGGCGGACGGCAAAGCCTTTGCCGTCCGTGGTTGCCCCCTTTGCCGTCCGCCTTGGCGGACGGCAAAGTTCTGAATTTCAGTAGTGTCATGGAAACAATGGGTTTTCTCTTTGTTCTTGGCATCAACATTGTGGCTAGTTTAATTTCTATTTGGTCTAAGCAAGCCAATTAGGTGGCAGTGTGTGTTATGTTACTGCTTGAGCAAATGTAATGTTGTGCCCTAGATGTAATGGATATCATGTGTTGTGTTAAAATTGTCACCACTGCCAACTTGGAACCTTTTCAGAGTTCATTTCAAATGCTTTTCAATTTCATGGTCTTATAGCTCAAACTAATCAGTAAATGCATGAAAAATAACAAATGAAGTCAGAAAGGGTTGTAAATTGATGATGATGATTTGAATGGTGCATTTTTAACACAGAAACACTATGGAGTTCAAATAAGTTCAAAAAATGAAATCCCTTTGTAAGAGACGAGTTTCCATATGAAACACTGATACTTCGAAAGAGATTGTCCGTTTTGTACATGAAATGCATCCATTTTTTGCCCTAACCCTCTCAACTTTCTCGCACATGCTATGTGGGTGAAATGATGATACCATGCCAACTTGGAACCTTTTCAGAGTTCATTTCAAATGCTTTTCAATTTCATGGTCTTATAGCTTAAAATAATCAGTAAATGCATGAAAAATAACAAATGAAGTCAGAAAGGGTTGCAAATTGATGATGTGGCTTTGAATGGTGCATTTTGAACACAGAAAAACTATGGAGTTCAAATATGTTCAACAAATGAAATCCCTTTGTAACAGACGAGTTTCCGTACGAAACCCTGATACTTCAAAAGAGATTGTCCGTTTTGTACACCAAGTGCATCCAGTTTTTGATGTAACCCTCTCAACTTTCTCGCACATGCTATGTGGGTGAAATAATGATACCATGCCAACTTGGAACCTTTTCAGAGTTCATTTCAAATGCTTTCCAATTTCATGGTCTTATAGCTCAAAATAATCAGTAAATGCATGAACAATAACAAATGAAGTCAGAAAGGGTTGTAAATTGATGATGTGGCTTTGAATGGTGCATTTTGAACACAAAAAAACTATGGAGTTCAGACAAGTTCAAAAAAATGAAATACCTTTGTAACACACGAGTTTCCGTATGAAACCCTGATTACTTCGAAAGAGATTGTCCGTTTTGTACACGAAGTGCATCCAGTTTTTGCCGTAAGCCTCTCAACTTTCTCGCACATGCTATGTGGGTGAAATGATGATATCATGCCAACTTGGAACCTTTTCAGAGTTCATTTCAAATGCTTTTCAATTTCATGGTCTTATAGCTTAAAATAATTAGTAAATGCATGAGAAATAACAAATGAAGTCAGAAAGGGTTGCAAATTGATGATGTGGCTTTGAATGGTGCATTTTGAACGCAGAAAAACTATGGAGTTCAAATATGTTCAAAAAAATGAAATCCCTTTGTAACAGACGAGTTTCCGTATGAAACCCTGATACTTCGAAAGAGATTGTCCGTTTTGTACACAAAGTGCATCCAGTTTTTGCCGTAAGCCTCTCAAGTTTCTCGCACATGCTATGTGGGTGAAATGATGATACCATGCCAACTTGGAACCTGTTCAGAGTGCATTTCAAATGCTTTTCAATTTCATGGTCTTATAGCTCAAAATAATGAGTAAATGCATGAAAAATAACAAATGAAGTCAGAAAGGGTTGTAAATTTATGATGTGGCTTTGAATGGTGCATTCTGAACACAGAAAAACTATGGAGTTCAAATAAGTTCAAAAAAATGAAATCCCTTTGTAACAGACGAGTTTTCGTACGAAACCCTTATACTTCGAAAGAGATTGTCCGTTTTGTACATGAAGTGCATCCAGTTTTTGGCGTAACCCCCTCAACTTTCTTACACATGCTATGTGGGTGCAATGATGATACCATGCCAACATGGAACCTTTTTACAGTTCATTTCAAATGCTTGTCAATTTCATGGTCTTATAGCTCAAAATAATCAGTAAATGCATGAAAAATAACAAATGAAGTCAGAAAGGGTTGTAAGTTGATGATGTGGCTTTGAATGGTGCATTTTGAACACAGAAAAACTATGGAGTTCAAATAAGTTCAAAAAAATGAAATCCCTTTGAAACAGACGAATTTCCGTATGAAACCCTGATACTTAGAAAGAGATTGTCCGTTTTGTACACAAAGTGCATCCACTTTTTGCCGTAAGCCTCTCAACTTTCTCGCACATGCTATGTGGGTGAAATGATGATACCATGCCAACTTGGAACCTTTTCAGAGTTCATTTCAAATGCTTTTCAATTTCATGGTCTTATAGCTCAAAATAATCAGTAAATGCATGAAAAATAACAAAGGAAGTCACAAAGGGTTGTAAATTCATGATGTGGCTTTGAATGGTGCATTTTGAACACAGAAAAACTATGGAGTTCAAATCAGTTCAAAAAAAAGAAATCCCTTTGTGACAGACGAATTTCCGTATGAAACCCTCATACTTCGAAAGAGATTGTCCGTTTTGTACACAAAGTGCATCCAGTTTTTGCCGTAAGCCTCTCAACTTTCTCGCACATGCTATGTGGTGAAATGATGATACCATGCCAACTTGGAACCTGTTCAGAGTTCATTTCAAATGCTTTTCAATTTCATGGTCTTTGAACTAAAATTATATACAATTTATGCAACTAAAATTATCAAAGTATTTTCTGTTCAAAACATTAAAAGCAAAAAAGAATTATCATGAAAGAAAATAAATAAGTAATTAGAATTTTGTTACAAACTTTAATAGCAAAAAGAATTATCATAAAAGAAAATAAATAAGTAATTAGAAACAAAAAAGAAAGCAAAAAGAACGTGTACCAAATAAAACGCCTTTGTAACAGCCTTAGAACTGGTACTAAAGGAATCAACTAAAAAGCTTTTATAAACCTCTAGTATTGTTGAAACTAAAATTATATAGAATTTATGCAACTAAAATTATCAAAGTATTTTCTGTTCAAAACATTAAAAGCAAAAAGAATTATCATAAAAAGAAATAAGTAAGTAATTAGAATATTGTTACAAACTTAAATAGTAAAAAGAATTATCATAAAAGAAAGTAAATAAGTAATTAGAAACAATAAGAAAGCAAAAAACTGGATTATTTTAAAAAAAGTGCCACCTACAGGGCAACCATGACCTACATACGACTAGAAACCCATTACTAGGGCCAGGATGCAGGCCCGCAGTAGCCCAATAGGCCCACAAGCACACAGAATGATTTTAGGCCCGTAAGCCTGCAGTAGAGAGGAGCTCGAAGTGGTTGGTTTGGCAGGGCTTATAAACCACTCCGAGCCCCTCTCGGCTAGCACCGCACCGCGCAAGGCCTTTGGTCCCGGTTGGTTGCACCAACCGGGACTAAAGGGGGGCATTGGTACCGGTTGGTGCCACCAACCGGGACCAAAGGCCTATACTTCCCGCCCTTTGGGCTGTTGAAAAGAGACCTTTGTTCCCGGTTGGTGACACCAACCGGGACTAGAGGTGTGGCTATATAAGCGACAGTTTAGAAATTTTGATCTCTCCCCCTCTCTCCATTCGATCCCGACGCCGACGCTGCCCCTGCCGCCCCGACGCTGTTGCTGCCCCATCGACGCCGTCGTCCCTCTGCCCCGTCGACGCCGTCCTCCTCGTCGCCGCCACCTACTCCGGCCGCCTGCGCCTCCTCCATCTGCGGTCGCCGACGAGCAGCGCCCGACCCTCCTCCCAGGGTGAGTTCCGCCGCCGCCACTCCTCCCTCTCCTCCTCTAGATCCGGTGCCAGCCGGCTGATGCTTACGTGCGTGCCATCTTTGATTTTCAAATCAGTGATGAGATAAATCCTGTGTACCGGTGCTTGCAGCTAGCGAAATGCGACTGGTGTTTTTGATTTGTATGTAGGTAGCTTCCTCATTGTGTGGTTGTGTGTTCAATATTCATGACCTGAATTTATTTCTGTTTCCTGTTGGCTTCATTTTAGTAAAGATGGGGTGGGGAAAAACTATAGCCAATATATGTAAGTTAACTGAATTTATTTTTGTTTGTTGTTGGCTTCATTTTAATAATATGTTTCAGTAGCTATATTTATTTGGTTCCTAACATGGTTGTAGGTTAGTTGTTCCTGTTGGTTTGTCTTGTTGTAGGACCTGCCCCTATTCGTCTACTCCCTCTGTTTCTAAATATTTGTCTTTCTAAAGATTCAAGTATGGTTAGACACGAAGCAAAATGAGTGAATCTACACTTTAAATTATGTCTATATACATTTGTATGTAGTCCGTAGTGAAATCTCTAAAATGAGAAATATTTAGGAATGGAGGAAGTATTACACATTTTTGTAGCTATTAAGGAAGAAAGTAATGGACATTCACATGTCAGAGTCTCCCCATAATTAAGCATTTGATGGCAGGGGCCGCTGCTTTATAGAAGATGGATGTGAAACCAAAATCATATTCTACCAACTTTTGTTTAGTGCATATTATCATTTAGCAGTATGTTGGTTGTGCCTCTCCATGATCAATGGAGATCTTCTATAGATGTATTGTAGTTTTTTCATGCATTAATCTTCTGAATGGTTGACCATAGAAAAATTATGTAGTTCTCATTTTCTTTATATGTTTCTGGTTGCAAGGAGAACTCTTACTCCTTTCGAAATTACCACTTCAAACATTTTTTATTCCAATCTCTTGTGTATTTACATCAAAGACTGTTTTTAAACTTCTAATTGCAAGTTCTTTTAGAATGGTGGACCTACTTAATGATTTTAGTTTCTGAGAAATGTATTCATATGCCTATTTGACAATGTCCATTTCAATCCGAATGAATCACAGGAAATGATGAGTTTTACTGAGTCCGTGGAGAAATATCTGTGCTACAGTCAGGAAAAGAGGGAGCAATGTACAATATAGGATATTGAATAGTGTAAATAGTAGTTGTAGTGAAAATGTTGTATTAGCTATCACGCTGGAATTAGCTTCTCGAGTGGCTCAATCTATTTTACCATAGGGATTTGGAGGATCAATCACTATTGTTTATATGCAACAGCATGCCTATAATGATGTCTCAGTTTTGAAAATATAACTTGAGCAACATCACAAATATCATGTATCTATTTAATTCATACATACTTGGGATCATTGTTTTATATTGATGTGGTCTCACTTGGTCAACATTTTAGACGTGCGTTGCACGTGCACATATTACTAGTTTATAGTAAGTGCTTAGTAGTTGAAGTGGTTGATTTAATAAAACTACTTTATTAATTTTTACTATATATAGAAGTAGTTTATTTTTAGTAAGAACTACTTTATTTTATTTATTTATAGTAAGTGCTTAGTAGTTGAACTAGTTGACTTAATAAAACTACTTTATTTTACTATATATAGAAGTAGTTTATTTTTAGCAAGAAAATTAATAGAACTAGTTTATTTTATTAGTTCATTTTATGATGCCTATCCCGCATCCTCGTCGTTGACTCGGCGGTGGACACCTGCTTGATCAGGGGGGCCTTGTCCGGGACTGGGCTCCACCCCGCTGGTATTGGGAGGTGCTACCTTCCGGGAGGCGTAGGTTGGTCAGGAGCCAGCCCGTTGTTGACCCAATCCTTGTTTGGTGGCGGTCGCGTGGGCCAGTGACGGTGCCAAGGCTTTAGGACACCACGGAGGTGATACATCACCGTGTCAGCGAGGAGGACGAACACGTATGTCGCTACATGGTTGCATTGGAGGGCAGGTTCTACAATACCTGGAGGGTTCTTCAGGGATCTCACTGGAGCTATGATCCTGTGATGGTTCCTTCTCTTTGGGTGTCCACCGCCTGCGACGATACCTGTCGGGCACTACGGTTCTAACTCTATTAGTGATGCTATATGTATGATAGTATTCGAGGAGTATTAGTGATAATATTCGACGATGTACGGACACAAGAGATGATGTAGTTTTGCCTATAATTGAATGCATGATAATTTTAATACTACTTTATTTTACGATTTGGTTTTGCTTATTGGTCCTAATTAATATTGATGATCATGTGCTAAGAACAAATAAGTAGGGTTGGTTCGATGACTATGAGGATGATGATCGTATGACTTGTTATTAATAACGAGTAGAAGTTGTATGATGATGATTCATTAGTAATACTTGCTATTATATATGATGATGCATGATGCAAGCATGAAGAGTTATTATATATAGATGTTCAATTCCTTCGATATATATAGTGTGTCACGATTATATTGTTTTTTACACACATTTACCACATTAAAACAGGAAATGTCTGATGATGGATATTGGGAGTATGAATATTGCGGCGACTCTCGGGATATGTGCGACATGCCTCACCCGCGAGACGATAGGTTCTTCAGCATGAAGCTTGACGAGAACGGCGATATGTGCCTCCCTTTCCATGCAAGAAGATATGTGTTGGAGAGGCTCGGTTTCGAAGACCACGAGAGAATTGAGACAAGGAGCGCTAAGCTGAGGAATATACATGGTCACACATTTGTTATCCAAGTATTTAATTCAGTTTTTGAAACAGAATTTGGGTGCCCAAAGTGGGAAGATCTTTGCAAGGCATATGGATTTCAGACGGGAATGGAAATCACCTTCGATCTTCATCCTAAAGATAACATGCCAGACAACATCGATATTTGGGTGGTTGTCGATGATGTGCTTCCTGTTTTACCCCCATGTGAGTTTCTCAACCATATTTGTCAAGTAATTTGCATTTATACTTAGAAATAGTTGGTGTAGTCAACCTGTTTTCCTCTCGCAATTTACATGTCATGTGGTGTTCATCGTCTATTAAAACTTTGGCCACACGTTGCAGGTTCCTAGTTATTGGGCCATAGTTATAATTGTCTCGTGTTACATGTTGTACAAACAACAACAACAACCCAAATTGTCCTTTGAATGATCATAGCACATATGGTCATTTTGAATGGTTTATATAATGCCCACATTGTGTGGAACTGTTTAGAGCTCAAGGTGTACTATTACAAAATTGAATTTGATGTTTTAACAATTTATACTCATATCTTGTGGACAATTACAAAATTTCTAAGTATTTTTGAAACATTAAATTATTACAAAATTTGGGTCGTTGTCGATGACATGCTTCCTGTTTTACCTCCATGTGAAGTAATTTGCATTTATATTTAGAAATAGTTGGTGTACTTCCATATACTAAATTTGTTAAATTATAATTTACACCTTATTTCGTTGCTTCAACTCAATTACGGAAATTAGTTGACATGACACACTACACGTATGGATCACATCTAACTTGGGAGGAGAAGGATGATCTTCTCCACTTTCTTGTTGCTGGTGTTCGGGATTCTAGAGATACCTTCCCGTATCATTTTGGAATTGGCCAAAATTATTCATTTTACATGCCACTAGTGCATAGGTTGAGTCCAGATGACATTCACCGAAATGTCTTGGTAAGAGTTTCCTAATTAAGTATGCTCCACTATTGCATAAATGGTGCTGATTAAATTGCTAACTAGGTTATTATTATGTTCTTCAACACCTACTGCCACATGATGTAGTGCCTCCGCTAATGGACCCAGAAGGTCAAATGAGAATTAGAAGCCCACTGAGGGCTGAGTTCTATGCTCCATACTTGATTAACTTCAAATCAAGATCGAAAAGACTCCAAATTGAAGCATGGAGAGAAGTAAAGAAGGTTCGCAAGCCACAAGCTGGAGACCGTTGGATCTCTGTGATTCATGATGGAGCCATAGGTCTTATTCTGTTTTATGACATTATATCTAAGAGCGAGGACTAGGTCTTATGAGAGACAAGTTATTCTAGTTTATATTATTACTTGACATGATAAATTAATTAGGATGCATGATGCATATGATGACTATATATATATATATATATTGATGTTTCTCTGTTTTATTTTATGTGTATCATATGATAACTTGGTATATGATTAAGTTGATGATGAGTTGTTAGATGATCGATTAGAATACTATTGCCATTCGACGGAAATGATATGAAATGATATAGTGTAAAAAAGATGCATATATGTGCATGTAACTCGTGTCAACATTTTGTAAATATGTTCGACAAAGCACGACGGATGACCAAGCACGGAGATATATAAGAGAGGACACTTTTTTAAGCCGTGTTAACGTTAGGCATAGCAGTAGTAGTAGCGTTGGTAAACCAAGCACGGAGATACATAAGAGAGGACACTTTTCTCTATTAGCTAGCTAATAACAACCTAAATTAACCCCTAAACCAGCCCCTTTAAAAAAAACCTCAGCTCCAGCCAGGTGCTGACGCGTGGATGCCTTTTGGCCCCGGTTGATGTCACCAACCAGGACTAAAGGCCCCCCGCCTGTCCTGGCCGCAGCGGCCACGTGGAGGACCATGTGTCCCGGTTCGTGTAAGAACCGGGACTAAAGGCCAAGGGCATTAGTAACGACCTTTTTGTCCTGGTTCCAAAACCGGGACAGGAGGCCCTTACGAACCGGGACAAAAGGCCCTTTTTCTACTAGTGTATTTCAATGACATCATATTTGGTTGTGCTGACAAACTTTACAATGATGAATTTGCTTACATGACGAGTGAAGAATATCATATGTCTATGATGGGGGAGGTGAAATTCTTCTTAGTTCTTCAAATTCGTCAACAACGCAATGGGATCTTCGTATCACAGGAGAAATACCTCAAGGATGTTCTGAGGAAATTCGACATGTATGAATGCAAAGGTGCCAAGACTCCAATGCCTACCAACGGCCACCTCTGCACTGACGAAAATGGTAAAGAATTCGATCAGCAGGTATATCGTTCCATGATTGGATCTTTACTATACTTATGTGCATCTAGGCCAGATATAATGCTTAGTGTTTGCATGTGTTCAATTGCTATGGAAGAAGCAAACCCTCAAGGACTACGGCATCAACATGAAGAATGTGCCTCTCTACTGCGACAATGAGAGTGCAGTCAAGATTGCATACAACCCAGTACAACACTCAAAGACTAAGCACATCCAGATTCGTCATCATTTTCTTCGAGACCATGTCCTCAAGGGCAATATCCTCATCGACCATGTGAAGACTGACGATCAACTAGCAGATATCTTCACTAAGACCTTGGATGAGAAAAGGTTTTGCATGTTGCGGTGTGAGCTAAATATCTTTGAATCTTCAAATGTTTAGTAAAAACATGCACACATCCTAACACTTACGCAAAATTGATGACTTAGATGTGCAACACACGAAGAATTGATTTTCTTCAACCAATGAAGAATATCACTCTTAGTGTGAGGAAATCAACGAAGAAATTGATTCTCAGGGCCCTACGACAATTTTACGCGGGGTCTGAAATCAACATTCTTATATGGTGGGTCACGCCACCACCCAACTTGAAATTCCTCAAGTCGAATTTCTTCAAAGCTGAATTTCTTCAAAGTTGATTTTCTTCAATGTTGTTGTTCTTCAAATATATCTTTCTTCAAAGCTGAAATTCATCATCATGACGCTTTGTCACAAAATCCTCAAGTTAATCAAAATATTCAAAAACACTTGATCATTTCCATTTGCCTATATATATATATATATAGATTGTGATTTCCAAGTCCTCAACAGCATTCACTTATAGCTATTTCTTCAATTTGATATTTCATATAAGTGAATGTGATCGGTCCCTACTTACCCTCCATGCTATTCTCACCGAGTCTATTCAATTCTTCATATGCGTTCTACTTGAAACTTTGTTCAAAATCTGCACTGCGTCCTTGTCAACTGATGATTTTGTAACAAAATCCTCAAACCTTCAAAAATGATTTTTATATTGTTACACAGTAACTGAACCCCACTTCCCACGATCAGATAACCACGATCTCCACCCTTTAAACGGTTGCTACACGTGTCCTGCGGAGACGAAAAGGCAGGGGTAGTTCGGTCCGAAAGAATCGGCCGGACAGTTTTCACCTGGGCTATAATATATGTCCTTACCCCACTCCGGTCAAAACTCTCCGTTCTCTCTTGACCTCCTCTCCGCTACAGCAAAGCCCTAGCGCCACCGCTAGTAGTTTTTCGCCGGCGAGGAAAATATTTACTGCCTCGGCCTCTTCATCGCCGAAATCACGCCAGAACCAGAACGTCTTCGTCCGCCGCCGCCGTAGATGCCCTCTGTTGCCAAGTTAGGGCGCAATGGACTCGCACCGAAGAGCATCTACTGCTGCCTCTTCCTCTGTTCTTCATGCGCGCTATATAGGGTAAATAAAACCCTATTTTGACAGCCCCTATCGATCTACTATTTTACCTTAGATTCGTGAAATCTGTTTTTCCTCAAGTGTCTATCTGTCTCTATTCCTCAATCACTCCTTATTCCTCAACTGTTGATGAATTTCACTAAGAATCTAAAAGTCTTCAAGAGATTCCTCAATTGTGCAAATTTTGGAATCTGTACAACTCTGGAATCCAAGATCAGAGTGCTTAGACAAATTCCTCAACCCACTGGTCAAATTCCTCAACTTTAAAATTTTCAATTTCATCAAATCTGAGAACGCATATGACCTCTCCAAATTCCTCGCAACTATACTCTGTTCACAGGTACGAAAATGTCAGCTGATGAATCTCTAGGTTCTCATCAACTTAACTCATTTGCAGCGTTTCTTGAAGAAAATCTGCAATTGTCATCAGAATCCTCAAGAGTTCAATTTCCTCAGCAAAAGCCTCAGCTGAAGAAAATGGAAGATGAAAGGAAGAAAAAGGGTGGCAAGAAGCTTGAACAGAATACTGCCGTCGATATTCCTGATGAGATATACCTGGAATACTTCACACCAGATGAGCAAGAAACAATGCCCAAGAGGAAGATAAGGCTTCAAAAGATAGAACGCCGGTGGGCTAAGGAGTGGAAAGAATACAGATACGTCACTCCAAACTACGGGAAGAAATTCTCTCTTAAGCCACCTGGCAAACGACCTCCTCTCGAGGATTATCAGGATGCCCATCCTTCAAGCCTCAAGACGATTGATGACTATCCTGAGGAAAAGACAAAACACTTGACAAAGCTTCAGAAGCAGGCAAAGGCTGCCGTGAGGAAATTTAATGAAGAATCTGCTACTGCTGCTACTGCACCCACCTCCTCTGCCACTGAAACTTCTGGCACGGCCATTCCTCAAGTGAAGTCGGTGCCACCGAAACCAAAGGCTTCAAAGCCTCAGGAGAAATTGCTTCAGAAGGCTGCACCTGCATCCGCAGCAAAACCCTCACCACCACCAAAGGCTGCAAAGCCTGAACACAAGCAGATTGTGAAGCAACTACATACTGTCTCCAGCTCCTCTGTTCCTTATGCAACAAGCTCAGAGACAAAGTCTTCACCAATACCTATGAAGACTAAGGTGACTACAAGAAGAGGAACCAGACCAAGCCCAGGCAAAATCGTCAAAGTCCCTTCTGCATCAGAAGGCAGTGATGAATATGATGATGAGACTCTGCAGGAAATCACCAGAAACAAGCAGGAGAGGGTTGCACAAGCTTCAGGCAGCGCCATTCCTCTGGCCATGGACCCAAAAGTCCTTTTGGACTACATCAATGTATGGTATGATGACCCCAACACACCTATTGATGACTTGAAGCTTCCCCCAGGCATCAGCCACATGGTGGCCACTTTCATCAACGAGGCCGAGTGGGAGGAGACACAAGCCAAACAAGCAAAGGCCGCGAAGCTGAAAAAGGAGATAATTCCTCACATAAAATCTCCTCAGCCTCACGCCTGATGCTCTTGTGTCAACCCAGGCAGAATTGAAGACTTTGACAGACAAGTACACCAAGCTATCTGATCGTCATCGTCTCAAGAACAATTTCATCAAGTTTGCTACCAAAGCAGTTGATGATTACAACAAAAAGGCTGCCCCTCTAGCAACACCTCAGCAGCCTGAAATTGAGGAAGAACAACCTGCCCCTGCTGAGGAAATGCCTCAAGAAAGCCGTGCCGATGAACCGGCTATTGAGGAAATAACCAATGAAACTGCTCCAGCTCATGCATCTAAGCCAGCTGTCTGCTCCAGCTGATGCTTCTAAGCCAGCTGATGACTCTGCACCAGCTGAAGAAACTGCTTTAGCTGAGGAAACTGCCAGGACGGATATGACTCCGCCTCCTTAAGAGAAAATGCCTTCACCAAAATCTTCAAAGGTGAAGAAAATGACTCCATCCGCGTCAGACGTGAAGAAAACCAGGGCAGCAGAAAAGGAAGCTAAGAAAAGAAAAGCTTCCTCAACAGAAGAATCAACTAAGGTCAAGCGCCTCAAATCTCTTGATGAAAATGCTCCACTCGATCCTGTGCCTCTCAAGATTGCTCCATCCTATGAAATGACTCCCTTCGAAACCGAAGACAAGGAGCATATGACTGATGAGGAAATGAAGAATGCTCAGTCTGAGGAACACACTGATGAGGAAATTCAAATTGATGACAGTCCTCAGACATTCATTCCTCCTGAAGAACCTGCTCAAGGATCAGCTGCACCAGCTGAAGAATTTGGCTCCTCCACCAAGAAAACTCCTCAAGTTGAGGAAAACCGAGGACAAGAATCTCAGCCTGAAGAAAATCCAAATCCTGAGCAAAACCCTCACCCTGAGGCTCAGGATGAAGAGATTCCTCCTCCTGAGCAAAACCCTCAACCAGAGGCTCAGATTGATAAAATTCCTCACCCGGAGCAAGATCCTCAACCTCAAGCACAGGCAGATGAAATTCCTCATCCTGAGGAAAATGCTGAAGATCATGCCCCTGCGCCAAACACAGAGACTGCTCTTGTAGTTGAGAATCCGGAGACTGCAATGATTGTCTCTCCTCAAGGGAAGAAGAAAAACATTCAGCCCATGCAGCGTCAACCCTTCTCCAAGCGGCCAAAGTTTCAGAAGGAAGCGTTCTTTGAAGAACGCATGTTTTTCATCGGAGAAAATCCTTATGACAAGCCTTGCATCAGGCACATGAAGTTTTGGACCAGAACTCAGCTCAACTATTATGCATCTGTGCTTTGTGGAAGAACCAAAGTTTTCAGCACAGGCATATTCCTCATGTTGAGCTTGAAGAAATTCCTTGCTTTTCCCCAGTCCTCAACGTTCGTCATGAAGTAGGACTACTCCCTCCGTGCTCTGATATCTGCGATTGGAACAACGACATCGTTCTTCAATTCTATGCAACTCTACATATCTCTGGAGATCCAACAGATATCAACACTTGGGTGCTGGATTGGATGACGCATCACACACACTTCAAGGCCCGTGCAAATGAGGTGTTGCGAGAACTTCCTGTGTCAATTCCTTCAGAACGGGCCGTGAAGATGTATGATGAACGGGAGCTACCCAATAAGCTGATGTAAGTCCTCATGAAACCTTTGGCCAAGGACCAACCACCAAGAACAACTTTCCTGGTCCATGAACTGAAGTATGAACCCAGGACTGTTTACAGAATCCTCTGTAGTGTTCTTGCCGCAATCAAGGGCCATGATGATGAAGAAGATGTCGTAGGCATCATGAAGAATATCCTCTTCAACATCATCCATGGCATTCCCATAAACATTCACGATTTCTTCTTGAGGACTCTAGCGGAAAATGCTATGTCCCCTTTTGACCAGAAGATTTACGGTCCATGGATCAGGAGATTCATCAGACGCAGGTCAGGCATCAACTATCATGCTGATTTCAACATTGGATATATGCCTCCAATCAGGGTCAACAAGAAGAATTTCGAGCCAGTTGAAGGAAAAGGAAAGTCTGTGATCGATGAAGGCAGTCGGCCCCTTGATGGCCAGTTCCGTGAGCGAGATGCATATTCTTCATAGGATGATACTGAAACCCAGCCGCCAAGTCCTGTTGCTCCAAGGGTGATGAATAGCAGAGAGATTCTCCTCAGTCTTCATCAAAAGGTAGATTGAAATCACAAGTGGGTCAAACGCCAGTTCGACGCCATTGTGAAAGCCCTCAATGAGACTCAGAATGTAGTGAAGCTTAATCATCATTATCTTCATGAGGTTTTTGATCGCACCTGGGCCACACTGGCTCATTTGAAGACTCCAACAGAACTTGAAGAATTGGAATTTACACAGGACTTCGAATGGTCATAGCCACCAAACAAGAAATTCAGGCCAATTCCAGTTCCAGACCTTGAGGACAATTCTTTTCTTCATTCCGCACTGCAGAATCAGATGAAGACCAACAAGACACTCCCACTGGTCCAAGGAGGAAGCCTGCTCCCAAGAATCCTCAAGCGTCTTCCTCAAGTGCCAAGAAGTGAAAGTCTTCACAGGGCGTTAGTCCTCAGTTTTGTCCCTTTTCGTCACTTGATGACAAAGGGGGAGAAATCTGAGAGTTAGTCTTCACGGGGATATATTTTGGGGGCTTATGAACTTTATTTAAGTTACAAACTCTTGGCATTTCTGAAGTGTCTTTTGTAATGAGTTGTAACTTAAGCCCGATGGTACTCTGACACTTTTGAACATTTTTCTTCGCATGCTTATTCCTCAAAATATTAATGCACGCATGCTGGAATTCGCCAGATACCATTTCTCATCATGCATCCTCAATTTCCTCATACTATATGTCATATGTATGCATGATTTACAAGACTGAGGGGGAGATCTCCATGATATAAATCATCAATGTGCATCTGCTATGAAAAGCAAAATCCTCAAAGATATGCACATCTTCAGGGGCAGTCTCTTTGAATCTTGATTTCAAATTCCTCAAATGAGTATTTACACTTCATATTTTTATCCCCGTTGAAGACTTAACCTAATTTTCATCAACTACCAAAAAGGGGGAGATTGTAAGTGCATCTATTGCCCCTTAGTGATTTTGGTGGTTTGAAGACTTATAGGTTAAGTATCTAATGTGTTCATGAGTGTACACATGATCTATAAGTCGCCGAGGAGTTTGAAATATTCGAGGAATATCGACCCCTAAAAATGTATATCTTCGGCTGAAGAAATTGGTTTGAAGCTGAAGAATTGAATCGCAAAGAAATTTTTCTTCACTGTTGAGTCATAGGAACACTATAATGTTAAAGGGGGTCCAGGTAACACTTTGGAATGAATTTCCTCATGATGGTCAACCCAAGCCAAATCCTACCAAAAGCCTCAAGTGAGGAATATGAGAGACATGAGGACTCTCACAGTTGAGGGTCCCGACCGTTAACGCAATTCACGCCACATCACTGATCTTATCCACACCAACGGCCATATTATTTAAGGGCATTAATGTCAAATCATGTCGAGATGCTCCCAAGCTATAAATAGCCGCCCCCACAACCATTAGCTGGTTGGCTGCTCCGTTAGAAACTGACACTTGTCATAAGAGCAACCCAAATTCCTCAGAGTCTTCGAGAGTAATTCATCAGTGAGGAAATACCCCAAACACCAAACCACAAACGAGAACCAAGTGATTGAGCATCACTGAAGAAGTTGTTCCTATGTGGGACTGAAGCCTTTTACCTTTGAGGACTATGCATCCTCCAGACGGTTAGGCGTCATGGTCTAGAGCAATCTAGCAGTCAATTGTGCATCGCCAAGTGACCAAGTTTGTGAGGGTTTGGAAGTCTGCCCTGAAGACTTACCACGTGTGTTGGGCGAGGACTATGTGTTCTTAGCCCAAGGAGAATACGATAGGGACTGTATGTCCCGGGACTGTATGTCTTTTGGTTTCAATACGAAGCCGCTCCAAACCACATGTACAACTGTCAAAGCAGTTGGAACTGGGTCATCAATCACTGTCTTCACTGTGAAACGGGTTTTGTTTCTTCAACTGTTTAAATTCCTCAGATTGTATGTTGAATATTTTCAATGTCCGTGTTTGAAGAATTTGCTAAAGACTTTCTCTAAAATTCCTCAACCCCAAATTCTTCACACAAGTTATTCTTCACCTGTGTTCTCTGTTCCTGCATATTGTGCAAACTTCTTTTTATTTCTTCACCTTGAAAACCGTTGTAGTGATACTTTGCACTCCCGATCCTTTGCTGTTTTCGCTGCAAGTTAGTCATCAGTGAGGAATTCCTTCAAAAGGAATTTCCTTAGTGATGAAATTCTAAAAATCTCCTATTCACCCCCTCTAGTCAATATAACGCACTTTCCACCTGCACAACCCTCATTGAAATGTAGGGTCATGCTTAGTGCCAATATGAACGAGGAAGGCAACGATAATAACCCACCATGGGGGTCATAGATTCATGATTCAATGCAACGGACAGACGTGCTATGTGACATCCATAAATAGTTTTGTAGTCATGGTTAAAGGGTTGCTTGCCTGGTTCAACAATGTCTTTGAAATCTTCAAAATCTTCTGATCCAACTCCATCCTCAAGAGGTAAAAATCTATCCTAGCAATATAACGGGTAAAAATAAGGCCACTGTAAAAATAGGAAAATACAACACTTAGAAAGATGTCATGTTAATTTTGTTAAATACTACGGTGAATATTAGTACTGAAAAGATCATTAGTCTCTGGTTTTGAAATGTTAAAAGTGGTGAAAACCATTTTAACAGTGACTTTAAATATTTAAAACAAGGTTGCAAATTCAAACTCTGTATAAGACTTTTTCCAAATATTGCACAAGTGGCATAAACAAATAGGTTGAAATGTTACAGGAATTTGAGAATTGGAATTTTTAATTTGGAACAATATTTTATTTAGAGGAATTATTGGAAATTAGATAGAAAAATAAAAAGGGGAAATGGCATTATGCCACTCGGCCATAAGCGGCTGGCTGAGCCGGCCCAGATAGCGGAAACGGCTCTAGCGAGCCACATGTGCGCGCCTACGTGGGTTTAAACCGACACACAGAGCCTGACTGATAGTGACAAAGGGGGAGGGAGAGAGAGGTGAGGATGAAAGGAGGGGTGTGCTTGTCGTCTCCAGCCTAGCGACAGGGAGGCGAGCAAGCTTACGAGTGAGGTTTTCTGGCCATGTCGACCAGAGCTGAGGGCAGGAATGGAGTCAGAGTCGAGCCGCCATTTGGGTGGAGGTGGAGGGAGTCACCAGAGGAGCCAGGGTTGCTGGCGACCAGAGGGCCACGATAGAGCTACCTTGGGCGAAGTCGGACCCGACGATTCCTGCATCAGTCCAGACGGCTGAAGGAGGGGAACACTCCAGGAGGTTGAGGGGGGACCAGTGGCACAAGAATGAGGGCCGCAGAGGCTCTGTACCTCGAGATCTCGGGTGGGGACATGATGCATACTCCGAGCTCAATCTCGAGCCTTAGATATCCGGGAGAAGTGGATGGCCTTGGGGTGCAATTGGGTGAGAGAGAGCTAGAAGAGGGGAGAGAGGACCCTAGGGTGGCCATTTATAGCTGGAGTGCCGGTACACCGTGGACATGGACTCGGGCTGCACGGCAACGATGCTGGCGACCGTTACAGGGGAAGGAAATGGTTCGGGGGCGTCCATGGGGGTGGCATAGTAGGCCAGGGAGAAAGAGGAGAGGCGCGACCTCGCTCTGGTGCTCGCGCTACGAGGCCATGCATTGGCAAAGCGTGGCAGCAACAAGCACACGCTATAGAGGGTGACTGTTGGCGGTGCGAGGTCGACACATATGGGAATCAACATGAAACCCTTGTGATCATAGGGTGGGGAAACGTGACGTCAAGAGTAGAGCTAACGATCGGCACCCGGCAAGCCTTTTTACCTAGGTTCGGGCCGCTTACGCGTAAAACCGTACTTCCTCCTTGTCTGGTTGTATTAAGCGTTTTGTTGTTCGTTACTGTGACTGTTGATGATCCGTCTTATGGGCCATTGTCCAAAGAGTCTCACCCCTTATGAATAAGCTAAGGGCCTCCTTTTATAGGCAAAGAGGTCACTTATAGTGCTTGATGGTAGGTTCACGACGAGTTACAGTGAACCTAGAGCAGTGCTTATCCATCTACCACTGTCAGGTCCATCAAATGCACATCTTGTCCTTGTCAGCGATGTGTTGGTGAAGACACGTATCCAGGTGTTTCGACACCTGGACGCTGTGCAGGCGCATGCGGAAAGCGCTGGAACTTGGGGGTTGGCACTGTGGCAAGGGCGGGTGCCCTCCAGTGCATAGCTCAGTCATCCTGGCAAGGGAGCTTGCCGGGGGCTTCGGTCGTCATCCCGTCAAGGGAGGCTTGCCGAGGTCTTGTGCTTGCTGAGTTCGTCACGCCCACCAAATGGGCGTGGCCTTCATCATCTTCCCGGCAAGGCAGTCTTGCCGAGGCCTTGATAATCTTGGGGGTTATATCTTGTCTAGGTCCTGCCATGCCCTGTCGGCACGGGCTCTTTGCGACCATGCACAAGTCTGGGGCACTAGGGACCCCAGTCTTTGGTGCACCGACAGGAGCCCCCTAGCCTGGGCCATACACGCGTGCGAAGCGTTGTTGGGCCAGGCCCAAAGAGATGCACGGGCCTTCATGGCTGGATCTTGTTGGCGGTTGATTTTCCCACGTGGCGCATCAGATGCTCGAAGTGGGAGGTCGTGTGTGGAGTGGCATGTCCACCTCGTGAAATGCCTCTGCCACGCGCGTGGAATGCGCAGTTATGGATCGACAGGTGGCATACGTGGCCTTAAAAGGCGCAGTAGTGGCTAGGCCCGCCCGTGCATTCATTGGTGCAACACGATGGTTCTCTGTTCACCCGTGAGCTCGAGCGATTGGGCGAGAGGGGTGGTGGCCTCTGGAGCAAGGGAGGCTAGGTTCCGCGCCCCGTCCTATAAATTGGGAGGGTTTGCGAGGGGTTTTGCTCACCCAACTCCTTCTGAATCCACCAACTCCTCAGCCTTGGTCTTCATAATCTTCCTCTCTCTGCAGGCTTTGCTCGTCCCTAACCATGGTTAGGGGACGGGGTCGGCCACCGTCAGCCGCGGTGGAAGGCGGCCCGAGCGCCTGTGGCAGAGGAAGGGCGAGGGGCCATGGTCGTCGTGGAGGTCGAGGTCGGGGGAGGTGGAGCACTAATCCAGCACCTCCGCCTTCCCCGGACCTTCCTCCTGAGGCGGTCCATGTCAGAAGGAACCCGATGGAGTTCCTTGTTCAGTTACGAGGACCCATCCGGTTCCGCCTCCGACTACCTGGTGTCTTCGCCGAGGCAACGAAAGGAGAGGGGTCCTTGACCCTATGACTCGGCATGCATGGCTGCGGCAATGGCGCTGTGCCGGTGGTCGCGAAGCGTACTGGGCCTCGGACCCTGTTCCTCGGTCGCGGGTGGAAAAGCTTCGCCCGCGCCCACAGCCTCTAGGATGGGCACGTCCTCCGCTTCAAGAAGAAGGCGGATAACGCGCTCTCCATCAAGCTATATGATAGCTCAGCTGCGCGTCTCGGCTCCAGCAAAGAGAGCTCGAGTGGGACTAAAAGTCCTTCCTCGCGTGAGAGCGACGAGGAAGAGACGGATGATGATGACAACAGAAGCAGGCAGGCCCCCTGCAGACATTGTCTGCATAAGAGGGCCTGTCCTCGGGCTAACCGCCGGCCGTACCATCGTCGTTAGTTTGCCGCTCTCTCCCACCCGTGCTCGGCCTGTCGGAGCTGCCTCATCTTTGTGTGAGCGCCCGGACTTCTGCTCCTCCATCTCTCCCGGCCTCGTTCTCCTCCGTGCAATGCTGGTCCCAGAGTAACCAGCCTGGATCGCACGGAGGGGCTGCTCCATGTCTTCCTGAACTCCAGTCCGGCGAGCGTAGTTCCTCGCCAAATACAGTAGTTCTAGGTTAGAGTAGGTCATATCATCCATGTAATAAGTTTGAGAATATCCCAAATAAATGAATGAAAAGACCGTTTTCCCTTTTTCTGATTCAATTCTTTGTATGATTCGTCTTTGCATTATCTGGGAGCTTGTCGGCAACTACCGGCAAGGCTCCATGCCGTGTTCAGTGCAACCATAGAAATCGCCAAGCGCAGCTTGAGACGAAATCGGGTGCTACGTAGCCTCTTGCTCTATTGATCAGGTTCGCAACATTTCTAAGGCGCTTTGTGTCCATTGAGGTCGTTTGAACAAGGTCGAAACAAAGACAAGGTGCACTGATCTTTGGAAAGGTCCCAGTATGCGTAGACTCCACACACAAAGATTGGTAACTTTCAAAGGGAAAAACAGAGAATCTATCTACTTCACATCTGAATCTCAAACTGAAAAGCCCATATGCTCACGCCGTGGTTGCATGGCGCTTGAATCTTTCACCGGGGCTTCGGAGTCCCACGCAAGGCTTTTTCTCCACCAAAGACTTCTTGCCGACACTCCCTGACCGTCGTTTGGAGAAAAAGCCGGCCAGGGTGTAACCCCTTTACTTCTCTCTTGCTAGGTTGTGCTGGCGGAGCCCCCGAGTGCATCTTGGGAGACGATGTGATGCTCTCGGGGGCACAACACTCACGCTGGAGTGCGCGACAGGGCTTCAGGACTGTGTGCCGCATCCTCAACGACTATGCACCACTCCGTAGAGGTGCGTCCGCCGGAGTATGCACCGAGGCCTCTATGAAGAGCCTAGGCAGGCCCTCGACAACCGCGCGTTGGCCCCGAGGGACGCATCGGCCAGACGGCGCCGCCTCCCTACCCCGTGCTCGCGTAGCAACATGCTCGCGCAGGCCTTGGGAAGGCCATAGCAGAACACAGCATCCGCCGCGGTACCCCATTTCCGAGGGAACGCGACGTAGCGCCCAAACTTCCAATAATCTGGTGCAGAGTTTGCTCCAATTCACGCACAACTCTGCACCCCCTACCTGGCGCGCCAAAGATGTCGGCGGTGCGAGGTCGACACCTATGGGAATCAATGTGAAACCCTTTTGATCATAGGGCGGGGAGAGGTAACGTCAAGAGAAGAGCTAACAATCGGCACCCGGCAAGCCTTTTTACCCAGGTTCGAGCCGCTTACGCATCAAACCCTACGTCCTGCTTGTCTGGTTGTATTAAGCGTTTTGTTGTTCGTTACAGTGACTGTTGATGAACCGTCTTATGGGCCAATGTCCAAAGAGTCTCACCCCTTATGAATGTGCTAAGGGCGTCCTTTTATAGGAAAAGGGGTCACCTACAGTGCTGGATGGTAGGTTCACGAGGAGTTACAGTGAACCGAGAGCCGTGCTTATCCATCTACTGATGTCAGGTGTATTAAATGCACATCTTATCCTTGTTAGCGATATGCTGGTGAAGACACGTATCCAGGTGTTTCAACAACTGGACACTGCGCTGGCGCATGCGGAATGCGGTGGAACTTGGGGGTTGGGGGAGGTGGCACTGTGGCAAGGGCGGTTGCCCTCGAGTGCATAGCCCTATCATCCCGACAAGGGAGGTTGCCGTGGCCTTGGGTCTTCGTCCCGGCAAGGGAGCTTGCCGGGGGCTTCGGTCGTCATCCCGGCAAGTGAGGCTTTCCGAGGTCTTGTTCTTGGTGAATTCATCACGCCCACCAAATGGGCGTGGCCTTGGTCATCTTCCCGGGAAGGCAGGCTTGCTGAGGCCATGATAATCTTGGGGGTTGTATCTTGTCTGGGTCCTGCCATGCCCTGCCGACAGGGGCTCTTTGCGCCCGTGCACAAGTCTGGGGCACTAGGGACCCCGGTCTTTAGTGCACTGACACTATCCTAGAGGGGGAGAGGTGTCTCCCGGCACGGCAGTGTGTCACGGACACCGAGGTGCCTCGACTGGCGCGAGCGGACGAGCTCAGGTGGCCAGGTGCACTGGGACCTGGTTGTCATGCTCATTGAAAAAATAGCTAAGAAGACAAAATGGGAGTGGCTGGGGGATAAACCCCGGGTAGGCCAAACGCAAGGACTCCTCCAGCACCCTTTGAAAAACATACGGAGGACGGCCGGCTCCCTCGTAGGCCGGTTGCGCCTAGCCGGCTACCTCTGTCCTCCTACGCTTGGCTGGCTACGTTGGTCCGGCTCTACCGCACCCCGCTAGCCGGCAAGTCAGCCCTTATCACATCGCCCTGACGAACCACGTCAAGGCCATCATCACCAAACGTACGGCTACAGTGCTGCATGTACTGATAACTAGACCGAAGCGAGTCTACAGTGGAGGGGACGTGCCATTGATCATTGCCGACTGCGACGAGACAAGATGGCACTATGATGAGCATGCCCCATCCACTCCATTACCTGCCGTGGTGTGGGATACAGTGTAGTCGGTCATACGATGACCGAAGCCGGCTACGCAAGGCGATGCGCATAACACGACGCATAACATGGAGCACGCCCTTGTCGACTCCATTAACAAGGAGAAGTGAGCACGCACCGATGGCAATACCCGGCCGGTGGGCCCTAGCGCTAGGCGGGACTCAGCAACCGGCGGGTCCCCACTTGAGACCAGACTTCTCCGTCCAGTGGGACCCCTAGCCGGCTCCAGAGGCTGCCACCCGGGTTCCACCCGATACCTTCTATTCCTATTGTAAGCCAGGGGGTTGGCCTATAAAACTCCTTGGCACCCCCATGCAGGGGTCGACCGATCACACACTCACACAACATACAAGGGGAAAAGATATTTCCCAACCCCTTCTTCTTCCTCCAAGCATACAACTCTAGGAGCATATGGTATCCCCAGTCGGATCGTCAACCATAAAAAGCAGGACTAGGGGTGTTACCTCCCACGAAGGGCCCCGAACATGGGTACTTCGTGTGTCTCGCACCGCTCGATACCAATCCCTTTTCCGAAGCCCAGCGACATCCTTTCGGTCCCAACCACGTATGATTACAAAACCCATGGCATATGTCATGAGAAAACGACGACAGGGAGAGAGGGATTTTGACGAGGACATCAATACCATTGGTACACCCACATCCCCTACTACTATACATACTGGACCAATTACTAGACCTCGCGCACACTAATTAAATTACCAAGTACTTCTGTTCTTGTAAATCCTTCCAATGTTCACAAACATATGATGCTTCCTACATTAGATACTTTTGTTTTACTTATGAATCAAGGACGTAGCATGTACAAGAAGAATAACAATTGAAGCGGGATCAAGCATGTAGAAGAACGTGCACATGCGGGAAAGAACAACAGATTTTCTAGTACTGAATTTCGCACTTTGAAGCCACCATAAGGAGAGCATGCGGGTTTGGACGAAATATACAACGTGACATTTCATAAATTTCGTCCATAGGCTATTATAGATCCTGCATGACCTTATTTTTTGGCCAAGGCCATGTAATTTTGAAATACCACATCATAGGCTTTTTTAGAGACCGTATGTGTGGGGAAACTAAGTTAGGGTTGGTTTCGGACCCCCCGTCCAAGTGGTTAAGAAAATTTGCCTCTATTCCCTCATATATACAATCCATAGGGCGTTGTTTAGACTCGGGTTTTGTACAAGTTCGACATAGCTCCTCCTTCGCCTCCTTCATATGTGTTCTACGACCGGACCAAGACGTCATAAAAGCCCACTTTGCTCAATAAAGCTTTCCGCTTACATTCACAATATCCAGATTGCAATTTCTTTCTCTTGCTTGTTCCTCCTTTGCATGCAGGAAACAAACCTTTCGTGGTCGGGTTGATCATGGTCCGGTTTAGTTAATAACCTCTCAGAGTTGGTTTAGTGATTTCTAAGACACGACGTCTTCACAAGTTCATAGTCAATTCCTGAAAGTCTACACCTCCATAAACGATAGTCACATCTCATCGAAAGGCAGGGACAACTTGCCTCTATTAGATTTGATCCTTAGTGTAAATGAGTTGGGCTAACAAGTAACACCGGAAGAGATTTTTGGCAAGGTGGCAGAGCTATTATAACTGAACCAGCAACACCAAGGTACCTGACTGAAACAACAGAAACAAAGGTTGCCCTGGCTGTGCTTGCGGTGGAATGCAAATAAAAAGAAACAGGGCAAAAACATCCACACCCCTTGGATGTATGCTTGCGTTCTTAACCAGCTGGGCTGGCTACTAGTTCTGATAAAAAGGTGTGTTGGACTATATTTGAACAACCTACAAAACATCGAGCTTCAGAAATGGCATGACTAAGAGTCTTGGTGGTGATAGGAGCAAGCCGCGGCGACTGTTGAAGCTCCAGAGCGTTGACGGGCGTGCGGAAAGAGGTTTGCTGCTGGCTGGGCGTCCCAAGTGGCACTCACGATCGATTCACGCGACTCAACATGCTGCACCGTCTACATTTTGATCTAGGAAGGGGCGAAATAGGTGGTAGCGGCACTGAATCTTGCCAAGGTGACTCGGACGGTAGGGACGGCCCGAATCCTGCACAAACAAGGTTGGGGATGGAATGGAGGCAAGGTATGATAGGGTAAGGACGGTGGCGATGCTCCATGGCATCCTCGCACTATGCATACGAGAGATAGAGAGAGCTGCGTGAGAAAGATCTAAAGAGGAAGATGATAGAAAGAAAAGAGAGAAGCAGTGGCACACAATGACCTACTGGGCTTCGACCGCGGAGACCTTCTAGTTTTTCCATCGGCTAGGTGGTTCGAGCGGCGCTGGGAACTTGGGGCGATGCACGGTCATCGGACAACGAGTGAGCTACTCACACTCATCGCACGGGGAAGCAGAGGACACCACGGCGGTGTGGCGCGATTAGACATGTCCAGGAGACAAGTTAGGAGGTCGGGTGGTTGCAGCAACATATGGGAGGCTGGGATTAGAGTAGCGCGATTAACATGGGAGCTGGTAAGAGGCACCGGTTTGATGGATGGGGATTGACAGGGATCAGGCAGATCCCGAGGAAGGGGGAAACCATGTGGCTCGTGGCGGCGCCATAGGAAAGGGTGGGCTCGACAACAAGAGGCTAGGATTTGATGTGCTTAAATTGGTAGGGATGTCTACTGGATAAATTTTCATCAGGCGGTCCAGGATTAGGCTAGGGGTTGTCTATAGGGAAAACATAAGACGTTTGAGGTATTTCAGGGTTATCCGGACAAAGCCATCACGGACGGGTATTTTGGGTTCAGGGATGTTGTCGGGCTGGCGCGAGGGGCTTGTGCTCTGTGCACAGAGGGTAGGCATGAGAAGAGAGGAAGGACGGAAAGCCCAGCACATGTTTTTATACACGAAAAATATCGGACAAATTATCTTCTATAGTGTCACTATAGGTTTAACAGTTGGGGTACCAAACGACCTCCGAGTGTGATGAAATTTGGTAGGCGGTCTACCTACGATATAATAACACTACTAGGAAATGGCTTATAGGTGAACCCCAATAAGTGGCAGGCAATGCGGGGCACTCGCCGCAACTAATTTTGAAATCCATAAGTGGCGGTTGATAGGATGAGCATACCAGTGCTTCTTGCCTAGGAGTGGCGGTTCCGCTGTATCGACTGCCACAACTGGACTCGTAAATTTCCTCTTGCGTTGAAACCTTCCACTGACAGGCTTTGCTTCTCACTCGCCATTATTAGTTCATCTCACAGTAGAGTTCGCAGAGTACACTCACCACATGTATAGTGGGGTGACCCTCTCGAATTTTAAAATTATCATATCTAGATGCTGGCAGTGGCGGGCATCATATGTACTCGCTACTCCTGCACTGCGGTCACCTACTTCAATAAGTTAGCAGTGGTGGGCGACTTGTAGTGACGGCCACATATCTTTATAATTTCCTTTTTTTTGCTTGCCTGAAATTCAGTTAGTGCAGCAAAAATAGCAAAGCAACTCTAAAAGTTTTCAAATTCTAGCACGGGACTTCTGACGGCATACATTACAAACTAACTCTAAAATATGTTTAAAATTTAAGTTCTGTGTGTGAGGTGGTCGTTTTGAAACTCTATATACACTTGGCGGGAGAGTATCCTATTTGCACATGATGTGCATTAGGTTTTGGTCATAACGATCTCTAATTTTTATCACACCCTACGGGGATTCAATGAAGATGCCATGAAAAGTTTTAAACATTTCAAACCTCATTAGCACAACCAAAGCTTGTTTTGGTTTTTTACTTGCCGAAGATTCAGTTAGTGGGCGTACCCAGGTAGAGCTACCAGGGGTCACTGGACACCGGGTAAAAAATTACGTATTTGGTATACTTCATGTATGTGTAGTGTGTGACACCCCCAAATTAAAGCAAATGATGTGTATTATTTATGTGAGGACACCGGCTCAATTTCTTTCTAAGTCAAAGTTTACTAATAGTGCCGCATAAATAGAAAACTAACTAATAAAGTTGTCGAATTGTAGCATGGGACTTCTCTTGGTGTATATTACAAATGTAAAAAAATGCAATTCCAAAATATGTTTAAAAATTAAGTTCTCTGTGTGAGGTGGTCGTTTCGATACCCTATATACACTTGGTGGGAGAGTGTCCTGTTTGCACACGATATGCGTTAGGTTTTCGTAGTAACAATCTCTAAATTTTATCACACCCTATGGGTGTTGAATGAAGACATCATGGAAATTTTCAAACATTTCCAACCTCGTTAGCATGGCCAAATTTCTTTCGGCCTTTTTACTTGCCAAATATTCAGCTAGTGCCGCGAAAATAGCAAACCAACTAAAAAATTGTCAAATTTTAGCATGGGAATTCTGATGGCGTATATTACAAATGTAAAAGATTTCCAAGTCCAAAATATGTGAAAGTGCTCTGCCAAGCTATTACATAACAAATATTTGTGAAATAATTATTTGAAGTACGTAGGCTCAGGGCCAGCTCTGGCTGAGCCCACACACCGTTGCAAACATTTGTAGTGGCGGGTGCCACGTACTGCCTGGTCATCGAAAACACGCGACCCCCACGTATAGTTTTGAGACTTACCTAATATATTTTGGTCTTCTGCCACCTTCCGCTTGCTCGTCCTCCCCTACCGCTGTCCGCCACCGTGCACCTCTCCCTACTCTCAAGCGATACGGTTATCCGCTATGCACCTCTTCCTACTATCGCGCGGACCGGTCGTTAGCCGCAGGCATTGCCGGTGCTCGTACTCCCCGTCCACTGCATCTGTAGTTATTTTCCTGTGGGATCCCTTGGGTCAGCACCTGGACAATACTCATCAACACTTTCGTAGACATCGCAAATTTATGATTCACATATTTGTCAAGGTATAATTTCACTATATTTCACATCTATATGTTCGACTATTATAGATGATTGTAACGTATTTGATGAAATGCCAAACAAAGATTGAGATCTTAGATGTTCTTAGATGTACCAATACAAACTCGTGGATTGCATGGTGGTATTCGGTGTCGAATCAGATGGTTGTGTTTGATTTGCGGGATTTAATACGAGTGCTAATGTTTTGACAAAATGTTGATTCGTTTCTGTTTCGTCAAATTTATGGTACTTAATATGCACTACTTTTGGAAAAGGTAATGCTGATTTTTTCAGTCGCAATTTTCGTTATATGTTCTGTCATAATGCTTTGTTACAATACTGCAGTTGGACAAATGGATCCCGGTCCCGGAACGTCATCTCAAACGGTACCTTAGTACACCAACCCTGACATCGAGATGAGCGCACTTGACATAGATGATTCGTCCATTCCCGATATCGATATTGGCAGCGACCAAAACGTAGAATGGACCATCGGGGTAGGGGACACGAGCTACACTACAGGGACTACATCTAGCACGGCCGCCACAAAGAAGAGCAAACGAAAGTCAATGGATCCAAACAAGCTTCACAAAGGTATAATTGCAATAACTGCATTTGGCTCGAGTGGCGAGCCTCTCACTGCAGATGACGATCCAAAAAAGGTACAACCGAATGCTAGGTTGCATCTTGTGAAATACCGTCCTGGTCGGTAGCAAGGATATGGTCTCACACAAGATGAATCTAGTACTCGCGTTAAACCGAAGTTATAAATTTCCACATGTCTAGAAGTTAGCCGAAGATTATGCCATGTTAAAATGTCCAAAGAAGTTAAGGGACTGGAAGATCAGTGCATGTTGCAATCTGGTTGGTAGGGACTTCGGGGCCGTTAAGCAGATCAATCCAACTATGGATCACGAAGAATGGACGAAGTTTTGTGAATCCTATAGTAGTGAGTCAAGCAAAAAGATAAGTGATCATTTACGTAATTTACACAAAAAACTACCAGGTAACCACCGCCCGGGACCTCATGGTTACAAAGCCGCAAAACCCAAGTGGGAGAAGGAGGTTCCAGAGTGTATAGCCGCAGGTAAACAACCTCCATTTTGGGACCATCAAGATCATGTTCGGGACTTCCATTTTCTCAGGGCCCATGCAGTCCAGGACCTTGATACTAAGGAGTTTCTCCTACCGACGCAGCAACTTCACTTGATGGAGGAGAACTTGGTAACATCAATCACCACTAATAATTAATCCCCACAACTTATTTATTGCGTACCATACTAATTTTGTACCAAGTTCTGGTGAATCTCCCCACGACTATAGGTATAATGACCCTCTTACCCGGGCAGTGAACGTTGGTTTTGAGGTTAATAGGAATCCCATGACTATGCATGCCTTGGGAGGGGGTAAGATGTTGTGGGACGACGCCAACCCCTCAACCAAAGAACTAGAAAAATACAGAAGGAAATACATAAACAAAACTAACTTAGAAGAAATAGTATATGTAGTGGTCGAGAAAAGGTTAGCAAAAATGGTTCTGCACGGCCCGCCAAGTACTACCCAACAACATACACCTATCTTCACCCATTAGCCGCATGGATCCCACTTTATTCTATGCTGGCTCCAAGACAATGTGGATAGGGTGAAGACAAGGGTTGCCAAGAGTCAAGTCACCCCGTTTGCGATGGTAGAAGAATGATCCACGTGGTCGTCCTGCCACTTGGCATGATAAGGGTGCAGGTGCAGGAGGTAGTGTAAGGCTTTGAAACTTCGTCGTTGCCTCACCCCCAAAAGACGGCTTCACTGTGTTATGGCCAATGACCGAGAGCCACCTGCTTAAGTGGCCAATGAATGATATAGTGGATATTCCCCAAGGGTATGCCGACACCGGAGACGTAATGCCAAATAACCCGCATTCATAGGAGAACCGCTTATGCCCTTGACAGTTGCGGATCATCCGCGGTCAAACCGCTTATGCCTGTTGTCATCTCTGAAGGGCGGCTAAGGGACTCTATGATGGGGATGCTCTTGATTGATCTTCAAATTCTACACGCACATGTGGTAGATAAAGCAAAAAAAGTCAACATGTGTACACGACCAAGGTTATAGAAGGTTATGGTTTTGTCGAGCATTCTCCGACAAACAGAATTGATTTGGCCTTTAATGAGGTCATCCATGCAAATATCTTCTCTGCCAGCATAGTATTCCCAGAGTTAATGAGGCTTTGGGTACTTCATCGAGGTACAAATCCCCTACTCCCGCATGGTAATGTGTCCTTACCTGATCCTTTTTACGTGCATTGCCACAACCTGGAAACCACATAAGGCCACTAGGTTACCTCGGACTACATGTTCATGTTCTTTATTTTTAATCGTCCACATCCGAACACCTTTCTACTCCCATACTATGACAAGTAAGTCGCTACCATTCAGTAATTTACTTTGAAACATATAAATGTCCTTATGGCTTGATCTCATCAACGCTAATTTGTTCAATTTTTTGCGCAGCGACCGACATTAGATCGTAATAGCACTATTGCTGACGCAGGGCTTGGCTTACTTCTTTTTTTCGAAGAAACACCCACAAAAGCAATGGTCCAGATTGAAGAAGGTTCTAAATGATGTTGTCTCCAATTGTAAGAACGTCGTAGGTACTATAACGGAACATTTAGAATTTAAAGCCTTCACTAATCCTTGTTACTGTCAAGGACTAGTGGAATCCTGTTATTGGACTTGATACTGTGACATGGATATCATGGATGACTTTTTGAAGAAAACCAAATATTTGCGTAATTATAGCGAGATCATCAAGTGGTCCAAACAGATGGAGAGGGACATGGACATAGGGAATTAGTAACAGGGAATAGTCGCCTCCAAAAGGTGTTGGCTAGAATCATCAACAAAGGGGTTCTAAATGAGGATGGGAAGTTTCACTTCCATATAAATCGTGATGAAGAATGACTTCACCGAGTCTAAGACATATTGCGGTAACCGATTGACATCTTCATTCGTTGTCCATTTTATAAGTTGAGAATTTTACATATTTATTTGTTGCCATACATTCTTATAGTATACATTTTCTTAATTATTCTTAATTGTTGTAACACCGTTGTAATATGATTGTTTAAATGCACAGGGATTATTGAGTGCAAAAAATGCTTAAGTGCAACTAAAATGCTACTACGGCATCAATTTTTCTGTATGCTGACATCACTAAGAGTGGTGGGCGGAAAGGTGCCTGCCACTAGTAGTACATATAGCTGTGGAGTATAGACAATATAGTTGTGGTGGGCAATAACTTCAGCCCGTGACAACTGTGTTGTTACTAGTGGCAGGCGATTGCCCGTCACTGATGTCATAATAGGAGTGGCAGGAGGTTAGTGGCGTGCAGGGGCCTGGCCCACCACTACTAAGCTATTTGCACCCGCCACTCCTGGCCATTCCTGCAGTAGTGTCAGACCGCACACCAAGTTTCAACCCATTCCGAGAACATTTTCTTCCCACTTTAAAAATAATATTTCATTATGCTACGGGTGTGTTTGGTCTCGAAATAGTCAATGAACAGAAGGGGAAGAACCGGCAGCTATGAACGGATGCATGTTTTTACAAAATTATGGTGATGGAGTGCATATGGAATGCGGATGATGCGGATGATGTTATGATGAGTGCAACAAAAAATTAAGTCACATGGCAAAACTTGAAATAACTGAAATGTGTTTAGGGCGTTGTTCTCGGGTTGTAACAACTCTCCTCCACTAACAACATATCTCAACCCGAGATCTTATAATGAGAAAAGGAATAGAAAGTGGAAGAGGTAAAACTTAGTTGCCTGTTTAACAAACGGGTGAAACCAATGAACCTTGAAGGTTGCAATGAGATGAAAGGACACAAGGGCAAGAGAGAGCTGAAACTGTTGTGGTTAAAACGAGATATGCAAGGAATGAGACTGAATGAATTTGGTCAGCATATCGGTTGAAAAGAGGAGGAAAACTGTATAAGATGAAAATAAATTGAAAAGAGAACACAACACTCCAGTTAAATGGATAAGCAAGGAAAATGATATGATTTTGATAGAACGAAATGATGGATCAAAGAGAGCGACATTACAAAGCCTATGGAAAAAAAGAATAGAAGCTAGGTCGTTCAGAAGAGAAGGACAGAAATGACAACTTCTACCATAATTGTATTGAAAAGCATCCTTAGAAGGAAGGACTCAACAGAGTTGTTGCAACATCAACAACGAAAAGAAACAAGTTTTTGTGGGCTTCTGGAAAACATCTAAAATTAAGAGGTGATAAGCACCCACTTTCGAAACAATGATTGCTTGGGAGCAACAAGATATGCCAAACTCCTCTTACCAATAGGATTGAGAACTCAGATCATTGATAAGCACCATGATATCACAATCCTTAGGAAATGCTTTAGGTGAAATTGAATCCAAGATAGCTTCAAGGAAAAGATGATGGGTTTCAATATATCCTTCTTAACAAATTCTCTTCAAAACTCCTCATGAATTAAAAATGCTATACCACCATCTAAATAGATTATGGAGAAAGAATTTCACTTTGGAATGCAAGGAAAATAATATTTTAGATCCTCCAAGAAGAATCCTAAAGCACAATTCGATAGTGAGTAAAATCCTTTATGAACAACCATGAAGAACCTCTTGGAAGAACCCCCGTATTAAAAGGATGGTAGAAAAGATTTGAAGGTCGCAAAAGAACAAGATTGAGGCCTTTTATGATTTAGGTGAACCTTGGTGAAGAGATACCTGGGAAAACCTGGAACTCCAAAAAAGAAAAGATAAACAACTTAGAATCGATAATTTGATATGATGGACAACTCTGTAAGGAGGAATGCAATCACTTCGAAGATAGAAGAATTACAATTATGTTATGCTTATGCTTCATCAAGTAAAATTGAAGACAAGCAATGGATTTGATATACTACTTATTCTTCCTGAAAATGATTAATGATAAATAACACAAGCTTAAAGACGTCTTCATCGAAATATTGGAAAATAATTTGGAATGAATGAGGATAATTCAAATGAATAGCGATACATGAGAACAAAGAGATCATAAGCCGTCTAGTAGAAACTTGAATGAAGTGTCAGTGAGAATTTAGATACGATCGAAAAAAATATTTCATGAACAAAGACACATAAATAGAGAAGAATTTTAGAACAAAAGCTGAAAGCTGAGCAGGAAGAAATCTTCTAAAATGATGGCCTTTGGAGGATCAAGAAACATGACACAACACTAGAACTTTGTTTATGAATGCATATGGCTCACGATCGGAAATAATTAGAGTGTAGCAACAAGATTGATGAACAAATCATCATAATAATGGATAAGGATTTAAGATGAACAATCCTTTGATTTCTACACGCAAAGAATGATGGCGAGAAACACCACCAATATAGTTGAGACACTTTAAAACAATGTAAAAAAGAAAGTTTGATCCAACGATGAAAATAATTTGAAGCGAACTCGGAGAAGAAATCTAATTCATGAAATTCATTCCCATGCCATCTTGAAAGAACATGAAAACTCTGTAAATGTTAGAAAAGCCAGGTAGGATCCTGGGAAAAAACTATGGGTTATGGAGCCACCAAAAGAGAACACCGATGAAATGAGCGGTTGCACTAGAACTACAACAAGACAAGGACCAACATTGCCACATATTCCATACCAAGGACGACATCCAAGGAAAATACATTAAGGTCATCATCGATGGAGGAAGTTGCCACAATTTGGCAAGGGAGGACCTTTGTTCCAAGCTACAATTGGTCAAGAAGAACCATCCGCGCCCCTACAAGGTCCAGTGGCTTACTGATTTCGGCATGCTCCAAGTTGACCGCACCGTGCCAGTATCCTTTAAGATAGGCGCTTACTAAGACAATTTGGAGAGTGATGTGCTTCACATGACCATTTTTCATCTTCTTCTTTGGAGATCGTGGTAATTCGACCATGGCGTCATGCAAAACTGCCGGACCAATCAGTACAACTTCAGGACAAAGGAAAGCAATATTTGCTTCGACCAATGACTCCAAGTCAACTCGCTGCCTATAACCAATATTAATACCATCCTCGAGATAAAAGTGAGAGAGAGATCCACCTCAAAGAGAGTGACCGCTACAAACTAAATTTGAGTGACTCCATGATGAGGGACAAGAAAGATCTAGTTCTTTTTGCTACAATAAGAGACTTGAGGGATGTGAATGCGTTCCCGTTGATCATTCATCACTTCGTTCTTTTGCGGAAAAATGAAGTTGTACAGACCAATAATTCACAACATCTACCTCTTTTCTTGTCTCATTTGTTGTAGGAATTCCAAGACGTTTTTCCCGATGAGCTACCTCGGGGACTACCACCAAAACGAGGGATTGAACACCGCATCAACCTCATACCCGGTGCTCCACTTCCAAATAAGGAACCCTATCACGTCAAAGGCAAGTCCAAAAATCTTAGACAAAGGGCATGTACGCGAGAGGTGAAGTCCTTGTGCGATTCCAATGATACTACTACCTAAGAAAGATGGTAGCATGTGCATGTGTTCGGATTGCCGCCCCATAAATGCTATAACTGTTAGATATCGACATCCTATAGCTTGCCTTCATGATATGATAGATGAACTTAGTGGTGCCACTATATTTAAAAAAAAATATTTTGAAGAGTGGTTACTACGAAATATGCATGCAAGAGGGCGATGAATGGAAAATGGCATTCAAAACTAAGTTTGGTATCTATAAATGGTGTTCAAGAACGGTGATCTTGTGTGGCTACACCTGCGTATGGAGAGTTTCCCCGCCGAGCACAAGTCCAAGTTACTTCCTTGAGCAAATGGACCTTTCAAGGTGTTGGCATGCTACAAGAACAATGCCTACAAGATCTACATTCCACGCGACAAGTACAATGTGAGAGACATATTTAACGTTAAGGCTTTCTCCTTTCCATGGTGATGAGGATCTTGATCTAAGGACGGATCTTTCCCAAAGGAGGGGAGATGATGCGGAGCATCCCATGGTCCTCCCCATATATCAATCGTCAATACCTCATGCTCCAAGTGGTCCCGTGACAAGAGCCCATGCACGTGCCATTGAAACCGAGGTGACATCTCTCCTTGCTCAACCATCATTTGATCCAGTCGAGGCATGGTCACTACCTCAAGCGGAAACCATTTGTATACTCAAGTACTTAGAAGAAGATCATGGAACGACTATGAAGGACACCGAAGACACCAAGATCGAAAGGACAGATGAGGAGTTGTGAACAGGGTATAGCCTCTGGACGACCGGCATCCTTCCGACGACCGGCCACCTACTGACATCCAATCCATGGAGGTCACCCAAGTCAGAGGCCAAACTGCATGCTACAACTATCGTACGATCGAACGTCCGACAGCTCCCAGCGTTTGGACGACTAAGACCCTCTAGACATCCGACATCGCCAATCCAGAGCTAAAACTACGGAAGACCAGAGGCCTCCGGACAACCATGCCCCACGCATCTGTCCCTCTATGGAAATTTGGCGTTAGCAGACTCGAGCGGAATCCTTAGAAGACCGGGCCACGTTGGACGTCCGATCCTCTGTGAGCCTTCGGACAACTGATCATCCCGGACGTCTGGACCCTGTCTGCGCACGAAAACTTAGGCCTTAGGTCATGTATCCCTATATTTTGCTTTAGACTATAAATACTCTACCCCCACCTCCATCTAGGGTTAGCAATGTGTTGGCTCATAGTTTAGTTGAGCATTGCTCCTGCTATATCCTTCTCACTTGGAGTTGAACACCGCCATGTGATAATATCCCTATGGATGTCAAGGTTCCTCTTTAGGGAAGATCCCAGGGGATATGAAGGCCACTCTTTAGGGGAAGACTATCGGTTACTTGTGCCCTTTTGTTAACTTTGGATCTATGTATCTGATGTGTTTGTGAGGATCTAGTGGATGTGTGATCGCGAATCGTTCTTGGGAGTTTTTGTTTTATTTTTGGTTTATCATTTCCCCCTTCCAAGTGTGAAAAGATCGCACCTCTGGTTTGCCCCGTATCAACAATTCTATTGGTCACATATTGTTTGGCAATCCCCTAAACATGTCACATGCTATGACTGAGATTTCCCATTGCAATCATTGCAATCTCACTGTAGTGACTATGAATATCCCATAAAAATCAATCCCATTTGCACAACGGCATAGCTGACAAACCGATGGTTATTGGCATTTGCTATTCTTGTCAAGATATTGCCATTCTCCCTTTGAATCATTTGCGCAATTGTTCACATATATCATGCCATGAACACCATCCTTCTGAGATGCACTGTTTTGGATGTTGTTCGTATTCTCCGAATTATGCTTCCACTATTGCACATGCGGAGAACCCCATCGTTCCATCATGCATGTTAGGAGATTGTATTCCATCTCATCCATTGCAAGAACCCAATATTTGTGTGCACGATCCGTATATCATGAATAACAATGCTCTAGATATTTCAAGTGATCCACTAGATATTTCTACTCTACAATATGGTATACACAAGAACAAACCTTTCATGCTAGATGACATGTTCCTATATAATGCATCTCATTTATTTTGAGCTTTGGATGTTTTGTGTAGGTACACATGAATACTCATCAACCTCACAATCCCATTAGTTAGTGAAACAAGATCTTTAGAGCAACGATGATTTGGGATTCATTGGAATGTTTTTCCAACCATTTCCCTCGCGCAAGGACTATGTGCACCTCTTCTACTTGGTTGTCCCATGACTATGGGATAAATAACACTTATCATCTTCAATCCAAGCTCCAAGAGGTCCTATGACAAGAGCTCATGCACGTGACATTGAAACAAAGGTGACATCTCTCCTTAGTTATTCTACATTTGATAGTCTCGGGACTTGGATGCTACCTCAAGCACAAACCATATGCATGCTTAGGTACCATAAGGATGACCTCGAACACACTTGTAGTGAAGTCCAAGCCACCATGAAGATTGGCACGAAGATAGATGAAGAAGAGCATCGAGTTTCAGTAGCAGGACGTCTGGCCCAGGGCCAGACATCCAGTGCATGAAGCCCCAGCCGGCGCCAAGGTAGGGTCGGCCCATCTATGGCGGCCGAACATCCGGCCACGGCTCGGAAATCCGTGCTCTCCTGGGAATCTAGCCAGGAGACACCAAAAGCAGCAGCGCACTGGCCAGGCCAAGCCCGGACATCCGACGACTCCTGAAGTCCGATAAATCCGGCCCCCAGCCCGCCCTATAGCCCTGGACGTCCGGCCTCCGGTCCAGACATCCGGCCTCTGCGCGGGCAGAAGCGCTCCAAAATCCCATGTTCCCTCTTTTCCTTGCCCTACTCGGTTTGGAACATAAATAGACATATCCCTACTCCATCTAGGGTTAGTAATGGTGTACCTCTTAGAGTAGTTGAGCATTTCTCCTTCCACTTCCTTCTCCCATGAAGTCGAACACATCTACGTGAGAAGATCATAGTGCATGCCAAGGCACCTGTCAAGGGAAAATCATTCGGGAAATCAAGGACACTTCTCCGGAGTGGTAAGACTCTCTGTTACTTGTATTTTTTCAACTTGGATTGATGTAACTCGTGTGTTTTATATGGATCTATTGGATGTGTGATCAGAGATTGTACTTGAGAGTTGTTAATTTCTCTATGGTTTTCTCCCTTTCTCCTCCTTGTGTGAAAGGATCGACCACCATGGGTTTGCCCCTTATCATATTGGTATCATGAGCCACGTTGATTCAAACTTTGGAGTCTCATGCCCCCATTTGCTAGGCAATTTTTTTGACCTAATTTCGAGAATTCTCACAAAAATAGCTATACCAAACTTTCTTGAATTCGTTGGATTTGATGAGATTTTATTGGATTTGATTTGTGGATTTTGTGGTTGAAACGCGGATCTTTCTTTTCACCATGATCCTCATCAATTTCGTCCACAAAGTCACCACAATTTACCAAGAAAAACATGTTCATCCGCAAGTTCACGAGATCTGAGATCCGATCTAGATTCGGGCATCTCGGACATCCAGCGAACCAGTGGACATCTGTATCGCCGGACAGCCGGTCTAAAGGCCCGGATATCCGACCTGACGCTGACACCTAGGCATGTTTGCCTTGTTTCTCCAATTTCCATCGATTTCCACCTTTTTCTGCAATCACCGCTAATTCTTCTGCAACCTTTTGGACTTGAGATTTTGAGAAGCGAAGTTTCTCCTTCCTAAGGTGTTTCGACTACTTAGGAGTGGTTCTACACTGATATCGCCGCTCATCATCGCCTCGAATTTTCACTGACCAACTCATTGTTGACACCTCACCATAAGCAAGGTCGGTAACTGTGACGACCTCAAGCCTATTTGCATCACTTGGATATCGAGACTAGCCATTGTGTATTGTCGGGATATGCTACGTGTGCACTTTCACGATACATACTCCGCATAGCTTCAATTACGTGCATATATCAAAGAATCATCTTGTGTGTTACAATAGTAATCATCTTGTGCATAATGGTAATCTTGGTGTACATGTCCCGCATTGTGACCACACAAAATATTATCACCAAAAGAAAGAGAAGAAAAGCCTTTAAGAAAAAGGATCAAAAGAAATAGCATCGCCACACTGCATATCATACTTCATCATCTTGTATCCCTTGAGAGCAAGTCATCGTGCCCCATACATACATACGAAAGGTCGGGATAGAAATACTACATGTTTTGTTTCTTATACGTTGTGCACAAGTACGTATCATGCCCATTTGAGTAATTGTGCCAGCGTCTCTCTTGTTTTGTGCAACATGAGTTTTCTGTGGATTCTACATTTTGTGCTCATTCATTTGTTGTACGACCCTACTTATCTATATGTGTGTGTCTTTCCATGTATACTCATTGTTATTGATCTATTTTGTCTTAATTGCGAATTTGTGAATCTCCTTCAAAATTATTGATTCTCTCTATGAATTTTTGAATTTTATGACCATATTAACCAAGCTACTCCATAAGCCTTATTTGTGTAGGTGTGAGAAGGACAATCTCCGGTACCAATTCTACTATTTTCAACTTACATAACGGTAATTTGGTATTATTTTCTCATTCTTCCATTTATATCTACTTGATTGCTATTGATAGGTCAACATTGTCAAACAGGACATTTGAGGAGCAAGACGACGATGCAAACAACTACGTCTCCAAACTTCACTTCTTCTACGCACAAAAAGTCATGCGCCAATCGCAAGATGTCTTGAACGATCGTATCAAGCAACTTGGCACCGACTTGCACGGATCCCAGGTGCACACGACTACCTTGACAACAAGCTATAAAGCCACATTGACAAGATCCGCACTTTGGTGGTTGACCTCTACTTTAATAAGGCAACGCCACTGAAGTTTCCACTCATACGAGTACTCTTCTGGCGCAAGTCCACAAAGAGATCGACTTTGTGAGCAAGAACAATGTCACCAACAAGAACAAGAATCTTGGGAACAAGAGTGCCAACAACAACACCTTGAGGAAGAGCATAATCATGAGGAACAAGTCCTTCAAGCACAATGTGCCCTTCGTGGGGAAACACGTGCCTTGGAAGATTGCCATACCTCCAAGTGCTCTAAGAAGAAGAGGCACTGTGACGTGAACACCACTAGGAAGCCGAGCACCAAGAGGAGAACCAAGAACGAAGGAATAGGGTGTGAGAACCTATTAAATACCCTCAAGCACATCACGTCAACCCCAATGTCAAAGAAGCTCCATGGCAAGAACATCATCAACGCGAAAAACGGTGCACCTCCTCCAAGACAAGGGCATCGACAACCAAACCAAAACGATGAACAACGCTTCAGCAAGGTCTGATAACCACAAGTATAGGGGATCAATTGTAGCCTTTCTCGATAAGTAAGAGTGTCGAACCCAACGAGGAGCTAAAGGTAGGACAAATTTCCCTCAAGTTCTATCGACCACCGATACAACTCTACTCACACTTTACGTTCGCTTTACCTAGAACAAGTATGAAACTAGAAGTACTTTGTAGGTGTGATAGGATAGGTTTGCAAGATAATAAAGAACACGTAAATAAAAACTAGGGGCTGTTTAGATAAAGAAACAATTATGTTAGTTTAACGAGTGTGGAAAAGTAGTGGTAGGAGTTGCGGAATTGTCCCTAAGCAATTGACTACGTTACTAGACCGATAACAAGTTTATGTGGGAGAGGCCACTGCTAGCATGTCATCCCTTACTTGGAATTCTATGCACTTATGATTGGAACTATTAGCAAGCATCCACAACTACTAATGTTCATTAAGGTAAAACCCAACCATAGCAACAAGATATATTGGTCCCCCTTCAATCCCGTATGCATCAATTTCTATGCTAGGCTGAAGCTTCTGTCACCCTTGCCCTCCAATACATAGTCCTATAATCATACTACTAACCCTATGATGTGATCCACGCGCGCGCTCATATGATGGACACCAAAGGACAGCAACATAACCACAAGCAAATTAAACCAATCATAGCAATTCATTAATCACCGATAGGACAACGAAAATCTACTCAGACATCATAGGATGGCAACACATCATTGGATAACAATATGAAGCATAAAGGACCAGGTTCAAGTAGAGGGAACAGCGGGTTGCGGGAGAGTGGACCGCTGAATATAGATGGGGGAAGGTGATGGAGGTGTTGGTGTAGATCGCCGTCACACGATGATGTCCTGTGCGGCGTTCCGGCGCCGCCGGGAGAGAGGGGGAGAGAGCCCCCCTTCTTATTCCTCTTCCTTGACCTCCTCCATAGATGGGAGATGGGTTTCCCCTCTGGTCCATGGTCTCCATGGCGGCGGAGGTGCGAGAGGCCCTTCGAGATTGGATCTCTCTCTGTGTGTCCTTCTGTTTCTGCGCTCCCCGATTCTGGCCTTTCACTATTTCTTAAATTGCCGGAGATCCGTAACTCCGATTGAGGTGTCCTTTTAACACGATTTTCTTCTAGATATTAGCTTTCTTGCAGCGAAAGAAGGGCCCCAACCGCCTTACGAGTTGGTCACGAGCCTGCCAGGCACGCCTGGGGGGGTAGGGCGCGCCTGCTGGGCTCGTGACCTCCTCGGGCATCGTTTCGCGTTGATTCTTCTTCCCAAAAATCATAAATATTCCAAAAAAATCCCTGCAGGTTTTTTATTGCGTTTGGACTTTGTTTGGTATGGGTTTTCTGTGAAACAAAAAACATGCAACAAAGAGGAACTGGCATTGGGCACTAGATCAATATGTTAGTCCCAAAAATAGTATAAAAAGTTGCCAAGAGTATATGAAAGTTGTAGAATATTGGCATGAAACAATCAAAAATTATAGATACGACGGAGACGTATCAGCATCCCCAAGCTTAATTCCTGCTCGTCCTCTAGTAGGTAAATGATAAAAAACATAATTTTTGATGTGGAATGCTACCTAGCATAATCTTGATCATATAATCTAATCATGGCATGAATAGTAAAACACGAGTGATTCGAAGCAATAGTCTATCATTTGACATAAAGACAATAGTATTTCAAGCATACTAACAAAGAAATCATGTCTTCTCAAAATATCATGGCCAAAGAAAGTTACCCTACAAAATCATATAGTCTAGATGTGCTCCATCTTCCCCACACAACGTATTTAGATCATGCACAACCCCGGTTTTAGCCAAGCAATTGTTTCATACTTTAGTGTTCTCAAACTTTTTCAACTTTCACGCAATACATGAGCGTGAGCCATGGTCATAGCACTATAGGTGGAACAGAATATGGTGGTTGTGGAGAAAACAAAAAGGAGGAGATAGTCTCACATCAACTAGGTGTATCAACGGGCTATGGAGATGCCCATCAATAGATACCAATGTGAGTGAGTAGGGATTGCCATGCAAAAGATGCACAAGAGCTATAAGTGTATGAAAGTCCAAAAAGAAACTAGTGGGTGTGCATACAACTCGCTTTCTCATGAAGACGTAGGGCAATTTAAGGAAGCCCGTCATTGGAATATACAAGCCAAGTTCTATAATGAAAATTTCCCACTAGTATATGAAAGTGATCACATAGGAGACTCTCTACCATGAAGATCATGGTGCTATTTTGAAGCACAAGTGTGGTAAAGGATAGTAGCATTGTCCCTTCTCTCTTTTCTCTCATTTTTTTTTGGTGGGCTTCTTTGGCCTCTTTTTTTTGGGATTCATTGGCCTCTTTTATTACTTCCTCACATGGGACAATGCTCTAATAATGATGATAATCACACTTTTATTTACTTACAACTCGATATTTAGAACAAAATATGACTCTATATGAATGCCTCCGGCGGTGTACCGAGATGTGCAATGATCTAGCGTAGCAATGACATCAAAAAACGGACAAGCGATGAAAACATCATGCTAGCTATCTTACGATCATGCAAAGCAATTTGTAAATGATGTTGTGTGTCATAATAAACGGAACGATGGAAGTTGCATGGCAATATATCTCGGAATGGCTATGGAAATGCCATAATAGGTAGCTATGGTGGCTGTTTTGAGGAAGGGTATATGGTGGGTGTAATGCACCGGCGAAAGTTGCGCGGTACTAGAGAGCCTAGCAATGGTGGAAGGGTGAGAGTGCGTATAATCCATGAACTCAACATTAGTCATAAAGAACTCACATACTTATTGCAGATGTCTATTAGTCATCGAAACAAGGCACTACACGCATGCTCCTAGGGTAAGGGTTGGTAGGAGTTAACCATCGCACGATCCCGACCTCCACACAAAGGATGACAATCAATAAATAAATCATGCTCCGACCTCGTCACATAACGGTTCACCATACGTGCATGCTACGGGAATCACAAACCTTAACACAAGTATTTCTACGAATACACAATTACTCACTAGCATGACTCTAATATCACATCTTCATGTCGCAAAACTATTGCAAGGAATCAAACATATCATATTCAGTGATCTACAAGTTTTATGTAGGATTTTATGACTAACCATGTGAATGACCAACTCCTGTTAACTCTCTAAATAGGTATAAGTGAAGCATGAGAGTTTAATTATTTACACAAAAGATATGCCCCACTCTATAAAATATAAGTGAAGCAAAAGAGCATTCTACAAATGGCGGTTTTCTATGTGTAGGGAAACAGGCAATCCAACCTTCAAATGATATAAGTGAAGCACATGAAGCATTCTATAAAGCCATACTCAAAAGATATAAGTGAAGTGCAAAGAGCATTCTATAAATCAACCAAGGACTATCTCATACCACCATGGTGCATAAAATAAAAAGTGAAAATAAACACAAAAGATGCTCCAAGCATTTGCACATATCATGTGACGAATAAAAATATAGCTCCGAGTAAAATTACCGATAGATTGTAGACGAAAGAGGGGATGCCTTCCGGGGCATCCCCAAGCTTAGACGCTTGAGTCTTCCTTGAATTTTACCTTGGGGTGCCTCGGGCATCCCCAAGCTTAGGCTCTTGCCTCTCCTTATTCCTTCATCCATCGTGGTCTCACCCAAAACTTGAAAACTTCAATCACACAAAACTCAACAAAACCTTCGTGAGATCCGTTAGTATAATAAAGTAAATCACCACTTAAATACTGTTGTGAACTCATTCCAAACTCATATTAGCATTATATCTACTGTAATCCAACTTCACCATGGTTCATACCCCCTGATACTACCCATAGGTTCATCAAAATAAGAGAACAATGCATAGAAAACAAAATCTGTCAAAAACATAACAGTGTGTAGTAATCTGAACATATACCATACTTATGATACTCCAAAAATTCTAAAACAATTATGACAGTTAAGGCAATTTGTATATAAATCAACAGAAAAAATAATCAACTCAATAGCGCTCTCTCTATAGAAATAAGAAATGATTTCGTGAGTGCAAAGTTTCTGTCTTTTTCAACATGATCAAACAACTATCACCCAAACTAATCATAAAGGATTTACTTGGCACATTATTTTTATAATACAATGGAATTGTACAAGGCGATAATTATTTTTGGGACAAACTTCCATGAAAAATTCTACATTGTTTCCATGAGCATGAACACAAGTGTTCAAGGTCGACCCTCACTTCCGCAATGCATCACCTTTCAATCTCTTCTCTTTTTGAAAAAGTTTTAAGTTCCCCTCTATTTTTTTGTATTTAAACTATATAAAAGCACTCAACAGAAATAAATGACTCTCTACAACTTCCGGGTTGTCTCCCAGGCAGCGCTTTCTTTAAAGCCATTAAGCTAGGCATAAAGTGCTCAAGTAATGGATCCACCCGGATCCCAAGATATATCAAAGCCAATTTTAATTAACAATGATTTGTAATTTAGTAGTGAGCACAAGGTAACATATATCATGCAATGACGAAGTCTAACTCTCTTCCTATGCATTGGCATGTCATAAAAGAACAATTCATGCACATCAAGTAAAGGCCATACATAGCATAAGCAGTTTCTTGCAATTTTATCGTATTGGAAACATAGAGAGGTGGAGATGTAGTTCCTTTCTCATAATAATTGCAAGTAGGAGCAGCAATCACATGCATATTATATTCATCAAAATCATTGTGTGTAATAGTAGAAGGCAACCCATCTATGTAATCCCTAATAAGAGCAAACTTCTCCGATATAGTGTAGTTGGGAGAGTTCAAAAAGATAATAGGACTATCATAAGTGGGTGTGATAGCAACAATTTCATGTTTAACATAAGGAACTATAGCAAGTTCATCTTCATAAGAATTATTCATATTGGCATCATGGCCACAAGCATAGCAAGCATCAAGTTCATCAAAAAGGGATATTTCAAAACGAATCCAAGGGATCATAGCAATCAACATAACATTCATCCTTCGGTAAGAACGAAGGGAAATTAAACAATGTATGAGTTGAAGAGTTACTCTCATTAGAAGGTGGGCACAGGTAGCTAGTCCGCTCTTCCTACTTTTGTTCTTCGCTCTCCTCGTCATCTTTTTCATCTAATGAGCTCACAGTTTCAACATTTTCTTCTTCCATAGTTTCCTGGAACATATTAGTCTCTTCTTGGGAAGCGGAGAATTTCTCCATAAATTGATAAATATGGGCATTGTATTCATAATTAGTATAACAATAATGAAGCATAACGAAATTTTCAGATCGGTAAACAACATCATCATTATCATCACACTTTTTAAACAGAGCTTCAATTTCATAAGCACCCATAAAAGCAACAAACTCTTCTATTTGTTCCACATCATAGTAATCATATATATCATTAGCATAAGAAGCCAAGGTTTCATTAGCATTAAATTTACAAGAAAAGGGAAGGTGTTTAGCCTTCATCCTAGAGCAACAAGTAATATCATATCTCAAGAATAGATCCCAAGCATACCATTTCAACATATGAATTTGATCCCATAATAGTTTCCCTTTTTGAGTCAAGCGATAATCCCTAAAGTATTCACGTTGATCCAACGTGTATCCCATTATATAATTGAATGGGGTTTTTTCAGGATTATTAAAGAAGTGCATAATATTTTCCACATAACGAGCATCGAGGGTTTTAGGAGGTTCCCCATCTCCATGAGTAGCAAGTACACCTAATTTTTTTGGTATTTCGTGTTCCATATCCATAACTAAAGATAGAGAACAACTTATAAAAACAAATAAATCTACCTAGTGATAAAGCAAACAAGCACATACGAGAATATTCACTCCACACTATTGCTCCCCGGCAACGGCGCCAGAAAAAGGTCTTGATAACCCACAAGTATAGGGGATCAATTGTCGCCTTTCTCGAGAAGTAAGAGTGTCGAACCCAACAAGGAGCTAAAGGTAGGACAAATATTCCCTCAAGATCTATCGACTATCAATACAACTCTACGCACACTTTACGTTCGCTTTACCTAGAACAAGTATGAAACTAGAAGAACTTTGTAGGTGTGATAGGATAGGTTTGCAAGATAATAAAGAACACGTGAATAAAAACTAGGGCTGTTTTGGATAAAGAAACAATTACGTTAGTTTAACGAGTGTGGAAAAGTGGTGGTAGGAGTTGCGGAATTGTCCCTAAGCAATTGACTATGTTACTAGACCGATAGCAAGTTTTATGTGGGAGAGTCCACTCCTAGCATGTCATCCCTTACTTGGAATTCTATGCACTTATGATTGGAACTATTAGCAAGCATCCGCAACTACTAACGCTCATTAGGGTAAAACCCAACCATAGCAATAAGATATATTGGTCCCCCTTCAATCCCGTATGCATCAATTTTTATGCTAGGCTGAAGCTTCTGTCACCCTTGCCCTCCAATACATAGTCCTATCAAAATACTACTAACCCTATGGTGTGATCCACCCGCGCGCTCATATGATGGCACCAAAGGACAACAACATAACCACAAGCTAATTAAACCAATCATAGCAATTCATCAATCACCGATAGGACAACGAAAATCTACTGAGACATCATAGGATGGCAACACATCATTCGATAATAATATGAAGCATAAAGCACCATGTTCAAGTAGAGGGTACAGCGGTTTGCCGGAGAGTGGACCGCTGAATATAGATGGGGGAAGGTGATGGAGGTGTTGGTGAAGATGATGGAGGTGTTGGTGTAGATCGCCGTCACACGATGATGTCCCGGGCAGCGTTCCGGCGCCGCCGGGAGAGAGGGGGAGAGAGCCCCCCTTCTTCTTCTTCTTCTTCCTGGAACTCCTCCCTAGATGGGAGAAGGGTTTCCCCTCTGTTCCATGGTCTCCATGGCGGCGGAGGTGCGAGAGCCCCTTAGAGATTGGATCTCTCTCTCTGTGCCCTTCTGTTTCTGCGCTCCCCGATTCTGGCCTTTCACCATTTCTTAACTTCCCGGAGATCCGTAACTCCGATTGAGGTGTACTTTTAACACGATTTTCTTGCAGATATTAGCTTTCTTGTGGATAAAGAAGGCCCCAACCGCCTTAGGGGTTGGTCACGAGCCTGCGAGGCGCGCCTGGGGGGTAGGGCGTGCTTCCTGGGTTCGTGTCCCCCTCGGGCATCGTTTCGAGTTGATTCTTCTTCCCAAAAATCATAAATATTCCAAAAAATCCCTCTAGGTTTTTTATTGCATTTGGACTTCGTTTGGTATGGATATTCTGCGAAACAAAAACATGCAACAAACAGGAACTGACACTGGGCACTGGATCAATATGTTAGTCCCAAAAATAGTATAAAAAGTTGCCAAAAGTATATGAAAGTTGTCGAATATTGGCATGAAACAATCAAAAATTATAGATACGACGGAGACGTATCAAGGTCTTGTGCACCATGCCTAAGTTTTCCAGAAGCAACGATCCCAAAGACTATCTCTCATGGGCCATCAACGTTGGCAAGATATTCTGTCTACACAATTTTGAAAAAGAGAAGAAGATCGCTATGGCTTCACTTGAGTTCCAATACGACGTTCTCATTCAGTGCGAACAACTGATCCAGCAAATAAGAGAAAAGGGTGAACCTTCTATCACCACTTAAACAAAAATAAAGGACCTCATGAGAGCTCGCTTTGTGCCAGCCCACTATAATCGTGATCTTTTCAAGAAGCTACAACTGCTCAAGAATGGCACCAAGTCGGTAGAAGAGTACTACTAAGAGATGGAAACAACTATGATCCGAGCCAATGTCAAGGAAGATGATGAGAAAACAATGGCGTGCTTCTTGACAAGACCAAACTACCAAGTCAATTAGATAGCACACTTGCAACCTTAATCCAGCTTACTCGAGCTAGTGCATCAAGCATCAAACGTGGAACGTCAAGTGCAGGATGACTACAAATACACCAAGTTCTCTTCCAAGCCATTCGGTTCAAGTGCACGAGCTTCTCCGGCTATGACAACTTCGACTACGAAAACTTCAATAACTTCCGATGACAAGTCAAGTTTCAAGAAAACAATGTATACTACCACTAAGTAAGTTTCCCTCCTACTACAAGAAACTACAAGCCAAGAGCTTTATCATCTACACCAACAACGTATACTACCGCTAAATAAACCTCCATCAGGTGCTTCACATGTCAAGGCCGAGGCGAAAAGAATTTCGAGTGCCCAACAAGACGCAAAATGATCCTCCAAGATGATGACACCTATGACTCCATGAGTGATAAATACATGGAAGCTTTGGAGAACATGGCCATAAACCGACAAATCAATGAAAATGAATATGCACAAATCTTTTTCAACAATCATACAAGATTCACCGTTGTTGTTTCCAAGGTTTTTACACTTGTAAAACAACAAGACGAAGACCAATGTTTCCACATTTTACACAATAAAGTGGGAATCCAAGGAAAATCTGTCAAGGACATCATCGCCAGTGGAAGCTGGAACAATTTGGCAAGTGGAGGCCATTGTTCCAAGCTGCACTTTGTCAAGAAGAAGCATTCACCCGCCTACAAGGTCCAATGGCTAAGTGACTCCGACACTCTCCCAGTCGAACACACCGTGCAAGTCTCTTTCAAGTCTAGTGCATATGAAGACACTTTGGAGTGTAACATGGTTCTAATGTCGGTGTGCCATCTCCTTCTTGATTGAACTTGGCAATTCGACCTCGGTGTCATCCACAATAGTCGGACCAATCACTATAGCTTTAATATGAAGGGTAAGGAATACCTTCTTCGACCAATGTTTCTAGGTCATGTGACCACTGCTAATGAAGAGGTTCATCCCATCGTGGAGATAAAAGTGACAAAGTGATCCACCTAAAAGAGAGTGACTGACACAAGCTATATCTGAATAACTCCAGGATGAAAGAGAAGAAAGATTTAGTTCTTTCAGCCATCAAAAGATACTTGAGGGATGTGAGTGACATCCCATCATGTGTATTTCACTTTCTACTTGTGTGCACAGATAAGGTCATGATGACTAATGCTTAACAACATCTACCTTTAGTTTTGTCTTGTTTGTTGCAGGAATTTGAAGACTTTTTTTCTGATGAGCTACCTCCGGGACTACCACCTAAACGCGGTATCGAGCACCGCATCAACCTCATACGTGGCGCACCACTTCTGTACAAGGCACCATACCACGTCAACCCCGACGACACTAAGGAGATATAAATGCAAACTAAAAAACTCAAAGATAATGGGCATGTATAGTTGGAAATATGACTTAGAGGCAATAATAAAATAGTTATTATTATATTTCCTGTTTCAAGATAATCGTTTATTATCCATGCTATGACTGTATTGAGTGGAAACATAAATACATGTGTGGATATATAGACAAAACAATGTCCCTAGTAAGTCTCTAGTTGACTAGCCTGTTGATCAAGGATGGTTAAGGTTTCCTAGCCATAGAAAAGTGTTGTCAGTTGATGATCGGATCACATCATTAGGAGAATGATGTGATGGACAAGACCCAAACTATGAACATAGCATATGATCGTGTAATTTTGTTGCTCTTGTTTTCTGCATGTCAAGTCTACATTCCTATGACCATGAGATCATGTGACTCACTGACACCGGAGGAATACTTTGTGTGTATCAAACATCGCAATGTAACTTGGTGACTATAAAGGTGATCTACAGGTACCTCCGAAGGTGTCCGTTGAGTTAGCATGGATCGAGAGTGGGATTTGTCACTCCGTATGATAGAGAGGTATCTCGGGGCCCACTCGGTAATACAACATCACAAACAAGCCTTGCATGCAATGTGACTAAAGAGTTAGCCACGGGATCTTGTATTACGAAATGAGTAAAGAGACTTGCCGGTAACCATATTGAAATAGGTATTGTGATACCGACGATCGAATCTCGGGAACATACCGAAGGACAAAGGGAATGGTATACTGGATTATATGAATCCTTGACATAAAGGTTCAACCGATAAAATCTTCATAGAATATGTAAGATCCAATATGGGCGTCCAGGTCCAGCTATTGGATATTGGCTGGAGAGTGTCTCAGGTCATGTCTACATAGTTCTCGAACCCGTAGGGTCTGCACACTTAAGGTTCAATGATATTTCGGTATAGTTGAGTTGTAGGTGCTGGTGACCGAAGTTTTGTTCGGAGTCCCGGATGAGATCCCAGACGTCACGAGGAATTCCGGAATGGTCCGGAAATGAAGATTTATATATAGGAAGTTGGTGTTTGGATTCCGGAAGGATTTTGGGCATTACCTGCAGTGTACCGGGAGTGACGAATGGGTTTCGGGGATCCACCAGGTGGGCCCACCACTCCCCAAGGGAGCCACATGGACTTGATGGTGGCGCAACAGCCCCTGATGGGCTGACTAGTCAACCAAAGAATGCCCATGAGGAAAAAGGTGGAAAATCCAAAAGAGGTAGACAACATGGAGAGGAGTCCTAATCGAAGTAGGATTGGAGGAGGACTCCTCCCCTCCTAGTTAGGCCAAGCCCAAGGGAGGCTTCCTTGGTGCGCAAGCCTACACCTCCTTCCTCCTACATATACTAGAGGTTTGAGGGTTTTTGAGACACAATATTTAGCCACGTGCTACCCTGTCCTCTAGTTCGTAGTTCTTCCTCTAGATCGGATTTCTACGGTGCTTAGGCGAATCCCTGCAGGAATAGATCACCACCATCACCGGCGCGCCGTCACGCTGTCGGAGAAATCATCTACTTCCCTGTCTCTCTTTCTGGATCAAGAAGGCGGAGATCATCATCGAGTTGTACGTGTGCTGAACACGGAGGTGTCGTCCGTTCGGTACTTGATCGGGATGTATCGTGGGACGGCGGCGATTTGGATCGCGAAGACGTTCCACTACATCAACCGCGTGTATTAATGCTTCCCGCATAGCGATCTACAAGGGTATGTGGATCCAATCTCTCTCTCGTAGATGATCATCACCATGATAGGTCTTCGTGTGCGTAGTAATTTTTTTTGTTTCCCATGCAACGTTCCCAAACAGTGGCATCATGAGCTAGGTTCATGCGTAGTTGAAATCTCGAGTAGAACGCAAAAGAGCTTGTGTGTGTTCATGTTCAATTTTCTGCCCTGCTTAGTCTTTTATTGATTCGGTGGTATTGTTCGATTGAAGCGGCCCGGACCAACCTTACTCATACACTTACGAGAGACCGGTTTCATCGACTGACATGCAACTTGTTGCATAAAGATAACTGACGGGTGTTTGTTTCTTCAACTTTAGTTGAATCGTATTTGACCGAGGCGGTCCTTGGAGAAGGTTAAATATCAATTTTCATATCACCATTGTTTCTTTGTGTAAGTAAGATGTGATCATGCTAGATACCCATAGAATCCACGTAAAACATGCAACAACAATTTAGAGGACGTCTAACTTGTTTTTGCAGGGTATGCATGTGATGTGATATGGCCAATGACATGATATGATATATTGGATGTATGATATGATCATGTTGTAATAGTTAAATATAGACTTGGACGTCGATGCTACGACAACCGGCAGGAGACATAGGGTTTTCTTTAAACTAATGTGTCTGCTTGCAGATGCGTTTACTATATTGCTAGGTAGTAGCTTTAGTACTAATAGCATAGATAGCACGACAATCTAGATGGGGGCACAATGATGGAGATTATGGTGTGGCGCCGGTGACGATGAAGATCATGCCGGTGCTTTGGTGATGGAGATCAAGAAGCACAAGATAATGGCCATATCATGTCACTTATGATTTGCATGATTTGTTAATCCTTTTATGCACCTTATTTTGCTTAGAACGACGGTAGCATTATAAGGTGATCCCTCACTAAAATTTCAAGATAATATTTTGTTCTCCCCGACTGTGCACTGTTGCGACAACTCGTCGGTTTGAGACACCACGTGATGATCGGGTGTGATGGACTCAACGTTCACATAAAATGGGTGCAAAATAGTTGCACACGCGGAACACTCGGGTTAAACTTGACGAGCCTTGCATGTACAGACATGGCCTCAGAACACAAGAGACCGAAAGGTCGAGCATGAGTCATATAGGAGATATGATCAACATGGAAATATTCACCACTGAAACTATACTCAACTCACGTGAGGATCGGACTTGAGTTAGTGAATTTGGATCATGCGACACTCGAATGACTAGAGTGGTGTCTATTTGAGTGGGAGTCTAAACTCAATTGTCTTGAACATAGTCTAAGTAATCTTTGCAAAATTTTATGTTTTAGATCAATGGTTCGCGTAGTAGCAACCCTGATCAATACGTTCCTAGAGAAAGCTAAGCTGAAAGATGATGGTAGAAACTTTGTAGACTGTTCTCGAAATCTGAGGCTTATCGTCCAAGCTAGGCAAAAGAATTATGTCCTTGATGCAGCGCTAGGAGAAGAACCACCCGCTACGGCTGACCAAGATGTTCTGAACGCTTGGCAAACACGTAAGGATGACTATTCACTGGTTCAATGTGCAGTTTTGTATGGCTTAGAAATGGGACTTCAAAGACGTTTTGAACGTGATGGAGCATATGAGATGTTGCAAGAGTTGAAGTTTATCTTTGAGAATAATGCCCGGATCGAGAGGTATGAGACATCCCATAAATTCTATGCTTGCAAAATGGAGGAGAATTCGTTTGTCAGTGAACATGCGCTCAAATTGTCTTGGTACTCAAACCGTCTAGCTGAGCTGGGGATCGCTCTCCCGCAAGAAGCTATCACTGACAGAATTCTTCAGTCACTGCCACCTAGCTACAAGATCTTCGTGTTGAACTATAACATGCAAGGGATGAACATGTCACCCGACGAGTTATTTACGATGTTGAAAGTTCGCTGAGTCAGAAGTCCAGAAAGAACATGAAGTGTTGATGGTCAATAAGACCAGTAGTTTCAAGAAAAACTGCAAAGGCAAGAAGGGTAACTCCAAGAAGAGTGGCAAAGTTCTTGCCCCTTCGAGGAAGAAACCCAAGGCTGGGCCTAAGCCGGAAACTGAGTGCTATTATTGCAAAGGGACTGGTCACTGGAAGCACAACTGCCCCAAGTATCTAGCCGATAAGAAGGCGGCCAACGCTGATCAATGTATATATGATATACATGTTATTGATGTGTACCTCACCAACTCTTGTAGTAGTGCCTAGGTATTTGATACCGGTTCGGTTGCTCACATTTGCAACTCGAAACAGGAACTACTGAATAAACGAAGGCTGGCGAAGGATGAAGTGACGATGCACGTGGTAAATGGTTCCAAGGTTCATGCGATCGCCGTCGGCACGGTCTCACTTCAGTTACCATCGGGATTTGTTATGAACTTAAATAATTGTTATTTAGTGCATGCGTTAAGTATGAACATTATATCTAGATCTTGTTTATTGCGAGACGGTTACTCATTTAAGTCAGAGAATAATGGTTGTTCTATTTATATGAGTAATATCTTTTATGGTCATGCACCCAATGTGAGGGGTTTGTTCATATTGAATCTCGATTATGATGAAACTAATATCCATTACATTGAGACCAAAAGATGTAGAGTTAACAATGATAGCGCCACTTTCTTGTGGCACTGATGCTTACGTCATATTGGTGTTAAGCGCATGAAGAAACTCCATGCTGATGGACTTTTGGAGTCACTTGATTTTGAATCACTTGAGACATGCGAACCATGCCTCTTGGGGAAGATGACTAAGACTCCGTTCTGTGGAACAATAGAGCGTGGAAGTGACTTATTGGAGATCATACATACTGATGTATGCGGACCAATGAGCATAGAGGCGTGCAGCGGAAGTCGTTATTTTCTCACCTTCACTGACGATTTGAGTAGGTACGGATATATCTACTTGATGAAGCACAAGTCTGAAACGTTTGAAAAGTTTAAACAATTTCAGAGTGAAGTTGAAAATCATCGTAATAAGAAGATCAAATTCCTACGATCTGATCGAGGAGGAGAATACCTGAGTTATGAGTTTGGTGCTCACTTAAGGCAATGTGGAATTGTTTCATAGTTGACACCGCCTGGAAAACCACAGCGTAATGGTGTGACCGAACATCGTAATCGTACTTTGTTAGATATGGTGCGATCTATGATGTCTCTTACCGATTTGCCAATATCGTTTTGGGGCTATGCATTAGAGACAGTTGCATTCACTTTAAGTAGGGCACCATCAAAATCCGTTGAGACAACACCATACAAGCTATGGTATCGCAAGAAGCCAAAGTTGAAGTTTCTTAAAGGTTGGGGATGTGATGCTTATGTCAAAAAGCTTCAGCCTGAAAACCTGGAACCCAAAGCGGAAAAGTGCGTCTTCATAGGTTACCCAAAAGAGACAGTTGGGTATACCTTCAATCTCAGATCCGAGGGCAAAGTGTTCGTCGCTAAGAATGGAGCTTTTCCTGAGAAGGAGTTTCTCTCAAAAGAATTGAGTGGGAGGAAGATCGAACTTCTAGAGGTTGCGGCATCTCTGCTTCAACAAGATGGTGGCACTGGGCAGAAAGAAATTTCTGTCGAGGGAACGCCAGTTCAAGAGGAAGCTAATGATGGTGATCATGAAGCTTTAGATCAAGTTACTGTCGGACCTCGCAAGTCAATAAGAGCACGTGCTGCTCCTGAGTGGTACAGAAATCATGTCTTGTCTATCATGTTGTTGGACAACAATGAGCCTGCGAATTATAGAGAAGCAATGGTGGGCCTAGATTCCAACAAATGGTTGTAAGCCATGAAATCCAAGATAGGATCTATGTATGAAAACAAAGTATGGACTTTGAAAGTATTACCTGAAGGTTGCAAGGCTATTAAGAACAAATGGATCTTTAATAAGAAGACGGACGTGGACGGTAATGTGACCATTCATAAGCTCGACTTGTGGCAAAGGGGTTTTCACAAGTTCAAGGAGTTGACTACGATGAGACATTCTCACCCGTAGCGATGCTTAAGTCTGTCAGAATCATGTTAGCAATAGCTGCATTTTTCGATTATGAAATGTGGCAGATGGATGTCAAAATGGCGTTCCTTAACGGGTTTATTAAGGAAGAGTTGTATATGATGCAACCCGAAGGTTTTGTCGATCCAGAGAATGCTGACAAGGTGTGCAAGCTCCAGCGATCCATTTATGCACTGGTGCAAGCATCTCGGAGTTGGAATCAACACTTTGATGAGGTGATCAAGGCGTCTGGGTTTATACAAGTTTTTGGAGAAGCTTGTATTTACAAGAAAGTGAGTGGGAGCTCTATAGCGTTTCTAATATTATATGTGGATGACATATTGTCGATTGGAAACAATGTGGGTTTTTTGGAAAGCGTAAAGGATGACTTGACTAAAAGTTTTTCAATGAAAGACCTAGGAGAAGTTGCTTACATATTGGGCATAAAGATCTATAGAGATAGGTCGAGACGCCTAATAGCACTTTCACAAAGCACATACCTTGATACAGTTTTGAAGATGTTCAAAATGGAAAAATCCAAGAAGGGGTTGTTGCCTGTGTTACAAGGTGTAAAGTTGAGTAAGACTCAATGTCCAATAACTGCAAAAGATAAAGAAAAGATGAGTGTCATCCCCTATGCTTCAGAAATAGGGTCTATCATGTATGCAATTTTGTGCACAGGATGGATGTCAGCGTGGCCATAAGTATGGCAGGCAGGTTTCAAAGTGATCCAGGAGTGGAACACTGGGCGACGGTTAAGAATATTCCTAAGTACCTGAAAAGGACTAAGGAAATTTTTCTCGTTTATGGAGGTGACGAAGAGCTCGTCGTAAAGGGTTACGTCGATGCAAGCTTTGACACTCATCCGGCTGACTCTAAGTCGCAAACCAGATACATATTTATTCATAGCGGGGGTGCGGTAAGCTGGTGCGGTTCCAAGCAAAGCGTCATAGCTGATTCTACATGTGAAGCGGAGTACATAGCTGCCTCAAAGGCGGCCAAGGAGTGTGTCTGGATGATGCAGTTCATGTCAGATCTTGGAGTAGTAACAAGTGCACTGGATCTAATCAATCTGTTATGTGACAACACTGGTGCATTGCTCTAGCCAAGGAACCAAGGTTTCACAAGAGGACCAGACACATAAAGAGACGCTTCAACGCCATCCGCGATTACATTAAGGAGGTAGACATAAATATTTGCAAAGTGCACACGGATCTGAATGTTGCAAATCGGCTGACTACACCTCTTCCACGAGCAAAGCATGAACAACACCAGAACTGTATGGGTGTTAGATTCATTGCATTGTAAATCACATGAAGATGTGAGGCTAGATTATTGACTCTAGTGCAAGTGGGAGACTGTTGGAAATATACCCTAGAGGCAATAATAAAATAGTTATTATTATATTTCCTATTTCAAGATAATCGTTTATTATCCATGTTATAACTATATTGAATGGAAACATAAATGAATGTGTGGATATATAGACAAAACAATGACCCTAGTAAGTCTCTAGTTGACTAGCCAATTGATCAAGGATGGTTAAGGTTTCCTAGCCATAGACAAGTGTTGTCAATTGATGACGGGATCACATCATTAGGAGAATTATGTGATGGACAAGACCCAAACTATGAACGCAGCATATGATCGTGTAATTTTGTTGCTATTGTTTTCTGCATGTCAAGTGTACATTCCTATGACCATGAGATCATGTGACTCACTGACACCGGAGGAATACTTTGTGTGTATCAAACGTCGCAACGTAACTGGATGACTATAAAGGTGCTCTACAGGTATCTTTGAAGGTGTCCGTTGAGTTAGCTTGAATCGAGACTAGGATTTGTAACTCCATATAATGGAGAGGCATCTCGGTGCCCACTCGGTAATACAACATCATAAAAAGTTTTGCAAGCAATGTGACTAAATAGTTAGCCACGGGATCTTGTATTACGGAACGAGTAAAGAGACTTGCCAGTAACGACATTGAAATTGGTATTGGGATACGACGATCGAATCTCGGGCAAGTAACATACCGAAGGACGAAGGGAATGGCATACGGAATTATATGAATCATTGACATAGAGGTTCAACCAATAAGATCTTCGTAGAATATGTAGGATACAATATGGGCGTCCAGGTCACTCTATTGGATATTGACCGTAGAGTGTCTCACGTCATGTCTACATAGTTCTCGAACCCGCACGGTATGCACACTTAAGGTTCGGTGACGTTTCGGTATAGTTGAGTTGTAGGTGCTGGTGACTGAAGTTTTGTTTGGAGTCCCGGATGAGATCATGGACGTTACGAGGAGTTCCTAAATGGTCCGGAAACAAATATTGATATATAGGAAGTTGGTATTTGGATTCCGGAAGGATTTCGGGCATTACATGTAGTGTATCGGGAGTGACGAATGGGTTCCGGGGGTCCAGCAGGTGGGCCCACCACTCCCAAAGGGGGCCATATGGACTTGATGGTGGCGCAACAGCCCATGATGGGCTGACTAGTCAACCAAAGAAGGCCCATGAGGAAAAAGGTGGAAAATCCAAAAGAGGTGGCCAACTTGGAGAGGAGTCCTAATCCAAGTAGGATTGGAGGAGGACTCCTCCCCTCCTAGTTCGGCCGAGCCCAAGGGAGGCTCCCTTGGTGCGAAAGCCTACCTTATCCTTCCTCTTATATATACTATAGGTTTGGGGTTTTTGAGACACAATATTCAGCCACTTTCTACCCTCTCCTCTAGCCTGTAGTTCTTCCTCTAGATCGGATTTCTACGGTGCTTAGGCGAAGCCCTGCAGGAATAGATCACCACCATCACCGGCGCGCCGTCACGCTGCCGGAGAATTCATCAATTAGGCCGAGATCGTCATTGAGCTGTACATGTTCTGAACGCGGAGGTGCCGTCCGTTCGGTACTTGATCGGGCCGGATCGTGGGACGGCGGCGATTTGGATCGCGAAGACGTTCCACTACATCAACCGCGTTCACTAATGCTTCCCGTTTAGTGATCTACAATGGTATGTGGATGCGATCTCCCTCTCATAAATGATCATGACCATGATAGGTCTTCGTGTGCGTAGGAATTTTTTTGTTTCCCATGCAACGTTCCCCAACATGAACGCGACAGCTTAAGCCCTTGCGCAGTTCCGGTGATACTAGTGCCCAAGAAATATAGTATTATGCGCTTGTGTTTGGATTACCGCCGTATCAGTGCTATAACCGCTAGGTATCGCCATCCTATTTCTCGCCTTGATGACATGCTTGATGAACTTAGTGGTGTCACTATATATTCGAAAATTGATTTGAAAACTGGTTACTATCAAATACCCACGCAAGAGGGCGATGAGTGGAGAACAACTTTCAAAACTAAGTTTGGTTTATATGATTGGTTTATCTCAAGCAAGCTGTACACTTATGCGTGTCATGCAATACATCTTACAACATCTCATTGAATATTGTGTTGTGGTATACTTTGATAACATTCTTGTTGTTAGTGAAACTCTAGAGGAGCATGGTAAACATGTTAGGGAAGTATTGCATGTTCTTAGGAAAGAAAACCTATATGCAAACATGGAGAAATGAACTTTTGGTGTTGACAATGTTGTTTTCCTAGGTTTTTTGGTATGTTCTAAGGGTGTTCAAGTTGATGAAACTAACATTGATGCTATTAAAACTTGGCCCACACCTACAAATTTGTAACAAGTGTGTAGTTTCCTTTGACTAGTCGGCTTTTACCGTCGCTCTGTTAAGTATTTTCACACGATTGCAACTCCTCTACATGCTTTGAGATAGAAGAATGCACCCTTTTTGGGGGGGGCCATCACAAGACACCACATTCCATGAGATTGAAAACTTGCTTACTCCTGCTCGATTGCTCGCATTACCCAATTTTGACAGAAGTTTGAAGTACATTGTGATGCTAGTGCTAATGGCATAGTTGGCTTGTTAATGCAAGAGGAAAGCCTAATCGCGTACTTTAGTGAGAAACTTTCTAGTTCTTAACTCAATCACCTATATATTACAGAGATTTGTATGCTTTGGTGGAAGTCCTACATGTTAGGGAGCATTATCCCCAACGACGAGAATGTTTCATTCATATGAATCATCAAACTCTTGAGTATCTTAAGTCTCAAACCAAGTTGAACAAATGACATGCTAAATGGAGTGATTTCATTCAATATTTCTCCTATGTCATTAAATACATCAAGGCTAAAGAAAATGTTGTGGTGGATGCTCTTTCCCGCAAAACTATTTTATTTACTCAACTTGAATTGAAATTCATTGGTTTTGAGCATATCAAAGATTTGTATGATCATGATGCTTCTTATGCTAATTGTTAAGTTACACCTTGGTGGGAACAGTATTACATGAATTATGGCTATCTTATCCATGCTAAGAAACTTTGTATACCCGATTTTTCTCTTTGCTTGCTGCTTTTGTAACAGGTTCATGGTGAATGATTGATGGGTCACTTTGGACGAGACAAAACATCCGCCACACTCTTCAACAAGTCATTTTGGCCAAAGATGTTATGCAGTGTTGCATGCTTCACCAATTGATGTTATAAATGTCGCAAAGCTAAGTCCTAAGCTTAATTCCATGGTTTATACATGCCACTTGTGATACCTATTCAACCATAGGAAGATATAAGTATGGACTTTGTATTTGGTTTGCCAACAACTAAAAATCAACATGATTTCGTGTTTGTTGTTGTGGATCATTTTTTTTAAATGACGCATTTCATCCCATCTCACAAGATCAATGATGCTTCACATGTTTCGTATCTCTTATTTAGGGACATCATGAGACTACATGGAGTCCCCAAGACCATTTTGTTGGACCGCAACAGCAAGTTCCTTAGTTACTTTTAGAAGACGATATGCGCCAAGCTCGGAATCAAGCTCTTATTCTCTGTCACCTACCATGCACAAACCGATGGCCAAATGGAGGTCACCAACGAGACTCTATCAACACTTCTCCGTGTGTTGATCAATAAGAATCTCATGGGATGGGACGAATGTCTCCCCATTTGCATGTACGCCTACAATCGGCGTGTGAGTTCACCACCAGTATAAGTGCATCTAGTGCCCCTTAGTGATTTTGGTGGTTTGAAGACTTATAGGTTAAGTATCTAATGTGTTCATGAGTGTACATATGATCTATAAGTCGATGAGGAGTTTGAAATATTCGATGAATATCGACCCCTAAAAATGTATATGTTCGGCTGAATAAATTGGTCTTCTGTTGAAGAATTGAATCGGGAAGCAATTGCGATGCAAATATTGAAGATGAGGAATTCGGTGTGTCCTGAAGAAAATCAATCTGAAGACTTTGAAGCATGAAGATTTATTCTTTCTGTTTTATTTTCTTCAATCTTGAGTCATAGGAACACCGTACTATTAAAGGGGTCGAGGTAACATTTTGGAATGAATTTCCTCATGATGCTCAACCCAAGCATAATCCTACCAAAAGCCTCATGTGAGGAATATGAGTGACATGAGGACTCTCACAGTTGAGGGTCCCGACTATTACCGCAATTCGCGCCACATCACTCATGTTATCCACACCAACGGTCATGTTATTTAAGTCATTAATGTCAAATCATGTCGGGTTGCTCCCAGGCTATAAATAGCCGCCCCCACAACCATTAGCTGGTTGGCTGCTCCGTTAGAAACCGACACTTGTCATAAGAGCAACCCAAATTCCTCAAAGTCTTCGAGAGTAAATCATCAGTGAGGAAATACCCCAAACACCAAACCACAAACCAAAAACCAAATGATTGAGCATCACTGAAGAAGTTGTTCCTGTGTGGGACTGAAGCCTTTTACCTTTGAGGATTGTGTATCCTCGAGACGGTTAGGCATCATGGTCTAGAACAATCGAGCAGTCAATTGTGGATTGCCGGGTGACCAAGTTTTTGAGGGTTTGGAAGTCTGCCCTGAAGACTTACCGCGAGTGTTGGGCGAGGACTGTGTGTTCTTAGCTCAAGGAGAATACGGTACGGACTCTGTGTCCCGGGACTGTGTGTCTTTTGGTTTCAATAGCAAGCCGCTCCAAACTAGATGTACAACTGTCACAACAGTTGGAACTAGGTCATCAACCATTGTCTTCACTACGAAACGGGTTCTATTTCTTCAACTCTTTCAATTCCTCATATTTTATGTTGAAGATTTTCATTGTCACTGTTTGAAGAATTTGCTGAAGACTTTCCCTGAAATTCCTCAACCCCAAATTCTTCACGCAAGTTAATCCTCACCTGATTTCTCTGTGCCTGCATACTATGCAAACCGCTTTTCATATTCTTCACCTTGAAAACTGTTGTAGTGATACTTTGCACCCCCGATCCTTTGTTGTTTCTGCTGCAAGTTAGTCATAAGTGAGGAATTTCCTCAGTGATGAAAATCTAAAAATCTCCTATTCACCCCCCTCTAGTCGATATAACACACTTTCAATTGGTATCAGAGCAAGGTACTCCCTTGTTTTGTGTGATTTTGATTTAACCGCGTGGTGTTTTAGTTATGTCGACTGCATGCATGATCAAGGTTACTGCAGGATGTCCTACTTTCGAAGGAAAGGACTTTCCCTTCTGGAAGACCAAGATGCAAATGCATCTACAAGCTATTGACAATGATCTCTGGTATATTTTGGAAAATGGTGTCCGTATCATCACTGCTACTGTCTCTGCTGCTGATGTGAAGAAATTCGGCCAACTTGATTCTCAAGGGAAGAATATCATTTGTGTCCATCTAAGCAAAGGTCAGTATGGCAAAGTGAGTGCTTTGGGCTCAGCAAAACTAATCTGGGAAAGGTTGTCCAAAGTAAATGAAGGAGTATCAACCCAGCGTGATTCTCGTGTTGTTGTTCTTTGCAATCGCTTCAAGAGGCTTGAAAATGAGAGCTGCCAAGACACCTTTGATCGCCTCAGCGACATATCAAGTGAACTGCAAGCACTGGCAGCTCGATACATTACTGACCATGAAGTTGTGATTTGATCGCCTCAGCGACATATGAAGTGAACTGCAAGCACTGGCAGCTCGAGACATTACTGACCATGAAGTTGTGAAGAAACTGCTAGGATCTTTGGATTCTTCATTTGATACTTCAGTATTGATGATTCAAGAAAGACCTGACTACAAGATGCTTGATCCTGCTGATATACTCGAAAGACTCAATACTCATGAATTCCAACAAGAAGAAAAGAGAGATCTATATGGACCAAGCTATTCTAGACCTCGTGCACTGAAGGCCAAAGCAATTTCCTCATCCGAAGAAGAAGACTCAGATGGCAGCATTGGTGATCCTGAAGAATTTGGACAGGAGCTTGCAATGCTCATGAGGAAATTCTAGAAGTTTACAAGATGTGGCCAGTTTGGTAAATCTTCAAGAAGAGATATGAGGAAATCAGAATCTTCATCTGAGGACTACAAGAAAACAACCTGCCACAAATGCAAGAAATCAGGTCACAACATTGTTGATTGTCCTCGTTGGGTGAAGGAATCAAAGAAGAAGAAATACAAGGACGAGAGTTCTGATGACTCGATGAAAAAGAAGAAATCTTTAAAATCCTCATCCTCAAAGTCCTCATCGCACAAGAAGACTAGTTTCAGAAAGGCTCGGGCACTTATTGGCAAGGAAATGGATTCTGAGGCAGAATCCGAGGAATGTGATGAAGAGGAGGGTTCTGATGAAGACTCGGAATCAGGACAGGCTAGTCTTGCACTTCCAACCACATTCGTCAGCAAGTCGACCTTCAACGTTGAAGAAAATGATAACACCATCCACACCGAAGACTATGCTGATGACTTCGCTCCAACCTATTTCTTCATGGAACAAGGTTCAAAGTTACCAAATGATGCTTCCTCCTCTGATTCAAGTGACTGTGAACCTGATGATTATAAAAAACCCAGTTACAGTAAACTGGCTATCATTTCTACTAAACAACAAACTACCTAGAAAAGCTTCAAAAACTGCTAGACAGCAGCGATGATATGTGGAATGATGAAATGAATCTTACCCAAATCCTCACTGAAGATATGAAAAGTCTTCAGTCCAGATTTGATAATCTTCAAGTTCGTCATGTCACACTCCTCGCTGATCATGAGAAACTTTCCTATGAATTTCTTCAAAGGAAACTTGATCTTGAGAAGCTGAGGATTTCTCATGATGATCTTCATATGGAAAATGATTCAATACTCGCTCAACAGATTAGTGCTGCTCAGGCTGAATGCATTCCTCCATGTCTTAAAAGCATCGTACGTGAAACTGCTAATTCTTCACCAGAATCATCAAATGCTTCTATTGCTACAAATTCTTCAACCTCTCCTGTAGTATAAAATTCCTCACTTAAGGAAATCACAAATGTCACTGATGAAAATGCACGGATGAAGGAATTGTACGTGACAGACATGTACAAAAGTCTCAAAGGGCACAAAACCTTTTGCGATGTGCTCAAAAAGCAGATATTGAACAGGAACCCGAGGAAAGAAGGAATTGCCTTTGAGAGGAAATTGAATGATGATGGATCATACTGGAAACCTGAGCAGTATCCCAAAACCTCATGGGTTGCTGCTAAAGGGCCTCCTATTGATCCATCCAATCTAACAGGCTTTGCATGTCAATTATCCCATTCCTCACATGAGTCATTCGACTCCAACTATAAACTGTTCAAAAATCAATCTGGTGAAGTATTTGCTCGATATGTTGGAACTAACTGCAGGAATCGACCACCCCTGAGGAAAATCTGGGTCCCCAAAAGTTGCCTTGAAAATCTTCAGGTGAATGTCCTCGTGACACCACCTATGAAGAATCTAAACCCTAGATAAAATTCCTCAGGAGGACCAAAGTCTTCAAGAGGATCAAAATCCTCAACTGGTCAAAACTATGGTCGTACCCATGCTAGTGCGTCTAACATGCAGGGAAATTACAAGGAATATGAATATGAGCGTTATTCTTCAAATCATTATGTTCATAAATCCTCAAAGAAATTTTGTGCATATTCATTTGAGTACTTTAACCCCCCTAATGTTAAGAGAAGTGCATTAGCTTCAATGCCCCCTTTCTCATATGGTGCTCAGAGGATGATGAGTGCTTTACCACCCCTTCAAATGTGGGTGGTGAAGAAATTGAACTAATCACTTCTGTAGGTCAGGTCTCCAGATGAAAATCATCATCTTAAGAATTTGCTGGAGACCCGAGGAAAATGCTTGATAGGACGCAAGCTAATATTGATGAAATGAAAATATGTCACACGTCCTCATAATTATTGTTTATGATGAAATTCCTATCTAATGAAATTGATATCATATTCTTCAAGTTTGAAGCATATGAGATGGTAAGCTGTACTAATTCATCTGCAGGATCACAAACCCAAGAGTAATGAGTGGGTTCTTGAAAGTGGCTGCACACATCACATGACAGGTGACAAAAGCTTGCTGATGAATATGCCACTAACTCCATCACCCCCGAAGCAAATCACTTATGCTGACAAAGGTAAAAGTTAGGTATTGGGACTTGGCAAAGTGGCTATTTCCAAGGACAGGCACATGGACAAAGGGAGGCTAGTTGAATCCCTTGGGTTTAACCTCATGTCAGTCTCAATGCTTTGTGATCTTGATATGGTTGTTATCTTTGGAAAATATAGATGTGTTGTCATCATGTAATCTGACAGATCCAAAGTCTTCGAAGGTGTTATAAGACGGGATTTGTACATTGTTGATTTCTCTATAGGTCCTCAACCAGCTACTTGCTTACTACCAAAAACCTCAGAAGGGTGGCTATGGAATCGAAGACTTGGTCATGCAGGCATGATGAATTTGCACATGCTTGCGAAGAAGAAGCATGTCATTGGCATCGAATCAGTCAAATTCCTCAAGGACCACCTCTGCGGTGCTTGTGAGTGTGGGAAAATGACCAGATCAAAGCACCCCTCGAAGACCATCATGACCACTACTCGTCCATTTGAATTGCTTCACATGGATCTATTTGGACCTACTCATTATGCCACTCTAACAAATGCAACATCTTTATATGGCTTTGCCATAGTTGATGATTATTCCAGATACACTTGGGTGCATATCATTTTGTATAAATATGAAGTGCAGGAAGTCTTCTCATGCTTTTCCTCAAGCGACTCGAGGAACTTCGGCGTCAAGATCAAACACATCAGGAGTGATAATGGAACAGAATTCAAAAACACTGGTCTTGATAATTATCTTGATGAACTTGGTATTACTCACGAATTGTATGCTCCTTGTACTCCTCAACAGAATGGCGTCGTCAAGATGAAAAATATGACTCTGGTTGAGATGGCAAGAACCATGCTTGAAGAATATCAAACTCCTCGTCGTTTATGGCCTGAAGCAATCAACACTGCTTGCCATATCATTAACAGGGTATATCTTCACAATTTCCTCAAGAAAACCTCATATGAACTCGTCACTGACAAGGAACCCAATGTAAGTTATTTCAAAGTCTTCAATGCAAAATGCTGGATTAGAGATCCTCACCATAGCTCAAAGTTTGCACCTAAGGCACATGAGGGTTTTATGCTTGGTTATGGAAAGGACTCCCACACCTACATAGTCTTCAACACGTATCAAAACAAGTTGTTGAAACTGTAGATGTGCGGTTCGATGAAACTAATGGCTCGCAAAGCGAGCAATTGCCTCATGATCCAAATAAGCTGTCTCCAGAGGAAGCAATAAATCTCAAAGCTACTGAAGACATTGTTCCCACTGAGGAAATTGCTGAAGAAATCATTCCCAGCACTGATTAAAATCAAGAAGATGCTCCTCGGGAAATTGCTCCAGAACCAATTCCTCAGCCCACACGAAATCCTCAACCAGCTCATCCGAGGATTGTAAATGAAGTAGAACTTGACAAAATCCTCGATGACATCAACGCGCCAGGTCCTCTCACTCGCTCAAAAGCTTCACACTTAGTTAACTTTTGTGGGCATTCTTCCTTTGTGTCTATCACAGAACCTTCAAAAGTTGTTGAGGCTTTCATGGAACCGAATGGATTCAGGCCATGCAAGACGAACTTCTTCAATTCAAGTTGAATGACGTATGGGAGCTCGTCAAACGACTAGATCCTCACAAGCACAATATCATTGGCACCAAGTGGATTTTCCGAAACAAGCAAGATGAGGATGGTCAAGTGGTGAGGAATAAGGCACGACTTGTAGCCCAAGGCTACACACAGGTTGAACGAATTGATTTCGATGAAACTTTTGCACCTGTTGCTAGACTTGAAGCTATTCCAATACTACTTGCTTATGCTAATTATCATAATATTATCTTATATCAAATGGATGTGAAAAGTGCATTCCTCAATGGTAAGCTTGAGGAAGAAGTAGATGTTGCTCAGCCCCCAGGTTTTGAGGATCCAAAGAATCCATACAAAGTCTTCAGACTCAAAAAGGCGCTCTATGGTCTCAAGCAAGCCCCTCGGGCGTGGTACGATACATTGAAGGAATTCCTCATGAAGAAAGGCTTCAAACCTGGTTCACTCGATCGAACTCTTTTCACAAAATCCTATGATAATGAACTATTTGTGTGCGAGATATATGTCGATGACATCATATTTGGCTGTAGTGACAAACGTTACACTGATGAATTTGCTTACATGATGAGTGAAGAATATCAGATGTCTATGATGGGGGAGCTGAAATTCTTCTTAGGTCTTCAAATTTGTCAACAACGCAACGGGGTCTTCATATCACACGAGCAATACCTCAAGGATGTTCTGAGGAAATTCTACATGCATGAATGCAAAGGCGTAAAGACTCCCATGCCTACCAACGGTCACCTCTGCAATGACGAAAATGGTAAAGAATTCAATCAGCGGGTATATTGCTCCATGATTTGCTCTTTACTATATTTGTGTGCATCTAGGCCAGATATAATGCTTAGTGTTTGCTTGTGTGAACGTTTTCAAGCAAAACCGAAGGAATCACACCATAAGGCTGTGAAGCATATTCTTCGATACTTAGCTCACACACCAACACTAGGATTATGGTACCCCAAGGGCTCAAATCTTCATCTTGTGGGATATTCTGATTCTGACTATGCTGGTGACCGTGTGGATCGCAAGTCAACTTCTGGCACATGTCATTTCCTCGGAAGATCACTGATAACCCACAAGTATAGGGGATCACAACAGTTTTCGATGGTAGAGTATTCAACCCAAATTTATTGATTTGACTAAAGGTGAAGTGAAAGAATATTCTCAAGTATTAGTAGTTGAGTTGTCAATTCAACCACACCTGAAAGATTTAGTGTCTGCAGCAAAGTATCAGTAGCAAGGTAGTATGATAGCAGCAGTAGCAACAGTAACTAGTAGTAGCAAACTAACAGCAGTAGCAACAGAGTAACAGCAGCAGCAGTGACAGCAGTAGCGACAAAGTAATGTTGCAAGGACCAGTAGGAAAAACTCGTAGACATTGAATCGGTGATGGATGATTATGCCGGATGTGATTCATCATGTAACAGTTATAACACGAAGATATATGTAACTAGCTCCAGTTCGTCAATCTAATGTAGGCATGTATTCCGTATGTAGTCATACGTGCTTAGGGAAAAGAACTTGCATGACATCTATTGTCCATCCCTCCCGTGGCAGCGGGGTCATAATGGAAACTACATGATATTAAGGTTCTCCTTATAATAAAGAACCGGACCAACGCATTAACACTTGGTGAATACATGAACTTGTCATACTACGGTCATCTCCGGAAGTGGTTCCGGCTATTGTCACTCCGGGGTTGCCGGGTCATAACACATAGTAGGTGACTACAACTTGCAAGATAGGATCTAAAACACACATATATTGGCGACAACATAATAGGTTCAGATCTGACATCATGGCACTCGGGCCCTAGTGAAAAGCATTAAGCATGGCAAAGTAGTAGCAACATTGATCTCAGAACATAGTGGATACTAGGGATCAATCCCCGTCAAAACTAACTCGATTACATGATAGATCGCATCCAACTCATCACCGTCCAGCAAGCCTACGATGAGATTACTCATGAACGGTGAAGAGCATCATGGAATTGACGATGAAGGAAGGTTGATGATGACGATGGCGACGATCTCCCCTCTCCGGAGCCCAAAATGGACTCCAGATCTGCCCTCCAGAGGAAGAACAGGAGGTGGCGGCACCTCCGTATCGTAAAACGTGGTGAACTCTTCTCCCTAGAGCTGGAATTGGGGGTGACGGAGCTCCGAGGGGCTCACCAGCCTGCCAGGCCTAGCCAGGGGGAGGGGCTGGGCCTGGTGGGCTTGTGAGCTCCTGGCTCCGTCCCTCTTGTTGATTCTTGCACCAGTATTTGTTATATATTCCACAAAAATTCCTCGTAGATTTCCAGGTCATTCCGAGAACTTTTATTACTACGAAAAAACAACACCATGGCAATTCTACTGAAGACAGCATGAGTCCGGGTTAGTTCCATTCAAATCATGCAAATTAGAGTCCAAAACAAGGGCAAAAGAGTTCGGAAAAGTAGATACGACGGAGACGTATCAACTCCCCCAAGCTTAAAGCCTTGCTTGTCCTCAAGCAATTCAGTTGACAAAGTGAAAGAGACAAAAGAAAAACATTGACGAACTCTATTTGATCTTGTTGTTGCAATTATGCCTAACTCATATCCAGAATTTCAGCAAGATCACAAGCAAACCACGTAAGCAAATGACATCTAGGTCTCACGGTAAACTAATACCAATGGCATAATCAACTAGCGAGCAAATAATAATAAGTCTCAAACGTCAACACTTTAATCAAAACAGTCATGAAGCAGAACGAATAGATGGTATCTCGCTAGCTCTTTCTGAGACCAAAAAACATAAATGTAGAGCACCTTCAAAGACCAAGGGCTGACTAAACATTGTAATTCATGGCAAAGAAGATTCAGTCACAGTCATACTCAACACAGTTAAAAGCAAAGAATAAAAATGACAGAGATGCTCCCTAATTGGTGCTTTCATAAGAGGAGGATTACTCAAGAGGAAAATAAATAGACAGGCCCTTCGCAGAGGGAAGCGTTGATTTGCAGAGGTGCCAGAGCTCATGTTTTGAAAACAGAGATAATAATTTTGGGTGGCATGCTTTCATTGTCAACGCTATGACTAAGAGTTCTCACCATCTTCCACGCTACACATGCTATAGGTGGTTCCCAAACAGAAAAGTAAAGTTTTGACTCCCCCACCACCAATATCTCACACTCCACGACTAGCCGAATACTCGGGTGTCGTCCATACCAACATCAATCTAGGGGGAGTTTTGTTTGCAATTATCTTTTCGATTTGAGCAAGGAACTGGGCATTCCAATTACCGGCCCCTTTCTCGTGAATGATAGTGAATAAACACATATCGAGGATAACACGCCTAGCATGGAAGATACTGATAGCCCCCTGTCACCACATGAGCTGTTTGGGCATGCAAAACAGATTATTTCTTCAAGGTTTAGAGAGTGGCACATGCAAATTTACTTGGAACGGCAGGTAGATATACCGCATATAGGTAGGTATGGTAGACTCATATGGAACAACTTTGGGTTTATGGAGGTGGATGCACAAGCAATATTCCCGCTTAGTACAAGTGAAGGCTAGCAAAAGACTGGGAAGCGACCAACTAGAGAGAGACAATAGTCATCGAAATGCATTGAGATTAACTAACATTGAGTGCAAGCATGAGTAGGACATAAATTACCAAGAACATGAATATCATAGAGGCTATGTTGATTTTGTTTCAACTACATGCGTGAACATGCGCCAAGTCAAGCCACTTGAATCATTCAAAGGAGGATACCATCATATCATACTACATCATAGTCCTCTCAACATTCATGTGGGCATCCAAGACAAACCATTATAAGCTCCTAGCTAAGTAAGCATGGCATCAGCAACTATGATCTCTAAGTTGTCATTGCAAACATGTTTCTCTCACAACAAAGCTGAATCAGGAATGATGAGTTAGTCATATTTACAAAAACAAAAGAGATCGAGTTCATACCAGCTTTTCTAGGCTCAGTCACTTCATCATATATCGTCATTATTGCCTTTCACTTGCATGACCGAATGATGTGAACAATAATAAGAGTGCTCGTGCATTGGACTACGCTGGAATCTATAGGCAAACACAAAGGAGAAGACAAAATAATAGGGCTCTTTGACAGATAAACAGGTATGGATGCGAGAGCCACTAAACATTGTAACCATGAACTTCTACCATGACCCAAAGAAAAAGAAAACTATTTACATGGGAAAGCTCCCAACAAGCAAAAAAGAACAAGAAAATATTTTTGGGTTTTCTCAAACTAGAGAGACACACGAAAAGAAAACAATAAAAAGAAATAAACTAGCATGGATGATCCAGTGGCAAAGTGTGAACCCCGACGAACAAAGTGAAAGCATAAGCAAGAATGTAAAGTCGGTGAGAAACAGGTACTCCCCCAAGCTTAGGCTTTTGGCCTAAGTTGGTCTACTCCCATGGATGGTCCAGGCGATATCCGAAATCATAATGGGGGTTGTACGGGAGCGCTGCAGCCACTGTTTGATTAGCTGCCTCTCAGAGACGAGCAACCTTTGCCTCCCTCTCATACTCCTCCGCCTCTCCTCTGGTTATGTAATATCTCCGTTTTACCTGAAAGTCAAAGAAGGCAGGAGCAGGAAGGGTAATATGGAAAACACGCTGCTGGTTAAATATTAAACAGTATAGGAGGGATTCATCATCCCTCTCAAGGAACTGGTAGCGTGTCAAAGAGACGCGGTCAAGGAAAGTTGTATGGAGCGGGGGATCTCCTTCGCGGATGGATACTCCAAGGAAATTCACTATGCGAGTGGCATAGATCACACCAAAGAAATCCCCTTCATTAGCATTATTATTCAGCCTCCTTGCTATTATAGCTCCCATGTTGAAACTTCTATCACCCGTTACTGCGCTCTTAAGAATACTAAGGTCTGGTGCACACAGATGACGATGATCAACCTTGCCATTAATGCACCTGCCTATGAAGAGGGCAAAGTAATGCAAGGCAGGAAAAAGAATGCTCCCCATGGTAGCCTGCGTAATATGTCTAGTTTCTCCAATAGTTATACTAGAGGAAATATCTCTAACCGAAGATTTAGGAGGACCATTAAGACTACCCCAAATAGTTACCTTGCAAATTCTATTGAAATCCCCTAAATCCATGCTATACGATTTGTCATAGAGATCAAACAGTACAAATGTATCATGGCCAACTCAAAATTTGAATCTACGAACAAAACAGGTAGTGAGCGTAACATACTGTTCACATTTATCGGGGATGAATTCTTCGAGTCCGACATTGTGAACAAGTGTATCAAACTCATCTTTGAAACCTGCCTCAATCATGAATTCATCAGAAGGCCATTCACATGGTTGTACCGGTGCGTTCCTCGGTTGGTAAGGATCGGGCTCCCGAATCGCAAGACGGGTACCTTCCCTGCTTGGGGAACCACCATGATAGTTTCTCCTGCACATCTTTCTTTTCTGAAATTTTCAAAGACCCAAAGGAAAAGTGCACAAGGCTCAACTAAACTCGTAGCAACTACTCCCACAAGTGCCTAGAGGCCATATTACGCATCAAAACTACTTGGGACCAGCTAAAATTAGCATGCAAAGCTCAAGAACATGGTCACCAAGGCAGCAAAAATAGCGAAGTATAAGGCACTAGAGCAAAAACTAATTGGACCAATGGAGGAGTCACTTACCAAGGAGTAATCTCCCAAAACAGTTCAGAGAATGGTGCTTTGAGCAAGGAGATCGAAAATCCCAGCAAGAGGAGCAAGAACACGGGTTTGAGCTGCGAAATCAATTTTTCTGGAGGTAGGAGAAGTGGATGAGAGCTAGAATGAGTGTAGGGGGTGAATGTGGGCCCCACAAGCCTGCCAGGCCCAGCCAGGGGGGTGGCCAGGCCTCTAGGGCTTGTGACCACTTGCGCATCCCCCGGACTAGCTATTCGTCTCAGTATTTTTCAAAAATTCCAAAAAAAGCATACTTGATTTTCAGGACGTTTGGAGAACTTTTATTTTCGGGATATTTTTCTATGGGACGCTAAGACAGAAAACAGGGAAAACTAAACTAAACCTATCATTTTTCTTCTAAGGAACCGAAGGTGAAAGCTTGGAACAGAGGTTTGTGACTCCTCGATTCATCCATCTCATGGTCATCGAAAGAAATCCGTCAATGAGGTTGATCAAGTCTCCTCGACAAACCTTTTCGAATCGCAAAACAGAACGGAGAATTTTCGAATAGTCACTAGGTCACCTCAATGGGGACGTGTATCTCCCCAACAAGCAAATCATACTTCATCTTAACAGGAGAAATAGGGCATTCAAAGCTCCCAATAACAATCGATGAAGTTTTTTCGATAGCATTGATGCAATGTACTCGATATTGTTTCTTTGGAAAGTGTGTCGTATGCTCATTACCGTTGACATGGAAAGTGACATTGCCTTTGTTGCAATCTATAATAGCCCCTGCAGTGTTTAAAAAGGGTCTTCCGAGGATGACCGCAATGGCATCGTCCTCGGGAATATCCAGAATAACAAAGTCTGTTAAATAGTGATGTTGGCAACCACAACAGGCACATCCTCGCAAATGCCGATAGGGAAAGCAGTTGATTTGTCGGCCATTTGCAGAGAGATTTCAGTGGGTGTCAACTTATCCAGTTCAAGTCTACGATAAAGAGACAGAGGCATAACACTAACACCGGCTCCAAGGTCGCATAAAGCAGTTCTAACTTAGTTGCCTTTAATGGAGCAAGGTATGGTGGCCACACCGGGATCACCTAGTTTCTTAGGAGTTCCACCCTTGAAAGTGTAATTAGCAAGCATGGTGGAAATCTCAACCTCAGGTATCCTCCTCTTATTAGTCACAGTATCCTTCATGTACTTAGCATACGGAGACATTTTGACCATATCTGTCAAACGCATTTGCAGAAAGACAGGTCTAATCATTTGAACGAATCTCTCAAAATCCTCATCATCCTTTTTCTTGGATGGTTTGGCAAGAAAGGGCATGGGTTTCTGAACCTATGGTTCCCTTTCTTTACCATGCTTCCTAGCAACAAAGTCATTCTTATCGTATCTTCTATTCTTAGGCTGTGGGTTATCAAGATCAACAGGTTCAATCTCCACATCCTTATCATTGCTAGGTTGAGCATCAACATGAACATCACAATTGATATTATCATTAGGCTCATGTTCATCACCAGATTGTGTTTCGGCAACAGAGACAGAGATATTGTTTGGGTTCTCAGGTGTATCAGCATCTGGGTTGGTAGCGTGCAGGTTCCTATCATCTTTCTTCTTCTTTCTAGGATGACTAGGTGCATCAGTGCTAACTCCTTGAGAATCTTGTTCAATTCTCTTTGGATGACCCTCAGGATACAAAGGTTCCTGGGTCATTCTACCGCCTCTAGTGACGACTCTGACAGAATTGTCATTCAACTCATTGAGCAAGTCATTCTGAGCTTTAAGTACTTGTTCTACCTGAGTAGTAACCATATAGGCATGTTTACTCAGGACCTTAAGATCATTGACATTTCTGTCCACACAAGCACTTAAATGACTAAGCATACGAGCATTCGGTTCCAATTGTCTGCTAACGTAATAATTGAAACTCTATTGTTTGGCAACAAAGTTATCAAATTCATCCAGGCATACGCTAGCAGGTTTATCAAAAGGAATATCACTATCATCAAACCTACGCAGAGAATTTACTTCTACTACCTGTATCGGGTTATCAAGACCATGGATCTCTTCGATAGATGGTAGATTTTTGACATCTTCAGATTTAATGCCTTTCTCTCGCATAGATTTCTTAGCTTCTTGCATATCTTCAGGACTGAGGAATAGAATTCCTCTTTTCTTCGGAGTTGGCTTAGGAGGTGGTTCAGGAATAGTCCAAGCATTCTCATTGCACAAGATATTATTCAATAGGATATCAGCTTGTTCTATAGTTCGTTCCCTAAAAACACAACCGGCACAACTATCTAGGTGGTCTCTAGAAGCATCGGTAAGTCCATTATAGAATATATCAAGTATTTCATTCTTCTCAAGAGGGTGATCACGCAAAGCATTCAGTAGTTGGACGAGCCTCCCCCAGGCTTATGGGAGACTCTCTTCTCCAGCTTGAGCAAAGTTGTATATTTCCTGCAAGCCAGCTTGCTTCTTATGGGCAGGGAAATATTTTTCAGACAAGTAGTAGACCATATCCTGGGGGCTACGCACACGACCAGGAGCAAGAGAAGTGAACCAAGTCTTAGCATCATCCTTTAGCGAGAAAGGAAATAGCTTGAGGATATAGCAGTGGCAGATCTTTTCCTCACTAGTGAATAGGGTGGCTATATCGTGCAGTTTGGTAAGATGGGCTACAGCCGTTTCAGACTCATAACCGTAAAAAGGATCAGATTCGACCAGAGTGATTAACTCAGCGTCGACAGAGAATTCATAATCCTTATCGGTCACAAAGATAGGCAAAGTAGCAAACTTCGCTTCATATTTCATCCTAGCGTTCACAGATTTTTCTTTGCACTTGAGCAGTAATTTCTCAACATCACAGCTATCCTTACACGCAAGAAAATCCTCAGCTATATCTCCCTCCATAACATAACGCTCAGGCATAACAGGCAATTCAGGCATAATAACAGGTTCTACTTCAATAGTATCAGCAGTTTCAGAAGTGTCATCACATCTAGCAGCAACTCTAGCAATTTGTGCATCAAGAAATGCACCTAGTGGCAGAGCAGTATCAAGCATAGCATTATCAGGCAAAGCAGTATCAAGCATAGCATCATCATAAGCATCATGGGAAGCAGAACTAGCATCAACATGCACACGTGACATATCAAGATTTCTAGCAGGAGGTGACGTCGCAAACTTACTCATAACCGAAGGTGAATCAAGTGCAGAGCTAGATGGCAGTTCCTTACCTGTCCTCGTAGTGGAGGGCAAGACTTTAGTTCTTGGATCTATCAGATTCCTCATAGTGACTAGCAGACGCAAATCCCAATTGACTCAGGGAATATAGCTGTGCCTCCTCGGCAACAGCGCCAGAAAAAGGTCTTGATAACCCACAAGTATAGGGGATCGCAACAGTTTTCGAGGGTAGAGTATTCAACCCAAATTTATTGATTCTACTCAAGGGGAAGCGAAAGAATGTTCTCAAGTATTAGCAGTTTAGTTGTCAATTCAACCACACCTGAAAGATTTAGTGTCTACAGCAAAGTATCAGTAGCAAGGTAGTATGATAGCAGCAGTAGCAACAGTAACCAGTAGTAGCAAAGTAACAACAATAGCAACAGAGTAACAGCAGCAACAGTGATAGCAGTAGGGGCAAAGTAACGTAGCAAGGACCAGTAGGAAAAAGTCGTAGGCATTGGATTGGTGATGGATGATTATGCTGGATGTGATTCATCATGTAACAAGTATAACACGGAGAGATATGTAACTAGCTCCAATTCGTCAATCTAATGTAGGCATGTATTCCGTATGTAGTCATACGTGCTTAGGGAAAAGAACTTGCATGACATCTATTGTCCATCCCTCCCATGGCAGCGGGGTCCTAATGGAAACTACGGGATATTAAGGTTCTCCTTTTAATAAAGAACCGGACCAACGCATTAACACTTGGTGAATACATGAACTCCTCATACTATGGTCATCTCCGGGAGTGGTTCCGGCTATTGTCACTCCAGGGTTGCAGGGTCATAACACATAGTAGGTGACTAGAACTTGCAAGATAGGATCTAAAACACACATATATATTGGCGACAACATAATAGGTTCAGATCTGAAATCATGGCACTCGGGCCCTAGTGAAAAGCATTAATCATGGCAAAGTAGTAGCAACATCAATCTCAGAACATAGTGGATACTAGGGATCAATCTCAGAACATAGTGGATACTAGGGATCAATCTCCGTCAAAACTAACTCGATTACATGATAGATCTCATCCAACTCATCACTGTCCAGCAAGCCTACGACGAGATTACTCACGAACGGTGAAGAGAATCATGGAATTGGCGATGAAGGAAGGTTGATGATGACGATGGCGACGATCTCCCCTCTCCGGAGCCCAAAACGGACTCCAGATCTGCCCTCTAGAGGAAGAACAGGAGGTGGTGGTGCCTCCGTATCGCAAAACGCGATGAACTCTTCTCCCTGAGTTTTTTCCGGTCGAAACAGGTTATATAGAGCTGGAATTGGGGGCGGCGGAGCTCCGAGGGGCTCACAAGCCTGCCAGGCCCGGCCAGGGGTGGCCGGGCCTGGTGGGCTTGGGAGCTCCTGGCTCCGTCCCTCCAATTGATTTTTGCGCCAGTATTTTTTATATATTCCACAAAAATTCCTCGTAGATTTCCAGGTCATTCCGAGAACTTTTATTTCTACGCAAAAACAACACCATGGCAATTCTCCTGAAAACAGCGCCAGTCCGGGTTAGTTCCATTCAAATTATGCAAATTAGAGTCCAAAACAAGGGCAAAAGAGTTCGGAAAATTAGATACGACGGAGACGTATCAATCACTAGTCTGCTCGTCCTCAAAAAAGAAGAACTGCGTTTCTATCTCCACTGCCGAAGGTGAGTACATTGTTGCTGGTTCATGCTCTGCCGAATTACTATGTTTGAAGCAAACCCTCAAGCACTACGGCATCACCATGAAGAATGTGCCTCTCTACTGCGACAATGAGAGTGCAAGCAAGATTGCATACAACTCAGTACAACATTCGAAGACTAAGCACATCCAGATTCGTCATCATTTTCTTCGGGGCCATGTCCTCAAGGGCAATATCCTCATCGACCATGTGAAGATTGACGATCAACTAGCAGATATCTTCACTAAGCCCTTGGATGAGAAAAGGTTTTGCAAGTTGCGGTGTGAGCTAAATATCTTAGAATCTTCAAATGTTTTTGTAAAAACATGCACACATCCTAACACTTATGCAAAATTGATGACTTAGATGTGCAACACACGGCGAATCGATTTTCTTCAACCAATGAAGAATATCACTCGTAGTGTGAGGAAATTAACAAAGAAATTGATTCCCAGGTCCCTACGACAATTGTACGTGGCGCCTGAAATCAACATTCTTATATGGTGGGTGACGCCACCACCTACCTTGAAATTCCTTAAGTTGAATTTCTTCAAAGTTGATTTTCTTCAAAGTTGTTGTTCTTCAAAGTTGATTTCCTTCAAACTTGTTTTTCTTCAAAGCTGAAATTCACCAACATGACACTTTGTCACAAAATCCTCAAGTTAGACAAAATCTTCAAAAACCTTGATGGTTTTCATTAGCCTAGATAGATATATAGACTGTGATTTCAAAGTCCTCACCAACATTCACTTATAGCTAATTCTTGAACTTGATATTTCATCTAAGTGATTGTGATCGGACCCTACTCCCCTCTATGCTATACTCACCCAGTCTATTCAATTCTTCATATGCGTTCTACTTGAAACTTTGTTCAAAATCCTCACTGCGTCCTTGTCAGCTGATGATTTTGTAACAAAATCCTCAAATCCTCAAAGATGATTTTTATATTGTTACACAGTAACTGAACCCCACTTCCCACGATCAAATAAGCACGATCTACACCGCTTTAAATGGTTGCTACAAGTGTGCTGCGGAGATGAAAGGGTAGGGGTAGTTCGGACCGAAAGAATCGGCCGGACAGTTTTCACGTGAACTATAAATATGTCCTTACCCCCTCCGGTCAAAACTCGTCGTTCTCTCTCTCGACCTCCTCTCCGCTACAGCAAAGACCTAGTGCCACTGCTAGAAGCTTCGTCACCGGCGAGGAACAACTTCACTGCCTCGACCTCTCCGCCGCCGAAATCACGCCGGAACCGGAACGTCTTCGTCCGCCGCCGCCGTAGCTGTCCTCTGTCGCCAAGTAAGGGCGCAGTGGACTCGCACCGAAGATCATCTACACCTACTTCTTCTGTTCTTCGTGCATGCTATATAGGGTAAATAAAATTCTATTTTTACCGTCCCTTTCAATCTACTATTTTACCTTAGATTTGTGGAATCTGTTTTTCCTTAGTGTCTATCAATCTCTATTCCTCAAACACTGCATATTCCTCAAACTATTGATGAATTTCACTAAGCAACTAAAAGTATTCACAAGATTCCTCAATTGTGCAAATTTTTGAATCTGTAGAACTCTGGAACCCAAGATCAGAGTGCTTAGACAAATTCCTCAACCCACTGGTCAAATTCCTCAACTTCAAAATTTCCAATTTCTTCAAATCTGAGAAGGCATACGACCTCTCCAAATTCCTCGCAACTATACTCTATTCACAGGTACAAAAATGTCAGCCGGTGAATCTCTAGGTTCTCATCAACTTAACTCATTTGCAGCGTTTCTTGAAGAAAATCTGCCAGTGTCATCAGAATCCTCAAGAGTTCAATTTCATTAGCAAAAGCCTCAGCTGAAGAAAATGGAAGATGGCAGGAAGCAAAAGGGTGGCAAGAAGCTCGAACAAAACACTGCCATTGATATCCGTGAGGATATATACTTGGAATACTGCACACCAGATGAGCAAGAAACAATGCCCAAGAGAAAAATAAAGCTCGAAAAGATAGAACGCCGATGGGCTAAGGAGTGGAAGGAATAATAATTCGTCACTCCAAAGTACGCTAAAAAATTCGCTCTTAAGCCACCAGGCAAAAGGCCTCCTCTCGAGGATCATCAAAATGCCCATCCTTCAAGCCTCAAGACGATTGATGATTATCCTGAGGAAAAAACCAAACACTTGTCAAAGCTTCGGAAACAAGCACAAGCTGTTGTGAGGAAATTTAAAGAAGAATTTGCTGCTGCTGCTGCCGCAGCCACCTCCTCAGCTGTTGAAACTTCTGGCACGTCCATTCCTCAAGTGAAGCCTGTGCCACAGAAATTAAAGGCCTCAAAGCCTTAGGAGAAATTGCTTCAGAAGGCTGCACCTGCATCTGTGCCAAAACCCTCACCAACAACACTGGCTTCAAAGCCTGACCACAAGCCTATCATGAAGCAAATGCCTACTGTCTCCAGCTCCTCTGTTCCTTCTACAACAAGCTCGGAGCCAAAGTCTTCACCAACACCAATGAAGACTAAGATGACTGCTGGAAGAGGAACCAGACCCAGCTCAAGCAAAGTCATCAAAGTCCGTTCTTCATCAGAAGGAAGTGATGTATATGATGATCATACACTGCAAGAAATCATCAGGAACAAGCAGGACCGGGTTGCTCAAGCTTCAGGCAGCGCCATTCCTCTGGCCATGGAGCCAAAAGTCATGTTGGACTACACCAATGTTTGGTATGATGACCCCAACACACCCATTGATGACTTGAAGCTTCCCCCAGGCATCAGCCATATGGTGGCCACATTCATCAACGAGGCCCAGTGGAAGGAGATGCAAGCCAAACAAGCAAAGGCTGCAAAGCTGAAGAAGGAGAAATTCCTCACACAAAATCTCCTCAGCCTGACGCCCGATGCTCTTGTGTCAACCTAGGCAGAACTGAAGACTTTGACAGACAAGTATACCAAGCTATCTGATCGTCAAAGTCTCAATAACAATTTCATTAAGGTTTCAACCAGCGCAGTTGATGATTACAACAAAAAGGCTGCCCCTCCAGCAAAACCACAACAACCTGAGGTAGAGGAAGAACAAGCAACCCCTGTTGAGGAAATGCCTCAAGAAAGCCGTGCTGATGCACCGGCTATTGAGGAGATAGCTAAGGATGTTCCAGCTGATGCATCTAAGCCAGCTAATGAATCTGCTCCAGCTAAAGAAAATGCTTCAGCTGAGGAAACTGCCAGGACGGATACGCTCCGCCTCCTGAAGAGAAAATACCTTCACCAAAATCCTCAAAGGTGAATAAAATCACTCCGTCTGCATCACACGTGAAGAAAACTAGGGCTGCAGAAAAAGAAGCTAAGAAAAGAAAAGCTTCTTCAACATCAGAATCAACAGAGGCCAAGCGCCTCAAATCTCTTGATGAAAATGCTCCTTTGGATGTTGTGCGTCTCAAGATTGCTCCATTCTATGCCATGATTCTCTTCGAGAGTGAAGATAAGGAGCATCTGACTGATGAGGAAATGAAGACTGCCGAGTCTGAGGAATGCACTGATGAGGAAATTCAAATTAATGACAGTCCTCAGACATTCATTCCTCCTGAAGAACCTGCTCAAGGATCAGCTGCAACAGCTGGAGAATTGGGCTCCTCCTCCAAGAAAATTCCTCAAGCTGAGAAAAACCAAGGAGAAGATCCTCAGCCCGAAGATAATCCAAATCCTGAGCAAAACCCTCAACCTGAGGCTCAGCATGAAGAGATTCCTCATCCTGAGAAAAACCCTCAACTAGAGGCTCAGGCTGAAGAAAATCCTCACCCGGAGCAAAATCCTCAACCTGAGGCACAGGCTGATGAAATTCCTAATCCTGAGGACCATACTGAAGAAAATGCCCCTGCGCCAAATACAGAAACTGCTATTGTGGTTGTCAATCCTGAGACTGCCATGATCATCTCTCCTCAAGGGAAGCAGCAAAATCTTCAGCCTATGCAGCATCAGCCCTTTTCCAAGAGGCCAAAGTTTCAGAAGGAAGCGTTCTATGAAGAAGCATGTATTTCATTGGAGAAAATCCTTATGAAAAGCCTCGCATCAGGCACATGAAATTTGGACAAGGACTCAGCACAGGCATATTCCTCATGTTGAGCTTGGAGAAATTCCTTGCTTTGCGCCAGTCCTCAACGTTCTTCATGAAGCAGGACTGTTACCACTTTGCACTGATATCTGCGACTGGAACAGCGACATCGTTCTTCAATTCTATGCAACTTTTCACATCTCTGGAGATCCAACAGATATCAACACTTGGGTGCTGGATTGGATGATGCATCACACACACTTCAAGGCCCCTGCAAATGAGCTACTGAGAGTACTTCCTGTGTCAATTCCTTCAGAACATGTCGTGAAGATTTATGATGAACCGGACTGCCCAATAAGCTGATGGAAGTCCTCATGAAGCATTTGGCCAAGGATCAACCACCAAGAATGACTTTCCTGGTCCAAGATCTGAAGTATGAACCCAGGATTGTCTACAGGATTCTGTGCAGTGTCCTTGATCCAATCGAGGGTCATGATGATGAAGAAGATGTTGTAGGCATCATGAAGAATATCCTTCTCAACATCATCCATGGCATCCGCATAAACCTTCACGATATCTTCTTGAGGACTCTAGCTGAAAATGCTATGTCACCTTTTGACCTAAAGATTTACGCTCCATGGATCATGAGATTCATCAGATGCAGGTCAGGCATCAACTATCATGCTAATTTCAATAATCACATTGGATATATGCCCCCAATCAGAGTCAACAAGAAGACTTTTGAGCCAGTTGAAGGAAAAGGCAAGTCTGTGATCGATGAAGGAAGTCAGCCCCTTGATGTCCAGTTTCATGAACCAGATGCATATTCTTCATGGGATGATACTGAAACACAGCCGCCCAGCCCAGTTGCCCCACAGGTGATGAATAACAGAGAGCTACTCCTCAGTCTTCATCAGAAGGTCGATCGCAATCACAAGTGGGACAAACGCCAATTCAGTGCCATTGTGAAAACCCTCAATGAGACTCAGAATGCAGTGAAGATTAACAATCACTACCTTCATGAGGTTTTTGATCACATTTGGGCCACACTGGCTCATTTGAAGACTCCAGCAGAACTTGAATAATTGGAGTTTACACAGGACATTGACTAGTTATGGCCAGCAAAGAAGAAATTCAGGCCTATTCCAGTTCCAGACCTTGAGGACAGCTCTTTTTCTTCATTCTGCACTTCAGAACCTGATGAAGACCAAGAAGACACTACCACTGGTCCAAGGAGGAAGCCTGCTCCCAAGAATCCTCACTCATCTTCCTCAACTGCCAAGAAGTGATAGTCTTCACGGGGCGTTAGTCCTCAGTTTTGTCCCTTTTCTTCACTTGATAACAAAGGGGGGGATCTGAGAGTTAGTCTTCACGAGGGATTTATTTTGGGGCCTATGAACTTTGTTAAGTTACAAACTCTTGGTTCTTCTAAAGTGATTTATGTAATGAGTTCTAACTTAAGCCCGGTGGTACTCTGACGCTTTTGAACGTTTTTCTTCGCATGCTTATTCCTCAAAATATTAATGCATGCATGCTGAAATTCGTCAGATACCATTTCTCATCATGCATTTTTAAATTCTTCATATTGTATGTCAAATATATGCATGATTTACAAGACTCAGGGAGAGATCTCCATGATATAAATCATCAATGTGCATTTGCTGTGAAAAGAAAAATCCTCAAGATATGCACATCTTGAGGGGGAGTCTCTCTGTATCTTGATTTCAAATTCCTCAAATGAGTATTTAGACTTCATATTTTTATCCCCGTTGAAGACTTAACCTAATTGTCATCAACCACCAAAAAGGGGGAGATTATAAGCGCATCTAGTGCCCTTATTGATTTTGGTGGTTTGAAGACTTATAGGTTAAGTATCCAATGTGTTCATGAGTGTACACATGATCTATAAGTCGCTGAGGAGTTTGAAATATTCGATGAATTGACCCCTAAAAATGTATATCTTCAGCTGAAGAAATTGGTCTTCTGTTGAAGAATTGAATCGCGAAGCAATTGCAATGAAATTGATATTCCTCATGAAGATATTGAAGATGAGGAATTCGGTGTGTCCTGAAGAAAACCAATCTGAAGACTTTGAAGCATGAATATTTATTCTTTTTGTTTTATTTTCTTCACTCTTGAGTCATAGGAACACTGTGCTGTTAAAGGGGGTCGAGGTAACACTTTGGAATGAATTTCCTCATGATGCTCAACCCAAGCCTAATCCTACCAAAAGCCTCATGTGAGGAATATGGGTGACATCAGGACTCTCACAGTTGAGGGTCCCGACCGTTACCGCAATTCGCGTCACATCAATGATCTTATCCACACCAACGGTCATATTATTTAAGTGTATTAATGTCAAATCATGTCGGGATGCTCTCAGGCTATAAATAGCCGCCCCCCACAACCATATTAGCTGGTTGGCTGTTCCGTTAGAAACTGACACTTGTCATAAGAGCAACCCAAATTCCTCAGAGTCTTCGAGAGTAAATCATTAGTGAGGAAATACCCCAAACACCAAACCAAAAACCAAAAACCAAGTGATTGAGCATCACAGAAGTTGTTCCTGTGTGGGACTGAAGCCTTTTACCTTTGAGGATTGTGCATCCTCCAAACGGTTAGGCGTCATGGTTTAGAGCAATCCAGCAGTCCATTGTGGATTGCCGGGTGACCAAGATTGTGAAGGTTTGGAAGTCTGCCCTGAAGACTTACCACGAGTGCTGGGAGAGGACTGTGTGTTCTTAGCTCAAGGAGAATACGATAGGGACTGTGTGTACCGGGATTGTGTGTCTTTTAGTTTCAATACCAAGCCGCTCCAAACCAGATGTAGAACTATCAGAACAGTTGGAACTGGGTCATCAACCATTGTCTTCACTGTCAAACGGGTTCTGTTTCTTCAACTCTCTCAATTCCTCATATTGTATGTTGATGATTTTCATTGTCACTGTTTGAAGAATTTTCTGAAGACTTTCTCTAAAATTCCTCAACCCCAAATTCTTCAGCGAGTTAATCCTCACCTGATTTCTCTGTGCCTGCATGCTGTGCAAACTACTTTTCATATTCTTCACCTTGAAAACTGCTATAGCGATACTTTGCATCCCTCATCCTTTGCTGTTTACGCTACAAGTTAGTCATAAGTGAGGAATTTCCTCAAAAGGAATTTCCTGAGTGATGAAAATCTAAAAATCTCCTATTCACCCCCTCTAGTCGATATAACGCACTTTGAACCGGCAAGTCTCCATTCGGGGTGGTCTACGGCTTCAACCAATTGTCCCCATCGGATAGACTTCCGCTGCCACTCCAAGAGCGTGTCAGCATAGACAAAAGTGAAAGGGAAATATATATCAAGAAGATGCATGAAGACACAAGGTGCACCATTGAATGTCAAGTGGAATGTGTTACCACCAAGAACAACATCAACAAGAACCCCATGGTGTTCAAGACTCGTGATCTTCTGTGACTACACCTTCGCAAGGATCAATTCACCGTCGAGTGCAAATCTGAGCTATTGAATCACGTTGATGGACCTTTTGTGGTGTTGGGACGCTACAACGACAATGCCTACAGGATAATTATTCCATGATACAAGTACAATGTGAGCAACACCTTCAACATCAAGGGCCTATCTCCTTTCCATGGGGACGAAGATCTCGAGTCGGGGATGAATCTTTCCCGAGGGGGAGATGATGTGGAGCATACCATGGTCATACACTTGGAACCATCACCAACACCTCAAGATCCAAGTGATCCTATGACAATAGCACATGCACGTGCCATTGAAACTGATGTGACATCTCTCATTAGTGACTCTCCATTTGGTACTCTCTGGACTTGGCTGCTACCTCGAGCGGAAACCCTATCATGCTTAGGTACCATGAGGATGACTTAGAACACGCTCGGAGTGAAGACGAAGCCACCAGGAAGATGGGCATGAAGACGGATGAAGAAGAGCACCGACGGAAGGATGCAAGACCTTCCAACGGCCATACATCCGGCCTAGGGCCAGACATCCGGCTCTTGAAGCCCCAGCCAACGCCAAGGCATGGTCGGCCCATCTACAGTCACTGGACATTCGGCCTGGCCATGGACATCCGGTCACGTCCCGAAAATCCGACGTCGCCTGAGAAATCCGACAAGGAGATACTTGAAGCGGAAGCGGACATCCGGACGAAGCGTGAACATCCAGCGACTCCCGAAGCCCCAAACATCCGCCCTTCTTGAAGCCTCAAACTTCTGGCCTCCTTCTTGAACATCTTTCCCCTGCGTGGCCAGATGTATCCCTTATTTCCTTGCCCGACTCGTCTTAGACTATAAATACACATTTCCCTCCTCCATCTAGAGGTAGCAATGGTTTAGCTCATAGACTAGTTGAGCATTTCTCCTTCCGCTTCCTTCTCCCATGGATTTGAATACCTACATGTGAGAAGATCCTAGTGGATGCCAACTCCCCTCTCTAGGAAAGATCCTCTGAGGTATCAAGGCCGCTTCTCTAGATAGGGAAGACCCTCTATTACTTTATCCTTTGTTGAACTTGGATCGATGTATCTCATGTGTTTTCTACGGATCTAGCGAATGCGTGAGTAGGGACTATTCTTGAGAGTTGTTAATTTCTGTTTGGTTTTCTCCCTTTTCTCCTCCTTGTGTGAAAAGATCGACCACCCCGGGTTTGCCATGTATCACTTTTTCTATGGCTTTGCCATGTCATTGTGACCCATTGCTTGCATTTACCCATGATTCACCATTCTACTACTACTATGTGTATTTGCACGCTTGGTGGAGATCCTGATTGCTATTTCCGTGTTTACCTCGCCCGCTATGCTATTGCCGTGTTTACCTCGCCCGCTATGCTATTGCTGCTTCTTGTGTTGGGATCATCATGATGTTACATTCCTATTTACATATGAATCCCTACCAATACAATGATAATACTTTGCTCACATCTCGTTTTCATGATTGTGATATGTTATGTGTATTATGTATGCCACTATTTGCACACATGACATGATTTCCATGATTACATCTAGTATGTTGCATCTCCGTGCTAGTAGCTTACATGCCTTGCTTACTATGATCACTTGCTTTGGTGCATCACCCATGCTACACATTTCCTATATGAAGAAGAAGAGTCTGATGTAGTCTTGGTGACCCTAAAGAACTTGGTCAGGAATTTGCAATACTTGTGAGGAAATTCTAGAATTTCTCCACATGAGGTCAATTAGGAAAATATTCAAGAAGAGATATGAAGAAATCAGAATCTTTATCTGTGGACTACAAGAAAAGAACTTGTCACAAATGCAAGAAATCCGGAGATTACATTGCTGATTATCCTTGATGGGTAAAGGAATCAATGAAGAAAAAGCACAAAGATGATTGTTGTGATGCCTCGAAGAAAAAGAAGAAATCCTCAAAGTCTTCATCTTCAAAGTCCTCATCATAGAAGAAAAGCAATTACAGAAAGGCTCGGGCTCTTATTGGCAAGGAAATGGATTCCTAGGAAGAATCATAACAATGTGAAGCTGAGGACGGATCTAAGGAGGAGTCAGAGTCTGGTATGGCAAGCCTAGCTTTTGCCACCGCATTCGTTAGCAAGTCCATCTTCAATCTTGGAGAAAATGATTTTATCAACAACACTGGTGATTGCGATGATGACTCAGCCCGCACCTAAGTCTTCATGGAAAAAGGTGACAAGTTACACAATCATGCTTCCTCATCTGATTCAAGTGATGAACCTAAGTAACAAAATGCTATTGAAAAGCTTCAGAGACAGAATGCTATTGAAAATCTAGCTATCACAAACTTGCTAATATTGCCACTAAGTACCAGAATGCTATTGAAAAGCTTCAGATACTGCTAGACAAAAGTGATGACCCGTTGAACGAGGAAATGGATCACACACAAACTCTGACTGGAGACTTTCAAGGTCTTCAATCTAAGTTTGAAAGCCTTCAAAGTCGTCATGACACACTCTTAGCTGATCATTAGATACTTTCTTATGAATTTCGTCAAAGGAAGAAAGATCTTGAGAAACTAATAATGTCTCATGATGATCTTCAAAGAGAAAATGATTATTTGCTTTCATTCCACAATGTTTGAAATGCATCGACCGTGAATCTGCTAATTCTTCACCTGAAAGTTCAATTGTTTCTATTGGTGCCAATTATTCAACTATATGTGTGGTTATAAATTCCTCACTTGAGAAACCTACAAATGCAATTGAAAAAAATGCAGGATTGAAGGAATTGTGTGTGGCAGGCCTATACAAATGTCCCGAAGGGCATCAAACCCTTTGTGATGTGCTCAAAAAGCAGATTCCGAACATAAACACTAGGAAAGACGGTATTGCATTTGCTGATGGATCATACTGGAAACCTGAGGAGTATCCCAAAACCTCATGGCTTGCTGCAAAAGGACACCTTGTAGATCCATCTACATTATCTGGATTTACATGTGAATCTTCATATTCCTGTAATGAGTCACTTGACTCCAAGTATAAACTATTCAAAAATCAGAATGGTGAAGTATTTGCTAGATACGTTGGAACTAACTACAGGAATAGACCACCCTTGTGGAAGATCTGGATTCCCAAAAGTTTCTTGGAAAATATTCTGGTGAATGTCCTCATGACACCGCCTATGAAGAACAGGAACCCCAGTTCAGATTCCTCAAGTGGACCAAAGTCTTCACCACGATCAAATTCCTCATATGGTCAAAATTCTGCTCATACTCATGCAAATGCTTGTGTTATGCAGGGAAACTACAAGGGTCATGAATATGTGCATTATTCTTCAAATCATTGTGTTCATAAATCCTCAAAGAATTTCTCAGCATATGCATTCGAGTACACTAACCCTGGTGCTCTGAAATGAACTGCTTTAGCTTCAATGCCTAAATTTTCATATGGTGCTCCCAGAATGATGAACTCTTTGCCACCCCTTCAGATGTGGATGGTTAAAGAATTGAAGTAACCAGGTTAGGTCTCTAGAAAAACTTAATGTCTGTGAATTTGTTGGAGACCAGAGGAAATGCTTGAAAGGACACAAGCTAATCATGATGAAATGATAATCCTTTCACACGTCCTCATGTTATCTTAACTCTACACTTTTTGATGAAATTCAAGTCTAATGATTTCGATATAATATTGTTCACTCTGAAAGTTAGTAAGCTGTACTAATTCATCTGCAGGTTGATACCCCTAAAGCCACTAAGTGGGTTCTCGATAGTGGATGTACTAATCACATGACTCATGAGAAGAATCTATTGATGGACAGACACACTCTCGTGAAAAGCCTTGGAGGGTTGGTTATGTCATCGATGACTTGGTCATGTTGGTATGAGGAACTTGCACACTCTCGTGTAGAAGAAGTGTGGCATTGACATCGAGGGTGTCAAACTCCTCAAGGATCAGTTGTGTGGGGCCTCTGAGTTTGCAAAGATGACCACACACAAGCATCCCTCTAAGACTATCATGACCACCACTCATCCCTTTGAATTGCTTCACATGGACCTCTTTGTCCCTACTCATTGTGCCGCATCTCTAAATGGCTTTGTCATTGTTGATTATTATTCTCGTTACACTTGGGTGCATATTTTCTCTTACAAAACTGATGTGCAGGAAGTCTTTAGATGATTTTTCTCAAGGGCATCGATGAATTTCGGTGTCAAGGTCAAGCAAATCAGGAGTGATAATGGGACTTAGTTCAAAAACATTGGTCTTGATGATTATCTTGATGAACTTGGTATTACTCATGAGTTATCTTCCCCATATACTCCTAAGTAGAATGGCGTCATGGAGAAAGAATAGGACTCTTGTTGAGATGGCTTGCACTATGATTGAAGAATATCAGACTCCTCGCCGGTTCTGGCCTGAGGCAATCAACACTTCCTGCCACATCATCAACAGGGTATATCTTCACAAATTCCTCAAGAAGACATCATATGAACTACTCACGGACAAGAAACCCAATATAAATTATTACAAAGTCTTCGGTGCTAGATGATGGATGGAAAGGACTCGCACACCATGGGAACCCCGACTTACGATTCGAGATCACCGAATGAACGTGTACAATGATCCCAGAGATCAATGATGACTGAACAAACATATACTTAATAACACGAGTCTTACATCCATGATTAATGTCTCATACAAATAATGACCATTATGGTCAAGTCTTACATAGATAGGGCCATGAAGGCCAATCACACCAACTCAACTACTAGCGGAATTCTTGGTAGTAAACGTGAACCAGTGCCATCAGTCTTAACCAACATGCATTCTGACTTGGAAGGGACCTAGTTCGCGTGCCCGTCTCCGACGACGAATTCTTCTCCATATTCTGGTTCCTCCATGTCTGGTCAATAAAATAACAAGTGGCAAGCCAATGAGTACTTTTAATGTACTCGCAAACAGCCCGTGATGCGGATTATGCAATTGAGTGAAAATAGGAAGTATATTGCAGCCTTTGCGGAAAGCGGGTTTTATAGATGCATAACCATGGTCATGTATTTAGATAGTCATGCATCATTAAGTAAATAGTAATCATAAGAGCAGGTTTGAGATATCAACATGAATATTACGAGGACTGAACACCTCATGTTCATCATCCATGTCAAGTCACCAAACTTGACCAAGTAATCACTTTCTGATTTAATACCTTTATACACACGCACACTTGGTTTATGCGGAAACCACCATATGTAGTTTAAGCAGCACCGCCAACTGTCCTTGACCGTGGACACGGCTATTCGAATAGTTTTACACTCTGCAGAGGTTTTGCGCTGTACCCACGAGATCCGGGAAACTTCTGTGTCATCCACGACTTGCGGTATATAACATACCCGAGGTAAGTACGCAATCAATGCATTTCCCCTAACGATACTAGACAAAAAATCCAGTCGATTGGTTCCCAGCCCAGATTATGTATGTCTTACAAGCACCTACTCTAAACCGTATCATCCATGCAGGGACCAATGGTGTGTCCGGAACACGTAAAAACGACATAGTCGCCCTACCTGGCATGACCGTGTCATGAGAGTGACCATATCACTCCCGCCACTAGTAATGCGGGCTCTTTGCTAGCACTGACCAGAGTAATCAAGAAAGCCCTGTCCCATAGAAGGGTATCTTGGTCGCACACGTAAGGTTGGGACGGTCAACAAATCTTAATTCTAATCCCATTTCCAAAACCACTCAAGCAAAACCATTCCTGATACACCACATATTTCTCAAGTGGTCATCGAGCTCATCACCATCACCCGCAGCCATTAGTAGCACCTGACGGGGTTTTTGAAAAACCTTTGTAATCACCTTTGTGTTAGCACCACCATGCATATGCTCATCCTATGCATAGCACTACTATCTACTTGTCAACTTTTCATCAGCGTGACCCTCATAGATGGTAAGGTCATGCTCAAATGCAAGTCCTCCAGAGGAGCCATCGGTAACACCATACCGAGAGGTTACCGATTTATTCATGATCATATGCATCGGAATAAAGTAATCGGCATGGCATGCATAAAATATTTTCTTGGATACGGTCAAAGGGCTGCCTGCCTTGATCAGCTAGGTATCCGGGGTCTTCGAGGTCTTTGGGACCAAGTCCTTCATCAAACGTGTGACCTATCATCGTAATAGCAATAATATTAATAAGGACCACAACCAAAAACAAATATTTTTTAAGTCTTTTTAACAGAAGTTAAAAATACTTAAACTAGGTTTTAAAATAAACCTCTGCATAAAAGTTTTCATAAAAATTCCACAAATAGCACTGTTAAATACTACACAATTTTACAATAATTATGGTGGAAAAATATTTCAGTTTGGATAAGTAATTAATCATGTGTATTTATATTTAAAAACCAGAATAAAAATAAAGGAAAAGGTCCAGCTCACTGCCCTGTCTCGGCCAGCAGCTGGGCCGGCCCAGTTGGCCAACCGCCAGCCAGCCAGCCCAGGCGCACGCGCGCCGTCTGGTTCAAACCTGACACGCAGGCCCCTGCGGCCAGCGAAAAAGTGGAGAGAGGGGGAGAAAGAGGCCGCCGGCAGGTGGGGTCCTCCGATTGGGGTTGGGGTCGTCTTCTACCTCCACACAGAGGAGAGAGGCAGCTCACCAGCGGCAGCTCCTGGGTGCTCGAGGCTAGGTGAGCACGGGAATGGGCTCGTGGCACTTCCGCCTACCTGATGGGGGTCGAGGGGTTGACGAAGATGACCTGAGTCACCAGCGATGACGAAGCCGCGACGGAGACCTTTGGGGAAGGTGCTAGGAAAGGTGCTCTGAATGGGGAGAAGGACGTGGGAGTGGTGGAGATGGCTCGGGGGGTCTTTTGTGTCACAGGGGAAGTGAAAGGAGCTTGGGAGCGTGCATGTAGCCTGCAATTGACGGACACCCGACACGGTAGCGCCTCGGTGGATCTCGAGTACCGTGGCTATCTTAGCTCAAGGGTATGCTTGGGGTGGTCGATTGGAGAGGATAGGGATGTTCTGGTGGTGTGGAGGAGTGCGGGGGAGCCTTTATATAGGTGGGAGACGAGTCACCAAACGCTGGTGGTTGTGCTGCGGCGGCAGGAGAGGGAGAGAGAGCTCGAGCGCGAATCTGTGGTATTGCGGACACAGTTTAGGACCACATGACATCTTCAAGAGGAGCGGGGGCACCATGGTGTCACGTTGTGGGGACCCCGTCTAGCAAGTCAAGTTCGCCGTGCCCAGTGACCCCAAGGATCAATGTTCACTGAACACAGATACTGAATAATAGAGTCTTACATCCAAGTACCAAATTGTTACATCAAATGACCAGAATGTCGGGTTCAAGAGCAAGGCCTAAAGCCAAATAAAACGGATACATCGAGTAACGGAAACTCGTAAGGGCTAAGCGGTGGCCATGCCATCAAGCCTACACTGATAGGCATTCTGACTCGGAAGCGTCCTAGATCGCAGGTCCGTCTCCGACGGCGTACTCATCGCCAAACTCCGGTCCTTCCATGTCTGGTCAATAACATAACCAGTGGCAAGCCAATGAGTACTTTGAATGTACTCGCAAACAGCCCATGACATATATATGGTAATGAATAACAGTAACTGTTATCTCGAGTGGAATGCGATGTGGTGGTATGATCAAGTATGTGCAAGAAGTTAAAGAACTACTTGTGATTAACAGGTTACATATATTGTCATATCTGTCAAGGGTTGAACACACCGGGTTCACCCTACATGCCAAGTCACCGGACTTGTCATAATCTCAAGGTATTAATGAGGGCTAAACCATCCGGGTTTACCCTATATGACAAGTCACCGAACCTGATCATATTATTGTGATCATCATGATTATAACAACACTTTTTTAACACCACACACACACACACTTGGTTTATGCGGAAACTTAGGACGTAGTTTAAGCAGCACCACCCAACTGTCCTTGACCGTGGACACGGCTATTTGAATAGTTTACACTCTGCAGAGGTAGTACGCTGGACCCACGAGAAACGGAATACTTCCGTGTCATCCATGACTCGCGGTACATCACATATACCCGAGGTAAGTACCCGATCATCATCTTTCCCCTAACGATACTAGACAAAGAGATCCACTCGATTGGTACCCAGCCACATGTTGTACGTCTTACGAGCACCGACTCTGGACTGTAACAACCATGCAGGGACCAACGGTGTGCCTGGAACTCATAATAATGGCATAGTCGTCCTACCTGGCACGACCCCATCACGAGAGTGACACCGATCACTCCCACCACTAGTAATGTGGAACTTTACTAGCACCGACCAGAGTAATCAACAAAGCCCCGTCCCATAAAGGGGTATCGTGGTCGTACTGGGTAAGGTTGGGACGGTCGACACATCATAAATCTGATCCATTTCCGAAACCATACTCACACCAAAATCACCGGTGCATCACTTCACCAAAAGTGATCACCAACACATCGCCACCCTCGGGCATTAGTGGCACCCGACGGCGTTTTCATAAACTCTTTATTTAAATCAACATTATGCTCATGATAAAATGCTCTATCATTACTAGTTGTCAACATGATAATATCGTGATAAAATCATGACCCTCACGGGGTATGGTCAAGTTCAATGAAGTGATTCTACTCTACTAGCCAACATGACAGTAGCATGATCCTCGTAGATGGTAAGATCAAGCTCATCATGTTTGTGCTCCGAGGAGCCATGTGAATATCACTACTATAAGTGCAAGTGCTTCGAAGAAGCCTTCGGTACCATCACATCAATGATGAACCGGCATCGTGATCACATGCAACAGAAAATACTTGCTATTCTACCATGCATCATTTTATTTACTTAAGTCATGGCAAAAGGGCATGCTTGCCTTGGTCAGCTAGGTATTCGGGGTCTTCGAGGTCTTCCGCTCCGGATCCTCCGTCACTCGGTAACTCCACCGTCGATAAAGGAATAAATAAATACTAGCTCTCACTAAAGCAGATCACAAAGTGCTTTTAAAAATGTTGCAAGGCTTGAATAAATTCAGGATATTATTTTGAAAAATGATTCCTGTTGTTTTATTAGCTAAGCATATTTATTTAAAAGCAAACAGAAGCAAACAAGTGCTTTTTAATGTCATTTTGTTATACCAAACTAGTCTCTGTTATTGATAAATGTCAACTATTACAGAATCAAATACTACTCATTTTTAGAAAAATACTGGTGGAAGAATTATATTTTTCTACTAGCTAAATCTTTTTATAAAAATCATTTAGTTTGCTGGATCAAAACAAAAGAAAAAGGCCAGGGGAAACAGATCCAGCCGGCCCAGGCTGCAGGCCTGGCCTCCAGGCGCGCGCGGGCCAGGTTCAAACCTGACCTGCGGGCCCTTGGGGTCAGCGTCAGCGGCTGCGCGCACTGGCTGCCCAGGACACCGACAGGTGGGCTCCACCTGTCGGGTCCTTCTCCTACCTCCGGCCAGAGAGGTGGAGATGGACGCTGGTGAGGCTGTCGTTGTCCTCAGGCCTAGCTAGGAACGGGAACAGGTTCCTCGTGCCTCTGCCTACCTGCTCATGGTCGGGGTCTGGGTCGCCGGCGACGAGGTGCTCGTGGCGGAAGGGTTTCGGGTTCGTGTTGAACTAGGGGCTAGGGGTATGGATTTGCTCGGGAGAGTTAGGGGAAACGTTCCTGGTGTCGAGGGGAGTGTAATGAGAGGTCGGGCAGCGCAGGAGCCGACGTGTAGCCGGAGATCGACCGGAGCTCCGAGACGGAGGGGCCTTGGTGGATCTCGAGCACCAGGGCTCTGCGAGCTCGATTGGGCGGATAGGGAGTGTCTACTGGTTGTGCTGAAGCTGCTTGGAGGGTGCTGGAGTGCCGGGGGGGGTCTATTTATAGGCCAGCGACGGTGACCCGACTCGGGCACGCCGGTGACTCACCATGGCACGCGTGCAAGCACAGTGAGGTGTTGGCCACGAAACCACGGGTTAGGGACGTGGTTTAGGGCCTCCTGGTGCAACGGCCGCACAGGAAAAGCGAGTGGGGACGAGCTGCAGCGACCGTGCATGCTCGGCCGCGTCGGGCGCGCAAGGGCACGCGTCGCCTAAGCTCTTGCGCGAGGTGGAGAGGGTCCCTGGGGTAGCTTTGCACTGAATGGTTGTCGGGGGAGCGCTTGGACATAACTGGGGAGGCTGGGACCGGCCGGAGCGTCGGCCCCTTGTGTGTGGCTCTCTGTAGCGCGCCCAGAGCGCAGTTTTGGCATGCCACGGCATACTGGCTCGCTCTGGGGCACTTGGGACGTGTCCTCCATGTCCTGAGTGTTGCTGGGAGTGTGCCTAGCCGTTGTGGTTTAGTGGGAGCTCGAGCTGGTCAACGGAGAAAGGAACACTAGTGTTGCCAGTACTGCCCTGCATCTCAAATTGGAGTTCTTGTCACTTGTGCTTGGAGTTGGGGAGGGGCTGGTTGACTGGGTGTTCAGGGTGTTCTGGTGCTCTAACCCACCAAGTTTGGGGCCTTGACATTGGGTAAAACAGTGGCTAGGAAGGTTTTTGCCTTCCTGTCAGTAGGTGTTCGACGGTGACTTGGGGTGCTTGCACTCCACCACTGTAAATGCAACTTAACAGGTTTGGTCTTGGGGTAAAAACATGGGGTTCCACCAAATTTGAGCTCCATTGAACAAGTTTGGCTTTGCAAACTTGAAATTGTCTCAAGGTGACCAGTACTGTCCTTTGCAAAGGAAGTGTGGTCAAACAGAGTCTCACAAATCCCATTTTTGGTGTGGAGTCCTTATTTGGGGTGTTAAACACCTCTGAAAAGTTTCAGCTCCATTGGACAAACTTAGCAATGTAGAGTTGTTCCAACTCTACTCTGGACAGAGAGGGTTTTGGGCTCGCTAAGTGCACTTCCCCACCTTGGATCAAGGTGAGATTTTAGGTGAGCACCTAATATGGTTTGGGAGGGCTCGTGTAATTTTATGGGAATTTACTGAGATAATTTCCTTTGTAAACATCTCAAAAAGCTAAAACAGACAGAAATGGTTTTCAGGGGTTTACTCAAATATTATTAATATAAAATAGGGTTGAAAATCTTATGCATGGAAAATATATGTCCTTCTGAGCTTCCATGAATTTACTCAGAATTTTCTAAGGCAAGAAAGTAATTTTCCATGTGGAAATATCATTACTGGCCTTAGAAATAGACATAGATATAAAATAGGAAAATAATAATTTAAATCACCAAATAATGTTTTTAATGAATGAAAATTAGGATCAGATCACCAACTTTGGTTGGAAGTGCCACTTGGCTTCATGAGCTAGTAGTGTATCCCAACATGATGAAGGTGATCTTGATGTAAAGGAAAAAGGGTTTTTGATGAGAGCAAAACAATAAGTTTTTCATGGGTTTGAGTCATCAAACAAGCAAGCATACACTCAAACAAGGGCAGACATTGCACTCACAACATTATTTGAAAAAGTTTTAACAAGCTCTGATTTTTGCAACACAGAAAACTTGGGGTGAAAAACAGGGTGTGACAGACCTATCCCCCTTACAAGAATCTCGTCCCCGAGATTCCTAAGCTAAGCGTTAAACAGCTCGGGAAATTCTGATCGGAGATAGTCATCACGATCCCACGTGGCTTCTGCTTCGGTATGGTTGCTCCACTGAACCTGGAAAAACTTGATGGTGCGGCTTCTGGTGCAACGCTCTGCTTCGTCCAAAATGCGGATCGGTCTCTCGCGGTAGGTAAGGTCCGTTTGAAGGTCAATAGCTTGATGATCAATGTCCTTGTAAAGATCGGGATGGTTCGGCACTTGCAAACACTTCCTGAGCTGTGACACGTGGAACACGTTGTGCACACCCGAAAGTTCAGGAGGTAGCTCCAACTGATAAGCTACTTCCCCGCGCCTTGCCGTGATCTTGAAGGGTCCAATGAACCTTGTAGCTAGCTTCCCCTTGACATGGAAACGCTTGGTCCCCTTGAGAGGCGTGACTCGCAAGTACACTTGGTCTCCGGGAACAAACTCCATGTTTCTGCGGCGAGGGTCCGCATAGCTCTTCTGCCTTGACTTAGCTGCCTCCAAGTTCTCTCGGACAAGTTGAACCTTGTCCCCTGCTTCCTGCAGTGCTTCTGGTCTGAAAACTAGCCCTTCACCGGTTTCGGACCAATTGAGCGGGGTGCGGCATTTCCGCCCATATAATGCTTCGAATGGGGCCATTTGAAGACTGGACTGGTAGCTTTTGTTGTAAGAGAACTCAGCAAATGGTAGGCAGTCTTCCCACTTGGCACCATGGGCCAAAACACAAGCGCGGAGCATGTCCTCAAGTATCTGATTTACCCTCTCGGTCTGTCCGCCCGTCTGCGGGTGGAAAGCCGTACTGAAGGAGAGTTTGGTTCCGAGAGCTTCTTGAAACTTCTTCCAGAATCTTGAGGTGAACTGCGTGCCACGGTCGGACACAATCTCTTTGGGGACTCCATGGAGACTCACCACTCGATGAATGTACAGACTGGCCAGCTGGCTGCCATCGTAAGTGGTGTTAACGGGGATGAAATGGGCCACCTTGGTCAAATGATGAACTATGACCCAAATGGAGTTATGACCCTTATTCGACCGGGGCAACCCGGTGATGAAGTCCATGCCGACTATATCCCACTTCCATTCTGGCACTTGAAGAGGTTGTAGCAATCCAGTGGGTCGCTGGTGTTCAGCCTTGACTCGCTGACATACATCGCATTTAGCGACATAGGAGCCAATTTCCCTCTTCATGACATGCCACCAGAATCGTTCTTGGATGTCTTGGTACATCTTGGTACCACCTGGATGGATAGAGTACGGTGTGTCATGTGCCTCTTGCAGGATCAAGTCCTTAAGTTCGGTCTTGTTGGGTACGCATAAGCGCTTTCCGTACCACAATACTCCTTGCTCATCAATCGAGAATCCTGGGGCTTTGCCTTCTCGCACCTTCCTCTTGAGGCCTTCGATACTCTTGTGCCCCTTCTGGGATTCCTTGATGTCATCTGCCAGAATAGGCTTGACTTCGAGGTTGGCCAGGTACCCTGGTTCGACTATCTCAAGTCCTAAGCCCTCCATCTCTTCATACAAGGCGGGTAACCTTTCCTTGAGCGTGACGTTCAAGGAGCGTGCCTTCCGGCTCAGGGCATCGGCTACCACATTCTCCTTGCCGGGATGGTACTGAATGCTGAGGTCGTAATCCTTGATTAACTCAAGCCATCTCCGCTTTCTCATATTCAGCTCCCTCTGGGTGAAGATATACTTCAGACTTTTGTGGTCTGTAGATATCTCGCATCGCTTTCCCAGAAGGTAATGCCGCCACGTCTTCAGAGCATGCACTACAGCTGCTAGCTCGAGATCATGGGTGGCGTAGTTCTCCTCATGCGGTCGCAGTTGCCGTGACAAGTACGCCACGACCCTGCCATCTTGCATCAGGACTCCACCGAGCCCGGTTCCCGAGGCATCACAATATATCACGAATTCCTTGTTGATGTCCGTAGTAGCCAATACCGGGGCGGTAGTTAGCCTCTTCTTCAACTCCTGGAAGCTTGCTTCACACGCCGGTGTCCACTCAAACTTCCGGCCTTTCTTCAAGAGCTGAGTCATAGGTCGAGCGATGCTGGAGAATCCCTCGACAAACTTGCGGTAGTATCCCGCGAGCCCGAGGAAACTCCTGACATCCTTCACATCCTTGGGTGATTCCCAGTTGGTCACTGTAGAAATCTTGGACTGATCCACGGCTAAACCGCATGCCGTCAGGGTATGACCCAGAAATCCAACTTCGTTCAGCCAGAACTGACACTTGCTGAATTTGGCATAAAGTTGGTGGTCTCGAAGCTTTCCCAGAACTAGCCTCAGGTGTTGCTCATGCTCTTCTTCGGACTTGGAATAGATTAGTATGTCATCGATGAATACGACGACAAACTTGTTCAAATATTCGATGAAGACCTTGTTCATGAGGTACATGAAGTAGGCTGGGGCATTTGTCAAACCGAAGGTCATGACCGTGCAGTCATAAAGACCATACCGGGTCATGAATGCAGTCTTGGGTATATCTTCTGGTCGGATCTTCAACTGGTAGTATCCCGATCGGAGATCGATCTTGGAAAATACCCTGGCCCTGTTTAACTGGTCAAACAAGTCTTCGATCTTGGGGAGCGGGTATTTGTTCTTAATTGTGACTTCATTAAGGGAACGGTAGTCGACACAGAGTCGAATGGTACCATCCTACTTTGAAACAAACAGAACAGGTGATCCCCAAGGTGACGCACTCGGACGAATGAACCCTTTCCTGAGTTGCTCATCCAGCTGCTTCTTCAGCTCTGCCAACTCCTCGGAACCCATCCTGTAAGGCTTTTTATAAATAGGCCTCGATCCGGGCATAAGCTCAATGATGAACTCAATGTCTCGGTCAGGAGGCATTCCGGGTAGCTCGTCAGGAAAGACGTCTGGGTATTCACAGACTATAGGCACTCGATCAAGCTCTACCTCGGAGAGACTGTTGACTCGAGGTGCGTTAGCCGATAATGGCTCGGAGACGAACTTGACCTTGAACCCTTGGTTGCTTATCATGGTGATGGCTCTGTTGGCACAGTCCAAAAGACTCTGGTGCTTGGCCAACCAATCCATACTGAGGATTACTTCCACACCTTGTGATTTAAGCACAATGAGGTCTGCCAAGAAACTCGTCCCATTGATAACTATCTCGACCCTTCTACACCCTAGGTTGGTCCATAATACTGCTCCCGGGGTTCGGATTGCCATCTGCCCGCAGAGTAAAGTGGGTTTTAAACCGCATTTTTCCGCAAACCCTTGAGTAACAAAAGAATGCGAGGCACCACAATCAAACAACACTGTTGTTGGAGTTGAGTTGACGAGGAACATACCCAGAATGCAGTCCGGGTCTTCCTGTGCTTCTTCTGCAGTGATGTGATTGATCCGGCCCCTACCATTGAACTGTTGGTTGCGGGGGGCCTGGTTCCTCCCTGGTGCACCTTGACCGGGGTTGGGTGCATTGGGATGCGGTGCATCGGGCTTCTTGTTGGGGCACTGCCTGGAATAGTGCCCAATCTGACCACACCCAAAGCAGGTGACTTGCCCCGGAGGGTTGGTCTTGACTTGCTGGCGAGGCTGATAATTCCGGCGGAACACCGGGTACTTGTACTATTGTTGCTGAAAGTTGGGTCTTGCAGGTGCTGACTACCACATTCTTGGTCTTGCGTTACCGAGTCCTCCACTGCCTATCAGCTTGCGCTTGCGGGTGTCGTCCATTGCACGACGCTTGTCTTCCAGCATAAGCGCTTTGTTAACCAACTCGCTGAAAGTCTGGCAGTCGCAAACCACCAGCTGGTATTGCAGGGACTGTTGTAACCCTTCCATGAAGCGTTCCACCTTAGCGGCCTCAGTGTTAACATCTTCAGGTGCGCACCTTGACAAGAGATTAAATTTCTGCAGGTACTCCTTAACAGTTCCACTGCCCTGCCTCAAGGCTTGGAATTCCCGCTTCTTAATGGTCAGCAGCCCAGGCGGAATGTGAGCCGCGCGAAATCCTTCCTTGAACATCTCCCACTTGATGACTTGCCCTGCCCGCATGATCTGGAATCCATCCCACCATGCCCTGGCGATGCCTCCGAGACAGTGAGAAGCATAAAGGACCTTCTCATGATCATCGGTGCACTTGACCAGCGCAAGGAGGTCTTCAATGGTGCGAATCCAGTCATCGACGTCCAGGGGTTCAGTCGACTCCGTGAATATGGGGGGCGTAGTCCGCATGAACTCAGAAAGAGTAGAGTGACCACCGCCATACTCATTCCGCGGCGGGTTGTCCACCAGGACTTGGGTCAGCTGCTGGATAGCGGCATTGCTGGCTTGACGCTCCTCTCGAAGAGCTTGAAGGAACTGAGCCATCGTCAAGTTCTCAGGAGGAGGTGGTGGCGGAAGTTCTCTAGGCTGCTCGTGGTGACCTCCAGCGTGAGCTTCTCCTTCGGTTCCCTGCGGCGTCCCTGAGGAGCCGGTGCCGGGGTTGCCGAAGGTGCTGTTCCGGGTTGCGTTCACCATCCTGTCATAGAAACAGACAGGTCAAAATGCCACCTTGCTCGGGAGTACAAGGATTTTCTCCTAGTAAGAGGGGGTCCAATACGTGCATGTGCCAAGTTTTTAAAACCAAAGTTTTTTTTGACAAACTGGAAATTGCATTCATAACAACTAGGTGACGTAGTCACTTACAGACTGCCCAAGGCAGTAGGTGACTTACATCAAGCACACATATGCAAATTAAAAACGGATACAAGGATACCCTATACTCGGGTACTCCGATTTGCCTATGCTAAAACCTACGTGGCGGATTGCTCGGTCTCAAAGGCGGACTCAACAGGATCCTCATCTTCATCAACATCCTCTTCCTTTATTGGAGTGGAAGAAAGAATTCGCACGTCTCGGCGTCTCTTGGGCGAGGCGGCGAAGATCTCAGTGTACTCTTCCGCTGTCAGGCGGCGACTCCGAAGAGGGACTGCCTGGATGGGTAACACACCACCCCTAGTGGCAACAGCTGCCCTCCCTTCAGGTCCGCCTGCCTTCTTTACTTTGCGATTCTGCATCTTCTCAGTGTGGAGCAGGCCTTTGACTAGGTGCAGCTCTTGGCGAAGCTTGACTGATTCCTTAACCAGGAAGTGTGTCAAGGTGTCTGACGAGAGACTGAAGTAGGTCTGAAACCTCAGCGGCATCCCATCCTCCATGGCGGGGGTGAGTGTCCAGCTCCCATCCACTCCTTCCTTAATGAAAGGTAGATGACGAGTGACAGGCTCATTAGCCATCTCAGGGAGGATGCTGCGGAGTTGCACGAGCGCCTCTCGTGCAGCCGTCTCCACTGCCAACATCAGCTCTCCCATCTGTGGTCCTTCAAAGAACCAACTAGACGGGGAGTCATTAGCCTTCACTATCACGTCCACGTGATATTCCTTGGTGTCGGCGTTGACCCAGTGCTCGTGGTAGAGGAAGATGAGCGTGCGTCGTATGTGGCACTTCTCGAGACAATCCACCAGAAGTAGTGGAAAGCCGGTCTCCAGAAGCGTCTCAGGTACAACACACATCTACAAGGCATAGGAGAGAAGTCAGGAGGTTGTATGTGCAAGATTCTTGTGCAAGGCTGGCGACCTAACGTTCTTGGTTAACGTCCATGCTATCTAAGGCTTCCTATAGTCAGGATGGCTCTGATACCAGTTCTGTGGGGACCCCGACTAGCAAGTCGAGTTCGCCGTGCCCAGTGACCCCAAGGATCAATGTTCACTGAACACAGATACCGAATAATAGAGTCTTACATCCAAGTACCAAATTATTACATCAAATGACCAGAAGGTCGGGTTCAAGAGCAAGGCCTAAAGCCAAATTAAACGGATACATCGAGTAGCGGAAACTCGTAAGGGCTAAGCGGTGCCCATGCCATCAAGCCTACACCGACAGGCATTCTGACTCGGAAGCGTCCTAGATCGCAGGACCGTCTCCGACGGCGTACTCATCGCCAAACTCCGGTCCTTCCATGTCTGGTCAATAACATAATCAGTGGCAAGCCAATGAGTACTTTGAATGTACTCGCAAACAGCCCATGACAAATATATGGTAATGAATAACAGTAACTGTTATCTCGAGTGGAATGCGATGTGGTGGTATGATCAAGTATGTGCAAGAAGTTAAAGAACTACTTGTGATTAACAGGTTACATATATTGTCATATCTGTCAAGGGTTGAGCACACCGGGTTCACCCTACATGCCAAGTCACCGGACTTGTCATAATCTCAAGGTATTAATGAGGGCTAAACCATCCGGGTTTACCCTATATGACAAGTCACCGAACCTGATCATATTATTGTGATCATCATGATTATAACAACACTTTTTTAACACCACACACACACACACTTGGTTTATGCGGAAACTTAGGACGTAGTTTAAGCAGCACCACCCAACTGTCCTTGACTGTGGACACGGCTATTTGAATAGTTTACACTCTGCAGAGGTAGTACGCTGGACCCACGAGAAACGGAATACTTCCGTGTCATCCACGACTCGCGGTATATCACATATACCCGAGGTAAGTACCCGATCATCATCTTTCCCCTGACGATACTAGACAAAGAGATCCACTCGATTGGTACCCAGCCACATGTTGTACGTCTTACGAGCATCGACTCTAGACTGTAACAACCATGCAGGGACCAACGGTGTGCCTGGAATTCATAATAATGGCATAGTAGTCCTACCTGGAATGACCCCATCACGAGAGTGACACCGATCACTCCCACCACTAGTAATGTGGCTCTTTGCTAGCACCGACCAGAGTAATGAACAAAGCCCCGTCCCATAAAGGGGTATCGTGGTCGTACTGGGTAAGGTTGGGACGGTCGACACATCATAAATCTGATCCATTTCCGAAACCATACTCACACCAAAATCACCGGTGCATCACTTCACCAAAAGTGATCACCAACTCATCATCACCCTCGGGCATTAGTGGCACCCGACGGGGTTTTCATAAACTCTTTATTTAACTCAACATTATGCTCATGATAATATGCTCTATCATTACTACTTGTCAACATGATAATATTGTGATAAAATCATGACCCTCATAGGGTAGGGTCAAGCTCAATGCAGTGATTCTACTCTACTAGCCAACATGACAGTAGCCTGATCTTCGTTGATGCTAAGATCAAGCTCATCATGTTTGTGCTCCGAGGAGCCATGTGGATATCACTACTATAAGTGTAAGTGCTTCGAAGAAGCCTTCGGTACCATCACATCAATGATGAACCGGCATCGTGATCACGTGCAATGGAAAATACTTGCTATTCTAGCATGCATCATTTTATTTACTTAAGTCATGGCAAAAGGGCATGCTTGCCTTGGTCAGCTAGGTATCCGGGGTCTTCGAGGTCTTCCGCTCCGGATCCTCCGTCACTCGGTAACTCTACCATCGAGAAAGGAATAAATAAATACTCGCTCTCACTAAAGCAGATCACAAAGTGCTTTTAAAAATGTTGCAAGGCTTGAATGAATTCAGGATATTATCTTGAAAAATGATTCCTGTTGTTTTATTAGCTAAGCATATTTATTTAAAAGCAAACAAGTGCTTTTTAATATCATTTTATTATACCAAACTAGTTTCTGTTATTGATAAATGTCAACTATTACAGAATCAAATACTACTCATTTTTAGAAAAATACTGGTGGAAGAATTGTAATTTTCTACTGGCTAAATCTTTTTATAAAAATCATTTAGTTTGCTGGATTAAAACAAAAGAAAAAGGCCAGGGGAAACAGATCCAGCCGGCCCAGCCAGCAGGACTGGCCTCCAGGCGCGCGCGGGCCAGGTTCAAACCTGACCTGCGGGCCCCTGGGGTCAGCGTCAGCGGTTGCGCGCCCTGGCTGCCCCAGGACACCAATAGGTGGCTCCACCTATCGGGTCCTTCTCCTACCTCCGGCCAGAGAGGTGGAGATGGACGTCGGCGAGGCTGCCGTTGTCCTCAGGCCTAGCTAGGAACGGGAACGGGTTCCTCGTGCCTCCGCCTACCTGCTCGTGGTCGGGACATCACCGGAGGTGGTCTAGGTCGCCGGCGACGAGGTGCTCGTGGCGGAAGGGTTTCGGGTTCGTGTTTAACTAGGGGCTAGGGGTATGGATTGTCTCGGGAGAGTTAGGGGAAACGTTCCTAGTGTCGAGGGGAGTGTAATGAGAGGTCGGGCAGCGCAGGAGCCGACGTGTAGCCGGAGATCGACCGGAGCTCCGAGGCAGAGGGGCCTCGGTCGATCTCGAGCACCGGGCTCTGCGAGCTCGATTGGGTGGCTAGGGAGTGTCTACTGGTTGTGCTGAAGCTGCTTGGAGGGTGCTGGAGTGCCGAGGGGGGCTATTTATAGGCCAGCGACGGTGACCCGACTCGGGCACGCCGGTGACTCACCATGGCACGCGTGCAAGCACAGTGAGGTGTTGGCCGCGAAACCACGGGTTCGGGACGTGGTTTAGGGCCTCCTGGTGGAACGGCCGCAGAGGGAAAGCGAGTGGGGACGAGCTGCAGCGACCGTGCATGCTCGGCCGCGTCGGGCGCGCAAGGGCACGCGTCGCCTAAGATCTTGCGCGAGGTGGAGAGGGTCCCTGGGGTAGCTTTGCACTGAATGGTTGTCGGTGGAGCGCTTGGACATAACTGGGGAGGCTGGGACCGGCCGGAGCGTCGGCCCCTTGCGGGTGGCTCTCTGCAGCGCACCCAGAGCGCAGTTTTGGCATGCCACGGCATGCTGGCTCGCTCTGGGGCACTTGGGACGTGTCCTCCATGTCCTGAGTGTTGCTGGGAGTGTGCCTAGCCGTTGTGGTTTAGTGGGAGCTCGAGCTGGTCAAGGGAGCAAGGAACACTAGTGTTGCCAGTACTGTCCTGCAGCTCAAATTGGAGTTCTTGTCACTTGTGCTTGGAGTTGGGGAGGGGCTGGTGGACTGGGTGTTCAGGGTGTTCTGGTGCTCTAACCCACCAAGTTTGGGGCCTTGACATTGGGTAAAACAGTGGCTAGGAAGGTTTTTACCTTCCTGTCAGTAGGTGTTCGACAGTGACTTGGGGTGCTTCCACTCCACCACTGTAAATGCAACTTAACAGGTTTGGTCTTGGGGTAAAAACATGGGGTTCCACCAAATCTGAGCTCCATTGAACAAGTTTGGCTTTGCAAACTTGAAAATGTCTCAAGGTGACCAGTACTGTCCTTTACAAAGCAAGTGTGGTCAAAAAGAGTCTCACAAATCCCATTTTTGGTGTGGAGTCCTTATTTGGGGTGTTAGACACCTGTGCAAAGTTTCAGCTCCATTGGAGAAACTTTGCAATGTAGAGTTGTTCCAACTCTACTCTGGACAGAGAGGGTTTTGGGCTCTCTAAGTGCACTTCCCCACCTTGGATCAAGGTGAGATTTTAGGTGAGCACCTAATATGGTTTGGGAGGGCTCCTATAATTTTATGGGAATTTACTGAGATAATTTCCTTTGCAAACATCTCAAAAAGCTAAAACAGACAGAAATGGTTTTCAGGGTTTTACTCAAACATTATTAATATAAAATAGGGTTGAAAATCTTATGTATGGAAAATATATGTCCTTCTGAGCTTCCATGAATTTACTGAGAATTTTCGAAGGCAGGAAAGTAATTTTCCTTGTGGAAATGTCATTACTGGCCTTAGAAATAGTCATAGATATAAAATAAGAAAATAATATTTTAAATCACCAAATAATATTTTTAATGAATGAAAATGATATTAGGATCAGATCACCAACTTTGGTTGGAAGTGCCACTTGGCTTCATGAGCTAGTAGTGTATCCCAACATGATGAAGGTGATCTTGTTGTAAAGGAAAAAGTGTTTTTTATGAGAGCAAAATAATAAGTTTTTCATGGGTTTGAGTCATCAAACAAGAAAGCATACACTCAAACAAGGGCTGACATTTCACTCACAACATTATTTGAAAAAGTTTTAACAAGCTCTGATTTTTGCAACACAGAAAACTTGGGGTGAAAAACAGGGTGTGACACACGTCGAGGTGGCGGGGTCCTTCTGGCCGCTCCAACCGTGCGTGGGCGCGCGTCGCCAAGGGCAGAGGATAGGGGGAAAAGAGGGGCCTGATGCTGCCCTCGACTCGGTCGTCGGTGTGTTCAAAGAGGGGAAACGTGTGAAGGCGAGAACTGTCCTACGCTGGTCCCATGGGGCTTGGGTGCATCCTGTAGCACGTCTAGGGCATAGCTTTGGCATGCCACGGCATGCTGGCGCGCTCTGTCGCGTCTTGGCCATGCCTTGGGCGTGTGGGAGATGGGGTAGATGCTCCTTGGATGCTACGAACCGAGAAGAATCAGCTAGCCAAGGGGAGAGAGTTAAAGTGGTGCTGCCAAACTTGATGTGGGAGCTAAAATGGAGATTTTGGCTCCCTCAAATTGAATCATTCATGGGCCTCTCCTTTGTAGTTGAGGAGGGGCACAGGCCCTCTGTGACAAGAGTTTGGAGCGAAGGGAGTAAGTGTGGTGGTTGCTAGATGCTCTTTTTCAAATCTGGCACAAGGTGTTTGATGCATGTTTGGGGAAGTTAACCTTCTCCAAATTCATTGAAAGTTAAGAGGATTTGGTTTTATGTAAAATTAGGAGGCTCTACCAAATTTGAGCTCCATTGGACAACTTTGACAATGTAATCTTGAAAATAGACACAAATGGGAAAATTTGCATTCTTGTGAGAAGATGTGAGCAAATTAACTCCCACAAATCCAAATCTTGGCATGATCTCCTTATTTGGGGTATTGAGCACTCGTGCAAAGTTTGAGACAAAATGGACAGACTTGACTATGTAGAGTTGCTCCAACTTGATTCTGGACAAAAAGGGTTTGTGAATTATTTTGTGATTCATATCACCTTGGATGGAGGTGACACTTGGCATGATCACCAAATATAGCATGTGGGATATGCTAGAATTTTATGGGAATTTATTTATAATATTTCCTTTGGAAATATTTCAAAAGGTCAAAACAGATAGAATTGGTTTTCAAGGGTTTGCTCAAATATTTTGAATAGAACTATGGGTTGAAACTCTTATGTATGGAAAATTTATGTCCTCTGAGTATTCTTAAATTTTCTCAGATTTTTCTAAGGTAGAAAAATAATTTTCCACCTAGAATTACCATTTCTAGCCTTAGAAAGGACATACAAATAAAATAGAAAAATACTTTAATAATAATCATTCCTGGTTTTGAAGAGTTATAATAATATTAGAATCTAAATACAATCTTTGGGTGACGGCACTCCCTTAAATTCAGGGACATACAATGCAAACCCCAAAGCCAGGTTTTGGTTTACCAAAATAATTAAAAAGGATTTTTATGGAAATAATATTTTATAAAAATTGTTTTTAGAGATCTACTCATAAGCACACATTCAACAATGACAATCAAGGCACTCATGGCTTTCACTTAAAAAGTTTTAATTTATACGAAATTTTGAAAGAAAGACAAACTGAGGTGAAAATAGGGCGTGACACAGACCTAGAGGGTCTTCAACAACTACCACCACAAAGTAGTTGAAACTGTAGATGTGAGGTTCGATGGAACTAATAGCTCGCCAAGAGCACACCTACCTCGTGTGCTAGATGAAATGCCTCGTGAGGAATCAATTAGGTTCAAGGCTACTGAAGATATCATACCCACTAAAGAATCTCTCCCTGCTATGGAAGTCTTCCCGAACAATGAAGAAATCCATACTGGTGCATCTAAGGAAATTGATGCTGATGAAGATCCTTAATCCCAACAAAGTCATCAACTTGCTCATCCAAGGGTGTCAAATGAAGTGCAGATTGACAAAATTCTCGATGATATCAATGCACCAGGTCTCTTCACGCGCTCAAAAGCTTCACATTTAACTAACTTTTGTGGGCACTTTCCTTCGTGTCTATGATAGAGCCCTCAAAGGTTGATGAAGCCTTTATGGAGCCTGAGTGGATTCAAGCAAAGCAAGAGGAATTACATCAATTAGAGCTCAACAATGTGAGGGAACTTGTCAAGTGGCCTGATCCTCGCAAGGAAAATATCATCAGTACCAAGTGGATCTACCGCAACAATCAATCAGAAAATGGTCACGTAGTGAGGAATAAGGCTCGTCTTGTAGCATAGGGCTACAGACAAGTTGAGGGAATTGGCTTTCATGAAACTTTTGCACCTTTTTCTAGACTTGAAGCTATTCTTATATTGCTTACTTATGCTAACCATCACAATATCACCTTATATCAAATGGATGTGAAAAGTGCATTCCTCAATGGTAAGCTTGAGGGAGAGGTATATGTTGCTCAGCCCCCAGGTTTTGAAGACCCAAAGCATCCCGGCGAAGTCTTTAGACTCAACAAGGCTCTCTATGGCCTCAAGCAGGCCCTTCGGGTGTGGTATGACACATTGAAGGGATTCCTCATGAAGAAAGGCTTAAAGCCTGGTTCACTCGACCCAAATCTTCTCACAAAAACTGATGGCAATGAACTATACGTGTGTCAAATATATGTAGATGATATCATCTTGGGTTGTACTGATAAACGTTATAGTGACTACCTTAGCTTTATGATGAGTGAGGAATATCAAATGTCCATGATGGGGGAGTTTAAATTCTTCCTAGAACTTCAAATTCGTCAACAACACAATAACATATTTATCTCTCAAGAGAAATACCTCAAGGATGTCCTGAAGAAATTTGGCATGCAAGATTGCAAAGGCAAGAAGATTCCAATGCATGCAAACGGCCTCCTCTGCACTGACGAAAATGGTAAAGATTTTGTTCAGAAGGTATATTGCTCCATGTTTGGCTCCTTATTGTACCTATGTTCATATAGGCCATGATATTATTCTTAGTGTTTGCATGTGTGTCTGTTTCCAAGCAACACCAAAGGAATCACATCGTAAGGATGTGAAGCATATTCTTTGATATCTAGCTCACACACCAACACTTGGATTATGGTACCCCAAGGGCTCAAATATTCATCTCGTTGGATACTCCGACTCTGACTATGTTGATGATCGCGTGGACCGCAAGTCAACATCACGCACATGCCATTTACTCGCGTGAACGTGTCACTTTGCAATTCTGAAGCTGAGTATATTTCTTCTAATTCGTGTCGTGCTCAACTGTTGTGGATGAAGCAAACCCTCAAGGACTAAGATATCAAAGTGAAGAATGTGCCACTGTACCGCGACAATGAGAGTGCAATCAAGATTGCTCACAACCTAGTTCAACACTCAAAGATCAAGCACATCTATATTCGTCTTCATTTTCTTCATGATAATGTACTCAAGGGCGACATCTTCATCGACCACGTGAAGATTGAAGAACAAGTGGATGATATGTTTACCAAGCCCTTGGATGAAAAGAGGTTTTGCAAGTTGCGGTGTGAGCTAAATATCTTAGTGCCTTTGAATGTTTTGTGAAAGTACACACATCCTAACACTTAGGCAAAATTGATGAGTTAGATGTGCAACACATGAAGTAATGTTTTTCTTCAATCAATGAAGAGTAACCCTCTGAGCGTGAAGAAACTAATGAATAATTTGATTCTGAGAACCCTATGACAATTGTACACGGTGTCTGAAATCATTATTCTTATATGGTGGGTCACGCCACCAACTAAAGTTGAAATTCTTCAAAATTGAGAGGTTTGAAAATTCTTCAAATTTTTCAAATTCCTCAAAATATGTTCAAATTCGTTTAAGTTTTTCAACATGTGTTCTTCATTGATTATCTATATTATCTATATATGTATATATATATATGAGCTTTCAAAGTCCTCAACAACATTCACTTATTGATAATTGTTCAAATTGATTTTCTTCTTGGTGGATGTGATCGAACCCTTTCCCCCTCTATGCCAAGCTCGGCCCAGTCTATTCCCAAATTCTTCATGTGCGCTATATTTTAAAACCGTTAGAACTCTTCACTAGGTACTTGTTAGCTGAAGAAAATGTGAACGAAATCTTAAAATATCTTATCAAAATTTTAGGTCGTTGTCGCGCAAACCGATCCCACTTCCATGACTTGATAACCCACGATCCCCCAAGGACTCCACCTCTCTGTACGTGGATGACACATGTCGTGTAGGTAGGAAGGGTCAGGGGCAATTTGGTCCAAAATATTTGGGCCGAACGGTTTTTACCACCGCTATAAATACCCCCTTCACCCCTTCATTGTCTCAGTTACTCTGCCACACCTCCCACTCAAGATCAGACCTAGCGCGGCCAGTGTTCTTCATCATTGCCGGATAGGACGACCTTAGCTAACTCAACCTCCTAGTCGTCGTACTGATGCCGCCCGCGGAAAGCTTCACTCCGCTGCCATCGTACTTGTCTTCTACCGTCGAGTTAGGGTGCAGTAAATCTGAACTAACGGACTTCTTCCCTTCTCACACTTTGTTTGTCGTGTTCTTCGGCAAGGGTAAATAAATCTAATTTTACTACCCTATTAGATCATTTTGAATTCACAATTTCTTCAAAAGGTGCTTATTACTTCCAAATCATCTAGTAAACACCTGAATCAACTTCATTTCCCTTGAACTATTTCACTAAGTCATGATTTTTTATAAATATTCCTCAATTGTCTAATTTTTTTAATCTTCACAACTTTGGAACCTACAGCAATAACACTTAGCAAATTTCTTCAACAAAACCTATGGTCAAGTTCCTCAACTTGATTCTTCTGAAAATTTCTCAGAACACATATGACATCTTCAAATTCTTCGCACCTATACTCTGTTCACACGTACGAAATGTCTGCTGATGAATCTCTAGGTTCTCATCAACTTAACTAATTTGCAGCATTCCTTGAAGAAAATTTGCACACTTCCTCGGAATAATCAAAAGCACAAATTCCTCCAATGAAGAAAATGGATGAAGGAAAAAGGCCTCAAAAACAGGAAAGAAGGCAGAGACCAACACTGCATTTGATAACCCTTAGGACATATATGATGAATATTGTACCCCAGATGAAGAAATCTATGGCAAGGTGACCAAGGAGAAGCGTAAAATGCGCATCAAAAAGAATGGGAGGAGATGGATGAAGGGTTGGAGGGAGTACATATATGTTACTCCCAAGTACATGAAGAAATTCGTTGTAAACCCTCCATGCCCAAGACCTCCACTCGCTAACGGCCAAGTTGTTGATCCCCCCAGCATCATTAGTGGTGAAGAATTTCCCAAGGAGTGGGCCATGTGTCAAGGTAGGATGAAGAAGATTTTAGTAGAGGCATTGAGGAAATTCAACCTTGAGACTAATGTTGCAGCAGCTGCTGCCACCTCCTCTATGGTTGTAGCATCTGCCACCGCAACTGTTCCAAAGCGAACTTTGGTGAAGAAATCTACTGTGAAGACAAAGTCTTCAAGTTCAAAATCCTCACAAAAATTCCTCAACCAGCTCCAACTGTGGCTGCAACTTCCTCACCAACTGCCACAAAGTACTCAATGCTAGTACACCTTGCAACGTGTCAACAAACTGTGGGATTCACAATTCCCTTAGGAACATCTATGTGTGGATCTGCACTCACCTCTTCGAGTGCAACTTTGAAGAAAATGATGACTGCTGGACGAGGTAAAAGACCAAGTCCTCACAAGCTGGTCTTCAACATACCCTTAGGATATGAGGATGATGAAGCTGATGATGAAGAATTGGCAGAAATCATCAGAACGAGAGAGTTTCTCAGGCCAATGGAACCAACATTCCTTTTATGTGGAACACCAGGGTTGTGCTAGACTTCACTGATGTTTGGTCTCAAAATCCTGAAGCGCCAATTGATGATCCAAAACTTCCATCTTGGCTAAGCCATGTGCTAATGGCATTCATCACCGAAGAAAAATGGAAATTTGGGAAGACCAACAGAGTCAGATAGGACCAGATCAGGAAAGGGCGATTTCTGAAGAACAATGGGCTCTCTCTGACTCGTGAACAACTCATCACTACAGACATTAAGATCAAAAACGCCAATGATGAATGCAGTCGATACCATGTTGACTGGAAAGGTGCAAAGGTTAGGTTCGTCAACCAAGCGACCAAGGCCATCAATGAACACAACACCAGGGTTGCCGCTCCATCGCAACCTTCAATTGCTTAGGATAACTCCTCTCACACAGAAATTGCGCAGCCCTAAACCTCAATGAAGAAATGGCTCAGCCGACTGAAGAAGTTCCAACGACTGAAGAAATAGCCAGAGCTGCTAAAGAAATGGCACCACGTCAAGAAACTCTCACGGCAACCTCCAATGTTGCACGTGAGGAACCTGCCAGGCCAACTGAAGAAATTGATGCGCCTGAAGAAAATGCTCTTATCAGGACGACTGCATCAGTCGTGCGTGAAGAATCTGCGTCAATTTCAACCTGTGCTCCAGCGACAAAATCTTCAAGGGTGAATAAAATGAAACTTCCTTCTGCATCAGAAGTGAAGAAGACAAAAGGTGTGAAAAAGGAAGCCGCTCATAAATGGAAAGCATTAGCGACCACAGAATCCTCAGAGGTCAAATGCTTGAGGACTGTGCCAAATTCCTCAAGTGAACCAATTGATGCGACTCCCATCACCACGGTACGTTCTTACGAAATGGTACTATTTGGTCAAAAATATGTCATTCCTCAACTAGATGAACAAAATCAATATGTTGCTTCCAAGGCTCCTATAGATGAAGAAATTGAAGTGGATCAGAACAATTCAACTCCTCAAGCATCATCACCCTTGCCTCAGTTATCTGTTGAAGAGGCGGGAATTGAAGAAATTGAAGAAGACGTGGGAATTGAATGAACAACTCCGGTGATAAGTAATGAATATTTGGAAACATCTCACCCAAATTTGCTAATGGGCACTCCACTCCATCAAATTCCTCGGTCCCCAACTATAACTGAAAGATTCACATACGGTCTAATAAATGTCCTACTACGACGCACTCTATTCTAGAGGAAAAACCAGCTGCATCACCTAAAGAATCTGTTGACCAACCTGTTCAGCCAATAGAAAACATGATTGAAGATATTGTTGCACATGTTCCTCAGTCCACTTCAAGCAGGAATGTAGCTGATGAATCTGCTCTGCATATTCCTCAGACTGAAGAACCAGCGGGACTGTATCTGATGAATCTACTACGCATATTCCTCAGACTTAAGAACCAGTGGATGAAGAAATTGCACCTCATATTCCACTGCCAACAGTCGCGGAACTGGAGGTTGACATCATAACCACTGAGCCCACTGCTGATGAGCCCATTGTTCAAAATCCTCTGTTAGCAGTTCTTTGGCACAACATCCTCAAACAGAAAGTGTGCCAAGAGAACTTGTTGGGAGATACAAGCCAAATCTTCAGCCCAAACCACTTCATCCATAGAAAGGTATAAAGCGACCCAGATTCCACAAGCAGAATTTTTATGAATAACATCATTTCGTCATGGGTGCAAATCCCTATGACACTGCAAGGATAAGGTGTAAGAGGTTCTGGACTTCAAATCAAGTCAACTTTTACAGTGATGTGCTCTTTGAGTAGAAGAAACTCTAGCAGCACCATTCAATTCCTCATGAAGATATGGAGTTTGTTCCTTACTTCACACCAGTCCTCAGTGTTCTTCCTGATGTGCGACTCTTGTTGTTCTGCGTTGACATATGTGACTAGAATGAAGAGCTAATTCTTCAAATCCTATGCAACTTTGCACATCTCTGGTGAAGCACAGGATATCAGCACATGGGTACTTGACTTGATGACCGAAGACACACACTACAATACTCCAGCAACGGAATTGCTTCATGTGGTCCCAGCTGGTATTCCCTTAGAAGACGCCGTATTCATCTATCATGAACGTGAATTGTCAAATCTTTTGATGAAAGTGTTGATAAAGCCTTTGGCACCATGCCAATCTCCTAGAACCACATTCATTGTCAAGAATCCCCAAGCTGCATAATATTCCACCAATGATGACACGACATCACAAGATTCTACTGCAAAAGCCCGAGCTCAGGTTCCTCGAGAATCTTCCCCATGATTGATGACTGATCGAGATCTTTGTCGGTGCACAAGAGACTGGGGTCCCTTATGACCCAGACTTGTGCATGGGCATTAGCAGCGCCGCTGACGGCAGTGCACCGGGAAGAGCAGCTGAAAGGCAATCCAAGACCCACCAAGGCCATGCCCTTCCATCTCTTCATGGGGCGTGGAGTACAAGGGCTCCAGACGCAAGACCCTGGCAAGACCTCCTTGCCGGGAAGATCCCCAAGGCCCCGGGAAGCCCACTTTGCCGGGGAAGCTCCCGAAGATTAGCAAGACCCCGGCAAGCCCTCCTTGCCAGGAAGGCTCGCACAGTCTGGCAAAGCCCTCAGAAAGCTCTCCTTAACGGGAAAGTGTTCAAAGCCCCCGGCAAGCCCTCCGTGCCGGGAAAGTGACCAAGTCACCCGACAGAGACCCCAGGCCAGTAAGCCCCTTTCGCTCGCCACTTGTCCGCCCCCATTTCTACTACTATCTGACCGCTCCAGCACATCCCTCGCGTGCCAGCACAAGCCCAGGTGTCGATTCGCCTGGATACGTGTCGCAACCAACTTGCGGCAGGTTGGGGGTCAAACAAGGCATTTACTGCCCCTGACACGACTAATGAAGTAGAGCGGCGAATATTGTTCGCTGTTCACCCCGTGAGCACACTGTTTGTGACCCCTTTGCCTATAAAAGGAGGCCCAAGGCTCATTCTTAAGGGTTGGACTTTTTGGGATCGGAGACTCCCTAATCACCTACTAAGTTACTATAGCAAATCTCCCTATAGTAAGCACATAATACAAACTAAGCAGGAGTAGGGTTTTATGCGCCAAGCGGCCCGAACCTAGGTAAAGGACCTTGTCGATGTTGATCACTAGTTCCGCTCTCTACGCCATACCTCTCTCTCCCCGCCAAACGATCAAGGGTCTCCTCGAGTTTCCCACAGGTGCCAGTTTCCCCGACATCTTTGGCACGCCAGGTAGGGGGAGAAGGTTCGAGTTTATCTGACCTAGCCGTCAGCACACTAGTTCCTCTTCACCGCCATGGCCCCAAGAGGAGGGGTGCTCCGGCGACAAACACACCCGAGCCCAACGCTCCTGCCATAGCACCGGAAGGCGAGGGTGCAGTCGCGGAGATCCCGAACCTCCACAACACTCTGGGGAGCAGAACCGGGCAAGTGGTGTCGTCCGCTACCACGGAAACCATCCACTCGTAGGGACGTCGAAAGATGCAGCTTTGCAGCCCATGGGTGGCGCCGCTACCACGAAGGATGTAAGGACATCCTCGAGGACAACGATGCAAATGGACCCACCACGGCCTTCCCAGGGACCACACAGCGGACCACGCCGGAGCGGCGGCGGGTCGCCGCCCCCACGAAGGACTCCGGGGCCTCGCTACCAAGGTTCACAGGGCCGACACGCTTGCTCCGCGACCGGACAAGGCGATGCGCCACCGTGAGATCTAGGGGGTGCTCCTTTTAACACAATTAGAAGTAAGAGCCCCTCACGGTCTTCGCACATATCGCCGACGCCCAAGCCGGTGGAAGCATACAGGCTCGAGGAGTGGACGGCTACCATCTAGAGTCTCGTCGCCCTCGCCAATGGGGCCGGGCCCCAATAGGCGGGGACGTCAAAACGGCCCTCCAGCAAACGCGCCCACGACTGCACCGAGAAGACTGGAGCTGCCACCACCACGGTGCACTCTCCCCCACGGCGGCGACAAAGGATTGTCGTCTCTGACGTTTCGACCGGGTCTTCCGACCCGCAGACCCACCACGATCAACGTGATGTCCTTCACGAGCGGCGCAAGGAGGATGCGCGTACTCTCATTGAGCGACGGTACGAGATGCGCCGTCAGTCAGACATACGAGCAGGTGCCACTACGGACGCTCCCACATCGGGGTATCCTGGCGACCTACCTTACGAGGTGGGCTGCCCGGCATTCACCCGCAAATTGCGGCAGGTCCAGTGGCCGAGCTATCGTACCTTCATACCAGAAATCCCGGAGAAGTACGATGGGAATACCCATCCGTCCGAGTTTCCAAGCATCTACACCATCGCGGTGCATGCTACTGGCGGTCGGGATGACAAGATATTGGCCAATTACTTCCCGTTGGTGCTTAAGCCCAACGTCATATCATGGTTGATGCTCCTACCCAAGAACTCCATTTCCTCCTAGAAGGAGTTGTGTCAGGACTTCGTTGGCGCCTTCACGGGCGGCCATCGGGTCCCTCGCCGGGAGAGCGATATGCACGTCAACCCCAGAAGGAAGGTGAGACTCTACGCATGTACATCCAGAGATTCAGCCGCATACAACCCAACATCCCGGATGTTCACCCAGCCGCAGTCATGAGCGCGTTCCATCAGAACGTGCGGAACCGGGAGATGCGCGAATAGCTCGCGATGAACAAGGTATGTGATGTCACCGAGCTTTACACCCTAGCGGACAGGCTTCCCAGCCAAGACGCCGGTGTAGAGGCCGACTCCGAATATGAAGACGCCGATGCCCCCACGAAGAGGGGGAAGCGGCGCAACAAGAAATGGAAGGGGAAAGCCGTGTTCGCCGTCAAAACATCCGACAGAGGCGACACCTCCAAGATGGCGAAGGCCGAGGCTTCCGGCAAAGATCCATGTTGATGGATGCGGCTCTTGCCAATCCTTGGCGGCCGCCGACAAGTCGAAGGGCTCCAACACCCAGTACTGCAAGATCCACAGCACCAAGGGTCACGACCTCCAACAGTGTCGGCAAGTCGAACAACTTTCCGAGAAGTAGAGGGCGGAGTACCAGAGACGTGACAAACAAAAGGCCTGAGATGGTGGCGAAGCATCAGGCAGGAAGAAGGGCGGCCAAGGGGGGTCCCCTGGCGAGTTCAAGAACAAGAAGGTGAAGCCCGCGCGAGCGTGGGAAAGGAAGGAGGAAGATGATGATGAAGACTGCCCACACGACGACTCCAGTGACCACGAGTTGCAGAAGGCCACAGAAATGATGTTCCTCGATGGAGGGGCATCACTTCATTCTTCCCACCGCCAACTAAAGAAGTGGGCGCATGAGGTGAATGCGGAGGAGCCCTCCATCGGCACTCATTGGCCCTTGAAATGGTCACACACACCGATCATCTTCGATTCCGAGGATCACCCAGACCGCGTTACGGTGGTCGGATGTTTGCCATTGTTGGTCTCCCCAGTGATCCGCTACCTCAAGGTGACAAAGATGTTGGTAGATGGCGGGTCGGGTCTAAACCTCATCTCCCCGACGTGATCCGGAGGCTACAGATCCCCCACGAAGATCTCGAGGAAACAAGAGTGTTCCAAGGGATCAACCCAGGGAAGATTCAACGTAGGCGAAGATCACGCTATTGGTGACTTTTGGCAGCGACCATAATTACCGAATGGAGAAGATCGTCTTCGACGTTGCTGACAACCCGTTCGCCTACAACGGGATCCTCGGGCGCCCTGCACTCGCTAAGTTCATGGCGGATTCCCACTACGCCTACAACACCCTGAAGATGCCTGGGCCGGTCGACGTCATCGTCATCAACGCCGACAAGAAGGACATGGTCGTATGCACCAACCGCCTCTATGGGAGGCAGTGGCAGCACCGGCCACCAAGGCACCTTCCCCTGGAGAGAAGAATGCCGGCAAGAGGGCTTCCCGCGTTGATCACGGCAAGCACGTTCCTCCGGAGTACCTTGCTGTTGATGAAGACATCTCGGAAAGCTCCACTGCCCGGAACAAGAAGTCCAAGGCTGCCCCACCAGAAACCAAGAAGGTTCCCGCCAGAGAGGACGACACGGGTGGAACTTTGACCATAACTTATGCCGTCGACAACAAATAGGAAAGCGCAATCATTGCCTTCCTGTAGGTGAATCTCCACGTTTTTTGCATGGAAACCATCAGATATCCCCGGTGTTCCCAAGAAGGTGATTGAGCACCACCTCGCCGTCTGCCACCACGCGCGTCCGGTCAAGCAGAAAGTGAGGAAACAACCCTTGGAGCAGCAGGAGTTTATCACCGAGGAAATCAAGAAGTTAGAAGCAGCAGGACTCGTCAGGGGAGTCACCCGTCCCACCTGGTTAGCCAATCCGATTGTAGTTCGCAAGGCAAACGGGAAGTGGCGGCTCTGTATCGATTTCACCGATGTCAATAAATCTTCCCCGAAAGATCCTTTTCCCTTACCGCGCATCGAGCAGATTGTCGACTCCACCGCTAGCTGTGACCTGCTGTACTTCCTCGATGCCTATTCAGGATATCACCAGATTTACATGGCCGAGGAAGATGAAAATAAAACCGCTTTCATCACCCCATGTGGCACATACTGCTTTGTACGCATGCCCTTCGGGCTGAAGAATGTCGGCTCCACCTTTCCAAGACTGATCCAGATTGGTTTTGAGCCCCAACTACACAGGAACGTGGAAGCCTACATGGATGATATAGTGGTCAAAACCAAAGAGAGGTCAAGGCTCGTGCAAGATCTGGAGGAGAAATTTGCCAACCTGTGCAAGATTAACCTCAAGCTCAACCCTGAAAAGTGTGTCTTCGGTGTTCCATCAGGCAAGCTTCTCAGGTTCTTCGTGTCTGCACGCGGGATCGAAGCTAACCCCGACAAGATCAAGGCCATTGAACAAATCGAAGGACCGAAGCACGTCAAGGATGTACGACGCCTCGCCGGCTGTGTAGCCGCCCTGAGCAGGTTCATCTCCAAGTCCGCCGAACGCGCCCTACCTTTCTTCAAAATTTTGAATAAAGAAGGACCAATGGAGTGGACCGCCGAGGCAGAAACAACGCTACAAGACTTGAAGCGGTATATTTCCTCTGCGTGAATCCTGGTGCTACTGCAACACAAGACCTTCCAACGGTGCCAGAAATAGGCACGTCGATGGGAGAATACTTGGCTTGATATTTCTGCTGCGGCTACGCCTTAAGGGACTTCCTAGGCAAGTATGCAAAGGATTTCCCCCGTGGCCTTGGAGCCTTGCTTGGTGTTCCCTCGAAGCGGAAAGGGTGATGTAGCGTAGCGGTGGTAAGTATTTCCCTCAGTTTGAGAACCAAGGTATCAATCCGGTGGAGGAGTATCTCAAGATCCTGCACAAACACAAAAGCTTGCTCCCAACGCTATGAAGGGGTTGTCAATCCCTTATAGATTGTTTGCCAAGTGAGAACTGAAAGCAACAAAGTAACAAAGCAAAGTAAAAGCGGAGGTGTAAACGATGGATGTGAATACACCCGGGGGCCGTAGTGTTTACTAGTGGCTTCTCTCATGAAAGCAAATAGACGGTGGGTGAACAAATTACTGTCGAGCAATTGATAGAACCACGCAAAGTCGTGACGATATATATGCAATGATTATTTCTATAGGCATCACGTCGAAAACAAGTAGACCGATACTGTCTGCATCTACTACTATTACTCCACACATCGACCGCTATCCAGTGTGCATCTAGTGTATTAAGTCCATAAGAACAGAGTAACGCCTTAAGCAAGATGACATGATGTAGAGGGATAATCTCAAACCAATGATAAAAACCCCATCTTTTTACCCTTGATGGCAACTACTTGATGTGTGCCTTGCTGCCCCTACTGTCACTGGGAAAGGTCACCACATGGCAGAACCCAAAACAAAGCACTTATCCCATTGCAAGAATCATAGATCTAGTTGGCACAACAAAACCCAAGACTCAGAGAGACTTACAAGGATATCAAATCATGCATATAAGAAATCAGCAAAGACTCAAATATATATCATAGATAATCTGATCACAAATCCACAATTCATCGGATATCGACAAACACACCGCCAAAGAAGGTTACATCAGATAGATCTCCATGAAGATCATGGATAACTTCGTATTGAAGATCCAAGAGAGAGAACAAGCCATCTAGCTACTAACTACGGACCCGTAGGTCTGAAGTGAACTGCTCACGAGTCATTGGAGGAGCGATGATGATGATGAAGAAGCCCTCCAACTCCAAAGTCCCCTCCGGCAGGGCACCGGGAAGGGTCTCCAGATGAGATCTCGCGGAAACGGAAGCTTGCGGCGGCGGAAAAGTATTTTCGAGGCTCCCCTAATTTTTTGCAGAATATTTGGGAATTATAGGCCAAAGACCTAGGTCAGGGGGCAGCCAGGGAGGCCACAAGCCTGCCAAACGCCGCCTCCCCCCTGGTGATGGAGTGGGGGCTTGTGGGCTCCCTAGAGCCCACCTGGCCTAGCCCAAAGGCCCCATGATCTTCTTCCGTTGAGGAAAAAATCATTTCGGTTTTTTCTTCTGTTTGGACTCCGTTCCAAAATCAGATCTGAAAAGGGTCAAAAACACGAAAAAACAGGAACTGGCACTTGGCACTGAATTATTAAGTTAGTCCCAAAAAAGATATAAAAGGTACATAAAACAACCAAAGAAGACAAGATAACAACGTGAAACCATCAAAAATTATAGATACGTTTGAGGCGTATCACCTGGTAGCACCCAAACCACAAGAACCGCTCCTCATATACCTAGCGGCAACCAACCAGGTGGTTAGCGCTGCCCTGGTGGCGCAGAGGAAGACCATGAAGGTACTCCAGCTAAGGCGCCGCCCTAGCCTGAGGTTCGCCACTAGATGAGGAAGCGCACACCGGCAACCAAGGGACCCCTGCAAGGACCTTGCTGGAAAGGAAGCTGTCGGGGGAGATATAGCGCCTGTCGGGAAAGACACCATCCCGGTAGAGGAGATGCCTTTTGTCCTTGCCGTCGAACCTCAGGCTCCGGCATGGGCGCAACACATAGTCTAGTACCTCCAGACTGGGGACCTGCCAGAAGGACAGGAAGAAGCAGAAAGAGTAGCCCGTCAGTCCAGCATGTACCAATTCGTGGATGATGCCCTATACAGGAGACAATTGAACGGTGTGAAACTGAAGTGCATTCCCCAATAGGAAGGGATGGAGTTGTTGGCCGAGATACATGGTGGGATATGTGGCTCCCACATAGGGTCAAGAGCGCTTGTCGGCAAGGCATTCCGGCAAGCCTTCTTCTGGCCCATGTCTCTCCAGGATGCGACTGCACTAGTAACCAAGTGTGAAGCGTGGCAGTTTCATTCAAGGAAGCTTCATCAGCCAGCTCAAGCTCTCGAGACGATCCCTCTCTCCTGGCCATTCTTGGTCTGGGGGCTCGATATTCTCGGCCCTTTTCCCCGCACTACCGGCGGCTTTGAGTGCTTGTACGTCGTAATCAATAAGTTCACAAAGTGGCCAGAGGTGGAGCCAGCGAGATAGGTGACCGCCCAGTCACCCGCCAAATTCTTCAAGGGAATTGTCTACCGTTTCGGAGTCCCGAACAGGGTCATCACGGACAATGGCACCCAGTTCACGAGCAACGCCTTCATGAACTACGTCCAAGACCTTGGCAGCAAAATATGCTTCGCTTCTATTTCCCATATAAAGAGCAATGGCCAAGATGAAAGAGCAAATGCCGAGGTACTCCGGGGGCTCAAGACAAGAACTTTTGAAAAGCTGAGGAGGCATGGAAAATACTGGATTGATGAACCGCCAGTGGTTCTTTGGTCAATCAGAACGACACCAAATCGAGCCGCCGGCCAGACACCCTGCTCCCTAATCTACGGGGCAGAGGCAGTTCATCCCACGGAACTCACTTTTGGGTCACCTCGAGTGCTCGCTTATGATGAGATTGAGCAAGAGCAGTTGCGCCAAGACGACGCAATGCTCCTTGATGAGACCCGGATTCAGGCAGCTGTACTAGCTAATCGCTATCAGCAAGCCTTGCGACGCTATCATAGCTGCAAGGTCCGAGCCAGTAGTCTTGAGAAAGGCAACCTTGTTCTTCAGCACGTTCAGTCGGCCAAGAATTCAAACAAGTCGACGCCAGAGTTGGAAGGCCCATATCGTGTAGTACGAGTCACCAGGCGTGGAGCTGTCCGCCTGGAGACTGAAGATGGCACACCGGTGAGCAACTCCTCGACCATTGAACATCTATGAAAGTTCTACCCATAGGGAGAGGTTGCCGGGCCTCCCGGCGACCACCTTTTGTACAAGTCTTGCCGAAGTTGCATGTGATCCTTTGTACAAAGCTAGGCGAAGACGTTGTGTGCAGTTGAATAAAACGTAGCATTCCGCAGCATCATTTAGATTTCCATGTTATATCATATGCATGCATAATCTAAGATTTTGTGGAACGCCCGAGCTATTGGACTGTCGATGTCCCCACACATATTTTCTCTTCTTTGTTTTTCTTAAAATACAGATGAAACCCTGTGCAAAAACTTGCCGGGGGCGAACATAGTGGGGACGCCCACGGCAACAGAAAGAATAAGGACGGTCTACCCAAGACAGAAAGAAGAACTGCGGCCTAAAGATAAGTTGCGAAAACTTCAAGTAAGTCTTCCGGCAGACACGACCCTCCCCTTTACATATCACCAACCCATTTTTGTACGGAAAACTTGCGCGCGGGAGCTCCACCGCAAGCCTCCTAAACGTTCTCTCGTAGCGCGCCCGATAGCTTAAGCGGACCACCTCGCGTGCCCTTTCCGCTTAGGGAGCGTGCTTGACAACGTATGGGTAAATCCAGAGGGAAGCAAGGCACCTTGCCGGCAGCGATGACTCCGGCAAAAGCACCCCTCGGGGGAGCTTGTGGCAAAGCCAATTGAGCCAGCAAACCCTCAGAGGAACACAAGAACAAACCATGCAAAAGGAGTAAGTGAGGAAAGTAGCACTCATTAAAAAATGTCTATTACAATACTAACATTATTGAACAAGGTACAACAACTCTCGATTGAGGATCGTAGCAGCAGAAGAACTAATCCCGGCGCGGGCCCTGCACCCTCTTGATCTGGTCCACCTTGTCGACAATAGGCATGACCAGGTTCTCGAGTTCCTTCAGGTTCGCCTCTTTTGGAAGATGCCCTAGGGAGAGGTTGATGTCGGGATTCTTGTATGCCAACTTGGTGAGGACCTTGAGGAGGGCGCCTCGACACAACCTTATGGACTCATTCGCCAGGCGCGCCGCCTCGCCGGCCCGAATCTACCTCAAAGGATCGATCACGCTTTCGAAGAATAGAGTCAGCTTGGCGCTTGAACACACCTCCGGGTCCGGGGAATAACCGAAACCCTGGAGATCCATAGAAGACAGCTGTGCAGCGATCCCTACCGCGGTGTTGACAAGACGCCCAGTCCACTGCTACACGCCTTGCATACAACCCTCGCGGGCGGCACAGGCGGCCTCGAGCTGCTTCGTCACGTCAAGGAGCTTTTGAGCCAAGACCTCCTCGCGGGCCTTGCTTTCTTCAAGAGCCCGCTCCAGAGGAGCCAGTTTTTCCTGCAAGGCGGCAAGGGAGGCGTTGGCGGAGCAGAGTTGAGCACTCTTGTTGGAAACGACAGTTTTCGTCTCCGTCAAGTTAGAGAGAGTCTGTTCTCTCTCTACTTTAAGGGCGGAGATCTTCTTGCCGATGCCTTGAAGATCCTCTTCCGGCTTCTTCAATTTGCCGGCAAGCTCCTCCCTGGCAGCCTCAGCAGTGGCAGCCTTGTCGGTGACCTCTTGCAACTCGCGAGCGTGCTCCAAGGCCTGGGCGGCAAGGGCGTCCTTATGCTGATCCACGACATCTTGAGTGCACCACGTCATGAGCCTCTCAACTTCTTCGTCCTTCGCACGGAGCCTGCCATCGAACGCCTTCTTGTGATCCGCAAGTTCCATCTCGTGGGACTCAGGGCTGATCAGAAGCGGGTTAAGGCGAGCGTCTTCGTCAGCGATACAGCATCGAGCCTCTTCCTCCTCCTTCCGGATGTCAGACGACTTCAGGAGGAAATCGTCCCACTCGGCCCTCAGCTTTTCGCGATCCACCTTCAACTCCTGGTGAGCCTCGGCGAAGTGGACCCGCGTCTCCTGGAAGCGCTTCTCGAAGGCCTCCTCTGCTACCCCGACGAATGCCATCTCGGTGTCCAGTTACTCCTTCCAGGCCTGGTAAAGGGCCTAGAGTTGGTAATGTTGTCCCTCATGGACTGGAAGAGCTACTCTTCACTGAGCTTCCCACCGCAGGCCCCCGGTTCGTCCACGATCTCAAGCCCGACACTCGAGGAGACTTCAGCGTCAAAGCTTTCCCCCTCCACGGCTATCTTGGTACGACACACCCCTAGCGGATTGATGTACCGACACTCGCCCGAAAACATACTCGCTTGCTAGCGGGGGCCTAGACGTATGAGGTTGGTCACCATGAGCATCCTCACTGGCTCGCGGAGGCCCTGGCGCAGGAGTCTAGTCGCCACCAGCATCCTCGCCCGCAAAAGGGGTATCCTCATCCAGCACTGCTGCCAAACCTTGAATGGCAGGAGGATCACCGGTGCGCGCCCCGGGGCCCTCGGTGAACTCCTCTATTGGTTCCCGGGTGACCCGATCCCGCGCCTCTGCAGCAGACTCACTCACGGCAACATCATCGGCCTCAGCGACCGCGTCCCGCACGGTCTCCTCGACAACGAAGTAGGCATTGATCTCTTCCGTCGAGGAGAAGCCTGTGGTACAAGATAAAGAAAAAAAGACAATTCGAACGAGGCAAACATTCGAGAAGATGGATGGAGGAACTTTTGGACATCCTTTGCCAGGGAACTCACCCTCGTTAAACTGGTGAGGGGACGTTGCCCCCTCTCCGACCACATTAGTTGCCGAGGGATCCTCCTCGGGCGTCGCAGGCCTCGACGACTCCCGTTGGGGTTCTGCCGGGGGCTGGACACCGGAGCGGTGGAGGCTGCTGGTGGCGCCTCTGAGGCGCTCGTCGAAGGACCGCCGCCTGCCGACACTTTGGCCTTCTTCGCCATTCTCTGGGCCAGCATCTCTGTGTCTCTGAGAATAAGAATCGTCACCTCGTGAGTAAGAGCACAAAGTGAGTGGTTCAAAGGGCTTAAAAGTCAAACACTTACTCCTCCTCCTCCCCCTAGCTGAAGGCTGAGAGATCGAAGCCCACGTCCTCCTCGGCATCTCTCGGGGGAGACGCGGATCTGGGACGCTTGGCGGGCGTGGTAGGCGGAGTTTGCCGGACGGGGATATTAGAGCCTGCATGTCGAAGCACTCGCCTGAGCCTCCGGCGAGCTAGAGGGTCCTCCTCTTCCTCCTCCTCCTTTGCATCGGGCGCCCGTCCCTTGCAAGGGCCCCCAGTCTACGACCTGCTGGGCTCTCCGGCGAGCTCATCCTCCTACAACGCTTCCTCATCGGGTGCTCCCTCGTCATAGAAGCCAACGCTCCCCGCCGCCCCGGCAAGGGCCCGTTCGTTGGCCCGGCTAGCGATGTACGCCACCTCCTCGTCGGTGGTCTCATGGACGAGGCTGGTATCCTCTCTGATGGGCTTCTTCCACAAGCAGACAAAGAAGGACAAGACATCCTCCTCCCTCGGCTCCATCCAAGTTGCAAACACACCATGAGCATTACACTCTGGCATCACTGCCACGAGTGAACTCAAGGCAGAATTGTTGCACAAGGGTACGACGCCGTGCGGCAGCCGAGGCCTGATGTCCTACTTGAACAGCTTCATGCAAATGAAGGCATGCCCCATCACCCTCACATTGTTGTTATAACCAGTCCGCAGTCGCATGATGTTTGCGGCGTTCACAAAGGCTAAGGCTAGCCTTCCTCCCCTATTCTGGAGGGTGGCGATGCGCCTGCGGATAAAGTTGGCTCCCACCATCTCTATCGTCAGCCCTGCGGCCCTGAGGCGCAGGATCATGTTGACGGCGAGAGTCAGCTTCTTATAATCAGGGTCGATATTGCTCCAATGCTTGTCACAGGAGTCGATCTTGGCGGTCCTAGGCTCACAAAAATGCAGATACTTCTCCTCATGGATCCAGCACTATCTCCCACGCCATTCTTCCCATTTCTCCTGAAGGTCCCCGTCTAGATACATCTGCTTCCATACAGTCCTTGGAATCCAAGCGATGGATCCCAAAAGGGCATCCCCTCCCTGGATGCGGGGACTGAAGTAGTGGCGGAACAGGGTGGTGCTGGGGATGATCTCGACAAAATTCTTGCAAAGATGCGCGAATATAGACATGCATGTCACCGCACTCGGCGTGAAATCCAGAAGGTGGAAGCCGTAGGTGTGCATCATGTCGATGAAGAACTCGGAGAAAGGCGGGCTGAGACCGCAATGAAAGTAATCGGCAAACAAGGGGTACTTGTCTGGAGCACCAAGAGCTTCTCCAAGGTCAGTTGGGTGGCCAGATGCGCGTTCGTCTTGACCGCCCACATCTGGTGATAGCGCTCCTTCAGGAAGAATGCGTCGGGCCCCGGGGGAAAATATGCGAGCTCCTTTCGCATCTTTGTCAACTCCTTCTCCGCGACGTCAGGTTCCCCTTCTTTCGTTTTGTTCCCTTACGTGCCTTGGCAACGACAGAAGCTGCGGTCGTCCGAAGCGCGGCCTCGGGGGCAAAGGTCAAGGTGGGGAAGGGAACTTCAGCTGGAGGAGGGAGGCGGTGGAGTTTTCGAGATTGAAAAGGACTCGGAAGGAACGATGGGCTTGTGCGGCTGCGTTTTCCTTTCTTATGAGGAGAAAGGTGGGTGCACCAGCCGAACCTTGCATACCCAAACAACAGCTCAGCATGCACGTGGCCACCTTAGCCACTGTGCGCACACCTCCCCACTTTGTGCGTTCAATGCGCGACGTGGGGAAGGGCCGCGCGCAATGGCTCCAAAGCTACAGAGTCCCCTACCAGGGAAGCTCGTGCACTACTTTGGGCCTTGCCCAGCAACACCCCGCGTGTGTGAGTGTCCCAGGCCCAGGAGCTCATGTCGGTGCACTAAATACTGGGATCACTTGTTCCCCAGACTTGTGCACGGCCATCAGCAGCGCCCCTGACGACAGTGCGCCGGGAAGAACAGCTGAAAGGCAATCCAAGACCCCCCCAAGGCCACACCCTTCCCTCTCTTCATGGGGCGTGGAGTACAAGGGCTCCAGATGCAAGACCCCGGCGAGCCCTCCTTGCCGGGAAGATCCACAAGGTCCCGGCAAGCCCACTTCGCCGGGGAAGCTCCTCAAGATTAGCAAGACCCGGTTAGCCATGCTTGTCGGAAGGCTCGCACAGACTAGCGAAGCCCCCGAAAGGCCCTCCTTGTTGGGAAAGTGTTCAAAGCCCCCGACAAGCCCTCCTTGTCGGGAAGGTGACCAAGTCACCCGACAGAGACCCCAGGCCAACAAGCTCCTTTCGCTCTCTATGTGTCCTCCCCCATTTCTACTACAATCCGATCACTCCAGCACATCCCTTGTGTGCTAGAACAAGACCGTGGTGTCGATTCTCCTAGATACGTGTCGCAACCACCTTGCGGTAGGTCGGGGGTCAGACAAGGCATTTACTGCCCATGAGACCACCGATGAAGTAGAGCGGTGAATACTGTTCGCTATTCTCCCCGTGAACACACTGTTGGTGACCCCTTTGCCTACAAAAGGAGGCACAAGGCTCACTCTTAAGGGTTGGACTTTTTGGGATCGGAGACTCCCTAATAACGTACTAAGTTACTGTAGCAAATCACCCTACAGTAAGCACATAATACAAACCAAGCAGGAGTAGGGTTTTACGCGCCAAGCGGCCCGAACCTAGGTAAAGGACCTTGCCGGTGTTGATCACTAGTTCCGCTCTCGATGTCGTACCTCTCTCTCCCCGCCGAATGATCAAGGGTCTCCTCGAGTTTCCTATAGGTGCCAATTTCCCCCGACAATCTTCTTCTAAGTGCTCATCACATGGTCCATCACAATCGCAAGTGGGTGAAACCATAGTTTGGTGCGATTCTTCATGATCTGACTGTCATGCACAACTGTGTGAGGAACAATCACTGTTATCTTCATGAAATCTTTGATCGCACTTGGGCCAATGTTTCTCACCTCAGGATTCGCGTAGAACTCAAAGAGATGGAATTTCAGCAGGACTTTTATTGGTCTTTTTCTCCCAAGAAGAATTCAATAAAGTTCAAGTTCCTTTGCTGGTGACCAATTCATTTTCTTCATCACGATGTACGTATGAAGCTGAGGATCTTGACGACACTGCTGTCGGCCCTTCATTGACAAACGACCCCAACAACATTGGTGCTTCCCCACCACCATCAAGATGATATTCTTCAGGGGCGTTAGTCCTCATTTTCGTCCCTTTTCGTCACTTGATGACAAAGGGGGAGAAATTTGAGTTAGACTTCAAGTGGGTCTACCTATATGAGCTATGTTTTTGTTAAGTTGCAACCACCATTCATTTGAAGTGTTTGGCTGTATGAGTTGTAAACTTAAGTCCGGTGGTGGTCTCACACTTTTTAACTGCTTTTCCTCGCATATTTATTCCTTGTGATGATTAATGCATGCATTCTGAATTTCATCAGCAACCACTTTCCATCACGCATTTCAATTTCCTCATGATACATGTTAAATGTGTGTATGGATTACAAGATATAGGGGGAGATCTCCATGATATTAACCAACAATGTGCATTTGTAGTCCAAAGAAAATTCCACAAATATGCACATCTTCACGGGGAGTTTCTCTATATCTGGCAATCAGATTCCTCAAACTCAGTACCTACACTTCATATATTCATCCCCGTTGAAAACATAACCTATTTGTCATCAATCACCAAAAAGGGGGAGATTTTAAGTGCATCTAGTGCCCTTTAGTGATTTTGGTTTATTGAATACATCTATGTTAAGGGACTAATGTGTTTCTGAGTGTACACATGCTCTTTAAGTCATTGAGGACTTTGATATACTCGAACAAAGTCGACCCCTAAAATTGAATGTCTTCAACTGAAGACTTTGATACCTTCTTGAAGATTTTGAAAGTGGGGAAATTGGTGTGTCCATGAAGATATTGATGCGAAGACTTTGAAGCGTGAAAACTTTTGTTTTTGTAGTTTCATTACCTTTTTTGAGTCATAGAAACATTGTACTGTCAAAGGGGGTCGAGGTAATACTAAGGTAAAATTTCCAAGTGATGCTCATCTCAAAGCCTAGACATAACCAATACTTCGAGTGAAGCCTTTGCAAATATCTTGTAGTTTAGTCAATTTCTTTAGTAACTGAGACAAAGTTCATGTGGTCTCCGAGGAAATTGTTCAGACTAAGGAGTTAAGATTTCTCCAGTGCGAATTTGCTACAGGTTTTGAACATGATAGATCTAAGGACTTTCATAGTTCGAAAATTCTGACCGTTCTTGTGCTTTGCACCAGTTGTCCCAAAATCTTATCCACATAACGATCATATCATTTGGGGCATTTATGTCATATCATGTTAGGATTTCTCCCATACTATAAATAGCCGCCCCGTACAAACACTAGCTGGTCTGCTGCTCTCAGAGAGAACTTGAAACTTGTCATTGGAGAGCATTCCATCCTCCGAGGACTATTAGCGAAAATCGTTAGTGAGGATAAACCAAAACACCCAAACCATAACAAAATCCCAAAGTGCTTGAGCATCACTCAAGAGATTGTTCCTGTGTGGAAACGATTCTTGTTACCTTTGAAGACTGTGTATCTTCCAGATGGTTAGGCATCAATGGTCCAGAGCATCCATCAGTAAATTGTGGATGTCGTGTGACCTAGTTTTTGATGGTTCGGAAGTGTGTCCTGAAGACTTACCACGAGTGTTGGGCGAGGTCTGTGTGACCTTAGCTCAAGGATAATACGGCAAGGACTATGTGTCCTTGGACTATGTGTCCTTTGGTTTAAATACCAAGCCACTCCAATCAAGACGTACGGGTGTCACAATAGTTGGAAATGGGTAATCAAATTACTGTGTGCAGCAAGCTCCAAGTTCAATTAACTCAACTCATCTATTTCCTGAAGTACTTGTTTGTGAAACTGATCATTACTGTTTGAATGCTATGATTGAAGACTTTCTAAATTTCCTCATCTCAAATTCTTCAGTTACCTTATTCTTCACCTCCTTGTCTTGGTTACTCACTACATGTGCTCTGTGTATGTTTCATTTCATCAAGATGAATATGCAGCTACTATGTTTCGCATCCTCTTGAATATATTTTCCACTATTAGTGTTTCGTCACTTAGAAATTTCCTCAACGAGTAATTCCTCATTGACGAATTTGTATAAATTGCCTGTTGACCCCCTCTAGTCGATATAACACACATTCATTTTCCCATTTTCATTATTGTTTCCTCCTTATTGCATTCTCATTTTCCCATTTTCACATATCAATGGGCCACATTTTCATTGTTGTTTCCACCTTATCGCTTACATGCTACATCTCATGGATGGAGAAACGACACAAGTGCATCCATTTCGACTTGGGCGCATCCACATGTATTTTGACATATGTTCCAACAATTTCTATTTTGTTGTCCAACATGCTAAACGGAAACATTCTTTCCACAATAAATTTGCTCAATATCAATGGGTTGGCTCACATTATGAATCGCATGATACATCTTGTCTTTCGATATCATCCATGATCTAAGATGTTGTGTACTTTCCAGCAAAATTGTTTGGATCAACCTTGATGTCCTGTTTACTCATAACCAACCCATTGGCCACAATCAATTGCATGATATTAGTATAATTTGGAACACAATTTGCTATGTTCATGCTATTGATAAACCTTCTCAATATGACATCATCCTACATAATGGTAGCATTTGTCAATTCCTCCATGATGAACTTGACCACATGAATGCTTTATATGTAATTCTATTTCATTCTACTAAGCTTCATGATACTTTCCATGAACAATAATATCGGACGAACTCGTGCTTAACTGATGGACATCTTGTGTGCTTTAAATATTGTATTTCCAAATATACTTTATGTTTTCTCGTTTTGCATGTACACCATCCCGGAGACATCTTGGAGTACTTTGATTGTAAAATGGCTTCCACTCCCTCCAACTACAAGCTCGTCCACGTCTACCTTTTCCAGGCTGATGCAGTTTTTGATCCAAGGATGGATATTTCCCAAGGGGGGGGGATGATGTTTATCATCCTATGGACATCACCATGGAAAGATTCCTTTCACCAAGTAACACATGTGGCGTCAACTACATACATATAAAGGTGTATATTCTTCTTTACACGTGCCAGCTTGTGCCCTTCGAGGCTGGTATACTACTTGACGCTACTCTCGTGTGCATGCATATGTATTGTTGGAACTCCATGAATAAGGAGGAGGCGTGCAAGCAGCAACGTACGACTGCACCTTCTACGAGTGAAGCATTTAAGAGAAGGAAGAACAAGCAAGGACAAGCTTCTATAGGGCCCAGAACTTCCGGCCTATTTCCCGGAACCTTTGGCTACCAGAACTTCCATCTATGCCAGAACTTCCGTCCTACACGCATCGAAGCAGGCCGAGATTGTGCCAACTCTCTGGATACCCCAGAACCAGCTCAGACCTTCCCAGAACCTCCGGAGCTAAGAACTTGCGCCCGTCCCCGAAACATCCGGCCAGCTTACGGGCCTAGACTTGAACCGAGGCCCTTTTACCCCTTCTCCCCATTCTTCCCAATGTTTTTGCGATTCTGCCCTCCAATTCATGAAAGATCAATATCTAAGGTTCCACACTATATCAGGTGGCTAGATCAATGGTGGCCGGTTGTTGTGGTGGCGCACGTCATCATACTTCGGCTCTATTCAGGTGAGGGCATAGAGACGAGGGGAGGGAAATGAGGTAGCAGAACAGGTGGCCTTGATCCCGATGATAGCTCAGCAGATATCCATGTTGTTGTGCTTATGGACGAGGCAAACAACTCGTCGCATGGCGCCCTCACGCGCGCAACTTGTTTGGTCTCACCTCTGCGTACTCGTAGAGGTTGAACATGACTGGCATTGGCCCAGTTTGTCTAGGTGGGTCAGGAAAGTGCCCAAGGTAGGTACGTTTATTTATTGTTTTCATTTGAAATTTTATTTTGCTTTATTTTATTTGACCACCACATCAAATCATTTTATAAAACTCAAAAAAATTATATGTTTCCTGTTATAATATATCCAAAGCCACTCAGATGTTTTCTTAATTACTAAAGCTACAAACATATTCATTGAATTTTAATAACTCCAATTTCAATTACATTTGAATTTTCAGCTACACGTTGCCTTCCCTATGTAGGTGGATGCTTGGTCTTGTAGAGGGCAGGGTAGCTCTCGTGATTTTGTCACGGAAGATGTCCTCGTGACAGGACAAAGTATACGAGCCATCGCAGTAGGGTGGCAAGTTGAAGTGGTTAGTCGGGGGACAAGAGTCGCGAGTTTACCCAGGTTTGGCCCATCCGATGGAGGTAAAAGCATGTGTCCTGCTTTTGTGTCTTATTAAGGATGATGAAATTGATTACAAGGGTGCGGAATCGATAACATAGATCTCGAGTCTTTCTTACTTGTCATTTCTACCTCAAGGGCTCCCATTTGTATATGCAGGTGGATGCCTCAAGGTCACAATAGAGTCCGGGTTGTATAGCAACTTGTATCATCGTCTACTTCTTACTATCCTGGGAGAGGGAGAATCTCCATGTTTTCCCTTAATGAGCAGACCTCCATGTGATGGGCTTGAGTCGGCCTTACGGTGAATCGCCCTTTGGGCCTCTGTTTCCTGGGCCTCCTTCCCAAAATGTAGGCCTGGCGGGTTAACACGTGGGGTATATGCCCAACATTAGCCCCTTGTTTAATTTGAATTTATTCATGTTAAACTTCATCCTGAAAAAGTGAAAAGCTCAAAGGCGAGGATTATCATGTGTCACATTTTAAGTTGACAATCTTCCTCTATACAACATATTTGTGTGGGTCGGCATTTTGTTGGGTCATCTTCTTATTCAGGACTTGTTATTTTCTTCAATCATCATGGTTATAGCATCATCCTAGTCATTGCTGACATCATCTGGTCATCATAGCGAATCTGCTCCAATGGTGTTTCAAATCCCTGAGAGGCGGGAAAATCAAGGCGTCCACTTTGCCTCCAATTACTCCATTTTTTACTACGCCGCTTCGGGTCTTATTAGTATAAGTAGACCAGTAAGTCTCCCTTTTCCCTCTTCTCTTCTTCTCATGTGTAGCAGCTTCTCTCATACTCCGCTGGCGCCGCCACTTCTCTGACGACTTCGTCCCTTGCAGCCGCTGCTGGAGTTCATCTCAATTTTCATCGAAGGTCTCCCAAACACCGTCGACCACAGCTTTCATTTGCTATAAATCCTGGTACATTCCAAATTATCTCATTTTAGCTCGTCGCCGTCTGTTCGTAATTTCATCCGAACTTCATCATAGGCATGCTAAATTGTAGTTGTAGATCTCTTGCTTTATTACGTGCGCATTGGACGCAGTTTTAGCTCCCATCATGTGGCAACCTTTTGAATATCCATGATAGATTTTTCTGGCCTTCCGGTAGATGCTTCCTCACGGTAGTTCTGCTATTTAGAACACACTTTTCCTTTTTTATGCATCCCATAGATCCACTTCTTTAGCCCTATGGGTAGGAAATCGGTTTGCTGCTTTGTAAATTTTCACTAAGTCTCTGATAGAGTCTCGGGACTGCTTCTAAGCCGGTGTTACCATGAGAAAAATATTTTGTTCCATTTAGTCGACTTAATCAGGACCCGACCCATGTTTTGCTACATGACATGTATTTCATGAAGCATCAAATACTTCCTTTCAGTACCAGCTCTTCTTTGACTATAGACATTCTTGACCACTATGTTACCGGCTCGAAATCTGACTTATAATAGTTTTTCTCTATGTGTTGTAGTTATGTGCCTTGCAAAATCACCATACCTCTAAAGACTAGCAAAATTTGTCGGTGTCTCAGATCTCAAGAATCTATTTTGACTTTAGAGAACCTCGTCATAGAAAGCATGTTGCCGGCTCAGAACATTAGCAGCTGGCGAGCACCTGAGGAAGAAAGTTTCCCACAACCCAGGCAAGGCGAAATAATCTGTTTTAATGACCATATAAAGACAGGGTTCAGGCCGCCCGGCTCAAAGTTCTTCATGGATCTCCTCCATTTTTTGAAGCTCGGGCCTTAGGATATTGATCCCAATTCAGTGACTAGTATCTGCCATTTCCAGGTGCTCTATGGAGCGTACATTCATACTGAGCCATCTGCGACTCTTTTTAGAGAGTTCTTCTATCAGAGCCGCCAAACTAAAGTTAAAGATGGTCCCAACGTGGAGCTTGGCGGTGTTTCTATTCAAAAGAGAAAAATAGTCTTGTCCCTGAAACCAAGCTAGTGAGTCATCCAAAGGGATGGAATAAAACTTCGTTCTACTCCAAGAATACTGCTCCTATAGATCAAAATCCACTATTGTGTTATCAATGAGTGAGTTAGTTTTAAGATCTAATTTCCACGATGGCCAACTGATGAAGAAAGAAAATTACTGGCCCATGTGCTTTTGAGAATAAAGGCCCTCAATGCCAATGACCTTACTTGGATCGACCTGATTCGGTGTTGGATCACCTCACAGATCCAACCTGTCAGTATTAGAGGCGACTTGATGTGTCACTACACCGGCGACTCAAAAGATGTGCAACATTTTAGCAAGAAAAATTGGTTGATAAAGTATAAATAGGCTAACCAAGACATTATTTTCTCACTCCAAAGACAAATGTAGTTCAACTGGATTGGCCCCGTTCTTCTTGAAGAATCCAGTCTCTCCGGTATGTAATTTCTCATTTTGTTTCATTTTCTTCCTCCAACTTCAATTGATACTTGATCACCCACAAGTGTTGGGGATCTATCGTAGTCCTTTCGATAAGTAAGAGTGTCGAACCCAACGAGGAGCAGAAGGATCTGACAAGTGGTTTTCAGCAAGGTAATATCTGCAAGCACTGAAATTACCAGTAATAAGTAGTTGTGTGACAAGATGATTCGTAGCAAGTAGCAAGTAACAACGGTGCAGCAAAGTGGCCCAGTCCCTTTTGTAGGAAGGGACAAGCCTGGACAAACTCTTATAGGAGGTAAAACGCTCCCGAGGACACATGGGAAAATCTGTCAAGCTAGTTTTCATCATGTTCATATGATTCACATTCGTTACATTGATAGTTTGATATGTGGGTGGACCGGCGCTTGGGTACTGCCCTTACTTGGACAAGCATCCCACTTATGATTAACCCCTCTTGCAAGCATCCACAAATACGAAATAAGAATTAAGACAAAGTCTAACCATAGCATTAAACTACTGGATACAAATCAGCCCCTTACGAAGCAACACATAAACTAGGGTTTAAGCTTCTGTCACTCTAGCAACCCATCATCTACTTACTACTTCCCAATGCCTTCCTCTAGGCCCAAATAATGGTGAAGTGTTATGTAGTCGATGTTCAGATAACACCACTAGAGGAGAGACAACATACAACATAGCGAAATATCAAACGAATACCAAATTCACATGACTACTTATAGCATGACTTATCTCATGTCCTCAAGAACAAAAGTGACTACTCACAAAGCATAATCATATTCATGACCAGAGAGGTAATGAGTAGAATCAAAGATCTGAACATATAATCTTCCACCAAGTAATCCAACTAGCATCAACTACAAAGAGTAATTAACACTACTAGCAACCATACAAGTACCAATCGGAGTCGTGAGACGGAGATTGGTTACAAGAGATGAACTAGGGTTTGGAGATGAGATGGTGCTGATGAAGACGTTGATGGTGATGAGTCCCCTCCGATGAGAGGAGTGTTAGTGATGACGATGGCGACGATTTCCACCTTTGGGAGGGAAGTTTCCTGTGACAGCCGCTTCATTTTTACTACGCCGCTTCGGGTCTTATTAGTATAAGTAGACCAGTAAGTCTCCCTTTTCCCTCTTCTCTTCTTCTCATGTGTAGCAGCTTCTCTCATACTCCGCTGGCGCCGCCCCTTCTCTGACGACTTCGTCCCTTGCAGCCGCTGCTGGAGTTCATCTCAATTTTCATCGAAGGTCTCCCAAACACCGTCGACCACAGCTTTCATTTGCTATAAATCCTGGTACATTCCAAATTATCACATTTTAGCTCGTCGCCGTCTGTTCGTAATTTCATCCGAACTTCATCATAGGCATGCTAAATTGTAGTTGTAGATCTCTTGCTTTATTACGTGCGCATTGGACGCAGTTTTAGCTCCCATCATGTGGCAACCTTTTGAATATCCATGATAGATTTTTCTGGCCTTCCGGTAGATGCTTCCTCACGGTAGTTCTGCTATTTAGAACACACTTTTCCTTTTTTATGCATCCCATAGATCCACTTCTTTAGCCCTATGGGTAGGAAATCGGTTTGCTGCTTTGTAAATTTTCACTAAGTCTCTGATAGAGTCTCGGGACTGCTTCTAAGCCGGTGTTACCATGACAAAAATATTTTGTTCCATTTAGTCGACTTAATCAGGACCCGACCCATGTTTTGCTACATGACATGTATTTCATGAAGCATCAAATACTTCCTTTCAGTACCAGCTCTTCTTTGACTATAGACATTCTTGACCACTATGTTACCGGCTCGAAATCTGACTTATAATAGTTTTTCTCTATGTGTTGTAGTTATGTGCCTTGCAAAATCACCATACCTCTAAAGACTAGCAAAATTTGTCGGTGTCTCGGATCTCAAGAATCTATTTTGACTTTAGAGAACCTCGTCATAGAAAGCATGTTGCCGGCTCAGAACATTAGCAGCTGGCGAGCACCTGAGGAAGAAAGTTTCCCACAACCCAGGCAAGGCGAAATAATCTGTTTTAATGACCATATAAAGACAGGGTTCAGGCCGCCCGGCTCAAAGTTCTTCATGGATCTCCTCCATTTTTTGAAGCTCGGGCCTTAGGATATTGATCCCAATTCAGTGACTAGTATCTGCCATTTCCAGGTGCTCTATGGAGCGTACATTCATACTGAGCCATCTGCGACTCTTTTTAGAGAGTTCTTCTATCAGAGCCGCCAAACTAAAGTTAAAGATGGTCCCAACGTGGAGCTTGGCGGTGTTTCTATTCAAAAGAGAAAAATAGTCTTGTCCCTGAAACCAAGCTAGTGAGTCATCCAAAGGGATGGAATAAAACTTCGTTCTACTCCAAGAATACTGCTCCTATAGATCAAAATCCACTATTGTGTTATCAATGAGTGAGTTAGTTTTAAGATCTAATTTCCACGATGGCCAACTGATGAAGAAAGAAAATTACTGGCCCATGTGCTTTTGAGAATAAAGGCCCTCAATGCCAATGACCTTACTTGGATCGACCTGATTCGGTGTTGGATCACCTCACAGATCCAACCTGTCAGTATTAGAGGCGACTTGATGTGTCACTACACCGGCGACTCAAAAGATGTGCAACATTTTAGCAAGAAAAATTGGTTGATAAAGTATAAATAGGCTAACCAAGACATTATTTTCTCACTCCAAAGACAAATGTAGTTCAACTGGATTGGCCCCGTTCTTCTTGAAGAATCCAGTCTCTGCGGTATGTAATTTCTCATTTTGTTTCATTTTCTTCCTCCAACTTCAATTGATACTTGATCACCCACAAGTGTTGGGGATCTATCGTAGTCCTTTCGATAAGTAAGAGTGTCGAACCCAACGAGGAGCAGAAGGATCTGACAAGTGGTTTTCAGCAAGGTAATATCTGCAAGCACTGAAATTACCAGTAATAAGTAGTTGTGTGACAAGATGATTCGTAGCAAGTAGCAAGTAACAACGGTGCAGCAAAGTGGCCCAGTCCCTTTTAAAGGAAGGGACAAGCCTGGACAAACTCTTATAGGAGGTAAAACGCTCCCGAGGACACATGGGAAATTCTGTCAAGCTAGTTTTCATCATGTTCATATGATTGACATTCGTTACATTGATAGTTTGATATGTGGGTGGACCGGCGCTTGGGTACTGCCCTTACTTGGACAAGCATCCCACTTATGATTAACCCCTCTCGCAAGCATCCACAACTACGAAATAAGAATTAAGACAAAGTCTAACCATAGCATTAAACTACTGGATACAAATCAGCCCCTTACGAAGCAACACATAAACTAGGGTTTAAGCTTCTGTCACTCTAGCAACCCATCATCTACTTACTACTTCCCAATGCCTTCCTCTAGGCCCAAATAATGGTGAAGTGTTATGTAGTCGATGTTCAGATAACACCACTAGAGGAGAGACAACATACAACATATCGAAATATCAAACGAATACCAAATTCACATGACTACTTATAGCATGACTTATCCCATGTCCTCAAGAACAAAAGTGACTACTTACAAAGCATAATCATATTCATGACCAGAGAGGTAATGAGTAGCATCAAAGATCTGAACATATAATCTTCTACCAAGTAATCCAACTAGCATCAACTACAAAGAGTAATTAACACTACTAGCAACCATACAAGTACCAATCGGAGTCGCGAGACGGAGATTGGTTACAAGAGATGAACTAGGGTTTGGAGATGAGATGGTGCTGATGAAGACGTTGATGGTGATGAGTCCCCTCCGATGAGAGGAGTGTTAGTGATGACGATGGCGACGATTTCCACCTTTGGGAGAGAAGTTTCCTGTGACAGCCCGATGCCGACGCCCCAGGAGATTCCCTTTATTTCCGTCTCCGTCGAGTGATTAATTTTAGTTGTTGCATCGTCATGTAGTTTGCATCATGGCATCATGTCAACTATGTTATTTGTCGGTGTTGCTTTGTTGCTCCTTGTTGTTGGGTGTTAGTGCTTTGTGAGTGGCGTTGTTTTGTTGGAGTGATGAGAGTGGGTGCAACAGAACCATTTCAAAACCTTGTTGCACCGAGGACGTAAAACCCTTCTCTCCTCTCTATTCTATTTTAGTGGCTACGATTGATTTTAGTTTTAACCCCTATTAAACAAGTTCGTCTTCTTTTAAAATCCTTTGTTAAATGTGGGGGAAACCCTTGGGTTTCCTTTTTTTCCTTTTGTTTATTTTTCAAAAAAACAGTCTCATTTTCTTTTCTCCTTTAAAAGAGCTTTTATTTTATTCTTCAAAAAAATGGTTTTATTTTTATTCTTCAAAAAGTTTTTATTTTTATTCGTTAAAAAAATGCCCAAACTAATTCTTATAGTTGGGGTATGTTTTTATAGGAGCCAAAGAGTATTTTTATTTTGTTATATCCTTTTATTTTGTGTGTGTGTGTTTTGTTTTAGAAGAAAAATAAAGAGAGAAGGGAGAGAGGAGAGTTGGCCCAAAGGCCCAGCCGACCCTGGTAAACCTAGCGATGCCGGCCTCTCGATCCCCTTCTTCTCTGCGCAACCAGCCCCTCGTCCCGTGTCCGCCCCCGCAGGAACCCAATCCGCCGACGCCCTGACCTCCCTCTTCCTCGTCGTGCACCCCTAGGGGCCCTGCTCGCCTCTGCCAGCCCCGCCGCCTGCGCCGTCTCCCCCGTGTTGCACTTGCCGCCGTGCCCGCGATGCTCGCCCTCACCCCTGACCTCCTCTGCCTCGCCGTGCTCGTTGCACCCCGCCGCCTGCGCCTGGTGCCCCGCGCCTCCCCGGAGGTCTCCTCCGCCACTCTGACCTTCTCCCGAGCCACGGCCACCTTCCGTCGCCCACCTGCAGTAGGCCGACCTCGCCGCCGTTCCCCTCGAGCTGCGCCGCCCTTGGTCGCCGCGTCGCCTCCCTGCCCCATCCCCGTGGCCAACCCGAGGTCCCCCGTCGGTGCTCGCCCCGCCTCCGGTTTGCCCCTGCTGCTGCTCGCCTTGGTCCCGCACGCCCCCGTGCTCGCCATGTTGCCATTGTTGCTGAGCCTGTTGCTGCTGCTGACGTATCGTGCTCCTGCCGCCATGGTGCTTGCTGCCAGCTTCCTTTCCTGCTGAGTTTGACTGCCTGCGCGCCGTGATGGATGTGGCATGTTGCTATAGATGCTGCTGCTTGCTAGGCTGTCGTTTGATGTGTGTTGTTGCTTGCCTGCTGTGCTGCCATGCTGATTGTACCGCTATGCCTTGCCGATGTGTTGTTGCCGATGCGTTGTTGCTGCTGCCTGTCGCTGGCTGTTGCCGTTACTGCTAGCTGATACTGCTAGACTGCTAGTGCTGTTGTTTGTTGCTGTTGCTTACTAGCTGTTGCCGCTGCTGCCAGCTTGCCTGCTGCTGAGTTGCTGCCTGTTGCCGTTGCTTTGTTGTTTTTTTGCTGCTGCATGCCATTGCTTGTTAGCTTGCTTGCTGTACATGTTGCTGTGCCATGCTAGCTTTCTGCTAGTTGCTAGGCCATTGTAGGTTGCTAGCTAGCGTTGCTAGTTGTCGTAGCGTGCTGCTATTGCTATTCCGTCGTTGCTTGCTGGTGTTGCTTGCTTGTGCTGCCGCTTGCCGTCGCCACATGCACCATCCCCGCCACCATGGGTCGTCGACTAGTTCGCCGAGTCCACGGCGTCCGCGACGACCCCCGGACATCTTTGGAACCGTGTTCGACTACGATGCAAAGACCCGTCTACCGATGCAAGAGTATGACTACCGTCGACGAGAACCGAGTACCACTACTTCCACGACGACCACGACGATCTTTGTTCTCCTTCACGGCAACGAACCGAACCTCTCCGGTATGCATGCTTTGAAGGTATACCGATGGGACGTGTCGTGTTCCGAATGCATATGTTGTATGAGATGTATCGTATGTTTGCGCCATATGTTTTCCCATTGCACGTTGTTTTCCTTTTCATCATGCCCTCGACACATGGAAACCCGGTAGCGGGATCACCCCATCTTTATCTAGCGTTCCCGCACGCGCTCCCTACTCGTTGGCACCGATATCCCGTTGAATTAACGTGAAAGGAACGTTGTCGTGGCTTCGTTTCCGTCTTGCCGCCATGGTTCCCTCTCGCTCGCCGTGGCGACATATGCTTCTTTCTCTTCTTGCCCATGTTGTTGTAACTCGCATGCATGACACATTCATGGCATAATTACCTTGTGTTGCATGTTTCTTGTGACGTAGCTCCGATCTATGCTCCGCATGTTAACCGACTAGGATGAAATGTAGAATCACCCACTTCACCCCTTCCCATGTTAACAACAATTAAATATTGTCGTGTAAATTAATGGGAGTGAACTAAACAATGAAATGTGGAGTGGCGTCGATATGCAACCCGTTGCATATCGAGCTTCACTTAATGTGTAGTGTTTGCGTGAGGTGAATTGCCATGCCATGCCTTGCATCATTGAACTGATCACGCATCATAGTAGGGTGTGCATCATGTTGTGCATCGTGTGGTGAATATCTGTATTGATGTTTGTTTGCGGTTTGTTCCATCTCGATAGAGTTCCGCAAGCGTGTTGGAATGTGAGTATCCGTCCGACTACGTGGGTTCACCGACTTCCGGAGTTGTTCTTCTTCCAAGCGGGATCTCAGGCAAGATGACCATTTCCCCACATACCATTACTATCATTGCTATGCTAGTTTTATCGCTTCGATCGTATATGTCTTGTTGCCTACCACGTGTTAAATATCAGCCTCTCAACAATGCCATGAAGCCTTCAACCTGTTCAACCTAGCAAACCACTGATTGGCTATGTTACTCCTTGCGTAACCATGTTGTTAGCGTTGCTAGTTGCAGGTGTAGTTGCTTCAATGTGATAACATGGGTTCCTTGTTATATCTCCATATTAAATGCTATTTAATTTAATGCACCTATATACTTGGTAAAAGGTGGAAGGCTCAGCCTTTCTAGCCTCGTGTTTTCTTCCACCTTTGCCCCCTTAGTTTCGGCTACCGGTGTTACGTTTCATAATTGAGTCCTCCTAACACGATCAGGGTTGTTATGGGGACCCCCTTGATAATTCGTTTTAGATTAAAGCTGGTCTGGCAAGGCCCAGCTTCGGTACTACGTTTGCCTAACAACTAATGAACTGCATAGGGAGTAATTAACCCGAGGATAATTTAATCAACCCCCGGGCGAGTGCTCCTCATGAGTGTTGGTCCCACCTGAGCGATGTTCGGCGCCCCCCTGGTCACCCATAGGTTTAGCGATCTCGACGTCTAGCTCATTCGTCGTGTCGTGAGAACGAGATACGCGGCTCCTATCGGGATCGTCGACACGTCGGGCGGCCTTGCTAGATTAGTTTTACCTTTGATGAGATATCTTGTGCATCGGGATTCCGGTGATGCTTTGGGTAAACTCAGAGTTGAGGTTTTCCACTAGGGAATCCGACGAGATCTCGAGCTTCGTGATTGAGGATTTCTGTGCGGCTTGTGGTAATTTGTGATGGACTAGTTGGAGCACCCCTGCAGGGTTAAATCTTTTCGGAAAGCCGTACCCGCGGTTATGTGGCAACGTGGAAACTATATTTAACACTGGTTCTAGATAACTTGATGTTAACTTAATTAAAATTTGCCAACCGTGTGCGTAACCGTGACTGTCTCTTACGTGAGTTCCTCCTTCGATTGAGGACACGGTGGGGTTATGTCTGACGTAGCTAGGTGTTCAGGATCATTCAGTTGATTATCAGTAGTTCACGTCCGCTGTACGTAGATCTTCCCCCTCTTATTTTCTTGTACTCGTAAGTTAGCCACCATATATATATGCTTAGCCGCTGCTGCAACCTCACCACTTAATCATACCCCACCCATTAAGCTTTGCTAGTCTTGATACCTTTGGAAATGAGATTGCTGAGTCCCCTGTGGCTCACAAATTACTACAACATCAGTTGCAGGTACAGGCAAAGGTTACTTGACGCGAGCGCGTTGATTGTTCATTTGGAGTTGCTTCTTCTTCTTCTTCTTCATCGATCTAGGATGGGTCCCAGGCCGGCAGCCTTGGATAGCAAGGATGGACGTCGTTCTTCTTTTCTCGTTTGTTTTCGTCTGTAGTCGGACCCTGCTCTTATTCATGATGATTATGTATTGTACTGCTGTGACTCTGATGTAGCTTGTGGCGAGTGTAAGCCAATTCTATATATATATATATATATATATATATATATCTTCTTTTCAGTAAATGTACTTGTAATGATATTTATTCTTGCAACACAACGAGATGTGGTTCTATCCCTAACGAGGCCCTCGTGCCAAATTGAGGATAGGGTCGCATCTTGGGTGTGACAAGTTGGTATCAGATCAGTACCGACCTAGGAGCCCCCTTGATTGATCGAACTTGGCCGAGTCAAATCTAGTGAAAAACTGCTTTGAGTCTAGTTATATATCGGAGAGTAGGATTCTTTTTGTTCCTCTTCTATGCTCTGGTCAGGAATCTTCACGTAATAATTTATTCTACTCCTCTTCTCACTCAAAAAAAATTTAGGATCATGCGGATACTCTTGGGATCTATATGATGCCGATGTGACGGAATTCTGTCTTGGTGCCTCCTGTTTCACTTGATTTCTTCCGGGGAGTTGAGCTCCAGGGGATTCTCGAGCACATCATTATCACTCAGATTTCTGAGTATCTAAGAACGAAGGATGTTCGTAATTGCTTCAATACCAGTAGTGGCGAGATACCCCCGATGTCCCCAGTACTCGTGCAGATTGTTCGGGAGTACTGCCATACTTTGTAACATTGTGATCACGAGGGTCTGTAGTAGATGAAGGTCCGAGATTCTGGGTGTGTGTTGACGGATGTGATACAGGTGACGGGTTAGTATAGGAGTTGTGTGATATTACTCCTTGTATCCGTGTACCAGATTGCATGACCAGAAATTTCGGGAATTCTTAGGTGGGAATTCAAGTAGTTGCTTATAGGACAATCTTCCAACAAATGTATGATGTTAGGTTGGGCTTCGACATCTAGTGGATTTGTTTGTTGACGGTCGACTTACAGCGGTTCTCGTTGTGTCTTAAAGAGTCCTTGTAGCATGCTACAACTTGGGGACGCTTCGTATGTCGGGTGCACTGCCTTGCACTTGATGTCTACTGTAAGGATCGAGCCCGTGCGATCCAGTCCACGAAAATATCGAACGGAAATCTCTCTTATGAGTTTGTTCTGGCTTGCTTCATAAGCCGCACCTTTTGTTTTTGTTGGAATATGGTAATTCGTGTTGCTTCGATGTCAAGTGGTGATTTCAGATCTTTCCTAAGTGGTCTTCTCATATTTTTATTAGAGTACTAATCCTTTTGCTCAAATCAGATTGTCATGTCAATTCTTGTCAACCGGAGTCGTCTTGTTAATTCTTTTCCAATCGGTGTGCTTCTCTTTAGTGAATTCAATCCTCTCCAATATTTGCAGATCATTCTCCCAATTCTTTCCGGAGTTCATCTCACCTGTCCCAAGTTGTCTTTGGTTTTCCCCGCCCTCCCATCCTTTTCTTCAGTGATTCAATTTTCATCCAAGAGTTTTCTTTTCATTGTGCTCCCGCTGTCTGTTCTTTTCTCTCTTACCCGGTGATTCATTGTGAAGATTTTCACGAGCTTCGTGCTCATCTTTATTCAATATTGTCATCTTTTCCGGTGAATTTAATTCAGTTGTCCGTGTTCATCATATCCTATTTATCTTTGTAATTCTTTCCCATGTCGGAAATTTTTATAAGCCTATCTTGCTATTTATTCCTCGCTTTTCGATCCGGAGCGTTGAAGTTATCTCTGTAGTTCTTCTTTCCAGTCTTTTCAATTATTTCGAGGTGCTAACCTCATCTAGTTCTCGTCATACCGGTGCAATATCTCTCTTCTAAGCAATCTTTTCTAACGGTGGTTTCTTTGCGTGGGCTCATAACCCACAGGTTCTTTACCAGGATCTTTCCTGTCGCTTTTAATCTTTTCCCTGAGATCATTAATTATTTTCAACTATGATGTAAGTATGAATTTCATCAGTCATATCCCTTCTCCAAGATCTATTCGAATTAATTCTCATATTGTCTCAACCTTTCATTCTTCGTTATTCCGGAGTGTCTCAGTTATTCTTGGTGGTGTTCTCCTCGTCTTTCCCTCCAGTGAAGATTCGAAGGGGTGTTTCTCTCAAATCTTGGTCTATTCTCTTGGATAGTCGTCATTTCAGCTTCGTGCTATCATCTTGAATTTGTTTTCAATCGTGGGTAATTCCTTTCATGCTATTTGGTGCATTTCTGAGTTGTTTTTATTTCTCGTTCCTCCGAAGGCCATCATCCAGAAGATTTTGTTCGTTCTCAGCTTGCAGCTTTCATTCTCAAATTCTTCTCCATTGTTGTCTCTTCGTTCGTCTCTCTATTATTCTGGTGCCTTGTTCTAGTTGCTCTCAGGTGGCTCATGATCTCTTCATTCGCATGTATCTCCTTTAATTCGTGGTGTTCCCATTCAATTGTGAATTCTAACCGGTACTTCCTTCAATTTTTTCCTCAAGTGGTACTTTTCTCTCTATCTCTCATCAATCTTTTCAGAGGAATAAGTGTTACGCTAAGTCCGTTTCTTGTCATCAATTAAACTTGATGAAGGATAAGCATAACATAATTCTTATTCCTGTTTCATAGTGATTTCAATCTTTCTTCCAGAGTGCCTCATGATATCAATTCCTTTTTCTCAAGTGTTCTTCAAGATTCCTGTTAGAGTACCTCAAGGATTCTTTTCTTCCATTTCTAGTGCATTGGTTCTTCCTTTATCCTTTGGAGTGGTATTATAGCATTCTTGTTAGTGTAGGAGCCTCAAAGAGTTTCCTTTCAAGAATAAGATAATTAAACCCACCAACTCTATGATCATGAGATATTTTCAACCCATGATTTCTTCATTGAGCTATATGGGTTGGATTTCACCTAAAGCTTTTCCTATGGATTGTTGATATCATGGTGCTTGTCATTAATCCTAGTTCTCGATGCACCCTCTTGGTGTAAGAAGTTTCGATCTCTTTGCTTTCATCTATCCTTGTTTCTTTTAGTGGTTGGTTGTCACCTCATAAATGTTGAGATGATCTTCATAAGCCCACTTCTACCTTGTTCTTTTCGTTGTTGGTTTTCCAACTACTACGTCAATTTTCTGTTCGGAGGCTCTTCAATTCTATTGCGATGATAGTTGTCATTCTTTTCTTCAATCTCTTCTTCCGCTTGAGCTAGTTCATAATCTCTTGTTCCGAAGGCATTGTGATGTTTCTCTTTTGGGTCTATTATGTTGTTCTATCAAGACCATGGTGTTCCCTTGTCCTATTTAATTGTTTGTTATGTATATTGTCTATTTCTCTCTTCTTATCGAATTTTTTTCCCATTTTCCTATCGAAGTGATACCGAAATTTTCCGTGAAGTCTTGAGTGTTTCTCATATCATTCCTCATCGCTTGGCAACCTTCAAGGATCGTTGGTTTCACTCGTTTGTCAAAGAAGCAATTAAGTTTTTACCTCGTGTTCTTTCTCAACCTCTCCCATTTTCATTCTTGGATCTCGGGGCGAGGTCCTCTTGTAGTGTAGGAGAGTTGTGACAGCCCGGTGCCGACGCCCCAGGAGATTGTCTTTATTTCCATTTCCGTCGCGTGATTAATTTTATTTGTTGCATCGTCATGTAGTTTGCATCATGGCATCATGCATGGCATCATGTCAACTGTGTTATTTGTCGGTGTTGCTTGTTGCTCCTTGTTGTTAGGTGTTAGTGCTTTGTGAGTGGCATTGTTTTGTTGGAGTGATGAGAGTGGGTGCAACAAAGCCACTTCAAAACAATGTTGCACCGAGGACGTAAAACCCTTCTCTCCTCTCTATTCTATTTTTGTGGATGCGATTGATTTCAGTTTTAACCCCTATTAAACAAGTTCGTCTTCTTTTAAAATCCTTTGTTAAATGTGGGGGCAACCCTTGGGTTTCCTTTATTTTTTTCCTTTTGTTTATTTTTCAAAAGAAAACAGAGTCTCATTTTCTTTTCTCCTTTAAAACAGCTTTTATTTTATTCTTAAAAAAAGGGTTCTATTTTTATTCTTCAAAAAGGTTTTATTTTTATTCATTAAAAAAATGCCCAAACTAATTCTTATAGTTGGGGTATGTTTTGAAAGGAGCCAAAGAGTATTTTTATTTAGTTAAATCTTTTATTTTGTGTGTGTGTTTTCTGTTTTAAAAGAAAATAAAGAGAGAAGCGAGAGAGGACAGCTAGCCCAAATGCCCAGCCGGCCACTTCTAAACCTAGCGATGCCAGCCTCTCGATCCCCTTCTTCTCTACGCAGCCGGCCCCTCGTCCCGTGTCTGCCCCCGCAGGAGCCCGATCCGCCGACGCCCTGACCTCCCTCTTCCCCGCCGTGCACCCCTAGGCGCCGTGCTCGCCTCCGGCAGCCGCGCAGCCTGCACCATCTACCCCGCGCTGCGCGTGCCGTCGTGCCCACGCTGCTCGCCCTTGCCCCCGACCTCCTCTACCTCGCCTTGCCTCGCCATGCTCGCTGCACCCCGCCGCCTGCGCGCAGTGCCCCGCGCCTCCCCGGCGGTCTCCCCCGCCGCTCTGACCGTCTCCCGAGCCGCGGCCGCCTTTCGTCGCCCACCTGCAGCAGGCTAACCTCGCCGCCGTTCCCCTCGAGCTGCGCCGCCCTTGGTCACCGCGCCGCCTCCCTGCCCCATCCCGGTGCCCGGCACAAGGTCCCCCGCCGGTGCTCGGCCCGCCGCCGGTTTGCCCCTGCTGCTGCTCGCCTTGGTCCCGCGCGCCCTCGTGCTCGCCCTGTTGCCGTTGCTGCTGAGCCTGTTGCTGCTGTTGGCGTATCGTGCTCCTGCCGCCATGGTGCTTTCTGCCAGCTTGCTTGCCTGCTGAGTTTGCCTGCCTGCACACCGTGATGGATGTGGCATGTTGCTGTAGATGCTGCTGCTTGCTAGGGTGTCGTTTGTTGTATGCTGTTGCTTGCCTGTTGTGCTGCCATGATGCTTGTGCCGCTATACCTTGCCGATGTGTTGTTGCCGACGCGTTGTTGCTGCTGCCTGTCGCTGGCTGTTGCCGTTACTGCTAGCTGATACTGCTAGACTGCTAGTGCTGCTATTTGTTGTTGCTGCTTACTAGTTGTTGCTGTTGCTGCCAGCTTGCGTGCTGCCTAGTTGATGCCTGTTGCCGTTGCTTTGTTGTTGCCTTGCTGCTGCGTGCCATTGCTTGCTAGCTTGCTTGTTGTAGATGTTTCTATGCCATGCTAGCTTGCTGCTAGTTGCTAGGCTGTTGTAGGATGCTAGCTAGCGTTGCTAGTTGCCGTAGCATGTTGCTGTTGCTATTCCGCCGTTGCTTGCTGGCGTTGCTTGCTTGTGTTGCCGCTTGCCGTCGCCGCGTGCACCATCCCCGCCACCGTGGGTAGTTGACTAGTTCGTTGAGTCCACGACGTCCGCGATGACCCCCGGACATCTTCGGAACCGTGTTCGACTACGATGCGAAGACCCGTCTACCGATGGAATAGTACGACTACCGTCGACGAGAACTGAGTACCACTACTGCCATGACGACCACGACGATCTTTGTTCTCCTTCACCGCAAGGAACCGAACCGCTCCGATATGCATGCTTCAAAGGTATACCGATGGGACGTGTCGTGTTCCGAATGCATATGTTGTATGAGACGTATCGTATGTTTGCGCCATATCTTTGCCCATTGCATGTTGTTTTCCTTTTCGCCGTGCCCTCGACACATGGGAACCCGGTAGCGGGATCACCCCATCTTTATCTAGCGTTCCCGCACACGCTCCCTACTCGTTGGCACCGATATCCCGTTGAGTTAACGTGAAAGGAACGTTGTCGTGGCTTCGTTTCCGTCTTGCCGCCATGGTTCCCTCTCGCTCGCTGTGGCGACATATGCTTCTTTCTCTTATTGCCCGTGTTGTTGTAACTCGCATGCATGACGTATTCATGGCATAATTACCTTGTGTTGCATGTTTCTTGTGACGTAGCTCCGATCTATGCTCCGCGTGTTAACCGACTAGGATGAAATGTAGAATCACCCGCTTCACCCCTCGCCATGTTAACAACAATTAAATATTGCCATGTAAATTAACGGGAGTGAACTAAACAATGAAATGTGGAGTTGCGTCGATATGCAACCCGTTGCATATCGAGCTTCACTTAATGTGTAGTGTTTGCGTGAGGTGAATTGCCATGCCATGCCTTGCATCATTGAACTGATCACGCATCATAGTAGGGTGTGCATCATGTTGTGCATCGTGTGGTGAATATCTGTGTTGATGTTTGTTTCCGGTTTGTTCTGTCTCGATAGAGTTCCGCAAGCGCGTCGGAATGTGAGGATCCGTCCGACTACGTGGGTTCATCAACTTCCGGAGTTGTTCTTCTTCCAAGCGGGATCTCAGGCAAGATGACCATTTCCCTAGATACCATTACTATCATTGCCATGCTAGTTTTATCGCTTCTATCATATAAGTCTCGTTGCCTTCAACCTGTTCAACCTAGCAAGCCACTGATTGGCTATGTTACTGCTTTCTTAACCATGTTGTTAGCGTTGCTAGTTGCAGGTGTAGTTGCTTCCATGTGATATCACCATATTAAATGCTATTTAATTTAATGCGCCTATATACTTGGTAAAAGGTGGAAGGCTAGGCCTTTCTAGCCTGGTGTTTTGTTCCACCTTTGCCCCCTTAGTTTCAGCTACCGATGTTATGTTCCATAATTGAGCGCTCCTAACACAATCGGGGTTGTTATGGGGACCCCCTTGATAATTCGTTTTAGATTAAATCTGGTCTGGCAAGGCCCAAATTTGGTACTACATTGGCCTAACAACTAATGAACTTCATATGGAGTAATTAACCCGAGGATAATTTAATCCACCCCCGGGCCAGTGCTCCTCATGAGCGTTGGTCCCACCTGAGCTATGTCTGGCACCCCCCTGGTCACCCAGAGGTTTAGCGATCCCGACGTCTAGCTCATGCGTCGTGTCCTGAGAACGAGATACGCGGCTCCTATCGGGATCGTCGACACGTCGGGCGGCCTTGCTGGATTAGTTTTACCTTTGACGAGATATCTTGTACATCGGGATTTCGATGATGCTTTGGGTAAACTCAGAGTTGAGGTTTTCCACTAGGGAATCCGACGAGATCGCGAGCTTCGTGATTTAGGATTTCTATGCGGCTTGTGGTAATTTGTGACGGACTAGTTGGAGCACCCGTGCAGGGTTAAATCTTTTCGGAAAGCCGTGCCCGCGGTTATGTGGCAATGTGGAAACTTTGTTTAACACTGGTTCTAGATAACTTGAAGTTAACTTAATTAAAACTTGCCAACCGTGTGCGTAACCGTGATTTTCTCTTACGTGAGTTCCTCCTCCGATCGAGGACACGGTGGGGTTATGTCTGACGTAGGTAGGTGTTCAGGATCATCCAGTTGATTATCAGTAGTTCACGTCCACTGTACGTAGATCTTATTTTCTTGTACTCGTAAGTTAGCCACCATATATATATGTTAGCCGCTGCTGCAAACTCACCACTTAACCATACCTCACCCATTAAGCTTTGCTAGTCTTGATACCTTTGGAAATTAGATTGTTGAGTCCCCTGTGGCTCACAGATTACTACAACATCAGTTGCAGGTACAGGTAAAGGTTACTTGACGCGAGCACGTTGATTGTTCATTTGGAGTTGCTTCTTCTTCTTCTTGTTCATCGGTCTAGGATGGGTTCCAGGCCGGCAGCCTGGGATAGCAAGGATGGACGTCGTTCTTCTTTTCTCCTTTGTTTTCGTCTGTAGTCGGACCCTGCTCTTATTCATGATGATTATGTATTGTACTACTGTGACTTTGATGTAGCTTGTGGGGAGTGTAAGCCAATTCTATATATATATATATATATCTTCTTTTCAGTACATGTACTTGTAACGATATCCATTCTTGCGACACGACGAGATGCGCTTCTATCCCTGACGAGGCCCTCGTGCCAAATTGAGGATAGGGTCGCATCTTGGGTGTGACATTTCCCCGGCAGGATCGTCCTGCCGGAGCTCTAGATTGGTTCTGCTCAAGTTCTGCCTCGTGGCGGCGGCGAATCCTCCGAAAAGCCTCCTCTTGATTTTTTCTGGAACGAAACCTTCTTGTAGCAAAAGAGGGGGGCCAGAGGGTGTCACACCCTGTTTTTGCTATCACTTGTTTGTATTGTAAAATTCTGAGCTTGTTAAAACTTTTTCAAAACTAATGTTGTGAGTGCCATGATTGACATTGTAAGCTTGTATGCTTGATCATGTGAGGATTTAAAACCCTAAATCCCTTGGTATTATTACTGATTTCCAAAAACTTTTGATAACCAAAGTAAAACCACCTAGAGTTGCACTACATGTTCTTGATAGCAAGCAGTGCTACTACTCATATTTGGTAATCTGATTTTGACCCATCTTTATACTTCAAAACCACAAAAATAATTATTTTTGTGATTATTTTCCTAATTAAATAACCTGTCCATTTCTAAGGTCAGAATTGGTATTTTAAACCCTGCCTTGGAAAATAAAAAACCTTCTAAGGTCAGAATTGGTATTGTAATCCCTTGGTATTAAATAACTTGCCTTGGAAAATTATGATTAAATTAAGAGATGATCAGAAGGACATATATTTTCCATACATAGGATTTAAACCCCATTTTATATTAAATTTATTGATTAAAACTATAAAAGATATTTCTGTGTGTTTTGGCATTTTGAAATATTTCCAATGGAAATATTCTCAATAAATTCCTAGAAAATTCCAGTGGTATCCCTAAGACTTGTTTGGTGTCCACATAAAGTTTCATCTTGATCAAAGGTGGATAAGGACCCCAAATAACCCAACAACCCTGTGTGTCCAGAATCAAGTTAGAGCAACTCTACATAGCAAAGTTTGTCCAATGAGTCTAAAACTTTGCAGGAGTGCCTAATACATCAGATGAGGGTTCCACACCAAAAATGGGATTTGTGGGACTTAGTTTGCCCACACTCCCTTTGGAAGGAACAGATCTGGTCATATTGGAGTGATTTCAAGTTTACAAAGCTAAACTTGTCCTTTGGAGCTAAATTTGGTGGAACTCCACGGTTTACCACCAAAACCAAACCTGTTAAGTGTCAGCACCAGTGGTGGGGTGCAACCCCCTATACCCACTGTCAAACATCTTCTCACAAATAGGAGAAAGCGACCTTAGCCACAGCTAAACCAAAGTCCTTTGCTTCAAACTCTTAGATTAAGTAGCCAGCACCTGTATCTAACCCCAGTCAACTGGCCCCTCATTGGTTCAAAGTGGAAAGGCCAAAAACCCCAATTTAGACCTTAGTTCATGCCTGACAACACCAGTATTTCTTGCCTTCTTTGACCAGCTGCAGCTCCCACTAAAACCAAATGGCTAGACACACCCCCAGCAAGTGCTAGGACATGCTAGACACGTCCAAAGTGCCTCTGAGCGCACCAGCATGCCGTGGCACGCCAAAACTGCGCTCTGGCGCGCTACAGGGAGTCATCGAGGTGGGGGAGACGCCCTCGGCTAGTTCCAGCCTCCCCCGAAATGTCCAACCACTTCCCCGACAGCCCCTCTGCGTCGGGCAAGCCTTAGGGCCCCTCCTCTCTCGCGCTAGAGCTCGCGCGACGCGTGCCCGCGCGCTCCAGAACCGGCCAAGCTTGTGCAGCCACGAATGCTCGCCTTCTCTCTCCCTCCCTCTGCTGCAGATGGTTCGTGCGGTCCAATACCACGTCCTGAGACCGTGGTTTCAACCCCGACCTCTATCTGCACCCCCATGCGCGACACGGTGAGTCACCGGTGCTCCCGAATCTGCTCACCATCGCGGCCCTTTAAATAGCCCTCCCCCTTGCTCCAGCACCCCTCAAATAGCTTCGCCACATCCACTAGTACCTCCCAAGCCACCCCAGCAAATCAGCAGAGCCCCGATGCTCGAGATCGATCGGGGCCCCTCCGCCTCGGAGCTCCGGTCGATCTCCAGCTACAAGACAGCTCCCGCGCCCCTCAACCCACCAAACTGACCCCCTTAATCCCAGGAAGCTTTCCCCCAACTCGCCCGAGCTTTTCCGTGTCTCTAGCCTCTCCCTCGACCACCTCCCGAAACTCCTCCGCCACGGCCCCCTCGTCGTCGGCGAACCCCTACCTCCCCGTCGTTGTTTCGACCACCAGCAGGTAGGCGACGGTTAGGCGGACCCATTCCCGTGTTCATTAGAGCTTGAGCGCGTCGGCAACCTCGTCGCCTTCCTCCTCCTCCTCTCTGGATGGAGGTATGAGACGACCCCGACAGGTGTGCCCCACCTGTCGGTGGCCCAGCCTCCACCCCTGCGCTGGCCTCGGCCACTGACCGCAGGGCCCCGCACGTTAGGTCCAAACCTAACGGCACGCGTGCGTGGGCAGGTCGTCGGCTGGCCATGGGCCAGCCCAGCTCTGGGCCGAGCCAGGCCAGGAGCTAGTCTGTTTTCTTTTTATTTTTAAAACCTAGATTTCTATGATTTTTATAAAACATTTAACCAGTGTAAAAATACAATTCTTCCACTGTTATTTTTCTAAAAATGTGAACTATTTAATGATATGCTTAGATGAATTTTTCCAGCAACTATTCTATTTTATAATATTAAAAGGGGCTAAAATGGAATAGTTTTGCTTCTGCTTGGTTGTTTTCAAAAATATTTCTTCAAGAAAAACTAAGACAAATATTTTTTAAATGATATCTTAGATTTATCAGTAACAGGGAACATTTTTAAAATGACTTCGTGGACTGTTTCTGTGTGAGCTATTTCTTATTTATTGTTTTATCGACGATAGAAAATCCATGTGACGAGGGAATCGGAGCGGAAGACCTCGAAGACCCCGGATACTTAGCTGACCAAGGCAAGCAGCCCTTTGACCATGACTGAGAATAGGTTACCTTGCATGATAAATAGCAAGTATTTCCGTTGCATATGATCATAAGTGCCGGTAATCATTTGATATGATTTCACCGAAGGCTCCCCCGGAGCACATGCATTGAGCTTGACTCTACCCCTTAGGGTCATGCTAATACCATGTCGACAAGTAAAGATAGAAGTAGTATTATTCATGAGCATGTTGATATTGTCAGAAAGGAAGAGTTTATGAAAACCCCGTCGTGTGCCACTAATGCCCGGGGGTGATGATGAGTTAGGTGGTCACTTTTGGTGAAGTGATGCACCCGGTATTTGTGTGAGTAAGGTTTCGGCAATGGGATTAGATTTATGATGTGTCGACCGTCCCAACCTTACCAGTACGACCACGTTAACCCTTATGGGACGGGTCTATGTTAATTACTCTGGTCTGTGCTAGCAAAGAGCCACATTACTAGTGGCGGGAGTGATGTGTGGTCACTCTCGTGATGGGGTCGTGACAGGTAGGACGACTATGCCATTTTTATGAGTCCCAGTCACACCGTTGGTCCCCGCATGTTTGGTACTGTCCAGAGCTGGTGCTCGTAAGACGTACAACATGTGGGCTGGGCACCAATCGAGTGGACCTCTTTGTCTAGTATCGTCAGTGGAAAGGCATTGATCGCGTACTTACCTCGGGTATGTGATATACCGCGAGTCGTGGATGACACGGAAGTTTCCCAGATCTCGTGGGTCCAGCATACTACGTCTGAAGAGTGTAAACTATTCGAATAGCCATGTCCACGGTCAAGGACAGTTGGGTAATCTTGCTTAAACTACGTCCTGATATTTCCGCATAAACCAAGTGTGCGTGAGTATGTGTGTGTGTGGTGATAAGAAAAGTGTTGCTATGATAGCAATAATATGACCAAGCTCGGTGACTTAGCATATACGGAGAACCCGGATGGTTCATCCCTCAATAGATATGCTGATATCTGTAACCTGTTCTTCAAGAGTAATTCTTTAACTTGATGCATATTCATGATCATTCCACCCAGATGAGTTACACTAAAGATGCATGATATTGTTATCCTTCACTTTCGTTGTTCATATCATGGGTTGTTTGCGAGTACATTCGAAGTACTCATTGGCTTGCCACTGGTTATGTTATTGACCAGAAATGGAAGGACCGGAGTTGGGAGATGAGTACGTCTTCAGAGACACCCCTGCGAACTAGGACGCTTCCGAGTAAGAATGCCTGTCGGTGTAGGCTTGATGGCATGGGCACCCGCTTAGCCCTATGTTTTCCGCTATTAGTGTATTCGTGTGATTTGGCCTTAGGCCCTGTCTTGTGAACTTGACCCTTCGGTCATGTGCTGTAATAATCGGTACTTGGATGTAAGACTCTTTATTCAGTATTTGTGTTCGGTGAGCATTGATCTCTGGGATCACTGAGCACGGCGATTCTCGACTAGTAAGTCGGGGTCACCACAGAGGGCCAGTTGGGAGCCCACAAGCCCCCTAGGCGTGGCCAGGGGGAGGCCGTGCCTAGCAGGCTTGTGGCCTCCTGCTGGTGCCCCTCTGGTACTTTTTCGGCCCAGTATTTTTTATAAAATACAAAATAAATCCTCATTCATTTTCACGGCTTTTGGAGTTGCGCAGAATAGGTATCTCAAACTTGCTCGTTTTTCAGGCCAGAATTCTAGCTGTCGGCATTCTCCCTCTTCATGCAAACCTTGCAAAATAAGCGAGAAAAGGCATAAGTATTGTACCGTGAAGTGTAATAACATCCCAAAATGCGATAAATATCAACATGAAAGCATGATGCAAAATGGACGTATCAACTCCCCCAAGCTTAGACCTCGCTTGTCCTCAAGCGAAAGCCGATATCAATAAATATGCCCACATGTTTAGAGAGAGATGTGTCGACAAACAAGATACGGACATGCAGGCATCAAGATCATAGTCAGAATAGCAATAACATGATATGAACTCTTATGCTAAAGTGACAATTCCTTGACAAGGTAAAGTATGGGTCAAGAGCCTTACCAAGAATTAACAATCGATAGCCTTTAGTCATTGAAGCAATTGCAATTTATCACAACATCGGAAAGAGTCAAATAAGAGCTTGTAAAGCAAATCCACATACTCAATCATCTTTTTGTCTGCTACAACTCACGTGGTACTCATGAGATCAAAGTTTCAGCTGAACACAGAGAAAGATAGGGGCTTATAGTTTCGCCTCTCAACTGTTTACCTCAAGGGTAATGTCAACAATAATAATTCATGAGTACTTACCTCCAAGTTGACATATGAATATAGATCTTTCCCTAGCATATGACGTTAGCCAAGATAAAGGCGAAATAAGGATTGGTGTAGATCACCATGACTCTTTCAAGGGCAAAAAGTAAAGGTACAAGACAGGCCCTTCGCAGAGGGAAGCAGAGGTTGTCATGCGCTTTTGATGTTTGGATGCGTGTCCTCTTAGTGTGAAGAAACGTCACTTTATATTGCCTCCTGTGATAAAGAACTTTATTATGCAGTTTATTTTCCACATACTAATTGATCATACATATTAGGGAGAAATTGTTATTGCTTGCACCGATGACAACTTACTCTCATGGCAAAACTGGGGTTGAAGGTTTATGGATGCACAAGTAGTATCTCTACTTAGTGCGGAAGTTTTGGCTAATATGAGGTGGAAGCAATAGTCACATGCTAAGGGATCTCTAGTCATATAACATTGTTTGGAACCAAGCAAAAACAATTCATTATGTTGTCTTCCTTGTCCAACATCTACTTCTAAGCATGTAATACTTTAGTGAGTGTTCACAATCATAGATGGTGTCAAAGGTGATATATTTATATGTGAACCTATCCATCTTTATCATTTCCTATTAATTGCGACAATGCCCAAGGTCTACATTTGTCCACCCTCAACAAGTTTCAATCATCAATCTTTTTATATGTGAAGCCATCACTTCCCATAAGTTCATTACATGATCTTTCATGCTTTTGTTCTTTTCTCATTCTCTTGATCATGGCATGAAGCAAGGCCCTTAACTAAGACTCTCTTTATATAAGGCTCACGAGATCGAATACATCGGGGGTGACACAAAGCAATACTCAAGCCTAAAACACTAAGACCTTTAATCTACTAGAGGAAGAGAATACCAAAAAGGAACAAACTAAAACAAAGGTAAAGGCAAAAGATGTGATGGTGATACGTTACCGGGGCAACTCCTCCAAGCTTGGCACCAGCCAAGGGGATTGCCCATACCCATGCTTAGTTGTCTTCCGTTGGAGGTGATGGTTGTGGAGTTGTTGCAACATGGGTTTGATCCTCCTTCTTCCAAGGCATAGGTGCTCCATCATGGAAAGATGACCGAGTCTCCGGAATCCTCAAATCTGCAGCCAACCGTATTGATTTAAATCTATACTCATACTCACAGTTTTGGTTCTGCAGGTCATAGATCTGGGCTTGGAGATGATCAATTCTGTCACAGAGCCTGGAGAGGTGCTTCCTGATGTCATTGGTATCGATCTTGTGCTTGTTGGTGAACTCCGTGATCATCATGTGGTTGGCGTTGAGTCCACGCTCCACCATCCCTTGGCACTTGAAGACTTGCTGCTCCATTACTTCGAGCCTCGCCTCCACGTTTCTAGTTTTCTTGGGCCCCCCAACATCACGGATGTGCAGCATCCCCTCACGCATCTCGATAGATTGAGGGTGTTGCAGCACTCCCGCGAGGTAGGGATTGATGACCTTCTCAAAGATCTTGTCCTTCGGAGCTTTTGGGGACGCCATAGAGATCTAGATCTGCAGCAGAAACACGCTCGAAACGAAAATAGAGGAAATTTGCATGATACGAGGGTCAGACCTTTCAGGAGAATACATAATGAATTTTTTCCAACCAGAAGGAGCACTCCGCAAGAAAACGGAGTGCGGGAGGCACACGAGGTGGTCACAAGCCCCCCAGGCGTGGCCAGGGGGTGGCCCGCGCTTGGCAGGCTTGTCGCCTCCTCGTGCGCTTTCCGGACTACTTTAATTTTTTCTATTTTCTTAAATTCCAAAATGGAGAAAAAAATCCTACTGGAAAAGTTTTGGAGTTTGTTTACTTACCAAATCACATACCTCTTCGTTTTCGGAGTCTGAAACAGGCTGATAAATATCCCTTATGTACTCCTCCGGAGTTATGGTATTAATAATATTGCTTTCAACATTTATGGGAGTACCTCACATATAATGCTTAATTCTTTGCGCATTTACCACTCTCGAAAAATTACCTTCCGTGTTGTTCATCTTGATGGCACCGGAACGATATACTTCCTCAACAATGTAAGGACCTTCCCATTTAGAGAGAAGCTTGCCTGCAAAAAATCTTAAACGAGAATTATATAGCAAGACATAATCACCTACATTGAGCTCACGCTTTTGTATCCTTTTATCATGCCACCTCTTAACATTTTCTTTGAACAACTTGGCAGTCTCATATGCCTGAGTTCTCCATTCATCAAGTGAGCTAATGTCAAATAACCTCTTCTCACCATCAAGTTTGAAATCAAAGTTGAGCTCTTTGATTGCCCAATAAGCCTTATGCTCTAGCTCAAGAGGTAAATGACATGCTTTGCCGTAAACCATTTTGTACGGAGACATGCCCATGGGATTCTTATAGGCAGTTCTATAAGCCCACAGTGCATCATCGAGCTTCTTAGACCAATTCTTTCTAGACCTATTGACAGTCTTTTGCAGAATTAGTTTAATCTCTCTATTGCTTAGCTCTACTTGACCACTGGACTAAGGGTGATAGGGAGATGCAATTCTATGATTGACATCGTACTTAGCAAGCGTTTTATGGAAAGCACCATGAGTGAAATTGAAAGTGTGTTATATCGACTAGAGGGGGTGAATAGGAGATTTTTACAATTTCATCACTAAGGAAATTCCTCACTAATGACTAACTTACAGCGGAAACAGTAAAGGATCAGAAGTGCAAAGTTTCACAACAGCAGTTTTTCAAAGTGAAGAATGTGAAAACAAATTGCACTGTGAGCAGGCACGCATAATACAGATGAGGATTAACTGACGTGAAGAATTTGGGGTTGAGGAAATTCAGAGAAAGTCTTCAGCAAATTCTTCAAACAGTAGCAGTGAAAGTCATCAACACATAATACGAGGAAAGTAAGGAGTTGAGGAATTAGAACCCATTTCTGAGTGAAGACAGTCGTTGATGACCCAGTTCCAACTGCTGTGACAGTCGTACATCTGGTTTGGAGCGGCTTGGTATTGAAACCAAAGGACACACAGTCCCTATCGTATTCTCCTTGGGCTAAGAACACACAGTCCTCGCCCAACACTCGTGGTAAGTCTTCAGGGCAGACTTCCAAACCCTCACAAACTTGGTCACCTGGCGATCCACAATTGACTGCTCGAAAGCTCTAGACCATGACGCCTAACCGTCTAGAGGAAGCACAGTCATCAAAGGTAAAAGGCTTCAGTCCCACACAGGAACAACTTCTTCAGTGATGCTTAATCACTAGGTTTGGTTTGTGGTTTCGGTGTATGGGGTATTTCCTCACTGATGAATTACTCTCGAAGACTCTGAGGAATTGGGTTGCTCTTATGACAAGTGTCAGTTTCTAACGGAGCAGTCAACCAGCTAATGGTTGTGGGGGTGGCTATTTATAGCCTGGGAGCACCCCGACATGATTTGACACTAATGCCCTTAAATAATATGACCGTTGGAGTGGATAAGACCAATGACTTGGCGTGGCTATCGAAACGGTCGGAACCCTCAATTGTGGGAGTCCTCATGTCACTCGTATTCCTTACTTGAGGCTTCTGGTAGGATTAGGCTAGGGCTGAGCATCATGAGGAAATTCATTCCGAAGTGTAACTTCGAAACCCTTTAACAGTACGGTGTTCCTATTACTCAAATGCGAAGAAAGTAAAACATAAAGTGTAAATCTTCATTCTTCAAATTCTTCTGAGTGATTTTCTTCAGGACACACCGGATTCCTCAATATCAGTATCTTCATGAGGAATATCAATTTCATCGCAGATTCCTCGCGATTCATTTCTTCAGCTTCAGACCAATTTCTTCAACTGAAGACATACATTTTTAGGGGTCGATATTCTTCAAATATCTCAAACTCCTCATTGACTTATAGATCCTCTGTACACTCACAAACACATTAGATACTTAACCTATAAGTCTTCAAACCACCAAAATCACTAAGGGGCACTAGATGTACTTACAATCTCCCCCTTTTTGGTGGTTGATGACAATTAGGTTAAGTCTTCAACAGGGATCAAAAATATGAAGTGTAAATACTCATTTGAGGAATTTGAAATCAAGATTCAGAGAGACCCCCCCTGAAGATGTGCATATCTTGAGGATTTTGCTTTTCACAGCAAATGCACATTGATGATTTATATCATGGAGATCTCCCCCTGAGTCTTGTAAATCATGCATACATGTAACATATCATATGAAGAAAATGAGAATGCATGATGACAAATGGTATCTGAAGAATTCCAGCATGCGTGCATTAAAACTTGAGGAATAAGCATGCGAAGAAAAACGTTCAAAAGCGTTAGAGTACCATCGGGCTTAAGTTACAACTCATTAAATAAAAACTTCAGAAGAGCCAAGAGTTTGTAACTTAAATATAGTTCATAAGCCCCAAAAATATCCCGCTTGAAGACTAACTCTTAGGTTTCTCCCCCTTTGTCATCAAGTGACAAAAAGGGACAAACTGAGGACTAACGCCCGTGAAGACTTCACTTCTTGGCAGTTGAGGAAGAGCCGTGATGCTTCTTAGGAGTAGTCTTCTTCCTTGGACCGGTAGCAGTGTCGAGCTGTTCTTCATCAGTTTCAGCAGTGCGGAATGAAGAAAAGGAGCTGTCTTCAAGGTCTGGAACTAGAATAGGCCTGAACTTCTTCTTGGGAGGCCACGACCATTCAAAGTCTCGCTCAAAGTCCATTTCTTCAAGCTCAGTCTGACTCTTCAGATGTGCAAGTGTAGCCCAGGTGCGATCAAAAACCTCATGCAGATAATGATGGTTGAGCTTCACAGAGTTCTGTGTGTCAGTGAGGGTTTTCACAATGGCGCCAAACTGGCGTTTGACCCACTTGTGATTGCGATCCACCTTCTAGTGAAGACTGAGGAGGAGCTCTCTTGTATTCGTCACGCGAGGAGGAACGGGGCTTGCCGGACGAGTCTCAGTATCATCCCATGAAGAATAAGCTTCTCGCTCTCTGAACTGGCCATCAAGGGGCCTACTGCCTTCTTCAAGCACGGATTTGCCTTTTCCTTCAATGGGCTCGAAAGTCTTCTTGTTGACCCGGATAGGAGGCATATAACCAACATGGTTTTGGAAATCAGCGTGGAAGTTGATGCCTGTCCTTGTCCTGATGAATCTCATGATCCATGGGGCATATATCTTGTGATCAAAAGGACACATAGCATTGTCGGCCAAAGTCCTCAAGAAGAAATCATGTATGTTGATAGGAATACCATGGATGATGTTGAAGAGGATATTCTTCATGAGGCCTACGACATCTTCTTCATCATCATGGCCTTTGATCGGGGCGAGCACACTGCAGAGGATTCTGTAGACAGACCTGGGTGTGTACTTGAGCTCGTGGACGAGGAAGGTTGTTCTCGGAGATTTTCCTTCAACCAAAGGCTTCATGAGGACTTCCATCATCCCATTGGGCAGCTCACGCTCACCATAAAGTTTCACAGCCTCATCTGAGAGAATTGGTACAGGCAGTTCACGGAGAAGCTCAGTAGCAGGCGCCTTGTAGTGAGTGTTTTGTGTCATTCAGTCAAACACTCAAGTGTTAATGTCTTCAGGGTTGCCAGAGATGTGAAGAGTGGCATAGAACTGAAGAATTAGCTCGTTGTTCCAGTTAGACATGTCGGAGCACATTGGTAGTAAACCAGCATCATGGAGTACGCTAAGGACTGGCTCCAGGCACGGTATAGCTTCAAGTTCAACATGAGGAATATGCATGTGCTGGAATATCTTGTTTCGTCCACAAAGAACAGAGACATAGTAATTCATCTGAGTCCTAGTCCAAAACTTCAGATGCCTCATTTGAGGCTTGTCATAGGGGTTCTCTCCAATGAAGTATATGCGTTCTTCAAAGAAATTTTCCTTTTGAAACTTGGGATGCTTGGAGAATGGCTGACGCTGAACTGGCTGAAGATTTTGCTGAGGAACAGGAGAGGAAACAACAATGGCAGTCTCTGGGTTGAGCACGACGAATGCATTGTCTTGGTCAGGTGCATTTTCCTCAGGGTGAGGAATTTCAGCAGCTGGTACTTCAGGCTGAGGAGGTGGTGCTTGCTGGGAGTCAGGCTGAGGGGCTTGCTCTGGCTGTGCATCAGGCTGAGGAATAGCTTCTTCTTGCTCAGTTGGAGGAGTTGGGTCCGCCTGTTCCTCATCTTGAGGATTTTGCTCAAAGCGTTGAATGTCATCAGTTTGAGGATTTTCAGTTTGTTCTTCCTCAGCTGGCTTGGTGGGAGATGCAGTTTCATCAGCTGGTACAGTTGATTCTTGAGCAGTGTCTTTCTGAGGAACGAAAGGCTGAGGACTGTCGTCCATATGAATTTCCTTGTCAATGTGTTCCTCAGAGGCGGCATCCTTCATTTCCTCATCTGCCTTTTTTGCTGGATCATCAATGATGACCATTTCATAAGAAGGAGCGACATTCAGGGGCACAGGGTCCAGAGGAGCAGTTTCTTCAAGTGCTTTGAGGCGCTTGGCCTCTGTTTCTTCTTCTACTAAGGAGGGCTTTCGCTTTTTGGCTTCCTTCTCAGCAGCCCTGGTTTTCTTCACGTCTGATGCAGACGGAGTCATCTTCTTCACCGTTGAAGCTTTTGGTGAAGGGTTCTCTTGACAGATTCTTCTGCTGGTATTGAGGAACTAGCTGGAACAGAGTCATCAGCTTGCTTTGACGAAGCAGTTGGGTCACGGGCAGTCTCATCAGCTGCAGCAAATTCATCGGCTGGAGTTTCCATTATGATTTCTTCAATAGCCGGTTCATCCACGCGGCGTTCTTGAAGTACTTCCTCAGCTTGACGAGTTTCCTCATCATGAGGAGATTCATCTGCTGGCTCATCAATCAAGGGCTGAGAAGTTGGTGCTGGGGGTGCAGCCTTCTTATTGTAGTCATCAACAGCACTAGTGTCCAGCTTGATGAAATTGCTCTTGAGACTCTTACGATCTGACAGCTTGGAGTACTTGTCAGTAAATTTCTTTAGCTCTGCGTGTGTTGATACCAGTGCATCTGGAGTCAAGTTGAGGAGTTTCTCCTTTTTTAAGCTTTGCAACTTTGGGTTGCTTGGCCTGCTGTTCTTTCCACTTGGCTTCATTGATAAAAGTGGTCACCATGTGGATGATGCCAGGGGGAAGTTTCAAATCATCAAGCGGAGTGTTTGGGTCCTCACACCACATGTTGATGTAGTCAAGGAGGACCTTGGGGTCCATTGCCAGAGGAATGGCACTGCCCGATGCTTTAGCTACTCTTTCCTGCTTGTTTCTGATGATTGTTTGCAGGGTTTGATCATCAAATTCATCACTGCCCTCTGATGCAGACGGGGCGGTGATGATTTTGCTGGGGCTTGGCAGAGTTGCACGTTCAGCAGATACCTGAGTCTTCGTAGGAGGTGTTGAAGACTTTGTCTCCGAGCTGGTTGCAGCTGGGAGTGAGGAGCTGGAGCTGGCGGTCATAGGCTTCATGACTTGCTTCTGTACTGGTTTCTCTTGAGGCTTCGGTGGTGGTGCTGAGGATTTTGGAGCTGAGGATATTGGTACTGAGGGCTTTGGCACTGATGGTTTTGGTGTTGAAGGTTTTGGTACTGAGGGTTTTGTGAGTGAAGCCTGAGAAGACTTCTCTTGAGGCTTTGGAGCCCTTGGTTTTGACGGTACAGACTGCATTTGAGGAATTTCTGAGCCAGAGGTCTCAGCGGCAGAAGAAGTAGCAGCAGCTGAGGAAGCAGCTGAGGATTCATTGAATTTCCTCACTACAGTTTCTGCCTGCTTCTTGAGCATAGCCAGATGCTTTTCCTTCTCATATGGATAGTCATCAATGGTCTTGAGGCTTGAGGGATGTGCTACTTGATGATCCTCAAGTGGGGCCCGTCTGCCAGGGGGCTTCAGAGCGAATTTCTTCGCATACTTGGGAGTCACAAACCTGTATTCCTTCCTTTCCTTCGCCCATCGGCGTTCTATCTTCTGCAACCGTATCTTTCTCTTGGCCATTCTCTCATTTTCATCACGCGTGCAATAGTACAAGTAAATATCCTCAGGGATATCCACAGCTGTGTTTTGCTCAAGTTTCTTTCCTCCCTTCAGTTTTCTGTCATCCTACATTTTCTTCAGCTGAGAATTTTGCTGATGAGATTGAACTCTTGAGGATTCTGATGAGACTTGAAGATTTTCTTCCAGAAACGCTGCAAATGTGTTAATGTGATGAGAACCGAGAGATTCATCAGCTGACATGTGTGTACCTATGAACAGAGTATAGTTGCAAGGAATTTGGAGAGGTCATATGGGTTCTCAGATTTGAAGAAAATGAAGAAGTTTGACAGTTTGAGGAATATAACCAGTGGTTGAGGAATTTTCCTAAGCATACTGTTCTTGGGTTCCAGAGTTGTACAGATCCGAAAACTCGCACAATTGAGGAATCTCATGAAAATATTAGATGCTTAGCATAGTTCATCAATGATGTGGTGATAGGCAGTGTTTGAGGAATCAAGTGCTTATCGATTCTTGAGGAAAAACAGATTTCACATAGAAGATGTAAAAATTTAGATCTAACTTGCGGTAAAAATGGGATTTATTTACCCTGGAAGGTGCGCACGAAGAACACAGAAAGGTGTGTAGAGAAGCTCTTCGGTTGCGTGTCCAATGCACCCTAACCCAGCGACAGAGGACGTCTACGGCGGCGGCAGACGAAGATGGTCCAACTCCGGCGTGGTTCCGGCGACGAAGAGGTCGAGGCAGTGAAGCTCTTCCTCAACGGCGACGAGACTACCAGCGATGGCGCTAGGGTTCGGTGGTGTTTGCTGTGGCAGGAGAGCACACTACAGGAATCGAGCATTTTGCCATCTGGACGCTACAGACGGCAAAGAGCGAATTACAGTCGGCAAAAATTTTGCTGTCAACCCATGACGGCAAATAATGTCGTCAGACCATGTGCCCGCAAAGGGCGTCTTTGCCGTCAGCGGTCGGGACAGCCGACGGCAAAATGTTTGCCGTCAGTGGAATTATGTTGCCCTCAGCTACTTTGGTAGACAGCAAAAAAATGGTCAGAAGACGGAACGGCCTAGCTAACGGACGACGTTAGCCTTTTTTGCCGTCTTCCTCACCCCGTACATGACAGCAAAATATGGCTTTTTTTGCTTTCTTCCTAACCTATACATGACAGCAAAATATGGTCTATTTTTTACCGTCTTCCTAGCCTGTATGACAGCAAAATATGACATTTTGTTTGCTGTCATGAACATGACAGCAAAGAGCATAAATAGACATAATTCATACATCATATATATATATATATAACATAATCCATATAGCATATGGATATATATAACATAATCCATACAGCATATATATATATATATATAACATAATCCATACATCATATATATAACATCCATAATCCATACATCATATATATAACATCATTAATCCATACAGCATATAACACATCCATAATCCATACATCATATATATAACATCCATAATCCATGTCATAATATTTGGCATTACTACATATATATACATCGTATATATAATCCATGTCATAATATTTGGCATTACTACATAAAATTTGGCATTACGATAAATGTCTTCATGTCAATATCGTAGTCCAAAGAACATCCGTATGACAACCTAAAAGATGAAGTCATGCACATATGTCAGATTTTGGCACACAATAAATAAAGATTATCCAGTTCTTGGCACACAATAAAATTTGAGGAACACATAGAAAATCTTCAAGCAGGGAGACTCACAAATAAAAAACATAACTGGCAACTGCATGGTGATCGGACATGTTTCATTACAAGTAGGAATAGATTGATAATGATGACAAAAGAAGAAACAAAAATACAGATGAACCCATACAAAGAGGCCCTGAAGCACTTGCTCACAAGCTTGGATCGGTAGGCACCAGAACAAGCTTGCTCACAATCTTGCTGATAGAGCTAGAAGACAGGAGATCTCTTATGTCTATCGGACGTGGAATTAAGAGAGCTCTTACATGCTGAATGTAATCCGGGTCATTTTGTGTATGATTTTTTCAACAACAAGCTTATCGGATCAGCTACTTCTGCCTAAATCAACCAAATAAGTACAGAGTTATCTTATGTTATTTCAAGGTAGAACCAAGGAGATTATTAAATTATTTCCTCCTTTCTTAACAGAACACACAGAAAACTGTTTTTCCATGCAAAAAAAGGTATGTTGATTATCTAGGCTTCTCCTGAAGGATATCTATCTACTATTCTATCACTCCTTCGAAGTTATTTCTTTTACTCAGTGATTCTGCTGTATATCAAATTATTTTTTAATTCCAGTAGTTCTTACTTAGTATATGTCCTTTTTTGCTAGACTGGATTGGTGGAAGGCCAATCGTGCTAAGAGCAGAACCAATGTTGGTCATAGAACAAACTTCAATTCAAGACCAAGTTATAACTTTGGTTTGCTTTCCAGAGTTTAATTCTAGTGGAATATACCCCAAAATGGATCCAATGTTTGTGTCACCAAAACTACAGTAAAACTACAATTACCAAATGAACCGCTGGTTTTGGCAAAACAGAGAAAAACTGCAGTTTTGAGAAACCAAAGTATTGATTGGCACGCCTTGAAAAATTGAGGTTTTGAATTACCACAGTTTTAAAAAAACCGTGTTGCCAAACTAGGCCTTAGCCTATTTTGATACTGCAATCCGACATCCTACACCCGACCTCTTTTGTCAACATATCTTGCAATGCATGTTTCTGTTCTTTCCAGAAAGTGGATTACCCTCTGGAGCTTGATGTCTATGAATTCTACTTGGGTGAGCTGAAACTAAAAATTCAAATTTTAATGGTGCATAGGGAGTTATCTATGTCTATGAATTACCCGGAATTACTTGGGTGATGTCTATGAATTACCAGCTCCTGTTCTAGACATAGGGAGTTATCTTCTCCTGTGAAGAGTGCAAGCATTTTTTTTCTTGTCGGAAGATGAATGGTTTACAATTCCACAAGTAACTAACGACGGTTTAGAATTACGACAGTCCACATCCCAGAAATAAGAAAAGTACGAAACTGACAACACCAGCAGATGCTAGATAACACAAGTACTACACCTCCGTCCGGAATTACTTGACGCTCAAACGGATGTATCTAGCACTATATGTTTGAGCGTCGAGTAATTCCGGGCGGAGGGAGTAGATAGATAACTATTAAACAAAGAAGCAACTACCATGAGAGGTAAATATTATGAAGAGAAATGACCTTGAAAATATGAGAGATAGAGAGAGAGAGCAACCTGCAACACCCATGTTGGGTTGTACGTGATGGTCAAAGAAGTTGTGCGACAAAGTAGGTGACCACATCCAGCGCCACCGGTAGCTAGTCAGAAGAAACAATAATTAGGCTAAGAGGTTCATCACAATTACTCATTTTCGTATCAGTAAATTAGATAAACAACACCATATGGCAAAAAGACAAGTTAATGATCATTAAAGTCATTAAAGTCCGGTAAATACACTATCGGAACAGGTCATTGATTTGCTTGAATTTTGGGACTGAGAAGAACCAGGAAGCGCAACTTTGCTACAAGATGGCAAACACATGAGAAATTAGGCAAACTACTATTCTTTTTCTTGTGGTTTTCTAGTATTTGCGGGTGAGTTCTTGTTCCCTGCCTACTTGCCTGCTGTACCGTAGTTACTGCTCGCTTACCACAACAACTTCTGCTGTATGCAGTTAAGTCCATTAAACGTAGTACAGCTCTTCCATGTTCTTCAACTTTTGAAACCGTCACGGCGGAATCGGCGCACGGCTCTCCAACTCCAATCCCCGGTACGCCATCCGGAGTAGATTCTGTGCGTATCGTCTTCTTGCCGGACGCCGGTTCTTCTTGCTCTTCTCTTCTGAGCGAGTGTTCTTGTCGTTCGGGCCAGCAGCTTCCCGTTGATTTGGTACTATGCGTACATCTCCTCTCTGCTTCTCAATTCTCATGCTTCTCATGTTTTCCTTTTTTCAAAAGGAGGATTACCTCCGGTCTCATGCATACGGCCCCACATACTCCTTTCTCATGTGAGAACTGAGAACAAGTTCGATTCTTTTATCGCCTAAATAAAATATTTCAATTCTTTTAGGTCTTAGTAGTAGTAGGTTATTGTACCAGATTGTACGGTTGTGGTACCGTGTTTAGGCCAGTAGCATATCGAGATCATCTCTGGCGTTTGGTGGGTGCGGCCAGATTTGGGTCTAAGTTTTGACTTTTGGATGCTTATGGTGCACGCTTCTTCGGTTTGTTTGCGGTTTGTATTGTACTACTACTACTGGTTCATGCAAACTAGTGGTTGGGGCCGCCATTGCGGGCCTCCTGAGAGATAGCTGGGCGATGCCAGGTGGGAATGCGTCCCCTCTAATTAGTTTTATGTGATATGTGTTGTATAGGTGCACACAAGCAATGATATGGTTTAGTTCAGAGCCAAAATATAGACTATGAAAGTAATGGCAAATGCAAATATAACAATAAGATAGAGCAGTACAAGTGCAATGCACATTATCACGCTTTGTACGAAAGAGATACAACTTCTGCTAGAAATGTAGCAGCATAAAAATGATTCACGATATAAATTTATGAAGTTTATATCTGGAGATATACAAATGACAACATAACTGGAGTACTAAAAACCTATGAAGTTTCTAGTTGACTCATCAAACGGCTAATACAGACATTCTAGAGTCAGAATTATGCTGAACAGTATGCCATAATAAAATCATCTGCACGTAAGACAAGACTATCTTGGTTTATTTTATGTACCAGCTCAGATCTCACAATTTATGCTGAGCACTCCCTACTCTATATTATAGCAGAATGTGCACATACCTGCTGGATATATCAGCTATCCACAATTTCCCAGTGCCTTGCTTAAGGACCATTTTTAAAAGAATTCGTGGAAAACCTCAAGATTGGTCCAGCCCAGTTTGGTTACACATGCATTCCACTTCCCACAAATCTGGCTTATTAAATTGTCGAGCCACCACTAACGTTTTGTACAGGATATTAGAGATCAATTATATGAGTAGATGTTATCTAGAGCAGGAAATTGAGGATAGATACCCTTCTCTGTTGAGTGTACGCAAGGGCGGCCAATGACAAAACTGAACGGTGTTGAGAAATTGAACAGCTTGGCCAATAGTCTGACACAATTCTTGGGCTCGGCAGCTTAATCAGTGGTGACAACCATCCAGTTCGCTTCAAACAGCTCTCGCATGTCAACAGGAGCAGAGCAATCCTAGTGGATATCAGTTTTCATGAACTCGTGCTTCTAAAGTCATGAGATGCTGAGTAGATTAGTCCAATTCATCTGCAAACACAACAGAGAGCAAAGGAAGTATAAAGTAAGAAAAAGGACCCAAAGTAGAGCAATGCATACTGCAGGCAACTGTACTCAGTTAGTATCATACATAGTATTAATGCACCTAGATAATAAAGAAGAGACTGAACCTCTTTTATGAATTGTTTGTACTGATGAAGGCAGAGTTGAATCGCTCAATTCAAATCCTTTCTAACCTAAAGAGCACTGTTGGTGAATCAGAATCTAACATTGACATTGTTGCGAAATATCATCTAAATCTTGCTTTTTTGACCTGCAAAAAAATGACTTCCTAAATCTTGCTAATTTAATAGGGAATTAACATTAAGTATGATGCAGACATGTACAAAACTGAAATCAATTCATATAGTGAATTAATCGTTCATTATTGAACTGGTATACTCAAGAAAAAAGCACTGTATGTAGAGAATGTTGTACCTCACTGATGAAAAGTTAATATGCCACTTAACTGAAGATAAGTCAGTTTGTCCTTTAGTTAAAATGCTATAGATTTCTTCAGTTATATTCTCCTGGTCTTACCATCCATTTGTTAGTTGACTGCAATTTTTTACGAGATAAAGCCAATTGTTATAATTTTAGTAGCTTTATGATCCATGGTAGTTCATAAAAATGGTGTTTAGACTATTTAAAGTTATAACGAACACATGAAATTGTTGTGTTGCCTCGTCACCATTCCCACCCAGATCCTTTTGATTCCTAGTACTGCACAAAGGCATCATCTATCTCCTGTGGTTGTTAAACCCATCACCCCAGATCTATTCCCTATTCTAGAGTTCATACTACCAAATACTCGTAAATCGCAGCACACATCAAGGCCTGAAATCATCCAAACAAAGCAACTAACCAAGATATGGGACATCACATTTGAGAGATAAAATATCACCTGAGAGGATCCTCCCTCCCTCGATTTGGGGCGCTGCTGCTACTTGTCTCCTTTGTGGACGGGGGCGAGCTGTGGTCGAGCGGACGGCGGCGCGGCGAGGAGAAGTCAGGACAGGGTAGAGCCGCACGGAAGAAAGGGAAGGATGGCTTGCGCGTCGTCCGGGAACACGAGGAGGGAGATTGGCGCCCTTGCACCTGTCTGACCGGCGAACCTCATCAGCGACCTCCTCTTCCCTGCCCATCCTCGCCGTCCACGACCTGACGGAGCAGGCTGGTCAACGAGCTATGGGGGTGGAGCGAGAGGGGGTGCGGGTCGCTGGCGATGGGGTTGGGGAAGAGCTCGACAGCGTCTTTCGCATCGGCCATGGCCGCCGGAGCTCGTCGGAGGCACGCCGATGGTGGAGACGAGGTCTCGCCCCAAACCCTAGCCGTGGGGGATGGGTTGGGCGCGGGTGTTGGACGCAGGGAGGGACGGATCTGGCCGGAAGGATTAACAAGCATGGAGAGGTGAACTCGGCAGGGTCCTCCGTGCCGGCTATGGCCGCTGGAGCTCAGTGTTAAGGTCGGCGGCGGCGCCTAAGTCGCAGGAGGGCAGAGAGGAGATGCGGATGCGGGGGAGAGGGGCTTCGATGCGGCAGGGTGGGGTTCCTTTTCTTTATTTTCCAATTACTTTGCCGTCATTTGGACTAAGGGCAGACTGCAAAGCCATGGCACCGTTAACTCCCGTTCGCGTGCACACATAGCAAAATATCTTTGCTGTCATCAATTTTATTTATACACGGCAAAATATTTTTTTGTCGTCATTAGTATACTTTGCAGTGCCGTCATCATTAACTTTTTACAGACGGCAAAATATATTTGCAGTCATCTGATTTTCTTACGGACGGCAAAATATTTCTTTGTTGTTAGTTATTCTTTGCCGTCAGGTCAGTGACGGCAAAATAATCTTTGCCGTCTGCCCCGACGATTAGCTGACGGCAAGTAATTTTTTTGTAGGCAAAATAGTTGATTCCTGTAGTGGCGATGGAGCGAAGAAGAGTATGCCGTGGGGGATAAGGACATATTTATAGCCATAAAGTTACTGTTGGCGCGAAAATTTCGGACCAAACAGCCCATGCCTCTACGTTTTCGCAGGACACGTGTAGCTCTCGAACAATGCGGTGGAGATAGTGGAGATCGTCGTTATCCGATCGTGGGAAGTGGTGTTCAGTTACTGTGTATTAAAGAAACAATTTTTGAAGATTTTGAGGAATTTTGTTACAAAATCATCAGCTGGCAAGGACGCAGTGAGGATTTTGAACAAAGTTTCAAGTAGAACGCATATGAAGAATTGAATAGACTGGATGAGTATAGCATAGAGGGAAAGTAGGGTCCGATCACATTCACTTAGCAGAAATATCAACTAGAAGAAATAGCAATAAGTGAATGTTGTTGAGGACTTGAAATCACAGTCTATCTAGTCAAATGAAAGTCATCAAGTGTTTTTCAAGATTTTGTGATAAATCGTCACAGTGAAGAACAACTGTTTTGAAGAAAAACACATTTTGAGGAAATAGAACATTTGAAGAAAATCAACTTGAGGAATTTCACATTGGGTGGTGGCATGACCCACCATATAATTTCTCATTGTCATAGTAGAGAGGCACATTCTTCATGTTGACGTTGTAGTCCTTGAGGGTTTACTTCATCCATAGTAATTGAGCACAGCAAGAACCAACAGCAATGTACTCAGCTTCGGCACTAGAGAGTGATACGCAGTTCTGTTTCTTTGAGGACCAGCAAACTAGTGATCTTCCGAGGAAATGGCATGTGCCTGAAGTTGACTTGCGATCCACACGGTCACCAGCATAGTCAGAATCAGAATACCCTACCAGATGAAGATTTGAGCCCTTGGGATACCATAATCCTAGTGTTGGTGTGTGAGCTAAGTATCGAAGAATATGTTTCACAGCCTTATGGTGTGATTCCTTCGGTTTTGCTTGAAAACAGGCACACATGCAAACACTAAGCATTATATATGGCCTAGATGCACATAGATACAATAAAGAACCAATCATAGAACGATATACCCGCTGATCGAAATCTTTACCATTTTCATCAGTGCCGAGGTGTTCATTGGTAGGCATTGGAGTCTTGGCACCTTTGCATTCATGCATGTCGAATTTCCTCAGAACATCTTTGAGGTATTTCTCCTGTGATAGGAAGATTCCATTGCTTTGTTGACGAATTTGAAGACATAAGAAGAATTTCAGCTCCCCCATCATGGACATCTGATATTCTTCACTCATCATGTAGGCAAATTCATCACTGTATCGTTTGTCAGTACAGCCAAATATGATATCATCGACATATATTTGACACACAAATAGCTCATTATCATAGGATTTAGTGAAAAGAGTTGGATCGAGTGAACCAGGTTTGAAGCCTTTCTTCATGAGGAATTCCTTCAATGTATCATACCATGCCCGAGGGGCTTGCTTGAGACCATAAAGAGCCTTTTTCAGTCTGAAGACTTTGTCTGGATTCTTTGGATCCTCAAAACCTGGGGGCTGAGCAACATATACTTCTTCCTCAAGCTTACCATCGAGGAATGCACTTTTCACATCCATTTGATATAAGATGATGTTATGATGATTAGCATAAGCAAGTAGTATTCGAATAGCTTCAAGTCTAGCAACAGGTACAAAAGTTTCATCGAAATCTATTCCTTCAACCTGGGTGTAGCCTTGGGCTACAAGTCATGCCTTGTTCCTCACCACTTGACCGTCCTCATCTTGCTTGTTTCGGAAAATCCACTTGGTGCCGATGATGTTGTGCTTGCGAGGATCTGGTCGTTTGACAAGCTCTCATACATCATTCAGCTTGAATTGAAGAAGTTCGTCTTGCATAGCTTGGATCCACTCCGGTTCCAGAAAAGCCTCAACAACTTTTGAGGGTTCTGTGATGGATACAAAGAAAAAATGCCCACAAAAGTTAACTAAGTGTGAAGCTTTTGAGCGAGAGAGAGGACCTGGCGCGTTGATGTCGTTGAGGATTTTGTCAAGTTCTACTTCATTTGCAATCCTCGGATGAGCTGGTTGAGGATTTCGTCTGGGCTGAGGCAGTGGTTCTGGTGCAATTTCCTCAGGAGTATCTTCTTGATTTTAATCAGTGATGGGGATCGTTTCTTCACCAATTTCCTCAGTGGGGACAATGTCTTCAGTAGGTTTGAGCTTTATTGCTTCCTCAGGAGATAGTTTATCTCGATCAGAAGGCAATTGCTCCCTTTGCGAGCCATTAGTTTCATCGAACCGCACATCTACACTCTCAACAACTTTGTTGTGATAGTTGTTGAAGACTCTATAAGTGTGCGAGTTCTTTCCATAACCGAGCATAAAACCTTCATGTGCCTTAGGTGCAAATTTTGAGCTATGGTGAGGATCTCTAATCCAGCATTTTGCACCGAAGACTTTGGAATAACTTACATTGGGTTTCTTGTCAGTGAGGTGTTCATATGAGGTTTTCGTGAGGAATTTCTGAAGATATACCCTGTTGATGATAAGGCATGCAGTGTTGATTGCTTCAGGCCAAAAACGACGAGGAGTCTGATATTCTTCAATCATAGTTCTTGCCATTTCAACCAGAGTCCTGTTCCTCCTTTTCGACGACACCATTCTGCTGAGGAGTATAAGGAGCAGATAATTCGTGAGTAATACCAAGTTTATCAAGATAATCATCAAGACCAGTGTTTTTGAACTCGGTTCCATTATCACTCCTGATATGTTTGATCTTGATGCCAAAGTTCGTCGAGGCCCTTGAAGAAAATCGTTTGAAGATTTCCTGCACTTCAGTTTTATACACTATGATATGCACCCAAGTATATGTGGAATAATCATCACCTATGACGAAGCCATATAAAGATGTTGCATTTTTTAGTGTGGCATAGTGAGTAGGTCCAAATAAATCCATATGAAGCAATTCGAATGGACGTGTAGTGGTCATGATAGTCTTCGAGGGGTGCTTGGATCTGGTCATTTTCCCAGATTCACAAGCACCGCAGAGATGATCCTTGAGGAATTTGACCGATTAGATGCCGATGACATGTTTCTTCTTCGCGAGCGTGTGCAAATTCCTCATGCCTGCATGACCTAGTCTTCGGTGCCACAACCATCCTTCTGAGGTTTTTGCTAGTAAGCAAGTGGCTGGTTGAGGACCTGTAGAGAAATCAACAATGTACAAATCCCCTCTTCTTACACCTTCGAAGACTTTGGATCTATCAGATTCCATGATGACTACACATCTATATCTACCAAAGATAACAATCATATCAAGATCACAAAGCATCAAGACAGACATGAGGTTAAAACCAAGGGATTCAACAAGCATCAATTTGTCCATTTGCCTATCCTTAGAAATAGCCACTTTGCCAAGTCACAATACCTTGCTTTTACCTTTGTCAGCATATGTGATTTGCTTCAGAGGTGATGGAGTTAGTGGCATATTCATCAGTAAGATTTTATCACCAGTCATGTGATGTGTACAACCACTATCAAGAACCCACCTAGTATTCTTGGGTTTGTCATCCTGCAGATGAATTAGTACAGCTTACCATCTCATATGGTTACGATTTGAAGAATATGATATTAATTCCATCAGATAAGAATTTCATCATAACAGAGATATAAGGACGTGTGAAACATTTCTATTTCATCAATCATTAGCTCGCATCCTATCAAGCATTTCCGCAGGTCTCCAGCAAATTCTTCAGATGATGATTTTCATCTGGAGACCTGACCTGCAGTAGTGATTAGTTCGATTTCTTCACCACCCACATCTGAAGGGGTGGCAAAGCATTCATCATCCTGCAAGCACCATATGAGAAAGGTGGCATTGAAGCCAATGCACTGCTCTTAACAGTAGGGGGGTTAAAGTACCGATATGAATATGCAGAGAACTGGTTAGAGGATTTATGAACATAATGATTTGAGGAGTAACGCTCATATTCATATTCCTTGTAGTTTCCATGCATGTTAGATGCATTAGCACGGGTACGAGCATAGTTTTGACCAGTTGAGGATTTTGATCCTCTTGAAGACTTTGGTCCTCCTCAGGAATTTGATCTGGGGTTCAGATTCTTCAGTGGTGATGTCATGAGGACATTCACCTGAAGATTTTCAAGACAGCTTTTGGGAACCCAGATTTTCCTCAAGGGAGGGCCATTCCTGCACTTAGTTTCAACATATCGAGCAAATACTTCACCAGATTGATTTTTGAACAGTTTATAGTTGGAGTCAAATGACTCATCTGAGGAATAGGATAATTCACATGAAAAGCCAGTTAGATTAGATGGATCAAAAGGAGGCCCAGTAGCAACAACCCATGAGGTTTTGGGATACCGCTCAGGTTTCCAATAAGATCCATCAGTATTTAATTTCCTCTCAAAGGCAATTCCTTCTTTCCTCGGGTTCCTGTTCAATATCTGCTTTTTGAGCACATCACAAAGGGTTTGATGTCCTTTGAGGCTTTTGTATATGCCTGTCACGTACAATTCCTTCAACCCTGCATTTTCATCAGTAACATTTGTGCTTTCCTCAAGTGAGGAAATAGACACAACAGGTGAAGTTGAAGAATTTGTAGCAATGGTAGTATTTGATGATTCTGGTGAGGAATTAGCAATTTCGCGTCCAATGCATTTAAGACATGGAGGAATGAATTCAACTTGACCAGCGCTGATCTGTTGAGCTAGTAATGAATCATTTTCCACACGAAGATCATCATGAGACATCCTCAGCTTCTCAAGAGCAAGCTTCCTTTGAAGAAATTCAAAGGAAAGCTTCTCATGATCAGTGAGGAGTGTATCATAACAATCCTGAAGATTATCAAATCTAGACTGAAAACTTTTCACATCTTCAGTGAGGATTTGGGTAAGGTTCATTTCATCATTCAACAGATCATCACTTTTATCTAGCAGTTTCTGAAGTTTTTCCAGGGCAGTTTGTTGTTTAGTGGCAATGATAGCAAGTTTACTGTAACTGGGTTTCTTATAATCATCAGGTTCACAGTCACTTGAATCAGAGGAGGAGGCATTATTTGGTACCTTTGAACCTTTTGCCATGAAGCAATAGGTTTGAGCGAAGTCATTAGCATAGTCATCAGTGTGGATGGTGCTATCATTTTCTTCAAGATTGAAGATTGACTTGCTGACGAAAGTGGTTGCCAGTGCAAGACTAGCCTGTCCGGATTCTGAGTCTTCATCAGAACCCTCTTCTTTATCACATTCCTCTGATTCTGCTTCGGAGTCCATTTCCTTGCCAATAAGTGCCCGAGCCTTTCTAAAACTAGTCTTCTTGTGTGATGAGAGCTTTGAAGATGAGGATTTTGAAGATTTCTTCTTCTTCTCCGAGTCATCAGAACTGTCATCCTTGTATTTCTTCTTCTTTGATTCCTTTCCCCAACGGGGACAATCAGCAATGTAATGACCTGATTTCTTGCACTTGTGGCAGGTTCGTTTCTTGTAGTCCTCAGATGAAGATTTTGATTTCCTCATGTCTCTTCTTGAAGATTTACCGAACTGACCACGTCGTGTAAATCTCTGGAATTTCCTCACGAGCATTGCAAGCTCCTGTCCAAATTCTTCAAGGTCACCAATGCTATCATCTGTGTCTTCTTCTTCAGATGAGGAAATTGCTCTAGCCTTCAGTGCACGTGGTCTGGAATAGCTTGGTCCATATAGATCTTTCTTTTCTTCTAGATGGAATTCATGAGTATTTAGCCTTTCAAGTATATCAGCTGGATCAAGCATCTTGTAGTCTGGTCTTTCTTGAATCATCAGAACTAAAGTATCAAATGAAGAATCCAAGGATCTCAGCAGTTTCTTCACAACTTCGTGATCAGTGATGTCTCGAGCTCCCAGTGCTTGCAGTTCATTTGATATGTTAGTGAGGCGATCAAAAGTGTCTTGGTAGCTTTCATTGTCATGTCTCTTGAAGCGATTGAAGAGATTGCGAAGAATATCAACACGAGAGTCACGCTGGGTTGATACTCCTTCATTTACCTTGCACAGTCTCTCCCAGATCAGTGTTGCAGAGACCAAAGTACTTACTCTTCCAAACTGGCCTGGGCTCAGATGGCCACAGATGATATTCTTCGCTTGAGAATCGAGTTGCTTGAATTTCTTCACATCAGCAGCAGAGACACTGGCAGAGATGATGGGGACGCCATGTTCCAAATATACCAGAGATCATTATCAATAGCTTGTAGATGCATTTGCATTTTGTTCTTCTAGAAGGGAAGGTTCTTTCCTTCGAAGGTAGGACATGCTGAGTCACCTTAAACATGGCTGCAGTCGACATAACTAAAACTCCAGGTGGTTAAACCAAAATCACACAGAACAAGGGAGTACCTTGCTCTGATACCAATTGAAAGTGCGTTATATCGACTAGAGGGGGGTGAATAGGAGATTTTTAGAATTTCATCACTAAGGAAATTCCTTTTGAGGAAATTCCTCACTGATGACTAACTTACAGCGGAAACAGTAAAGGATCAGAAGTGCAAAGTTTCACAACAACAGTTTTTCAGAGTGAAGAATGTGAAAAAAGATTATACTGTGAGCAGGCACGCAGAATACAAATGAGGATTAACTGACGTGAAGAATTTGGGGTTGAGGAAATTCAGAGAAAGTCTTCAGCAAATTCTTCAAACAGTAGCAGTGAAAGTCATCAACACATAATATGAGGAAAGTAAGGAGTTGAGGAATTAGAACCCATTTCTGAGTGAAGACAGTCGTTGATGACCCAGTTCCAACTGCTGTGGCAGTCGTACTTCTGATTTGGAGCAGCTTGGTATTGAAACCAAAGGACACACAGTCTCAGGACTCACAGTCCCTACCGTATTCTCCTTGGGCTAAGAACACACAGTCCTCGCCCAACACTCGTGGTAAGTCTTCAGGGCAGACTTCCAAACCCTCACAAACTTGGTCACCCGGCGATCCACAATTGACTGCTAGAAAGCTCTAGACCATGACGTCTAACCGTCTGGAGGATGCACAGTCCTCAAAGGTAAAAGGCTTCAGTCCCACACAGGAACAACTTCTTCAGTGATGCTCAATCACTAGGTTTGGTTTGTGGTTTCGGTGTATGTGGTATTTCCTCACTGATGAATTACTCTCGAAGACTCTGAGGAATTGGGTTGCTCTTATGACAAGTGTTAGTTTCTAACGGAGCAGCCAACCAGCTAATGGTTGTGGGGGTGGCTATTTATAGCCTGGGAGCATCCCAACATGATTTGACACTAATGCCCTTAAATAATATGACCGTTGGAGTGGATAAGACCAATGACTTCGCGTGGCTATCGAAACGGTCGGAACCCTCAACTGTGAGAGTCCTCATGTCACTCGTATTCCTCACTTGAGGCTTTTGCTAGGATTAGGCTTGGGTTGAGCATCATGAGTAAATTCATTCTGAAGTGTAACTTCGACCCCGTTTAACACTACGGTGTTCCTATTACTCAAATGCGAAGAAAATAAAACAGAAAGTGTAAATCTTCATGCTTCAAATTCTTCAAAGTGATTTTCTTCAGGACACACCGGATTCCTCAATATCAGTATCTTCATGAGGAATATCAATTTCATCGCAGATTCCTCGCGATTCATCTCATCAGCTTCAGACCAATTTCTTCAACTGAAGACATACATTTTTAGGGGTCGGTATTCTTCAAATATCTCAAACTCCTCAATGACTTATAGATCATGTGTACACTCACAAACACATTAGATACTTAACCTATAAGTCTTCAAACCACCAAAATCACTAAGGGGCACTAGATGCACTAACAGAAATGTGAACCATCGTCGGTCATTAGATATCTAGGGACTCCAAATCTAGGGAAGATAACTTCTTTAAGCATCCTGATAGAGGTGTTGTGATCAGCACTACTAGTTGGGATAGCTTCTACCCACTTAGTGACGTAATCAACATCAACTAGGATATGAGTATACTCGTTTGATTTCAGAAAAGGTCCCATATGATCAAAGCACCAAACATCAAATGGTTCAATGACAAGTGAATAATTCATAGGCATTTGCTGACGTTTACCGATATTACCTATTCTTTGACATTCGTCACAAGACAAGACAAACTTACGGGCATCCTTGAAGAGAGTGGGCCAATAGAAACCTGATTGCAATACCTTGTGTGCAGTTCTATCTCCCGCATGGTGTCCTCCGTAGGCCTCGGAGTGACACTTCTATAGGATCTGTCCATGTTCATGTTCAGGTACACAACACCTAATAACACCATCCACTCCTTCCTTGTAAAGGTGAGGATCATACCAGAAGTAATGTCTCAAATCAAAGAAGAATTTCTTCTTTTGTTGGTATGTGAAACTAGGTGGTATATATTTGGCAACGATATAGCTTGCATAATCAGCATACCACGGTGTACTACGTGAAGCATTGATGACATCGAGTTGCTCATCAGGAAAGCTATCATCAATAGGTTGTGGGTCATCAAGAACATTCTCCAACCTAGACAAGTTAGCTGCTACTGGGTTATCAGCACCCTTCGTGTCGACAACATGCAAATCAAATTCGTGTAGCAAGAGAACCCATCTGATAAGTCTAGGATTAGCGTCTTTTTTCTCCATGAGGTACTTAATAGTAGCGTGATCAGTGTGAATAGTGACTTTGGAATCAACTATGTAAGACCTCAACTTTTCACATGCAAACACGACTGCTAAAAATTCCTTTTCCGTAATAGCATAGTTTCTTTGGGCACTGTCTAGAGTTTTACCAGCATAGTGAATAACATTCAACTTCTTATCAAGTCTTTGTTCTAGGACAGCGCCAACAGCATAATCACTAGCATCACACATGATTTCAAAAGGTAGGTTCCAATCAGGTGCTTGAACAATAGGCGCAGTTCTCAAGGCCTTCTTAAGTATTTCGAAGGCTTCCTCATAATCATCGTCAAAAACAAAAGGAATATCCTTTTGCGAGAGATTGGTAAGAGGCCTAGAAATCTTAGAGAAGTCTTTAATGAACCTTCTATAGAAACCAGCATGACCAAGGAAACTTCTTATACCTTTGATATATGTGGGGCATGGCATTTTCTCGATTTCATCAACCTTAGCCTTATCGACTTCAATACCTCTTTTAGAAATTTTATGTCCTAAGACGATGCCTTCATTAACCATAAAGTGGCACTTCTCCCAATTCAAGACAAGATTGGTATCTTTACATCTCTGCAAGACTCGATCAAGGTTGATGAGGCAATCATCGAAAGAAGACCCGTAAATGGAGAAGTCATCCATGAAAACCTCAACAATCTTTTCACAAAAGTCAGAGAATATAGCCATCATACATCTTTGAAATGTGGTAGGTGTGTTACATAAGCCAAAAGGCATACGTCTATAAGCAAAGGTACCGAAAGGGCAGGTGAAAGTGGTTTTCTCCTGATCAGATTATGCAACAGGTATTTGGGAGAAACTAGAATAACCATCTAGAAAGCAGATGTGTGTGTGTTTAGAAAGTCTTTCTAGAATTTTGTCAACAAAAGGCAAAGGGTAATGATCTTTCCTAGTGGCTTTATTCAATTTCCTAAGATCGATCACCATCCTATAGAGAGTGATAATCCTCTGTGGGGTCAATTCATCCTTATCATTCGGGACAACGATAATACCTCCCTTCTTAGGGACGCAATGCACCGGACTCACCCAATCACTATGAGAAACAGGATAGATAATACCTGCTTCCAGGAGCTTTAGTATTTCTTTTCTTACTACCTCTTTCATCTTAGGATTTAATCTCCGTTGATGATCAACAACTGGTTTGGAATTAGGATCAGTTTTAATCTTGTGCTGGCATATAGTGGGACTAGTGCCCTTAAGATCACCAATAGTATATCCAATAGCAGCACGATGCTTCCTTGGAGTTTTTACTAACTTCTTTTCTTCACGCTCTCAGAGGCTAGCACTAATTATAACAGGATATATCTCGTTTTCATCAAGATAAGCATACTTAAGAGTATCAGCCAACTGTTTAAGCTCGAACACAGGATCACCCTTTGGTGGGGGTGGTTCTCCAAGCAATTCAACAGGCAAGTTATTCTTAAGGATAGGATATTGTTCAAAGATAACTCTATCTATCTCATCCCTTTCATCCATATGCATATCATTTTCATGCTCCAGCAAGTATTGCTCTAAGGGATCAGTAGGAGGCACGGCAATAGAAGCTAGGGCAATAGTTTCAACCTTACTAGGCAATTCTGTTTCATGAGGTTGTCTACCAAACTTGGAGAAACTGAACTCATGTGACACACCTTCAAAGCCAACAGTGACAGTTTGCTTCTCACAGTCAATATGAGCATTGACGGTATTGAGGAAGGGTCTGCCAAATATGATGGGACAAAAGCTATATTGTGTGGTAGCAAGAACGAGGTAATCATCAGGATACTTCGTTTTAACACACAAGACTTCAACATATCTAACAATTCCCACAGGGCAGATAGTATCTCTATTGGCAAGCTGGATAGTGACATCAATAGGTTCCATCTCAACAGGTGCAATCTCGTCTTTAATTTCATCATATAAGGATTGAGGTATTGCACTAACACTAGCACCCACGCCACATAAACCATGATAACAATGATCTCCTATCTTAACAGAAACAACAGGCGTGCCAAAAATAGGCCTATGTTTGTCTCTAGCATGTGGTTTAGCAATTCTAGCAACATCTTCACAGAAGTGAATATTATGGCCATCATCATTGTCGGACAGGAGATCTTTGATAATAGCAATGCTAGGTTCAACTCTAATTTTCTCAGGGGGTGTAGGTGTTCTAATGTATCCCCTACGTATCAGAGTTGAAGCTTTAGAGTGATCCTTTATCCTAAAAGGGAAAGGTGCTTTCTAAATGTAAGCACTGAGAACAATAGGATCATTATAGGCAATGACTTTATCTTCAACTGGATTGGGTTTAACTACATTGACTTCTAAGGGAGCATGATATTTAAACCACTTCTCTTTGGGGAGATCAATATGAGCAGCAAATGATTCATACAAAGAAGCTACTATCTCAGAGTCAAGTCCATACTTAGCGCTAAAATCACAAAAGGTATTTGTTTCAACAAAGGATTTAACGCAATCAAACTTGAAATTCATACCTGACTCCTTACCTTCATCAAGCTCCCAATCTTCAGAGTTGCGTTTAATTATTTCCAATAAATTCCATCTGAGGTCAATATCTCTCTTCATAAAAGAACCGGTACAAGAAGTGTCAAGCATGGTGCGATCATCATGAGAAAGCCGAGCATAGAAGTTTTGAATGATAATTTCTCTCGAGATCTCATGGTTGGGGCATGAATATAACATTGATTTAAGCCTCCCCCAAGCTTGAGCGACGCTTTCCCTGTCACGAGGCCAAAAATTATAAATATAATTCCGATCACGACGTACTAGATGCATATGATAAAACTTTTGATGAAATTCCAATTTCAACCGGTTGTAGTTCCATGATCCAGTATCATCACATAGCCTATACCATGTCAATGCTTTATCCCTCAAAGATAAGGGAAAGACCTTTTTCTTGACCTCATCCTCGGGCAAACATGCAAGCTTAAATAAACCACAAACTTCATCTACATAGATTAGATGCAAGTCTCGATGTGATGTTCCATCTCCTATAAAACGATTAGCCAGCAGTTTCTCAAGCATACCTGAAGGAAATTCATAGAAAATATTTTCAGTAGGTGCAGTAGGTGGAGGAGCAACTCTGTGTGCTTCCGTTTGAGGTGAAGATACCCCGAACAAGCCCCTCAAAGGACTAGTTTTCATACCAACAAGTGACAATAAATTTCAGCACACTATATAAATGTTTCCTTACCAAAGGCGCTTCACTCCCCGGAAATGGCGCTAGAAAAGAGTCTTGATGACCCGAAAGTGTAGGGGATCTATCATAGTCCTTTCTATAAGTAAGAGTGCCGAACCCAACGAGGAGCAGAAGGATGTGACAAGTGGTTTTCAGAAGGTAATATCTGCAAGCACTGAAATTATCGATAACAAGTAGTTGTGTGACAAGATGATTCGTAGCAAGTAGCAAGTAACAAAAGTAACAACGGTGCACAAAAGTGTCCTAATCCCTTTTGTAGCAAGGGACAAGCCTGGAAAAACTCTTGTAGGAGGTAAAACGCTCCTGAGGACACATGGGAAATTCTGTCAAGCTAGTGTTCATCATTTTCATATGATTCACGTTCGTTACTTTGATAGTTTGATATGTGGGTGGACCGGCGCTTGGGTACTTCCCTTACCTGGACAAGCATCCCACTTATGATGAACCCCTCTCGCAAGCATCTGCAACTATGAAGAAGAATTAAGACAAAGTCTAACTATAGCATTAAACTAGTGGATCCAAATCAGCCCCTTACGAAGCAACGCATAAACTAGGGTTTAAGCTTGTGTCACTCTATTAACCCATCATCTACTTACTACTTCCCAATGCCTTCCTCTAGGCCCAAATAATGGTGAAGTGTTATGTAGTCGACGTTCACAAAACACTACTAGAGGAGACACAACATACAACACATTGAAATATCGAACGAATACCAAATTCACATGACTACTTATAGCATGACTTATCCCATGTCCTCAGGAACAAAAGTGATTACTCACAAAGCATAATCATATTCATGACCAGAGAGGTAATGAGTAGCATCAAAGATCTGAACATATAATCTTCCACCAAGTAATCCAACTAGCATCAACTACAAAGAGTAATTAACACTACTAGCAACCTTACAAGTACCAATTGGAGTCGCGAGACGGAGATTGGTTACAAGAGATGAACTAGGGTTTGGAGATGAGATGGTGTTGATGAAGATGTTGATGGTGATTTGTCCCCTCCGATTAGAGGAGTGTTGGTGATGACGATGGCGACGATTTCCCCCTCCGGGAGGGAAGTTTCCCCGGCAGGATCGTCGTGCCGGAGCTCTAAATTGGTTGTGTTCAAGTTCCGCCTCGTGGCGGCGGCGAATCCTCCGAAAAGCCTCCTATTATTTTTTTATGGAACGAAACCCTTCCTGTAGCAAAAGAGGGGGGGGGGGCAGAGGGCCAGCTGGGAGCCCACAAGCACCCTAGGCGCGGCGAGGGGGGGAGGCCGCGCCTAGCAGGCTTGTGGCCTCCTCCTCGTGCCCCTCTGGTACTTCTTCGGCCCAGTATTTTTTATAAAATCCAAAATAAATCATTGTTGATTTTCATGGCTTTTGGAGTTGCGGAGAATCGGTATCTCAAACTTGCTCCTTTTTCAGGCAAGAATTCCAGCTGCCGGCATTCTCCCTCTTCATGTAAATCTTGCAAAATAAGAGAGAAAAGGCATAAGTACTGAACCGTGAAGCGTAATAACAGCCCAAAAAGCGATAAATATCAACATGAAAGCATGATGCAAAATGGACGTATCACTACTCCATACTTATTATCCAGCTTAAATTTCTACATGGTAATTCTGACTTCTAGAAAGTTGTTTCCAAAGCTACTGCCCCTTCGTCTAGCCGCCAGAAAGAGAAAGCTCCTGAATGATCTTTAGGAGAGGAATGTGAGGTATAACCTTATCCTCATGGTCGTTTTTTTGTTAAACTTACTGATGCATCCTTTTTATCACGATAACACCAAAACTAGTCAAGCTGGCGATGTTGAAGTAATTTTCATCTCATCGAGCTCTTCAGAAATATGTGTTGAGAAGAAAACAAAAAGGACCGTCAAAAAAGTTAAGTTTTCAAATCCATATTCTTACTTAGATCACAACTTTCTTTTGAAGGGGGATCAACTCTCCGTTCAAAAACGCAAAACTCAGAGTTGCTCCGCAGAGTTGTCTGCCAGCTAAGAGCTACCAACTCGCAAACAACGGCGAGAGGTGCCACATAGTCCAACCATTTCTTATCCTCAGGACGATGTCTTCAAACAACCTCTTAGTACATCTAATTCACTTTATATCTAGAAGCCATCTCCTTCGTCTGCTGATTCAACCACGACTCAACTTCCGGCTTTCACCATCAATCGTGGGTAAGCTTAATGTTTTAAGCCGTCTTTTGGTCACCACATCATCACTCTTTTACCTAACTTGATAACCCTCTTTTCAGGATATGTGGAGGCAAAGCCTTTGTTAGGTCAAATACGAGTGAACTTTCTTGCACCGTTGGAGAACAAAATATATCAAAAATCCTTATTCTATTGACGTGACGGCTTAGATTGAGCCGTGTGTTCAAGGTGACCCGTCTTTATCTGTTGAGCCGGTTGTTGACATAGAGATGACTCCCATTACCGCGCCAGCTACCAAGGAAGCAACTGGTGATCAGCAAGGCGCCACTCATGAGGCAGTTGTGTAACCTTCCAGCACAGATGCTCCTTCAAGCTTGGTTCCTTGTATGGATGACATCGCTCCATGGAGTGGTTTCGAAGATGCATAAGTAGTTGTTACTGGCTAGTCTTTTCACTCTCCTAGCCCCTCAACTGCTATGACTAAGGTTGTGGCTAGGAACAACTCATCACATGAAGAAAAAAGGAAAGCAAAGCTTCAGCTTCCCGAATTTGAAGACCTTGAACTTCAAACTTTATACCAGCAATATGTGACCCGGCTATATGAGAGCCGGTATTTTGAAGCAAACTTGGTAAATATCATGAAGACCAAGTATGAGGTAAACAAATTGCTCCTCCCTCATTGTTTATACCTCCATAGCCCTCAAGAGCTTTACAACGCATAAGAGGTTAATTGGATCTTTGAAAAATAGTGTGAAGAACCATTAGTAGCCCCCAAGGGTTGGGTCGCTATTATAATGAGCCGGTATGTCCTTTAGAGACAGCAATCACTGTTGATCGTAGCCCCCAAGGTCCATCTTACCTCCATGAGACAGCTGGGTCTTTAATGTAGACATTTTAATTTGTTAATCCACCCTAATTTCATAGTCCCAAGTGTCGGGTTGCATGCCTGGAGCATCCTGGGCCTTTTTAGAAATTTCTGAACTGAGATGTGTAGCCCAAAAGTGTCGGTCGCTTTTCCTACGATGACTTAGGACTTTATATGAATTTTTATCTTTGAAAATAGTTTTTTTATGAAGTAGCCCCAAGAGCTGGCTTTTCTCTTAGAGATGGTCGGGTCTTTCAATTGTACAACAAAGAAAGTAGTTCATTAGCCCCGAAGTGTCATGTGGATTGCTTCCAACTGCATGGGTCTTTAATCAATATGATCCTACTTTTTAGAATCACGAAGCCCCCAAGTGTTGAGGCACCTTTCTTCCAGGGGACTTAAAACTTGTGTCTATTTTCTCTATGCTTTTGCAAGAATCTTTGCAAGACTATGAGTCCATTGAAGTCGACCTTCAAAGGCAACTTGTGGATGAAAAGAAGCTAAAAACTGCTGCACGGTAGGCACAAACCCTTCTTGAGGACGAGAAGAAACATGCGGTAGATATCCTTGAGCAAAATAAGGTAGATTTTGAGAAGGAAAGAGCTTCCTCACTGCAACATGCCATAGATGTCGAAAGCCGGCTCGAACCTGTTATGCAAGATTTGCGGAGTTTGACGAAGCAGATTAATGACATGATCACTGCAATCTTTGGTATTATGAATGGACTATTCTATTAAATTATGGATCAAAATATTTTCCAGGTTATCTCCTTTTTCATTATTTGGCAGGACAAAATAATGTAAACCAGCTCCAGCCGCCTATCGTGAAGTTGAAGGCTATCTTTACTTATATTGAGTAGCTGTTCACCGGGTCTCTTGCATCCATCAGAGGGATAAAAGATTTGCATGACCCGCCTTTGGACAAAATGGATATGCTTAAGAAATTGTCAACAATTCATCAATGGATTGATGAATACAAAAGATTGGTGGCTCACAGAGGATCCAACTTGGCGCTTTCTCGTGCCAAAGCTTACGCCCTCAAGTTTGATGTTGAAGCACCCGCCAATGGTTTTCCAGAGTTGAAAGCAGACGGATCAAAACTTACCAGGGAAGATTTCAACGATTGCATAAAGGAGACTGGTCCCCTTGCAACTGTTCTTGGGAAGGAGATGAACATTCAATAGTATCATCCGACTTATGATATGGATAATCGTCGTGTTAGTGCACCGCAAGGCCAATCGTATGAAATTGTTCCTCGTCATCGTAAGTGCTCCCTTCTCCATGATGTTGATTCATCTTTAATTGTCCCTGGTACTTCAGATTTGCCAGCTTTGTCCTCAATTGGGTGGACTAAAGAATAACAGACGGAAGGGGACAAGCCGGGTGCTGCACACTCGGGAACAGAATACCAAGCCAGGTCGGCTGAGGGAGAAACCGCACAAGCCACCGAGCAAGAATAGTCTTTATTACCGTTGGAGCAAAACTTGATATTTTTTGTTGGTCCTAAGAGAGTGCAATAGGTGTACTAATTTTCAACTATTAGTCGTTCTGTTGTGCATGAAAAACTTTGACTTTTGAGTCTGTTGTGTGATATTTGGCAATTCTCCCTTTGCTTTGCTTGACTTTATGATAAGCCGCCCCTTTTTTGTATGCAAGGGACAAGCTGCCAAAATCAATATTCCTCTGATATCTTGATCGGGAAAATAAGTGCTCGTTTTTGGAGCAAGTAGAATAACCCGGTAATTTGTTAATAACCCGGTAATAATTTCATCCAAGAAACAACTAATCATCTTTGTGAAATAGTGTCATAGCTTGGTTGTCAATATATGACTAAAAATATGAAATTCCTACAAAAAGAATTTTAAATAATGTACGAGCCGGCTTTATAAGCTCGGCGATGTAAATCAAGTTGTGAAACTGAAATCTTTCCTTCAATGAAACTAGCGGGATAGCCACTAGTTTATCGTTGCTTTCTCTAAGCCGGCCCTCACATGACCCAATCAATGTTTTACGCTTGATAAGTTCGGGCGCGACTTATCGAGAGTACAGGAGGTTGGAGTAACATGTTGCGAACATGCAGGTTTAACCAAGTTTCATAGAAGGCAGCTCATGAGGCCATGGAGTATCCTTGCTTTCTGATTTGTCGGCTCTCACGTGACACAACCGTGTTTTAACCTGGATAAGTTCAGGGTCCCGATGGATTGACTTATCGATAGTACACATGGTCTCCTTGTTTGGAGAAGCATCTTGGAAACAGGAAGGTTTAACCATAATATTTTGTTTGTATTTTGCTTATAGCCTGGTCCAGAGGGAATTATTAGTGGCTAACTCGTTGAGGCGGCAGCCCCCAAGTGACATGTGTTTCAAAGAATAAAGACTCGGACAAATGTTGTAGCTGAAACGAGAGATACACCGTGTTTTGGGGGATGCCGGCTTTATTATATTCAACACAAAGATTGATACACAGATATGTACAATGTTGAGGAGTTAGTGGCTCTAAGTGTAATAAGGCTGAAAATGAGCAATGTTCGAGGACATGTTTGTTTCTTCCTCTCAGGTATACGACTTTCTGTGCTCACGTATGTCAATCAGATAATATGACCCATTGTTGAGGTTTTTGCTTCTGAAAAAAGGTCCTTCCTATGGTGGTGATAGATTGTGCTTCTATGTTTGATCTTGAATCCAGCGAAGCACTAAGTGGCCTATGTGGAAAGTTCGGCTCCGGACTCTACAACGGTGATAGCGATGTAGGTCTTGTTGATGTATGGCTGATAGTGAAGCGGTGAGCTTGTTCATTATCTGTTTCAAGATAGGCTGCAACTCTGGGGGAATCTTTTATGTATCACTTGCTAACGTAAGTTCTGCTCCATAAACCATAAAACAATGTATAACTTGTGGATCCATTGGGAGTAGTGCGTATGCTCCAGAGTACTGAGGGAAGTTCTTCCACCCAGGAACCCGGTGTTCGCTCCAGAGGGCACATAAGTTGGGTTTAACTATACCCAAGATTTCTTGGTTTACTTGCTCGGCCTGTCCGTTTGATTGTGGATGTGCTACTCATGAAAGAACGAGCCGGATATGTTCTTTATGGCAAAACTCCTCCGTGGCTCCTCTAGACTGGTTTGTGCCATTATCTGTGATGATGCTATGCGGGTAACCATGGTGATAAATCAGCTTTTTCACGAATTGCACCATAGTCTCCGCATCACACTTACTGATCGGTTCTGCCTCAACCCACTTGGTGAATTTGTCCAGTGCAACAACAAGATGTGTCTTTTTATATAATGCCATTTTGAAAGGCCCCACTATATCGAGCCAGAGATAGCAAACGACCAAGTTATTGGAATCATGTGTAACTCTTGAGCCAGAACATGAGCCTGTCTTGCAAACTTCTGACAACCATCGCACTTTCGTACGGTGTCCTCTGCATTAGCATGAGCGGTAAGCCAGAATCATGGTGATAAGCCTTTGCCACCAACAACCTTGAGCCGGCATGATGGCCACAATCTCTAGCATGGATTTCATTAAGAATTTCTTGGCCTTCAGCAGGAGAAATACAACGTGGAAAAACGCGAGTGACGCTTCGACGGTGTAACTCAACATTGACTATAGTTGGGGACCTGCAACGCTTGACAATTCATCGGGCGATGATTTCCTCACCACAGAGCTTGCCTCATCTCAAATATTCCAAATAAGGTATGGTCCAACTAGGAATTGCATGAAGGGCTGCCACGTGCAGTGCCTTAGGATCTGGGATAGCAATATCCTCCTCTGATGGAAATTTGACTAAAGGATTGTAGAGAACATGAAGGAAAACATTGGGGGGCGGCTTATGCTGAGAGCCAAGTCTGGACAAGACGTCTGCAGCTTCATTGAGCCAGCGGTCAATGTAATCAACTTGATAACCTTGAAAACGACCTGCAATAACGTGATTTCTCGTCGATAAGCCGCCATGAGCGGGTCCTTGGAATCCCGAGTCCCTGATACTTGTTGAGCCACCAAATCTTAGTCGCCCAAACATCTGACCCGACTGATGTTGATCTCCTTGGATATACATAGCCCATGAAGGAGAGCTACATACTCATCTGCATTGTTTGTTCAAGGAAACATAATCCGTAAGACATAACAGAATTTGTCACCTTGAGGGGAAGATAAGATAACTCTAGCCCCTGAGCCTTCCAGCTGCCTTGACAAATCAAAGTGTATTGTCCAGTATGTGTTATCTGGCTTGTCTTAAGGGACTTGTTATTCAGTACAATCATTGATGAAGTCCACGAGAGCCTGAGACTTGATGGCTTTCCAGGGCACATACCTTAGCTGGTGTGCTCCAAGCTCCATCGCCCATTTAGCAATCGAGCCTGTGGCCTCTTTGTTCTGGATGATATCTCCCAGAGGAGCTAAACTGACCAGTGTGATTGGATGTTCTTAGAAATAATGCTTGAGCTTACGACTAGCCATGATGACACCAAAAACCAGCTTCTGCCAATGTGGATATCTTTACTTTGATAAGGTCAAAAATTCACTAACATGATAGACATACCTTTGCACCAGATCTTCCTTTCATGGTTCCTTGCGCTCAACCACAACTGCAACACTCACTGCTTTATTAAGTGCAACAATGTACATGAGCATAGTATCTTTCTCATTGGGGCGGCTAAAAGAGGCGGCTCAACCAATTGATTTTTCAATGCTTCAAATGGGTCGTTGGCGGGAGCGGTCCACACAAAGTTATCAGTCTTCTTGAGCAACTGTTAAAGAGGAATCGCCTTCTCACCAAGGTGGTTTATGAATAGGCTCAATGCTGCTATACGACCCGCCATGTGATGGACATCATTGACGTTTGCTGGCTTGGATAGAGAAGTCTCCGCCTTCATTTTCTTCGGGTTTGCTTCAATGCCACCCTCCGAAACCAAGAATCCTAGTAACTTGCCTGCACGTACGCCAAAGATGCATTTTCCCAGGTTAAGCTTCATCTTGTAAATACGAATGTTGTCGAATATTTCCTTGAGGTCATCCAGTAGAGTCTCTTTCTTCTGGGATTTAACCACAATATCATTGACATAAGCATGAACCTTGCACCCAATTTGACTCTATAAGCAATTCTGAACACAACGCTGATAAGTAGCTTGCGTGCTCTTAATCCCAAAACGCATAGATACATAGCAGAAAACACCAAAGGGGTGACGGAAGTCATCTTTTCTTAACCCTCAGTCACCATCTTGATCTGATGATAAAGAATAAGAATCCACAAAACAAAAGGCTGACATCTGGCTATGGAGTCAATGATCTGATCGATGCAAGGAAGAGAAACCGGATCTTTGGGGTAGGCTTTGTTGAGATCCATGTAATCAACACACATACACCTAGTGTCGTTCTTTTTCAAAACAAGCACCGGATTTGCCAATCACTCTGGGTGAAAAACATCAATGATGAACTCGACAACTAGGAGCTGGCCTACTTCATCACCAGTAGCTTTCGGCCTCTCCTCGTGAAACGACGGGGGAATTGAAGAACAGATTTCATATTAGGATCAACATTAAGGTGGTGCTCAGCGAGTCCCCTCGATACACCAGGCATGTCAATAGGGTTCCATGCAAAGATGTCCCAATTCTCATGGATTAACTCGATGAGCGCGCTTTCCTATTTGGGATCCAACCCTGTCCCAATAGTGAACTGTTGAGAAGAATCTATAGGAGTTAAATCCACTTGTTTGGTATCTTGCGCTGGCTTGAACTTCAGGTTTGGTATAGACTCTGTGGTGGGCTTATTAAGAGAAATCATGTTGGCCAGGTCAACATTGGCTTCGTAGTACTTCAATTCTTCCGCAACACAAGTTGTCTCTACGTAAGCTACATCCCCTTCCTATCACTCCTAGCCGACATTTCGACTCCCATCGACTATGATGGTACCGTGTTTCCCCGACATGTTAAGCTTGAGATAGATATAACAAGGTCGAGCCATGAACTGAGCATAAGTTGGTCGTCCAAAAAGAGCATGATATGGACTATTGATTTTGACCACCTCAAACATCAGAGATTCACATATGTAGTTGAACTCTGAGCCGAACGCAACATCTAGTTTGATCCGGCTAATTGGATATGCAGATGCCGAGGGACGATTCCATGGAGAAGTGTAGAAGATGGGTGCAACTTGTCCTGTGAAAGGTTCATGTGTCGGAAGGTGTAGTAGTATAAGATGTTGATGTTGCTTCCCCCATAAATGAGAACTTGGTTGAGAACATAACCTCCCACTTGAGGTGCCACCACTAGAGCCAAACCACCCGGATTATCAACCCGGGTTGCATGATCTTCTTTACTCCATCTGATTGGGTATTCAGACCAATTCAAATACCTGGGGGTTGCTGGCTCAACCATATTGATGGCCCACTTTTGACCTTACTCTCCCGCCTGCAGGTACTAGTGGTGAATACAGGATATTGTCTACTACTTAGTTGCTTGGAATAACTCTGAAAACCGGCTTGATTATAATGATGTTGATTTCCCTGTCCCGAGATTTTGCTGGCTTTTGTTGTTATCTCTAGAGTGTTGATAATATACCCCTAAACTGCCCAACAGATGATAGTTTGGACCTGCAAAGCTCGCAGATGAGCCGCCACTAAACTTGCCAGAATGACCACTATTGCCGTTTCCATTACCTCCTTGAAAGCACTAAAAAAATTGATCACGGTATACCCGCATAAAGTGGAAATTTTCCCACGAGTGAGTAGACGACTTATCGGGGAAACTATGTTTCGGACAACGAGCTTTGAGTGATTCTTCAAAATTGTGTGGATTTCCGGTATATTCCTCGTAGAGTTGTTGTTTCCTCGCTGGTTATTGAAACCAGTGTTGGTGTTAGCAACAAAATTTGGCCTGTCATTTGAGTTCTTGCGTTCCCCACCATTGCCCTAGTTTATTATGGTTTCCTAATACCCAGAATTGTTCTGCTGATGACCTTTGCTGTTGTCACTCTTGTTTCCTTTGTCAGATTTATCATCATCTAAACCGGGATCTTTGGTGCTATCGGACTCAGCATACCTGGTAAGAACATCCATCAGGTTTCCCATAACCTGGTCTATCTGTTGGAGGCACCCAAGCTTCTGGACAAGAGGTTGGAAGTGGCAATTTTTCTCCAAAATCAAAACGGCTTGGGTAACTATCATACTGTTAGACGAGTGGATACTCTCCATGACCAGGCGAGTCCGATGGTGAGCCGACTCATTAGTACACTGCACATAGTGATGTAAGTTGACAATCGTCATCGCCCTCTTCCACGTACCTACGAAATTGTTGATGAAATGTTCCTTTGACTCCTACCAAGAATTAATGGAATTGGGGTCATGTTTTTCAACCATGTATGAGCCGGTTCTTCCAACATCATGGTCAAGTACTTAGCGCATAAGGCATCACTGACTTCGAGTATGTCCATAGCTAGCTCATAACTTTCAATCCAAGTCACCGACTCGAGGTTATTCATAGAGTTGGAACCTTGCGAGGGCCTTTGATGTCCTTCGGCATACGCTCGCTGCATACAGTAGGAGATAAGCAGGAAACTCAAATTGTCCTACTATTTAGACCAGTCATTGTAGATCCAGGCTGGGTCACGGGGGGTGGCACTTGACGCACCATCGATGTTGCTACTTCTGCTTATCGCACGGCTCGAGCAGCTTCCACTATTGCTTGGGCGTCCAAGACCACATTTTGGTTTGGGGAGTCGTCGGGCTGCTGCTTGTGTCCGCTGTTGGACACCTCTAGTGAATCGCGGTGACTCTTGCTATGGCTTGCATCAGGTGTGGAGTGAACCTTGTCTCGATTGTAGGAATATTGTGCATGTTAGGTAACTGTTGTTTTCACTATGTCAAAGTCATTCCTAGCTTCAACCTCTATCAGGGAGTTTCCAGCAATCATAAGAGCATCAAGGTGGCGGGTCACATCTAGCGTATTATCCACTGGGTTAGAAAAGTGTACCACTTGAGTATGGAAATGGCGTGGTGGTGGCTGAGGCGGCAGTGTGTGAGCCAGTGGAGGTTGTTGAGCCAGCTGATGGGGATTTTTCTCCTAAGGTTCCCCACTCCCCGGTGTGCGCTGTGGAGTATCGAATAATCGAGTCGGCTCAAAGTTAAGAGTTCAGCGGCTCTCATGTATCCTCATGTGTACATCTTCCGGAGAGTATTGACGGAGTCCCAGCTGCCATGATTCTGCCTTTAACCGCTCAATTTCACTATGAATGTGTTTCCATAGCTCTAGCATGCGAATGTTCTCAGCATCGATCTCCCCTGGATCCAGATCACCTGTGCTCGGAGCCTAGTCAACTCCATGTTACTCTCCTCCTGATTTTCCGATGTAACTCGTGATGCCACAAGATTTGATATCTCCACTATCAGGTGTGCCAAATGTTGAGCCGGCGTCTTGTCCGCTCCGGCAGCTCCCAAAGGTGACCCGCCTGCGCAATTGGCTGTTCTGGTGACGATGGAACTATGAGCGGTAGCAGTCCCTTCCATGTAGACGAGAGCTTGGTGTGGCGGCTCGATGAACTCCAAATCGTTTGTGCAGCCCCCAAGTCGGCCATCAAAAAGTGGGCAGATCGACTCTGTATCACTGGTTGATGACTCAGTGTCTCCAAAAGTGATGAAGTTATCCCCGCTAGTACGGAGTTCTCCGTAATTTCAACCCCCTGACTAGAACCAACGAAGGCGTGCTTCCGGGTGACTTGATCATGACCGGGTTTCTTGCACCGATCCGGCTTTACGATCATGGTCCAGATGTCCGGCTCGGGTCCTGACGTGCTGGTCTTGCCGATGAACACGTGGATTTTGCCCAAGGGGACCCGGTACCCATACTCGATTGAGCCGACCTTCGGACCCAGCCTGAGTCGTCGATGTAGTGGTTTCTGTTGGAAATATGCCCTAGAGGCAATAATAAAGTAGTTATTATTATATTTCCTGTCTCAAGATAATCGTTTATTATCCATGCTATAATTGTATCGAATGGAAACACAAATGCATGTGTGTATATGTAGACAAAACAATGTCCCTAGTGAGCCTCTAGTTGACTAGCTCGTTAATCAAAGATGGTTAAGGTTTCCTGGCCATAGACAAGTGTTGTCAGTTGATAACGGGATCACATCATTAGGGGAATGATTTGATTGACAAGACCCAAACTATAAACATAGCATGTGATAGTGTCATTTTGTTGCTATTGTTTTCTGCATGTCAAGTATACGTTCCAATGACCATGACATCATGTAACTTCCTAACACCGGAGGAATTCCTTGTGTGTATCAAACATTGCAACGTTACTGGGTGACAATAAAGGTGCTCTACAGGTATCTCTAAAGGTGTCCGTTGAGTTACCATGGATCAAGATTGGGATTTGTCACTCCGTATGAGGGAGAGGTATCTCGTCACCCACTCGGTAATACAACGTCACAAACAAGCCTTGCAAGTAATGTGGGTTAAGAGTTGACTATGATGAAACTTCCTCACCCGTAGCGATGGTTAAATCCTTCAGAATCATGTTAGCAATCGTTGCATTTTGTGATTATGACATTTGGCAAATGGATGTCAATACAGCGTTCCTTAACGGGTTTATTAAGGAAGAGTTGTATATGATACAATTGGAAGGTTTTGTCGATCCAGAGAATGCTGACAAAGTGTCCAAGATCCTGCGACCCATTTATGGACTGGTGCAAGTATCCTGGAGTTGGAATCAACGCTTTGATGAGGTGATCAAGGCATTCAGGTTTATACAGGTTTTTGGAGAAGCTTGTATTTACAAGAAAGTGAGTGGGAGCTCTATAGCGTTTCTAATATTATATGTGGATGACATATTACTGATTGGAAACAATGTATAACTTTTATAAAGCGTAAAGGTTTACTTGAATAAAAGTTTTTCAATGAAGGAACTCAGAGAAGCTGCTTACATATTGGACATTAAGATTTATAGAGATAGATCAATGCGCCTGATAGGACTTTCACAAAGCACATACCTTGATAAGATTTTGAAGAAGTTCAAAATGGAACAATCTAAGAAGGGGTTCTTGCCCGTGCTATAAGGTATAAAGTTGAGTAAGACTCAATGCCTAGTAAGTGCAGAACATAGATAAATGATGAGTGTCGTCCCCTATGATTCAGCCATAGGGCCACTTTGTTGAATCTCAATAGTGATGACACTCATATCCATTACATCGAGTCCAAAATATGTAGAGTTAGAAATGATAGCGCCACTTTCTTGTGGCACTTCCGCTTTGGGTCATATTGGTGTTAAACGCATGAAGAAACTCCATGCTGATGGACTTTTGGAGTCACTTGATTTTGAATCACTTGACACATGCGAACCATGTATCATGGCCAAGATGACTAAGACTCCGTTCTCCGGGACAATAGACCATGCAAGTTACTTGTTGGGGATCATACATACTGATGTGTGCGGACCGACGAGCATAGAGGCACGCACTGGATATCGTTATTTTCTCACCTTCATTGATGATTTGAGTAGGTATGGTTACATTTACTTGATGAAGCACAAGTCTGAAACGTTTGAAAAGTTCAAGCAATTTTAGAGTGAAGTTGAAAATTATCATAACAAGAATATCAAATTCCTACAATCAGATCGAGGAGGTGAGTATCTGTGTTACGAGTTTGCTCCCACTTAAGACAATGTGAAATTGTTTCACAGTTAACACCCCGTGGAACTACAGAGCGCAACGGTGTGTCCGAACGTCGTAATCGTACTTTATTAGATATGGTGCGTTCTATGATGTCTCTTACTGATTTGTCGTTATCGTTTTGGGGATATGCATTGGAGACAACTGCATTCACTTTAAATAGGGCACCATCAAAATCCTTTGAGACGACACCATATGAACTGTGGTATGGCAAGTAGCCAAAGTTGTCGTTTCTTAAAGTGTGGGGATGTGATACTTATGTCAAAGAGCTTCGGCCTGAAAAGCTGGAACCCAAAGCGGAAATGTGTGTCTTCATAGGTTACCCAAAAGAGACAGTTGGGTATACCTTCTATATCACATCCGAGGGCAAAGTGTTTACCGCTCAAAACGAAGCTTTTCTTGCGAAAGAGTTTCTCTCGAAAGATTTGGGTGGGAGGAAGATATAACTTTATGAGGGTAAAAAACCTTTGCTTCAAGCATATGGTGGCAAAGAACAGAAATTAGTTTTTGTCGAAGCTACACCAGTTGAAGAGGAAGCTAATGATGATGATCATGAAACTTCAGATCAAGTTCCTATTGGACATCGTAGGTCGACAAGGGCACTGATACGTCTCAAACGTATCTACAATTCTTCATGGTTTCATGCTGTTATCTTGTCTTCTTTGGATGTTTTGTGTACCCTTTATATCTTTTTTGGGACTAACTTATTAATTCAGTGCCAAGTGCCAGTTCCTGTTTTTTCTGTGTTTTTGACCGTTTTCAGATCTGATTTTGGAACGGAGTCCAACGGAATAAAAACCTCGAAATGATTTTTTCCCGAACGAAAGAAGATCAGGGGGCCTTTGGGCCAAGCCAGGTGGGCTCCAGGGAGCCCACAAGCCCCCACTCCGCCACCAGGGGGGAGGCGGCGGTGTCAGGGCTTGTGGCCTCCCTGGCCCCCCCTAACCTAGATCCTTGGCCTATATATTCCCAAAAATCCAGAAAAAAATCAGGGGCCTAGGAAATACTTATCCGCCGTTGCAAGCTTCAGTTTCCACGAGATCTCATCTGGAGACCCTTCCCGGCGCCCTGCCGGAGGGGACTTTGGAGTTGGAGGGCTTCTTCTTCATCATCATCGCCCCTCCAATGACTCGTGAGTAGTTCACTTTAGACCTACAGGTCCGTAGTTAGTAGCTAGATGGCTTCTTCTCTCTCTTGGATCTTCATTACAAAGTTCTCCATGATCTTCATGGAGATCTATCCGGTGTAATCTTCTTTGGCAGTGTGTTTGTCGAGATCCGATGAATTATGGATTTGTGATCAGATTATCTATGATATATATTTGAGTCTTTGCTGATTTCTTACATGCATGATTTGATATCCTTGTAAGTCTCTCCGAGTCTTGGGTTTTGTTTGGCCAACTAGATCTATGATTCTTGCAATGGGAGAAGTGCTTGGTTTTGGGTTCTACCATGTGGTGACCTTTCCCAGCGACAGTAGGGGCAGCAAGGCACACATCAAGTAGTTTCCATCAAGGGTAAAAAGATGGGGTTTTTATCATTGGTTTGAGATTTCCCTCTACATCATGTCATCTTGCTTAAGGCGTTACTCTGTTATTATGGACTTAATACACTAGATGCATGCCGGATAGCGGTCGACGTGTGGAGTAATAGTAGTAGATGCAGAAAGTACCGGTCTACTTGTTTTGGACGTGATGCCTATAGATATAATCATTGCATTGATATCATCACGACTTTGCGCGGTTGTGTCAAGTGCTCGACAGTAATTTGTTCACCCACCGTCTACTTGCTTTCATGAGAGAAGCCACTAGTAAACACTACGGCCCCCGGGTCTATTCACATCCATCGTTTACACCTCCGCTTTTACTTTGCTTTGTTACTTTGTTGCTTTTAGTTCTCACTTGGCAAACAATCTATAAGGGATTGACAACCCCTTCATAGCGTTGGGAGCAAGCTTTTGTGTTTGTGCAGGACCTTGTGATACTCCTCCACCGGATTGGTACCTTGGTTCTCAAACTGAGGGAAATACTTACCACCGCTGTGCTACATCACCCTTTCCGCTTAGAGGGTACACCAACGCAAGGCTCCACGGCCACGGGGGAAATCCTTTGCATACTTTCCTAGGAAGTCCCTTACAGCGTAGCCGTGGCTGAAGGATTCCTGGTGCCGTCAACATGACTATTCTTGGCACCGTTGCAAGGGAAGCAAAGCTGACATTAGGCACGTACTGCTCCAGAGTGGTACGGGAGTCCTGTCTTATCGATTCTGTTGTTAGACAACAATGAGCCTACGAGCTATGGAGAAGCAATGGTGGGCCCGGATTCCAAAAAATGGTTAGAGGCCATGAAGTCTGAGATAGGATCTATATATGAAAACATAGTATGGACTTTGGAAGTAATACCTGAATGCCGAAAGGCCATTTAGAACAAATGGATCTTTAAGAAGAAGATGGACGCCGACGGTAATGTAATAGTCTATAAAGCTTGACTTGTGGTAAAGGGTTTTTAACAAGTTCAAGTTGTTGACTATGATGAGACTTCCTCAACCGTAACGATTCTTAAGACCGTGAGAATCATGTTAGCAATAACTGCATTGTTCGATTATGAAATTTGGCAGATGGATGTCAAAACAGCGTTCCTTAACGGGTTTCTCAAGGAAGAGTTGTATGTGATACAACCGGAAGGTTTAGTTAATCCATAGAATGCTGGCAAAGTGTGCCTGCAGCAATCCATTTATGGACTAGTGCAAGCATCTCGGCGTTGGAATTAGCACTTTGATGAGGTGATCAAGGCGTTCGGGTTTATACAAGTTTTTGGAGAAGCTTGTATTTACAAGAAAGTGAGTGGGAGATCTATAGCGTTTTTAATATTATATGTGGATGACATATTGCTGATTGGAAACAATGTTGGACTTTTGGAAAGCGTAAAGGATTACTTGATTAAAAGTTTTTCAATGAAGGACCTGGGAGAAGATGCTTACATGTTGGGCACTAAGATCTATAGAGATAGATCAAGGCGCCTGATAGGACTTTCGCAAAGCACATACCTTGATAAGATTTTGAAGAAGTTCAAAATGGAACAATCCAACAAGGGGTTCTTGCCTGTGTTACGACGTATAAAGTTGAGTAAGACTCAATACCGAGTAACTGTAGAAGATCAAGAAACGATGAGTGTCGTCCCCTATGCTTCAGCCATAGGGTCTATCATGTATGCAATGTTGTGCACAAGACCGGATGTCACCCTTGCTATAAGTATGGCGGGGAGGTTTCAAAGTAATCCTAGAGTGGGGCACTGGACAACAGTCAAGAATATTCTGAAGTACCTGAAAAGGACTACGGAAATGTTTCTCGTATATGGAGGTGACAAAGAGCTTGTCATAAAGGGTTATGTCGATGCAAGCTTCGACACTGATCCGGATAACTCTAAGTCACAAACCGGATACGTATTTATTCATAATGGGGGTGCGGTAAGCTGGTGTAGTTCCAAGCAAAGTCTCGTAGCTGATTCTACATGCGAAGCGGAGTACATAGCTTTCCCGAAGGCGGCTAAAGAGGGAGTCTGGCTGAAGTAGTTCATGTAAAATCTTGGAGTTGTGCCGAGTGCACTAGATCAAATTAATCTGTTCTGTGACAACACTGGTGCCATTGCTCTAGCCATTCGTGATTACATCAAGGAGGAGGATCTGAATGTTGCATATCCGCTGACTAAACCTCTTCCACGAGCAAAACATGATCAATACGAGAACTTTATGGGTGTTAGATTTGTTACATTGTAAATCACATTAGATGTGAAGCTACATTATTGACTCTAGTGCAAGTGGGAGACTATTGGAAATATGCCCTAGAGGCAATAATAAAGTAGTTATTATTATATTTCCTGTTTCAAGATAATCGTTTATTATCCATGCTATAATTATATTGAATGGAAACACAAATGCATGTGTGGATGTATAGACAAAACAATGTCCCTAGTGAGCCTCTAGTTGACTAGCTCGTTAATCAAAGATGGTTAAGGTTCCCTGGCCATAGACAACTGTTGTGGGTGGATAACGGGATCCCATCATTAGGGGAATGATGTGGTGGACAAGACCCAAACTATAAACGTAGCATGTGATCGTGTCATTTTGTTGCTATTGTTTTCTTTATGTCAAGTATATATTCCTATGACCATGAGATCATGTAACTCACTTACACCGGAGGAATGCCTTGTGTGTATCAAACGTCACAACATTACTGGGTGACAATAAATATTTGAAAATTCCACACGGATCTGAATGTTACAGACCTGTTGACTAAGCCTCTTCCACGAGGAAAACATGATCAACACGAGAACTGTATGGGTGTTAGATTTATTACATTGTAAATCACATAGTGATGTGAAGCTAGATTATTGACTCTAGTGCAAGTGGGAAACTGTTGGAAATATGCCCTAGTTATTATTATATTTCCTGTTTACAGATAATCGTTAATTATCCCTGCTAGAATTGTATTGAACGGAAACACAAATACATGTGTGGATACGTAGACAAAACATTGTCCCTACTAAGCCTCTAGTTGACTAGCTCGTTGATCAAAGATGGTTAATGTTTCCTAGCCATAAAAGAGTGTTGTCACTTGATAATGGGACCACATCATTAGGAGAATGATGTGATGGACATGACACAAACTATGAACGTAGCATGTGATCGAGTTATTTTATTGCTACTGTTTTTTGCATGTCAAGTATACATTCCTATGACCATGAGATCATCCAACTCACTGACACCGGAGGAATGCCTTGTGTGTATCAAACGTCGTAACTGGGTGACTATAAAGGTGCTCTACAGGTATCTTTGAAGGTGTACATTGAGTTAGCATGGATCAAGACTGGGATTTGTCACTCCGTATGACAGAGAGGTATCTCGGGGCCCACTCGGTAATACAACATCACAAACAAGCCTTGCAAGCAATGTGGGTTAACAGTTAGCTACGTGATCTTGTATTATAGAACGAGTAAATAGACTTGCGGGTAACGATATTGAAATAGTTATATAGAAGCGACGATCGAATCTCGGGCAAGTAACATACGGAATGACAAAGGGAACATTATACGGGATTAACTAAATCCTTGACATAGAACTTCAACCGATTAGATCTTTGTATAATATGTAGGATCCAAAATGGGCATCCAGGTCCCTCTATTGGATATTGACCGGAGAGTGTTTCGGTCATGTCTACATGGTTCTCGAACCCGTAGGGTATGCACACTTAAGGATCGGTGACATTTCGGTATAGTTAAATTATTGATGTTGTTATCCTGATGTTGTTCGGAGTCCCAGATAAGATCCCGAACGTCATGAGAGTTTCCGAAATGGTCTGGAAACGAATATTGATATATAGGAATGTTGCATTTGGCTTCCGGGAAGATTTCGGGCATTATGGGTAAAGTACCGAGAGTGACGAATGGGTTACTAGATTTTACCGGGAGGGGGCACCAACCCGGGAGAGGACCTAATAGGCCCATGGGTGGCGCACCAGCCCTTAGTGGGCTGGTGAGGCCAGCCCATAAACCTATTTCGGCTGAAAGAAAAAATAAAAGGAAAAGGAAAAAAAATTAAGGTGGTGGACAAGTGGGGAAGGAGGCCTCCACCAAACCGAATTGGGGGAGGACTCCTCCCTCTTGGGCTCAGTCGAAGCTCCTCCTTTGAGGACGAGGTGAGCCAACCCTCCCTCTTGCTCCTCCTATATATAGTGGAGGTTTGAGAGGCTTTTTGCACCCAAGCCATTGTGCAGCCCTCTGTCCCTCCACCACTTCGTGACACCCCGTGGCTAGTTTGGTACGGCACGACGAAGCCATGCCGAGTAGCTCCACCACCATCATCGCCATGCTGTCGTGCTGCCGGAGAATTCAGATACCTCTTTGCCTCTTTTGCTGGATCAATAAGGCGGAGATCGTCATCGAGCTGTACATGTGCTAAACGCCGAGGTGTCGTCCGTTCGTGTAACAGCCCGAGACCGACGCTCCAGAAAATTCCCCTTTTATTCCGTTGTCGTCCTATGATTATTTGGTTGTCGCATTCATCATTGCATCATGCGTATCATATGCATTGCATCGGCACTCCGTTGCCACGAGTTTTCAAAACTTGCATCTTTTATTAGTTACCGGTTCTCGCCGTTTTCGCCGTTGACCATCTTGAGACCAACCACACACGCACGCGCCCGTGACATCACTTAATTAGTGTTTTCAAAATTGTGTGTAAAACTTTCTTGGATTGGGTTGAAAGTTGGCGTGCGGTCTTAATATAGTGTAGGAAACCCGTGTGTCAAATTTCATCGCAATCAGAATTTGTTTGATACCCGAACCGTTAACCTATAGCAGCACTATAGCCGGTCATTTTCCGTTAAAGATCGGAGGATCGAGATGAACCTAAACCAAGTCCACTAGCTATATATATGGACCCTAGTCTAGATCAGACCTAATCCCTAAAATCTTCCACCTTGTCCAACCCGCCGCCAGCCTCTCTCTCGGGATCGCTCCCTATACAAAATCCACCAAGCACAACCTCCTCTCGATCCATTCATACTTCTCCTCGTTTTCATCCACCGGCCAAGTGCATCCATCCTCCCATCTCGTCACCAAACAGGACAAGCCCCGCAGCCCGCAGGCGCCCTAGGCCTCGATTTGGGTCCTCCTTCCGCGCACATAGCCTCCAACAGCATCCGTCGCAGCCCGAGCTTGCCGACGTCGGCACCTCGCCGTACCGCCCCGCAGTCCAGGAATTACTCATGAGCGGGAGCTCTCGCACCCAAGACCCGATGCACTTTCAACTTCGCCTCGCTTCTCCCTGCAGTGCTGACCTCGTTAGTGAGCACTGTTGCTCACGAACCTCTCCGTCCAGCACAGACCGAGGCCCGGCCACCTTATGTCCCACTCACGCAGGCCTCTCAGCACTTGTGAGGTCAGTCAACCCGCATGTCCAGCTCCTTCTCCCTTCCCTCTTCCCTCTCTCACCTTGTCTCTCTCTCTCTCTCTATCCAACAGGAGTAGCACCACCCTGCCATGGAATGGGAGCTCGCAGCTCATGCTCTGGTCATCCCCAACTCCGAATCGAGCTCCTCGAGGCGGGAATGGAGCCCCAACCGTCGGATCTGGCGCTACGACCCCCCTTTTCCGCCGTTGGTCCAGTCCAGACCGAGGGATCTCGGTGTTGTCGATCTCTATATTCCCCATGTGAGACCCGTAACTGAAGCTTCGCTTCTCTCCCCTAGACCCGTCCTGGCATATTTAGGTTTAAGTGTTGGCACTGATTTTGACCACGAGCACATAGCTAGCCGAGTTGGCTAGGCAAGCCGGCCTCGTTACAAGAAGTCATGGGTTTGAGTCCCCGCGGATGCACTATTTTCACCCATTCTATTTCATCACCACAGGATCAGCTTTTGCATTAGGTTCACTTAACATCGATACCCTGTTGTGTCACAAGCACGTAGGCAGCCTGTTGGTCAGCGATCTCCTTTGCAACACAGAGGTCTTGTGTTCGAAATTCATGAACCCCAATTTTACCATGTTTATTTTTTGCTGCCCAGCTACAACAATATTTTATGCATTCATCGCATATGATCTCGTGTTCCGCGTATCTTTTAGACCATAACTCCGTTGGAGATGAGGTATATATGTAAACCGACTAAAATGATGTGTAATTTCACATGCTCCACTTTATTTTGTCGTTTAAAAACATAAAAACATGTTTAGGTAAGATCTGGATAGATTTTGATTTAACACATGGAGTTAGTTCGGAGATGCTATATAATGTTTCCGGCCTCATTTAAAATGCCTTGCTTGGTACTTTATTTATGCTTCACCTCTTGCCATGTTAACAACATTTTAATATTGCCGTGTACCTAAAGGGGAGTGAACTAAATAATCCGTATGTGGAGTTTCGTCAATATGCAACTCGTTGCATATTGAGCTTCACTTAATGTGTAGTGTTGATTGTTGTGAATTGCCATGCCATGCGTTGCATAATTGAAATGGACATGCATCATATTAGGTGGTGCATCATATCGTGCATGCCCCATGGTGAATATCGTGTGTTGATTCTTGTTTCCGGTTAGCTTCGTCTTGATAGAGTTCTGCATGCGTGTCAGAATGTGAGGATCCGTTCGACTATGTCGGCGCGTCTGCTTCACGGAGTGGTTCTTCATCCAAGCAGGATCTCCAGCAACATGATCATTTCCCTAGATACCATTAGTATCATTGACATGCTAGCTGTTTTGTTTCTATTGCTATGCGTTGATGCCTACCACCTGTTTAATAAGCCTCCCAACATTGCCATAAAAACCTTCAACATGCTATTTGCAGGTGCACTTGCTTCCATGTGATAACATGGGTTCCTTGTTATATCACCGTATAATTGCTAAATAATTTAACGGACCTATATACTTGGTAAAAGGTGGAAGGCTTGGCTTTCTAGCCTGGTGTTTTGTTCCATGTTTTCCGCCTTAGTTTCGGCTACCGGTGTTATATTCCATAATTGAGCGCTCCTAACACGATCGGGGTTGTTATGGGGATCCCCTTGATAATTCGTTTTAGATTAAGACTAGTGTGGCAAGGCCCAAGTTTGGTACTATGTTTGCCTAATAACTAATAAAAAGCATAGGGACCCGCTGGCAACCGGGAATAATTAATTAACCCGTGGGGCAGTGCTCCTCATGAGTGTTGGTCCAAACTGAGTGATGTCTGGCGCCCCGTGGTCACCCAGGGTTTCAGCCAACCCGACGTCTAGCTCATCTGGTCGTGCCCTGAGAACGAGATATGTGGCTCCTATCGGGTTTGTCCGCACGACGGGCGGACTTGCTCGATTAGTTTTACTTGTTACGAAATATCGTGTGCATTGGGATTCCAGTCGGAGTTTGGGTTTTCTCAGAGTTGAGGTTTTCCACTAAGGAATCCAAGGAGATCACGAGTTTCGTGATCGAGGCTTTCTATGCGGCTTGTAGTAATTTGTGATGGACAAGTTGGAGCACCCCTACAGGGTTAAATCTTTCGGAAAGCCATGCTCGGAGTTATATGGAAACGTGGAAACTTTATTTAACATCCGGTTCGAGATAACCTGAAGTAAGCTTAACTAAAATATGCCAACTGTGTCCGTAACCGTGACTGTCTCTCTCGCGAGTTCCTTTCACCGACTGAGGACACGGTGGGGTTATGTCTGACATAAGTAGGTGTTCATGATCATTCATTTGATCACCATTAATTCACGTCCGTTATGCGTAGGTCATCCCCCTCTTGTTCTTGTACTCGTAAGTTAGCCACCTCAAATAAATGCTTAGTCGCTTGCTGCAGCCTCACCACTTAACCATACCTCACCCATTAAGCCTTGCTAGTCTTGATACCTTTGGAAATGGGATTGTTGAGTCCCCAATGGATCTCAGATTACAACAACACCAGTTGCAGGTACAGGTAAAGTGACATTATGACGTGACTGTGATGATTGTGCTTCTGGAGTTTCTTATTCTTCTTTTCCTTCATCATAGATCTAGGATGGGTTCCAGTCCTGCAACATGGGATAGAAAGGATGGACGTCGTTCTTTTATCATTTGTTTTTGTCCGTAGTGGGACCCTGCTCTCCTTCATGATGTCTGGATATTGTTGTAGTGATGTGAACTTGATGTAGCTTGTGGCGAGTGTAAGCCAACTTCTTATACTCATCTTTCCAGTAAATGTACTTGTAACGATATCCGTTCTTGCGAAACGATGAGATGCGCTTCTATCCCTGTCGATGCCCTCGTGCCAAAGTAAGGATAGGATCGCATCTTGGGCGTTACAGTTCGGTACTAGATCAGGACGAAGTTCGTGGGACGCTTGTGATTCGGATCGCGAAGACGTTCGACTACATCAACCGCTTTTCTTGACGCTTCCCGCTTAGCGATCTACAAGGGTATGTGGATCCTATCTCCCTCTCGTAGATGATCATCACCATGATAGGTCTTCCATTTGAGTAGGAATTTTTTTGTTTCCCATGCAACGTTCCCCAACAGTAGAGGCATTGATAATATTACTATTCCTTATCGTCATCCTATTCCTAGGCTACACGATATGCTTGATGAATTAAGTGCCTCTACCATTTTCTCCAAAGTGGATTTTTTTATTGAATACCATCAAATTCGTATGAAATTGGAGATGAATGGAAAACAATATTTTATACTAAGATTGGATTATATGAGTTGTTAGCCATGCCTTTTGGGTTAACTAATGGACCTTGTACTTTCATGTAATTAGTGAACGGACTCTTATGTACTTTGATTGGACGATTTGTGGTAGTCTATTTTGATGATATATCAGTTTATAGAAGACCTTTGGAGGTTCACTTGGAACATTTATCTACTGTTTTTATTGCTCCACGTCATTCACGCTTGTTTGGTAACCTTGGGAAGTGCACCTTTTGCACCACAGCTGTGGCTTTCGGCCTTATCACAGCCGCAGCAATAGCGTGAAGGCTTCTTCCTATGCGGTACCCTAAACAAAAGACAAATCCTTCTTTGTAAGCTCGTTAAGAGGGGCAGCAATGGTGCTGAAATGTCTCACAAAACACCTATAGAAACCAGCGAGGCCACGAAAACTCCTCACTTGTGTGACCATTTTGTGTTGCAGACAACTCTCAATAGTTTCTATCTTGTCTTCATCACAATCAATTTCGTGTGCAGAAACAACATAGCCAAGAAAAGATACCCAATCGATGCAAAAGGTGCACGTCCCAAGGTTACCAAACAAGCGTGAATGACGTGGAGCAATAAAAACAGTAGATAAACGTTCCAAGTGAACCTCCAAAGGTCTTCTATAAACTGAAATATCATCAAAATAGACTACCACAAATCGTCCAATCAAAGTACATAACAGTTCGTTCACTAATTACATGAAAGTACAAGGTCCATTAGTTAACCCAAAAGGCATGGCTAACAACTCATATAATCTAATCTTAGTATTAAATATTGTTTTCCATTCATCTCCAATTTCATACGAATTTGATGGTATCCAATAAAAAAATCCACTTTGGAGAAAATGCTAGAGGCACTTAATTCATCAAGCATACCGTGTAGCCTAGGAATAGGATGACGATAAGGAATAGTAATATTATCAATGCCTCTACTGTTGGGGAACGTTGCATGGGAAACAAAAAATTTCCTACACACACGAAGACCTATCATGGTGATCTTCATCTACGGGAGGAGATTAGATCTACGTACCCTTGTAGATCGCTAAGCGACAAACGTTAAGAAACGCGGTATATGTAGTGGTACAGCTACGTGATTCAAATCACCATCGTCCCATGATCCGTTCCGATCTAGCGCCGAACGGACGGCACCTCTGCGTTCAGCACACGTACAACTCGATGACGATCTTGGCCTTCTTGATCCAGCAAGAGAGACGAATAAGTAGATGAGTTCTCCGGCAGCGTGATTGCGCTCCGGTGGTGGTGATGATCTACTCCTGCAGGGCTCCGCCCGAGCTCCGCACAAATCCGATCTAGAAGAAAAACTACATGGTATAGGTTTGAGTTGCACGTGGCAAAGTTGTGTCTCAAAAGCCCAACAACCACCAATATATATAGGACGAGGGGAGGGCTAGCCTTGGGGCTCAAGGGAGCCCCAAGGGCGTCGGCCGAACGAGGAGGTGGACTCCCACCCCAATTCGGTTTGGGGGAAAGAGTCCACTCCTTCCTTCCCACCTCCCTCTTTCCTTTTTTTCTTTCCTTTGGTATTTTTTCCTTGTAGCTCCATGGCCCTATTGGGCTAGCCTAACCAGACCACTAAGGGCTGGTGCTCCACCCTAGGGTCACTGGGCTCACTCCAGGGTGGGTGGGCCCCTCCCGGTGAATACTCGGAACCCATTCGTCACTCCGGGTACACTGCCGGTAATGCCCGAAACATTCCAGTAACCAAATGAAACCAACCTATATATCAATCTTCATTTCTGGACCATTTCGGAAACCCTCGTGACGTTTGTGGTCTCATTTGGGAATCTGAACAACATTTGGTAACCACATATATAACTCAACTATACTAAAACATCATCGAACCTTAAGTGTGCAGACCCTGCGGATTCGAGAACTTTGTAGACATGACCCGAGACACTCCTCGGTCAATATCCAATAATGGGACCTGGATGTCCATATTGGATCCTACATATTCTACGAAGATCTTATCGGTTAAACCTCTTTCCCAAGGATTCATATAATCTTGTATGTCATTCCCTTTGTCCTTCGGTATGTTACTTGCCCGAGATTCGATCGTCGGTATCCGTATACCTATTTCAATCTCGTTACCGACAAGTATCTTTACTCGTTCTGCAATACAAGATCCTGTGACTTACACTTAGTCACACTGCTTGCAAGGCTTGTTTGTGATGTTGTATTACCGAGTTGGCCCCGAGATATCTCTCCGTCGCACGGAGTGACAAATCCCAGTCTTGATCAATACTAACTCAATGGACACCTTCGGAGATACCTGTAGAGCACCTTTAAAGTCACCCAGTTACGTTGTGATGTTTGATACACACAAGGTTTTCCTCCGGTGCGTTGCTGAGTTATATGATCTCGTGGTCATAGGAATAAATACTTGACACATATGGCGTCTCTCTCCCACCTCCCCGGGTGGCGACCCAATGGCGATCTGGAACTCTAGCCGGCACCTCATCCATCTTCGCCGCCCCTCTGCTCAGGTGAACCTTCTCGACCCTTCTCTCGCGGTCGTACATGGCCTGCATGGGGGTTTCCACGTTGGATCTGGATTTCTCGCATGGATTGTCTTTCTCTCATCAGGTTTATCGCCACTCGGGTTTTACGGTGCACCCTATGAAGCATCGTCGCCCTTTCATTATGGTGATCTCTTTTGGTCGCCATGTGTTCCGGCTATCGCCTGACACAGTGGCTGCAGCTCTGGAATCGGTGATTGGTGGTTCGGCTATCGAGTTTCGTGTTTCACAAATCACAGATTCGGTTTTCTCATTCAAGGTCTCATGCATGCAAGTTGGTTTTCACATTCTGGAATTTCGCTCTTTCAAGTGCTTAAGTTTTAAGTGCTTCTTCCATCTTTGGGGACATGGAGGTCCTAATTGGCGTCGGGAATTTGCTCTCTGGAAGAAACAATGTGACGCCGAGTGGATTATTGTGAGCCCCTCCAAGAGGAGGGCCTCTCTAGGTCTGATGGCCATGCATTCCAGACCACTTAAGTCATCTCTCAAATCTGGATCTTCTGTTCGTAAGAAGCTATCTTTTGCATCCCTTCAACAATATGAGGTTTGCAAGGGCTATAGGTATCCTGTTTCCCATGCTGAGCTAGTCACTCTTGAGCAGGCTCGTTATTTGGTGCCTACCCCTGAACGTGTCATCATCTGTGCACCACCACCGGCGGAACTCCGGTGGACGGCAGCCACGCCGCATATTACATTTGGCACAGTTCCTTACCAAGTTTCATCCCCGGTTCTCCCGGCGAGAATTTTCAAACTGCCAAAATTTTCGGAACTTCCCACGTGCAGCAAGAGGATACAGCTAATCCAGCCGAGATTCATGGTTCTTTGAATAGTGGAAATCAATCTTCGGGGGCAAGTTTGGATTCTGGACGAAACTTATCTCTCATTATTGAGCCTGCTAAGGTTTTTTCATCCTCTGGGCCCGAACCTATCCCCATCATGGATATTCCTTCTTCTCAGGAGGCCCATATGGCCTTTGACGAACTTATTAATAGTATGGTTGAGGATATCTTTTCTTGCTCTATTTGCAACGCTCGGGGCCATCTAGCCGCAAACTGTACGGCTTCGCCCGGCTACTCTGACAACGCGGTGGGCCACGCACGATCTTGAGGAGCCTCTTTTATGCGTAATAGTTGTCTTACTTGGAACTGTAAGAGACCCACCACCTCCCGTGTCGCTGATATCTCGGGAACTGCTGATACTTTTGGCGATACAGCAACCCCTGCGAAACAGTTCCGTCCTGTCCCATCGCCGTCGCCTCCTCGAACTCCCTCAGTGACACCACCGGTCACTCCGCCACCGCCACCGGCAATGGCAAACTTCGAGCTTGACCCTGAGTTCTTCCTCCCGCCTGGTCACAACATCATTGATGGAGGGTCGACTGGCTGCCTCGGACCTAGACCACGCCGGCAGTACCCATGACCAGACGCCACGAGCGCTTCGTCATCGCTACAGTTCATCCAGCGCCGCCGGCCGACGAGGTGATTCAGGTACGACAAGAAGTCGCTGCCCTTCTCCTGCATCAAGGGTTCCATGTCCGGTCTGCTCAACCCTGGATTGAGGGAGTGGGTTTGTTTAAGCTCCGAGATGCCGCTGAGAGTTATGCTACAGTCCACATGGTTCCACAGCCTCTTGCAAACTCTGTGGTGCGCTTCATACGTCATGATCATGGTCTCGGATTCCGCGGCCAAGAGGGTTTTCGTTAGGGCTGCCTCATGCTTCTGGGGGTACCGTTGGACTTCCGCAACACTGAAGATCTCAGGGCGGCTGTTAACACCTTTGGGGAGTTTCATCATTGGGTCAGTGATGACCCATATTTGGTTCGTTCTATTGTATTTGCTGCCTTCCCAGAAGACCGACTGGTACCTCGCAGTATCAGTTTCTCAGAATATTCTGCTTGGGGTGGCGCAAAGGTGTCCTGGTCTGCTCCTGTGTACATTTTGGGTACAACAGCTGTAGAGATTCTTCCCAATGATGAGGACCCGATGCCTCTCAATGGCAACCCTCATCCGCTCCCTGGGCAGCTTGTTCATGACAATTTGCAATTTTCTTTGCCCCCATATCCTGCATTTGGCTGGAATGCGGTGCCGCTCGCCCCTGGAGACCCTGGGCTTGCTGCTGCGGATGCTGACGACGGTGGCTGGGGGGCACCGCCTGCTGATCTTGAGGCCGAAGGATGGGGTCACCCGCCTGCTGATGGAGGAGACTAGGAACCGGCTGCCGCCCCTGCTGCGCCTGCCGATGCACCTGCTGCTGATCCAGTTCAAGACCAGGAATCAATGGTGATTGATCAGCCGAGTCCCTCTTCTTCGGACTCGGTGCACGAATTGGTGGACCTGGATCCGCAGCAGGATGTTATGGCGCCGGAACCGGCCGCTCAAGAACCACCAATGCATCTTCCTGATGCTGCTAATGCTGAGATGGCTGATGCTGATATTGCTGCTCCTGCTGATGCCCCGGACAATGCTGCTGTGCCGGAGGCTGGTGCTGCTGGTCCCGATGCTGGCCCGGACAATGGGGCTGAGCTGGAGGAAGAAGTGAATACGCTGGAGGAGGTGCATGATACAAACCCTCTGGCAATGGTTCTTTACAACCCCCCCACCCGCTCAGTCCAACCTCATTGTTGGGACAACTAGGGTTTTATATGGGCCTCCATTGCCCCCAGTGATGTCCTGGGCACGCACTTTTGATACTCTGATGGGCCCTGCTGCTGCTATGCATGTACCTCGTCAGTTCCAGCTGCCAATCCTTGAGCCCATCCTGATCCCCAAGCGATCCTGGGACGTGGCTTTTGATGCTGATACTCCAGGACCTTCACTGTCGGACCCTGTCTCTGCCTCGATCTCATTATAGGAGGTAACCCCTATCAGCCCAACTTCTTCCTCAGAGGACTTATCCTTCCGCTCTCCTGCTCCATCCAAGAAGGGGTCCCGCAAGAAGGCCACACCGGTGGTGGACTCCTCGGTGCGGCGGTGTACTCGTGGCTCAATCAAGCGCGATGGCTTCAAGCCAGTTCTGCAAGAGCTACCTGCACACATCCCCAAGAAACGGAAGCCCAAAGCCAAGCCTATGTCCTCAACGACACACGAGACTGAAGATGTACCTCCCGCCACTCCTATCCCAGTGATCCAGGAGGTCGGGCAGTCATTGGGCATAGCCCCTGAGAAGCTCACGGTGGATCGACTTATGGAAGATCCTGCTGACTCTGCGCCCACATCTTCTAATGTTTAATCCGTCAATGTTAAGCTCTTACTGTACTGGTTCTATGTACTGTCAATCTTCTGTTTGCTCTGACTTTTGGTGTTTCGAACCTTGGTTGCAATGGCTATTACATAGCCTTGCTTTTGCTATATCTATAACCTGCAATGTATAGTCGTTCAACGAGGAGTTGGCGTGTGATGTGCTGGAATGTGCGTGGCCTCAATTCGGATCATAGGCAACGGGCAGTCCGTAACAAAATTGATGAGAGGCTTGCTGCGGTGGTCTGCTTGCAGGAAACAAAGATGTAGTCTAGCGAGTTTCGGGCAGTTAAAGGTTTCTGCCCCAAACGTTTTGATCAATTTGCTTACTCCCCTTCCAGGAGTGCATCAGGAGGGCTCATCACCCGTTGGAACTCATCCATTCTCACTGGTCATTTAGTAGAATAAACCCCATATGGCTTGATCACCTCCTTTACCTCAAATCACACGGGTGAATCATGGACTTTAGTTAATGTCTATGGGCCATGTCAAGGGGAGGCCCGTGATCTTTTTGTAAGCTGGGTTTACAATCTTCATATCCCCACTGGGGCTAATTGGCTGCTCCTTGGGGACTTTAATTTCATTAGATCTCCTGATAACACAAACCTCCCTGGGGTTGATGTCAATGACATGTTCATCTTCAACGAAATTATTGGACACCTGGGATTGTTGGAGCTTCCCATCAAAGGCAGATCCTACACTTGGTCCAATATGCAAGACACCCCTCTTCTGGAGCAGCTGGACTGGTTCTTTACATCCACCAGCTGGATCTCCTCTTATCCTCTTACCCAAGTGCTCCCTCTGGCAAAGACTGCATCTGATCATGTGCCTTGTGTGGTCACTGTTAACACATCCATCCCCAAATGCAACTTATTTCGTTTTGAAAACTATTGGGTTGAAATGGAGGGCTTCATCGAATGTGTGCAACAATCCTGGCTCGTTCCTTCAAGAAAGACACACATCTCTGATATTATCATGGATAAGATGAAGCATCTTAGGCAGGCTCTGAAGAAATGGCAGACGTCTCTGTCTCAGTTAAAACTTCTTATTTCCAGATGTAATCAAGTGGTGCTATGCTTGGATGAGCTTGAAGAGCTGAGATCCCTTTTCAGACCAGAAGCTAACTTCAGGAAAATTGTTAAGCTACATTTGGAACATCTCCTACACCTTCAGTGTCTATACTGGAAGAAGAGGGCCACTATCCGCTTTGTTAAAGTTGGTGAGGAAAATACTAAGTTTTTTCATTGTATGGCCACTGAACGGTATAGGAAGAATTCCATTGCCTCTCTCAAGTTAAATGACGGTTCTATCATCTCTGATCATGATCAAATTGCTGCATGCTTCTGGGCATCTTTCAAGGATCGAATGGGAACTTCTGTTGGCATTAATATGGCTTTTGACTTACACTCCCTACTGGATGAGGTTCAGGGCCTTGACATTCTCACAGAACCTTTTTCCATGTCTGAAATGGATAAAACTGTGCAAGATATGCCTATTGACAAAGCTCCAGGGCCTGATGGTTTCAATGGGCTTTTTTTCAAGAAATGCTGGCACATTATCTCCCCTGAGTTTTATCAGCTCGCTGCTGAATTTCATGCTGGACAAGCCCAACTGGTAAACATGAACTCCTCCTTTATTACACTCATTCCCAAAAAGAGATCACCTGAACATGTGGGCGACTATAGACCAATATCTCTTACTGGAATGGGTCTCAAATTTTTGTCAAAAATGCTTGCCAATAGGCTACAGTTGCAGATTGTTAAATGTCTTCACAAGAATCAATACGGTTTTATCAAATCTAGGACCATTCAAGATTGTGTGGGCCGGACTCTGGAGTATCTGCATCAATGTCATCAATCCAAGAAGCCTATAGTTATCCTTAATCTGGATTTTGAAAAGGCATTTGATTCTGTGGAGCATAAATTCATCTTCCAGATTCTTAAGTCCAAGGGCTTCAATGATAGATGGATCCTTTGGGTTAGGCAGCTTCTAGCCTCTGGATCGTCTTCAGTACTAATCAATGGTGTGCCTGGAAAGAAGTTCATGTGTAAAAAAGGTGCCAAGCAGGGAGATCCTTTGTCCCCACTGCTGTTTGCTATTGCTGCTGACTTTTTACAAACTCTGGTTAATCAACTGCTGGTGGATGAACTGCTACAGTTGCCTATACCTTGTCATGATAAGGATTACCCTATAGTGCAATATGCTGATGATACTCTTATCATCCTACCAGCTGACAAATCCCAATTGTTGCAGCTTAAGAAAATGCTTTTGCTTTTCTCCCAGTCCAGTGGATTACAGGTGAATTATCACAAATCTGCACTCCTACCTGTCAACACTTCTTCTCAGCATCTGCAGGACCTAGCAGACTCCATTGGTTGTAAGGTGGGATCTCTACCCTTCACATATATGGGACTGCCTGTTGGGACAACTAAACCTCGAATCATTGATCTCATGCCTCTGGTGGATAACATGGAAAGAAGGCTCAGTGCTAGTTCCTCTTTTCTTGCTCAAGGGGGAAGACTACAATATGTAAATTCAGCACTGTCTGCTGTTCCCATTTTCTTCTTATGCAGCCTGGATATACCACCAGGTATACTGAAGCAATTGGAGAGGATTTAGAGGCAATGTCTATGGAGAAGAAATGGGAATGACCATGCACCCTCTCTTGTTGCTTGGCCCCTGGTGTGCAGGCCTAAAAATAAAGGGGGGTTAGGGATTATGAATTTAGCAGTTCACAATGAAGCACTCCTGCTCAAACATGCTGATAAATTCCTCAATCATGCTGATATCCCTTGGGTTCATCTAATTTGGAACACTTACTATCATAACACTGTACCTCAGGGTACTGCACTTTGTGGCTCCTATTGGTGGAAAGACATCTGCAAACGTCTTGACAAATTCAGAGCTGTTACCTATGTTCTGCCTAATAAGGGTGACTCCTTGTTTTGGTCTGATTCCTGGTTACATGGAAATGCCACTATGCCATTGGCAGCCAGATTCCAAAGATTGTTCTCCTTTGTGGCTGACCCTTTCTGCACAGCTCAAGAAGTCTTTGCTGCTTTTTCTGATGACAATATGCTCTCCATGTTTCACCTTCCACTGTCTGCTCAAGCTTATCAGGAACTGACTGCGGTCCAATCTTTACTTCTGGACCTGGACCTTGATCATCAGGCCTCTGACCGATGGGTAGGGCGTAAGGATGCTAAGGTCTACACACCCAAGGCATACTATGCTCATGTTCATAGCAGTATTGTACCTAACCCTTTGCTTAACTGGATCTCGAAAAGTTGTTGTACCATGAAGGTTAAGATGTTTGCCTGGTTGCTCATCATGGACAGGCTGAACACTCAGGACATGCTGGAGAGGCGTCACTGGAAGGTCTCTGATTCTAATCTCTGTGTTTTATGCCATGCTCGAGTCAAGGATGACAGAGATCATTTATTCTTCACATGCCTATTCAGCACCAGGGTTTGGAACTACCTGCAGATCACTTGGCAGGGGTCATCTATATGGACTGCTACTACTGCAGCTAAAAAAGACTTCCCTTATCCTTTCTTTGCTGAGGTTGTTTTCACTGCCTGTTGGAATATCTGGACTACCAGAAATGCAAAGGTCTTCAACCAGGAGCAGCCAAAGTTCAGGAAATGGAGAGCTGGATTTCTTCATGACATTTCTTTGTTAGCTGATAAAATTAAGGCTAGTTTCAGGGATGATCTCCTTAAGTGGATTTCCTTTTTGCCTCCTTGAGGTTTGTATACCTCTGCTCCTCCCCCCTTTGTACATTCTACAACCCCTATTGTACATACAGTTTCCATATTTGAAATACAGAAAATGGCTGTGGGGGGTTTTCCCTACAGTAGCCGGTAAAAAAAAACTTGACACGCACAAAACAATAGCAATAAAATGACACGATCACATGCTACTTCATAGTTTGGGTCTAGTCCATCACATGATTCTCCTAATGATGTGGTCCAGTTATCAAGTGACAACACTTGCGTATGGTCAGGAAACCATAACCATCCTTATCAACTGGCTAGCCAACTAGAAGCTTGCTAGGTACATTGTTTTGTCTATGTATCCACACATGTATCTATGTTTTCATTCAATACAATTATAGCATGGATAATAAACGATTATCTTGAAATAGGAAATATAATAATAACTATTTTATCATTGCCTCTAGGGCATATTTCCAACAGTCTCCCACTTGCACTAGAGTCAATAATCTAGTCGTCACATCACTATGCGATTTACATTGTTATGAATCTAACACCCATACATTTCTGGTGTTGATCATGCTTCACTCGTGGAAGAGGTTTAGTCAGCCGATCTGCTACATTCAGATTCGTGTGCACTTTGCAAATACTTACGTCCTCTCCTTCGACGTAGTCGTGGATTAGGTTGAAACATCGTTTGATGTGTCTGGTTTTCTAGTGAAACCTTGGTTCCTTTGCTAAAGGAATGGCACCAGTGTTGTCACAGAATAGATTTATTGGATTTAGTGCGTTCGACACAACTCCAAGATCCGTCATGAACTGCTTCATCCAGACACCCTCCTTAGTTGCCTTCGAGCAACCATGTACTCCGCTTCACATGTGGAATCTGCTACGATGCTTTGCTTGGAACTGCACCAGCTTACAACACCACCATTAAGAATAAATATGTATCTAGTTTGAGACTTAGAGTCATCCGGATCAGTGTCAAAGCTTACGTCGACGTAACCCTTTACGACGAGCTCTTCGTCACCTCCATAAACGCGAAACATTTCCTTAGTCCTTTTCAGGTACTTTAGAGTATTCTTGACCGCCGTCCAGCGATCCACTCGTGGATTACTTTGAAACCTGCCTGCCATACTTATGGCTAGGCTGACGTCCGGTCTAGTGCACAACATTGCATACATGATAGAACCTATGGCTGAAGCATAGGGGATGGTACTCATATTTTTGCAGTTACTGGACACCGAGTCTTACTCAATTTGACACCTTGTAATACTGGCAAGAACCCCTTCTTGGACTGCTCCATTTTGAACTTCTTCAAAACTTTATCAAGTTTTGTGCTTTGTGAAAGTCCTATCGGGCGTCTCGATCTATCCCTATAGATCTTAATGCCTAGAATGTAAGAAGCTTATCCTAGGTCCTTCATAGAGAAACTTTTATTCAAGTAATCCTTTACGGTCTCGAGAAACTCCACGTTGTTTCCAATCAGCAATACGTCATCCACATATAATATTAGAAACGCCAGAGAGCTCCCACTCACTTTCTTGTAAGTACAAGATTCTCCAACCACTTGTATAAACCCAAATGCTTTGATCACCTCATCAAAGTGCTTCCAACTCCGAGATGCCTACACCAGTCCATAAATGAATCGCTAGAGCTTGCACACTTTGTTAGCATTCTCTGGATCGACAAAACCTTCGGGTTGCATCATATAAAACTCTTCCTTAAGAAAATCATTAAGGAACGCCGTTTTGACATCCATCTCCCAGATTTCATAATAAAAAATGCAGCTATTGCTAACATGATTCAGACGGACTTAAGCATCACTACTGGTGAGAATGTCTCATCGTAGTCAACTCCTTGAACATGTGAAAAACCCTTTGCCACAAGTCGAGCTTTATAATCAGTCACTTTACCGTTCGCGTTAGTCTTCTTCTTAAAGATCCATTTGTTCTGAATAGCCTTGCGGCCTTCAGGTAATACTTCCAAAGTCCACACTTTGTTTCCATACATAGATCCTATCTCGGACTTCATGGCCTCCAGCCATTTATTAGAATCCGGGCCCACCATTGCTTCTTCACAATTTGCAGGTTCATTGTTGTCTAACAACATGATTGATAAGACAGGATTACCGTAGCACTCGGGAGCAGTACGTGATCTTGTCGACCTGCGAGGTCCAATAGGAACTTGATCTGAAGTCTCATGATCATCATCATTAACTTCCTCCTCAACCGGCGTTGCTTCGACAAAGGTTTGCACCTGCCCTGCGCCACCATCTAGAGGGATTAGAGGTTCAACAACCTCATCAAGTTCTATCCTCCTCCCACTCAATTCTTTCGAGAGAAACTTCTTCTCAAGAAAAGCTCCATTCTTAGCAACAAACACTTTGCCCTCGGATTTGAGATAGAAGGTGTACCCAACTATCTCTTTTGGGTAACCTATGAATACGCACTTTTCCGCTTTGGGTTCCAGCTTTTCAGGCTGAAGCCTTTTGACATAAGCATCACATCCCCAAACGTTAAGAAACGACAACTTCGGTCTTTTGCCATACCACAGCTCGTATGGTGTCGTCTCAACGGATTTTGATGGTGCACTATTTAAAGTGAATGCATCTGTCTCTAATGCATAACCCCAAAACGATAACGGCAAATCGGTAAGAGACATCATAGATTGCACCATTTCTAACAAAGTACGATTACGACGTTCGGACACACTATCACGCTGTGGTGTTCCAGGCGGTGTCAACTATGAAACAATTCTACATTGTCTTAAGTGATCACCAAACTCGAAACTCAGATACTCACCCCCACGATCAGAACGTAGGAACTTGATCTTCTTGTTACGAAGATTTTCATCTTCACTCTGAAATTACTTGAACTTCTCAAACATTTCAGACTTGTGCTTCATCATGTAGATATATCCATACCTACTCAAATCGTTAGTGAAGGTGAGAAAATAACGATATCCACCGCGCGCCTCCACACTCATCGGACCGCACACATCGGTATGTATGATTTTCAACAAGTCACTTGTACGCTCCATTGTTCCGGAGAACGGAGTCTTAGTCATCTTTCCCATGAGGCATGGTTCACACGTGTCAAGTGATTCAAAATCAAGTGACTCCAAAAGCCCATCGGAATGGAGTTTCTTCATGCCCTTTACACCAATATGACCTAAGCGGCAGTGCCACAAAAACATGGTGCTATCATTGTTAACTCTACATCTTTTGGTCTCAATGTTATGTATATGTGTATCATCACTATCAAGATTCAATATGAACAATCCTCTCACATTGGGTGGATGAACATAAAAGATATTACTCATAGAAATAGAACAACTATTATTCTCTGACTTAAACGAGTAACCGTCTCGCAATAAACAAGATCGAGATATAATGTTCATGCTTAACGCAGTCACTAAATAACAATGATTTAAGTTCACAACTAATCCTGATGGTACCTGAAGTGAGACAGTGCCGATGGTGATTGCATCAACCTAGGAACCATTTCCCTCGTGCATCCTCACTTCATCCTTCGTTAGCCTTCGTTTATTCCACAGTTCCTGCTTCGAGTTGCAAATATGAGCAACATAACCGGTATCAAATACCCAGGCAGTACTACGAGAGTTTGTTAAGTACACATCATTAACATGTATATCAAATATACCTGATTTTTCCTTGGCCGCCTTCTTATCAGCCAAATACTTGGGGCAGTTGCGCTTCCTGTGACCCATTCCCTTGCAATAATAACACTCTGTTTCAGGCTTAGGTCCAGCCTTGGGTTTCTTCGTCGGAGTGGCAACAGGCTTGCCGCTCTTCTTGGAGTTCCCTTCTTGCTTTTGCCGTTTCTCTTGAAACCAGTTGTCTTATGGACCATCAAAACTTGATGGTCTTTGCGGAGTTCTGACTCTGCGACTTTCAGCATCGCGAATAACTCGCCGGGTGACTTGTTGCTACCTCTTGAGCTTGCGTTGGTTTTTTCCCTTGAAGAGGAAAGGGTGATGGAGCACAGTAGGAGTAAGTATTTCCCTCAGTTTGAGAACCAAGGTATCAATCCAGTAGGAGTATCAAGATGAGGCACCAATGTACCTGTGCAAAAATAGCAAACATGCACCCAACGCTACAAAGGGGTTGTCAATCCCTTCACGATTGATTGCAAGGTGAGATCTGAAGGCGGAAAGTGCAACAAAGTAAAAGTGTAGGGCTGAAAATACGATGTGAAGTAGACCCGGGGCCATAGTGTTCACTAGAGGCTTCTCTCAAGATAGCAAATATTATGGTGGGTGAACGAATTACTGTCGAGCAATTGATAGAACCGCGCAAAGTCATGACGATATCTAAGGCAATGATCATACATATAGGAATCACGTCCGAGACAAGTAGACAAATACTTTCTGCATCTACTACTATTACTCCACACATCGACCGCTATCGAGCATGCATCTAGTGTATTGAGTTCATGACAAGCAGAGTAACTCCTTAAGCAAGATGACATGATGTAGAGGGATAAATTCATGCAATAGATATAAACCCCATCTTTTTACCCTTGATGGCAACAACATGATGCGTGCCTTGCTACCCCTTCTGTCACTGGGTGAGGTCACCGCACGGTATGAACCCAAAACCAAGCACTTCTCCCATTGCAAGAATCATAGATCAAGTTGGCCAAACAAAACCCACAAATCGAAGAGAATTACAAGGATATTAAATCATGCATATAAGAGATCAGGAGAAACTCAAATAAGATTCATATATAATCTGATCATAAATCCACAATTCATTGGATCTCGACAAACACACCGCAAAAGAAGATTACATCGGATAGATCTCCATGAAGATCATGGAGAACTTTGTATTGAAGATCCAAGAGAGAGAAGAAGCCATCTAGCTACTGCCTATGAACCCGAAGGTCTATGGTGAACTACTCACGCATCATCGGAGAGGCAATGGTGTTGATGAAGAAGCCCTCCGTATCCGAATCCCCCTCCGGCAGGGCACTAGAACGGTCCCCAGATGGGATCTTGCGGACACAGAAGCTTGCGGTGGCGGAAAAGTATTTTTGTGGCTCTCTCCCGTGGTTTTCGATTTTCGGGGATTTATAGGCGGAAGAAGTAGGTCGGAGGAGCCACAGGGGGCCCACAAGCCTGCTAGGCGCCTCCCCAGGCCACGGCTAGGGGGCTTGTGGCTTCCCCTAGCGCCCTCTGCCTTGTTTTCAAGCTCCCTGCGTATCTTCTGTTCCGGAAAAAATCTTTTCGGAGGTTTTATTCAGTTTGGACTCTGTTTAATATTCTCCTCTGAAAAGGGTCAAGAACATGGAAAAAACAGGAACTGGCACTTGGCACTGAGTTAATAAGTTACTCCTGAAAAAGATATAAAAGGCATACAAAACATTCAAAGTTTGACAAGATAAGAGCATGGAACCATCAAAAATTATAGATACGTTGGAGACATATCAAGCATCCCCAAGCTTAACTCCTGCTCGTCCTCAAGTAGGGTTGTGATAAAGACTGAATTTTTGATGTGGAATGCTACCTAGCATATTTCTCCTTTGTAACTTCTTTCATGTGACATGAATGTTCAGATCCCTAAGATTCAAAACAATAGTTTGCTATTGACATGAAAACACTAATACTTGAAGCAAACTAGCAAGGTAATCATGAACTTTCAAAATAGCAAGGCCAAAGAAAATTATCCCTAGAAAATCATATAGTCTGGCTATGCTCCATCATCCCCACACAAGAATTTAAATCATGCACAACCCCGGTATTGGCCAAGTAATTGTTTTCGCACTCTTACTTTCTCAAACCTTTTTCAACTCTCACGCAATACATGAGCGTGAGCCATGGATATAGCACTATAGGTGGAATAGAGTGTGGTGGAGGTTGTGAGACAAAAAGGAGGAGATGGTCACATCGACTCGGCATATCAAAGGGCTATGGAGATTCCCATCAATAGATATCAATGTGAAAGAGTCGGAATTAGCATGCAATGGATGCACTTAGAGCTATAAGTATGTGAAAGCTCAAAAGGAGAACTAGTGGGTGTGCATCCAACTTGATTGCTCATGAAGACCTAGGGCAATTTCGAGGAAGCCCATCATTGGAATATACAAGCCAAGTTATATAATGAAGATTCCCACTAGTATATGGTGGTGACGAAACAAGAGACTCTCAATCATGAAGATCATGGTGATATTATAAAGCACAAGTGTGGAAAAAGATAGTAGCATTGTCCCTTCTCTCTTTTCTCTCTTTTTTTTATTTGGGCTCTTTGGCCTATTTCCATGTATTGTTATTGTGGGCAACTTTAGCCTCTTTATTTCCTCACATGGGACTATGCTCTAATAATGATGATCATCACACTTTTAATTGCTCACAGCTCAATGCTTAGAACAATGATGACTCTATAGGGAATGCCTCCGGCAGTGTACCGGATGTGCAACGATCTAGCTTAGCGTATGACTTGCTAGCTATCTTACGATCATGCAATGGCAATATGTAAGTGACGGCACAAGTCATGAGACGGAATGGTGGGAGTTGCATGGCAATATATCTCGGAATGGCTATGAAAAGGCCATGATAGGTATATATGGTGGCTGTTTTGAGGAAGGTCTATGGTGGTTTTGTGCACCGGCGAAAGTTGCGCGACACTAGAGAGGCTAGAATTGGTGGAAGGTGAAAGTGCATCTATACCATGGACTCACATTAGTCATGAAGAACTCATATACTTATTGCAAATGTTCTATTAGTAATCGAAACAAAGTGCTAAACTCATACTCCTAGGGGATGGGTTGGTAGGTGTTAACCATTGTGCGATCCCGACCGCAACACAAAGGATGACAATCAATAAATCAATTATGCTCCGACGTCCTAACATAGCGGTTCACCATACTTGCATGTTACGGGAATCACTAACTTCAACACAAGTATTTCTAGATTCACAACACCCTACTAACATAACTCTTTATATCACCAAATCCATGTCTCAAAACTAATTGAGAGGAATCAAACTTCTCTTTCTAATCAATGCACATGAAGATGGAAGTTTTATTGTATCCTCTTTGGGTGCCTATCACCTTTGGGACCACTTTCATAGCACAAGCGAACTACCAACTTACTCAGAGAGAGCACTCTCAAAAAGATATAAGTGAAGATTGAGAGTTCTTATTTCTCCAAAATATGACACCGCCGTGCTCTAAAAGATCTAAGTGAAGCACTCAGAGCAAAGTTATCTAGCTCAAAAGATATAAGTGAAGCACATGTGAGCTAAATTGCCTAACTCAAAAGATATAAGCGAAGCTCAATGAGTATTCTAGAAATTTCACGATGAGTGCATGTCTCTATCAAAAGGTGTGCAGAAAGGATGATTGTGACACAACAAAAATAAAATACTCCTATAATACACGACGCTTCAAGCAAAACACATATCATGTGGTGAATAAAAATATAGCTCCAAGTAATGTTATTGATGGATTGAAGACGAAAGAGGGGATGCCTTCCCGGGGCATGCCCAAGCTTAGGCTTTTTTGTGTCCTTGAATTTGGCTTGGGACGCCTTGGGCATCCCCAAGCTTGAGCTCTTTCCACTATTTATCCCTTTGTCCATGAGAACATTACCCAAAACTTGAAAACTTCACAACACAAAACTTTAAAAGAAATTTGTGATATCATTAGCACAAGAAAACAAACTACCACCTCTTGAGGTACTGTAGCAAACTTGATTTATATTTATATTGGTGTTACATTACTGTATTCTCATTTTTACATGGCTAGTACCCCCCGATACTATCCATAGTTTCATCAAAATAAGCAATCAACACAACAAAAACAGAATTTGTCAAAAACAGACCAGTCTGTAGCAACCTGTATACTTTGTATACTTCTCGTATCTCAAAACTTCTGAAGAATTACGATAGTTTGGGATATTGGCATATCAACCAGAAGCAAAAAGAATAAACTCAAAAGACCTTTCTGGATAAAAATGAAAAATAATTTTGTGAGCGAAAAGTTTATATCTTTTTCCAGCATGATCAAACAACCATCACCAAACTAGTCATAAAGGTTTTACTTAGCTCAAACACAAAAAGAAACACAAAAGACACAACCATAACAGAATTATGATGGTGTGGACGTAACACAATAGAAAGCAAAAAAAGCAAAGATAAATTCATTGGGTTGCCTCCCAACAAGCGCTATTGTTTAACGCCCTTAGCTAGGCATAAGGCGATAGAATCATGTATCGTCGTCTTTGGTACTCAAGCCATAAGTAGCCCTCATCATGGATTTGAAAGGTAATCTTATTTTCTTTCTAGGAAAATGTTCCATGCCCTTCTTTAATAGAAATTGAAATCTAATATTCCCTTCATTCATATCTATGACAACACCAATAGTCCTTAGGAAAGGTCTACCAAGAATGATAGGACATGTAGGATTGCAATCAATATCAAGCACAATGAAATCCACGGGTACATAGTTCCTAGTTGTTATAATGAGAACATCATTGATCCTTCCCATAGGTTTCTTAATAGTAGAATCCGCAAGATGTAAATTAAGAGAGCACTCGTCAATCTCATTTAAGCCAAGAACATCACATAAAGACTTTGGAATCGCGGAAACACTAGCACCCAAATCACACAAAGCATTGCATTCATAGTTTTTGATCTTGATTTTGATAGTAGGTTCCCACTCATCATGAAGTTTTCTAGGAATACAAACTTCCAATTCAAGTTTCTATTCAAGATATTTCATCATAGCATCGACGATATGATCGGTAAAGGCCTTGTTTTGGCTATAAGCATGTGGTGAGTTTAGCATGGATTGCATCAAGGAAATACATTCAATCAAAGAGCATCTATCATAATTGAATTCCTTGAAATCAAAAGTAGTAGTTTCATTACTACTCAAAGTTTTGATATGCTCTACTCCACTTTCAATGCTTTTAGCATCAAGATAGATAGACTCTGAATCATTGGGGCATTTTTCAACCAAGGTGGATTCATATCCAGCCCCTTCATCATTAGGTTTGACACTAGAAAACAAGGATTCAATGGTAGTCACAGCAAGCACTTTAATATCTTCGCGATTCTCATCACGAGAACACGCCTTTTTAAGCCATTCATGTCTAGCACGAATTTGGGCGATTCTTTCTTTACTCTCATTCATGGAAACACGCATAGCTTTCAAAGTTTGATCCATATTGATCTTGGGAGGAGCACACCTAATTTCAAAGCATCAATATCAAGAGACATTTTATCAACGCTCCTAGCCAAATCATCAATTTTGAGTAGTTTTTCCTCTATGGACGCATTAAAAATCTTTTGTGAGTTGATGAACTCTTTAATATTACTCTCTAGATCAAAGGGTAATTTATTGTAATTTCCATGAGCATTGTTATAGGAGTTGCCAAAGTTATTAGAGGGATTACTATGAAAAGGCTTAGTAATATAGTTTCCTCTAAAAGCATTTTTGTTGGCAAAATTATTCCTACCAACAAAATTAACATCCAAGCTTTCATTGCTGCTCTCAATCAAGGAAGACAAGGGCATATCATTTGTATCTAAAGGAGCACCTTTACTAGCAAACAATTTCATTAACTCATCCATCTTATCACTCAACGAGTTAATTTTTTCTATAGCATGCACTTTTTTACTAGTAGGTGGCTTCATTGTGCCACTGAGAATAGTTTGTCATGATATTGTCGAGGAGTTTTGTGGCTTCTCATAATGTGATTTCCATGAAGATTCCACCAAAGGCGGAGTCCAAGATATTTCTAGAAGCAAAATTCAAACCAGCATAGAAAATTTGTATAATCATCCAAACACTCAAGCCATGAGCGGGACAATTTCTACTCATCAATTTCATTCTCTCCCAAGATTGTGCAACATGTTCATGATCTAGTTGCTTAAAATTCATGATATCATTACGGAGAGAGATAATCTTAGTCGGTGGAAAATACTTGGATATATAAGCATCTTTGCACTTGTTCCAAGAATCAATACTTGGATATATAAGATGAAAACCAAGTTTTTTGCTTGATCTCGCAATGAGAACGGAAATAGCTTCAATTTAATCACATCATTATCCACATCTTTCTTCTTTTGCATATCGCATAAGTCAATGAAGGTATTAATATGGGATGCGGCATCTTCACTAGGAAGGCCGGAGAATTTCTGTTTCATAACAAGATTCAGCAAAGCAGCATTGATTTCATATGATTCCGCACTAGTGGCGGGAGCAATCAAAGTACTAATAAAATCATTATTATTAGTATTCGAGAAGTCACAAAGTTTGGTGTTTTCAGTCATGGTGACTTCAGCAAGCAGACAAGCACACAAGCGAACAGAAAGCAAGCGAAAGAAAAGGGCGAATGAAAAAGGCAAATATTTTTGTAATTGTTTGTTTTCAGAAGTGGGGGATAGGAAAACGAGAGGCAAAAAACTAAATGCAAGAGATGAGTTTGCGACACTACCTTGGATAAGCTTCACTTGATGCTCCCCAGCAATGGCACCAGAAATTCTTCTTGCTACCTCTTGAGCTTGCGTTGGTTTTTTCCCTTGAAGAGGAAAGGGTGATGCAGCACAGTAGCAGTAAGTATTTCCCTCAGTTTGAGAACCAAGGTATCAATTCAGTAGGATTATCAAGATGAGGCACCAATGTACCTACGCAAAAACAACAAACTTGCACCCAACGCTACAAAGGGGTTGCCAATCCCTTCACGATTGATTGCAAGGTGAGATCTGAAGCCGGAAAGTGCAACAAAGTAAAAGTGTAGGGCTGAAAATATGATGTGAAGTAGACCCGGGGGCCATAGTGTTCACTAGAGGGTTCTCTCAAGATAGCAAATATTACGGTGGGTGAATGAATTACCGTCGAGCAATTGATAGAACCGCACAAAGTCATGACTATATCTAAGGCAATGATCATGCATATAGGAATCACGTCCGAGACAAGTAGACCGATAATTTCTGCATCTACTACTATTACTCCACACATCGACCACTATCTAGCATGCATCTAGTGTATTGAGTTCATGACAAACAGAGTAACGCCTTAAGCAAGATGACATGATGTAGAGGGATAAATTCATGCAATAGATACAAACCCCATCTTTCTACCCTTGATGGAAACAACACGATGCGTGCCTCGCTACCCCTTCTGTCACATGGTGAGGTCACCGCACGGTATGAACCCAAAACCAAGCACTTCTCCCGTTGCAAGAATCATAGATCAAGTTGGCCAAACAAAATCCACAACTCGAAGAGAATTACAAGGATATGAAATCATGCATATAAGAGATCAGAAGAACTCAAATAAGATTCATAGATAATATGATCATAAATCCACAATTCATCGGACCCCCACAAACACACCGCAGAAGAAGATTACATCGGATAGATCTCCATGAAGATCATGGAGATCTTTGTATTGAAGATCCTAGAGAGAGAAGAAGCCATGTAGCTACTAGCTATGGACCCGAAGGTCTATGGTGAACTACTCACGCATCATCGGAGAGGCAATGGTGTTGATGTAGAAGCCCTCCATATCCGAATCCTCCTCCGGTAGGGAACTAAAACGGTCCCAGATGGGATCTTGTAGAGACAGAAGCTTGCGGCGGCGGAAAGGTATTTTTGTGGCTCTCTCCCATGGTTTTGGGTTTTTCGGGTATTTATAGGAGGAGGAAGTAGGGCAGAGGAGCCTCAGGTGGCCCACAATCCTGCTAGGCGCCCCCCAGGCTGCTGCTAGGGGGCTTGTGGCCTCCCCTGGCACCCTCTGCCTTGGTTCTCAAGCTCCCTGCGTATCTTCTGTTCCGGAAAAAATCTTTTCGGAGGTTTTATTCCGTTTGAACTTTTTTTAATATTCTCCTCTGAAAAGGGTAAATAACACGGAAAAACAGGAACTGGCACTTGGCACTGAGTTAATAAGTTAGTCCCAAAAAATATATAAAAGGCATACAAAACATCCATAGTTTGACAAGATAATAGCATGGAACCATCAAAAATTATAGATACGTTGGAGACGTATCACTTGTTCATCCTCTGCATGTTATAGTTCAACACAAAGCTCTTATAGCTAGGTGGCAGTGATTGAAGAATTCTGTCAGTGATAGGCTCTTGCGGGAGTTCAATCCCAGCTCAGCCAAACGGTTTGAGTACCCAGACATTATGAGCACATGTTCACTGACACGCAAATTCTCCTCCATCTTGCAAGCATAGAATTGATCGAAGGTCTCATACCTCTCGATCCGGGTGTTCTTCAGGAAGATAAACTTCAACTCCTGGAACATCTCATATGTTCCCTGACGCTCAAAGCAACGTTGAATTCCCGGTTCTAAGCCATACAAGACTGCACATTGAACTACTGAGTAGTCCTCCTTACGTGTTAACCAGGCGTTCAAAACATCTTGGCTAGAGGTAGCGGGTCGTTCATATCCTAGCGCAACATTAAGGACATAATCCTTCTTTCGAGCTTGCAGGAGCATCTTTAGATTACGAGCCCAGTCTACAAAGTTGCTTCCATCATCTTTCAACCTAGCTTTCTCTAGGAACGTATTGAAATTCAGGGTTGCTACTTGATGACCCACAAGTGTAGGGGATCTATCGTAGTTCTTTCGATAAGTAAGAGTGTCGAACCCAACGAGGAGCAGAAGGATCTGACAATTGGTTTCAGCAAGGTATTGTCTGCAAGCACTGAAATTATCGGTAACATATAGTTGTGTGATAAGATGATTCGTAGCAAGTAGCAAGTAACAACAGTAACAAAGGTGCAGAAAGATGGAGCAATCCCTTCTGTAGCAAGGGACAAGCCTGGACAAACTCTTATAGGAGGTAAAGCGCTCCCGAGGACACATGGGAATTTCTGTCAAGCTAGTTTTCATCATGTTCATATGATTCGCGTTCGCTACTTTGATAGTTTGATATGTGGGTGGACCGGTGCTTGGGTGCTGCCCTTACTTGGAAAAACATCCCACTTATGATTAACCCCTCTCGCAAGCACCCGCAACTATGAAAGAGGAATTAAGACAAAGTCTAACCATAGCATTAAACTAGTGGATCCAAATCAGCCCCTTACGAAGCAACGCATAAACCAGGGTTTAAGCTTCTGTCACTCTAGCAACCCATCATCTACTTACTACTTCCCAATGCCTTCCTCTAGGCCCCAATAATGGTTAAGTGTTATGTAGTCGACATTCACATAACACCACTAGAGGAAAAACAACATACAACGCATCAAAATATCGAACGAATACCAAATTCACATGACTACTTATAGCAAGACTTATCCCATGTCCTCAGGAACAAAAGTAAGCATAGTTATGTTCATGACCACAGAGGTATTGAATAGCATCAAGGATCTGAATATATGATCTTCCACCGAGTAATCCAACTAGCATCAACTACGAAGAGTAATTAACACTACTAGCAACCTTACAAGTACTAATCGGAGTCGCGAGACGGAGATTGGTTACACGAGATGAACTAGGGTTTGGAGATGATATGGTGCTAATGAGGATGTTGATGGTGATGAGTCCCCTCCAAAGAGAGGAGTGTTGGTGATGATGATAGCGACGATTTCCCCCTCCGGGAGGGAATTTCCCCGGCAGGACGGCCGTGCCGGAGCTCTAGATTGGTTCTGCTCAAGTTTCGCCTCGTGGCGGCGGCGAATCCTCCCGAAAGCCTCCTCCAGATTTTTTCTGGAACGAAACCCTCCTTATAGAAAAAGATGGGAGCCAAAGGTCCAACAGGGAGCCCACAAGCACCCTAGGCGCGGCCAGGGGGTAGGCCGCGCCTAGCAGGCTTGTGGCCTCCTGGTGGCTCCCCGTTGTTACTTCTTCCGCCCAGTATTTTTTATAAATTCCAAAATAATTCCTCGTTGATTTTCACGGATTTTGGAGTTACGCATAATAGGTATCTCAAACTTGCTCCTTTTTCAGGCCAGAATTCCAGCTGTCGGCATTCACCCTCTTCATGTAAACCTTGTAAAATAAGAGAGAAAAGGCATATGTATTGTACCATGAAATGTAATAACATCCCATAAAGCGATAAATATCAACACAAAAGCATGATGCAAAATGGACGTATCAACTCCCCCAAGCTTAGACCTACCTTGTCCTCAAGAGGAAGCCGAGTTCAATAGATGTGCCCACATGTTTAGAGATAGAGGTGTCGACAAAACAAGATACGGACATGCAGGCATCATGACCATAATCAGAACAACAATAACGTCATATAATCTCTTATGCTAAAGTGATAATTCCATCACAAAGTAAAGTATGGATCAAGAACCTTATTGAGGATTAACAACCAATAGCCTTTAGTCATTGAAGCAATTGCAATTTATCATATCATCGGAAAGAGTCAAGTAGGAGCTTGTAAAGCAAATCCACATACTTAATCATCCTTTTGTCTTCTACAATTGCTACAACTCACGTGGTACTCATGACATCAAAGTTTCAGTCGGACACAGAGAAAGATAGGGGCATATAGTTTCGCCTCCCAACTATTTACCTCAAGGGTAATGTCAACAATAATAATTCATGAATACTTACTTCCAAGTTGACATATGAATATAGATCTTTCCCTAGCACATGATGTTAGCCAAGATATAGGCGAAATAAGTAATTGGTGTCAATCACCAAGACACTTTTAAGGACAAAAAGTAAAGGACAAGATAGGCCCTTCAAACAGGGAAGCATAGGTTGTCATGCGCTTTTGAGGTTTGGATGTGTGACCTCTTAGTGTGGAGGAACGTCACTTTATATTGTCTCCTGTGATAAAGAACTTTATTATGCAGTCTGTCGCTTTTATGTCTTCCTCAACACAGGTTCGTACAAAGTTTATTTTCCATACACTAATAGATCATACATATTTAGGGAGTAATTTTTATTGCTTGCACCGATGACAACTTACTTGAAGGATCTTCTTCAATCCATAGGTAGGTATGGTGGACTCTCATGGCAAAACTGGGTTGAAGGTTTATGGATGCACAAGTAGTATCTCTACTGCGTGCGGAAGTTTTGGTTGACATGAGGTGGAAGCAATCGTCACATGCTAAGGGAACTCTAGTCATATAACATTTTTCGGAACCAAGCAAACATAATTCATTATGTTTTCTTCCTTGTACAACATCTACTTCTAAGCATGTAATAGTTCAATGAGTATTCACAATCATAGACGGTGTCAAAGATGATATATTTACATGTGAACCTCTCTTTCTTTATTACTTCCTATTAATTGCAGCAATGACCAAGGTCTACGTTTGTCCACCCACAACAAGTTTTAATCAACATTCTTTTTATATGTGAAGTCATCACTTCCCATAAGATCATTACATGGTCTTTCATGCTTTTGTTCTTTTATCATTCTTTTCTTTACATCATGGCATGAAGCATGGCCCTTAACTAAAACACTCTTTATTATATGTCTCACGAACTCGAATACATCGGGGGTGACACAAAGCAAAACTCAAACATAGAATTCTTAGAACTTTATTCTACTAGAGAAAGATAAAACCAAAAAGGATCGAACTAAGAAAAAGGTAAAGGCAAAAGATGTGATGCTGATATGATACCGGGGCAACTCCCCCAACCTTGGCACAAGCCAAGGGGATTGCCCATACCCATGCTTAATTGTCTTCCTTCGAAGGTGATGGTGGTGGAGTTGTTGCAACCTGGGTTTGATCCTCCGTCTTCCAAGGCATAGGTGCTCCATCATGGAAATATGATCGAGTTTCCGGAATCCTCAAATCTACAGCCAACCGTATTGATTCAAATCTATACTCATACTCACAGTTTTGGTTCTGCAGGTCATAGATCTGGGCTTGGAGGTGATCAATTCTATCATAGAGCCTAGAGAGGTGCTTCCCGATGTCATTGGCATCGATCTTGTGCTTGTTGGTGAACTCCCTGATCATCATGTGGTTGGCGTAGAGTCCGCGTTCCACCATCCCTTGGCACTTGAAGACTTGCTGCTCCATTGCCTCGAGCCCTTTCAGGAGTATATATAATGAATTTTTCCCGACCAGAAGGAGTACTCCGCAAGAAAATGGAGTCCGGGAGGCACACGAGGTGGTCACAAGCCCCCCCAGGCGCGGCCAGGGGAGTGGACCGCGCCTGGTAGGCTTGTCGCCTCCTCGTGCGCTTTCCGGACTACTTTAATTTTTTCTATTTTTCTAAAAATTCCAAAATGGAGAAAAATTCGTACTCGAATAGTTTTGGAGTAGGTTTACTTACCGAATCACATACCTCTTCGTTTTTTGGAGTATGAAACAGGCTGATAAATATCCCTTATGTACTCCTCCAGAGTTATGGTATTAATAATATTGCTTTCAACATTTATGGGAGTACCTGAGATATAATGCTTGATTCTTTGCCCATTTACCTCTCTCGGAAAATTACCTTCCATGTTGTTGATCTTGATGGCGTTGGAACGATATACTTCCTCAACAATGTAAGGACCTTCCCATTTAGAGAGAAGCTTGCCTGCAAAAAATCTTAAACGAGAATTGTATAGCAAGACATAATCACCTACATTGAACTCACGTTTTTGTATCCTTTAATCATGCCACCGCTTAACCTTTTCTTTAAACAACTTGGCATTTTCATATGCGTGAGCTCTCCATTCATAAAGTGAGCTAATATCAAATAACCTCATCTCACCAGCAAGTTTTAAATCAAAGTTGAGCTCTTTGATTGCCCAATAAGACTTATGCTCTAGATCAAGAGGTAAATGACATGCTTTACCATAAACCATTTCGTACGGAGACATGCCCATGGAATTCTTATAAGCAGTTCTATAAGCCCACAGTGCACCATCAAGCTTCTTAGGCCCATTCTTTCTAGACCAATTAACAGTCTTTTGCAAAATTAGTTTAATCTCTCTATTACTTAGCTCTACTTGACCACTGCACTGAGGATGATAGGGAGATGCAACTCTATGGTTGACATCATACTTAGCAAGCGTTTTACGAAAAGCACCATGAATGAAATGTGAACCAAATTCTAGGGAAAATAACTTCTTTAAGCATCCTGATAGAGGTGTTGTGATCATCACTACTAGTTGGGATAGCTTCTACCCACTTAGTAATGTAATCAACAGCAACTAGGATACGAGTATACCCGTTAGATTTTGGAAAAGGTCCCATATAATCAAAAACCCAAACATCAAATGGTGCAATGACAAGTGAATAATTCTTAGGCATGTCCTGACGTTTACTGATATTAACTATTCTTTGACATTCATCACAAGACAAGACAAACTTACGCGCATCCTTGAAGAGAGTAGGCCAATAGAAACCGGATTGCAATACCTTGTGTGCAGTTCTATCTCCCGCATGGTGTCCTCCGTAATACTCGGAGTGACACTTCTGTAGGGTTTGTCGTTGTTCATGCTGAGGTACACAACGTCTAATAACACCATCTACTCCATCTTTATAAAGGTGAGGATCAACCCAAAAGTAATATCTCAAATCAAAGAAGAATTTCTTCTTTTGCTGGTAAGTGAAGCTAGGTGGTACATATTTGGCAACGATATAATTTGCATAATCAGCATACCATGGTGTACTACGTGAAGCATTGATGACATTCAATTGCTCATCAGGAAAGCTATCATCAATAGGTTGTAAGATCTGAACTTTTCACATGCAAACACGACTGCTAAAAATTCCTTCTCAGTAGTAGCATAGTTTCTTTGGGCACTGTCTAGAGTTTTACTAGCATAATGAATAACATTCAACTTCTTATCAACTCTTTGTCCCACAACATCACCAATAGCATAATCACTAGCATCACACATGATTTCAAAAGGTAAGTTCCAATCAGGTGGTTGAACAATAGGCGTAGTTATCAAGGCCTTTTTAAGTATTTCGAAGGCTTCCTCACAATCATCGTCAAAAACAAAAGGAATATCCTTTTGCAAGAGATTGGTAAGAGGCCTAGAAATCTTAGAGAAGTCCTTAATGAACCTTCTATAGAAACCAGCATGACCGAGGAAACTTCTTATACCTTTGATATCTGTAGGGCATGGCATTTTCTCGATCGCATCAACCTTAGCCTTATCGACTTCAATGCCTCTTTCAAAAAATTTATGTCCTAAGACGATGCTTTCATTAACCACAAAGTTGCACTTCTCCCAATTCAAGACAAGATTGGTATCTTTACATCTCTTCAAAACTCGATCAAGGTTGCTGAGGCAATCATCAAAAGAAGACCTGTAAACGGAGAAGTCATCCATGAAAACCTCAACAATCTTTTCACAAAAGTCAGAAAATATAGCCATCATACATCTTTGAAAGGTAGCAGGTGCATTACATAAGCCAAAAGGCATACGTTTGTAAGCAAAGGTACCGAAAGGGAAGGTAAAAGTGGTTTTCTCCTGATCAGATTGTGCAACTGGTATTTGGGAGAAACCAGAATAACCATCTAGAAAGCAGAAGTGTGTGTGTTTAGACAGTCTTTCTAGCATTTGGTCGATAAAAGGAAAAGGGTAATGATATTTCCTAGTGGCTATATTTAGTTTCCTAAAATCAATCAACATCTCCCAGTCCTCTGTGGGATCAATTCATCTTCGTCATTAGGGACAACGGTAATACCTCCCTACTTAGGGACGCAATGCACCGGACTCACCCAATCACTATGAGCAAGAGGATAGATAATACCTGCTTCTAGGAGCTTTACTATTTCTTTTCTTACTACCTCTTTCATCTTAGGATTTAATCTCCTTTGATGATCAACAACTGGTTTGGAATCAGGATCGGTTTTAATTTTGTGCTGGCATAGAGTTGGACTAATGCCCTTAAGTTCATGAAGAGTATATCCAATAGCAGCACGGTGCTTTCTAAGAGTTTCCAATAATTTCTTTTCTTCATGCTCTGAAAGGCTAGAACTAATTATAATATGACATATCTCCTTTTCATTGAGATAAGCATACTTAAGAGTATGAGGCAACTGTTTGAGCTCGAACACAAGATCACCCTTTGGTGGGGGTGGATCTCCAAGCAGTTCAACAGGCAAATTATTCTTAAGGGTAGGATATTGTACAAAGATAACTCTATCTATCTCATTCCTTTCATCCATATGCATATCATTTTCATGCTCAAGCAAGTATTGCTCTAAAGGATTAGTAGGAGGCACAACAATAGAAGCTAGAGTAATAATTTCATCCTTACTAGACAACTCTTTTTCATGAGGTTGTCTGACAAACTTGGAGAAATTGAATTTATGTGACACACCTTCAAAGCCAATAGTGACAGTTTGCTTCTCACAGTCAATATGAGCATTGACAGTATTGAGGAAAGGTGTGCCAAATATGATGGGACAAAAGCTATCTTCTGTGGTAGCAAGAACGAGAAATTCAGCAGGATACTTAGTTTTACCACACAGAACTTCAACATCCCTAACAATTCCCAAAGAGCAGATAATATCTCTATTGGCAAGCTGAATAGTGACATCAATAGGTTCCATCTCGACAGGTGCAATATCGTCTTTAATTTCATCATATAGAGATTGATGTATTGCACTAACACTAGCACCCACGTCACATAAACCATGATAACAATGATCTCCTATCTTAACAGAAACAATAGGCGTGCCAACAACAGGCCTATGTTTGTCTCTAGCATGAGGTTTAGCAATTCTAGCAGCATCTTCACAGAAGTGAATATCATGGCCCTCAACATTGTCGGACAGGAGATCTTTGATAATAGCAATGCTAGGTTCAACTCTAATTTTCTCAAGGGGTGTAGGTGTTCTAATGTAGCCTCTACGTATCACAGTTGAAGATTTAGAATGATCCTTTAATCTAACAGGGAAAGGTGGTTTCTCAATGTAAGCACTAGGAACAATAGGATCATTATAAGCGATGACTTTCTCTTCAACTGGATTGGGTTTAACTACATTGAGTTCTAAGGGAGGATGATATTTAAATCACTTCTCTTTAGGTAGATCAATATGAGCAGCAAATGATTCACACAATGAAGCTACTATCTCAGAATCAAGTCCATATTTAGCGCTAAAATCACAAAAAGTATTTGTTTCTACAAAGTATTTAACGCAATCAAACTTGAGATTCATACCTGACTCCTTACCTTCATCAAACTCCCAATCTTCAGAGTTGCATTTAATTCTTTCCAATAAATTCCATTTGAAGTCAATATCTCTCTTCATAAAATAACCGGTATAAGAAGTGTCAAGGATGGTGCGATTATAATATGAAAGCGGAGCATAGAAGTTCTGAATAATAATATCTCTCAAGAGCTCATGGTTGGGGAATGAATATAACATTGACTTAAGCCTCCCCCAAGCTTGAGCGATACTTTCTCTATCACGGGGCCAAAAATTATAGATAGAATTCCGATCATGATGTACCAAATGCATAGGATAAAACTTTTGATGAAATTCCAATTTCAATAGGTTGTAGTTCCATGATCCAGTATCATCACATAGCCTATACCATGTCAATGCTTTATCCCTCAAAGATAAGGGAAAGACCTTCTTCTTGACCTCATCCTCGGGCAAACCTGCAAGCTTAAATAAACCACAAACTTCATCTACATAGATTAGATGCAAGTCGGGATGTGATGTTCCATCTCCTGTAAAAGGATTAGCCAACAGTTTCTCTAGCATACCCAAAGGAAATTCATAAAAAATATTCTCACTAGGTACAGCAGGTTGAGGAGCAACTCCTTGTGCTTCCGTTCGGGGTGAAGATATGTAACGACCAAGATGCGGTCCTTTCCGATCTGGGGGTCGAGGCCCCCAAATATGAAAGAAGCGCATCTAAGCGTTTCGCAAGCAAGTAACATAGCGCAAATAATAATAAAAGTAGACAATTCGGGATTCAACTGTCTTCTTATTATTAACTAAGAGTACATCACAGATACAATCAAGGTAGTTCCGCTACGGACTACAAAACATGGAAATGCTATGCTACCCTGCCTGCAGGCCCACGATCACGACCATGCCTCGGTCCTCTGGATAGTTCACGTAGAGGCGGTCTGTCTCCTCGTCATACTGCCACGCCAGCTGGATGCCGTCGGGATCATCTGTCTCTGGGGTACCTGTTCCTGCTGGGAGTTTCGGTGGAATCTGTGAGCCACGGGGACTGAGCAATCTAAGACCTTGGTGCCAGAACTAGTCATGTTATTAGGTAGGGTAAGGGTGAAGTGTATCAGGCTGCAGCATCCTATGCTTGATTAAGTGGCTAACTTACGCAAAGTAGAAGTGAAGGTGGTCTACACTAGCGGTCGGGATTACTTGATCACTAAGTGATCGTGAACACCTACCTACGGCATTCATAACCCCACCGTGTTCCCGATCGAAGAGAGATCTTCGAAGGGACAGTCACGGTTACGCACACAGTTGGCAATTTTATTAGCTTATGTTTAAGTTCTCTAACACCGGATGTTAACAAAATATTCCAAGTTGCCACATAACCGCGGGCACGGCTTTCCGAAAGATTAAACCCTGCAGGGGTGCTCCAACTAGTCCATCACAAACGAACACATGCTGCAAAGGCATCCTCCATCACGAATCTCGTGATCTCGTCGTTTTCCTTAGAGGAAAACCTCAACTCTGGGGGAAACCAAAGCTTCACTGGGTTTCCTATACGCAAGATATACCGCTAAGGTAAGGCAAGGCTAGCAGGACCTCCCGACGTGTCGACGAACCTGATAAGAGCCGCGTATCTCAGTCTCAGGACACGCCGGATAAGCGAAGCGTACGGTGGCCAGAGAAATCTCCCGAGTTGCCCCGGGATGGCCCCGCACGGTGCTCTAGTTTGGACCAACACTCATGAGGAGCACTGGCCCGGGTTGTTGATTAAAATCCTTGGGGTAGATATTCCCTATGCACTTTATTATTAAGTGATTAGCAAATGAACACCAAAGTTGGGTCCTGCCGGACAAGCCTTAGCACTACGCGATTAATCAAGGGGGTCCCCATAACAACCCCGAACGTGTTAGGAGCGATCATTATGGAATCAAACACCGGTAACCGGTAACTAAGGCGGCAATAACGGATCAAAGCACCCGGCAAAAGGCTAGGCCTCCCGTCATTTACCAAGTATATAGGTGCATTAATTAAATAACAGAATTTAAGATAATGATATCAAGCTCATGTTATCACATGAGTCAAAGCACCTGCATATAGCAACGGTAATATTAGTAGCTGAGCAAGCCTACTTAGCCATACAAGTTTTCTAGGAAGGAGAACGGTGTTTGGGCTCATGGCATATGAAGAGGCAATTTAATTTCAGTGGTAGGCAGTGAGCAATATGACATGGAAACGAAAACTAGCATAACAAGTCTAGAGATGGAATCAAAGTCATATCATCTTGCCTGTGATATCCTCAGCTTGGAATGGTTCTGGATCGTCCTGCACGTACTCTCCTGACTCCACGTATTCGTTCTCCGTTCCCGGTGCTACCCAACATGAGAATAACAACCAATGAACAGCAGCACCACAAGATGCAACAATCACATGATGCATGAGATGAAAATTGGGCATGCATCACTAATTCTATCACTAGCACAAGCAAATTAAACAGCTGCAAGTTTCTGGACAGAACTGTACACTAGGCTATTTTGACATCCATGAGGATGTCATGAACAGATGCGGCTCGTGAAAACGATGCAAAACCATATAAAGAACATTGCAAACGGAGCTACGAATCTATGGGAATCAACGAAACAAGATATGAAGCTCTACATGGAAGATTCAACACCACACCCACAATTGGCACAAATCTGGTATTCCCAGGTTGCCAAGACATATAACAACCCAACATGAATGGATTGGATCAAGGAAGAACACCACAACATCAACTAAACACACACATTGATCAAAATGACTATACTACATAATCTGCCACAATCTGCATCTTAGCTCTTTGGGAGCTACATGCAACATAGCTACATGCCTCCAAACATGACAAATAATATATGTGGTTGTTGCCAACCAAGAACTCTACAAGCACCAGCAAGAATCACAGCAAAAGGAATTAAACTCTAGAAGATATAAGGCCACAAACTTTCCCAAAACCATTAGATGTCACGGACTTAGTGAAAATTCCTGCACCTGAGTTTCTGTCTTTGTTCTGAAGCTTTTTGACAGTAATCAAAACACAACCTACTGGACTCCAAATGATTTTCCATTTGACAGGGAGCTTCACAAACATATCAGGTACAAAATCCTAGCATTGATCTAAGGCTAGTTCTCAATACAATGACCAGCACATCCACATCTATAAGAGAAGAAAATGTTTCCAGAATCCCAGACTTAGTGAAATTTCAGATTTCACTAAACTGGAATTTTTGGCCACATGCCCACTTTGTCTAGGCATAGTATGCACACACATAACACCAAGTGATAATTGACACCACTATGTTGTAGAGCAAAACACCTACTACTATCACACAAAAACTCATGCCCGTGGGCTCCACCTATTCCATGGAATCAAGGATCAAACTTGCAACAAATCTGAATATGTCAACTCCATATAGTATCCTAATGGCAAAACAAACTACACCACTGGATTACTTGGAAGATTCTACCCCAAAATCATATATAATATGTGGGCACTTACTTGGAACAAGTGACCACAAATTTAAGGAAGAGGAAACTACCCCAAATAATGCCTAGGGAATGGGCATCATTTCATGTAGTTCCTACCAAGACAACTACTACAAAAGTTGAGCTCATGTGCACAATGAAAAAGTGACATGGGGGTTTGAACCCCATGTTTGTGTCATGCACATCAACAACCCAAACACTACTACCACATAGATCTTACACACACCTCATGCCCTCTTTCATATGAACATGAGGAGGAGCACAAGTGTTGCAAAGTGGGGCTGTCTCACCACACACATATCACCACCACTACCTCAAGGCAAGCACTTACTCGCAAGAACCAAAATGAAGGGGATCTACTAAACAAGATAAAACATGGAACCATCATATCACCACACTATTTTCACATGCACATGAATCTACTAGAACACACAACACAAGGCTCATCTCAAGTGCTTGTGCAATTGCACAAGCATGTGTGTAGAGCCACACACACACTTGCACACACACTCACCCTCAAGCACTCACACACACACACATAAACACACACATCTACCATAACACACATGAAAACTACATACATGCTCTCTGCCACTCCTCCATCAAGCAACAGGAAAAAAATATATAAGGACACTTGTAACCCATTGATCTAGGCACAAGTATAGCAAACCAAGCAAGGAAAATAATATTAGAAAGAAGAAAAAGAAAATTGGGTCTCTCTATGATTCGAACCCAGGTGCCCCTGGTACTGCACTGTGGAACAAACCACCCTGCTATCATGCGCTAGCTCGACAGGGTAAGATAACTAAGCAGGTAAAACTGTCGTGCTGATGCAAATGCTACTGCAGCCGGAAAGGAACTAAAAACAAAAGGGGGGTTACTGGACCAGGGGGATTCGAACCCTGCACCTGTTGGAAACAAGCAGAGACCAACTCCACTTCGCTACGCTGCTGAACTTGACAGAGAAGGGGAGCTATCTCTGAAGAACCACGCCCCTGCTACGAGGCATCCCGCCGGCGACCGAACCAGAGGAAGCTGGCGGCGTCTACCACGACCACCTACGGCAGGAAGGAACGTCGGCGGGGGACGCGGGGAACCCAGGGGTTCCGTTTTCGTACAAAGCGCGGGAAAAGGTGCTCGCTTTGCACCATGCTACTGCACCGGAGCTGCTGCTGCTGCTACCGCCGTGGTCTACCATCGAACTCCGGCAGGGCATCGGCCGCTCCTATTCTACGCACGCTAAGCAGAGAGGGAGAGCGGAAAGAGGCGCTGCAACTCACCTAGACTCAACGACGGGATCGACCGAAGAGGAAGGAGGGTAGCGAGTCAAGGCAGAGGAGGTGGCCGGTCGGGGAAGAAGAGGACGTCGTGGACGTCGAGGTTGTCGAGGAAGAAGCCGTCGGGTTGCGGCGGGAACACGATGTCCTCGGTCACCGCGTACTCCTGGTGCTGCTGAAGGGGCGAGAAGCCGACGCCTGCTGCTGCTACGAGCTCATCGAGCTCCTCTCGTGGCGTGGCCTTCGGGGTCCTGCCTTCACGACGCGAGGGATGAGAGGAGGGGAAAACGACGTCCTAGGGTTGCGGGGAGGAGGGCCGGTCGCTTAAGTAACCCCGGGAGGCACACTTGGAGCCACGAGATCGAGGGGAAAGGAAGATCAGTGGTGGAGCGTTGATCGTACACAGCGACGTCGCCAGGAGGAAGACGAGGGACGGCGTGTGGGCTCCTGGCGCGAAGAGGCTTTGGGCCAGGGAGGAATTGGGCGACAACGCCAGAGAGAGAAGAGGGAAGCCTGGCCCTTGCTAATTTTTAAAACACCACCAAAGCAAATAAATCCCCAAGAAAAATCTAAGGCCTAAGAAAAATAGAAACAAATACTCCTGGGCACAAGGGAATTATGCCCCAAATTTCTAAAATACCAAAATGATATTTTGGTGCAAGTAATTATTTTGCAAAACAGATTTATAGGGTTCTGTTTTGCAATTGTTTGCACCCTTTTAAACACCCAACAAAAACAGTAATTCACACAACTCATACACCATAATTCTAAGCTAAAAACATGGGCATTTTAAATGGGGAAAGGAAGAGGTGAAATTTGACATAAGGGAAAAAGAGAGAGAGGGGGTGAAGAGGGTTTTTTTAAACCTAGCACTTACTATCACATGCTCCACTCCACACAAGCCACACAAAACATGAAATCACAAGTCACCAATATCACACCTAGCAAGATATGTGCACACAAGACATGACATGGAGCATCATGATTTGCATGCATGCAAGGGAAACTAAAAATAAGAGACACATGAAATCACAAGGACAAGGAGATGACATGATATGTTATGCTATGCATGCATGCAAGGAAGATATGCAAGGGACACAAGGTGACACAATAAATCATAGACACAAGTGACATCATCATATCTCTGGCAAGGTGGACCCACATGCAATAGGTTCCAAATATGGCAATTACACACTTGGGGCATTACAAACTCTCCCACACTACAAAGAAGATTTCGCCCTCGAGATCTAAGACTGAAAGAAATCGGGAAATTCGAAACGAAGGTTATCTTCGCGTTCCCACGTAGCCTCTTTATCGGAATGGTGAGACCACTTCACTTTGAGAAACTTGACAGTCTTGTTACGGGTCTTGCGCTCAGTCGCCTCGAGAACCGCAACTGGATGCTCGTGATAAGAAAGGTCAGGCTGAAGGTCGATATCTTGAAGATGCACAGTGCGCTCGGGGGTCTTGAAACACCTCCGAAGCTGAGAAACATGGAACACATCATGGACATTTGCAAAGGTTGACGGAAGCTCAAGCTGGTATGCAAGGTCGCCCCTCTTGCCAACCACTCTGAACGGGCCAACGAAACGAGGTGCAAGCTTGCCTTTGACGCCGAAACGCTCCATACCCTTCATAGGCGACACCTTGAGATAGACAAAGTCATCAAGCTCATACGACATGTCACGGTGCTTGCTCTCGTAATAGCTCTTCTGACGGGACTGCGCTGCTCTGAGGTTGTCGCGAATGATCCGACACATCTCCTCAGCTTCTTCTATCATATCATTGCCAAGGATCTGACGCTCGCCTGTCTGGGACCAGTTGAGCGGAGTACGGCACTTCCTGCCATAGAGAATTTCAAACGGAGCCTTGCCAGAACTAGCTTGATAACTATTGTTATATGAGAACTCCGCGAAAGGCAGACAATCCTCCCACTTCATGCAAAAAGAGATAACACAAGCTCTCAGCATGTCCTCGAGAACTTGATTCACTCTCTCCACTTGACCACTAGTCTGAGGATGGAACGTTGTGCTGAAGCGGATCTTCGTGCCCATAGCAGACTGAAAGGAGTCCCAGAACTTGGAAGTGAAGATACTTCCGCGATCTTACGAGATCATCATAGGTACGCCGTGCAAAGAGACAATCCTGGAGGTGTACAACTCTGCCAGCTGAGCTGCTGAAATGGACTCCTTGACTGGAAGGAAATGCGCTACTTTACTCAATTTGTCGATGAGGACGAAGATAGCATCATTGCCCTTCTTGGACTTCGGAAACCCGGTGACGAAGGCCATCTCAATGTGATCAAACTTCCACTCGGGAATTGGCAAAGGCTGCAAGAGGCCCGCTGGTCTTTGATATTCTGCTTTCACCCTTCGACATACATCACACTCGTTTACGAATTGTGCAATTTCACGTTTCATAGGAGTCCACCAGAATGTCTGCTTCAACTCATGGTACATTTTGGAACTTCCAGGATGAATAGAGAGCAGAGAGTTATGAGCTTCTTCCATGATCACCTTCCTGAGATCACCTTTCAGGATGACAAGGCGATCCTCGAAAAACAATGTGTCCCTAGCATCAACAGTGAAACACTTATACTTGGGGTGACTCTTTCCCACGCCAATTTTGACCTTCTTCACCATAGCGTCAAGTAGCTGAGCTGCTCTGACCTGATCTTCCAAGGTAGGAGAGATCTGAAGGTTCGCAAGAAAACCCTGAGGAACTAGCTGAAGATTAAGCTTCCTGAAAGACTGAGAAAGACCCGGCTGGAGAGGTTGCAGAATCAGACTGTTGCAATATGCCTTCCTGCTCAATGCATCTGCCACAACATTTGCCTTGCCTGGCGTGTACTCAACACTCGGATTAAAATCCTGGAGCATTTCCACCCAACGTGTTTGCCGAAGATTCAAGTTAGGCTAAGTGAAGATGTACTTGAGGCTCTTGTGATCGGTGAAAACTTCAACCTTACTATCCAACAAGAGATGTCTCCAAGTTATCAAGGCATGCACAACAGCTGCTAGCTCGAGATCGTGCACATGATAGTTCTTCTCCGCATGCTTCAGCTGCCTGAAGGTATAAGCAACCACCTTCCTATCCTGCATCAAGACTGCACCGAGACCCTGGAGAGAAGCATCGCAAAAGACCTGGTACGGCTTGGAATCATCCGGAGGGGCCAATACCGGAGTGGAGATAAGCTTCTCTTTGAGTGCATCGAAAGCCAGTTGACACTCTGAAGACCAGACATACTTGACACCCTTCTTAAGAAGACTAGAGAGCGGCTTGGCGATTTTGGAGAAGTTCTCAACGAATCTTCTACAATATCCGGCAAGACCGAGAAAGCTTCGAAGCTGCTTCACATTCTGCGGAGGTTCCCATTCAACAATGGCTTGAACCTTGGACGGGTCAACCTTAATGCCCTCGGCAGAGATAATATGCCCAAGATAAACCACTTCTTTCAGCCAGAACTTGCACTTGGAAAACTTGGCATACAGCTTGTATTCTCTCAGTTTATCAAGCACCAACCTGAGATGTCTCTCATGTTCTTCCTCATCCTCAGAAAAGACCAGAATGTCGTCGAGATAGAGCAAGACAAATTCATTCTTGTATGGTGAGAAAATATAGTTCATCAATTGACAAAAAGCCGGAGGAGCATTAGCCAGACCAAAAGACATGACCGTATACTCATACGAGCCAAAACTAGTCGTGAAGGCCGTCTTCGGAATGTCTTCGTGGCGAATGCGAATCTGATGATAGGCCATTCTGAGATCAAGCTTGGAGAATACTTTAGCACCTTTCAACTGTTCGAACAACTCAGTTATGTTCGGAAGTGGATATTTGTTCTTGATTGTCTTCTTGTTCAATGGGCGGTAATCGACACACAGCCGGTCCGAACCATCCTTCTTCTTGACAAATAGAACAGCACATCCCCTCGGAGACGAGCTTGGTCTGATCAAACCCAAACGCTCCTGCTCATCGAGTTGCCTCTTGAGTTCCTTCAACTCTTCTGGACCCAGCTTGTACGGCCGTTTGCACATTGGCTCTGTGCCTGGCTCAAGCTCAATGACGAACTCAACTTCACGGTGCGGAGGCATGCCTGGTAGCTCTTCAAGAAACACATCTTGATATTCACAGACTACTGGAACTTGCTCAATAGGATTGATCTCACCCTTTTCATTCAAGGAGAACAAACGGATTGTATCATCGCGCGCCGCGAATATAATCACATCCTCCGAAGAGTGGGTAAGCTTGACTTCTTTAGCTTCACAATCAATTGACGCCTTGTTCATGGCCAACCAGTCCATACGAAGAATCAAGTCGATGTCGGAATTGCCCAAGACATACGGAGACGTCAGAAAGGAATAATTGCCCATCTTGATAGAAGCATCGGGAACTCTACAATTTGACCTCATCTGAGCAGCCGGAGAAACAACACCCAAAGGTCCATGCAAACTTGTTGAGGGAAAATCATGCTTGATGATAAATGACTTTGACATAAAGCAATGCGAAGCACCAGAATCGAACAAGACTTTAGTAGGAAAATCATTGACTAGGAGATTACCCATGATCACATCAGAGGAGTTGTCTGCTTCAGCTGCATTCACCATGTTGACTCGAGCTGATCTGGGGTTGAATTTGACAAGAGCGTTGCTTGGAGGTTTGCCTGGAGGAGGAGGCGGCAGACAGAGCTGAGAAGTATATTTGTTGGCTTAGTGACCCTTCTGCCCACATTTGTGACAAATAACATCTGCTGGCTGCCGGAACAGAGTCTGAGGAGGCCCTTGCTTCTGATGCTGCTATCTCTGCTGGAAGCCAGGGTTGGGTGGGTGGGAAGAACCATGTCCACCTGAGTGCTTCAGCTGCTGTGAGTGCCGAGGAGGAGGAGGAGAAACCCGAAACCTCTGTTGCTTCTGCACCACCTGAGTCGAGGAACAACTAGAATCTCTAAAGGGCTTCTTGGAGTTTTCCACCCTGAGCAAGGCTACCTCTGCCCTAAGAGCTAGGTTGTAGAACTTGTCAAACTCCTCAGGATCGTGCAACACAAGAGCCAACTGCAAGTCTTCCTTCAAGCCACCCCTGAACTGGTAGATCTTGCTCTTCTGATCCAGGACATCCTGCAACGCGTAACGGGCCAGCTCGTTGAACTCGACATTGTACTTGTACACAGAATTGCTGCCCTGCTTGAAACGCCTGAACTTCTCACGCATCTCCTCAACAAAACTGGAAGGGATGTAGTGGGACCTGAAGTCACGACAAAACTCGTCCCAAGACATCACCCTGCCACCTCTGGAGTCCTTAAGCTGCTGCCACCAAATAGAAGCATACCCCTTCAACTGAAACGTTGCAAACTTGACATAGTCCTCCGGACGCACATTGCTACACTCGAAATGCTTGTTCATATCACGGATCCAATCTTCCGCATCAAACGGTTGGTCGCAAGAAGTGAACGTCTTAGGCTGGTTTGACAAGAACTGACTTAGACTGGCGAAGAGATTGCCACCCTGCTGGAAATTGCCCTGCTGATGATTGGCTCTCTCCTGGATCAACTGCAACAGCATCTGAGTGTTTGCATTAGTAGCTGCCATCATCGCCTGCCAGGCCTCTGCAGGAGGAGGCGGCGGCGGTGGAGGAGGAGGAGGTGGAGGCGACATATCCTCACGCACTGGGGTCTGACGAGTCGGTGGAGCCATCCTGAAGACGGACATCATATTAGTCCACAGAATAATTGAAGATATTGCTGAATCAAAAGACAGAATATCTGAATATTATTTAGCATTGCACTCGAACAACATAGCAAGAGTGCATCCTCAAAGTAACAGACGACAAAATTCCAATAAGGACCACTGCAAACAAGTGTGAGCTGGAACTTCTCGGAACAAACATATGATCGAGATTTCCCAAACCTCAATCAAGCGTTTGTAGGAAGATAGTCCTATAAGATACTACTAGATATCCCACCTATGAATTCTCGAAATAACTAGTCATGCAATCAGGTACACAGATACAAGGAGTATTTCACACAACTCCTAAACTAACCCGTCACCTGTATCACATCCTTCAACACACAACCAGCATCTCGGACCTTCAGCTACAACAGATCCTCGTGATCACAATGATACAAAGTGTGGTAATACCCCCGAACAATCCACACCAGTACTGGGGACATCGGGGTTATCTCACCACTACCCGTATTGAAGAAATAACGAACACCCTCCGTTCTTAGATACTCAGAAATCTAAATGATGGCGATGTGCGCGATAATCCCTGGAGCTCAACTCCCCTGATACTTAGAGTAGATAGGAGGCACGAGGACAGGATTCCGTCACATCGAAATCATATAGATTTCACAAATACCCACGTGAACCTAAAAAATTTTTTGAGCGAGAAAAGGAGTAGAGTTAATGATATCCTAAGACGGGAATCTCACCAGAGCATAGAAGAGGAGAAAAAAAGAATCCTACTCTCCGATATAACTAAGACTCAAAACATTTTCTAGACTCGACTCGGCCAAATACGATCACACAAAGCTCCTATGGTCGTAAGGCTGTGATTACCAACTTGTAACGACAAAGATGCGTTCCTTTCCGATCTGGGCGTCGAGGCCCCCGAATAGGAAAGAAGCGCATCTAAGTGTTTCGCAAGCAAGTACCATAGCGCAAATAATAATAAAAGTAGACATTTAGGGATTCAACTGTCTTCTTATTAATAACTCAGAGTACATCACAGATACAATCAAGGTAGTTCCGCTACGGACTACAAAACATGGAAATGCTATGCTACCCTGCCTGCAGGCCCACGATCACGACCACGCCTCGGTCCTCTGGATAGTTCACGTAGAGGTGGTCTGTCTCCTCGTCGTACTGCCACGCCAGCTCGATGCCCTCGGGATCATCTGTCTCTGGGGTACCTGTTCCTGCTGGGAGTTTCGGAGAAATCCGTGAGCCACGGGGACTCACCAATCTAAGACCTTGGTGCCAGAACTAGTCATGTTATTAGGTAGGGTAAGGATCAAGTGTATCAGGCTGCAGCATCCTATGCTTGATTAAGTGGCTAACTTACGCAAAGTAGAAGTGAAGGTGGTCTACACTAGCGGTCGGGATTACTTGATCACTAAGTGATCGTGAACACCTACCTACGGCATTCATAACCCCACCGTGTTCCTGATCGAATAGAGATCTTCGAAGCGACAGTCATGGTTACGCACACAGTTGGCAATTTTATTAGCTTATGTTTAAGTTCTCTAATACCGGATGTTAACAAAATATTCCAAGTTGCCACATAACCGCGGGCACGGCTTTCCGAAAGATTAAACCCTGCAGGGGTGCTCCAACTAGTCCATCACAAACGAACACAGGCCGCAAAGGCATCCCCCATCACGAATCTCGTGATCTCGTCGTATTCCTTAGAGGAAAACCTCAGCTCTGGGGGAAACCAAAGCTTCACTGGGTTTCCTATACGCAAGATATACCGCTAAGGTAAGGCAAGGCTAGCAGGACCTCCCGACTTGTCGACGACCCTGATAAGAGCCGCGTATCTCAGTCTTAGGACACGCCGGATAAGCGAAGCGTACGGTGGCCAGAGAAATCTCCCGAGTTGCCCCGGGATGGCCCCGCACGGTGCTCTAGTTTGGACCAACACTCATGAGGAGCACTGGCCCGGGTTGTTGATTAAAATCCTTGGGGTAACTATTCCCTATGCAGTTTATTATTAAGTGATTAGCAAATTAACACGAAAGTTGGGTCCTGCCGGACAAGCCTTAGCACTACGCGATTTATCGAGGGGGTCCCCATAACAACCCCGAACGTGTTAGGAGCGATCATTATGGAATCAAACACCGGTAACCGGTAACTAAGGCGGCAATAACGGAACAAAGCACCCGACAAAAGGCTAGGCCTCCCGTCATTTACCAAGTATATAGGTGCATTAATTAAATAACAGAATTTAAGATAATGATATCAAGCTCATGTCATCACATGAGTCAAAGCACCTGCATCTAGCAACGCTAATATTAGTAGCTGAGCAAGCCTACTTAGCCATACAAGTTTTCTAGGAAGGAGAACGGTGTTTGGGCTCATGGCATATGAAGAGGCAATTTAATTTCAGTGGTAGGTAGTGAGAAATATGACATGGAAATGAAAACTAGCATAACAAGTCTAGAGATGGAATCAAGGTCATATCATCTTGCCTGTGATATCCTCAGCTTGGAATGGTTCTGGATCGTCCTGCGCGTACTCTCCTGACTCCATGTATTCATTCTCCGATCCCGGTGCTACCCAACATGAGAATAACAACCAATGAAAAGGAGCACCACAATATGCAACAATCACATGATGCATGAGATGAAAATTGGGCATGCATCACTAATTCTATCACTAGCACAAGCAAATTAAACTGCTGCAAGTTTCTGGACAGAACTGTACACTAGGCTATTTTTACATGCATGTGGATGGCATGAACAGATGCGGCTTGTGAAAACGATGCAAAACCATATAAAGAACATTGCAAACGGAGCTACGGATCAACGGGAATCAACGAAACAAGATATGAAGTTCTACATGGAAGATTCAACACCACACCCACAATTGGCACAAATCTGGTATTCCCAGGTTGCCGAGACATATAACAACCCAACATGAATGGATTGGAGCAAGGAAGAACACCACAACATCAACTAAGCACACACATTGATCAAAATGACTATACTACATAATCTGCCACAATCTGCATCTTAGCTCTTTGGGAGCTACATGCAACATAGCTACAAGCCTCCAAACATGACAAATAATATATGTGGCTGTTTCCAACCAAGAACACTACAAGCACCAGCAAGAATCTCAGCAAAAGGAATTAAACTCTAGAAGATACAAGGCCACAAACTTTCCCAAAACCATTAGATCTTAGGGACTTAGTGAACATTCCTGCACCTGAGTTTCTGTCTTTGTTCTGAGGCTTTTTGACAGCAATCAAAACACAACCTAATGGACTCAAAAGGATTTGAAATTTGGCAGGGAGCTTCATAAACATATCAGGTCCACAATCCTAGCACGGATCTAAGGCTAGTTCTCAATACAATGACCAGCACATCCACATCTATAAGAGAAGAAAATGTTTCGAGAATCCCAGACTTAGTGAAATTTCAGATTTCACTAAACTGGAATTTTTCAGCCACATGCCCACTTTGTCTAGGCATAGTTTGCACACACATAACACCAAGTGATAATTTACACCACTATGGTGTAGAGCAAAACCCCTACTACTATCACACAAAAACTCATGCCCTTGGGCTCCAACTATTCCATGGAATCAAGGATCAAACTTGCAACAAATATGAATATGTCAACTCCATAAAGTATCCTAATGGAAAAACAAACTTCACCACCGGATTCCTTGGGAGATTCTACCCCAAAATGATATATAATATCTGGGCACTTACTTGGAACAAGTGACCACAAATTTAAGGAAGAGGAAACTACCCCAAATCATGCCTAGGGAATGGGCATCATTTCATGTAGTTCCTACCAAGACAACTACTACAAAGGTTGAGCTCATGTGCACAATGACAAAGTGACATGGGGGTTTGAACCCCATGTTTGTGTCATGCACATCAACAACCCAAACACTACTACCACATAGATCTTACACACACCTCATGCCCTCTTTCATATGAACATGAGGAGGAGCACAAGTGTTGCAAAGTGGGGCTGTCTCACCACACTCATATCACCACCACTACCTCAAGGCAAGCACTTACTCCCAAGAACCAAAATGAAGGGGATCTACTAAACAAGATAAAACATGGAACCATCATATCACCACACTATTTTCACATGCACATGAATCTACTAGAACACACAACACAAGGCTCATCTCAAGTGCTTGTGCAATTGCACAAGCATGTGTGTAGAGCCACACACACACTTGCACACACACTCACCCTCAAGCACTCACACACACACGCACACATAAACACACACATCTACCATAACACACATGAAAACTACATACATGCTCTCTGCCACTCCTCCATCAAGCAACAGGAAAAAAATATATAAGGACACTTGTAACCCATTGATCTAGGCACAAGTATAGCAAACAAAGCAAGGAAAAAAATATTAGAAAGAAGAAAAAAGAAAATGGGGTCTCTCTGGGATTCGAACCCAGGTGCCCCTGGTACTGCCCTGTGGAACAAACCACCCTGCTATCATGCACTAGCTCGACAGGGTAAGATAACTAAGCAGGTAAAACTGCCCTGCTGATGCAAATGCTACTGTAGCCGAAAAGGAACTAAAAACAAAAGGGGGGTTACTGTGCCAGGGGGATTCGAACCCTGCACCTGTTGGAAACAAGCAGAGACCAACTCCACTGCGCTACGCTGCTGAACTTGACAGAGAAGGGGAGCTATCTCTGAAGAACCACGCCCCTGCTACGAGGCATCCCGCCGGCGACCGAACCAGAGGAAGCTGGCGGCGTCTACCACGACCACCTACGGCAGGAAGGAACATCGGCGGGGGACGCGGGGAACCCAGGGGTTCCGTTTTCGTACAAAGCGCGGGAAAAGGTGCTCGCTTGGCACCATGCTACTGCACCAGAGCTGCTGCTGCTACTACCGCCGTGGTCTACCGTCGAACTCCGGCACGGCATCGGCCGCTCCTAGTCTACGCGTGCTAAGCAGATAGGGAGAGCGGAAAGAGGCGCTGCAGCTCACCTAGACTCAATGACGGGATCGACCGGAGAGGAAGGAGGGTAGCGAGTCGAAGCAGAGGAGGTGGCCGGCCGGGGAAGAAGAGGACATCGTGGACGTCGAGGATGTCGAGGAAGAAGCCGTCGGGTAGCTGCGGGGACACGATCTCCTCGGTCACCGCGTCCTCCTGGTGCTGCTGAAGGGGCGAGAAGCCGACGCCTGCTGCTGCTATGAGCTCATCGAGCTTCTCTCATGGCGTGGCCTTCGGGGTCCTGCCTTGACGGTGCGAGGGACGACAGGAGGGGAAAAAAGCATCTAGGGTTGCGGGGAGGAGGGCCGGTCGCTTAAGTAACCCCAGGAGGCACACTTGGAGCCACCAGATCGAGGGGAAAGGAAGATTAGTGGTGGAGCGTTGGTCGTACAGAGTGACGTCGCCAGGAGGAAGACGAGGGATGGCGTGTGGGCTCCTGGCGCAAAGAGGCTTTGGGCCAGGGAGGAATTGGGCACAACGCCAGAGAGAGAAGAGGGAAGCCTGACCCTTGCTAATTTTTAAAACACCACCACAGGAAAGAAATCCCCAAGAAAAATCTAAGGCCTAAGAAAAATAGAAACAAATACTCCTAGGCACAAGGGAATTATGCCCCAAATTTCTAAAATACCAAAATGATATTTTGGTGCAAGTAATTATTTTGCAAAACAGATTTATAGGGTTCTGTTTTGCAATTGTTTGCACCATTTTAAACACCCAACAAAAACAGTAATTCACACAACTCATCCACCATAATCCTAAGCTAAAAACATGGGCATTTTTTAAAAGGGGAAAGGAAGAGGTGAAATTTGACATAGGGGAAATAGAGAGAGAGGGGCTGAAGATGTTTTTTTTAAACCTATCACATGCTCCACTCCACACAAGCCACACAAAACATGAAATCACAAGTCACCCAAATCACCCCTAGCAAGATATGTGTACACAAGACATGACATGGAGCATCATGGTTTGCATGCATGCAAGGGAAACTAAAAATAAGAGACATATGAAATCACAAGGACAAGGAGATGACATGATATGTTATGCTATGCATGCATGCAAGGAAGATATGCAAGGGACACAAGGTGACACAGGAAATCATAGACACAAGTGACATCATCATATCTCTGGCAAGGTGGACCCACATGCAATAAGTTCCAAATATGGCAATTACACATTTGGGGCATTACAAGATACCCCGAATAATCTCCTCAAAGGATTAGTTTCCTATAGTGACAAGTGACAATAAATTTCAGCACACTATATAAATGTTTCCTTACCAAATTCCACTTGCCAAAGGTACTTCACTCCCCGGCAACGGCGCCAGAAAAGATTCTTGATGACCCACAAGTGTAGGGGATCTATCATAGTCCTTTCGATAAGTAAGAGTGTCGAACCCAACGAGGAGCAGAAGGATCTCACAAGTGGTTTTCAGCAAGGTATTCTCTGCAAGCACTGAAATTATCGGTAACCGATAGTTGTGTGATAAGATGATTCATAGCAACTAACAATAGTAACAAAGGTGCAGAAAGATGGCCCAATCCCTTTTGTAGCAAGGGACAAACTCTTATAGGAGGTAAAGCGCTCTCCAAGACACATGGGAATTTCTATCAAGCTAGTTTTATCATGTTCATATGATTCGCGTTTGCTACTTTGATAGTGTGATATGTGGGTGGACCCGTGCTTGGGTGCTGCCCTTACTTGGAAAAACATCCCACTTAAGATTAACCCCTCTCGCAAGCACCTGCAACTACGAAAGAAGAATTAAGACAAAGTCTAACCATAGCATTAAACTAGTGGATCCAAATCAGCCCCTTACGAAGCAACACATAAACTAGGGTTTAAGCTTCTGTCACTCTAGCAACCCATCATCTACTTACTACCTCCCAATGCCTTCCTCTAGGCCCAAATAATGGTGAAGTATTATGTAGTCGACGTTCACATAACACCACTAGAGGAAAAACAACATACAACGCATCAAAATATCGAACGAATACCAAATTCACATGACTACTTATAGCAAGACTTATCCGATGTCCTCAGGAACAAAAGTAACTACTCACAAAGCATAATTATGTTCATGACCATAGAGGTATTGAATAGCATCAAGGATCTGAACATCTGATCTTCCACCGAGTAATCCAACTAGCATCAACTACAAAGAGTAATTAACACTACTATCAACCTTACAGGTACCAATTGGAGTCGTGAGACGGAGATTGGTTACACGAGATGAACTAGGGTTTGCAGATGAGATGGTGCTGATGAAGATGTTGATGGTGATGAGCCCCCTCCGATGAGAGGAGTGTTGGGGATGACGATGGCGACGATTTCCCCCTCCGGGAGGGAAGTTTCCTCGGCAGGACGGCCCTGTCGGAGCTCTAGATTGGTTCTGCTCAAGTTATGCCTCGTGGCGGCGGCGAATCCTCCCAAAAGCCTCCTCCTGATTTTTTATGGAACAAAACCCTCCTTATAGCAAAAGATGGGAGCCAGAGGGCCAACAGGGAGCCCACAAGACCCCTAGGCGCGGCCAGGGGGGTAGGCCGCGCCTAGCAGGCTTGTGGCCTCCTGGTGGCTCCCCTTTGGTACTTCTTCCGCCCAGTATTTTTTATAAATTCTGAAATAATTCCTCGGTTATTTTCACGGCTTTTGGAGTTGCGCAGAATAGGTATCTCAAACTTGCTTCTTTTTCAGGCCAGAATTCCACCTGCCGGCATTCTCCTTCTTCATGTAAACCTTGTAAAATAAGAGAGAAAAGGCATAAGTATTGTACCGTGAAGTGTAATAACAGTCCATAAAGCGATAAATATCAACATAAAAGCATGATCCAAAATGGACGTATCACTACTGCGTGAGCCATATATCTACAACATAAAATATTGCAAAGTGGACTTAGACTATGTTTAAGATAATTACAGTTTAGCTAATCCAATTACTGATAATCCCACTCAAAAAGTACATCTCTCTAGCCATTTGAGTGGTACATGATCCAAATCCACTATATCAAGTCCGATCATCACGTGAGTTCAGAATAGTTTCAGTGGTAAGCATCTCTATGCTAATCATATCAACTATACGATTCATGCTCGACCTTTCGGTCTCTTGTGTTCCGAGGCCATGTCTGCACATGCTAGGCTCGTCAAGTTTAAACCGAGTGTTCCGCATGTGCAACTGTTTGGCACCCGTTGTATATGAACGTTGAGTCTATCACACCCGATCATCACGTGCTGTCTCGAAACGACGAACTGTCGTAATGGTGCGTAGTTGGGGAGAACACAATTTCATCATCAAATTTTAGTGAGAGATTACCTTATAATGCTACCGTTGTTCTAAGCAAAATAAGGTGCATAAAAGGATTAACATCACATGCAATTCATAAGTGACATGATATGACCATCATCTTGTGCTTCTTGATCTCCATCACCAAAGCACCGGCATGATCTTCTTGTCACCGAGGCCACACGATGATCTCCATCATCATGATCTCCATCATCGTGTCGCCATCGAGGTTGTCGTGCTATCTATGCTATTACTACTAAAGCTACTACCTAGCAATATAGTAAACGCATATGCAAACACAAATGTTAGTTTAAAGACAACCCTATGGCTCCTGCCGGTTGCCGTAGCAATGACATGCACGTCGATATTAACTTTTACAACATGATCATCTCATACATCCAATATATCACATCACGTCATTGGCCATATCATATCACAAGCATACCCTGCAAAAACAATATAGACGTCCTCTAATTTGTTGTTGCATGTATTACGTGGCTGCTATGGGTATCAAGTACGATCGCATCTTACTTACGCAAAAACCAAAACAGAGATGTGCAAATTGCTATTTAACCTCTCTCCAAGGACCGCCTCGGTGAAAACCAATTCAACTAAAGTTGAATAAATAGGCACCCGCCAGTCATCTTTATGCAACGACTTGCATGTTAGCGCCGAGTCTCTCGTAAGCGTACGAGTAATGTTGGTCCGGGCCGCTTCAATCCAACATTAGCACCGAATCGAGAAAAGACTAAGGAGGGCATCAAATCGAACATCAACGCCCACAAAACCTTTTGTGTTCTACTCGAGATAACATCTACGCATGAACCTAGCTCTGATACCACCGTCGGGAAATGTTGCATGGGAAACAAAACATTTCCTACGCACACGAAGACCTATCATGGTGATGTCCATCTACGAGAGGAGATTAGATCTACGTACCCTTGTAGATCGCTAAGCGGGAAGCATTAAGAAAAGCGGTTGATGTAGTGGTATAGTTTCGTCATTCAAATAACCGTTGTCTCATGATCCGTCCCACGATCCGTTCCGATCTAGCGCCGAACGGACGGCACCTCCGCGTTCAACACACATACAGCTCGATGTCGATCTCGGCCTTCTTGATCCAGCAAGAGAGACAGAGAAGTAGATGAGTTCGACGGCAGCGTGACGGTGCTCCGGTGGTGGTGATGATCTACTCCTGCAGGGCTCCGCCCAAGCTCCGCAGAAATCTGATATAGAGGAAAAACTACGTGGTATAGGTTTGAGTTGCACGTGGCAAAGTTGTGTCTCAAAAGCCCTAAAACCACCAATATATATAGGAGGAGGGGAGGGGCTAGACATGGGGCTCAAGGGATCCCCAAGGGTGCCGGCCGAAGGAGGAGGTGGACTCCCACCCCAATTCGCTTTGGGGGAAGGAGTCCAGTCCTTCCTTCCCACCTCCCTCTTTCCTTTTTTAATTTCCTTAGGTATTTTTCCCTTGTGGCGCCATGGACCTATTGGGCTGGCCTCACCAGCCCACTAAGGGATCGTGCGCCATCCTAGGGTCACTGGGCTCACTCCCGGGTGGGAGGTCCCCTCCCGGTGAATATCCAGAACCCATTCGTCACTCCCAATACACTGCCGGTAATGCCCGGAACTTTCCGGTAACCAAATGAAACCATCTTATATATGAATCTTCGTTTCCGGTCCATTCCGGAAACCCTCGTGACGTCCGTGATCTCATCCGGGACTCCTAACAACATTCGGTAACCACACATATAACTCAACTATACTAAAACATCATCAAACCTTAAGTGTGCAGACCCCGCGGGTTCGAGAACTATGTAGACATGACCCGAGAAACTCCTCGGTCAATATCCGATAGCGGGATCTAGATGTCCATATTGGATCCTACATATTCTATGAAGATCTTATCGGTTGAACCTTTGTCCCAAGGATTCATATAATCCCATATGTCATTCCATTTGTCCTTCGGTATGTTACTTGCCCGAGATTCGGTCTTCGGTATCCTTATACCTATTTCAATCTCGTTACAGGCATGTTTCTTTACTCGTTCCATAATACAAGATCCCGTGACTGACACTTAGTCGCATTGCTTGCAATGCTTGTTTGTGATGTTGTAATACCGAATGGGCGCCGAGATACCTCTCCGTCACACCGAGTGACAAATCCCAGTCTTGATCCATACTAACTCAATGGACACCTACGGAGATACCTGTAGTGCACCTTTATAGTCACCCAGTTATGTTGCGATGTTTGACACACACAAGGTATTCCTCTGGTGTCATTGAGTTATATGATCTCATGGTCATAAGAATAAATACTTGACACGCAGAAAACAATAGCAATAAAATGACACGATCACATGCTACGTTCACAGTTTGGTTCTAGTCCATCACATGATTCTCCTAATGATGTGATCCAGTTATCAAGTGACAACACTCGCGTATGGCCAGAAAACCTTAACCATCCTTCATCAACTGGTTTGCCAACTAGAGGCTTGCTACAGACATTGTTTAGTCTATGTATCCGCACATGTATCTATGTTTTCATTCAATAAAATTAAAGCATGGATAATAGACAATTATCTTGAAACAGGAAATATAATAATAACTATTTTATCATTGCCTCTAGGGGATATTTCCAACATCTACAATCAACATACACATGCGATGTACCAATTTTAGGACCTAGAGTAATAGGAACAACACAAGGACTAATGGTTTTGCGTGCATAACCTTTGTCTAGCAACTCCTGAACTTGACGCATAATCTCCTTCGTCTCGTCTGGATTGGTATGATATGGCAGACGATTGGGTAGCGATGCACTGGGAATTAGGTCAATCTAATACTCAATCACTTTAATAGGTGGTAATCCTGGTGGCACGTCTTGTGAAAGACGTCAGCGAACTCCTGTCATATGTTAGTGACAGCAAGAGGCAAGGAGGGAGGCACGTTCTTGAATGAAAATAGTACCTCTTTGACACAAAAGCACAGCAAATACATTTAATAAAATCCATATAAATAATATTAGATTTGGTTGCAAGTAAACATGCACTTTTCAATTTTATTTCAGATGCAACACTAGATGATGGGTTATTAGACTTATTGTGTTGCTCAAATGCTTTTGTAATAATCCGACTTTCACTCTTATTTTGCTATTGTTTTGTGTTACTAGCTATAGTGATGTCATCTTTCAAAATACGTTCACAAGATACCGGAAGCAAAGTAATATTTTAATACTTATGAGCAAGAGTATACTAATTCGTCCTACCATGGTGTACATAATTTTATCAAATTGTATGGTATACAAAGTAAACAGAGTATGCTTGCATGGGTACCACATCAAAATTAACATAATCACCATATGTAGCACTGCTAAATGCACATGAACACAAAGTGTTACCTTAACTTTGCCACTCTTGTTGAACCATTGTATGTAATAAGATGGGGATGTGGTCTGGTGGTGAGAGACAACTTCTCCACCATCTCCATGTTAGCCAAGTTTTTGGAACTCCCTCCATCGATGACGACGCGAAAAGAACGTTCCTTCACAACTCCCTTTCTATGGAACAAATTGTGCCTCTTATTTCTCTCAATATGTGTTACCTATACACTCAGAACACGTTGGTAAACCTAACTTTCATACCTTTCAGCATAGTCAACAACCATGTATCTTGTTCAGTATTAGCAACACGTGTTATTCAATTCCAATAAGATCCAGAGTCTCCACATCACAATCACTAACTGACTCATATCCACCATCCTAAGTAACAATCATCACACTCTCGGATGGGCAATCTCTCGGATAATGGCCTCCACCCTTGAAACGACGACATATAACCTCGTGTGTTTGCCCTGCTGATGCCATAGATGAAGGCAAGCTCTGTGCAAGCCTCAAAGTTGCTCCCTTCGCTGAGGGTGGTGGAGGTGCCTATTGTTTTGTATCTCTGTTGGAGTTGGTGGCTGAAGTACGCGGTGCTGCAACTATATGTGTGTAAGTAGACAATGTATGTGGTGTCCATGACGAAGATTAACCTCCAGAAAAACTAGTTCTCACTAATGCATGTCGATCCTACACTTCATGTTCACTTTTGCAAGCAAGATGGAATAAGTGAGTGATAGTGGTATACTCCTTATACTCTAAATGTCTGAATCTCTTAATTTAATCCGCCCATAAAATGTGCAAGGATAGCTTCATTCCCCTCAACAATACCACATCTAGTCATATTACCTTGCAATTCATGATAATATTCCTCTACCAAAAAAATCCTTATCTCAAACGCTACAAATTTTGAAGTAATTCATGATGATAATATGGTGGAACCCTAGAGTACACATAGCAGTGGCAAGCCACGCCAAATAGTTGGAATATTATCATGAAAAAGTGTACATTTTTCAAACCACCAAACACAACCAAAACTAGTGAATGCAAAAACAAAAGCAGCAACATGTATAATCTCGGTATATTGGAAGTATGTAAAACATTTTTCAGTTTCTAACTTGCAAGTAAGATATACATGAGCTCTGTATCTACCCTCAACTGGCGAAATAATAAATTTTAGTTTAGGAATATGGTCATGATCTCATATCTGAGGGGGTGGTGCATCCCTACTCCTACGATGAAATGCATGTGGGCGACTTGGTGCTTGAGCTGGTGGTTACCCGTAATTCTGATTTTGACCAACCTCTTCCTCATCATAGGCACCAAGGTTGTCATCTTTCTACTCAACGATAGTAGGAGTAGTAGAATTAGTAGCAACAAGATCAAAATTTTGGTCGTGCTCGATAAACACATCTTATGCTCGTCCCATGTAATGTGGGTGACGTTGTTGTTGTAGAGGTACGACAAGTGCAACCGGTGGTGATAGACATGCGAGGACTTCATAGAGACTCTATATTGGTGCCAAATATCTTCTAAAAATCATCTAGTATCTCTGTTGCCTCACCAAAGTTGGTCCTCAAGTCATGCACCTGTTCACCCATCATTTGCCCAAATTTATCATGGATATCATGGAGCCCCTTGTTCATCATGCTATACCATTCTATGTTGCCGTCTTGTGATCTTTTCATGGTTAGCGGAAGTTGAATCACACAAGAATAATAGCCTATAGACTACTAGAAAGTGGTGGTGGTGTTGTGTCACAAATCCGTAAAGCAAATCTCAAAATGTTACCAGTCCTTACTCAGCAGCAGGTGATGATTGGCAATCGTTGTAGTCAAAACTCTCAATCCTTGGATAAAGAGACTGGTAGAGTCGCACGTGCTGTCAAACACACGAAGTAGTAGTATGTGGAGCTGGGATGGCTTAATATATGGTAGCAAAAATGTCAGAAATAATCAATTCATAGATGCAAAGCTGAAGAAATGCTCAACAACGGTACCTTGCTGGTCCTAGGCTAGACTGTACTAGAGAGGCAAGCCAAGAACACAAACATAATCATGGCGCGACACATAATCAAGGGACGTGATTCTAACTTTTCTTGGCACCTTTTTTGCGCTGTTTTTTATTCTTCAGAAAATTAACATAGCAACGAGTGTCTCAAAACTCTTCCCAAGTTCTAAAAACACAATAGACACGGAATTTTTTAACTCTTCATTTTCGAAAATAAGGGCATTCATGACCAAAAAGTGCAATATAAAATTCACTATGATGGTGAGTGTGTTAAAATCCTCACGAAGACCTTAAACCATTACATGCAAAAAAAAAATCTCCCATAGAAATTTTGTGGGAAAAATGTCCCGGGAGTCTCTAGAATCCTTTTTTGGAAATCACCCTTTTCTATGGACTGAAAAAGCTTGACGAAATATGAAGCTGCTCGGACAAGGCAACTTTAATCCGGATACAGATGGATCTTGAGAGCAAACCGAAAATCTGATGAACGCGGGTTGATGCCGGATAGGCAGTGGTATATATGGACTCGGATTGGTGGTATATAGGTCGTGGTATATGGACTCGGACTGGTGTTGGATATGCGGTGATGTTATATGGAAGCAAGGATTATGATGGTACGATGGCGGCGTGACAACTTGTGAACAAAACTCGAAACTCTAATGGATTTCATGGTATGATCAGCAATTTTACATGACAATGCAACCGCAAGTTCAACAAAGCAAAACACCGAACAAAACATTGTAAAACACTCAGATTGCTTCAGATATGGTGATTTAACCTTTTTTTGTGCTTTTTAATGCACCATAGGTATGAAAAACAAATGTGAGCTAAACTAGGAAAAAGTGGTAAAATCTCACTAACCAATCTAGAACGTGATAACACTTGTTAGAAGAAAAGGTGTCCCCTCTTCCAATGAGATGGTAACTATTGTTTCTGGTGGAGTAGACATTGACGATCTGACTATGAACGTGCTAGGACGTCGCGCCTTGGCAATCGCCAAACTAACTCTGAGATGTTATTGACCATGCTAGAGCATGATCAACCTGGCCATGAGGGACTATTTCCTGCACACGAACAAAGAAGAAGCGAGAAACTGAATTTGCAGTCTGAATATTTCAAATATAAGAACATACCTTTATTGATGAAAGTTGGTTTCTGTGTCATCTTGGCCTGGTCGTAGAATAAAAATGAAGGATGCAAGTCCTAGCTATGGTGAGATTTAATCTCAACAAAAACCAATTCTAAATGGTGCCTTAAGGGTTGTATGTATAGTTGGAAAGGGAGGGGATATAGTGGGAAGGGAGGGGATTTCGTCCACTGTTGGCAAGGTGTGACTAAAACCCTCCTAAGTCGTTTCCCCTACAATATGGACTGTAAAACCAGCCTATGAAGTTTTATTTCAAAATTTTATGGGATTGGGCCGAAAATAAGGTGGCGAAACACCTATAATAAGCTATGGAGAAAGTTAATGAATAGGGATATTGTATATTCCATCAATGTCCTTGTATTTTATGATGGGGGCTTCTGAGTGCTAAAATCTCCACTAGAAATGTTGTTCTCGTTCCCTTTGCATGCGCCCTCTTTCCATGCTTTATCCTACTCCAGTGTTCATCCCCCTTGGCCTTGCTAGGCTCTTCATTAGTAAACCCAAAATGTATTTATTTGATGAAGCATCATATTTTAATGAAGATTAGAATCATTTTCAAGAAATGAAAGTACCTAATAATTTAATTCACGTGCACAAGCTCTAGTAATTGGCCAGTATATATTGTAGGAGGGGCTATGATTGTAATTATGGTATTGATGTCCTCATTAAGGCACCTCATCCCTTCCTTGTTGATAGAGGGTGGAACCCTAGATATTGATCTTACAATAATTTGAGGTGGAAACCTCAAAGAACACAAATAATATGGGGAACAACGAGGAGAGTTCACAAGAGCAAACACGCAAGAACAAGTCCAATCTCACATCCACTAGAATCACACCACACAAGATCCACAAAGATACATGAAAACCAATGGGAAAGTAGGATACACGGTAAAGTTCATCCTAAATCCCATTGGGAGATGAGATCTTGAATCCAAGATGGATCTTCCCTAAGAAGCTAACTTGACATCCACTAGGGGATCTTCTCACGAGGAGGTCATATCCATGGGGAAGGAGGTAGTGGAAGGAGGAATGCTCAACTATTAGCTAAATCATTGCTAACCCTAGAATGGAAGAACACATGATATACATAGTCTTGGACGGAATGAAGAGAGGGGAAGGGGTACATGGGCCTTTGGATGAGTGTTGCACGTATGTAAGAACCAGATTTTTAGTTTGGAAGACGGATGTCCGTCCCATGACAGGGGTGTCGAATGTCCGCCCAAGCGATGGTTTGATCCTGCGAGGTTCTGGACTCCTCAGGCCGGGTTTCCGGGAAGTGGGCCAGGTATCCGTCCAGTCGATGGTGTGCCAACTCTCCGGGCTGTGGCCGGATGTCTGGACACTTTAGTCTTTTGGCGTCACCACTCGAGGTGTTCGTTCGCTCGTCTCCTTTATGGCTTATCCTTTACTCCGTGTGTCTCCCTGGTCGTCTCGGATCTACCTGACTATACACAAGGTCCGTAACTCAGGTAGCCTCCATGTCTTGAGTGAATTGAATGAGGAAGCATTCAGGAGCTAGTTCACCTTATGTCCATTGGCACTTCGGCATTAGGAAGTAGCCGAAGTGTACATGGAAATGAACGTAGGATGCTCCACATCATCTATGCGCCCCCTTGGCAAAGATCCATCCTCATACTTTAATCCTTGCCACCATGTAAGTTGTACTCATGGACGTACTTGTTGTTGGATGGAGTGGAATTCATGTTGCGATCAAAGTACTCCAACATGTCTCCGGGATGGTGTACATGCAAAACGAGTAAACACAAAGTAGTCTTGGAAATACATTGGTTAGCGCAGACAATGTGTCCATCAATTAAGCACGAGTTCGCCCGACAAGAATGTTTGTGACAAGTATCATGAAGTTTAATAGAATGATAGATAATGGGATGGAAAGCATTCGTGGGAGCAAATTCATTTGTCGTGCACACAAGGGTTTTATATATGTGATTAATGCTCCATTGTGTACAATTATGTCACAGAGAGAATAATGTGGAACATCCCATGGTCATCTCCATGGACCCACGACCAATACCTCGAGCCCCAATTGGTCCTATGACAAGAGCCCGTGCACCTGCCATTAAAACTAAGAATACATCTCTCCTTACTTACTTTTCCTTCAATACTCTTGGTACATGGATGCTACCTCAAGCGGAGATCCTATTCCTTCTTAGGTATCATGAGAATGACCACGAAGGTTTTATGAGTGAAGTCCAAACCACCATGAAAATGAGGGCAAGACCTCCCAGGTGCCCGACATCCGGCCCCTGGGAATACCACCAGCACCAAGGCAGACCCGGAGAAGCTCGGCATTGGTCCAAAATCCAGCGTTCGCCCAGACATCTGGCCTAGAAATTCTAGAAATGAGGCTCCCTGACCTAGGCAACCCCAGACATCCGGCAACCAGGCCCAGAAATCCGGCACCCACCCGAAGCCCCATACATCTGCCCCTTAGGACCACACATCCTACTCCTGTACGGGCAAACGCGGGCCACATTCCATCTAAACCCCTCTCCAGCCCCTATTTCGACTAGTACAGTATATAGACCTCGTCCTCCTCTTTCTAGGGTTAGCAATGTGTTGGTTGATAGATTAGTTGAGCATTTCTCCTTCTATAACCTTCTCCCTTGGAGTTGAACACCTCCACGTGAGAAGAACCATATGGATGTCAAGGCCCCTCTTAAAGGAAGATCCCATGGGATATCAAGGCCTGTCTTTAGGGAAGACTATTTGTTACTTGTCCTTTCCTTGACGTTGATTCTTTGTATCTCATGTGTTTATATGGACCTAGTAGATGTGTTATCGGGATCATTCTTGAGAGTTTGTGTTTTCTCTTTGGTTTCTCCCTTTTCCCCCTCCAAGTGTGAAAATATCGACACCCCCGGGTTTGCGCCGTATCATATTGGTATCAAGTGCCACGTTGATTCACACCATGGAGCCTCATCCCCCAATTTATAGACAATTAGCCATACCAATATTTCTGGGATTCATTGGATCTGAGGATATTTTGTTGATTTCGATACGTGAATTCCTTTGTGGACATGTAGAGCTAGCTTTCTCCCATCATACCCATCAAGTTCCATCGCCAAATCGCCCCAATTTGCCGAAACAATTTCGCGTTCATCCAAAATTTTGTGGGATCTCCACATCAAATCTGGATTGGTAGGTGCGAACATCCCGTTCAACCCCGGGATATCCAGCCTACCAGACATCCGATCCTTTGGCCCGAACACCCAACCTGTACAAGACAGCACGACATCTTCGCCTTGTTTGGCAATTTTTTCATCGATTTTCCACCACCTTCTTCCGCAACCACTGCCAATTCTTCCACAACCTTATGCACTTGAGATTTTGAGTCACGAGCTTGCCACTTTCTAAGGTGTTTCCGCTAATATGAATGGTTCTACACCAACTTTGTCGCTTATCATCGCCCCGGATCGTGGCCAACTTCACCGTAAGCAAGGGTGGTAACCGCGAAGAAACTCTTGTAATATACCCTTGACATTGCAATGTTACCCCGGGAATATTTGTGTTACTTGCATATCGAGAGTAGCCATTGAGTATTCCCAGTCTACGCTACTTCTGCAATTTAGTGATACATACTCTGCATAGCTTCAATTGCGTGCATATATCATAGTATCATCTTTTGTGTTACAATAGTACCCACATACATAATTGATATCTTGGTATGCACGTCCAGCATTGTGAACACATCTATATCATTGAAAAATAAAGATAAGCAAAGCTTTTAAGGATGAGAAAAATAACAAAAACAATAGCATCACAAAATTTGCGTATCATACTTGATCATCTTGGATCACTTGACCGACTCACATCGTGCCTCATACATACATAGCAGGAATAGGAAGACGACACATTTTGTTTCTTATAGATTGTGCACAAGTTCGTATCACACCCATTTTAGCAATCATGCTAGCGTCTCCCTAGTGTTGTGCAACACGAGCATTTTTTGGGGATACCTCATTTTGTGCTCATTCTTTGGTTGCACGATCCCACTTTTCTATACGTGTGCCTATTTCCGTATGCTCATTGCTTTTGATCTAGCTTGTCTTACCTGTGAATTTGCAAATTTGTTTCAACATTATTGAATCTTATCTTCGGATTGTTTGAATTTTGTGCCACCATCCTAACCAAGCTAGTCCTTAAGCCTTATTTGTGTAGGGGTGAGAAGGACGATCTTCGATACTAATTCTACTATTTGCACATTTGCATATTGAGTGATCTTTGATTCATTTTCAACTTTTGGAACGGTAATTTGTATTATCTTCTCATTCTTCCACTCATACCTACTTGAGTGCTATGGATAGGCCAACCATGTGAAACTTGGCTTTTGAGGAACAAGATGACGACGATAAGAACTACGTCACGAAACTACAATTCTTCGGCACCCAAAAACATATGTGCCAAGCACAAGATGTCTTCAATGACCGCATTGAGCAACTCGCCACGGACTTGCATGAATCCAGGTGCGCACGAGGGACTACCTCGATGACAAGCTATCAAGGCAAATGAACGAGATTCGCACCTTGATGGTGAACCGTGCATCCTCAACCTCTAGCTCATCCAGAAGGCGCCACTCAAGTCGCCAATCCTCCGAGTACTCTTCCGGCAAGTCCACCTCAAGCTCTACATCACCAACAGGACGACCGTCACCAACATGAACAATCATACAATCATTTCTATGGAAATGGATTGCAAGATCGACTTCACAAACGTGATCGATGTCACCAACAAGAACAAGAATCTTTGGAGCAAGAACGCCTACAACAACGACAAGACGATGAATGTAAATGTGAGGAACAATCACTTGAAGCACAACATGTCCTCCACGAGGCACCATATGCTTTGTAGGAACGCATCCATCAAGAGGGTGAAGAACAAGAAGCAATCCAGCGTGAATGTCAAGAGGAAGCTGAATGCTAAGAGGAGCACCACGGAAAACGACACTGGGTGCGAGCACCTCGCCAACACCCTCAAGCACATCATGTCGAGAAGAATGATGATGAAGCCCCAAGGCAACAACAACAACTTCAACTCGACAACAACAATCATGCACCTCCTCCATGACAAGGGCATCACCAAAGCAATCACAATGAGCAACACGGCTTCGGGAAGCTCAAGTTGACCATGCCTAAGTTTTCTGGAAACAATGATCCCGAAGACTATGTTTCATGGGCACTCAAGGTTGACAAGATCTTACATCTACACAAGTTTGAAGAAGAATAGAATATTTTCATGGCTTCCCTTGAGTTCCAAGATTACGTTATCTTTTTGTGGGAACAAGGATTGAAAGAAGAAGATAAAAGAGTGAACCTGCCATCACCACTTGTGCCCAAATGAAGGACCTCATGCAAGCTCGCTTTGTGCCAACCTACTACAACCGTCATCCCTTCAAGAAGCTACAACTCCTCAAGGAAGGCACCAAGTCAGTAGAAGAATACTACCAAGAGATGGAAATGTCCATGATCCAAGCTATTGTCAAGTAAGATGATGAGCAAGAAATTGCGTACTTATTGAACAGTCTCAATTAACAAGTCAAGAAGATTGTGGATTTCCAACCCTACTCCAACCTAGTCAAGCTAGTACATCAAGCATCCAAGGAGGAACACCAAGTGCAAGATGACTACAAGTACTCGAAGTTCTCTTCCAAGACATACGGGTCAAGTGCACAAGCTTCTCCGACTACGACGCCTTCAACTATGAAAACGCGAACAACAAAAGCTGACAAGTCAAGTTATGAAGACAAGATGATTTCATCAAGCCGACCTCCTACTACAAGTAACTACCAGCCAAGAGCTTCATCCTCTACACCAACACCAGATGCCACCGCTAAATCAATCTCGATCAAGTATTTCACGTGCCAATGTTGCAGCCAGAAGATATTCGAGTGTCCCACAAGACGCACCATGATTATTCAAGATGATGACATCTATGACTCTATGAGCGAAAACGAGATGGAAACTTTGGAACACATGTTTTGTGCGTATTTGAGTTATATGGTTGGTTACCGAATGTTGTTCGGACTCCCGGATGACATCACAGACGTCACGAGGGTTTTCGGAATGGTCTGGAAATGAAGATTGATATATAGGATGACTTCATTTGGTTACCGGAAGGTTTTCGGGCAATACCGGTAATGTACCGGGAAAGACGAATGGGTTCCGGATCTTCACCGGGAGGGGGCACCACCCACCCGGGAGGGCCCAAGGACCTTGGGGGTGGCGCACCAAGTAGGTGGGGTCATCCCAAGGCTGTCTTGCGCAAGAGAGAAAGAAAAACCAAATGAAGAGAAAAAAAAAGGAAAGGTGGGAAAGAAGAGAAGGACTCCACCTTCCAATCCTAGTTGGACTAGGATTGGAGGAGGACTCCTCCTCCCCTTGATGGCGCAGCCCTTGGGGCTCCTTGAGCCTCAAGGCAAGCCTCCCCTCCCCTCCTCCTATATATATGGAGCTATTAGGGATGATTTGAGATAACATTTGCCACGGCAGCCCGACCACATACCTCCACGGTTTTTCCTCTAGATCGCGTTTCTGCGGAACTCGGGCGGAGCCCTGCTGAGATTAGATCACCACCAACCTCCAGAGTGCCATCACTCTGCCGGAGAACTCATCTACCTCTCCTTCTCTCTTGCTGGATCAAGAAGGCCAAGATCATCGTTGAGTTGTACGTGTGCTGAACGCGGAGGTGTCGTCCGTTCGGCACTAGATCGGAGCGGATCGTGGGACGGATCACGGGACGGTTCGTGGGACGGTTCGCGGGGCGGATCGAGGGACGTGAGGACGTTCCACTACATCAACTGTGTTTCTTAACGCTTCTGCTGTGCGATCTACAAGGGTACATAGATCGGAAATCCCCTCTCGTAGATGGACATCACCATGATAGGTCTTCGTGCGCGTAGGAAATTTTTTGTTTCCCATGCTACTTTCCCCAACAGTGGTATCAGAGCTAGGTTCATGCGTAGATGTCTTCTCGAGTAGAACACAAAAGTTTTTGTGGGCGGTGATGTGCGTTTTGCTGCCCTTCTTAGTCTTTTCTTGATTCCGTGGTATTGTTGGATCGAAGTGGCTCGGACCGACATTACTCGTACGCTTACGAGAGACTTGTTTCATCGCTACGAGTAACTCCGTTGCTCAAAGATGACCGGCGAGTGTCGGTTTCTCCAACTTTAGTTGAATCAGATTTGACCGAGGAGGTCCTTGGATGAGGTTAAATAGAAATTAATATATCTTCGTTGTGGTGTTTGCGTAAGTAAGATGGGATCCTACTAGATACCCATGGTCACCATGTAAAACATGCAACAACAATTAGAGGACGTCTAACTTGTTTTTGCAGGGTATGCTTGTGATGTGATATGGCCAACGATGTGATGTGATATATTGGATGTATGAGATGATCATGTTGTAATAGTTAATATCAACTTGCACGTCGATGGTACGACAACCGGCAGGAACCATAGGGTTGTCTTTAAACTAACGTTTGTGCTTGCAGATGCGTTTACTATATTGCTAGGACGTAGCTTTAGTAGTAATAGCATGAGTAGCACGACAACCCCGATGGAGACACGTTGATGGAGATCATGATGATGGAGATCATAGTGTGACACCGGTGACAAGAAGATCGTGACGGTGCTTTGGTGATGGAGATCAAGAAGCACATGATGATGGCCATATCATGTCACTTATGAATTGCATGTGATGTTAATCCTTTATGCACCTTATCTTGATTAGAACGACGGTAGCATTATGAGGTGATCTCTCACTAAAATTTCAAGACGAAATTGTGTTCTCCCCGACTGTGCACCGTTGCGACAGTTCTTCGTTTCGAGACACCACGTGATGATCGGGTGTGATAGACTCAACGTTCACATACAACGGGTGCAAAACAGTTGCACACGCGGAACACTCGGGTTAAGCTTGACGAGCCTAGCATGTGCAGACATGGCCTCGGAACACATGAGACCGAAAGGTCGAGCATGAATTGTATAGTTGATATGATTAGCATAGAGATGCTTACCACTGAAACTATTCTAGACTCACATGATGATCGGACTTGAGATAGTGGATTTGGATCATGTACCACTCAAATGACTAGAGAGATGTACTTTTTGAGTGGGAGTTCTTAAGTAATATGATTAATTGAATTAATTGTCATGAATATAGTCTAATGGTCTTTTCAAATTACGATGTAGCTTGCGCTATAGCTCTACTGTTTTTATATGTTCCTAGAGAAAATTTAGTTGAAAGTTGATAGTAGCAAACTTTGCAGACTAAGTCTGTAAAGCCTAGGATTGTCCTCGTTGCTGCGCAGAAGGCTTATGTCCTTAATGCACCACTCGGTGTGCTGCACCTCGGGCGTCATCTGTAGATGTTGTGAACATCCGACATACACGTTTCTGATGACTACACGATAGTTCAGTACAAAATACTTAATGGCTTAGAAGCAAGGCGTCGAAGACGTTTTGAAACGTCACGGAACATAAGAGATGTTCTAAAGAGATGAAATTGTGATTTCATGCTTGTGCCCTTGTTAAGAGGTATGAGACCTCCAACAAGATTCTTTGTCCACGGAGTAGAGGAGAAAAGCTCAATCATTGAGCATGTGCTCAGATTATCTGAGTACGACAATCGCTTGAATCAAGTGGGAGTTGATCTTCCAGATAAGATAGTGATGGTTCTCCAAAGTCACTGCCACCAAGCTGTGAGAGCTTCGTGATGAACTATAACATATCAAGGCTAGATACAATGATCCTTGAGCAATTCGCGATGTTTGACACTGCGAAAGTAGAAATCAAGAAGGAGCATCAATAGTTTATGGTTAGTAAAACCACTAAGTTTCGATAAAGGCAAGGGCTAGAAGGGATACTTCGCGAAACGGCAAAGCAGTTGCTGCACTAATGAAGAGACCCCAGATTAAACCCAAGCCCGAGACTAAGTGCTTCTGTTATGAGGGGAATGGTCACTGAGGTGGAGCAACTCTAGATACTTGGTAGATAAGAAGGCTGGCAAAAGTCGAAAGAAGTATATTATTTGATATACATGATGTTGATGTGTACTTTACTAGTACTCCTAGTAGCACGAGGGTATTGGATACGGGTTCGGTTGCTAAGTGATTAGTAACACGAAATGAAAGCTACGACATAAACGGAGACTAGCTAAAGGCGAGGGGACGATACGTGTTGGAAGTGTTTCCAAGGTTGATATGATCAAACGTCGCACACTCCCTCTACCATCGGGATTGGGGTTAAACCTAAATAATTGTTTGCGTTAAGCATGCACATGATTGGATCGTGTTTATTGCAATACGATTATTCATTTAAAGAGAATAATGGTTACTCTATTTGCTTGAATAATCACCTTCAATGGTTTATTGAATCTCGATCGTAGTGTTACACATGTTCATGATATTGGTGCCAAAAGACACGAGGTAATGATGATAGTACCACTTACTTGTGGCACTGCCTCTTGAGTGATGTTGGTATAAATTGCATGAAGAGGCTCCATGCTGATGGATCTTTATACTCACTTGATTTTGAATCACTAGTGACATGCAAATCATACCACATGAGCAAGGCCTTGTTTTCATTGAGATGAAACAAGATAGTAACTTGTTGGAAGTGATACATTTTGATGTATGCAGTCCAATGGGTGCTGAGGCACAGAGTGGATATCATTATGTTCTTACTTCAATGACGATTTGAGCAGATACAAGAGTATTTACTTAATGAATCACAAGTCTGAAATATTGAAAGGTTCAATTCTGTTTCAGGAGTGAAGTTCGTCGTAACAAGAGGATAAACTGTCTACGATATGATCATAGAAATGAATATCTGAGTTACGAGTTTTGGTACGCAGTTAAGACAATGTGGAAATTGTTTCGCAGTTCATCCCACCTGGAACATCATAGTGTGATGATGTGTCCGAACGTCATAGCCACGCACTATTTGGTATGGTGCATGCTATGATGTCTCTTATCGAATTACCACTATCGTTTATGGGTTATGCATTAGAGACAACCGCGTTCACTTTAAATAGGGCACCGCGTATTTCCATTGAGATGACACAGTATAGACTGAGGTTTAGAGAAATCTAAACTGTCGTTTCTTGAAAGTTTGGGGCTTCGAAACTTATGTGAAAAAGTTTCAGTCTGATAAGCTCCAACCCAAAGCAGATAAATGCATCTTCATGGGATATCCAAAACAGTTGGGTGCATCTCCTATCTCAGATCCGAAAGCAAAGTGTTTGTTTCTAGAAACGGATCCTTTCTCGAGGAAAGGTTTCTCTCGAAAGAATTGAGTGGGAGGGTGGTAGAACTTGATGTGGTTATTGAACCATCACTTCAACCAGTGTGTAGCAGTGCGCATGAAGTTGTTCCTGTGGCGCCTACACCAATTGAAGTGAAAGCTGATGAAGGTGATCATCGAGCATCGGATAAAGTTACTACAAGCCTCGTAGGTTGACAAGGTCGCGTACTACTGCAGAGTGGTACGGTAACCCTGTCTTGGAGGTCATGTTGTTGAGCAACAGTGAACCTACGAGTTATGGAGAAAGCAATGGTGGGCCCGGATTCCGACAAATGGTTGGAAGCCATGAAATCCGAGAGAAGATCCATGTATGAAAACAAAGTGTAGACTTTGGAAGAACTACTTGATGGTCATAGGACTGTTGAGTAAAGATGGATCTTTAAAACGAAGACAGACGATGATGGTGATAAGTCACTATTAAGAAAAGCCCGACTGGTCGCAAATATGTTTCCGACAAGATCAAACAGTTGACTATGATGAGACTTTCGCACTCATAGCGATGCTAAAAGTCTGTTAGAATTATGTTAGTAGTTGCTGCATTATTTATGAAATATTGCACATAGGATGTCAAAACATTGTTTCCTCGACGGTTTCCTTGAGCAAACATTGTATGTGATACAACCAGGAGGTTTTGTCGATCCTAAAGATACTAGCAAGTATGCAAGCTCCAGCGATCCTTCAATGGACTGGTGCAAGCATCTCGGAGTTGGAATATACACTTTGATGAGATGATCAAAGATTTTGGGTTTGTACAAGGTTTATGAGAAACTTGTATTTCCAAAGAAGTGAGTGGGAGCACTATAGAATTTCTGATAAGTATATGTGGTTGACATATTGTGGATCAGAAGTAATGTAGAATTTCTGTAAAGCATACAAGGTTGTTTGAAAGGAGTTTTCAAAGGAGTACCTGGATTGCGCTACTTGAACGTTGAGCATCAAAGATCTATGGAGATAGGTCGAAAGCGCTTAATAGAAGTTTCAACAAGATGCATGCCTTGACAAGTTTTTGAAGGAGTTCAAGATTGATCAGCAAAGAAGGAGTTCTTGGTTGCGTTGTGAGGTGTGAATTTGAGTAAGACTCAAAACCCGACCCCCGCAGAATAAAGAGAATAGACGAAGGTCGTCTTCTATGCCTTGGCCGTAGAATCTGAAGTATGCCATGCTGGGTACCGCACCTGATGTGTGCCTTGACTCAAAGTCTGTTGAGAGGTATAGAGAGTGATCCATGATTGAATCACTAGCAGCGGTCAAAATTTATCCTTAGTAACTCATGGACTAAGGAATTATTCTCGATTATGGAGGTGGTTAAAAAAGTTCGTCGTAAAGGGTTACGTCGATGCATGCTTTGACACTAATCCGAATAACTATGAGTAGTGAAACAGATTCGTATAGTAGAGTAGATATTTGGAGTATTTCCGAATAGCACATAGTAGCAGCATCTATTAGATGACATAAATATTTGTAAAGAACACACGGATCTGAAAGTTTCAGAACCGTTGACTAAAACCTCTCTCACGAGCAAGACGCGCGTGATCAGACCCCATAACTATATGGGTGTTGGATTCGTTGGAATCACATGGTGATGTGAACTAGATTATTGACTCTAGTGCAAGTGGGAGACTGTTGGAAATATGCCCTAGAGGCAATAATAAATTAGTTATTATTATATTTCTTTCTTCATGATAATCATTTATTATCCATGGTATAATTGTATTGATTGGAAACACAGTGCATGTCTGGATACATAGACAAAACACTGTCCCTAGTAAGCCTCTAGTTGACTAGCTCGTTGATCAAAGATGGTCAAGGTTTCCGGACCATAGGCAAGTGTTGTCACTTGATAATGGGATCACATCATTAGGATAATCATGTGATGGGCTAGACCCAAACTAATAGACGTAGCATGTTGATCGTGTCATTTTGTTGCTATTGTTTTCTGCGTGTCAAGTATTTGTTCCTATGACCATGAGATCATATATATCACTGACACCGGAGGAATGCTTTGTGTGTATCAAACGTCGCAACGTAACTGGTTGACTATAAAGATGCTCTACAGGTATCTCCGAAGGTGTTCGTTGAGTTAGTATGGATCGAGACTGGGATTTGTCACACCGTGTGACGGAGAGGTATCTCGGGGCCCACTCGGTAATACAACATCACACACAAGCCTTGCAAGCACTGTGACTTAGTGTAAGTTGAGGGATCTTGTATTACGGAACGATTAAAGAGACTTGCCTGTAAACGAGATTGAAATAGGTATGCAGATACCGACGATCGAATCTCAGGCAAGTAACATACCAAAGGACAAAGGGAATGACATACGGGATTATATGAATCCTTGGCACTGAGGTTCAAACGATAAGATCTTCGTAGAATATGTAGGATCCAATATGGGCATCCAGGTCCCGCTATTGGATATTGACCGAGGAGTCACTCAGGTCATGTCTAGATAGTTCTCGAGCCCGCAGGGTATGCACACTTAAGGTTCGACGTTGTTTTATGCGTATTTGAGTTATATGGTTGGTTACCGAATGTTGTTCAGAGTCTCGGATGAGATCACGTATGTCACGAGGGTTTCCGGAATGGTCCGTAAATGAAGATTGATATATAGGATGACTTCATTTGGTTACCGGAAGGTTTTCGGGCATTCCCGGTAATGTACCAGGAATGGCGAATGGGTTCCGGATCTTCACCGGGAGGGGGGACCACCCACCCGGGAGGTCCCAAGGACATTGGGGTTGGCGCACCAAGTAGGTGGAGTCAGCCCAAGGCTGTCTTGCGCAAGATAGAAAGAAAAACCAAAAGAAGAGAAAAAAAGGAAACGTGGGAAAGAAGAGAAGGACTCCACCTTCCAATCCTAGTTGGACTAGGATTGGAGGAGGACTCCTCCTCCCCTTGACGGCGCAGCCCTTGGGGCTCCTTGAGCCTCAAGGCAAGCCTCCCCTCCCCTCATCCTATATATATGGAGCTATTAGGGCTGATTTGAAACAACTTTTTCCACGGCAGCCCGACCACATACCTCCACGGTTTTTCCTCTAGATCGCGTTTCTACGGAGCTCGGGCGGAGCCCTGCTGAGATTAGATCACCACCAACCTCCGGAGCGCCGTCACGCTGCCGGAGAACTCATCTACCTCTCCGTCTCTCTTCCTGGATCAAGAAGGCCGAGATCATCGTCGAGTTGTACGTGTGCTGAACGCGGAGGTGCCGTCCGTTCGGCACTAGATCGGAGCGGATCGTGGGACGGATCGTGGGACGGTTCGTGGGACGGTTCGCGGGGCGGATCGAGGGATGTGAGGACGTTCCACTACATCAACCGCGTTTCTTAACGCTTCTGCTGTGCGATCTACAAGGGTACGTAGATCGAAAATCCCCTCTCGTAGATGGACATCACCATGATAGGTCTTCGTGCGCGTAGGAATTTTTTTGTTTCCCATGCTATGTTCCCCAACAGTGGGGCCCCTGAGGCTCCCCTGCCTTGGCTCTCAAGTTTCCCAATCTTCTTCCGTTACGGAAATAATCTTTTCGGGGATTTTCTTCCATTTGGACTCCATTTCAAAATCTCGTCTGAAAGGGGTCAAAAACATGGAAAAAACAGGAACTGACACTTGGCACTGAGTTAATAAGTTAGTCCCAAAAAATAAATAAAAGGCATTCATAACATCCAAAGTTTGACAAGATAATAGCATGAAACCATCAAAAATTATAGATACGTTGGAGACGTATCAAGCATCCCCAAGCTTAACTCCTGCTCGTCCTCGAGTAGGGAAGTGATAAAGAATGAATTATTGATGTGGAATGCTACCTAGTATAGTTGTCCTTTGCAACTTCTTTCACGTGACATGAATGTTCAGATCCGTAAGATTTGAAACAATAGTTTGCTATTGACATGAAAACAATAATACTCCAAGCAAACTAGCAAGGTAATCATGGATTTTCGAAATAACAAGGCCAAGGAAAGTTATCCCTACAAAATCATATAGTGTGGCTATGCTCCATCATCCTCACACAACTAATGTAAATCATGCACAACCCCGGTATTGGCCAAGTAATTGTTTTTGCACCCTTACTTTCTCAAACTTTTTTATAACTATCAAGCAATACATGAGCGTGAGCCATGGATATAGCAGTATAGGTGGAATAAAGTGTGGTGGTGGTTGTGAGACAAAAAGGAGGAGATGGTCACATTGACTCGGCGTATCAATAGGCTATGGAGATGCCCATTAATAGATATCAATGCGAATGAGTAGGGATTTCCATACAAGAGATGCACTAGAGCTATAAGTATGTGAAAGCTCAAAAGGAAAACTAGTGGGTGTGCACCCAACTTGCTTGCTCACGAAGACCTATGGCAATTTTGAGGAAGCCCATCATTGGAATATACAAGCCAAGTTATATAATGAAGATTCCCACTAGCATATGGTAGTGACAAAGCAAGAAGCTCTCAATCATGAAGAATGGGGTGCTATTATGAAGCACAAGTGTGGAAAAATATAGTAACATTGTCCCTTCTCTCTTTTTCTCTCTTTTTTTCATTTGGGGTCTAGGCCTCTTTTTTTCTTTTCTTTTCTTTTCTTTTCTCTTTTTTATTTTTGTTTTTTGGGCTCTTTGGCCTCTTTTTTTTATTTCCTCACATGGGACAATGCTCTAATAATGATGATCATCACACTTTTATTTACTCATAGCTCAAAGCTCAAAATGATGATGAATCTATAGGAAATTCCTCCGGCAGTGTATCGGTATGTGCAACGATTTAGCATGGCGTATGACATTGAAACAACTCGCTAGCTATCTTACGATCATGCAATGGAAATAAGAGAGTGATGACACAAGTCATGAGACGGAACGGTGGGAGTTGCATGGCAATATATTTCAGAATGGCTATGAAAATGCCATAGTAGGTAGGTATGGTAGATGTTTTGAGGAAGGAATTTGGTGGGTTTGTGCACCGGTGAGAATTGCGCGGCACTAGAGAAGCTAGCAATGGTGGAAGGTGAAATTGCATATATACCATGGACTCACATTAGTCATGAAGAACTCACATACTTGTTGCGAAAGTTTTTATTAGTAATCGAAACAAAGTGCTAAACGCATACTCCTAGGGGAAGGGTTGGTAGGTGTAAACCATCGCGCGACCCCGATCTCAACACAAACGATGACAATCAATAGATCAATTATGCTCCGACTTCCTAACATAGCGGTTCACCATACGTGCATGCTACGGGAATCACTAACTTCAACACAAGTATTTCTAGATTCACAACACCCTACTAACATAACTCTTAATATTACCAAATCCACGTCTCAAAACTATTTGAGAGGAATCAAAACTTTTCTTTCTATTCAATGCACATGAAGATGGAGATTTTTGCATCCTCTTTGGGTATCTGTCACCTTTGGGACTACTTTCATAGTATAAGCCAACTACCAAATCACGCACCACCGTGCTCTAAAAGATATAAGTGAAGCACATAGAGCAGAAGTATCTAGCTCAAAAGATATAAGTGAAGCACTATGAGCAAAAGTGTCTAGCTCAAAAGATATAAGTGAAGCACTATGAGCATTCTAGCAAAATCACGATGAGTGCATGTCTCTCTCTCTCTCTAAAAGGTGTGCAGCAAGGATGATTGTGACACAACAAAAAGAAAAGACTCCTAAGATACAAGACGCTCCAAGCAAAACACATATCATGTGGTGAATAAAAATATAGCTCCAAGTAATGTTACCGATGGATTGAAGACGAAAGAGGGGATGCCTTCAGGGGCATCCCCAAGCTTAGGATTTTTGGTGTCCTTGAATTTGGCTTGGGATGCCTTGATAATCCCCAAGCTTGAGCTCTTTCCACTCCTTATCTCTTTGTCCATGAGAACATCACCCAAAACTTGAAAAGTTCACAACACAAAACTTAAACAAAAACTCGTGATAACATTAGCACAAGAAAATAAACTACCACTTCTTTTGGTACTGTAGAAAGCTTGAATTCTTTTGGTACTGTAGAAAGCTTGAATTCTATCTGTATTGGTGTTGGGCTACTGTATTCTCACTTTTCCATGGATAGTACCCCCCGATACTAACCATAGTTTCATCAAAACAAGCATCCAACTCAATAAAAACAGAATCTGTCAAAAACAGACCAGTCTGTAGCAATCTGTATACTTCGTATACTTATGGTACCTCAAAAAATATGAACAAATTACGACGGCCTGGGAAAAAAAGATATCAACCAGCATAAAAAAGAAACAACTCAAAAGCTCTTTCTGAATAAAAATGAAAAATCATCTCGTGAGCGAAAAGTTTCTGTCTTTTTCCAGCAGGATCAAAGAACCATTACCAAGACTAGTCATCAAGGTTTTGCTTGGCTCAAACACAAGAGGAAACACAGAAAACACAATCACAACAAAATTTTGATGGCGTGGACGCAAAAAAACAGAAAGAAAAAAGATAAATTCATTGGGTTGCCTCCCAACAAGCGCTATTGTTTAACGCCCTTAGCTAGGCATAAAAGCGATAGAATCACGTATCGTCGTCTTTGGTGCTCAAACCATAAGTGGCCCTCATCATGGATTCATAAGGCAATCTTATTTTATTTCTAGGAAATTATTCCATGCCCTTCCTTAAAGGAAATTGAAATCTAATATTCCCTTCCTTCATATCGATGATAGCACCCATAGTCCTTAGGAAAGGTCTACCAAGAATAATAGGGCATGTAGGATTGCAATCAATGTCAAGCACAATGAAATCCACGGGTACATAGTTCCTATTTGCAATAATAAGAACATCATTGATCCTTCCCGTGGGTTTCTTGACAGTAGAATCAACAAGATGCAAATTAAGAGAACACTCTTCAATCTCATTAAAACCCAGAACATCACATAAAGACTTTGGAATCGCAGAAACACTAGCACCCAAATCACACAAAGCATTGCACTCATAGTTTTTGATTTTGATTTTGATGGTAGGTTCCCACTCATCATGAAGCTTTCTAGGGATAGAGACTTCCAATTCAAGTTTCTCTTCAAGAGATTTTATCATAACTTCGACGATATGATCGGTAAAGGCCTTGTTTTGGTTATAAGCGTGTGGAGAGTTTAACATGGATTGCATCAAAGAAATGCATTCCATCAAGGAGAAACTATCATAATTGAATTCCTTGAAATCCACGGTAGTAATTTCATTACAACTCAAAGTTTTAACATCCTCTACTACACTTTCAATGCTTTTAGCATCAAGATAGATGGACTCCGAATCATTGGGGCACTTTTCAACCAAAGTGGATTCATATCTAGGCCCATAATCAATAGGTTTGACACAAGAAAACAAAGATTCAATGGGAGTCACAACAAACACTTTTAAGATCTTCGTGATTCTCATCACGAGAACACGCCTTTTTAACCCATTCATGTCTAGCACGAATTTGGGCGGTTCTTTCTTGGCTCTCAATCATGGAGACACGCATAACTTTCAAAGTTTCATCCATGTTGATTTTGGGAGGAGAACATCTAACTTTCAAAGCATCAACATCACTAGACATTCTATCAACGCTCTTAGCCAAATCGTCAATTTTGAGTAGCTTTTCCTCTATGGATGCATTGAAAATCTTTTGAGAGTTGATGAAATCTTTGATATTACTCTCTAGATCAGAGGGTAATCTATTGTAATTTCCATGAGTATTGCTGTAGGAGTTGCCAAAATTATTAGAGGAGTTACTAGGAAAAGGCCTAGGAACATAGTTTCCTCTAAAAGCATTGTTGTTGCCAAAGTTATTCCTACCAACAAAATTAACGCCCAAGCTAGCGTTGCTACTCTCAATCAAAGAAGACAAAGGCATATCACTAGGATCCAAAGGAGCACCTCTACTAGCAACCAAATTCATTTACTCGTCCATCTTAGCACTCACGAGTTAAATTCTTCTATAACGTGTACCTTCTTACTAGTAGGTGACCTTTCACTGTGCCACTTAGAGTAGTTTGTCATGATGTTGTCTAGGAGCTTTGGGGCTTCCCCTAACGTGATTTCCATGAAAGTTCCACCTGAGGCGGAGTCCAAGATATTTCTAGAAGCGAAATTCAAGCCAGCGTAAAAGATTTGAATAATCATCCAAAGACTCAAGGCATGAGCGGGACAATTTCTAATCATTAATTTCATTCTCTCCCAAGATTGTGCAACATGTTCATTATCAAGTTGCTTGAAATTCATGATATCATTACGGAGAGAGATGATCTTAGCCGGCGGAAAATACTTGGATATATAAGCAACTTTGCACTTATCCCAAGAATCGATACTATTCTTGGGCAAAGAAGAAAACCAAGTTTTTGCGCGATCTCGCAACGAGAAAGGCAAAAGCTTCAATTTAATCACGTCATTATCCACATCTCTCTTCTTTTGCATGTCGCAAAGTTCAATGAAGGTATTGAGATGGGATGCGGCATCTTCACTAGCAAGGCCAGAGAATTGCTCTTTCATAACAAGATTCAGCAAAGCGGCATTGATTTCGTATGACTCCGCACTAGTGGCGGGAGCAATCGGAGTACTAATAAAATCATTATTATTAGTCTTTGAGAAGTCACAAAGTTTGGTGTTTTCATTCATGGTGACTTCGGCAAGCAAGCAAGCACACAAGCGAACAAAGAGCAGGTGATAAAAAGGGCGAACGAAAAAGGAAAATTGTGAAGTGGGGAGAGGAAAACGAGAGGCAACTCGCAAAAAAAGTAAATGCAAGAGATGAGTTTGCAACACCTACTTGGATGAGTTCTTGACTTGATCTTCCTCCCCGGCAACGGCGCCAGTAATCCTTCTCCTACTTCTCAAACAACAGCGCCAGAAATTGACACGTTGACGGAGACTGGGCTTGCGTTGGTTTTTTCCCTTGAAGAGGAAAGGGTGATGCAGCACAGGAGCCGTAAGTATTTCCCTCAATTTGAGAACCAAGGTATCGATCCAGAAGGAGGGTCTCGTCAAGTCCAAAGTACCTGCGCAAACACAAACAAGCTTGCACCCAAGGCTTCAAAGGGGTTGTCAATCCCTTCAACATTGTTTGCAAAAGTGAGATCTGAAGGCGGAAAGTGCAACGAAGTAAAAAGTGTAAGGCTGAAAATATGGTGTGGAGTAGACCCTAGGGGCCATAATGTTCACTAGAGGCTTCTCTCAAAATAGCAAGTAATACGGTGGGTGAACAAATTACTGTCGATCAATTGATAGAACCGCGCAAAGTCATGACGATATCTAAGGCAATGATCATACATATAGGCATCACGTCCGAGACAAGTAGACCGATACTTTCTGCATCTACAACTATTACTCCACACATCGACCGCTATCCAGCATGCATCTAGTGTATTGAGTTCATGACGAACAGAGTAACGCCTTAAGCAAGATGACATGATGTAGAGGGATAATCTCAAACCAATAATGAAAATCCCATCTTTTTACCCTTGATGGCAACAACATGATGCGTGCGTCGTTACCTCTTCTATCATTGGGTGAGGACACCGCATGGTATGAACCCAAAACCAAGCACTTCTCCCATTGCAAGAATCATAGATCTAGTTGGCCAGACAAAACCCACAAATCGAAGAGAATTACAAGGATATGAAATCATGCATAAGAGAGATCAGAAGAAACTCCAGTAAGATTCATAGATAATCTGATCATAAATCCACAATTCATCGGATCTCGACAAACACACCGCAAAAGAAGATTACATCGGATAGATCTCCATGAAGATCACGGAGAACTTTGTATTGAAGATCCAAGAGAGAGAAGAAGCCATCTAATTACAAGCTATGGACCCGTAGATCTATGGTGAACTACTCACACATCATCGGAGAGGTCATAGTGTTGATGTAGAAGCCCTCCGTGTCCGAATGCCCCCTCCGGCTCGGCATCGGAACGTGCCCCAGATGGGATCTTGCGGAGAAATAAGCTTGCGGCACCGGAACATGCCCAGATGGGATCTACTACTATTTTTCTGGGATTTTTAGGGAATATACAGGCGCAAGCCCTAGGGCAGAGGGCGCCTAGGGGGCCCACAAGCCTGTGGGCCGCGACCTCCCCCTAGCCGCGGGGTGGGGGCTTGTGGGCCCCCTGAGGCTCCCCTGCCTTGGCTCTCAAGCTTCCCGATATTCTTCCGTTACGGAAAATATCTTTTTGGGGATTTTCTTCCGTTTGGACACCATTTCAAAATCTCCTATGAAAGGGGTCAAAAACATGGAAAAACAGTAACTGGCACTTGGCACTGAGTTAATAAGTTAGTCCCAAAAAAATAAATAAAAGGCATGCATAACATCCAAAGTTTGACAAGATAATAGCATGAAACCATCAAAAATTATAGATACGTTGGAGACGTATCATCGTGCTATGAAAGTACATGTGGGAGCGCGTCCGCGTGGTCCATCTCCTCCTCGTCCGATCTCCCTCTAACAGCCGGTCGTCAGATCCCTCTCCCATGAATAGTCGGTCGCCGGATCCCACGTACAGGTTTGCCGAAGCGGCGCAGGTGCACCACCTCTAGTGGTATCCAAATGTGCAGGAGGAACAGCGTGCAGTGGACTGCTAGGTCCGGATCACACAGTTGGCGGTGGCGAGTGGAGGTGGCTAGGTGCAAGACATGCACAGACCTAACGATGGTGCCTAAGTGATCAACTGATTAAGTGTGGCGCACCTCTACTATATACAGGCGTGTGGCGCAGGCTCAACTCATAGGCCTCGCACGGACTCTAAAGCCCACGTGTTCCTTCCCTTAAGGGGGCGACCCCTTAGGTTCTCGTTCACTTGATCGCAAGTCAGACCACATCCGACTTGGCTAGTAGGAAGCAGTCTCTAGCTAAACGTGCTGACTCCAAGTGTCGGATGAAGATGGTTAGGCAAACCTGTACTTCATACTTTTGTCCCCTTTGCCACATGATATACATTGTTGTGCTCAAGGCGACATGGTCGTCATTGTTGCCGCACGACCTCTTTATCATTCCAGTGATCTAACCAACATTCGGATAGTCTCATAATCCTCATCCGATGGCCATGCTTATCCATGTCAGATCACCCGAGGGGCCTAGAGTATATCTCTCTTGATTGGAGGGGCAAATCCCATCTAGCTCGACCGTATCTCGCAACATGGGTCTGGACAAGCCCGAAACTTACCTTTGTAACTACCGAATCACGAAGTAGCATTTGGTCGGCCCAAAGCAAGTGTTTCACTATCCCGAGTACATGCGCTAGCTCAGGTCTTATGACATAGAACATATGATGTACTAAAGATTCAGAGATGACCTATCATTGCGTCTCATAGTTAGGTATGTCCAACTCAGACCTTATCTGGACTCGGATCCGACTACATCGAATCCAACCAGATCTTTCCGAGTGCATATTATCCGGCTTGGATACAATGCTATATGGTTAGTGAGACCGGACCATCCACCGTATCATATGCTAGTCTAGTTGGTTGCACATGCACACAACTTTTTCGATTAGGGACCATTTAGGACAATCATCATACAATGTATAGTCTCACAAACAAGTCACGTACTTGTTAGTACCCATCATTGATAATGTCCAAGGACTATATTAATTCATAAACACATAGGAAATATCATCATACATGTTTGCCTCTAGGGCATATCTCCAACAGTAGGCTTGGGGTAACAACGCAATTGCAAGGGTACAAGTCAAGAGTGTCGTCGCGGTAACCGTTCTTGCTTACAGTTTGGTACCAGCGAAGAGGTGGTCCGTGACGATCTTGGGCGATGATGAGTGGCAATTTCGGTGTAGAACCATGATACGTCTCCGTCGTATCTACTTTTCCGAACTCTTTTTGTGGGGACCCAGACTGGTAAGTTGAGATCGCCGTGCCGAGTGATCCCAAGGATCAATGCTCACTGAACACAGATACTGAATAATAGAGTCTTACATCCATACATACCGTTTGATACAATAAATGACCACTTCGGTCGAGTCTTACATACATAGGGCCTTAAGGGCCAAAGCACCAAACTAGACCAATAGTGGAATTATTGGTTGAAAGCGTGAACCCATGCCATCAGCCTTAATCTACAGGCATTCTGATTGGGAAGCCTCCTAGCTCGCAAGAACGTCACCAAGTTAATCTTCACCATATCCTGTCTTTCACACCTGGTCAATGAAATAACCAGTGGCAAGCCAATGAGTACTTTGAATGTACTCGCAAACAGCCGATGATACGAACAATAAAAGTGAAGGATAACAATATCATGCATATTTAGTGTAACTCATCTGGGTGGAATGATCATGTATATGCATCAAGTTAAAGAACTACTCTTGAAGAACAGGTTACAGATATCAACATATCTGCTAAGGGTTGAACAGACCGGGTTCACCCTATATGCCAAGTCATCGGACTTGTCTTAACCTCAATGTATTAATGAGGGCTAAACCATCCGGGTTTACCCTATATGCCAAGTCACCGAACTTGGTCATATTATTATCTCATAACAACACCTTTTTAACACCACACACACACACACACTTGGTTTATGTGGAAACGCTGGACGTAGTTTAAGCAGCACCACCCAACTGTCCTTGACCGTGGACACGGCTATTCGAATAGTTTACACTCTGCAGAGGTAGTACGCTGGACCCACGAGAAACGGGAAACTTCCGTGTCATCCACGACTCGTGGTATATCACATATACCCGAGGTAAGTACCCGATCATCATCTTCCCTGACGATACTAGACAAAGAGGTCCACTCGATTGGTACCCAGCCCACATGTTGTACGTCTTACGAGCACCGACTCTGGACTGTATCAACCATGCAGGGACCAACGGTGTGCCTGGAACTCATAATAATGGCATAGTCGTCCTACCTGGCACGACCCCATCACGAGAGTGACACCGATCACTCCCGCCACTAGTAATGTGGCTCTTTGCTAGTACCGACCAGAGTAATCAACAAAGCCCCGTCCCATAAAGGGGCATCGTGGTCGTACTGGTATAGTTGGGACTGTCCACACATCAGAAACCTAATCCCATTTCCGAAACCATACTCACACAAAAACACCGGTGCATCACTTCATGAAAAGTGATCACCAACTCATCATCACCCTCGGGCATTAGTGGCACCCGACGGGGTTTTCATAAACTCTTTGATTTAACTCATCATCATGCTCATGACAAAAATGCTTTTACTTTACTTGTCAACATGGTATTAGCATGATCCTCAAGGGGTAGGGTCAAGCTCAATGCAATGATCTTACTCTACTAGTCAACATGACAGTAGCATGATCCTTATAAGTGGTAGGGTCAAGCTCATCATGTTTGTGCTCCGAGGAGCCACATGAATAACATCATCAACATGCAAGGGCTTTGAAGAAGCCTCTGGTGCCATCACCACAATGATGAACCGGCATCGTGATCACATGCAACGGGAAAATACCAACTATACTAGCATGCAACAAAGTGGAGGCACCCATTTAGCAGAGAATGATTTTAGAAATATTTAGGAAGTGGTTTCACTGGATTTGGAGATGGTATGGATATTCTAGAGATTTCACAATGAGGAATAAATAGCAATAGGAGCTATTTATTTATTGCAACAGAATTAAGTCACACAAAAATGTTGACCAGGGTTCTAAAAACAGAGAAGGATTTTAGAAGGCTCTGGGAGTTTGAATCACTCCATTTGGAGTTTATTTGAATCCTCTAGGATTTTTGCAAGATGGAGTTTTCAATGTCCAGATTGATATTTGAAAAATAATACAACAGGAAAAGTGCTTGGAAAAATGTGCAAGGCACAGATATGGATAGGCCTTGATTTTTGGGACCTGCAGAAATTTGAATCAACATTTTTGGAGTTAGAATGAATGTGTAATGGATTTTATAAGTCAAGGAAAAAAATGAAAAAGAGAAGGGCTCAGCCTCTGGGGGAAGGCTATCTTGCGCCACTATCGCCAGATAAGCCTTTGGGCCGGCCCACTGGCTTGGGCCACTGGCGAGAGGCCACGCGGGAGGCGCCTTGACGGCATTACGCCTTCTGCGCGAGGAGGCGGCCTACGACCAGGGGTGCGACGACTAAACGGGGCGGGCCACCCGTCAGCTTCCCCACCCGGTCGATGACACGCGGGCCCCATCTCGGCCATCGTCTTCCACCTCCAGCTGCGCGGAGGCAGAGGGCCCGATGAGGCTCGCCGACGCTACAGGGCCCCGTTCCCGATGGCCTGGCCACCGGGGCGCTCGCCGGACCTAGCCGCACCTCCCTGGTCGTCTCACTCCCGCCGGAGGGCACCAGGTCGAGGGCTGCACCGGCCGTAGTGGCCCTAGCAACGGCGGCTGCGGAGGCGGCACCTCCGGCCACCTAGAGATGGGCAGGGAGAGCGGGGAGGCTGCAGGATAGATCTGCAAGGGCTTGGCATGCTCTGGGAAGAGCCAGAAGGGAGGGGAGAGCCGAGGGAGCTTGAGCTCAAGCTCCGCCGAAGCGAAGCCGAGGTGGCATTGAAGGGGGAGGAGAGCTCAAGAGGGGAGAAGGGAGGGTCCACGAGGCTCATAGGTAGGAGGGGGTTTGATCTAGAGGACTCAGGGCGCTTGGGGAGGCCATTTGGAGAGGGGAGAGGAGAGAAATCCCGGATGCTCCCTGGTGCACCCAGGGCACGGCGGCCACGCGTCCCTGAGGGCATTGGAAGCTAGCTAGCGTTGTGGAGAGAGTCAAAGGATGCTCTGCGGCACGCTGGGACATGCTGGGGCAACCTGCTTCGCCAAGAAACGGTGGGGAGGGGAGAAACTAGGTGCAGAGCACCCGGTTTGCAAGCCAGGGTGGTGGTCACCACGCCCACTCACGCCCACAGGTTTGAAAAGACCAGTCAATCATGTCTGGGAGGTGGGGCATGCTATCTGGAAAGGGACTCTGGAGTTTGGTGACTAGTGGGGTCGGTTTGAACTAGTTTTGACTGATGCCAAGTTTCTAACAACAAACTTAGAGCTGACAAAAATGGGTCTCAGGAGGGAAGCCTTGGGGAGAAATTATGTCTGGTAGTGTTAGGCATGGAAGGACTTTAATACTGCAAAGTTTCAGCCCAAACAAGGGAGGATAGCTACTACTTGCTGTTCAAAGCCATGATTCAGCCAAAAATCTATTTGAAGAAGTGCTGCTCATTTTTCCACATGAGCATGCCATATCTTGGTTCTAATTGAAGCCTTGGCATATAATAGATGCTCTGGAAAGAGTTGGGGGTGATAGCTTAAGCAGAATAATGGAAAGAAGGGTAAAAGAGTGTTGCCAAGGGTGAAAATGAGAGAAACTTACAAAGGGTCCTTCCCCAATAATTGACGAGTGGCCATGGGAAAGTTACTAGAGGTAAAATATGACTATGTGAGGCTGTGGTAGAAAGTTGAGCTCAAGGAAGAAAGTGGAAGGGGCAAATGAAACCAAATTAATGAGTGCACACAAGGTGTTTGATCTGTGGTAGGGCTACCAGATGGATTCCAATGGCTATGAAACTTAACAGGGTCAAATAATATATGAAAATGGGCTTGCACACCAAATTTGGGATTTGCTGGAGGAGTTTTCCAATGTAGACTTGAAAAACCCTAGAAATGGGCAGAAATGGGTTTCTTCTTAGAACCCTATTCAAATGAATTCCCACAAATCCTATATTTGGTGTAGGGGCATTATTTGAGCATTAAGGCATGCACAAAAAGTTTGAGGATAATTGGAGAAACTTTATAATGTAAAGTTTATCAAAGTCAGAAATCAACAGAGAGGGTTTTTAGGGTCTTAGGACAAGTTCCTCTATTCTCCTTGGTGTACCACTTGGTGTGGATGCTCAAATTTGATTCTGGACAGATAGGGTTTTAGAGTGATTAGGGGAGTCAAATCAACTTGGATTGAAAAGAAACTTGGCAAGATCATCAAGAATATCATAGATGACATGCTAGAATTTTACTGGAATTTATTGATAATATTTCTTATAGAAATATTCCAAAGGCTTGAAATGGGCAAGAATGGTTTTGGAGGGGTTTTCCCAATATTTTGAACATGACCATGTGTTGAAACTCATAAATATGGAATAAATACATCCACTGAGTTTCCCTAAATTTTCTGAAATATTTTGAAGGCAATAAAAATAACTTTCCTTCATAGGAGACCATTTCTGGCTTCACAGAAGGGCTTTTAAATAAAATAATAAAATAACTTTTAAAATAATAATATGATGGTTTTTGAAAGTCATTTTGATAATGGTTTAAATAAAACAATTGGTGCAAAAGAAACTCCCTAATTTGAGGACTTGTAGTACAAACCTCATCTCAGGGGTTTGAAAGTTTAATTCAAAGAAAAGCTTTTTGGTGAAAATAATATTTGGTAAAAATAGATATTTGTCCTAAACACATGGTATGATCATTAGGCAGGAGATCATGGAGTAAGGAGGTGATTAGGAGAGTGACAGGATCTATTAGGTATTAAACACAATCATGCAAACAAGCAAGGCAAAAAATAGTCACTCCAAGCATCACAAGCATTCACAAAAAATATAATTGGTCCTAAATTTTGAAATAAGTTAGTTAGTCAGGAAAGCCAAAAACTGGGGTGTTACACTTTTGCCCTTGTTTTGGATTCTAATTTGCATGATTTGAATGGAACTAACCCGGACTAACATTGTTTTCAGTAGAATTGCCATGGTGTTGTTTTTGTGCAGAAATAAAAGTTCTCGGAATGTCCTGAAAATTTACGGAGATTTTTTCTGGAATAAAAGAAAAATACTGCGCAAAGATCCACCAGATGGGGCGTGCTAGTTGGCCACAAGCCCACAGGCCGCGGCCGCCCCCCTAGGTCGCGCCGTGCAGGCTTGTGGGGCCCACGTGGCACCACTGACCCCAAACTCAGCTCTATATCTTCCGTCTCGCCAGGAAAAAAATCAGAGAGAAGGTTTCATCGCGTTTTGCGATACGGAGGCGCCACCACATCCTGTTCTTCATCTCGAGGGCAGACCTGGAGTCCGTTTTGGGCTCCGGAGAAGGGAAGTCGTCGCCACCGTCATCATTAACCTTTCTCCATCGACAATGCCATGATGCTCTTCATCGTTCGTGAGTAATCTTATCATAGGCTTGCTCGACGGTGATGAGTTGGATGAGATCTATCATGTAATCGAGTTACTTCTTGACGGGGATTGATCCCTAGTATCCACTATGTTCTAGATTGATGTTGCTACTACTTGGCTATGCTTAATGCTTGTCACTAGGGCCCGAGTGCCATGATTTCAGATCTGAACCTATTATGTTGTCGCCAATATATGTGTGTTTTAGATCGTATCTTGCAAGTTGTAATCACCTACTATGTGTTATGACCCGGCAACCCCGGAGTGACAATAGCCAGAACCACTCCCGGAGATGACCATAGTATGAGGAGTTCATGTATTCACCACGTGTTAATGCGTTGGTCCGATTCTTTATTAAAAGGAGAACCTTAATATCTCGTAGTTTCCATTGGGACCCCTCTGCCACGGGAGGGATGGACAATAGATGTCGTGCAAGTTCTATTCCCTAAGCACTTATGACTACATACGGAATACATGCCTACATTAGATTGACGAACGGGAGCTAGTTACTTATCTCTCCGTGTTATAGATGTTACATGATGAATCACACCGTCATACTCATCCATCACCGATCCACTGCCTACGAGTCTTTTACTACTGGTTCTTGCTACGTTACTTTGTCTAGGCTTGTCCCTTGCTACAAAAGGGATTGGGCCACTTTTGCTGCTACTGTTGTCACTTTCGTGCTACTGTTGCTACTGTTGTCACTTTGCTGCTGCTGCTACTGTTGTTCCTTGCTACTTCGTTGTTACTTGTTGCAAGACTTTTCTGGAGCCGTATCCGGCGAAGCATTCTTCTCAAGAATAATCCCCCGTCAACGTGCTTTTTACTGGCGCCATTGATACAACAGTTAGGAATAGTCTGCCGTCAACAGATTGTTTCTGGCAGCGTTGCTATCATACAACTTTGCTACTAATACTTTGCTTGCAGACACTAATCTTTCAGGTGTGGTTGAATCTGACACACTCAGTTGCTAATACTTGAGAATATTCTTTCGCTTCCCTTGTGTGAACCAACAAATTTGGGTTCAATACTCTACCCTCGAAAACTTCTGCAGTCCCATACGCTTGTGGGACATCAAGGCTTTTTCTGGCACCGTTGCCGGGGAAGCACAACTATATTCTCTGAGTCACTTGGGATTGATGTCTGCTGATCACTATTAGGAATCCGAAAGATCCAAGAACTAAAATCCTACCTTACACTATGAGGAGAGGTAAGGAACTGCCATCTAGCTCTGCACTTGATTCAGCTTCAGTTCTGAGTAAGTTTGCTACTTCGCCTCCTGCTAGAAATCTTGATATGTCACTTGTGCTTGATGATGCTACTTCTGCTGCCCATGATGCTTATGATGCTGCTATACTTGATACTATGCCTGATGATGCTATGTTTGATACTATGCTTGATGATGCTATCCTTGATACTATGCCTGATGATGCTATGCTTGATACTATGCCTGCTATGCATGATACTGCTTTGCCACTAGGTGCATTCCTTGATGCACATATTTCTAGAGTTGCTGCTAGACGTGATGATACTTCTCAAACTGCTGATACTATTGAAGTAGAACCTGCTACAATGCCTGAATTTCATGTTATGCCTGATACGCGCTATGTTATGGAGGGAGAGATAGCTGAGGACTTTCTTGCGTGTAAGGATAGCTATGATGTTGAGAAACTTCTGCGCAAGTGGAAGGAAAAATCTCTGAACGCTAGGATGAAATACGACCCGAAGTTTGCCACTTCGCCTATCTTTGTGATCGATAAGGATTATGAATTCTCTGTCGACCCTGAGTTAATCACTCTGGTCGAATCCGATCCTTTTCACGGTTATGAGTCTGAAAGGTTGTAGCCCATCTTACCAAACTGCACGATATAGCCACCCTATTCACTAGTGCGGAAAAGATCCGCCACTACTATATGCTCAAGTTGTTTCCTTTCTCGCTGAAGGATGATGCTAAGACTTGGTTCACTTCTCTTGCTCCTGGATGTGTGCGTAGTCCCCAGGATATGGTCTACTACTTCTGTGAAAAGTATTTCCCTGCCCATAAGAAGCAAGCTGCCTTGCAGGAAATATACAACTTTTCTCAAGCTGAGGAAGAGAGTATCCCACAAGCTTGGGGGAGGCTCATCCAGCTACTGAATGCTTTGCCTGATCACCCTCTTGAGAAGAAGGAAATACTTGATATCTTCTAAAATGGACTTACGATGCTTCCAAAGACCACCTAGATAGTTGTGCCGGTGGTGTTTTTAGGGAACGAACTGTAGAACAAGCTGAGATTCTATTGAATAACATCTTGTGCAATGAGAATGCTTGGACTATTCCCGAACGACCTCCTAATCCAACTCTGAAGAAAAGAGGTATTCTGTTCCTGAGTCCTGAAGATATGCAAGAAGCCAAGAAATATATGCGAGAGAAAGGCATTAAATCTAAAGATGTCAAAAATCTACCACCTATCGAAGAGATCCATGGTCTCGATAACCCGATACAGGTAGTAGAAGTAAATTCTCTGCGTAGGTTTGATGAGAGTGATATTCCTTTTGATAAACCTGCTAGCTTATGCATGGATGAATTTGATAACTTCGTTGCCAAATTACAGAGTTTCAATGATTATGTTAGCAGACAATTGGAACAGAATGCTCGTATGCTTAGTCATTTAAGTGCTTGTGTGGACAGAAATGTCAATGATCTTAAGCTCCCGAGTAAACATGCCTCTATGGTTACCACTCAGGTAGAACAAGTACTTAAAGCTCAACATGACTTGCTCAACGAGTTGAATGACAATTCCGTTAGAGTCATCACTAGAGGCGGTAGGATGACCCACGTACCTTTGTATCCTGAGGGTCATCCGAAGAGAATTGAACAAGATTCTCAAGGATTAGCACTGATGCACCTAGTCATCCTAGAAACAAGAAGAAAGATGAGAGGAACCTGCACGCCAGCAACCCTGTTGCTGCTACACCTGAGAGTCCAAACGATGCCTCTATCTGTGATGCTGAAACACAATCTGGTGATGAACATGAGCCTAATGATAATATCAATAGTGATGTTCATGAAGATGCTCAACCTAGCAATGAAAAGGATGTGGAGATTGAACCTAGTGTTATCTTGATAACCCATAGTCTAAGAATAAGAGATACGATAGGAATGACTTCGCTGCTAGGAAGCATGGTAAACAAAGGGAACCATGGGTTCAGAAACCTATGCCCTTTCCTCCCAAACCATCCAAGAAAAAGGTTGATGAGGATTTTGAGCGATTCGTTGAAATGACCAGACCTATCTTTCTGCAAATGCGATTGACAGATATGCTCAAGATGTCTCCGTATGCTAAGTACATGAAGGATATTGTGACTAATAAGAGGAGGATACCTGAGGTTGTGATTTCCACCATGCTTGCCAACTATACCTTCAAGGGTGGAACTCCGAGGAAACTAGGTGATCCCGGTGTGCCCACTATACCTTCCTCCATTAAAGGTAACTACGTGAGAACTGCGTTATGCGACCTTGGAGCCGGTGTTAGTGTTATGCCTCTCTCTCTTTGTCGTAGACTTGAACTGGATAAGTTGACACCCACTGAAATCTCTCTGCAAATGGCCGACAAATCAACTGCTTTCCCTATCGGCATTTGCGAGGATGTGCCTATTGTGGTTGCTAACATCACTATCTTAACAAACTTTGTTATCTTGGATATCCCCGAGGACGATTCCATGGCTTTCATCCTTGGCAGACCCTTTTTAAACACTGCAGGGGCTGTTATAGATTGCAACAAAGGCAATTTCACTTTCCATGCCAACGGTAATGAGCATACGGTGCAGTTTCCGAAGAAACAATATCGAGTTCATTGCATAAATGCTATTGAAAAAACTTCATTGATTCTTATTGGGAGCTTTGAATGCCCTATTCCTCGTGCCAAGATGAAGTATGATTTGCTTGTTGGGGAGATACACATCCCCTTTGAGGTGACCTAGTGACTATTCAAAAATTCTCCGTTCTCTTTTGCGATTTGAAAAGGTTTGACAAAGAGACTTGATCAACCTCACTGACGGATTTCTTTCGATGACCATGAGATGGATGAATCGAGGAGTCACAACCTATGTTCCAAGCTTTCACCTTCGGTTGCTTAGAAGGAAAATGATAGATTTAGTTTAGTTTTCCCTGTTTTCAATCTTGGCGTCCCGTGGAAAAGTACCCCGGAGCTGGTTATTTCCCTCCTTGGGAGTAGACCAACTTAGGCCAAAAGCCTAAGCTTGGGGGAGTACGTGTTCTCACCAACTTTACATTCTTTCTTGTGCTTTCACTTTGTTAGCCGGTGTTCACACTTTGCCTCTGTATCATCCATGCTAGTTTATTTTCTTTTTCTTGTTTTCTTTTCGTGTGTCTGTCTAGTTTCAGAAAACCAAAAAAGATTTTCTTTTTCTTCTTTTGCTTGTTGGGAGCTTTCCCATGTAGATAGTTTTATTTTTCTTTGGGTCAAGGTAGAAGATATTGGTTACAATGTTTAGTGCCTCTTGCATGCATACCTTTTTAGCTTTCAAAGAGCCATATTACTTTGTCTTCTCCTTTGTGTTTGCCTGCAGATTCCAACTTTAGTCCAATTCACGAGCACTCTTATTATTGTTCACATCGTTCGGTCATGCAAGTGAAAGGCAATAATGACGATATATGATGAAGTGACTGAGCCTGAAAAAGCTGGTATGAACTCGATCTATTTTGTTTTTGTAAATATGACTAGATGATCATGCCTGATTCAGCTTTGTTGTGAGAGAAACATGTTTGCAATGACAACTTAGAGATCATAGTTGCTTATGCCATGCTTACTTTGCTACGAGCTTATAATGGTTTGGCTTGGTTGCCCACATGAATGTTGGGATGACTATGATGTAGTATGATAGGATGGTATCCTCCTTTGAATGATTCAAGTGGCTTGACTTGGCGCATGTTCACGCATGTAGTTGAAAAAAAATCAACATAGCCTCTATGATGTTCATGTTCATGGTGATTTATGTCCTACTCATGCTTGCACTCAATGTTAGTTAATCTCAATGCATTTTGATGACTGTTGTCGCTCTCTAGTTGTTTGCTTCCCTGTCTTTTGCAAGCCTTCATTTGTACTAAGCGGGAATATTGCTTGTGCATCCACCTCCATAGACCCAAAGTTGTTCCATATGAGTCCACCATACCTACCTATGTGCGGTATGTACCTACTGTTCCAAGTAAATTTGCATGTGCCACTCTCTAAACCTTCAAGAAATAATCTGTTTTGCATGCCTGAACCGCTCATGTGGTGACAGGGGGCTATTGGTATCTTCCATGCTAGGCGTGTTATCCTCGATATGTGTTTATTCACTATCATTCACGAGAAAGGGGGCCGATAATTGGAATTCCCAGTTCCATACTCAAATCGAAAAGATAATTGCAAATAAAACTCCCCCAGGATTGATGTTGGTATGGACGGTACCCGAGGATTCGGCTAGCCGTGGAGTGTGATTGATTGGTGGTGGGGGAGTCAAAACTTTACTTTTCTGTTCGGGAACCGCCTATAGCATGTGTAGCGTGGAAGATGTTGAGAACTCTTAGTCATTGCGTTGACAATGAAAGCATGCCACCCCAAATTATTATCTCTGTTTTCAAAGCTTGAGCTTTGGCACCTCTGCAAATCAATGCTTCCCTCTGCGAAGGGCCTGTCTATTTATGTTCCTGTTGAGTCATCCTCCTCTTATAAAAGCACCAATTAGAAAGCACCTCTGTCGTTTTTATGCTTTTCTTTTAACTTTGTTGAGTGTGACTATGACTGGATCTTCATTGCCTTCAATTACAATGTTTAGTCAGCCCTTGGACTTTTAAGGTGCTCTGAATTTATGTTTTGCGGTCTCATAAAAAGCTAGCGAGATACCATCTATTCGTACTACTTCATCTTGTTATGATTGAAGTGTTGACATTTGAGGCTTATTATTATTTGCTCGCTAGCTGATTATCCCATTGATATGAGTTTACCATGTGACCTAGATGTCATTTGCTTATGTGGTTTGATTGTGATCTTGCTGAAATTCTGGTTATGAGTTAGACATAGTTGCAACAACAAGATCAAACAGAGTTCGTCAAAGTTTTTCTTTTGTCTCTTTCAGTTTGTCAACTAAATTGCTTGAAGACAAGCAAGGCTTTAAGCTTGGGGGAGTTGATACGTCTCCGTTGTATCTACTTTTCCGAACTCTTTTGCCCTTGTTTTGGACTCTAATTTGCATGATTTGAATGGAACTAACCCGGATTGACGCTGTTTTCAGCAGAATTGCCATGGTGTTCTTTTTGTGCGGAAATAAAAGTTCTCGGAATGTCCTGAAAATTTACGGAGATTTTTTCCGAAATTTAAGAAAAATACCTGCGCAAAGATCCACCGGAGGGGGCTTTCCAGTGGGCCACAAGGCGACAGGCCGCGGCCACCTCCCTAGGCCGCGCAGTGCAGGCTTTTGGGGCCCACGTGGCACCATCGCCCCCAAACTCAGCTCTATATCTTCCGTCTCGCCCAGAAAAAAATCAGGGATAAGGTTTCATCGCGTTTTGCGATACCGAGGCGCCGCCACATCCTGTTCTTCATCTGGAGGGGAGATCTAGAGTCCGTTTCGGGCTCCGGAGATGCTCTTCATTAACCTTTCTCCATCGACAATTCCATGATGCTCTTCATCGTTCGTGAGTAATCTCATCGTAGGCTTGCTGGACGGTGATGAGTGGGATGAGATCTATCATGTAATCGAGTTAGTTCTTCACGGCGATTGATCCCTAGTATCCACTATGTTCTAGATTGATGTTGCTACTACTTGGCTATGCTTAATGTTTGTCACTAGGGCCCGAGTGCCATGATTTCAGATCTGAACCTATTATGTTGTCGCCAATATATGTGTGTTTTAGATCCTATCTTGCAAGTTGTAGTCACCTACTATGTGTAATGACCCGGCAACCCCGGAGTGACAATAGCCGGAACCACTCCCGGAGATGACCATAGTATGAGGAGTTCATGTATTCACCACGTGTTAATGCGTTGGTCCGGTTCTTTATTAAAAGGAGAACCTTAATATCCCGTACTTTCCATTAGGACCCTGCTGCCACGGGAGGGATGGACAATAAATGTCATGCAAGTTCTTTTCCCTAAGCACGTATGACTACATACGGAATACATGCCTACATTAGATTGACGAACGGGAGCTAGTTACTTATCTCTCCGTGTTATAGTTGTTACATGATGAATCACATCCGTCATACTCATCCATCACCTATCCACTGCCTACGAGTCTTTTACTACTGGTTCTTGCTACATTACTTTGTCTAGCCTTGTCCCTTGCTACAAAAGGGATTGGGCCACTTTTGCTACTACTGCTGTCACTTTGCTGCTACTGTGGCTACTGTTGTCACTTTGCTGTTGCTACTACTATTGTTCCTTACTACTTCACTATTACTTATTGCAAGACTTTTTTGAGCTGTAGCCGGGGAAGCATTCTTCTCAAGAATAATCCCCCGTCAACGTGCTTTTTACTCGCGCCATTGATACAACAGTTAGGAATAGTCTACTGTCAACAGATCGTTTCTGGCGCCGTTGCTATCATACTACTTTGCTACTGATACTTTGCTTGCAGACACTAATCATTCAGGTGTGGTTGAATCTGACACACTCAACTGCTAATATTTGAGAATATTCTTTCGCTTCCCTTGTGTGAACCAACAAACTTGGGTTGAATACTCTACCCTCAAAAACTGTTGCGATCCCATACGCTTGTGGGACATCAAACCACTCTTAATTAGCAGAAACACATTAAGAAGTGGAAAGCTTGTGACTCAAAATCTGAAATGCAAAAGGGTTGCGGAAGAAAGTGGTGGAAATCGATGGAAGCAGAAGAAAACAAGGAAAATATGGCCTGCTGCCAGATTTAGGTCGGATGTCCGAGCCAAGTGTCCGGATGTCCGGGGTTAGGGCCGGCTGTCCGGGGTTAGGGCTGGACGTACATGCCTCCCGATCCAGATCTGATCTGAAGAAACCGCTCGAATTTGAGGATGAACAAGATTTTTTTTGGCAAAAGTTGGGCGATTTGGCGGAAGAAATTGATGCGGATGATGGGGAAAATCAAGATCCACTTGTCCACAACGAAATCCATGGATCCAAATCAACAAAATATATTCAAATCCAATGAATTCAAGAAATTTTGGTATGGCTATTTTTTTGGGGATTTTTTTTAAATTAGGTAAAATCAAAACAGAAATTGGCTAGAAAGTAAAAGATGTGACTCCAAGTTGTGAACCAACATGGCTCATGATACCAATATGATATGGGGCATACCCATGGGTTCCAATCTTTTCACACTTGGAGGTGGGAAAGGGAGAAAACCAAGAGAAATACACAAACTCAAGAACGACCTCCAATCACACATCCATTAGATCCACATAAACACAATATATACATAGATCCAAAAATAACAAAAGGATACACGTAAGTGATAGTATTCCCTACGAGAGGGGCCTTGTATCCATGATGGGATCTTCCCTACAAGAGGGGCCTTGGTGTCACTATGGATCTTCTCACATGGAGGACATCTCCATGGGAGGAGGATAGTAGATGGAGCTAAGCTCAACAATCAAACATGTCAATACATTAGCTAACCCTAGAAAGGAGAAGGAGGGGTCCTATTTATAGTATTAGTAGCAATATGGAGAGAGAGAGGGCATACATGGAACTATGGCCCGCGGCTGCCACATAGGGGTCGTATGTCTGGTCCAAGGGGTCGGATGTCCAAGGCTTGAGGGGTGCGCTGGATGTCCGAGAGTTTGGGCCGGATGTCCAGGCTGGGCAGATCAGAGAGATCCGGTTCTGGCATGTTTGCACAAGATTTCTCATGTGAGTGGCCCGATTTCCGGGGGCTGGTCGGATGTCCGGGCCTGGGGCGGATATCTGGCGCGTGTAGCTTCCTTTATCATGCCTTGGAGATAGGAGAATCTCCAGGAGCCGGATGAGCGGGGTGATGGCCGGATATCCGGGTCCTCGGAGCTATTTTGGCATTCCTTTGGTGCACTCGCTTATCCGCCACCGAGTCCATCTTCAAGGGGTCTTGTCCTTCACTCCAAGCGTCTTCTAGTACATCTTCATCATACCTAAGTATGCAAAGGGTGTCCTGTTGAGGTATTATCCAAATTCCGAGGGTATCGAATGGATATTCAAGAAGGAGGGATGTCACCTTAGGTTCAATGGCATATGCACGAGCTCTTTTCATGGGGCTACTTGGAGCTTAAGGTATTTGTCGTGGTTTTGTCATGGCAGATGTCCTAGTGAAAGGACTTAATGATGGAGCCATCGCACCTTGGTGGTGACTCAAAGGGGTTGAACGAGAGCGGGACTCAGATTTACCCAGGTTCGGCCCCTCATGAGGAGGTAAAAGCCTACGTCCTGCTCAGTGTTGTATTGATGGTGTTTCGATTACAAGGAGGGCGTAACTCGCCTGACCTAGCTCTCGATGATTTCTAACCTGCCCTATCCTCCCTCGGGACTCGCCTTTATATACAAGTCGAGGCCATAGGGTTTGCAAGAGTCCCAACCACGATACAGATCGTGGTTTCCTTTATCTCTAAGTTGCTGTGCTTTCCAAGACTGGAAACCTCCTCGATGGCCTATCCTCTGTGTAGACCTTGAACCGCCATCCGGCTCTTGGGCCCTCTGGGCCAAGGCTTGAATCGCCAAAGGATGAGTTTCCCTTTTAGTGACCCGGCCCAGCTAGGGCGGATTACACCGCAGGTAATATCCCCAACATTCGGCCCCAGATTGACTTGAACCTCTTCACACCAATAAAATTTTGTTCAGCTTAGGAGCGACTCATCCGACTCCCTTCATGCACCATGCGCCAAGCCGCCATTCTCTATGAAAACACCCAAGCCGCCAAACCGTTTTCCGATGACATCATCTTATCCCTTTAATCTCGGAAAAATGATGACGCAATCCCCAACGGATCTCGCGGCACAGATATCCCGAAAATCTTGGTGCTATTATTGTGAATCTTTAACTTGTCTTTTCGGTTCCCGCACGAGGCGCCTCGATTCCAGCGCCCGTCCCATTAAATAGGCTCGGGAAAGGGAGCGAAAAGCATCTCCACCTACTCACTTCGTCTGCCTCTTCTTCCTCGCGACCGCACCAAGAACTCTGTTGCCGCCCGAGGAACTCCGTCACCGGCCACCGCGTCCGACGCGTTTCCGAGCCAACCAAGGACGCAACATTCACCGCGGATCTCCCACAGTCGCTTCCAAACGCCATTATCAGGTCAGTCCTTCGTCATTATAAATAGATCTTAGCTCCTCGATGTTCGTCGTCTGCCGGTTTTATAGAACACCTCGAACGCCTCCACATATGCTGATTGATTCATAGTAGTACTAGGCACGGTAGCATCGACTTGTATCCTCAATCGATTAGCTCCTGTTTGAGGAACCAAAAAGGCTTCGGTCAGATCACCCTCACAGTATTTACCCTAGCCATGTCTTGTTTCACCTTATCCAGGCCCTTTTTCGTTCATTTTGACTTGTTCGTAGATCTATATTTCACTTCCTGCTGTGTAGAAACCTGTTTATAGATCCGCACTTCATCATTTTATCGCACATCTCTGATGCCCTGAGACGTCTTCCCTAAACAATAGGAAATTCCTAAGTCGCCCTTGTGCCCAAATCTGGTCCCTTATTGGCGAGTTAATAGATTTTCTTAGCCACTCGACAAGTGTTCGGCGAGTTGAGGGATTCTCTTAGCAACTTCAACAAGTTTTAGGCGGGTTACCTTACCCATGACATTTTCCTATGTAGTTATGGGTGCCGTTTTCAAGGCCGACTGGCTTCCGATGAAAGTTGACGATGCCTTCCTTGAGGTTTGCGTAAGGACAGGGAATCTTGATTCGAACGAAGTCATCGGATGGCGATCCCGACTAGGCGACGAAATTCCGAACCCGAAGGAAGGGGAGATAGTTGTTTTTGCTGAACACCTCGAATGGGGGTTTAAGCCACCAGGATCAAAGTTCCTCGAAGATGCTATGGCCTTCATGAACGTCCGCCTCCAAGACTTGGGCCCCAACTCGATCAGCAACATGTGCCAGTTCCAAGTATTCTGTGAAGCTTACCTACGAATGGAACCATCGGTCCCTTTGTTTTGGTACTTATTCCATCTGAATCGCCAGACCGAGTTGTCCAACGGCCCTAGCTTAGAACTTGGATGCGTTAACGTTCAACAACGCAGGTACAGCTCATTCCCGTCACTCGCCATGCCTAGCCATCCCAAAGGCTTGGGCGAGTCTTGGTTTTATTGCCGGGACACTTCCCCTCCGGGTGAAAACAAACTCCTCGGCTATAGGAAGGAACGTCTGCCCACAAACTTCAAACTTCCAGACAAGCTCACCGAAGAGGAGGAGTCGGATTTCATTGGAGTGCTATCCGAGTTACGATCTTTAACAAACAACGGTCTTACTGGAGTTGATCTGATCCGCCGCTGGGTGGAATGGCGCATCCTTCCCTTGAGTCGCCGAGACGGCTTGATGTGCGAGTTTGATGGTACTTCGGACCACCCCCAATGCTACTTCTTCACAACACTCATAGAGGAAGACATTGTGACCATCATCAAAAAGCTAACTGGCGAGCCCTTGGTCAAGTGTAGCCAGATAGGGTTTAAGCCATTCTGCAAGATTAACCCGGCTCCTAAGGTAAATAATTTAACCCACCCTTAGTTTACTCTTTCGGACTTACTCGGATTCTGACTTGCATAATGACAATTCCACCTCAGAAAGGCGACTAATTCTGGTCACGAAGGCCGAAGAGGAATGCCCTGAAGCAAGCCAGACCGCCTCCAAAGAAGAAAACCAAGAGTAAAAACAAAACCGCCATCGCCGAATCGTTTGATGTGGACGAATCCCAAGTCGGCGAAGCATCTTCAGAGGTAAAACTTTATCTTATTTGTCTTGACGCCCTTTGCTCTAATTTGTGCTTATATCTCTGCATTTCTATGTATGGAATAATGATAATGAAAGCCAAGATGACGCCGTAGAGGTAATTTATATTTCTTCCGACTCATCTTCTCCTCCGCCTAAGCCGGCCAGGCGAGTTTGTGGGAAAGTTCCCATGTCTCACCCGAATGCTTGTCTGGACCCTAATTTCCTCTTGAAGAAGGCACAACACGCTTCCTTTCGGAAGACTCGAAGCCACTCAGGAGATTTGGTGTCGGGGTTACCAGTAAAAACCCCTACCAAGTAACGGCAAAATGAGGTATCCTTTATCAATGTCCACCTTCGTTTTCTTTTGGATCACACTTGTAACTCGCTCACATTTTGAGATATTACTTTTGCAGACTTCTCCCCCTTCGTCAGACGACTCAGTGATGTCGGCCCTTCCGCCAATGATTCGCGTACAACAGTAAGTCCTTATAATACTTATGTCCTTCCTGATGATAATGATGCTTGCTTTAAGCATGACCCTCTTTTCCTTAGAGCGCAAGCGAAGAAAAGAAAAACTGGCGGCTCAACTTTCACTCCGGCTCCAAAACTTAAAGAAAACCTAGCACCGGCTCGTGCTGACCCGGCAAAAGATATATCTCATGACCGAGTTGACCTTCCAAGTTCTCCCAAGGAAGGCATGGAAGCGCCCAACCCGCCAAATACGTTGAAGGCGGCTGAAGAACCTGACGCTGTAATCATTACTGGTACTGGCTTCTCTAAGCCGGTTTCGGGAATCTTATCGAAGCATGTGTCAACATCGTCCCATCCTTCCACCGGACATGAAATTTCCAAGGCCAAACTTTCTCAATATGAAAAACTTGAGTTTAAAGAGCTCTGCTCCGGCTTCGCATCTCGCCTGGAAACAAGTTATGAAATGGAGAAGAATCTGCTCCATATGATGAAGAATAAACATGAGGTACGCCTTAATGCATACCCTCCTCATTAGCCCCCAAGGGTCGGGTCATCTTTTCAAAGATGAGCCGGGTCTTGATGTAGAAAAACTTTCGACCTGTAACCCCCAAGGGCCGGGTCATCTTTTGAAGATGAGTCGGGTCTTGATGTAGAAAAAACTTTCGACCTGTAACCCCCAAGGGTCGGGTCATCTTTTGAAAGATGAGCCGGGTCTTGATGTAGAAAAAAATTTCGACCTGTAACCCCCAAGGGTCGGGTCATCTTTTGAAAGAGGAGCCAGGTATTGATGTAGAAAAACTTTCGACATGTAACCCCCAAGAGCCGGGTCATCTTTTGAAAGATGAGCCGGGTCTTGATGTAGAAGAATCTTTCGACCTCTAACCCCCAAGGGTCGGGTCATCTTTTGAAAGATGAGCCGGGTCTTGATGTAGAAAAACTTTCGACCTGTAACCCCCAAGGGTCGGGTCATCTTTTGAAAGATGATCCGGGTCTTGATGTGGTATAATTTTGTCTAAAAAATTATACATTAGCCCCAAAGTGTGAGGGGTGTTGCTTGCAATAATTCTGAGACTTGTCCCTTGATAATATGTTGACATGAATCTCTGGCCCAAGCTGAGTCGACGTTGGGCAAATTAAAGAAAAGTTTAGCCGACTAGCAAGACGCGCGGGCTAAAGCAGAAGAAAAATACCAGACGATCTTAGCTGATATGGAAAAGCTGAAAGCCGCCAACAAGAAGTCTCAAGCTGATCAGGCCACCACGCTAAAGCGAGCGGAAATGGGTGAAACAAAACTGGATGCCGTGCAACAAGAGCTGCCCGGTTTGAAGAAACATATCTCCAACATGACACAGGCCATCTTTGGTAAGAAGGAATCCATGGTTTTGTATCTTTAGAAAGAAAAATTTAGTGTGAAAAAAGCACTAACCATTATTGTCCCTTATGCAGGCCCGAGAGTCGCCAACCTTCAGGACGAATGTATCTTGAAGTTAAAGGCGATTTACACATTGACTGAACAGCTGTATACTGGGAGCGTGCTGTCCGTGAAGGCAGTGATGGGCGCCAAGGAACCAATCACATCAATAAAAAAGATGCTTGCCTCCTTATCTACCCTTCCGCCTCAGATAGGTGAGCTAACCCGATCAGCCGCCCGGAAAGGGGCGCAGACTACGTTGAGTCGGTGTTTGGCGTATGCTCCAGAACTGAAACCCGAAGAAGTAGCAGCAGGCTTCCCAAAGCTCAAGGACGACGAGTCAGAATTTACTCAAGATGATTATCAGCGTGTTGTCTGGGAATCACGCTCGGCGGCGACTCAGCTTGTAGCAAGCTTGGATTTGTCAAAGTACCGAGCCGCTTATGACGACAAGAACAGGAAAGTAAACCCACCAACCATTGTGACAACCAGCTTGACTCCTCGTCGGCCCAAAAACCCTTTTGATTTGGAGGCGGATCTCTCGGCCTTTTTGAATGATGAATACGAATTTGCCGCTCTATCCAAGTGTAAGTGGGTACTGGGAGATTTACAACTTGAAGTCGGCCAGAGCTCAGGGCAAGTTGACCCGGAGGCACCAGCAGAATAGATCTTACTGATTTGGCCATCCGAGCCATGTAATAGGTTATTGTAGAAAACAATCCCTTGCTTATGCCTGTTGCGGACCTCTTCTGTGATCCTTAAAAAACCTTGTGCCGCCCTTGGGGCGCCTATGATGCTTGACCCGCCGTGTTAGTAAAGATTTTGATCACTAACCTGTTGGGCTAACAAAAACATACATCAAACCATCTCAATGAGTAATGGATGATAATAAATAATAACTGACTCAAGGTGTTCTGGCGAATTATATGTAGAAAACCCGACTCAACAAGATCCGGCAAGTCTTTTAAATCTTTGAAACCTTGTGGCAGTGCCAGGAAGGTGAGAGTAAGAATTTCGTCGGCTCGTTCAAGTCGTGACAGGATAGGATGAGGTAGACAAACTCAAGTGCTACCCAAGGGAGACTTTTTCTATAAAAAAGCTCAAGTATTTAGACCGGCTGATCAGGCGCGAGTCAAGCTTCAGTGAAGCAGGTTCAATGAACCAATGGTTTATCTATTTTCCATGTGGGGCGCTAGCCGGTACCATGCATGTTTTAAGAAAGGTGAGTTCAGGGTCCAAATAGTGGATTGACTCGCCAAGAGTTCATGGGTCCATATGGCGATTTGGCCAACAGACAGTGCAGTATAACCATTTGTAGCGCGGTAATTTTTCGCTAGCCAAATGGGTAATTAGGCTGATTTCAGTGAGAGGAAGCCCCCTAGTGACCTATGATTAGGGGAAAGACCGGTCATAGGATTGTAGAAGCGTATACGCTCTTACCACAAAATGACTTGGGGCCGATAGCCCCCAAGTAAGCCAGCCTAATCCTCAGAATCATATAAGGCCCCATGTTTGAATCGTGCGCGTGTAGCGACTTGATCCTCTTTGGCTTATCGATACCCAGTGTTGTAATAAGTGCAACATGGCAACTTATGCTCTCTGGTATTGATAGCGTCCATGTTTGGGCGACTTATCGACGAACAATAAAGATCCATGCTTTCAAGAAGATGAAGTGGCAGGAAAAACCAATAATTCGTGGGTATCGACTTTATTACTTTAGATAAATGAGAGACTTACAATCCATAAAGATGGGAGAGAAAGGAAAAAGTGGAGCCAATAGCTCAAGTGTAGTAAGGCCGCAGATGGGCTATGTTCCTCGGGAGTTGACTCAGCCTCCGTGGTTGGCCGATCAGGCCGAAGATCCACCAAATAGTATGACCCGTTGCGGAGGTTTTTCTGATGACAAACGGTCCTTCCCATGGTGCTGACAACTTATGCATGCCAGTGCGATCTTGGATCAAACGGAGCACTAAATCGCCCTCCTGAAAAGCTCGGCTCTTGACCCGACGGCTATGATAACGCCGCAAATCTTGCTGATAGATAGCCGATCGGGAGGCAGCCAAATCGCGTGCTTCCTCCAAAGCATCCAAAGAATCCTATCGTGCCAGCGCATTATCCTGTTACACATAAGCGGCGACTCTGGGCGAGTCATGCCTAATGTCATTGGGAAGAACGGCTTCTCCTCCGTACACCAAGAAGAAAGGAGTAAAACCCGTAGAATGATTCGGGGTGGTTCAAATGCTCCATATTACCGAAGGAAACTCCTCAACCCAACACCCCGGGGTGCGCTCCAGGGGAACCATAAGTCGGGGCTTAATTCCTCGTAGTACTTCCTGATTCGCCTGTTTTGCTTGCCCATTAGATTGTGGATGAGCGACCGAAGACACATCAAGCCGGATGTGCTCCCGGTGGCAAAACTCCTGCATCGCCCCTTGTGATAAATTGGTACCATTATCAGTGATAATGTTGTGTGGGTATCCAAACCGGAATATCAAATTTTTCAAGAATTTGATAGCCGTTTCTGCATCACAGCTGCCAACAGGCTCTGCTTCGACCCACTTGGTGAATTTATCAACCGCCACCAGTAGATGAGTTTTTATATTGGATGGCATCTTAAAAGGACCAACCATATGTAACCCCCAGACCGTGAAAGGCCAAGTGATAGGGATCATCCTTAGTTCTTGAGCCGGCACATGAGCGTGTCGTCCAAAACGTTGACAACCATCACATCGACGAACCATCTCTTCTGCATCCGCATGAGCCGTTAACCAAAAGAATCCATGTCGGAACGCCTTGGAAACCAGGGAACGTGACCCAGCATGGATTTCGTTCAGAATTACGCACCCTTCATCAGAAGAAACGCATCTTTGAAATACTCCAGAAGTACTCCGCTTATATAACTCGCCGTTGATGATGACCATGGATTTGCTCCAACGAACGATTTGACGGGCAACACCTCATCCGAAGGTAACTCGCCTCGTGTGAGGTATGCCAAGTAAGGAAGAACCCAATCCGGCGTAACACGGAGAGCCGCCACAAACTGGGACTCTAGATCTGGTATCGCCAATTCCTCTTCCGTGGGCAGCCTCACGGAAGGATTATGGAGAATATCTAGGAAGACATTAGGAGGATCCGGCTTACGTTGCGAGCCAAGACACGAGAGGGCATCAGCTGCTTCGTTAAGTCCCGATCGATATGATCGACCTGATAACCATGGAAATGAGCCGCCACATCAGACACTACCCTTCTGTAAGCCGCCATCAGGGGGTCCCGGGAATCCCATGTACCTGAAACTTGTTGAGCCACCAGATCGGAATCGCCCAAACATCTAACACGTGTGAGGTTCATCTCCTTGGTGAGTCGCAAACCATGAAGCAGGGCTTCATACTCCGCATCGTTATTGGTACACGGGAACATGAGTCTGAGCACATAACAGAACTTGTCTCCCTGGGGTGAAATCAACACCACGCCAGCCCCCGAGCCTTCCAATTGCTTAGACCCATCAAAATAAATAGTTCAGTACGTGAGATCAGGCCTGTCTTCCGTAATCTGTAACTCGGTCCAATCATTGATGAAGTCGACCAATGCCTAGGACTTGATAGCCGTGCGAGGCACATACCGCACGTAGTGTGGCCCAAGCTCAATCGCCCATTTGGCGATTCGCCCTATTGCTTCTCGGTTCTCGATGATGTCCCCAAGAGGGGCGGAGCTAACCATCGTGGTAGGATGTTCTTGGAAATAATGTTTGAGCTTCCAACTCGCCATAAAGACCCCATAAACCAACTTCTGCGAATGCGGGTAACGTTGTTTGGAGAGGGTTAGCAACTCGCTGATAAAATACACTGGGCGTCGTACCGGGTATTCCTTTCCTTCTTCCTTCCGTTCGACAGCTACTGCCACGCTCACCGCCTTGGTATTCGCCGCGATGTATAAAAGCATAGCCTCCTTTTCAGTCGGGGCGGCCAGAACCGGCGGATTGACCAGCTGCTGCTTCAGAGCTTCAAAAGCTTCATTGGCCTCGTCCGTCCAAACAAAACGACCAGCTTTCTTAAGCAACTGATAGAGAGGAATAGCTTTCTCCCCCAGGCGGCTTATAACGCGACTCAAGGCCGCGATACGACCCGCCATGCGTTGAACTTGATTAATATTCGCTGGTTTCCCGAGCGAAGTGATTGCCTCGATTTTGTCCGGGTTGGCCTCAATGCCGCGTTCGGACACCAAGAAACCCAACAGCTTTCCTGTGGGAACGCCAAAGTCACATTTGGTGGGATTAAGCTTCATCTGATACACCCGCGGATTATCAAAAGTTTCCTTGAGATCCTCCAAGAGCGTCTCCTTCTTGCAAGATTTAACCACGATGTCATCAACGTAAGCATGAACGTTGCATCCGATTTGGCCGCAGAGATAGTTTTGGATACAGCGCTCGTAAGTTGCCCCAGCGCTCTTGAGCCCAAACGGCATGGATACATAGCAAAAAGCCCCAAACGGGGTTATGAAAGTTGTCTTCTCCTGATCTTCCACAACCATCTTGATTTGGTGATATCCGGAGTAGGCGTCCAAGAAACACAAATGCTCGCAGCCCGCAACCGAATCAATTATTTGATCAATGTGGGGAAGGGCGAAAGGATCATTTGGGCAAGCTCTGTTGAGGTCGGTGTAGTCGATGCACATGCGGAAAGTGTCGTTCTTTTTGAGCACCAGGACCGGGTTAGCCAACCATTTAGGGTGGAAGACCTCCACGATAAATCGGGCGGCCAAAAGACGGGCGACTTCTTCTCCGATTGCCTTCGTCGCTCCTCATTAAACCTGCGAAGATATTGCTGAATCGGGTTTGCTTTAGGGTCAACATTAAGATGGTGCTCAGCGAATTCTCTCGGTACACCAGGCATGTCAGAAGGTTTCCATGCGAAGATGTCCTGATTCTCACGGATGATTTCGATGAGCGCGCTTTCCTAATTGGGATCCAGACCCGCCCCGATAGTGAACTGCTTGGATGAATCGCTAGGAATGAAGTCCACCATCTTAGTGTCATCCATCGGCTTGAACTTGAGGAGCGACTCGGCATTAGTAATTGGCTTCTACAGGGGCGAAATATCCGCCGGGTCAACATTGGCTTGGTGATACTTGAGTTCTTCTGCAGCACACACGATTTCTGCATAAGCCGCATCTCCTTCCTCACACTCCTTTGCTATCCTCCTGTCACCATCGACCGTGATGGGTCCCTTAGGGCCACGCATCTTGAGTTTAAGGTAGACATAGCAGGGGCGAGCCATGAACCGGGCGTAAGACGGCCGCCCGATCAACGCATGATAAGGGCTCTTTAGCTTGACCACCTCAAATATAAGCGACTCACTCCTGTGATTGGATGTTGTACCAAAAGCAGCATTAAGTTTGACCCGCCCAATTGGATATGGCGACTTACCCGGGACGATACCATGGAATATTGTGGTTGATGGCATTAGGTCTTTCTCTAAGAGGTTCATCCTTCGAAAGGTGTCGAAATATAATATGTTGATGCTGCTGCCACCATCCATAAGAACCTTTGAAAGGGTATATCCCCTGACTTGGGGGGCCACGACCAGTGCCAAGTCGCCGGGGTTGTCGATTCTGGGCGGGTGATCCAGCCTACTCCACGAGATAGTCTGCTCAGACCAGTGGAGGTACCTGGTGAGTGCTGGCTCGGACACTCTATACGTCAAGTGCTTCACCTTCTTGTCTCGCTTACAGGCACTGGTGGTGAACACGTGGTGTTGTCCGCTGTTTAATTGTTTGGGATTGCTGCGGAATCCGCCATTATCATCTTGCCCCTGGGGAGCCCCGTGTAGGGGTGGCTGTTGAAACACTCCGGGCGGGTTATACCGCTGTTGGTTACGCACAGGGTACTGGCCACTGCTTGGTTGCGAGACGCCATGGGCCCCTGGTTCGGGAAAACCGCCGAACGGGTTCTGACGTTGATTAGGCGCACCGAACTGTTCCTGCCGTTGGCTCTGGTCACTGGTTTGGCCCTTCTTGAGTGCCTCCGCCCGAAATTCCTGCATTACGTAGCAGTCTTCCCAAGAGTGAGTCGCCGGTCCTTCCGCCGTGGCGTGATGCGGGCAGGGGCCCTTAAGTATGTCGTTGTAGTTGCGCCTCTTCTTGACACTATAACCCCTCTTCTTCTGGCGCTGATTGCCATTGTTAGCATTGGTGTTGGTGACGAAGTCCGTGGATCCTTCCTACTGCCTTCTGTTGCCATTTCCACCATGATTATGGCGGGCGCGTCCCTGAAACCGGGAGTGATTCTTGGATGACTTGCCTTTCCTCGGTGAGTTGGCCTTGCTGCCATCCTCTCCTGGATCTTTTGTATCGTCTGCTTCGGCGTATTGAGTGAGGGTGTCCATCAATTCACCCATATCCTGGACCTTGCGCTTGACTCGCCCCAGCTTCTGTACCAAGGGCTCATAGTGGCAGTTTTGCTCCAGGATCAGCACGGCTTGAGCCGCTGTGACGCCGTGTGACGAGTGGATGATTTCCGTAACCCGCCGCGTACAGTGGTGGGCCGACTCATCGGGGCGCTGAACGCAATGCTGTAATTCGACGATCGTCATCGGGCGTTTGCAAGTTCCCCGAAAGTTTTTGATGAAACGTTCCTTTAGTTCAGCCCAAGTCTGGATGGACTTGGGTGGCAGGTTTTTCAACCAAGTGCGTGCCGTCCCTTCGAGCATCATTGTAAAGTACCTCGCACAGACTGCTTCACTTACGTCCAACATGTCCATTGCGAGTTCGTAACTCTCAACCCATGATGCCGGCTCAAGGTCCGGGGTGTAGTTGGGCACCTTCCTTGGTCCTTTAAAGTCCTTCGACATCCGCTCGTTGCGTAGGGCAGGGGCCAAGCATGATACCCCTACTTGCCTGCCGCCTCCGCTAGGTGGCGCTAGGCGGGTTTGGATGTCCTGGTGATCCTGGCTTGTCGCCCCAAAGGTGTTGCGGACGGGAGGGTCTGGATGGTCAAGCGGGTTACCCTAAGGTAGTTGTCGCGGTTCGCTGGTTATGGCGGGTTGGTCCTCCGGCCGGCTTCTGGTGCGGCTCGCCTAGGGGGTGGAGTGCAGCCGATCGAGGCTGTGTGAGAATTGCGCGTTCTGGACTGCCGCCGTTTTCAACATCTCAACGACGTTTCTTGCTTCTATTTCAGCCGGGGTGTTGCCATAAATCGGAAGGGATTCTAAGTGGCGAGTCGCGGCGAGCACGTTGTCCATGGGGTTGGAAAAGTGGCCCTGAGGCGTTTGGAAATCGGGAACACGACCATCTACTGGCAGAAGCGGCTGGTTTGGCGGCTCAGCCGGCCCTCCCCCTGGAACGGTTCGTGCCTCGGGGGTGCGTGGAGTGTCGAAGAGGCGGGTAGGGTTCAGATCAGGGGGTAAACGCCCCTGGTGCCTCCTCTGATGGACAGCGTCAGACGCGCGCTGATGCCTTTCAAGTCGCCAGTTCTCGGTGTTCAAGCGGGCCGTTTCCACTGTGATCTGAGCTTGCCGAGTCTCAATCCTGGCGGCTTCTGCCTCCGCATCTCGCTGGGCCTTCGCCATCTCGTCTCGCAGCTTTGCCAACTCGGCGTTTGTTGTTCCTTGGTTTTCTGCCGTCACTAGGTCGCCATGATCCTTGTTATCTCCGCCGACAGGTCCACCAGGACCGCAGCTGGGCTCTTGGATGGTTCACCAACCTCGTTGTTGCCTGCAGGGTTTTACTGGGACTGTGTTGCCCCCGCCATATATACGGCGATCTGACGGCGGGTCCGATCAAGGACTTCGGGATCCATCGCCAGCGACAGATCTCCGAGGCAGCCCTCGTGCACAGACTGGATTGAATCTGTGCCGCCCATGGACGAGTCGTCGTCAGTGTTGACCGGCGTAGTCTCCTGAGTTACCGATCGCTCTGGCTCATCAGCTCCCTGCGTGAAGTTGACGAAAACCGGGCGCGTCAGGCTTGGCAGCGTGACGGGACGGACATACCTGGCCGGCTCGACGGTGTCGGTGGAGATGTCCGGCTCAGGCATGGGTGCACCGACTATGTGGATGAAGATGTTGATCTTGCCGAAGGGGACTCTGTAGCCGGATTCCATTAAATCGGCATCATGCCCCACAACGAGTTCTCGATGTAGCACTTTCCGCGGCGTCTCTGGGTCATGAGCCTGGCCACGTAGCTCCCTAACCCTGATAGGGCTCCCTTCGAGAACTCAACTCCACCGTGCGTAGGCCGCACGGTGGGCGCCAACTCTCGTGGTTTTGTCATGGCAGATGTCCTAGTGAAAGGACTTAATGATGGAACCATCACACCTTCATGGCGACTCAAAGGGGTTGAACGGGAGCGGGCTCAGATTTACCCAGGTTCGGCCCCTCGTGAGGAGGTAAAAGCCTACGTCCTGCTCCGTGTTGTATTGATGGTGTTTCGATTACAAGGAGGCGTAACTCGCCTGACCTAGCTCTCGATGATTTCTAACCTGCCCTATCCTCCCCGGGGACTTGCCTTTATATACAGGTCGAGGCCTTAGGGTTTACAAGAGTCCCAACCACGATACGGATCGTGGTTTCCTTTATCTCTAAGTCGCCGTGCTTTCCTAGACTGGAATCCTCCTCGATGGCCTATCCTCTGTGTAGATCTTGAACCGCCATCCGGCTCCTGGGCCCTCTGGGCCAAGGCTTGAATCGCCAAAGGATGAGTCGCCCATTTAGTGACCCAGCCCAACTAGGGCGGGTTACACCGTAGGTAATATCCCCAACAATATTGGTGATTTATCCATGGGGATGATTATGGCATGCTCTTTATCAAAGTACCAAAGAAAGATGGCAGCATGTGCATGGGTTCGTATTGCCGCCCCATAAATAATATAATTTTTAGACATTGACATCCTATACCTCGCCTTGATGATATGCTAGATGAATTTAGTGGTGCCACTATATTTTCCAAAATAGATTTGAAGAGTGGTTACTACCAAATATGCATGCGAGAGGGCAATGAATGGAAAACGATCTTCAAGACTAAGTTTGATCTGTATCAATGGCTAGGTTTGCCAATGGCCCTATCACAAGCACGGGGTACATTTATGTGAGACATGCACTTTTTATTACGTCATCTCATAGGATATTACGGTGTTGTATAATTTGATGATATTGTTGCTTTTAGTGAAAGTCTAGAGGAGCATGCTAAACATGTTAGGGAAGTATTTCTACTTCTTAGGAACGAACAACTTTATGCAAACTTGAACAAATGCACATTTAGTGTTGACAAAGTTGTTTTCCTAGGATTTTTGGTATCTTATAACGGTGTTGAAGTTGATGAAACTTAAATTGATGCTATTAAAACTTGGCCTCTCCCTACAAATTTGCAACAAGTTCATAGTTTCGTAGGACTAGCCGGTTTTTATCGTAGGTTTGTTAAGGATTTTAGAACCATTCCATCTCCTCTACATGCTTTGAGCAAAGAATGCACCCTCTGTGTGGGGAGCATAGAAATATGCCTCTTTCCATGATATTAGAAATTTGTTTACTCATGCGCCATTGCTTACCTTACCCAACATTGACAAAACTTTTGAAGTGCATTGCCATGCTAGTGGTAAAGGCATAGGTAATGCGCTAATGCAACAGAAATGCCCAATTGCGTACTTTAGTGAGAAACTTTCCGAAGCTCAACTAAATTATCCTATATATGACATAGAATTGTATGCTTTGGTTAGAATATTACATGTTTGGGATCACTATCTCCGCCCTCGTGAATTTTCCATTCATACTGATCATTAAACACTCTAGTATCTTAAGGGTCAAACCCAGTTGAACAAGAGGCATGCTTAATGGAGTGAATTAATTGAGTCTTTTCCCTATGTCATCAAATACATTAAGGGCATATCAAAGATTTAAATGAGGATGCTAGTTACTCAACTTGAATTGAATGCCATTGAGTTTGAGCATATCAAAGATTTCAATGAGCATGATATTTCTTTTGCGACTCCATATGTTAAGTTCCATGCTAAACCTTGTTGGGGAAACTATTACGTGAAGGATGACTATCTTATGCGTGCTAACAAACAATGCATACCTGAGTCTTCTCTTCGTTTGTTGCTTTTTCAAGAGTATCGTGGTGGTGGGATCATGAGTCATTTTGGACGCGACAATACATACGTCACACTATCCAACAAGTAGTTCTAGCCAAAGATGTTCTGTCAAGTTGCATGTTTCCCCAATCATGTCGCAAGGCTAAATCTAAAGCTCAATCCCATGGTTTTCACATGCCTCTTCCTATATCTTTTTATCCTTGTGAAGATATTAGCATGGACTTTGTGCTTGGTTTGCCAAGAACTAAAAATGGTCATACCTTTTCAACTCTCATTGAAGACTACATCTGTGGCAGCATGACAGATCGTGATGAAGACTACATTGGGGGCACTTCCATGGATTTCACACCGACAATGGTGCTTTCATTGAGAGTTACAATGTGAGATCGACACAAGGATTGATGGCTCATCTATAGATCTACTGCGACAACTGGTACGAGAACTTTTACGTCCTTTACCAACTTTCGTGTTCGGTAGCATTATTTTCTATGCCGATTGACCGGTCATCTAGCCTTCATCGAGAACTATGCCCCAGATCAGCTCAGGACATTTGGAGGCCTAGAATACACTGCGGTTTCCACAAACAACTTATCCTGTTAGGGTGAAGGCTCGGTCGGCTAGAGGGGTGAGCTAGCACCGGAGGGTTGGCTCCAGAATCAATTTCCTTCGAGGATGTCATATGAGAAACCCTGTTGTTGCCGGAGAATTCCGATGTAGCCACTCCGGGCGATCCTCCTCAAGTCTCGGACAAGACCTAGTCTTGGCACTATCTCTGAAGCAACAATGGACCTCGAGCCAACATTAGTGCAGAATCTAGAGTCAGTCTTGGACCCTCTCCACGCTCAAAACACGCCAGGCTACACACCAGACATGCTTCGAGCCAGGGCCTCCTATAGCTAGGTGGTGGACCTCGAAGAATTATCTCACCTGACGAGCTGCTCGATCGCATCCATAGCATGTCTATCTTGCCTTAGGTTTACGATAAGATTGTACTTAAAGCTAAAGATTGGGAAATTTACATCCCACCCACCACCCCTCCAGTCACTACGGTCGATGAGTTAACCGACGTGCTAGACTACAACGAGGCCATAGACATGTATGAAGATGCCGATGTCCCCAAGGAACACACGCACCCCCTTGTAAAGACCAAAAAGTGCACTTCGACATCCACATATGGCGTATATATGGTGGATACCCCCAAATCCCCTCCTAAACATGGTGTAGATGCCAAAGAGGCAACAATGGGGACCCCAACGCCACTAACGCCACCGCTGATGACAAAGAGGCAATGACCGGCGACGCCGATAACACTTGAGAGAACCTCAACCCCCCCCCCCCCCCCCCGAGTACGGAATGGTCATCCCAAAAAAATCCCAAGGACTTGGATCCTGGCGACCTCTTTGAAGCGGCCGACGACAATTATCTACCACTAAGATGTGCCCTTTTTAAATTGTTTATGGTTTCATACCTCATGCACCTATTGATTTGTTGCCTCTTCCACCTTTGGCGAAGGTTAATTTTGATGCTAAGGAAGGTGTTGAATTGATCTTAAAAATGCATGAGGTAAGTATGGAAAGATGATGAGATCAGTATTACCATTGTTACACCCATATCCCTATTACAATGCATACTGGACTAATTACAGCTCGCGCACACCAATTGAATAGCCACGTATTTCGATTTAATCGAAATCCTTATAATAATAGTGAACATATGATGCTGCCGAATTTAGATACTTTTGTTTTACTAATGAATGAAGGACCTACCATGGAAAAGAAGGATGGACATTGGAGCGGGATCAAGCATGGAGAAGAAGGTGCGCGGGTGGGAAAGAACAATGGAGTTTTTAGTGGTGATTTTTGCACTTTGAAGCCACCATATGGAGATCATGAAGGCTTGGACGAAATATACAATATGCCACATCATAAATTTCGTCCAGAGGCTATTATAGGTGTTGTCCCACCTTATTTTTGCGCCAGGCCCATGTAATTTCGAAATACCACTTTATAGGCTATTTTTAGAGTCTGTAAGTGTGGGTAAACTGAGTTAGGATTGGTTTAGGACTCCTCCTGCAAGGGGCCGCAAATTTCTCCCTATTCTGCCATATATACAACCGTTAGTTCACCATTTAGACTTGAGTTTTGTTTGGACTACAAATTCTCCATAGCTGCAACTTCGTGTCCTTCATTTGTGTTCGACGACAAGACTAAAATATCCGAGAACTCCACTTCACCAATAAAGTTGTCCTTTTATATTTGTAATATCCATATTGCAATTTCAGTTTCTTGCTTGTTCTTCATTTGTGTGCAGGAAATAGACCTTCATGGTCAGGTTGATCGTGGTCCGGCGTGGTCGATAACCTCTCAGAGTTGGTTTAGTGATTGCTAAGGCGCGACGTCCTCTCATGTTCGTAGTCGAATCATCAAAGTCAACTCCATCGAGAATGATAGCCACCACTTCATCAAAAGACTTTGAAAAAATTGCCTCTATCAGTCGTAGAACACAAACGAAGGGCGCGAAGTTGCATCTATGGCGAACTTGTAATCTAAAGAAAACCCAAGTCTAAATGGTACCCTAAGGGCTTTATATATGGGGGAATCTAGGGGAATTTCGTGACCCTTGGAGGAGGGGTCCGAAACCAACCCTAAATCAGTTTCACCACACATACGGACTCTGAAAAAAGCCTATAATGTGGTATTTCGAAATTACATGGGCCTGGTCGAAAAATAAGGTGACGCAACACCTATAATAGCCTATAGATGAAATTTATAAAGTGTCATGTTGTATATTTCGTCCATGCCTTGATGCTCTCCTTCTGGTGGCTTGAAAGTGCGAAAATCACCATTGGAAACTCCATTGTTTTTTTCCGCATGCCCACCTTCTTGTACATGCTTGAAATTGCTCCAATGGCCATCTTTCTTGTCCATGCTAGGTCCTTCATTCCTAAGTAAAACAAAAGCATCTAATTTAGGCAGCATCAAATGCTGATGAACATTAGAAGGATTTTCAAGAAATGAAAGTACCCGGTAATTCAATTAGCATGCGTGAGCTCTAGTAGTTGGTCCAGTATGTATAGCAGCACACGCAATGTGTGTAACAATGGTATTGATGTCATCGTCACCATCACACCAGATACATAACCGTTTCCATATACCACCACCACACTAGATGCATCATCGTAGCCATATCATACGATCACATATCTGCCACCAATCTGAGTCCATATATACCACCACATATCTGCCATCACGCCAATCCAAGTACACCTTGATCACAGATATAACGCCAGTCCGTGTTCCACCACCCCTACATATATCTTCCACTAGTCAGAGTTCCACCAAATTCATATCCACGAGCAACCTAGTGCGAGTCCAGTATTTGCTGCTTTGTTGTTGATTCTAGACCACACCATACTACGTGTCATGATAAATTGGACTCCATAACTTGTGTGTTGCCCACAGTAGAGAAATAGGTCTACTTTCAAAAATAAAATAGAAAAAAGCGAAAAAAATCCGGCTAGGCAGTTTTTAGACCATTCAAAGACTTATTCAAGTAGAAAATTTGCCAAGCAAAAAAATACGGAGAAAAAAGTGAATAAAAGAGAAAACAAAGACTCATAGTGTGATCCTTCCTTGTTTACGTGAAACACCATGATATTGTTAGTGTTCTAGGCTTGCATCTCTAACTCGGTCTAGCCTAGGACTAGCATGGTATCGTTATTGTGCATCTTTTCAACTTTCCATGTCAGAACTGATTATTGCTAACCCTTTTTGCTACCATATTATAAGCCTTCCCAACTCCTCATACATGTACTTCGTGTGTTTGAAACCACCTAGCAACCGCTTTATCCAAGCTTTGAGAATTCTGACTACAATGGTTGCTCATCACCGCCTACTTCTAGCTAAGAACTCGTATGAAGTTGAGATTTGCTTGACGGATTTTCCTGGCACTGCACGTAACTGTGTCTCATGGCAAGTTTCAAATCATCCCAAATAGTAGGTACATAATTAGGGTGTAACCGACAATATTCGCTCCACCAAACTGAAGCATAACCAGTGAAAGAATGGACTACAACCTTAACTTTCTTATGTTCAGCAAAATTATGGCAAGCAAATATATCATTTATTTGAAACTCCCATTCAATATATAAAGCAAGTCTAATACACCGGTTAAATGGTTGTATAGAAACATTAACCTGGTCATGGACATTTGGACCTCTTTGCACCTCTCATAACGGTTATTGTTGTGGTACATCACCCATGATCGAAGAAGCCCATGAACTGACAACTTTGGATTTTGTCATTACTAGTAGAAACGAGAAACAAAAAAAATCCAAGAATGTATTTTCTATGAACTACTTGGATGTGGTGGTAAAATTATCACAATAAAGCAAATATCTATGTGTTTTCAAATTCTTACCATGGAGGAGGTGGTGACCAGCAACCGACGGTGTCAATATGTCAGAAGATTGCGTAAAGTGATTACCAGGTAAATGTATGTATACACGGTGTTGAAATTTGTGGAGCTTGGAAGGCTTAATATATGGTAGCAAAATACTTGCAATAACCCATCCAAAGATGCAATGTTATAAAAACACTCAACGACGGTACTGTGTTGGTCCTATGATAGACCATACTAGAGAGACGAGCCTAGAACACTAACAGAGTGACGACAAAGCACAAACATTGGCAACGGATAATATGAAGTAGCTCTGGATAGCAAGATATAAGTGAAGATCACAATGGCAGTAAAGATAACGATGAAAAATAACTGCCAAGTAGGATATATCAAAATTCTCTCTACAACTTCCTTGTGGAAAATATTATGTCAAATGTCTAATATTTTTTCTCAGGAATTTTAATGGCTCCATCTTTCCAATGCAAAGACAATCTCTTAATTCCAAGTTCATATGAGGAGTAAGAGAAATCAGGAATAGACCCAAAAAATAATGACAAACTATGTTCATGACCTTCAATGGGCAAAAGTCCTATTTAGAAAACGATTTGGAAATGACTATAATGAACTAGCTTCATGACCTATTCATATGGGCTCATGGATAGCTTTGAATTTGAGTACTTGTGTACACTAAACAGACTTTGTATGAGGAAGATATGTCCCTTTTAATGAAGTCTGCACACAAAAAATTCAATCCAAATTTAGAAACGAGATTAAGATTAGGTAGATCTGAATTTTTTTTTTCTCTTCTCTCTTTTTTCAACATTTTTATCTCACTTTTTTTTTACTTTTTTCTCTTTTTTCTGCTCTCACTTTTTTCTCAAACTTTTTTTCTTCTCTCCAAATCAAGTGGAATAAGATGTAAATTGTCTCAAGGTGATTATGCAACCAATTTGAAGTATAATAGTGGGATTTTATAGAAGGCAGTGGTAGCAGTGTGATGGAAATTGATGGCGATAGTGATGGTCGACAATGGAAGGGGTGATGGTGCAGCGATGGCGTGACTAATGTGAAGATAACTCAAAACTCTAAGGGAACTAGACACTAAGACCAGCAAGTCGACACGACGATGCAACCAATAATTCAACAATGCAAGGACTAAAAAGAAAATTGCAAAGGCTCACACTGGCTTGGACAAACTTTTTATGGCTTTTTCTTGGGCAATAGGTAAGAAAATTAAGTCTAATATAGGGTCAACTAGACATTCTCATCGAGCAACATGAAAACTGATACCACTTGATAGAGGCAATGGTGTCTCATCCTTTGAGCAGATGGTGGCTATCATTTTCCGTGGAGTAGACTTTCTTGATCCGACTACGAACGTGCGAGGAGAGGTTATTGACCATGCCAGAGCATAATCAACCTGAACCTGATGGATTATTTTCTGCACACAACCAAAGAACAATTAAGGAACTAAAATAATAATATGGATATTGTGATTATAATAGAAAAGCTTTATTAATTGAGGTGGGGTTCTATGACATCTTGGTCTGGTCGTGGAACACAAAGAAAAGACGCGTACTTGTAGCTAATATGAACTTTTGATCTAAACAAAACCCAAGTCGTAAACGGTTCCCTAAGGGTTGTATATATGGGGGAATAAAGGGGAATTTCGTGATCCCTTGGAGGAGGGGTCTGAAACCAACCCTAACTAGGTTTCCCCACACATAAGGACTCTAAAACTAGCCTATAATGTGGTATTTCAAAATTGCATGGGCCTCGCCCAGAAATAAGGTGACAGAAAATCTATAAATAGCTTATGGACGAAATTTATAAAGTGGTGTCTTGTATATTTCGTCGACTCTTTCATGCTCTGTGGGGACCCTGACTCATAAGTCTTGATCTTGAAATGCACGTGTACAGTGATACTAGAGATCAATGCTCAGTGAACACACATAAGCTAAATAATAAGAGTCTTACATACATACATATTGTCTTACACAAATTTAAGACGACGATGGTCAAGTCTTACATAGATAGGGCCACGAAGGCGGAACACCAAACAAAACTACCAGGAGAAATCTTGAATGAAAGCGTGAACCATGCCATCTGCCTTAACCCTATATGCATTGAGATTGGGATGCACCCTAATTCGCTTTTTCGTCTGCAAGGTATTCTTCACCATATTTCTGCCCTTCCATGTGTGGCCAATTAAATAACAAATTGCAAGCCAATGAGTACTTTGAATGTACTCGCAAACAACCCATGTTCGGAACAAGGCAAAACAATGCATGATATATCACTAAGTAGCTACATTACAGAAAGCTAATTTTGAGGGCAAAAACATGTTCAATCAACTTGTAAAAGAATGCATCAATAGGTTGTAGATATCCATAAGAACATGTTACACATATCAATATAAACAGAGTATCCCAACTCTAGTTTCATCATATCATCAAGTCATCTGACTGAACTCAAGTATATCTTTTGTCTCACACACACACAAACTTTTGGGAAAATATCGAACGTAGTTTAAGGAGGACAACCAATTGTCCATGATCATGGACACGGCTATTCGAATATTTTTTACTCTTTAAAGGTTGCATTCTTTACCCACAAGACTGAGGGAACGTTTGTGTCATCCACGACTTGCAGTATATTACATACCCGAGGTGAGCACCCGAGCAATGTCTTTCCCTTGACAACACTAAGCAAAGAGTCTAGTTGTTGGCCCACACCCTCATGATGTACATCATACAAGACCTGCTCAAGATCGTACCATCCGTTAGGGGATGCAATGGTGTGCCCGGTGTTTGTAAAAACAACACATGGTTGCCCTACGAAGCATGACCCTGTATCGAGAGAGTGACTCGACTCTCTCACCACTAGTAGTGCGAGATCTCTGGTAGCATCGACCAAAGTAAACGTCAAAGCACCATCCTATAAGGGGTATCACGGTCCCACATGTAAGGTTGGTACAGTCAACAAATCTTAAATCTCTCTGTTTTCGAAACCACACAAATGACTTGCCTCAGTAAACCACTCTTTTATGAAATGGTTACCTAGCTCAACATCATCTCCTTCTCGCATTAGTGGTACCCGACGGGGTTTTTCAAGAAGTATTTGAAAGCACTTTTGTTTCCAACACCATGCATATTCCCGTCCCACATGCATAGCATCTACTAGCATCCTATCTATTTCCCACCCACACAACTCCAAACAAAAAGTAGAGTAATGGTAATGCAAGTATCAACGAGGAAAGTAACAGAGGTAACCCACAAGAATGGTCACCATGTCATGAGGATTTGATGCCACAAAGTAAGTGTTATATGCAATGCAAAAAGGGTTTCTTACACATGGTCAAAGGACTGCTTTCCTGGCTCAATAAAGTCTTCGGGGTCATTGAATCCTTCTGGTCCAACTTCTTTGTCAACAACTAAATCTATAATCACAAAGTAATGGGAACAAAATACAACCAAGGCAAAAATAGGAAAAATACATCACTCCTAAAAAAGTGAAACCATTTTTGTAAAATGCTGGGGTGAAAACTAGCATTGCAAAAATATAAGGTTTTGGTTTTGTAGTGTCAAATGTTGTGAAAATATTTTTAATTGAGAGTAAAAAAAATTTAAAATAGGGTTTTAAATAAATACAGTACCACAAACATTTTTGGACTTGCATACAAATTATACCATTAAATAGGTTAGAATTTTAGAGGAATTTAGGAATTTCAATCATTGCCTTTGGATAAATATTATTACCTATAGAGTTTTTGGAAAACAAACAGAAAAAAGGAAAACGCACTACTAGCCATGGGCTAGACCGTAGTTGGGCCGGCCCAGAGCCAGCCTGGACAGAGAAACCGGGGGCACGTGTGCCAGTCCGGTGCGAGGCGAGAGGGTGACAAACAGGCCACATTGTGAGGGTCGTCGTCAACCCGTGGCCAGAGGACGGCAGGGCTCACTAGTGAGAATCCCGACAATAGAGAAGGAAGCTGACGGCAGGAATGGAGTCGTCGTGCTCCTGCCATTCGGGTGGTGGTCGAGGTGGTCATCGGAGTGGCCTGAGTCGCTGATGACGAAGAGGACGACGTGGAGAGTTTCGGGAGTGGTCGTCGTTGAGGATTTCGGCTGCGAAAGAACGTGAGAGGAGGGGGGAAAGGATGAGGGGAAAAGTTGTCAAAATCGTGACTCAAGTCTTAGGATCTTCCAACCCAATATGGCCCCTCTGATTCTATGATACTGCTCATAGAATCTAAGTTTCTACGGTCCTGATAGTTATGATTCTACGATTCGTGATCCTAGCAACAAAGCTCCGATCCGATTCAGAATCGTGATTTTGACAACTTTCATCAGGGGACTCCCGCAGTTCTAGAGAAAAAAGAATGGGGACGAAGAAGCTCCTCAGCGAGAGATCAGCGGAGACCTACAACGGCGAAACTCCGGTCGATCCCACACGCTGGGGCTCTAGGGGCTCTTGAGGGGGTTTGGGACGGTCGGTTGGGTGCGGGAGAGGGAATCCAGAGGGGAGAGGATATCTTGGGGAGAGCTTTTATAGGAGGACAAGGTACTTCGTATGCCCATGAGCTGACGAGGTCATAGCCGTCACTTGAGGGAACAGGAGCTTGCGGGGGGGGGGGTGTTGGGGGTGCTCTGGGAGGTTATCTAGACCTGGGAGAAGGAAGAGAGAGAGAGAGAGGGGAAGAGGCAGACGTGCCACGCATGTGAGCGTGCTCACTAGTGTGCTCGGGCAGCCACGATGCGCGTGGGTGAGGGGCACCATAGGGCGAGAGAGGAGGGGGCAGTGGGGAGATATGTCCCGGACACCGAGGAGGCCTCGATGGACACAAGGGGAGGCCAAGTTGGTTGGGTCCTCGAGATGGGAGTGGCTACTATGAGGGAGCACACTGTAGCACGCTCTAGCGCGCCCAAATGACCGACATGGCCATGCCTCCACGTGCCCTAGACGCGGCCACCTTGTCCATTTGCGTTTGTGGTTCTCGAGATGACCTTTGGATTCCTTAGGAGATAAGGAGAGGAGGTAAAAGTAAAATGCGGAGGATAAGTCTCTCTCTATCTTATCCAGGGGTAAAAATAGGGTTTTCACCCCAAATCATTAACATAAGGCCATGAGTTTCTTAGTGGGGCTGGAAAAGGTATGACAGTAAATGTGTTAAAAACTTGGAGTAATGGAGAAGAGTATAAGTAGTGAAACCATTTTTTTACCAATTACCAAAATGTGTTTGATGGTTGTTTTGGCAAGATAAGTTTCCCCAATTGTCGTGAGACTTAACAAGATCAAATGGTAGGTAGAATTGAGATGGATCACAACATTTCAGAACATTTGAAGAAAGTTGGCAATGCAAACTTTGTAAACCCTATAAATCAACAGAAATGAATTTCATTAGATCTAGTCATGCAAAACTACTCTCCTTAATGCACTACTTGGTTTGGTAGCATAATTTGGGGATTAAAATATGCCCGCAAAGTTTGAGATTAGGTGGAGAAATTTGACAATGCAAAGTTGCTCAAGTTTGGGTCTGGATAGAGAGGGTTTTGCGATATTTTGGTGAACCAAACTGATTGGGATTGAGATGAAACTTGCCAAGATCATCACATATGGCATATGTGACATGCTAGAAGTTTCCCTGATTTATTTGAGAATATTTATTACAGAAATATTTCAAATACTTGAAATAGGCAAAAAGGGTTTTGGTGGGTTTTGTCCAATATTTTGAACATTACCAAGTGTTGAAACTCTTATATATGGAAAATATATGTCCACTGAGTTTCCCTAAATTTTCCCAAGTATTTTGGAAGCATAAGAATAATTTCCCTTTATGAAAGATCATTTTTGGCCTAAAAAATGCATTTAAATAAAATACAAAAATAACTTTTAAAATAATATTTTTGTGGTTTTGGAAGTATTTTTGATAATAGGATCCAACTCAAATATTTGGGTAAAAACAACCTCCCTAATTTGAGGACTTGTAGTATAAAGCTCAAATCATGGGTTTTGAAAACTTAAATTAAATAAATGCTTTTTAGTCAAAATGATATTTTGTGAAAATAGTTTTAGGTCCTATACACATGGCTGGATCCTTGGGCAAAGACTTGGATCAAGGAGATTACTCTTGAGATAAGGAGGATTTTTGTGAAATTAAACACACGGAAGTAGGCAAGCAAATAGCAAACCATTCAACCATCACAAGCACACGCACAAAATTAATTGGTCCAAATTTTTAATCTCAATCTTAGCAAACTGGTAAAAACTGTAAGTGCTTCTAGTGCCCCTTAGTGATTTTGGTGGTTTGAAGACTTATAGGTTAAGTATCTAATGTGTTTATAAGTGTACACATGATCTATAAGTCATTGAGGAGTTTGAGATATTTGAAGAATATCGACCCCTAAAAATATATATCTTCGGTTGAAGAAATTGGCCTGAAGCTGAAGAAATGAATCGCGAGGAATCTGCGATGAAATTGATATTCCTCATGAAGATACTGAAATTGAGGAATCCGGTGTGTCCTCAAGAATATCACTCTGAAGAATTTGAAGCATGAAGATTTACTCTTTCTGTTTTATTTTCTTCGCATTTGAGTAATAGGAACACCGTACTGTTAAAGGGGGTCGAAGTTACACTTTGGAATGAGTTTCCTCATGATGCTCAACCCAAGACTAATCCTATCAAAAGCCTCAAGTGAGGAATACGAGTGACATGAGGACTCCCACAGTTGAGGGTTCCGACCGTTTCGATAGCCACGCCAAGTCATTGGTCTTATCCACTCCAACGGTCATATTATTTAAGGGCATTAGTGTCAAATCATGTCGGGATGCTCCCAGGCTATAAATAGCCACCCCCACAACCATTAGCTGGTTGGCTGCTCCGTTAGAAACCGACACTTGTCATAAGAGGAACCCAATTCCTCAGAGTCTTCGAGAGTAATTCATCAGTTAGGAAATACACCATACACCGAAACCACAAACCAAACCTAGTGATTGAGCATCAATGAAGAAGTTGTTCCTGTGTGGGACTGAAGCCTTTTACCTTTGAGGATTGTGCATCCTCCAGACGGTTAGGCGTCATGGTCTAGAGCTTTCCAGCAGTCAATTGTGGATCGCCGGGTGACCAAGTTTGTGAGGGTTTGGAAGTTTGCCCTGAAGACTTACCACGAGTGTTGGGCGAGGACTGTGTGTTCTTAGCCCAAGGAGAACACGATAGGGACTATGTGTCCCGAGACTGTGTGTCCTTTGGTTTCAATACCAAGCTGCTCCAAACCAGATGTACGACTGTCCCAACAGTTGGAACTGGGTCATCAAAGACTGTCTTCACTGAGAAACGTGTTCTAATTCCTCAACTCCTTACTTTCCTCGTATTGTGTGTTGAAGACTTTCACTACTACTGTTTGAAGAATTTGCTGAAGACTTTCTATGAATTTCCTCAACCCCAAATTCTTCACGTCAGTTAATCCTCATCTGTATTCTGCGTGCCTGCTCACAGTGCAATCTGTTTTCACATTCCTCACTCCGAAAAACTGATGTTGTGAAACTTTGCACTTCTGATCCTTTACTGTTTCCGCTGTAAGTTAGTCATCAGTGAGGAATTTCCTCAAAAGGAATTTCCTAAGTGATGAAATTCTAAAAATCTCCTATTCACCCCCCCTCTATTCGATATAATGCACTTTCAATTGGTATCAGAGCAAGGTACTCCCTTGTTCTGTGTGATTTCGGTTTAACCACCTGGAGTTTTAGTTATGTCGACTGCGGGTATGTTTAAGGTGACTGCAGCATGTCCTACCTTCGAAGGAAAGAACTTTCCCTTCTGGAAGAACAAAATGCAAATGCATCTACAAGCTATTGATAATGATCTCTGGTATATTGTGGAACATGGCGTCCCCATCATCTCTGCTAGTGTCTCTGCTGCTGATGTGAAGAAATTCAAGCAACTCGATTCTCAAGCGAAGAATATCATTTGTGGTCATCTGAGCCCAGGCCAGTTTGGAATAGTAAGTGCTTTGGGCTCTGCGACACTGATCTGGGAGAGACTGTGCAAGGTAAATGAAGGAGTATCAACCGAGCGTGACTCTCGTGTTGATATTCTTCGCAATCTCTTCAATCGCTTCAAGAGACATGACAATGAAAGCTGCCAAGACACCTTTGATCGCCTCACTGACATATCAAATGAACTTCGAGCACTGGGAGCTCGAGACATCACTGATTACGAAGTTGTGAAGAAACTGCTGAGATCTTTGGATTCTTCATTTGATACTTTAGTTCTGATGATTCAAGAAAGACCAAACTACAAGATGCTTGATCCAGCTGATATACTCGAAAGGCTAAATACTCATGAATTCCAGCTAGAAGAAAAGAAAGACCTATATGGACCAAGCTATTCCAGACCACATGCACTAAAGGCTAGAGCAATTTCCTCATCTGAAGCAGAAGACACAGATGACAGCATTGGTGACCCTGAAGAATTTGGACAGGAGCTTGCAATGCTCGTGAGGCAATTCCAGAGATTTACAAGATGTGGCCAGTTTGGTAAATCTTCAAGAAGAGACATGAGGAAATCAGAATCTTCATCTGAGGACTACAAGAAACGAACCTCCCACAAGTGCAAGAAATCAGGTCATTACATTGCTGATTGTCCCCGTTGGGGAAAGGAATCAAAGAAGAAGAAATACAAGGATGACAGTTCTGATGACTCGAAGAAGAAGAAGAAATCTTCAAAATCCTCATCTTCAAAGCCCTAATCGCACAAGAATACTAGTTTCAGAAAGGCTCGGGCACTTATTGCAAAGGAAATGGACCCAGAGGCAGAATCAGAAGAAGGTGATGAAGAAGAGGGTTCTAATGAAGACTCAGAATCTGGACAGGCTAGTCTTGCACTGGCAACCACATTCGTCAGCAAGTCAATCTTCGATCTTGAAAAAAATGATTGCACCAACCACACTGATGACTATGCTGATGACTTCGCTCCAACCTATTGCTTCATGGCAAAAGGTTCAAAGGTACCAAATAATGCGTCCTCCTCTGATTCAAGTGACTGTGAACCTGATGATTATAAGAAACCCAGTTACGGTAAACTTGCTATCATTGCCACTAAACAACAAACTGTCCTGGAAAAGCTTCAGAAACTACTAGATAAAAGTGATGATCTGTTGAATGATGAAATGAACCTTACCCAAATCCTCACTGAAGATGTGAAAAGTCTTCAGTCTAGATTTGACAATCTTCAGGATCGTTATGATATACTCCTCACTGATCATGAGAAGCTTTCCTATGAATTTCTTCAAAGGAAGCTTGATCTTGAGAAGCTGAGGATGTCTCATGATGATCTTCGTATGGAAAATGATTCATTACGAGCTCAACAGATCAGCGCTGGTCAAGTTGAATTCCTTCCTCCATGTCTTAAATGCATTGAACGTGAAACTGCTAATTCCTCACCACAATCATCAAATGCTACTATTGCTACAAATTCTTCAACTGCACCTGTTGTGTCTATTTCCTCACTTGAGGAAAACACAAATGTTACTGATGAAAATGCATGGTTGAAGGAATTGTACGTGACATGCAGATACAAAATCCTCAAAGGACATCAAACCCTTTGTGATGTGCTCAAAAAGCAGATCTTGAACAGGAACCCGAGGAAAGAATGAATTGCCTTTGAGAGGAAATTAAATGCTGATGGATCTTATTGGAAACATGAGCAGTATCCCAAAACCTCTTGGATTGCTGCTACTGGGCCTCCTTTTGATCCATCTAATCTAACTGGATTTTCATGTGAATTATCCTATTCCTGAGATGAGTCATTTGACTCCAACTATAAATTGTTCAAAAATCAATCTGGTGAAGTATTTGCTCGATATGTTGGAACTAAATGCAGGAATGGCCCTCCCTTGAGGAAAATCTAGGTTCCCAAAAGTTGTCTTGAAAATCTTCAGGTGAATGTCCTTATGACACCACCACTGAAGAATCTGAACCTCAGATCAAATTCCTCAAGAGGACCAAAGTCTTCAAGAGGATCAAAATCCTCAAATGGTCAAAACTATGCTCGTACCCGTGCTAATGCATCTAACATGCAAGGAAAATACAAGGAATATGAATATGAGCGTTACTCCTCAAATCATTATGTTCATAAATCCTCAAACCAGTTCTCTGCATATTCATATGAGTACTTTAACCCCCCTACTGTTAAGAGAAGCGCATTGGCCTCAATGCCACCTTGGTGCTCGCAGGATTATGAATGCTTTGCCACCCCTTCAGATGTGGGTGGTGAAGAAATCGAACTAATCACTTCTGCAGGTCAGGTCTCCAGATGAAAATCATCATCTGAAGAATTTGCTGGAGACCTGAGGAAATGCTTGATAGGACGCAAGCTAAGGATTGATGAAATAGAAATATTTCACACGTCCTTATATTTCTGTTATCATGAAATTCTGATCTGATGAAATTAATATCATATTCTTCAAATCTGAAGCATATGAGATGGTAAGCTGTTCTAATTCATCTGCAGGATGACAAACCCAAGAATACCGAGTGGGTTCTTGATAGTGGCTGCACACATCACATGACTGGTGATAAAAGCTTACTGATGAATATGCCACTAACTCCATCACCTCTGAAGCAAATCACGTATGCTGACAAAGGTAAAAGCAAGGTATTGGGACTTTGCAAAGTTGCTATTTCCAAGGTTAGGCATATGGACAAAGTGATGCTTGTTGAATCCCTTGGTTTTAACCTCATGTCAGTCACGATGCTTTGTGATCTTGATATGATTGTTATCTTTGGTAGATATAGATGTGTAGTCATCATGGAATCTGACAGATCCAAAGTCTTCAAAGGTGTAAGAAGAGGGGATTTGTACATTGTTGATTTCTCTACATGTCCTCAACCAGCCACTTGCTTACTAGCAAAAACCTCAGAAGGATGGTTGTGGCACCGAAGACTAGGTCATGCAGGCATGAGGAATTTGCACACGCTCGCGAAGAAGAAGCATGTCATCGGCATCGAATCAGTCAAATTCCTCAAGAATCATCTTTGCGGTGCCTGTGAATCTGGGAAAATGACTAGATCCAAGCATCCCTCGAAGACTATCATGACCACTACTCGTCGATTCGAATTGCTTCATAGGGATATATTTGGACCTACTCACTATGCCACACTAACCAATGCAGCATCTTTGTATGGCTTCGTCATAGTTGATGATTATTCCAGATATACTTGGGTGCATATCATAGTGTATAAAACTGAAGTGCAGGAAATCTTCAAACGATTTTCTTCAAGGGCCTCGACGAACTTTGGCATCAAGATCAAACATATCAGGAGTGATAATGGAACCGAGTTCAAAAACACTAGTCTTGATGATTATCTTGATGAATTTGGTATTACTCACGAATTATCTGCTGCTTATACTCCTCAGCAGAATGGTGTCGTCGAAAGGAAGAACAGGACTCTGGTTGAAATGGCATGAACTATGCTTGAAGAATATCAGACTCCTCGTCGCTTTTGGCCTGAAGCAATCAACACTGCATGCCATATCATCAACAGGGTATATCTTCACAAATTCCTCAAGAAAACCTCATATGAACTCCTCACTGACAAGAAACCCAATGTAAGTTATTTCAAAGTCTTCGGTGCAAAATTCGGGATTAGAGATCCTCACCATAGCTCAAAATTTGCACCTAAGGCACATGAAGGTTTTATGCTCGGTTATGGAAAGGACTCGCACACTTAGAGAGTCTTCAACAACTATCACAACTAAGTTGTTGAGAGTGTAGATGTGCGGTTCGATGAAACTAATGGCTCGCAAAGAGAGCAATTGCCTTCTGATCTAGATAAGCTGAATCCTGAGGAAGCAATAAAGCTCAAACCTACTGAAGACATTGTCCCCACTGAGAAATTGGTGAAGAAACGATCCCCATCACTGATGAAAATCAAGAAGATGCTCCTGAGGAAATTGCACCAGAACCACTTCCTCAGCCCAGACGAAATCCTCAACCAGCTCATCCGAGGATTGCAAATGAAGTAGAACTTGACAAAATCCTCAACGACATCAACGCGCCAGGTCCCCTCACTCGCTCAAAAGCTTCACACTTAGTTAACTTTTGTGGGAATTTTTCCTTTGTATCCATCACAGAACCCACAAAAGTTGCCGAGGCTTTTCTGGAACCGGAGTGGATCCAAGCTATGCAAGACGAACTTCTTCAATTCAAGCTGAATGACGTATGGGAGCTCGTCAAATGACCAGATCCTCGCAAGCACAACATAATCGGCACCAAATGGATTTTCCGAAACAAGCAAGATGAGGACGGTCAAGTGGTGAGGAACAAGGCATGACTTGTAGCCCAAGGCTACACCCAGGTTGAGGGAATAGATTTCGATGAAACTTATGCACCCGTTGCTAGACTTGAAGCTATTCGAATACTACTTCCTTATGCTAATCATCATAACATCATCTTATATCAAATGGATGTGAAAAGTGCATTCCTCAATGGTAAGCTTGAGGAAGAAGTATATGTTGCTCAGCCCCCAGGTTTTGAGGATCCAAAGAATCCAGACAAAGTCTTCAAACTCAAAAAGGCTCTTTATGGTCTCAAGCAAGCCCCTCGTGCATGGTATGATACATTGAAGGAATTCCTCATGAAAAATGTTTCAAACCTGGTTCACTCGATCCAACTCTTTTCACTAAATCCTATGATAATGAGCTATTTGTGTGTCAAATATATGTCGATGATATCATATTTGGCTGTACTAACAAATGATACAGTGATGAATTTGCTTACATGATGAGTGAAGAATATGGGATGTCCATGATGGGGGAGCTGAAATTCTTCTTAGGTCTTCAAATTTGTCAACAAAGCAATGGAATCTTCATATTACAGGAGAAATACCTCAAGGACGTTCTGAGGAAATTCGACATGCATGAATGCAAAGGTGCCAAGACTCCAATGCCTACCAATGGCCACCTCGGCACTGATGAAAATGGTAAAGATTTCGATCAGCAGGTATATCGTTCTATGATTGGCTCTTTATTGTATCTATGTGCATCTAGGCCAGATATAATGCTTAGTGTTTGCATGTGTGCATGTTTTCAAGCAAAACCGAAGGAATCACACCATAATGTTGTGAAGCATATTCTTCGATACTTAGCTCACACACCAACACTAGGATTATGGTATCCCAAGAGCTCAAATCTTCATCTGGTAGGGTATTCTGATTCTGACTATGCTGGTGACCGTGTGGATTGCAAGTCAACCTGTGGCACATGCCATTTCCTTGGAAGATCACTAGTTTGCTGGTCCTCAAAGAAGCAGAACTGCGTATCACTCTCCACTGCCGAAGCTGAGTACATTGCTGCTGGTTCATGCTGTGCTCAATTACTATGGATGAAGCAAACCCTTAAGGACTACGACATCAACATGAAGAATGTGCCTCTCTACTGTGAAAATGAGAGTGCAATGAAGATTGCATACAACCCAGTACAGCACTCGAAGACCAAGCACATCCAGATTCGTCATCATTTTCTTCAGGACCATGTCCTCAAGGGCAATATGCTCATCGACCATGTGAAGACTGATGATCAACTGGCAGATATCTTCAATAAGCCCTTGGATGAGAAAAGTTTTTTGCAAGTTGCGGTGTGAGCTAAATATCTTAGAATCTTCAAATGATTTGTAAAAACATGCACACATCCTATCACTTATGCAAAATTGATGACTTAGATGTGCAACACACGATGAATCGATTTTCTTCAATTGATGAAGAATGTCACTCTGAATGTGAAGAAATCAACGAAGAAATTGATTCTCAGTGCCCTACGACAATTGTACGCGGCGCCTGTAATCAGCATTCTTATATGGTGGGTCACGCCACCGCCCAATGTGAAATTCCTCAAGTTGATTTTCTTCAAATGTTCCATTTCCTCAAAATATGTTTTTCTTCAAAACAGCTGTTCTTCATTGTGACGAGTTATCACAAAATCTTCAAAAACACTTGATGACTTTCATTTGACTAGATAGACTGAGATTTCAAGTCCTCAACAACATTCACTTATAGCTATTTCTTCAAGCTGATATTTCTGCTAAGTGAATGTGATCGGACCCTACTTTCCCTCTATGCTATACTCATCCAGTCTATTCAATTCTTCATATGTGTTCTACTTGGAAACTTTGTTCAAAATCCTCACTGTGTCCTTGTCAGCTGATGATTTTGTAACGAAAATCCTCAAATCATCCAAAATTGTTTCTTTAATGCACAGTAACTGAACCCCACTTCCCACGATCGGATAACCACGATCTTCACTACCTCCACCGCCTTGTTCGGGAACTACACGTGTCCTGTAGAGACGTAGAGGCAGGGGCTGTTTGGTCCGAAATCTTCGCGCCAACAGTAAATGTCTGGCTATAAATATGTCCCTATCCCCCTCGGCAAAATCTTCTTCGCTCCATCGCTCTCCTGCTACAGCAAACACCATCGAACCCTAACGCGATAGCTGGTAGTCTCGTCGCCGGTGAGGAAGAGCTTCACTACCTCGACTTCTCCGTCGCCGGAACCACGCCGGAGTGGGACCATCTTCGTCCGCCGCCGCCGTAGACGTCCTCTGTCGCCGGGTTAGGGTGCATTGGACACGCGACCGAAGAGCCTCTCTACACAACTTCTCTGTGTTCTTCGTGTGCTCCTTCAAGGGTAAATAAAATCCCATTTTTACCGCAAGTTAGATCTACAATTTTACATCTTCTATGTGAAATCTGTTTTTCCTCAAGAATCCATAACCACTTGATTCCTCAAACACTGCCTATCACCACATCATTGATGAACTATACTAAGCATCTAAGATTTTCACGAGATTCCTCAATTGTGCGAATTTTCGGATGTGTACAACTCTGGAACCCAAGAACAGTATGCTTAGGCAAATCCCTCAACCACTGGTTAAATTCCTCAACTGTCAAACTTTTTCATTTTCTTCAAATCTGAGAACGCATATGACCTCTCCAAATTCCTCGCAACTATACTCTGTTCACAGGTACACACATGTCAGCTGATGAATCTCTCGGGTCTCATCACATTAACTCATTTGCAGCGTTTCTGGAAGAAAATCTTCAAGTCTCATCAGAATCCTCAAGAGTTCAATCTCATCATCAAAATCCTCAGCTGAAGAAAATGGAGGATGACAGAAAACAGAAGGGAGGAAAGAAACTTGAGCAAAACACAGCTGTGGATATCCCTGAGGATATTTACTTGGACTATTGCACACCTGATGAATATTAGACAATGGCCAAGAGAAAGATACGGCTGCAGAAGATAGAACACCGATGGGCGAAGCAATGGAAAGAATACACGTTTTTCACTGCCAAGTATGCGAAGAAATTCGCTCTGAAGCCCCCTGGAAAATGGTCCCCACTTGAGGCTCATCAAGTAGCACATCCCTCAAGCCTCAAGACCATTGATGACTATCCAGATGAGAAGGAAAAGCATCTGGCTAAGCTCAAGAAGCAGGCAGAAGCTGCAGTGAGGAAATTCAATGAATCCTCAGCTGCTGCTACTTCCTCTGCCGCTGAGACCTCTAGTTCAACAATTCCTCAACCACAGTCTGCGTCATCAAAGCCAAGGGCTCCAAAGCCTCAAGAGAAGTCTGCTCAGGCATCAGTTACAAAACCCTCAACACCAAAACCATCAGCGCCAAAACCCTCAGCGCCAATCTCCTCAGCTCCAAAATCCTCAGCACCACCACCAAAGCCTCAAGAGACACCAGTACAGAAGCAAGTCATGAAGCCTATGAACGCCAGCTCCAGCTCCTCACTCCCAGCTGCAACCATCTCGGAGACAAAGTCTTCACCACCAACTGCGAAGACTCAGGTGTCTGCTGAACGAGCAACTCTGTCGAGCCCCAGCAAAATCATCACCGTCCCGTCTGCATTAGAGGACAGTGATGAATATGATGATCAAACCCTGCAAGCCATCATCAGAAACAAGTAGGAACGAGTAGCTCAAGCATCAAGCAGTGCCATTCCTCTGGCCATGGACCCCAAGGTCCTCCTTGACTACATCAACATCTGGTATGAGGACCCAAACACTCCACTTGATGATTTGAAACTTCCCCCTGGCATCAGTCACATGGTGGCCACTTTCATCAATGAAGCCCAGTGGAAATAACAGCAGGCCAAGAAGGCCAAGGTATCAAACCTTAAAAAGGAGAAATTCCTCAAGTAGAATCTCCTCAACTTGATGCCTGATGCACTGATATCAACACAGGCAGAGCTGAAGAATTTGACTGACAAGTACTCCAAGCTGTCAGATCGAAAGAGCCTCAAAAGCAATTTCATCAAGCTGGCCACTAAAGCTGTTGATGACTACAACAAGAAGGCTTCACCTCCAGCACCAACTTCTCAGCCCTTGATTGAGGAGCCATCAGACGAATATCCTCATGATGAGGAAACTCCTCAGGCTGAGGAAATCCACCAAGAAAGCCGTGCAGATGTACGGGCTATTGAAGAAATCATCATGGAAGCTCCAGCTGATGAATCTGCTGCAGCTGATGAGACTGCCCCTGACCCAGCTGCTTCATCAAAGCAAGCTGATGACTCTGTTCCAGCTGGTTCCTCAATACCAGCTGAAGAATCTGTCAAGAGAACCACTTCACCAAAAGCTTCAAAGGTGAAGAAGATGACTCCGTCTGCATCAGACGTGAAGAAAACCAGGGCTGCTGAGAAGGAAGCCAAAAAGAGAAAGGCCTCCTCAGCAGAAGAAGAAACAGAGGCCAAGCGCCTCAAAGCACTTGAAGAAACTGCTCCTCTGGACCCTGTGCCCCTAAATGTCGCTCCTTCTTATGAAATGGTCATCCTTGATGATCAAGCAAAAGGGGCAGATGAGGAAATGAAGGATGCTGCCACTGAGGAACGCACCAACGAAGAAATTCGTATTGACGACGGTCCTCAGCCCTTCATTCCTCAGAAAGACACTGCTCAAGGATCAGCTGCACCAGCTGAAGAAACTACCTCTACTACGACGCCAGCTGAGGAACAACAAACTGAAAATCCTCAAGTTGATGAAATTCAAAGCTCTGAGCAAAATCTTCACGATGAGGAACAGGCTGACCCAACTCCTCCAACTGAGCAAGATGAAACTATTCCTCAGCCTGATGCATAGCCAGAGAAAGCCCCTCTGCCTGACGCCCAGCCAGAACCATCTCCTCAGCTTAAAGTACCAGCTGCTGAAATTCCTCAACCTGAGTAAAATGCTGAGGAAAATGCACCTGACCAAGACAATGCATTCGTCGTGCTCAACCCCGAGACTGCAATTGTTGTCTCCCCTCCTGTTCCTCAGCAAAATCTTCAGCCAGTTCAGCGTCAGCCATTATCCAAGCATCCAAAGTTTCAAAAGGAGAATTTCTTTGAAGAACGCATGTACTTCATTGGAGAGAACCCCTATGACAAGCCTCAAATGAGGCATATGAAGTTTTGGACTAGGACACAGATGATTTACTATGCCTCTGTGCTATGTGGACGAAACAATATATTCCAGCACAGGCATATTCCTTACGTTGAACTTGAAGCTATACCGTGCCTAGAGCCAGTCCTCAATGTACTCCATGATGCTGGTTTACTACCAATGTGCTCGGACATCTCTGACTGGAACAACGAGCTAATTCTTCAGTTCTATGCCACTCTTCACATCTCTGGCAACCCTGAAGACATTAACACTTGGGTGTTTGACTCGATGACACAAAACACTCACTACAAGGCTCCTGCTACAGAGCTTCTCCGTGAACTGCCTGTACCAATTCCCTCAGATGAGGCTGTGAAGCTTTATGGTGAGCGTGAGCTGCCCAATGGGATGATGGAAGTCCTCATAAACCCTTTGGCTGAAGTAAAATCATCGAGAAAACATTCCTCGTCCACGAGCTCAAGTATACACCCAGGTCTGCCTACAGAATCCTCTGCAGTGTGCTCGCGCCGATCAAAGGCCATGATGATGAAGAAGATGTCGTAGGCCTCATGAAGAATATCCTCTTCAACATCATCCATGGTATTCCTATCAACATCCATGATATCTTCTTGAGGACTTTGGCCGACAATGCTATGTGTCCTTTTGATCACAAGATATATGCCCCATGGATCATGAGATTCATCAGGACAAGGACTGGCATCAACTTTCTCGCTGAGTGCCAAAACCATGTTGGTTATATGCCTCCTATCCGGGTCAACAAGAAGACTTTCGAGCCCATTGAAGGAAAATGCAAATCAGTGATTGAAGAAGGCAGTAGGCCCCTTGATGCCTAGTTCAGAGAGCTAGAAGCTTATTCTTCAGGGGATGATACTGAGACTCGTCCGGCAAGCCCCGTTCCTCCTCGTGTGATGAATACACGAGAGCTCCTCCTCAGTCTTCACCAGAAGGTGGATCGCAATCACAAGTGGGTCAAACGCCAGTTTGGCGCCATTGTGAAAACCCTCACTGAAACACAGAACTCTATGAAGCTCAACCATCACTATCTGCATGAGGTTTTTGATCGCACCTGGCCTACACTTGCACATCTGAAGACTCGGACTGAGCTTGAATAAATGGACTTTGAGCGAGACTTTGACTGGTCGTGGCCTCCCAAGAAGAAGTTCAGGCCCATTCGAGTTCCAGACCTTGAAGACAGCTCCTTTTCTTCATTCCGCACTGCTGAAACTGACGAAGAACAGCTCGACACTGCTACCGGTCCAAGGAAGAAGACTACTCCCAAGAAGCATCACGACTCTTCGTCAACCGCCAAGAAGTGAAGTCTTCACGGGCGTTAGTCCTCAGTTTGTCCCTTTTTGTCACTTGATGACAAAGGGGGAGAAACTTGAGAGTTATTCTTCAAACGGGATATTTTTGGGGCTTATGGACTATATTTAAGTTACAAACTATTGGCTCTTCTGAAGTTTTTATGTAATGAGTTGTAACTTAAGCCCGATGGTACTCTGACGCTTTTGAACGTTTTTCTTCGCATGCTTATTACTCAAGTTTTAATGCACGCATGCTGGAATTCATCAGATACCATTTGTCATCATGCATTTTCATTTTCTTCATATGATATGTTACATGTATGAATGACTTACAAGACTCAGGGGGAGATCTCCATGATATAAATCATCAATGTGCATTTGCTGTGAAAAGCAAAATCCTCACGATATGCACATCTTCAGGGGGAGTCTCTCTGAATCTTGATTTCAAATTCCTCAAATGAGTATTTACACTTCATATTTTTTATCCCTGTTGAAGACTTAGCCTAATTGTCATCAACCACCAAAAAGGGGGAGATTGTAAGTGCATCTAGTGCCCCTTAGTGATTTTGGTGGTTTGAAGACTTATAGGTTAAGTATCTAATGTGTTTATAAGTGTACACATGATCTATAAGTCATTGAGGAGTTTGAGATATTTGAAGAATATCGACCCCTAAAAATATATATCTTCGGTTGAAGAAATTGGCCTGAAGCTGAAGAAATGAATCGCGAGGAATCTGCGATGAAATTGATATTCCTCATGAAGATACTGAAATTGAGGAATCCGGTGTGTCCTCAAGAATATCACTCTGAAGAATTTGAAGCATGAAGATTTACTCTTTCTGTTTTATTTTCTTTGCATTTGTGTAATAGGAACACCGTACTGTTAAAGGGCGTCGAAGTTACACTTTGGAATGAATTTCCTCATGATGCTCAACCCAAGCCTAATCCTATCAAAAGCCTCAAGTGAGGAATACGAGTGACATGAGGACTCTCACAGTTGAGGGTTCTGACCGTTTCGATAGCCACGCCAAGTCATTGGTCTTATCCACTCCAACGGTCATACTATTTGAGGGCATTAGTGTCAAATCATGTCGGGATGCTCCCAGGCTATAAATAGCCACCCCCCACAACCATTAGCTGGTTGGCTGCTCCATTAGAAATAGACACTTGTCATAAGAGCAACCCAATTCCTCAGAGTCTTCGAGATTAATTCATCAGTGAGGAAATACACCATACACCGAAACCACAAACCAAACCTAGTGATTGCGCATCATTGAAGAAGTTGTTCCTGTGTGGGACTGAAGCCTTTTACCTTTGAGGACTGTGCATCCTCCAGACGGTTAGGCGTCATGGTCTAGAGCTTTACAACAGTCAATTCTGGATCGTCGGGTGACCAAGTTTGTGAGGGTTTGGAAATCTACCCTGAAGACTTACCACGAGTGTTGGGAGAGGACTGTGTGTTCTTAGCCCAAGGAGAACATGGTAGGGACTGTGTGTCCCGGGACTGTGTGTCGTTTGGATTCACTACCAAGCCGCTCCAAACCAGATGTACGACTGTCACAGCAGTTGGAACTGGGTCATCAACGACTGTCTTCACTGAGAAACGGGTTCTAATTCCTCAACTCCTTACTTTCCTCGTATTATGTGTTGATGACTTTCACTTCTACTATTTGAAGAATTTGCTGAAGACTTTCTCTGAATTTCCTCAACCCCAAATTATTCACGTCAGTTAATCCTCATCTGTATTCTGCCTGCCTGCTCACAGTGCAATCTATTTTCACATTCCTCACTCCGAAAAACTGCTGTTGTGAAACTTTGCACTTCTGATCCTTTACTGTTTCCGCTGTAAGTTAGTCATCACTGAGGAATTTCCTCAAAAGGAATTTCCTCAGTGATGAAATTCTAAAAATCTCCTATTCACCCCCCCCCCTCTAGTCGATATAACACACTTTCACAAACACATGGTGTGACAGACCTACCCCACTTACAAGAATCTCATCCCCTAGATTCCTAGGCTAGGTGGTCAAGAGATAAGGGGACTCGTATCTAAGGTAGTCTTCATGCTCCCAGGTTGCTTCTGCTTCAGTGTGGTTGCTCCATTGGACCATGAATTACTTTATGGTGCGGCTTCGGGTGCAACACTCAGCTTCATCCAAGATTCGAACTAGCCACTCATGACAAGTGTGGTCTGGTTGAAGGTCGATGGCTTGATGATCGATGTCCTTGTAGAGGTCGGGGCGGTTGGGAACTTGGAGACACTTCTGGAATTGGGACACATGGTAAATGTTGTGCGCATTGGTAATTTCGGAAGGTAGATCTAGATGGCACGCAACTTCTCCTCGTTTTGAAACGATCTTAAAGGGACCAATATATCTTGGTGCAAGATTTCACTTGATGTGGAAACTTTTGTTTCCTTTGAGAAGTGTGACTTGGAGATTAACATGGTCCCCGGCACAGAAGTTCACTTCTGGATAGCGTGAGTCGGCATAGCCCTTCTATCTTGACTTGGCGGTCTCCACACATTCTCTAACGAGTTGAACTTGCTCTTTGGATTCAGGGAGAAATTTTTGTCCAAAGACTAGTCCTTCTTCGGTCTCTCACAAATTGAGGGGAGTATGACACATGTGTGCGTACAACACCTCAAATGGTGCTATTTGAATACTCGGGTGATAGTTGTTGTTGTAGGAGAACTCGTCAAAGTGTAATAAATCTTCCCACTTGGCTCCATACGAAAATCACAAGCACGAAGCATCTCTTCGAGTATCTGGTTTACTAGCTATGTGTGACCGCCTGTCTGGGGGTGACACATAGTGCTGAAGCATAGCTTGGTTCCCATGGCTTCTTGAAACTTCTTCTAGAACCTTGAGGTAAACTGGATACCCCGGTTAGACACATTTCCTTTGAAACTCCATGTGGGCTCATGATACTGTTGATGTAGAGATTTTCTAGATGGCTTCCATCATATGTGGTCTTGAATCAAATGAAGTGGGCTACCTTGGTCGGGTGATCTACAATGACCCAAATAGAATCATGTCCCTTGCTTAACCTGGGCAATCCGGTGATGAAGTCTATCCGGACTTTTTCCCACTTCCATTCAAGCAGTTGTGGAGGTTGTAACATTCCAGTGGGTCACTGATGTTTAGCTTTTATTCTCTCGCATATGTTACACTAGGCGATAAAAGTGGCTATCTTTCTCTCCTTGCCATGCCACCAATTTTTTTCTTTGAGGTCCTGGTACATGTTGGTCCCTCCAAGATGGTTGGAATATGGAGTGTCATGATCTTCTTGCAAGATCAAATTCTTGAGCTCAATTTTGTTGGTACGCAAATGCGATTCCCAAACCACACGACTCCTTGTTTATCCACTGATAATCCTGGGTCCTTGCCATTCTTCATATTCCTGTTGATGCCTTCAATAGTCTTGTGTCCTTATAAGCTTCCTTAATATTTTCCATAAAGCTAGACTTTGCATCGACGTTCGATAGAAATCCTGGTGCAATTAGTCCCAACCGAAATCTTTAAAGTTCTTCGTATAGGGTGGGTAGCCTTTCGTTATTCATAGCATTCAAGGAGCAAGATTTCCTGCTTAAGGCATCTGCTACCACATTGGCCTTTCCTATGTGGCATTGAACACTAAGGTCATAGTCCTTGATCAACTCCAACCATCTTCATTGCCTCATGTTCAATTCCCTTTGAGTGAAAATATACTTCAAACTCCTGTGGTGTGTGTATATCTCACATCCCTTTCCTAGAAGGTAATGTCACCGTGGCTTGAACGCAATTCTCTTGATCATGAGTAGTGTAATTCTCTTGATTAGGATGTAGGTGTCTGGATAGACATGCTATGACTCTGCCTTCTTGCATCAGGAAACCACCAAGCCCGGTTCTCGATGCATCACAATATATCACAAACTTCTTGTGAATATCGGTAGTGGCCAAAACTGGGGTTGTTGTCAATCGCTTCATGAGCTCTTGGAAGCTTTCTTTGCACTGTGGCACCCATTCGAACTTCTTGTCCTTCTTCAAGAGCTTATTCATGGGTCCAACAATGCTTGAGAATTCTTGCCAAAATTGTGGTAATATCACGTAAGTCCGAGGATGCTTTTGACTTCCTTCATATTGCTTGGAGATTGCCATTCAGTAATGGCTTCAATCTTAGCAGGGTCCACTAACAATCCTTCTGCCATCAACACAAGACCCAAGAATTAAACTTCATCTAGCATGAATTTGCACTTGCTGAACTTGGCATAATGGTGGCGCTCTCCAAGCTTAACCAGAACCATCATCAAGTCTTTCTGATGTTCCTCTTTAGACTTGGGAAACATGAGTATGTCGTCGATGAATACAACGAAAAACTTGTCCAAGTACTCCATGGAAACTTTGTTTTGATGACAAGAAGTAAGTTGGGGCATTGGTCAACCCAAATTACATGACTGTGTACGCATACATGCCATATCGGGTGACGAATGTCGTCTTCGAAATGTCTTGGGGTCTAATCTACAACAGATAGTACCTGGACCAAAGATCAATCTTGGAAAACACCTTGGCACCATTAAGCTGATTGAAAAAGTGTTCTATCTTGGGGAGGGGGTACTTGTTGTTTATTGTGACCTCATTGAGAGAAGGGTAATCGACACAAAGTCGGATAGTTCCGTCCCTCTTTGACACAAATAGAACAGGTGATATCCATGGAGAGGCACAAGGGCGAAAAAAATCTTTTCTGAGCTACTGTGCTAGTTACTTCGTTAGTTGAGCTAACTCTTCGGATTCCATTATATAGGGTTCTTATAGATGGATCCAACTCCGTGCATTAGCTCCATGATGAATTCAATGTTACAGTCAGGAGGCATTCCACGCAGCTCATCTAGAAAGACATGTGGGTACTCACATATTACTTGCACTTGACCCAACTCAATCCCGACACACAATTGACCTGAGGGGCTTGAGCGGAGGTGGAGTTGGGAACGTACTTGACTTCAACTCCTTTGCTATTGGTCATGGTAACAGTCTGCTTGGCACAGTCTAACAAGCCTTAGTGCTTGGTTAACCAATTCATGCCAATGATCATATCCAAGCCTGGTGAATAGAAAACTACGAGGTCTGCTAGAAAGTCTACCTCATTGATGTTAATCCCAACTCCTTTACATCCTATCTTGGTTCTCAAAACTAAACTCGGGGTTTGTACCAACTGTTGGAAATATGCCCTAGAGGCAATCATAAAATAGTTATTATTATATTTCCTGTTTCAAGATAATCGTTTATTATCCATGCTATAACTGTATTGAATGGAGACACAAATACATGTGTGGATACATAGACAAAACACTATCCCTAGTGACGTGGTTTTGTCACGGCATATGTCCTCGTGAAAGGACTTAAATATGGAGCCATCGCACCTTGGTGGCGACTCAAAGGGGGTCAGCGAAAGCGAGACTCAGATTTACCCAGGTTCGGCCCCACGTGAGGAGGTAAAAGCCTACATCCTGCTTTTTGTAGATATATGATGGTTTCGATTACGAGGAGGGCGTAACTCGCCTGACCTAGCTCTCGATTCTCTCTAACTCGCCCGTCCTTCCCTTGGGACTCGCCTTTATATACAGGTCGAGGCCCTAGGGTTTACAAAGTCCTGCTATCCTACACTTGGTAGTTTCCCTTATCTCTAAGTCACCGTGCTCCCCACGACCAGGAGCTTCCTTGACATTCCATCATCCGCACGATCTTCTTGAACCGCCCCACAACTCCTAGGCCACTGAACACATAGCCAGAGGTGAGTCGCCCCTTTGGTGACCCGACTCATTACAGGCGGGTTACCCAAAGGTAACATCCCCAACATTAGGCCCCAAATTGTCATGAATTCATTCGTGTCAATAAACTCCCTTCAATTTTGGGGTGACTCCCCTCATTTCCAGCCTTCGGCGAATGCTGAGCCGCCATTCGTGGCGCTCTAACCTGAGTCGCCATACAGTATTAAAGGGTGTCGCCTCATCTCCTCGGTTCTCGTCCCGAAACACTGTAACTGTCAGCGAATCTTTCGCCCATAATTGTTTATCCCGAAAATCGAGGCGCCATCATTGCGTTTACTAACTTGTCGCCTCGATTCCCGCATTGACAACCTCGTTTCCCGTTCCTGCTCCTTAAATACGAGAGAAATGGGGGGAAGAGTAACCTCGTCACCTACCCCCATTCCACCTTCAGCTTCGTCTTCGTCTCCGCGCACCGGCCTCCCGGCACCGCCCCCAAGCTCCAGCGTCCCGGCGTCGTCCTCGGCTCCAGCGCCCGGCGTCGTCCTCGGCTCCCGGGGTCTTTCTCCATCGACCGCGGTTCCCCAGGCGACAAAGAACACGAAGCCCGGAGCCTCCGTTCCCGGCGGCGATCCCCTGTTGTCAGGTACGCTCCTTCCCTCTCTTAGGTGTAGACCAAGAACTCCATGGCTGTAGCTTTCTTGCCAGCCAGCTCCATAGTAGGATGAACACCTCGAGATATGTTAGATCTGCTCCCCGTTGCCATGATTAGCTTCAGATTGCAATAGGCATCGGCCATTTTAATCTCTGCCTCTCGCTAGTTCAAACCCATGTCTGTTTACCAGCTCTGTAGTTGTACTATACGTGCAGCCCATCGCCCTTACCTCGGGCGATCTTTCTTTATTTTTTACATGTCCGTAGATCCATAGCTTTCCGCCTGTCCATAGAAACATGTTTTTTCACCCATTGAGAATATCTCTAAGGACAAGAACGTTTCCGAGAGTCGCCTTTTAACTTCAGCCTTCATTGCGACTCAATTTAATTACTGTAGTCAAGACGCCCCTTCTTTCAGTCTGATGGGCGAGTTACCAAACTCTTTTGTGAACACCATAGACCCGTACCAGCGGGTTATAATAAATACTAATCTTTGCTGAGTCGCCTCACACTTCATTTTTTTGTAGTCATGACTATCACAAAGTGTGACTGGTTGCCAACTAAAGTCGACGATGCCACACTCGAGAAATACGTCGAGGTGGGTCTCCTTGATAGCAAGGAGACTATTGGTTGGAGAACCTCCCCCGGCGAGTCGATTCCCAACCCTGCTCCAGGAGAGGTGGTGATCTTCACCGACTACCTCGAACGGGATTCAAGCCGCCTGGATCGAAGTTTTTTCGAGACGTCCTGCACTTCCTCAACCTTCATCGTCAAGACCTAGGACCCAATTCCATCACCAATCTATGCCAGTTCCAAGTCTTCTGCGAAATGTACTTACAGAAAGAACCCTCAATCCCTTTGTTCTGGAACTTCTTCAACTTAAACCGCCAGACCGAGTTCTCCAATGGTCCCAACCATGAGCTTGGAGGAGTCAATGTTCAGAGACGCCGTGAGCGTGGATTCCCGACAGTTCTCTTGCCCAGCCACCCCAAAGGATGGGCCGAGTCATGGTTCTACTGCCAGAACACTGCTCCACCAGGCGAAAACCCTCTTCCGGGTTTCAGAGCAGACCGTTTGCCAATGGATTTCAAATTTCCTGACAAGCTTACCGAAGAAGAAGAGTCGGAGTTCATTCCGCTCTTTTCAGATCTGAAATTCCTGTACAACAACGGGCTCATCGGGATCGACCTGTTCCGTTGCTGGATAGAGTGGAACATCCTTACCTTGAGCTGCCACGACGGGTTGATGTATCATTATGACGGCACTTTGGAGCATCCACAGCGCGCCAGTCGCCGCCAACTTTCAGAGAGCGAAATCGTCGGAGTCATCAAGAGATTAACCGACGAGTCTCTGGAAGAATGTGCCAATCCGGTGCCACCACTAAGAATCTAAGCCGCCATTTGTCTTGTTTATACTTAGCAATCCTTCGTGATTAAAAACTTGCCTGTGTTTATCAGAAAACCGATGTGTTTTGGCGGAGGTGTCCCAAAACCGCCCCCCCAAAGTCCACCAAGGTGCCAACCAAGAAGAAGAAGACGGTGAGCCAGAAGTAAACCGCCACCAAAGATTCATCTTTTGTTGGCGACTCTCACGCAGACGAGGCAAATTCTGAGGTAAGGCTTTTCCCTCCTCCCTTCTCTATATGTTCCGACTTAAGCTTATACCATATTATCTTTACATGTAGGGTGATGACGATGAAAACAAGAATGATGCAGTCGAGGTAATTTCCATTTCTTCTGACTCATCTTCTTCTTCCCCTAGACCAGCCAGGCGGATCTGCGGAAAAGTGCCCATATCTCATCCTTATGCTTATATGGACCCTGATTTCCTTTTGAAGAAAGCAAAATTCACCCCCTATCGCAAGACCCGCAGTCACTCTGGCAACTTGGTTACTGGACTGCCCGAGAAGACGACTGGTCGAAAACGAACCAGTGAGGTACACTATTGTCTTGTTATATCTTTTGCCATGTGAAATATAACCCTCCATTTTTGTGACCTTCAAGTCTTTGTCCTGTCAGACTTCTCCTCCCACATCTAGCGACCCGGCCATCTCTGCTCTCCCGCCAATGGTTCGTGTGCAAGGGTAAGACTTCATTGTTAACCCAAGCTTCCTAAACAATAACATGCGCTTTTAACCTTGGCGCTTCATCGTAGGGCACAAGAAAAAAGAGGAAGACCGACGACTCTCCTTCTGCGCAACAAACATCTGATGCCTTAGGCACGGGCACATCTGTTCCTGAAGCTGAAAGGGAGCAAAAGGCCGCTAGTGATATTCCTGCACGCGATATTCCCGACACTCGGGATGACTCGCCCGTCATTTTGAAAGAGACGGCTGGCCAAAGTAACCCGCCGAGCCCTCTAAAGGCGACCAACGACCCAGATGTCGAGGTTACCGGCTTTGGCTACTCTACCTCTCCAACTGCCCTGCTCTCCAAACATACCTCGAAGGCAAGTCGCCTTTCCCCTGATGGCGGCTCAGAACACCTCAAACTTCCCCAATACGAGAAGCTGGAATTCGACCAGCTATGTTCCGGCTTCACAACTCCTCTGGAGAAGGATTTTGAGCTGAACAAAAGCCTGCTCTGCCGTATGAAGACCAAACCCGAGGTATGCGAATATATGTTCCTATACTCATTAGCCTTCCAAGGGTCAGGTCATCTTTTTAAAGATGAGCCGGGTCTTTGTAGTAGAAAACTTCAACCTGTAGCCCCTAAGGGTCGGGCCATCTTTTTTGAAGATGAGCCAGGTCTCGTAATAGAAAACTTCAACCTGTAACCCCCATGGGCCGGGTCATCTTCTTTGAAGATGAGCCGGGTCTTGTAATAGAAAACTTCAACCTGTAGCCCCCAAGGGCCGGGTAATCTTTTTTGAAGATGAGCCGGGTCTTTGTAATAGAAAACTTCAACCTGTAGCCCCCAAGCGCCGGGTCATCTTTTTTTTGAAGATGAGCCGGGTCTTGTATGTGGTATGACTTTTTGATAAAAAATCATACATTAGCCCCCAAGTGTCAGGAGTATTGCTTGCAAAAATTCTAAGACTTGTCTCCCCAAATATTATGTGTAGGATTCTATGGCCCAGAGTGAGGTGGCGGTAGCCGACTTAAAGAAGAATTTGACTAGTCAACAAGATGCTTACTCTAGGCTGGAAGCTAAATTCCGCTTGCTGCAGGCCGAGTTAGAAAAAATGAAGGCTGACCAGGAGAAGTTTGAGAAGAAAGCCAACACCGACCAAGCCGCCATCGTTAAGCTTGCTGAACAAGGAGAAGAAAAACTGAAAGCCGCCCAACAGGAGTTGTCTGGCTTGAAAAAGCATATATCCAATATGACAGTCGCCATGTTTGGTAAGTTTGATCATTGAACTTCTTTTAACTAACCAGGCTGGGATCAAAAAAATCTCCAAGTACTTATGCCCCTGTTGCAGGTGCCCGAGCCGTCAAGCTAACAGACGACTGTATGACTAAATTGAGAGCCATATACACCTTTGCTGAGCAGCTGTACACGGGAGGCGTGTTATCAATCAAGGTAGTGATGGGCAGTAAGGAACCAACAATGACCATCAAGCAAATGCTCGACTTCTTGTCCATGCTGCCTCCTCAAGTAGAAGAATTAAAGAGATCAGCCGCCCGAACAGGTGTGTTGAACACCCTAAGTCGGTGCCTTGCGTATGCCTCAGAGCTCAAAACCGAGGAAATAGTCGCCAGCTACCGTGAGCTGAAGGTTGATGGCACAGAATTCACCGAAGTGGATTATAAGCGGACCATCGTAGAATCGAGCTATGCGGCGACTCAACTGGCGGCGAGTTTTGACCTGATGAAGTATCAATCCGCCTATGATGAAAACAAAAAGAAAGTGACGCCTCCTTCATATCAGATTGCTAGCTTGGTTCCCAGCTGCCCCAGGAATCCTTTTAATCTTGACTTGGACTTGTCTCACTTCCTGGCTGAGGAGGATGAGTTCATCGCCTTATCCAAGTCTAACTAGAAACTGGGCGACTTACGAATTGAAAGTGGAGAAAGCTCAAGGCAAGGCGACTCGGCAGCGGCTTGAATCGCCCATGGATCCTTCCTTTGCTGGGGAATGATACCCATTTTTGCCATGAGAGCCATGTAATTATTTTCCTAGTGTGTGTGAAACACCAAACTTGCCATATTGTCTTTTGGATGGAACCATTTGTAGTCCCTGAAGCTTTTCATGACTCGTTTGCAACTTCTTTATAAACCAAGAAATGGCTCCAAATTAGTCCTGGTCTGTTTAGGAAAACAACAACTTATTTGATTAAGTGTCTATCCAGGAATAAACCATCCCCCTGAATCATGGCGAGAGATAAATTAGCCCCCGGGTTAGGGAAAAGCCTGAACCCGGGCGAGTTATAATCAAGACCAGTTCAAAGGAAAATTTTATCGACTCAATGAGTTTCGATAGGATAAGACGAGTCTGCATAACTCTAGTGTTATCCTTAGGAAGCTTTTCAAAAAGCCTTGTTATTTTAGACCGGCTGATCAGGCGCGAGTAAAGCTTCTGTGAAGCAGGTTCAATAAACCAATGGTTTCTCTATTTTCCATGTGTGACTCTGGCCGGTACATCTTAAGTTTTAACCAAGGCGATTTCAGGGTCCGAATAACGGATTGACTCGCCTCGAGTACATAGGTCCATGTGGCGACTTGTTCAACACATAGTGCAGTATAACCATTTGTAATGCTGTAATTTTTCACTATCCAAGAGGGTATTCAGGCTGAACTCGATGAGTGGAAGCCCCCAAGTGACCTATGGTTTAGGAAGAAATCAGGCATAGGATTACAGAAGCGTATACGCTCTTACTGCAAAACGACTTGCGGACTAGTATCCCCCAAGTAAGCCGGTTTACTACTCAAAAACCATATAAGGCGCCTATGTTTGAACCGTGCGACCTAGCGACTTTGGTCCTGTTTGGCTTACCAGTATCCAATTTTGAAATAAGTGCAGCATGGCGACTTATGCTCTTTGATAGTGATAGCGTCCATGTTTGGGCGACTTATAGAACAATAAAGACTCATGCTTTCAGAAGCTGAAACGGCAAAGGACCCCGAATTTCGTGGGTGTCGGCTTTATTGCTTTCATAATTTATGGATTACAAAAACTTGATAAAAGAAAGAAAAGGGAGCTGATGGCTCTATGTATAATAAGGCCGCAGATGGGCTATGTTCCAGGGGCGAGTTGTCTCAACCTCCGTAGTTGGCCGATCTGGACGAAGATCCATCAAATAGTATGAGCCGTTCTGAAGAGTCCTGCTGACGACAAACGGTCGCTCCCATGGAGGTGACACCTTGTGCATACCGGTATGATCTTGAATCAAACAGAGCACTAAGTCGCCTTCTTGGAAGGTTCGGCTCTTGACCCGGTGGCTATGATAACGGCGTAAATCCTGTTGGTAAATCACCGACCGTGACGTGGCCAAATCACGTTTCTCCTCCAAGGCATTCAGCGAGTCTTGCCATGCTGACTCGTTGTCCTGCTCTACGTAAGCGGCAATTCGCAGAGAATCATGCTTGATGTCGCTTGGTAACATCGCCTCCGCCCCATAGACCAGAATGAAAGGGGTAAAACCAGTGGAGCAGTTTGGAGTCGTCTTGATACTCCACATAACTGAGGGCAATTCCTCGACCAAACATCCCGGCGTGCGTTCCAAGGGCACCATAAGTCGGGGCTTAATCCCTCGTAATATTTCCTGATTCGCCCTCTCTGCCTGTCCATTAGACTAGGGATGCGCCACAGCGGAAACATCAAGTCGGATATGCTCGCGTGAGCAGAACTCTTGCATTGCGCCTTTGGAAAGGTTAGTACCATTGTCCGTAATGATACTATGTGGATATCCAAACCAGAAAATTAGCTTCTTCAAGAATTTGGCAGCCATCTTGGCGTCACAACTGCTAACAGGTTCTGCTTCGACCCATTTGGTAAATTTGTCAACCGCCACCAATAGATGAGTCTCTTTATTAGACGACATTTTGAAAGGGCCGACCATATCGAGCCCCCAGACTGCAAACGGCCAAGTGATTGGTATCATCCGCAATTCCTGAGACGGCACATGCATCTGACACCCAAACTTTTGGCAGCCATCACATCGGTGAACGATCTCCTCCGCGTCTGCGCGAGCCGTCAACCAATAAAATACATGACTGAAGGCTTTACAAACCAAGGATCGGGATCCAGCATGATGACCACAGTCGCACGCATGAATCTCATTGAGGATCATACAGTCTTCCTTGGAAGAAACGCATCTTTGAAATACTCCTGAGGTGCTTCGCTTGTGTAACTCGCCATTATGTATGACCATAGACTTGCACCAGCGGACAATTTGGCGAGCTAGCAGCTCGTCGGCAGGTAACTCGCCTCTGGTGAGATACGCCATGTAAGGAATCGCCCAATCTGGAGTAGCTTGAAGAGCCGCCACGAGTTGAGATTCGGGGTCTGGTACCGCGAGGTCTTCTTCCGAAGGCAGTTTTACTGACGGGTTATATAGTGTATCCAAAAAGACATTGGGAGGAACAGGCTTACGCTGCGAACCAAGGCGGGAAAGAGCGTTTGCTGCTTCGCTAAGACGTCGGTTGATGTGATCCACTTGATAGACACTGAAATGACCCGCCACATCCGACACAGCCCGTGTGTAAGCCGCCATAAGAGGGTCTTGTGAAACACAAGTGCCAGAAACCTGTTGCGCCACCAGATCGGAGTCGCCCAAGCATCTCACTCTCGTGAGGTTCATCTCCTTGGCGAGTCGCAAACCATGAAGGAGAGCATCGTATTCTGCTGCATTGTTAGTACATGGGAACATGAGTCGGAGAACATAGCAAAACTTGTCACGGTGAGGCGAAGTTATCACCACGCCAGCCCCCGAGCCTTCCAGCTGTTTGGACCAGTCAAAATGTATGGCCCAATATGTAAGATCTGGTTTTTCCTCGGGGATTTTTAACTCGGTCCAATCATTGATGAAGTCCACAAGCTCCTGAGACTTGATAGTTGTCCGAGGCGTATATCGCACCTGATGGGGACCCAGCTCGATGGCCCATTTGGCGATCCGCACAGTGGCCTCCCGGTTATGTATAATATCGCCGAGAGGAGCGGAGCTGACGACCGTGATTGGGTGTTCCTGGAAGTAATGCTTCAACTGCCGACTCACCATGAATACCCCGAAAACGTCGTTGGCCTCATCTGTCCATACGAAGCGATCGGTCTTCTTGAGCAGCTGATAGAGAGGGATAGCCTTCTCCTCAAGGCGACTTATGAAACGGCTCAAGGCCGTGATTCGACCCACCATGCGCTGCACTTGTTTGACGTTGGCTGGTTTCCCAAGCGAAGTAATTGCTGCAATCTTTTCCGGGTTGGCCTCGATTCCTCGATCCGACACCAAGAAACCCAATAGCTTCCCTGCAGGGAAACCAAATACGCACTTGGTGGGGTTAAGCCTCATCTGGTAAATACGCAGGTTGTCGAACGTTTCTTTGAGATCTCCCAACAACGACTCCTTGCGGTGAGATCTGACCATGATGTCGTCCACGTAAGCGTGGACGTTACGGCCTATATGGCTATGCAGGCAGTTCTGGATGCAGCGCTGGTAAATAGCCCCCGCGCTTTTAAGCCCAAACGGCATGGACACATAACAAAAAGCTCCGAAAGGGGTTATGAAGGATGTCTTTTCCTGATCCGCCACCGCCATTTTTATCTGGTGGTATCCTGAATAAGCGTCCAAGAAACACAGACGTTCGCAACCCGCCGTCGAATCAATAATTTGATCAATGCGAGGAAGGGCGAACGGATCCTTTGGGCAGGATCTATTGAGGTCCGTGTAGTCAATTCACATGCGGAAGGTGCCATTCTTCTTGAGCACCAAGACTGGGTTAGCAAGCCACTCTGGGTGAAAAACTTCGATGATGAACCCGGCGGCGAGGAGCCGAGCCACTTCTTCGCCAATCGCCTTGCGTCATTCTTCGTTAAACCCGCAGAGGTACTACCGTACCGGCTTAACTTTGGGGTCAGTGTTGAGATGTGCTCAGCGAACTCTATTGGCACACCCGACATGTCAGAAGGTTTCCATGCAAAGATGTCCCGATTCTCACGGATGAATTCGATGAGCGTGCTTTCCTATTTGGGGTCAAGACCCGCCCCAATAGTGAACTGCTTGGTGGAGTCGCCCGGTGTTAAGTCGATGACCTTGGTGTCGTCCGCCGGTTTGAACTTGAGGGGCGGCTCGGAATCGATGGTTGGCCTTTTGAGCGGTGTCATGTCTACCGGGTCGACTTGGGATTGGTGAAATTTAAGCTCCTCGGCCGCGCAAGATGACTCGGCATAAGCCGCATCTCCGTCTTCACACTCTTGGGCTATTTTCCTGCCGCCGTGGACGGTGATGGGACCCTTGGGTCCAGGTATCTTGAGCTTGAGATAAACATAGCACGGGCGGGCCATGAACTTTGCGTAAGCCGGCCATCCAAACAGTGCATGGTAGGGGCTCTTGATCTTGACTAGCTCGAACAAGAGAGACTCGCTCCTGTAGTTTGATTCCGTGTCAAAAGCCATATTAAGATTGACCCGCCCAATGAGGTATGCCGACTTACCAGGCACAATACCGTGGAAAACCGTGGACGATGGCATCAAGTCCTTCTCAAGGAGGTTCATCCGTCGGAGAGTGTCAAAGTATAGGATGTTCATGCTGCTGCCTCCATCCATAAGGACTTTGGAGAGGGTGTACCCCCCGACTTGGGGAGCCACGACCAGAGCCAAGTCACCGGGGTTGTCGACTCTGGGCGGATGGTCCTCCCGGCTCCATGTTATGGGTTGCTCTGACCAGTGAAGGTACCGAGGGAGCGCCGGCTCAGCTACGAATGTTCTGTGCTTCACCTTGCGGTCCCGTTTACATGTGTTAGTGGTGAACATGTGGTACTGCCCGCTGTCTAGCTGCTTCGGGTTGTTTTGGAACCCGCCCCGTTCCTCCTGCCGCTGGGGGTCTCCTTGCCCGGGGGGGGGGGGGTTGTTGGAATATTCCCGGTGGGTGGTATTGCTGGTTATGATCTTGGTATTGACCAGCGTTGTGTTGCGACCCGCCCTGTGGTACTTCGTTGGGGAAACCCCCGAATGTGACTTGTCGCTACCCGGACGGGCCGGGTTGCTCCTGCTGCTGGCCCTGCTCGCCGCCTTGGCTCCTTTTGAGTGCCTCGGCCCGGAACTCTTGCATGACATAACTATCCTCCCATGAGTGAGTCGCCGGTCCATCAGCCGTGGCGTGCTGCAGGCACGGGACCTTAAGCATTTCATGGTATTACGTGGTTTCGTCCCACTGAAGCCCCATTTCTTCTGACGCGGGTTTGCATTGCCAGTATTAGTAGTAGCTACAAATTCCATAGGGCTCTCCTATTGCCGTTTCTTGCCGTGCCCGCCATGGTGGTTATTTCCCCGGTTCCGGAACTAGGATTTGCCCTTTTGTAACTCGCGCTTGTGGGTAGCTCTAGTTTTATCTTCACCTTCCCCGGGGTCCTTAGTGTCACCCGACTCAGCGTATCTGGTGAGGGCGTCCATGAGCTCTCCCATGTCCTGCACCTTTCGCTTAAGTCTCCCTAGTTTCAGCACCAGAGGTTTCTAATGCCAATTCTTCTCCAGGATCAACACCTCGTGAGCCGCCGAAATGCGTTCCGACGAATGGATGACTTCCGGAACTCGCCGGGTCCAGTGATGGGTCGACTCATCCGGTCGGTGAACGCAGTGCTGTAAGTCGACGATGGTTATCAGGCGCTTGCAGGTCCCTCTGAAGTTCTTGATGAAGCGCTCCTTTAGTTCCGCCCAGGTGTTGATAGAGTTAGGCGACAGGTTTTTCAGCCAAGTGTGTGCCGTCCCTTCGAGCATCATGGTGAAGTATTTTGCGCAAACCGTCTCGCTAACGTCCAGCATATCCATCGCGAGTTCATAGCTCTCGATCCATGACCCGGGCTCGAGATCTGGGGAGTAGTTGGGAACCTTCCTGGGTCCTTTGAATTCCTTCGGCATGCGCTCATTGCGCAAAGCCGGTGCGAGACATGATACTCCAATGTGTTTGCCCCCACCATCTAGAGGCGCAGGTGACGGTGGTATGTAGGCCGGATAGGCTTGACCCGCCATGGCCGTTGGCTCCATGTGTCGTGCAGCCTGCGCCGCGTCCACAATATCCTGGGGTCGCGTGTCAGGCATCCCAAGCAGATCTGTTGGGGGAGTCGCCGCGGCCCGCTGGTTACGGCGGGGAAATCCTCGTGGCGACTTCTGGTGTGGCTCGCCTGAGGCGTAGAGTGGAGCCGATCAAGGCTATGGGTGTACTACGCGTGCTGAACCACGGCAGTTTTCAGCATCTCAATGGCGTTTCTAGCTTCTATCTCAGCCGGGGTGCTTCCGTAAATCGGAAGAGGCTCTAGGTGGCGGGTCGCGGCCAGCACGTTGTCGACGGGGTTTGAGAAGTGACCCCGCGGTGTCTGGAATCGAGTCGTATGAGCGTCCATGGGCTGACCCAGCGGCGGATTGTGTGGTGGAACCATTCCTCCCCTCGGGGTGGCCTGCAGAGGCCGATCAGGACCCCCCCCCCCCCGGGGGTGCGCGGGGTGTCAAAGAGGCAAGTTGGGTGTAAGTCGGCCGGGATGCGACTGCCGTGTCTCCTTTGATGGACGGCGTGAGACGCGCGTTGCTGTATCCCAAGCCGCCAGCCCTCGGTGTTCAGCCGATCGGTCTCTGCAGCGACTGTAGCTCGTTGTGTCTCAATCCTCGCGGCGTCTGCCTCCATGTCGCGCTGTGCTTTGGCCATTGCCTCCCGTAGTTTGGTTAGCTCGGCATTGACCGACTCCTGATTTTTAGATGTAACCGGGGCGGCCATAAGGCTGGCTATCTCCAATGCTAGTTCTGTCATCATTTGCGCTGGAGGCTTGGAAGTTTCTCCAGTCTTGTTGTTGCCAGCCGGGTTTAGAAGAGGCTGGGCCGAACCTGCCATGTAGATGGCGATTCGCCGGCAAGATCTCTCGAGGACTTTGGGATCCATGGCCAGCGATAGCCCTCCGAGTGCCCTTCCTCAATGGGGTGGATCGACGCCGTCTCGCCCATGGAAGACTCGCCATCGGAATTGGCGGGGGTGATCTCCTGGCCTGCCTCTCCGTCTTGCGTGTCGCCTCCCTGCGTAAAGCCGACGAAAACCTAACGGCTCTTGCTCTGCCGTATAACGGGGAGGACGTACCTGGCCGGCTCGACGATGTCAATGGAGATGTCCGGCTAAGGAACAGGCGTCCGGATCCTACCGATGAAGATGTTGATCTTGCCGAAGGGGACTCGGTAGCCAGATTCGACGAAATCAGCCTCCGACTCCCATAGCGTGTTGTCGATGTAGTACTTCCGCAGCGGCTCTTGGTCATGATGCCAACCGCGTAGCTTTCTAACCCTGATAGGGCTCCCTTCAAGAACTCAACTCCACCGTGCGCTAGCCCCACGGTGGGCGCCAACTGTCGTGGTTTTGCCACGGCAGATGTCCTTGTGAAAGGACTTAAAGATGGAGCCATCGCACCTTTGTGGCGACTCAAAGGGGGTGAGCGAAAGCGAGACTCAAATTTACCCAGGTTTGGCCCCTCGTGAGGAGGTAAAAGCCCACGTCCTGCTTTGTGTAGATTGATGATGGTTTCGTTTACAAGGAGGGCGTAACTCACCTGACCTAGCTCTCGATTCTCTGTAACTCGCCTGTCCTTCCCCTGGGACCCGCCTTTATATACAGGTCGAGGCCCTAGGGTTTACAAAGTCCTGCTATCCTACACTTGGTAGTTTCCCTTATCTCTAAGTCATCGTGCTCCCCACGACCAGGAGCTTCCTTGACGTTCCATCATCCTCACGATCTTCTTGAACCGCCCCACAACTCCTGGGCCACTGAACACATATCCAGAGGTGAGTCACCCCTTTGGTCACCTGGCCCATTAAGGGCGGGTTACCCACAGGTAACATCCCCAACACCTAGTAAGCCTCTATGTTGGGGATATTACCTGCGGAAAACCCGCCCTTAGTGGGCCGGGTCATCAAAGGGCGACTTACCATTCAAAGCGTGCCTCGTGGCCCAGAAGCTGGGTGGCGGTTCAAGAGGTCGTGCAGACGGTAGATTACCAAGGGAGTTCCCAATCGTGGAGAGCACGGCGACTCGGAGATAGGGAAAGCCACAAGGAGTAGCATGGTAGGACTTTTGTAAACCCTAGGGCCTCGACTTGTATATAAAGGCGAGTCCCGGGGAAAGATCAGGGGGTTAGAGAGAATCGAGAGCTAGGTCACGCGAGTGACGCCCTCCTTGTAATCGAAATCACCATTAATCCACACAAAGCAGCACGTAGGCTTTTACCTCCTCACGAGGGGCCGAACCTGGGTAAATCTGGGTCTCGCTTTCGCTCACCCCCTTCGAGTCGCCACCAAGGTGCGATGGCTCCATCTTTAAGTCCACGACAGTCGGCACCCACCGTGACAAAACCACGACAGTTGGCACCCACCGTGGGGCTAGCGCACGGTGGAGTTGAGTTCTCGAAGGGAGCCCTACCAGGTCTAGAAAGCTATGCAGTCGACATCATGACAAAGAGCCGCCGCGGGAGGTACTACATCGACAACTCGCTGTGGGAGCGGAAGCCGATTCAGTCGAATCTGGCTACCGAGTCCCCTTTAGCAAAATCAACGTCTTCATCGGCATGACTGGGATGCCCGTGCCCGAGCCGGACACCTCCACCGACATCGTCGAGCCGACCATGTACGTCCTCCCCATCACACGGCGGACAGGAGTCGCCATGCTTTCGTCGGTTCTACGCAGGGAAACGACGTACAAGACGAAGAGACGGTCAAGGAGATCACCCCCATCAATTCTGACGGCAAGTCATCCATGGGTGACATAGATTCAATCCACGTTCTCCAGGAAGGACAACTCGGAGGGTTGTCGTTGGTAGTGGACCCCGAGGTCCTCGAGAGATCCCATCGACAAATCGCAATCTACATGGCGGGGTCAGCGCAGCCTCAGGAAAATCCAACCGGCAACAACGAGATCGGTGGGACGTCCAAACCCCTAGCACAAACCATGGCGGAATTAGCGGCGGAGGTCGCCAGCCTTATGGCAACCACCGTCACGTCCGAGAATCAGGAGTCTATCAACGCCGAGCTAGCAAAGCTGCGGGAGGCGATGGCCAAGGCGCAGCGGGACATGGAAGCAGAAGCCGCCAGGTTGGAGACGCAGCAGGCTGCGATCGCAGCAGAAACGGAGCGGTTGAACACCGAAGGCTGGCGGCTCGAGAGACAGCAGCACGCGTCCGACGCCGTTCGCCAAAGGATGCATCACGGGCGTATCCCTGCCGACTTACATCCAACTCGCCTTTTCGACACCCCGCGCACCCCCGGGGCGGGTCCTGATCAACCTTTACAAACTGTTCCGAGGGGAGGTCCGGTTCCATCGCCCAATCCACCGCCGCGTCAACGAATGGATGCCCATGTGACTCGGTTCCAAATGCCACGGGGTCACTTCTTGAATCCCGTGGACAATGTCCTGGCGGCAACCCGCCACTTGGAGTCCCTGCCGATTTACGGAAACTCCCCGGCCGAGATAGAGGCCAAAAACGCCATTGAGATGCTAAAGATGGTCGTGGTCCAGCACGCGTAGTATTCCCCTAGCCTTGATCAACTGCACTCCACGCCTCAGGCGAGCCACACTAGGAGTCGCCACGAGGACTTACACGCGGTAACCAGTGGGCCGCGGCGATTACCTCAACATAACCCGCTCGGGATGCCCGACACGCGAGCTCAAGATATCATGGACGCGGCACGAGCTGCGCATCAAATAGAAACAGCAGCCGCGGCAGGTCAGGTCTACCCGGCTTACACGTCATCACCTTCCGCGCCCCTGGACGCCGGGGGCAAGCATATCAGGGTATCGTGTCTTGTACCAGTTATACGCAACGAGCGAATGCCAAAGGACTTCAAAGGGCCCCGGAAGGTCCCTAATTAATCGCCGGATCTTGAACTAGGGTCATGGATCGAGAGTTACAAACTCGCAATGGACATGCTCGACATAAATGAGGCGGTTTGCGCTAAGTACTTCACTATGATGCTCGAAGGGACAACCGTGCGTGGTTGAAAACTTTAGCACCCAACTCCATCAACACCTGGGCGTAGATAAAAGAGCGCTTTATCAAGAATTTCAGAGGGACTTGCAAACGCCCGATGACCATCGTCGACCTACAGCACTTCGTTCAGTGGCCACATGAGTCGGCCCACCATTGGACCCGGCGAGTCGCGGAAGTTATTCATTCTTCAGAGGGAATCTCCGTGGCTCAGACGGTATTGATCCTGGAGAAGAACTGCCATTACGAACCTCTGGTACTAAAGCTAGGGTGACTTAAGCGGGAAGTACAGGACATTGGCGAATTAATGGATACGCTTACTCACCAAGGATCCCGGGGAGGACGACGACAAAGTTAGTACCGCCAGGAAGGGCGAGTTACACAAGGGCCATTCTCAGTTTCGGGGTCGGGGCAACCACCACCCCGGTGGGCACGGCAAAAAGAGACAACAAGAAGGTCCTACGGAATTTGTCGCTAATACTAATACCGGCAACAGAAACCCACACCAGAAGAAGAGGGGCTTTAGTGGGAAGAAACCGAGAAATTATCATGAGATGCTCAAAGGCCCGTATCTGCAGCAGGCCACGGTGGAGGGACTGGCGACTCACTCTTGGGAGGATTGCTACGTGATGCAGGAATTCCGGGCCGAGGCGCTCAGGAGAGGTCAAGGTGGTGAACAGGGCCAGCGGCACGAACAACCCGGCGCATCCGGGTCGCGCCAGGTCTTGTTCTGTGGTTTTCCTAACCCGGGACCACATGGCGGGCCACAGCCCAATGTTGGCCAGTACCAAGTTCACAATCAGCAGTACCACCCGCCGGGAGTGTTCCAGCAACCCCCCCCCCCCCCCCCCGCCCACCACAAGGGGATCCCCAGCGACAGAAAGATTTTGGCGAGTTTCATAATAACCCCAAACAATTGAATAGCGGGAAGTATCACGTGTTCACCACTAGCACCTCCAAGCGGGATCATAAGGTGAAGCACAGAATCTTCAGCATAGCAGAGCTGACGCTCCCTCGATACCTTCACTGGTCTGAATAGCCCATAACCTGGAGCAGGGAAGATCATCCCCCCCGAGTAGACAACCCTGGCGACTGGGCTTTGGTTGTGGCTCCCCAAGTCGGAGGGTACACCCTTTCCAAGGTCCTCATGGATGGAGGCAGCAGCATCAACGTCTCATACTTCGATACTTTCCGACGGATGAACCTCTTGGAGAATGACCTGATGCCATCATCCACGGTCTTCCACAGCATCGTCCCTGGTAAGTCGGCGTATCCAATTGGGCGGATTAAACTTAACGTGGCCTTTGGCATAGAGTGAAATTACAGGAGCGAGCCTCTCCTGTTCAAAGTGGTCAAAATCAAGAGCCCCTATCATGCGTTGTTTGGACAGCCGGCGTACGCCAGATTCATGGCCCGCCCATGCTATGTCTATCTCAAACTCAAGATGCCCAGCCCTAAGGGTCCTGTTACCATCAGCGGAGATTGGAAGATAGCTCAAGAATGTGAAGAAGGAGACGCGGCTTACGCCAAGTCGGCTTGCGCGGCTGAGGAGCTCAAATTTCACCAAGCTAATGTTGACCCGGCTGACATGACGCCGCTCAAGAGGCCAACCATCGATTCTGAGCCACCCCTCAAGTTTAAACCGACGGACGACACCAAGGTTATAGACTTTACACCTGGCGACTCCACCAAGCAGTTCACTATTGGGGCGGGTCTCGACCCCAAATAGGAAAGCGCGCTCATCGAATTCATCCATGAGAATCGTTACATCTTTGCATGGAAACCTTCTGACATGCCGGGTGTACAGAGAGAATTCGCTGAGCACTATCTTAATACTGACCCCAAAGTTAAGCCAGTTCGACAGTACCTTCGTAGGTTCAATGAAGAGTGTCGTAAGGCGATCGGAGAGGAAGTAGCCCGGCTTTTGGCCGCCGGGTTTATCCTCGAGGTTTTCCATCCTGAATGGCTAGCTAACCCGGTCCTGGTGCGAAAAAAGAACGTCACTTTCTGCATGTGCATCGACTACACTGACCTCAACAGAGCCTGTCCGAAGGATCCCTTCGCCCTTCCCCGCATTGATCAAATTATTCAATCGACGGCGGGTTGTGAACGTCTGTGTTTCTTGGACGCTTATTTGGGATACCATCAGATTAAGATGGCAGTGGCGGATCAGGAGAAGACATCTTTCATAACCCCATTCGGGGCCTTCTGTTATGTGTCTATGCCGTTTGGGCTCAAGAGTGCGGGGGCGACTTATCAGCGTTCCATCCAAAATTGCTTGCACAACCAGATAGGCCGTAATGTCCATGCTTATGTGGATGACATCATGGTCAGGTCTCACCGAAAGGAGTCGCTCTTGGAGGATCTCAAGGAAACCTTTGACAACCTGCGCATTTACTAGATGAGGCTTAACCCCACCAAGTGCGTTTTTGGTGTCCCTGCAGGGAAGTTATTGCGTTTCTTGGTGTCGGAGTGTGGCATTGAGGCCAACCCGGACAAGATTGAGGCAATTAACTCACTGGGAAAATAGGCCAACGTTAACCAGCTCCAGCCTATGGCGGGTCGAATCGCACCTCTAAGCCACTTTATAAGTCACCTCGGGGAGAAGGTCATCCCTCTCTATCAGTTGATTAAGAAAACTGATCGTTTCGTATGGACGGATGAAGCCGACTAAGCTTTTGAAGCCCTGAAGCGGCAATTAGTTAACCCGCTAGTGTTTGCGGCTCCGGCGGACAAGGAACCTATGCTCCTGTACATTGCAGCCAATTACAAGGCAATCAGTGTGGCAGTAGTTGTCGAGTGGAAGGAAGAAGGTAAGAAGTATTCGGTCCAGCGACCGGTGTATTTCATCAGTGAGGTCCTCACCCTCTCCAAGCAATGTTACCCACATTGGCAGAAGCCGGTTTTTGGGGTGTCTATGGCAAGTCGGAAGCTGAATCACTACTTCCAGGAACACCCGATCACGGTCGTCAGTTCCGCCCCCCTCGGCGACATCATACAGAATCGAGAGGCCACTGGACGGATTGTTAATTGGGCCATCGAGCTCGGATCACATCATGTGCAGTATACGACTCAGACAGCCATCAAATCTCAAGCACTCGTGGATTTCATCAATGACTGGAATGAGTTACAAATCCTGTAGGAAAGGCCCGATCATACTTATTGGACCATCCATTTCGACGGGTCCACGCAATTGGAAGGCTCGGGGGCTGGTGTGGTGATAACTTGGCCTCAAAGTGACAAGTTTTGCTATGTCCTTCGGCTCATGTTCCCATGTACCAATAATGCAGTGGAGTACAAAGCCTTGCTCCTGGTTTGCGACTTGCGAAAGAGATGAACCTCACGTGAGTCAGGTGTCTAGGCAATTCAGATCTGGTGGCAGAGCAGGTTTCTGGCACCTGGGATTCATGAGACCCTTTGATGGTGGCTTACAGACGAGTTGTGTCACATGTAGCGGATCTCTTCAATGGTTATCAAGTGCATCACATTGATCGGTGACTTAACGAAGCAGCGGACGATCTTTCCCATCTCGGTTCACAATGTAAGCCAGTTCCTCCCAATGTCTTTTTGGATGTATTGCATAACCCCTCGGTAAAACTGCCTTCAGAGGAAAATTTAGCGGTACCGGACCCCAAGTCTCAACTCGTGGCGTCTCTTCAAGCTACTCTAGACTGGGCGACTCCTTACATGGCATATCTCACCAGAGGCGAGTTACCTGCCGAGGAGCTATTAGCTCGCCAAATCGTCTGTCGGTATAAATCCACGGTCATACACAATGGCGAGTTACACAAACGAAGCACCTCAGGGGTATTTCAAAGATGCGTCTCTCCTCAAGAAGGATGTATGATCCTTAATGAGATTCACGCGGGTGATTGTGGTAATCATGCTGGGTCCCGATCCTTGGTTTCTAAGGCCCTCACACATGGGTTCTATTGGCTGACGGTTCACGCACACGCATAGGAGATCGTTCGCCGACGTGATGGCTGCCAAAAATTTGGACGCCAGATGCACGTGCCGTCTCAGGAATTGTGGACGATACCAATCACTTGGCCTTTTGCAGTCTGGGGGCTTGATATGGTTGGCCCTTTCAAGATGTCTTCCACTAAAACGGCTCACCTATTGGTGGCGGTTGACAAGTTTACCAAGTGGGTGGAGGCAGAACCTGTTAGCAGCTGTGATGCAGATACGGCCGTCAAATTCTCGAAGAAACAGATTTTCATATTCGGATATCCTCATAGTATCATTACTCACAATGGTACTAATCTATCCAAAGGTGCAATGCAAGAGTTTTGTTCACGAGAGCATATCCGGCTAGATGTTTCCGTGGTTGCACATCCCAAGTGTAATGGGCAGGCGGAAAGGGCGAATTAGGAAATATTGTGGGGGATTAAGCCTCTGCTCATGGTACCTTTGGAACGTACTCCAGGGTGTTGGGTGGAGGAATGTTCGTCAGTATTATGGAGCATCAGGACAACTCCAAATCACTCCACGGGTTTTACTCCTTTCTTTCTGGTCTACGGAGAATAAGCGGTGTTACCAAGTGACATCAAACACGATTCACCATGAGTCGCCGCCTATGTGGAACAAGACAACGAGCTGTCGCGACAAGACTCGTTGGACACCTTGGAGGAGGAACGCGATTTGGCCACATAACGATCGACGATTTACCAACAAGACTTGTGACGTTTCCACAGCCGCCGGGTCAAGAGCCGTACTTTCCAAGAAGGCGACTTGGTGCTCCGTTTGATTCAAGATCATACTGGTATGCACAAGATATCACCTCCGTGGGAAGGACCGTTCGTCATCAGCAAGAATCTTCGGAACGGCTCATATTACTTGGTGGATCTTCGCCTGGATCGGCCAACTACAGAGGTTGAGACAACTCGCCCCTGGAACATAGACCATCTACAGCCTTACTACACTTAGAGCCATGAGCTCCCTTTTTTTACCAGTTTCCAGAAAATTGTAATCCATGAATTATGAAAGCAATAAAGGCGGCACCCACGAATTTCGGGGTCCTTTGCCGTTTCAACTTTTGAAAGCATGAGTCTTTATTGTTCTATAAGTCGTCCAAACATGGACGCTATCAAAGTCAAAGAGCGTAAGTCGCCATGCTGCACTTACTTAAAAATTGGGCCTTGATAAAGCCAAAGAGGATCAACGTTGCCACGTCGCACGGTTCAAACATAGGCGCCTTATATGGTTCTGAGAATTAAGCCGGCTTACTTGGGGGCTCCTAGTCCCCAAGCCGTTTCGCAGTAAGAGCGTATACGCTTCTTTGATCTTATGCGTGGCTTTTTCCTAAATCATAGGTCACTTGGGGGCTTCCAATCATTGAGTTCAGCCTGAATACCCTCTTGGCTAGAGAAAAATTACTGCATTACAAATGGTTATACTGGACTATGTGTTGAACAAGTCGCCACATGGACCTATGTACTCAGGGCGAGCCAATCCGTCACTTGGACCATGAACTCGCCTTGGTTAAAACATAAAAGGTACCGGCCAGAGTCACACATGGGAAATAGAGAAACCATTGGTTTATTGAACCTGCTTCACGGAAGCTTGACTCGCGCCTGGTCAGCCGGTCTAATACAACAATGCTTTTTGCAAAGGCTTTCTAAGGGTAACACTAGAGTTTGAAAACTCATCTTGTACTATCATAACTCACTGAGTCGATAAAATTTTATTTCTTGATGACAAGACCACAAGGTTTCCTAATATCTTTGAGTCGGCTTTTGGTTATAACTCGCCCCGACTCATTTTTCTTAACCACTATTTGCCATAACTCGGGGGGCTGATCTATTTTTTGCCATAACCCGGGGGGCTGATCTATTTTTTGTCATAATCTAGGGGGCTGGTATATTCTTTGCCATGCACTCACTCAGTCGGCTTATGTTTTTGCTGACACATAAGGTGAAGACTTTTTTGTCAAATTATGACACTCTCTGGTTCATCAAATTTACAAGCGATTCACGCATAGATTCCAAGAATAAAAGTTGTTCAGGAAAGGTTCGATCAAAAGGTACTACTGACTGATTGTTGTTCCACAAAATCTAACAAGCTATTACATGGCCCGCATGGCCAAAACCGGTGTCATCCCCAGTGAAGAAAGGATCAGTGGACGAATCAAGCCGCCTCCGAGTCACCTTGCCTTGAGCTCTCTCCGCCTTCGATTTGTAAGTCGCCCAGTTTCCAATTACACTTGGAAAGAGCAACGAAATCATCCTCATCATCAAGGAAGAGGGATAGGTCCATGTCAAGGTCAAAAGGATTCTTGGGTCGACGAGGAACCAAGCTAGCAGTTTCGTACGAGGGAGGCGTCACCTTCTTTTTCTTCTCGTCATATGTGGGTTGGTATTTATTCGAATCCAAGTTGGTTGCCAGTTGAGTCGCCGAGAAGCGGGATTCTATGATAACTTGGTGGTAGTCCTCCTCGGTGAACTCTGACCCGTCGTCCTTCAGCTCAGGGTAGCCAGCGGCTATTTCTTCTGGTTTGAGCTCCGGGGCATACGCTAAACACCGACTCAGGGTGTTCAGGACTCCTTTCCGGGTAGCGGATCTTTTCAGTTCCTCTATTTGAGGAGGCAATGCGGACAGATAGCTGAGCATGTGTTTGATGGTTCTGACTAGCTCCTTGCTGCCCATCACCGCCTTAATTGTCAGCACGCCCCCGGTATATAGCTGCTCGATGAAGGTATATATAGCTTTTAGCTTCAGTATGCAGTCGTCTAGAACATTGGCGGCTCGTGAACCTACAAAGGACACATCAGTACTTGATAGTTTTTGGGAGACCAGATTATTTCTTCAACAGGCAAGGGTTAATGCTTACCAAACATAGCGACAGTCATGTTGGAAATGTGCTTTTTTAAGCCAGAAAGCTCTTGCTGGGCGGCTTCCAATTTTTCCTCAGCTTGCTCAACACGCTTAAGGATGGCGGCTTGGTCAGCTTTGTCTTTCTTCTCCAGTTTTTGATGGTCAGCCTTCATCCTCTCCAGCTCAGCCAGAATCAAGCGGTATTTCCTCTCTGACTCAGATTGTGCATCTTGTTGTTCAGCCAGATTCTTCCTTAAGTCGGCTAAAGCCGACTTAGTCTGGTTCACATACTCGTGCACATAAAATTTGGGGAGACAAGTTTCAACATTATAGCAAGCAATACTCCTGACACTTGGGGGCCAATGTATGATTTTATTCAAACTCATACCATATTCAAGACCCGGATCATCTTTCAAGAGATGACCCGACCATTGGGGGCTACAAGTTGAAGATTGTACCTATATTCAAGACCCGACTCATCTTTCAAAAGATGACCCGGCCCTTGGGGGCTGTAGGTTGAATATTTTCACTATATTCAAGACCCGGCTCATCTTTGAAAAATGACCCGACCCTTGGGGGCTACAGGTTGAAGATTTTAACTGTATTCAAGATCTGGCTCATCTTTCAAAAGATGACCCAGCCCTTGGGGGCTACAGGTTGAAGATTTTACCTATATTCAAGACCCGGCTCATCTTTCAAAAGATGAGCCGACCCTTGGGGGCTACAGGTTGAAGATTTTAATTATATTTGAGATCAGGCTCATCTTTCAAAAGATGAGCCGGCCCTTGGAAGGCTAATGGGTGGAAGAGAATACATAAGTAGACGTACCTCATGCTTAACCTTCATAAGATGAATCAAGCTTTTGTTCATCTCATAACTCGTCTCTAGGCGACTTGCGAAGCCAAAGCAAAGTTGGTCAAATTCCAGCTTCTCATAATGGGTGAGCTTGAATTTACTGGTGTCGTGATCAGGGGAAAGACGAGATTCCTTGGAGGTCTCCTTGGACAGTACCACAACTAGAGGAGTGGAGTAGCGAGTATCGGTGACTACGACATCATCTGGAACTTCAGTCACTTTGAGAGGGCTTGGCGGGTTAACCTTGTCAGCAGTTTCCTTCAAAATTACGGGCGAGCCATCCCGGACATCGGGAATATCGTCCACATGAATGTCATGAGCCGCCGCTTGCTCCTCATCAATCTCTGGGACAGAGGCGCTCGTGCCTAAGGCTTCAGTTGTTTTAGGAGCAGAAGATAAGTCGCCAGTTTTCCTTCTCTTCGCTTGTGCTCTGAGACAAAGGCACCAAGATTAAAAGCACATATCGTTATTTAGAAGAAATTGGGATTAAGAATGGGACTCACCCTTGCACACGAACCATCGGTGGGAGAGCTGACATTGCCGAGTCGCCAGATGAAGAGGGAGAAGTCTAGTAGAATAAAATCTTAAAAGTTAAGGAAGTTGAGAATCATATTTTACACAAGGAAGGGTATGGTAAAACAAAAGTGTACCTCGCTGGTGCGCTTCCGACCGGTTGTCTTCTCAGGCAGTCTGGAGATTAAGTCGCGAGAGTGACTACGGGTTTGGCGCTTGGGGGTATATCTTGCTTTCTTCAAAAGGAAATCAGGGTCCATATAAGCATATGGGTGACACATGGGCACTTTCCCACAGATCCGTCTCGCTGGTCTAGGAGAAGGGGAAGGTGAGTCGGAAGAAATAGAAATTACCTCGACCGCGTCATCTTGGCTCTCATTGTCCTCGCCCTACACATAAAGACGCATGGTATAAGCATGAGTCGGAATACGCAGGTAATGAGTGAGGGGGAAGTTTTACCTCTCACTGCTCTTCGACAGCTCGTGACTCGCCGACAACAGATGAATCTTTGGCGGCGGCTTTACCTTCGCTTGCTTTCTTCTTCTTCTTTGGTGGCAGCTTGATGTTCTTTTGGGCGGTCACTTTGGGGCCCCTTCGGCAAAATGGATCACTCTTCTAATGAATAGAAATGAATTTCAAACCAAGAGCATTGGTAAGTATAAAGAAATGAAAGGCGGCTTGGATTCTTACTGGCGGCACCGGGTTGGAGCGGCAGAAGGCCTTGAGCCCAATCTTGGCACATTCTTCCAAAGGCTCACCGATTAGCTTCTTGATGATTCCAACAATTTCACTCTCTAAGAGTCTTTTGTGGTGGAAGCACTACGGGTGGTTTACCGTACCATCATATTCATACATTAACCCATCTCGGCCACTCAAGGGAAGAATATTCCACTCCACCCAGCAGCGGAACAGATCGATCCCGATGAGCCCGTTGTTGGTCAAAGACCGTAACTCGGAGTAAACAGGGATAAATTCCGAATCTTCCTCTTCTGTGAGTTTCTCGGGAAGTTTGAAGTCCATAGGCACACGATCTTTTCTGAAACCCGGGAGCGGGTTTTTTCCTGGTGGAGAGGTGTCTCGGCAATAAAACCATGACTCGGCCCAGCCCTAGGGATGGCTGGGCAGAAGGACTGATGGAAATCCACGATCGCAACGTCTTTGAATGTTGACTCCTCCAAGTTCATGGTTGGGACCGTTGGTGAACTCAGTCTGGCGATTTGAATGGAAGAAGTTCCAAAATAAAGGAACAGTGGGATCTCTCTGCAAGCATACCTCACGGATGACCTGGAACTGGCAAAGGTTGCTGATGGAATTGGGTCCCAGGTCTTGAGGATGGACGTTAAGAAAATGCATGACATCTCGAAAAAACTTTGACCCGGGCGGTTTAAAACCTCGTTCAAGGTAATCGGTAAAGATGACTACTTCTCCTGCAGCGGGATTGGGAATCAACTCGCCCGGGGCGGTTCTCCAACTAATGGTTTCCGTGTTGTCAACAAGACCCGCCTTAACAAACTTCTCGAGAATAGCATCGTCGATTTTTGTTGGTAACCAATTGCACTTCGAAATAGCCATGACTACAAAAGAGAGGGGAACAAGGCGATTCAGTAAAAACTATGAAGTGTCCCAACTCGCCAGTGTGGGTCTACAGTATGTTCAAGAAGGATTTGGTGACTCGCCAATGGGTGACATACATCATAACTCGTTACTCAGGCGGATCATGGAAGAATCTTTGAAATATTTTAACTCGCAGTTCAATTGGAAAGGAATGGGGCATAGCTATGGTGATAAACTTAAGTCGCTATGGAAGCAGGAGCAAAACGACGACTCTCAAGGGTCCTTTTTCCTTAAGGATATTCTCGGGAGACGAGCAAACATGTTTCTAAGAACAAGCAGTAAGCTATGGATCTACGAGTGGATCAAAATAAAGGAATAATGCTCAGAAAAATGATGAAAGGCTATGAACATAAGGCAGCGACAGTATTGATCCACGTCGTGAAGGCTTAAGATGACGAAAGGACGTGATAAAGTAGCCATGTTTGCCACTGCCTGAATCTACTACAAAGATATAAAGCGGATCTAAAGAAGGAAGGGACGTTTGTCGCGTCACGGAGCTAGCTGACGGGAACAATGGCCATGGCATTCTGGGCTTAATCCTAATAAGGGAATGTGTGTACCTGAGGAAAGGAGACCGGTGCCGGGGACGAAAGCGGAGAAATTCGTGCTTCTTGTTGACTTGAAGGCGCCCGGAAGACCACGGTTGACGGAGGAGCTTCAGGAGCCGGTGACGACTGCGGGGTGCTGGCGCATGAAGAGGAGGAGCGCGAGGAAGACGAGGGAAGAGATGGAGCTGGTGACGGAGCTGCCCCCCCCATTTCTCCTGCAGTTATTTAAAGGGCCGGAACGGGAATCGAGGCTGTCAAGGCGGAGATCGAGGCGACAAGTCAGAATCAGCGATAATGGCGCCTAGGTTTTCGGGATAAGTGAATAGGGAGTAAAAGATCCGTTGGGTGGTTGCGGTATTAAAAACCCTGGAATTAAGGGGATAAGGTGATGTCATCAAAGATTACATGGCGGGTCTGATAAAATAACAACAAGTGGCGACTTATCATTCGTCGAAAGATAGAAATGGTAAGAGTCGCCCCAAATTGGTGAAGGTTTATTGACATGAATGAATTCAAGACAATCTGGGGCCTAATGTTGGGGATATTACCTGCGGATAACCCGCCCTTAGTGGGCCGGGTCATCAAAGGGTGACTTACCATTCAAAGCGTGTCTCGTGGCCCAGAAGCTGGATGGTGGTTCAAGAGGTCATGCAGAAGGTAGATTACCAAGGGAGTTCCCAATCGTGGAGAGCACGGCGACTCAGAGATATGGAAAGCCACAAGGAGTGGCATGGCAGGACTTTTGTAAACCCTAGGGCCTCGACCTGTTTATAAAGGCGAGTCTCGGGGAAAGATCAAGGGGGTTAGAGAGAATCGAGAGCTAGGTCAGGCGAGTTACGCCCTCCTTGTAATCGAAATCACCATTAATCCACACAAAGCAGGACGTAGGCTTTTACCTCCTCACGAGGGGCCGAACCTAGGTAAATCTGAGTCTCGCTTTCGCTCACCCCCTTCGAGTCACCACCAAGGTGCGATGGCTCCATCTTCAAGTCCTTTCACGAGGACATATGCCGTGACAAAACCACGACACTCTAGTTGACTAGCTCGTTGATCAAAGATGGTTAAGGTTTCCTAGCCATAGGCAAGTGTTGTCACTTGATAACGGGATCACATCATTAGGGAATGATGTTATCATTAGGAGAATGATGTGATGGACAAGTCCCAAACCATGGACGTAGCATGTGATCGTGTTAGTTTATTGCTACTATTTTCTACATGTCAATTATACATTCCTATGACGATGAGATCATGTAACTCACTAACATCGGAGGAATGCCTTGTGTGTATCAAATGTCCCAACGTAACTGACTGACTATAAAGGTGCTCTACAGGTATCTCCGAAGGTATCTGTTGAGTTAGCAAGGATCAAGAGTGGGATTTGTCACTCCGTATGATGGTGAGGTATCTCGGGGCCCACTTGGTAATACAACACAAAAAACAAGCCTTGCAAGCAACGTGACTAAAGAGTTAGCCAAGGGATTTTGTATTACGGAACGAATAAATATACTTGCCGGTAATGAGATTGAAATAGGTATAGAGATACCGACGATCGAATCTCGGGCAAGTAACATACCGAAGGACAAAGGGAATGTTATACGGGATTAACTGAATCCTTTACATAGAGGTTCAACCGATAAAGATATTCGTAGGATCCAATATGGACATCGAGGTCCCGCTATGGTATATTGACCGGAGAGTGTCTCAGTCATGTCTACGTAGTTCTACGAACCCGCAGGGTCTGCACACTTAAGGTTCAGTTATGTTTTGGTATTGTTGAATTATTGATGTTGGTAAAAAATGTTTTTTGGAGTCCGGATGAGATCTCGGATGTCACGAGGGTTTATGAAATGTTTCGGAGACGAAGATTGATATATAGGAAGTGTCCATTTGGCTTCCGGAAGGTTTTCAAGCATTACCGGTAAAGTACCAGGAGTGATGAATGGTTTCCGTAGTTCCACCTGGAGGTGCCACCGACCCGGGATGGAACCAAAGAGGCCCAAGGGTGGCGCACCAGCCCCTGGTGGGCTGGTGGCCAACCCAAGGAGGCCTATTCGGCTAAAGGAAAGAAGGAAAGGAGGGTGGGGCCAAACCGAATTGGGGAAGGGGACTCTTCCTCCAAACCGTATTGGAGGAGGAGTCCTCCTCCTCTCCTTGCACCGCCGAACCCTAGGGCTTGTCCCTAGGGTGCCATCGTTCCCCTCCCTCCTATATATAATGGAGGTGCCATCGTTCCCCTCCCTCCACCACTTCATGACACCCCGTAGCTAGTTCGGTATGATACGGCGAAACCCTGCCGGAGTAGCTCCACCACCATCACCGACACGTTGTGATGTTGTCGAAGAATTCAGCTACCTCTTGATCTCTCTTGATGGATCAAGAAGTCGGAGATCTGCATCGAGCTTCAGGTGTGCTGAACGCGGAGGTGCGTCCGTTCAGCACTAGATCGGGATGGAGTTCGTGGGACAGTTTGCAATTTGGATCGCAAAGACGTTCCACTACATCAATCGCATTTCTTAATGTTTACCGCTTAGCGATCTACAAGGGTATGTGGATCCGATCGCCTCTCACGTAGATGATCATCACCATGGATAGGTCTTGAGTGTGCGTAGGAATTTTTTGTTTCCCATGCAACGTTCCTAACAGTGGCATCATGACCTTGGTGTATGCGTAGATGATATCTCGAGTAGAACACAAAGGAGTTTCTGGTTGTTGGTGTTGAATTTTCGTCCCTCCTTAGTCTTTTCTTTATTCGGCGGTATTGTTGGATGAAGCGGCCCGGACCTAAATTACTCGTACGCGTACGATAGACCGGTTTCATCGACTAACATGGAAATTGTTGCATAAAGATGACTGGCGGGTGTCTGTTCCTCCAACTTTAGTTGAATCATATTTGACCGAGGCGGTCCTTGGAGAAGGTTAAATAGCAACTTGCATATCATCATTGTGGTTTTGTGTAAGTAAGCTGCGATCATACTAGATACCCATACTAGCCACGTAAAATTTTCAACAAGATGATCATGTTATAGTAGTTAAATATTGACTTGCACGTCGATGCTACGGCAACCGGCAGGATCCATAGGGTTGTCTTTAATGATTTTGTGCTTGGTGATGCTTTGCTTTAACGCTAGTAAGTAACTTTAGTACTAACAGCATAGTTTGCGCGACAACCTCGATGGCCGCACAATGATGGAGATCATGGTGTGGCGCCGGTGACGATGGCGATCATGCCGGTACTTTGGTGATGGAGATCAAGAAGCACAAGTTCATGGCCGTATCATGTCACTCATGTCACTTATACTTTTTCTTAGGACAACGGTAGCATTATCAGGTGATCCCTCACTAGAAGTTCAAGATAAAATTGTGTTCTCCCCGAGTGTGCACCATTGCGATAGTTCGTTGTTTCAAGACACCACGTGATGATCGGGTGTGATAGACTCTACGCTCACATACAACAGGTGCAACACAGTTGCACACGCGGAACACTCGGGTTAAACTTGATGAGCCTAGAATGTACACACATGGCCTCGGAACACAAGAGACCGAAAGGACGAACTCGAATCATATAGTAGATATGATCAACATGAAGATGTTCACCATTCAAGCTAACTCAACTCACGTGATGATCGGACTTGAGTTAGTGAATTTGGATCATGTGACACTCGAATGACTAGAGGGATGATAATTTAAGTGGGAGTTTATTAGTAATGTGATTAACTAAACTCAATTATCTTCAACATAGTCTAAGTAATCTTTGCAAAGTTTTATGTTGTAGATCAATGGCTCACGTAGTAGCAGCCCCGAATTTTAATGCGTTCCTAGAGAAAGCTAAGCTGAAAGATGATGGAAGAAACTTTGTTGACTCGGCCCGTAATCTCAGGCTTATCCTCATGGCTTCCCAAAGCCAATATGTCCTTGATGCGCCGCTAGGTGATGCACCACCCCAACCGGTGTTGCCAGAAGTTATGACCGTCTGGCAAACGCGCAAGGATGACTACTCATTAGTTCAATGTGCAGTTTTGTATGGCTTAGAACCGGGATTTCAAAGATGCTTTGAACGTGATGGACCATATGAGATGTTCCAGGAGTTGAATTTTATCTTTGAGAACAATGCCCGAATCGAGAGGTATGAGACTTCCGATAAGTTCTATGCTTGCAAAATGGAGGAGAACGTGTATGTCAGTGAACATGCGCTCAGAATGTCTGGGAACTCTAACCGTCTAGCTGAGCTGGGAATTGCTCTCCCGCCGGAGGCTATCACTAACAGAGTTCTTCAGTCACTGCCACCTAGCTATAAAGGCTTTCTGTTGAACTACACCATGCAAGGGATGAATAAGTCACTTGTCGAGCTGTTTGCGATGCTGAAAGCCGCTAAGTCAGAAATCCAGAAAGAACATCAAATGTTGATGGTCAATAAGATCACCAGTTTCAAGAAAATGTAAAGGGCAAGAAGGGTAACTCCAAGAAGAGTGGAAAAGTTGTTGCCCCTCCGATGAAGAAACCCAAGTCTGGATCCAAGCCGGAGACTGAGTGTTATCATTGCAAGGGGACTGGTCACTGGAAGCGGAACAACCCCAAGTATCTGGCTGATAAGAAGGCGGCCAACACCAAACAAGGTATATTTGAAAAACATGTTATTGATGTGTAACTAACCAGCTCTCGTAGTAGTGCATGGCTATTTGATACAGGTTCTGTTGCTCACATTTGCAACTCGAAACAGGGACAATGGAATAAATGAAGGCTGGCAAAGGAAGAAGTGGCGATGTGCGCGGGAAATGGTTCCAAGGTTAATGCAATCGCCGTCGACACGCTCTCACTTCATTTATCGTCAGGATTAGTGATGAACCTAAATAAGTGTAATTCAGTGCCTGCGTTAAACATGAACATTATATCTCGATATTATTTATTGAGACACGGTTACTCATTTAAGTCAAAGATTAATGGTTGTTCTATTTATATGAGTAATATCTTTTATGGTCAAGCACCTAATGTGTGGGGGTTTTTCATGTTGAATCTCGATAGTGATGACACACATATCCATAACACTGAGGCCCAAATACATAGAGTTAATAATGATACTGCCACTTTGTTGTGGCACTGCCGCTTAGGTCATATTGGTATAAAACGCATGAAGAAACTCCATGATGATGGAGTTTTGGAGTCACTTGATTTCGAATCACTTGACACATGTGAACCATGCCTCATGTGAAAGATGACTAAGACTCCGTTCTCCAGAACAATGGAGCGTGCAAGTGACTTGTTGGAGATCACACATACTCATGTGTGCAGACCAATGGTCATAGAGGCGCATGGTGGATATCGTTATTTTCTCACCTTCACTGATGATTTGAGTAGGTATGGTTATATTTACTTGACGAAGCACAAGTGTGAAATGTTTGAAAAGTTCAAGCAAGTTCAGACTGAAGTTGAAAATCATCATAACAAGAAGATCCAAGTCCTACGATCTGATTGAGGAGGTCAGTATGTGAGTTACGAGTTTGGTTCTCACTTAAGGCAATGTGGAATTGTTTCATAGTCGACACCGCCTGGAACACCACAATTTAATAGTGTGTCTGAACGTCGTAATCGTACTTTATTAGACATGGTGCATTCTATGATGTCTCTTACCGATTTGTCGTTATAATTTTGAGGCTATGCATCGGAGACAGCTGCATTCACATTAAATAGGGCACCATAAAAATCCGTTGAGACGACACCATATGAACTGTGGTATGGCAAGAAGCCAAAGTTGTCATTTCTTAAAGTTTGGGGATGTGATACTTATGTCAAAAAGCTTCAACCTGAAAAGCTGGAACCCAAAGCGGAAAAGTGCGTCTTCATAGGATACCCAAAAGATACAGTTGGGTAGACCTTCTATCTCGGATCCGAAGGCAATGTTTTTGTCGCTAAAAATGGAGCACTTTTGAGAAAGAGTTTCTCTCGAAAGAATTGAGTAGGAGGAAGATAGAACTTGATGAGGTTGTAGAACCTTTGCTTCAACGAGATGGTGGTGTAGGACAGAAATAAGTTTCTGTCAAAGCTACACCAGTTGAAGGGGAAGCTAATGATGATGATCATGAAACTTCAGATGAAGTTTCTATCACACCTCGTAGGTCGACAAGGGCACGTACTGCTCCTGAGTGGCACGGGAATCCTGTCTGATCAATCATTTTGTTAGACAACAATGAACCTACTAGCTATGGAGAAGCAATGGTGGGCTTGGATTCCAACAAATGATTAGAGGCCATGAAATCTGAGATAAGATCTATGTATGGAAACAAAGTATGGACTTTGGAAGTATTACCTGAAGGGGGAAAGGCCATTCAGAACAAATGGATCTTTAAGAAGAAGACGGACGCGGACGGTAATGTGACCATCTATAAAGCTCGACTTGTGGCAAAGGTTTTTCAAAAGATCAAGGAGTTGACTACAATGATACTTTCTAACCAGTAGTGATGCTTAAGTCCGTCAGAATCATGTTAGCAATAGCTGCATTTTTCGATTATGAAATTTGGCGGATGGATGTCAAAACAGCTTTCCTTAACCGATTTCTTAAGGAAGATGTTGGGTATATTACCTATGGGTAACCCGTCCTTAATGGGCCGGGTCACCAGAGGGGAGACTCACCATTAGCTGCGTGGCCCGTTGCCTAGAAACTGAAGGGCGGTTTAGAAGATCATGCGGATTATGGAATATCAAGGAAGCTCCTAATCATGGAGAACATGGCGACTTAGAGATAAGGAAAGCTATGGAGAGTAGAATGGCAGGACTTTGTAAACCCTAGGGCCTCGACCAGTATATAAAGGCGAGTCCCAGGGAGAGAGCAGGCGAGTTAGAAAGAATCGAGAGCTAGGTCACGCGAGTTACGTCCTCCTTGTAATCGAAACCACCATTAATCCACACAAAGCAGGACGTAGGCTTTTACCTCCTCACGAGGGGTCGAGCCTGGGTAAATCTGAGTGTCGCTTTCGCTCACCCCCTTCGAGTCGCCACCAAGGTGCGATGGCTCCATCTCTAATTCCTTTCACGGGGACATCTGCCGTGACAAAACCACGATAGTTGGCGCCCACCATGGGGCCTGCGCACGATGGTGTTGATTTCTCGAAGGGAGCCCTACCAGGGTTGGAAAGCTATGCGGTCGGCATCATGACTAAGAGCCGCCGCGGGAAGTACTACATCGACAACTCCCTGTGGGAGCCGGAGGCCGATTCCGTCAAATCTGGTTACCGTGTCCCCTTCGGCAAGATCAACGTCTTCATCGGCATGATTGGGACACCCGTTCCTCAGCCGGACACCTCCACCGACATCATCGAGCCGTCCAAGTACGTCCTCCCTGCTACATGGCGGGACAAGAGCCACCATGTCTTCGTCGGTTTTACATAGGGAGATGACGCGCAAGAGCAAGTGGCGGGTCACGAGATCACCCCTGTCAATTATGATGGTGAGTTATCCATGGGCGAGACGGAGTTGATCTGCCCTCTCAAGGAAGGACAGTTCGACGGGCTGTCATTGGCAATGGATCCCGAGGTTTTCGAGAGGTGTTGCCGACAAATTGCCATCTATATGACGGGGTCAGCACAGACTGAGCAGAATCCAACTGGCACTAACGAGATAGGGGAACATCCAAACCCCCAGCACAAACCATGACGGAGCTGGCGGCGGAGATCGCCAGCCTCATGGCAACCACGATCACGTCTGAAGATCAGGAGTCTGTCAACGCATAACTAACTAAGCTGCGGGAGGCGATGGCCAAGGCCCAGCGGGATATGGAAGCAGAAGACACCAGGATAGAGACGCAGCGAGCCGCGGTGGCAGCGGAGACGGAGCGATTGAACACTGAGGGTTGGCGGCTCGAGAGACAATAGCGCGCGTGTGACGCCGTTCACCAAAGGAGACACAATGGGCGCATCCCGGTCGACTTACACCCAACTCGCCTTTTCGACACTCCGTGCACCCCCGGGGCGGGTCCAGATCGGCCTTTACAAACCATCCCGAGGGGAGGAGCGGCTCCGCTGCCCAATCCACCGCCACCTCAGCCAATGGATGCCCATACGACTCGGTTCCATACACCACGGGGCCACTTCTCGAATCTTGTGGATAACGTGCTGTCAGCAACCCGCCACCTGGAGTCCCTTCCGATCTACGGAAACACCCCGGCCAAGATAGAGGCTAGAAACGCCATCGAGATGCTAAAGACGGCCGTGGTTCAGCATGCACAATATTCTCATAGCCTTGATCGGTTGGACTCCACGCCTCAGACGAGTCACACCAGAAGTCGCCATGAGGACTTCCTCACAGTAACCAGTGGGCCACAGCGCCTCCCTCCGCATGACCCACTCAGAATGCCCGACACACGGGCTCAGGATATTGTGGATGCGGCGCAAGCCCCGCGGCACATACAACCAACAGCCACGCCGGGTCCGGCCTACCCAGCTTACGCGACGTCACCTCCTGCGCCCCTGGAAGCTAGGGGCAAGCATATTGGGGTCTCATGTCTCGTCCCAGCTCTGCGCAACGAGTGCATGCCGAAGGGTTTCAAAGGGCCCAGGAAGGTCCCCAACTACTCGCCGGATCTCGAACTCGGGTCATGGATCGAGAGCTACGAGCTCGCGATGGATATGCTCGACGTAAGCGAGGCGGTCTGCGCTAAATACTTCACCATGATGCTCGAAGGGACGGCACACACGTGGCTGAAAAACTTGCCACCCAACTCCATCAACACTTGGGCGGAGTTGAAGGAGCGCTTCGTCAAAAACTTCAGATGAACCTGCAAGCGCCCGATGACTATCGTCGACCTATAGCATTGCATCCAGCGGCCGGATGAGTCAGCCCATCATTTGACCCGGCGAGTTGCGGAAGTTATTTATTCATCGGAAGGCATTTCGGCGGCTCAGGCAGTGTTTATCCTGGAGAAGAATTGCCATTACGAGCCTCTCGTACTGAAGCTGGGGATACTTAAGAGAAAGGTACAAGACATGGGTGAGCTAATGGACGCCCTTACCAGGTATGCTAAGTCGGACGATGCCAAGGACCCTGGAGAGGGCGACGACAAAGCTGGTGCCGCTAGGAAGGGCGAGTTACATAAAGGCCATTCCCAGTTTCAGAATCGGGGCAATAACCACCATGGCGGGCATGGCAAGAAACGACAACAAGAGGGTCCTACGGAATTTCTTGCTAATACTAATACTGGCAACACAAAAACACGCCAGAAGAAGCGGGGCTTTAGTGGGAAGAAAGCACGTAACTACCATGAAATTCTTAAAGGCCCGTGCCCGCAGCACGCTACGGCCGAAGGACCGGTGACTGACTCATGGGAAGATTGTTACGTGATGCAAGAATTTCGGGCCGAGGCACTCAAGAGAAGGCAAGGTGGTGAGCAGGGCGAGCAACAGGAACAACCCGGCGCGTCCGGGTCACGCCAGGCCACGTTCGGGGGTTTTCCTAACCAAGGACCACACGGCGGGTCGCAACACAATGCTGGCCAATACCAAGTGCATAACCAGCAGTACCATCCACCGGGAATGTTCCAACAGCCCCCCCCCCCCCCCCCGCCCCTGCAAGGAGATCCCCAGCGGTAGGAGGATCGGGGCGGGTTCCAAAATGACCCCAAACAGTTGAACAGCGGGCAGTACCACATGTTCACCACCAACACCTGTAAACAAGATCATAAGGTGAAGCATCACACTTTCGTAGCTGAGCCGGTGCTCCCCCGAAACCTTCATTGGTTAGAGCAACCCATAACATGGAGCTGGCAAGATCATCCACCCCGAGTTGACAACCCTGGTGACTTAGCCCTGGTCGTGGCTCCCCAAGTCGGAGGATACACCCTCTCCAAGGTTCTCATGGGCGGAGGCAGCAGCATCAACATTCTGTATTTTGACAACTTCCGGTGGATGAACCTCTTGGAGAAGGACTTGATGCCATCATCCACGGTCTTCCACGGCATTGTCCCCGGTAAGTTGGCGTACCCGATTGGGCGGGTTAAGCTTAACGTGGCTTTTGGCATGGAGTCGAACTATAGGAGCGAGTCCCTCCTATTTGAGGTGGTCAAAATCAAGAGCCCCTATCACGCGTTGTTTGGACGGCTGGCGTACGCCAAGTTCATGGCCTGCCCATGCTATGTTTATCTCAAGCTCAAGATCCCTGGACCCAAGGGCCCTATTACCGTCCATGGCGACAGAAAAATAGCCCAGGAGTGTGAAGAAGGAGACGCGGCTTATGCTGAGTCGGCCTATGCGGCTGAGGAGCTCAAGTTTCACCAATACAATGTCGACCCGACAGACATGACGCCGCTCAAAAGGCCAACCATCGATTCTGAGCGGCCGCTCAAGTTTAAACCAACGGATGACACCAAGGTTATCGACTTTACGTCGGGCGACTCCACCAAGCAGTTCACTATTGGGGCGGGTCTCGACCCCAAATAGGAAAGCGCGCTCATCGAATTCATCCATGAGAATTGGGACATATTTGCATGGAAACCTTCTGACATGCCGGGTGTACCGAGAGAATTCGGTGGGCACCATCTTAACACTGATCCTATAGTTAAGCCAGTTCGGCAGTACCTTCGCAGGTTTAACGAAGAACGCCGCAAGGCGATCGGCGAGGAAGTAGCCCGGCCCCTTGCCGCTGGGTTCATCATCGAGGTTTTCCATCTTGAATGGTTGTCTAACCCGGTCCTAGTGCTGAAAAATAATGGCACCTTCCGCATGTGCATTGATTACACCGACCTCAATGGAGCATGTCCAAAGGATCCTTTCGCCCTTTCCCGGATAGAATAGATTATTAATTCGATGGCGGGTTGCGAACGTCTATGTTTCTTGGACGCCTATTCAGGGTACCATCAGATAAAAATGGCGGTGGAGGATCAGGTGAAGACAGCCTTCATCACCCCATTCAGAGCCTTCTCTTACGTGTCTATGCCGTTTGGGCTCAAGACTGTGGGGGTGACTTACCAGCGCTGCATCCAAAACTGCTTACACAGCCAGATAGGCCGTAACGTCCATGCTTATGTGGACGACATCGTGGTCAGGTCTCACCGCAAGGAGTCGCTCTTGGAGGATCTCAAAGAAACCTTCGACAACCTGTGTGTTTACCAGATGAGGCTTAAGCCCACCAAGTGTGTTTTTGGTGTCCCTACGGGGAAGTTATTGGGTTTCTTGGTATCAGAACGCGGCATCGAGGCTAACCCGGACAAAATCGAGGCAATTACTTCACTTGGGGAACCAGCTAACGTTAAACAGGTGCAGCGTATGGCGGGTCGAATCGCGGCTTTGAGTCATTTCATAAGTCGCCTTGGAGAGAAGGCCAATCCTCTCTACCAGCTCCTCAAGAAAACCGATCGTTTTGTGTGGATAGATGAAGCCAACGAAGCCTTCGAAGCCTTGAGGCAATTAGCTAACCCGCCCGTGTTGGCGGCTCCGGCGGACAAGGAACCTATGTTCCTATACATTGAAGCCAATTCCAAAGCAGTCAGCGTGGCAGTAGTTGTCAAGCAAAAGGAAGAAGGAAAGGAGTACCCCGTCCAGCGACCGGTGTATTTCATTAGCGAGGTCCTCACCCTCTCCAAGCAACGCTATCCACATTGGCAAAAGTTGGTTTTTGGGGTGTTCATGGCGAGTCGAAAGCTGAAACATTACTTCCAGGAACACCCGATCACGATCGTCAGCTCCGCCCCCCTCGGTGACATCATACAAAACCGAGAGGCTACTGGACGGATTGCCAAGTGGGCCATCGAGCTTGGGTCCCATCAGGTAAGATACACGCCTCGGACGGCAATCAAATCTCAAGACCTCGTGGACTTCATCAATGATTGGACCGAGTTACAAATCCCTGAGGAAAGACATGATCTTTCGTATTGGACCATCTATTTTGATGGGTCCAGACAGTTGGAAGGCTCGGGGGCTGGTGTGGTGATAACCTCGCCTCACGGAGATAAATTTTGTTATGTCCTCTGACTCATGTTCCCATGTACCAATAATGCAGCAGAATACGAAGCTTTGCTCCTTGGTTTCCGACTCGCCAAAGAGATGAACCTCACGCGAGTGAGATGTTTGGGCGATTCAGATCTGGTGCCGCAGCAGGTTTCTGGCACCTGGGATTCACGAGACCCTTTGATGGCGGCTTATAGACGAGCTGTGTCCGATGTGGCGGGTCACTTCAATGGCCATCAAGTGGATCACATTGATTGACGGCTTAACGAAGCAGCGGACGCTCTTTCCCGCCTTGGTTCACAACGTAAGCCGGTTCCTCCCAATGTCTTTTTGGATATATTACATAACCCTTCAGTAAAATTGCCTTCGAAGGAAGATATAGTGGTACCAGATCCTGAGTCTCAACTCGTGGCGGCTCTCCATGCTACTCCAGACTCGGTGATTCCCTACATGGCGTACCTCACCAGAGGCGAGTTACCAGCCGACGAGTTGTTAGCTCGCCAAATCGTCCGTCGGTGGAAATCCATGGTCATACACAGTGGCGAGTTACACAAACGAAGCACCTCAGGGGTATTTCAGAGATGTGTTTCTTCTAAAGAAGGATGTATGATTCTCAACGAGATTCACGCGGGCGACTGTGGTCATCATGCCGGGTCCCGATCCTTGGTTTCTAAAGCCTTCAGACATGGGTTTTATTGGTTGACGGCTCACGCAGACGGAGAGGAGATCGTTCACAGATGTGATGACTGCCAAAAGTTTGCACGCCAGATGCATGTGCTGGCTCAGGAATTGCGAATGATATCAATCACTTGGCCGTTTGTGGTCTGGGGCTTGATATCGTTGGGCCCTTCAAGATGTCTTCCACCAAAAAGACTGAACTGTTGGTGGCGATTGACAAATTTACCATGTGGGTGGAGGCGGAACCTGTTAGAAGTTGTGATGCTGATATGGCCGTCAAGTTCTTGAAGAAACTGATCTTCAGATTCGGTTATCCTCATAGTATCATTATTGACAATGGTACAAACCTATCCAAAGGTGCAATGCAAGAGTTCTGTTCACGAGAGCATATTTGGCTTGATGTTTCCGCGGTTGCGCATCCCAGTATAATGGACAGGCAGAGAGGGCGAATCAGGAAATATTGCGAGGGATCAAGCCTCGACTCATGGTACCTCTAGAACATACACTAGGATGTTGGGTTGAGGAGTTGCCGTCAGTACTATGGAGTATCAGAAGGACCCCAAACCGTTCCACGTGTTTTACTCCTTTCTTTCTGGTCTACAGGGCAGAAGAGGTGTTACCAAGTGACATCAAGCATGATTCCCCACTAGTCGCCGCCTATGTGGAGCAGGACAATGAGTTGGCATGACAAGACTCGCTGGATGCTTTGGAGGAGGAACGTGACTTGGTCGCGTCATGATCGGCGATTTACCAACAGGACTTGCGCCGTTACCATAGTCGCCGGGTCAAGAGCCGAGTTTTTCCAAGAAGGCGACTTAGTGCTCCATTTGATTCAAGATCATACCGGTATGCACAAGCTATCACCCCCATGGGAGGGGCCGTTTGTCGTCAGCAAGAATCTTCGGAACGATTCATACTATTTGGTGGATCTTCGCTCGGATCAGCCAACTACACAGGTTGAGACAACTCGCCCTTGGAATATAGCCCATCTGCAGCCTTACTACACTTAAGAGCCATGAGCTCCCTCTTTTTTCTTTATCAGTTTTTTGTAATCCATGAATTATGAAAGCAATAAAGCCGGCACCCACGAATTTCGAGGTCCTTTGTCGTTTCAGCTTCTGAAAGCATGAGTCTTTATTGTTCTATAAGTCACCCAAGCATGGACGCTATCGAAGTCAAAGAGCGTAAGTCGCCATGCTGCACTTGCTTCAAAATTGGGATTTGATAAAAGCCAAAGAGGACCAATGTTTCCGCGTCGCACTGTCCAAACATGGGAGCCTTATATGGCTTTGACAATTAAGCCGGCTTACATGGGGGCTACTAGTCCCCAAGTCGTTTTGCAGTAAGAGCGTATACGCTTCTGCAATCCTATGTGTGGTTTCTTCCTAAACCATAGGTCACTTGGGGGCTTCCACTCGTTGAGTCCAGCCTGAATATCCTCTTGGCTAGCGAAAAATTACCGCATTACAAATGGTTATACTGGACTGTGTGTTGAACAAGACGCCACATGGACCTATGCACTCAAGGCGAGTCAATCCGTTATTTGGACCCTGAACTCGCCTTGGTTAAAACATAAAAGGTATCGACGAGAGTCACACATGGTAAATAGATAAACCATTGGTTCATTGAACCCGCTTCATAGAAGCTTGACTCGCGCCTGATCAGCCGGTCTAAAATAACAAGGCTTTTTTTGCAAAAAGCTTCTTACGGGTAACACTAGAGTTTTGCAAACTCGTCTTATCCTATCGAAACTCATCCAGTCGATAAATTTTTTACCTTGAGTCGGCTTTGATTATAACTCGCCCCGGCTCATATTGTTCACCGTAACCCGGGGGCTGATTTATTTCTTGCCATATCCCAGGGGCTAATTTATTTTTTGCCATGATCCATGGGGCTTGTTCATTTTTGGCCATGCACTTACTGACTTGGCTTTTGTTTTTTTCCTAAACATACGAGGAAAGTTTTTTGAGACATTCTTTGGCTTATCACAAAAACAATTGTAGGCGAGTCATGCATAAGATCCAAGGACTACAAGTGGTTCCATCCAAAAAAAAATACGGCATGTTTGGTGTTTCACACACACCGGCAAGACTATTACATGGCTCTCAGGGCCAGAATGGGTGTTATCCCCCAGTAAAGGAAAGATCGATGGGCGAATCAGGCCAGCGTTGAGTCGCCTTGCCGTGAGCTCTCTCCGTCTTCGATTCATAAGTCGCCCAACTTCTAGTTGCACTTGGACAGGGCGATGAACTCCTCTTCATCATCAAGGAAGAGAGATAGGTCCAAGTCAAGATCAAAAGGATTCTTGGGACGACTAGGAACCAGGCTAGCAGTTTCATATGCAGGAGGCGTCACCTTGTTTTTGTTCTCATCATAGGAGGCTTGGTATTTGTTCATATCTAAGCTGGCTGCCAGTTGAGTCGCCGCATAGCAAGCTTCTACGATGGTTCTGTGATAGTCCACCTCGGTGAATTCTGACCAGTCATGTTTCAGCTCGGGGTAACCGGCGACTATTTCTTCGATTTTGAGCTCCGGGGCATAAGCCAAGCACCGACTCAGGGTGTGCAATACTCCCTTTCGGGCGCCTGATCTTTTTAACTCCTCTATCTAAGGAGGCAACATAGACAAGAATCCAAGCATCTGCTTGATGGTCATTACTGGTCCCTTGTTGCCCATCACTGCCTTAATCGATAGCACACCCCCGGTGTATAGCTGTTCAGCAAAGGTGTATATTGCTCTTAACTTAAGCAGGCAGTCGTCCGGAAGATTGACAGCTCGTGCACCTGCAAAGGGTAAATCACTATTTGATAGTTTTTGATTCCAGATTGGTTAGTCAAACGAGTTAAAGGATAAATGGTTACCAAACATGGCGACTGTCATATTGGACACATGCTTTTTAAAGCCGGTTAGCTCTTGTTGGGAGGCTTCCAATTTCTCCTCAGCCTGCTCAGCACGCTTCAGGATGGCGGCTTGATCGGACTTGGCTTTCTTCTCACGTTTTTTCTGGTCAGCTTTCATCTTCTCTAGCTCAGCCTGCAGTTAGCGGAACTTCGTCTCCAACTCGGAGTGGGCATCCTGTTGTTCAGCCAGATTTTTCTTTAAGTCGGTTACCGCCGACTCAGTTTGTGCCATAGACTCCTGCACATTAAATTTGGGGAGACAAGTTTCGGAATCATAGCAAGCGATACTCCTGATACTTGGGGGCTAATGTATGATTTTTTTATCAAAACCATACCGTATGCAAGACCCGGCTCATCTTCCTCAAAGATGAGCCGGCCCTTGGGGGCTACAGGTTGAAGTTCTTCTCTAAATACAAGACCCAGCTCATCTTCCTAAAATATGACCCGGTCCTTGGGGCTACATGTTGAAGTTTTTCTCTAAATACAAGACCCGACTCATCTTCCAAAAGATGACCCAGCCCTTGGGGGCTACAGGTTGAAGTTTTTCTCTAAATACAAGACCCGGCTCATCTTCCAAAATATGACCCGGCCCTTGGGGGCTACAGGTTGAAGTTTTTCTATAAATACAAGACCCGGCTGATCATCCAAAAGATGACCCGGTCCTTGGGGGTTACGGGTTGAAGTTTTTTCTAAATACAAGACTCGGCTCATCTTCCTAAAGATGACCCGGCCCTTGGGGGCTATAGTTTGGAGATTTTATCTACTACAAAGACCCGGCTCATCTTTTAAAAGATGAGCCGTCCATTGGAAGGCTAATGGGTATAGGAAAATACATCAAGATGCCTCATGTTTGTTCCTTATAAGACGGAGGAAGCTCTTGTTCAGTTCAAAATCCCTCTCCAGATGACTTGTGAAACCGGAGCAAAGCTGATCGAATTCTAGCTTCTCATATTGGGGGAGATTGAGGGGTTTTGGGTTTTCATCAGGGGAAAGGCGAGTTGCCTTGGAGGTATGTTTGGAAAGCACGGAAGTTGGAGGAGTGGAGTAGCCAACGCTAGTGACCATGGCATCTGGATCGTCAGTCGCCTTGGGAGGGCTTGGCGGGTTACTCTGACCAGCGGTCTCCTTCAAAATGATGGGAAAGTCATCCCGGGCATCGGGAATATCGCCCGCAGGACTATCACAAGCCGTTGTTTGCTCCTCATCAGTCTCAGGAACAAAGGTGCTGGTGCCTAAGGCATCAGATGTTGGGAGAACAGAAGAAGAGTCGCCGGTCATTCTTCTCTTTGCTTGTGCCCTGCGACAAAAGCACCAAGATTAAAAGCACATATCATCATTTAGGAAAAATAGGGTTAACAAAGAAGACTTACCCTTGCACATGAATCATCAGCGGGAGAGCAGATATTGCCAAGTCGCCAGATGTCGGAGGAGAAATCTGACAAAACAAAGACTTGAAATTCACAATGTGGTGAGTCATATTTCGTACGACAAATGGTACAATAAAACAAGAATGTACCTCGCTGGTGCGTTTCCGACCGATTGTCTTCTCAGGCAGTCCGGTAATCAAGTTGCCATAGCGACTACGTGTCTTGCATGAGGGGGTAAATCTTGCTTTCTTCAAAAGGAAATCAGGGTCCATATAAGCATGAGGGTGATACATGGGCACTTTTCTGCAGATCCGCCTGGCTGGTCTAAGGGAAGGAGAAGGTGAGTCAGAAGAAATGGAAATTACCTCGACTGCATCATTCTTGCTCTCATCATCGTCACCCTACACATAAGGATGTATGGTGTAAACTTAAGTCAGAACACATAGATAAGGAGTAAGGGAAAAACCTTACCTCTGAATGTGCCTCGTCTGCGTGTGAGTCGCCAATGAAAGATGAATCCTTTGTGGCGGTTTTCTTTTTGCTCACTGTCTTTTTCTTTATGGTTGGCACCTTGGTGGACTTCGTGGCGGCCGTTTTGGGGCCCCTCCGCCAAAACACATCGGTTTTCTGATGGATGGAGGCAAATCTTAAGCCACGAAAGTTGTTAAGCATAAACAAGACAAAGGGTGGCTTGGATTCTTACTGGTGGCACCGGGTTGGTGCAGCAGAAGGCTTTAAGACCAATCTTGGCGCATTCTTCCAGAGACTCGCCGGTTAGTTTCTTAATGACTCTGGCAATTTCACTGTCTGAGAGCTGGCGGCAACTGACGCGCTGTGGATGGTCTACTGTGTCGTCATAATCATACATCAGCCCGTCACGGCGACTCAGGGGAAGGATGTTCCATTCTATCCAGCAGGAGAACAGGTCGATCCCGATGAGCCCGTTGTTGTTCCGGAATTTCAAATCGGAGAAGATTGGGATAAAATCCGACTCTTCTTCTTCTGTGAGCTTGTCAGGAAATTTGAAGTCCATGGGCAGGCGGTCTGCTCTGAAGCCCGGGAGAGGATTCTTGCCTGGTGCAGAAGTGTCTCGGCAGTAGAACCATGACTCGGCCCAACCTTTGGGATGGCTGGGCAAAAGAACTGTCGGGAATCCATTTTCGCGGCGTCTCTGGATGTTAACTCCTCCAAGCTCGTGGTTGGGACCGTTGGGAAACTCGGTCTGGCGGTTTAGATGGAAAAAGTTCCAGAATAAGGGGATCATGGGTTCTCTCTGCAAATATACTTCGCAGAAGACCTGGAACTGGCATAAGTTGCTGATGGAGTTGGGTCCCAGATCTTGAGTATGGAGGTTGAGGAAATGCAGGACATCCGGATAAACTTTGACCCGGGCGGCTTAAAACCACGCTCGAGGTAATCGGTGAAGATTACTACTTCTCCTAGAGCGAGGTTGGGGGTCAACTCGCCCGGGGAGGTTCTCCAACCAATGGTTTCCTTACTGTCAAGGAGACCCGCCTTAACGAATTTCTCAAGCGTGGCATCGTCGACTTTGGTTGGCAACCAATCACACATCGTAATGGCCATGACTACAAAAAAATGGAGCACGAGGCAACTGAGTAACAGACTAGGAAATGTTCTAACCCGCCGGTATGGGCCTACGGTGTTCGTACAAGAATTGGTAACACGCCAAAAGGTTGATGTACATCATGGCCCGTTATTTGGGAGATCTACGGGTATATCTTCAGAAAGTAATCTAACCCGCCCTTCAGACTAGAAGAGAAGGTATCATGGCTATAGTAATGAAACTAAGTCGCTATGAGGACCGAAGCTAAACAGCGACTCTCAGAAGTGTTCTTTTCCTTAGAGATATTCTCAACAGGTGAACAAACATGTTTCTACAAATAGGCAGTAAGTTATGGATCTACGGACGGATTAAAATAGAAGGATATTGCCTGGAGTAATGGTGATGAACTACGCACATAACGCAACTACAGTGTTGGTCAGCAGTATGTGGGTTTAAACTAGCAAGAGGACATGATTAAATGGCCGAAGCCTATTGCTACGTAAGGACAATCACTAGAGCAGGTAACGGATCTAAATCAGTCCAAGGTGTTCACCGCATTATGAAGCTAGCTCGCAAGAGGCTACAGCCATGGCGTTCTTGGCCTAACCCTATGTGGGGGAAGGTGTGTACCTGTAAACAGGAGATCGCCGTCGGGGACGAATGCTCGGAGCTTCGTGTTCCTTGGCACCCGTAGAGTAACGGTCGATGGAGAAGTTCCAGGAGTCAGAGACGACGTCGGGGCGCTGGTGTTTGGGGACGACGCTGGAGTGCTGGCGCTCGGAGACGAAGTGCATGGGGAAGATGAGTACGAGATGGGGGATGATGATAGGGTTTCTTCCCCCCCCCCATTTCCCCTGTTATTTAAAGGGCAAGAACGGAAATCGAGGTTGTCGAGGCGGAAATCGAGGCAACAAGTCAGAGATGGCGATGATGGCGCCTAGATTTTTGGGATAAGCAATTAAGAACAAAAGATCCTTTGGCGGTTATGGTGTTGAAACCCCCGGAACTAAGGGGACGAGATGACGCCGTTCAGTATTTCATGGTGACTCAGATCAAGTATTGGGAATGGCGAGTTAACATCCGTCGAAGGTCAAAACTGAGGAGAGTCGCCCGAGTAGATAGGAGTTTATTGACATGAATAAATTCAGGACAATTTGGGGCCTAATGTTGGGGATATTACCTATGGGTAACCCGCCCTTAATGGGTCGGGTCACCAGAGGGGCGACTCACCCTTGGCTGCGTGTCCCGTGGACCAGGAACTGAAGGGCGGTTCAGAAGATCGTGCGGATGATGGAATATAAAGGAAGCTCCTAACTGTGGAGAACACGGCGACTTAGAGATAAGGAAACTCCGGAGAGTAGAATGGCAGAACTTTGTAAACCCTAGGGCCTTGACCTGTATATAAAGGCGAGTCCCAGGGAGAGATCAGGTGAGTTAGAAAGAATCGACAGCTAGGTCAGGCGAGTTACGCCCTCCTTGTAATCGAAACCACCATTAATCCACACAAAGCAGGACGTAGGATTTTACCTCCTCACGAGGGGCCGAACCTGGGTAAATCTGAGTCTCGCTTTCTCGCACCCCCTTCGAGTCGCCACCAAGGTGCGATGGCAACATCTCTAAGTCCTTTCACGAGGACATCTGCCATGACAAAACCATGACAGAAGAGTTGTATATGGTGCAACCGGAAGGTTTTGCCAATTCAGAGAATGCTGACAAAGTATGCAAACTCCAGGCATCCATTTATGGATTGGTGCAAGCATCTCGGAGTTGGAATCAACGCTTTGATGAGGTGATCAGGGCATTTGGGTTTATACAAGTTTTTGGTAAAGCTTGTTTTTACAAGGAAGTGAGTGGGAGCTCTATAGCATTTCTAATATTATATGTGGATGAAATATTGCTGATTGGAAACAATATAGAACTTATGGGAAGCATAAAGCATTACTTGAATAAAAGATTTCAATGAAGGACCGGGGAGAAGCTGCTTACATATTAGGCATCAAGATCTATAGAGATAGATCAAGACGCTTGATAGGACTTTCACAAAGCACATACCGTGATAAGATTTTGAAGAAGTTCAAAATGGAACAATCCAAGAAAGGGTTCTTGCCTGTGTTACAAGGTATAAAGTTGAGTAAGACTCAATTCCCAGTGACTGCAGAAGATAGAGAAAAGATGAGTATCGTCCCCTATGCTTCAGCCATAGGGTCTATCATGTATGAAATGTTATGCACAAGACCTGATGTCAGCCTTGCCAAAAGTATGGCGGGAAGGTTTTAAAGTAATCCAGGAATGTAGCACTGGACAGCGGTCAAAAATATTCTGAGTTCCTGAAAAGGACTAAGGAAATGTTTCTTGTTTATGGAGGTGACAAAGAGCTCGTCGTAAAGGGTTACGTCAATGCAAGCTTTGACACTAATCCGGATGACTCTAAGTCAGAAACCGGATATGTATTTATTCTCAATGGGGGAGCGGTAAGCTGGTGCAGTTCCAAGTAGACCGTTGTAGCTGATTCTACATGTGTAGCGGAGTACATAGCTGCTTTGGAGGCGGCTAAAGAGGGTGTCTCGATGAAGCAATTCATGACGGATCTTGGAGTTGTGCCAAGTGCACTGGATCCAATAAATCTGTTTCTAACAACACTGGCGCCATTGCTCTAGCCAAGGAACCAAGATTTCACAAGAGGACCAGACACATAAAACGACGCTTCAATGCCATCCGCGATTACATCAAGGAGGAGGACATAAATATTTGCAAAGTCCACACAGATATGAATGTTGCACAGTTGTTGACTAAGCCTCTTCCACGAGCAAATCATGATCAACAACAGAGATGTATGGGTGTTAGATTCGTAACATTGTAAATCACATAGTGATGCGAAGCTAGATTATTGACTCTAGTGCAAGTCGCAGACTGTTGGGAATATGCCCTAGAGGCAATAATGAAATATTTGTTATTATATTTCATGTTTCAAGAAAATCATTTATTATCCATGCTATAATTGTATTAAATGGAAACACAAATACATGTGTGGATACATAGACAAAACACTATCCCTAGTAAGCCTCTAGTTGACAAGCTCATTGGTCAAAGATGGTTAAGGTTTGCTAGCCATAGACAAGTGTTGTCACTTGATAATGGGACCACATCATTAGGAGAATGATGTGATGGACAAGACCCAAACTATGAACGTAGCATGTGATCGTGTTATTTTATTGCTACTATTTTCTGCATGTCAAGTATACATTCCTATGACCATGAGATCATCCAACTCACTGACACCTGAGGAATGCCTTGTGTGTATCAAACGTCGTAACTTGGTGACTATAAAGGTGCTCTACAAGTATCTCTGAAGGTGTCCGTTGAGTTAGCATGGATCAAGACTGGGATTTGTCACTCCGTATGACGCAGAGGTATCTCGGGCCCACTCGGTAATACAACATCAGAAATAAGCCTTGCAAGCAATGTGACTGAAGAGTTAGCCACGGGATTTTGTATTTCGGAACGAGTAAAGTGACTTGTCGATAACGAGATTGAAATAGGTATAGAGATACCCACGATCGAATCTTGGAATAGTAACATACAGAAGGACAAAGGGAATGTTATACGAGATTAACTGAATCCTTGACATAGAGGTTCAACCGATAAAGATCTCCGTAGAATATGTAGAATCCAACATGGACATCCAGGTCCCGCTATTGGATATTAACCGGAGAGTTTATTGGTCATGTCTACATAGTTCTCGACCCCGCAGGGTCTGCACACTTAAGGTTCAGTGACGTTTCGGTATAGTAGAATGATTGATGTTGGAAACCAAATGTTTTTCATAGTCCCGGATGAGATCCCGGACGTCACAAGGGTTTCCGGAATGGTCCGTAGATGAGGACTGATATATAGGAAGTGTCCATTTGGCTTCCGAAAGGTTTTGGGGCATTACGTGTAAAGTACTAGGAGTGACGAATGGGTTCTGCAGTGCCACCGGGAGGGGCCACCCACCCGGGAGCGAACCAAAGAGGCCCAAGGGTGGCGCACCAGCTCTTGGTGGGATGGTGGCCAGCCCAAGGAGGCCTATTTGGCCGAAGGGAAGAAGGAATGGAGGTTGGGGCCAAACCGAATTGGGGAAGGGGAATCCACCTCCAAACTGTATTGGAGGAGGACTCCTCCTCCTCTCTTTGAACCGGTCGAACCCTAGGGCTTGTCCCCCTCCCTCCTATATATAGTGGAGGTGAGAGATACTTTTTGCACAAAAAGCCAAGGCGCGGCCCTCTCTCCCTCCACCACATCGTGACACCACGTAACTAGGTCGGTACGATACAACGAAGACCTGCACAAGTAGCTCCACCACCATCACTGCCATGTCGTCGTGTTGCTGGATAATTCAGCTAACTCTTTGCCTCTCTTGCTGGATCAAGAAGGCAAACATCGTCATCGAGTTGCACGTATGCTGAACACGGAGGTGCCCTCCGTTCGGCGCTAGATAGGGGTGCAGTTCGTGGGACAGCTTGCGATTTCGATCGCGAAAACGTTCTTATATATCAACCGCGTTTCTTAACACTTCTGGCTTAGCAATCTACAAGGGTATGTGGATCCGATCTCTCCACTCGTAGATGATGATCACCATGGATAGGTCTAGCGTGTGTGTAGGAAAAAAAAATTCCCATGCAACATTCCCCAACACCAACATATGACTATCTAGGGGTGTAGGCTTCATACCACTCTCTAGTGCAAACTTTTGGGTAACAAAAGAAGGCAAAGCACCACAATCAAATAGTACGGTTGTTGCGGTTGAGTTCACAAGCAACATACCTAGTATACCATCTGGGTCTTCCTAGGCTTCTTCAGCGGTGATGTGATTCACACGACCCTTGCCATTGTTGGGCTGGTTGTGGGGAGATGATTTCCTTGGTGGCGCACCATGGACTTTATCCTGGTTCAGCGCATTGGAGTGCAGTGCATCTGGCTTCTTGTTGGGCGCATGACCTCGGGTAGTGCCCTGGCTGACCACAACCAGAGAAAGTGAGTTGGCCTTAGTTGGTGTTGTTGCCTCCATTGTTGTTGGGGTTGTTGTAGGCTGGCCTAGGGTTGGCATACTACTGAGGCTGGTAGCTCAAACGAGGTGCACGAGTCCTGGCTTGCTGAGGTTTATAGATTAATTTCGCTAGGCTTGGTGCCACGGGCGAGGCTTATTGTTGCTGGTGCTACCCTTGCTGATGATCTTGCGCTTGCGAGTGTATTCCATGGCACGACGCGTGTCCTCAAGCATGACAACCTTGTTCACCTGGTCAAAGAAGGTCTTGAAGTCGCAGATGACAAGCTAATATTGCAAGGCTTGTTGGAGTCCTTCCAAGAAGCATTCTATCTTAGCCGCCTCAGTATTGACATCCTTAGGGTCTAACCTCGACAGAAGGTTGAATCTCTCCATATACTCCTTGACAGAGCCACTTTCTTGCTTCAAGGCTCAAAATTCCCGCTTCTTGATAGCAATTATTCCAGAAGGAATGTAGGCCATGTGAAATCCGTCCTTGAAATCAGCCCAGGTGATCACACAGTCGCCTTGCATGACCTTGAATCCATCCCACCGGGCTCTGGCGGTACTTCCGAGGAAGTGAGAGTCATAAAGAACATTCTCATTGTTCTCATTGTAGTTGATCAATGCAAGGAGGTCCTCAATGGTGTGGGTCCAGTCATCGGCATCCATAGGTTCAACAGTCTTGGTGAAGGTTGGGGTGTATTCCTCATGAACTCCAATGGAGTGGAGCGGTCATTGTCGTCCCTTCGTTGCTACTAGTTGTTCACAAGGACACGAGGTATCTATTGCATAGTAGCAGAATTGGCTTGGCGTTCCTCCCAGAGAACTTGGAGAAACTGAGCTACGGTCATGTTCTCCGGTGGAGGTGGTGGCGAAGGAATGTCACCTTGTGGATGCTCCTGGTGATCTCTAGCCTGATTAGACCCACCAGCCCCCTACTGCTGGCAAGAGTTGCTGACGCTGGGGTTGGTAAAGGAGTTGCTGCGGGTTGCAATCACCATCCTGTTTGGAGTAGCCAAGTCAAATAGCTGGGATAGACGATAGCGAAAACAAATAATAGAGGAGAAGGGCTTAAGGGTGTTGCTGTAGTGCAAGTGTGATCAAACAACGATCGAATGACCAAACACATAATATTAAGATAAGGTAGTAGATGTAGTCACTTACATGTTGCCCAAGGCAAAAGCACGACCTGCATCAAGACAAAAAAAACAAGCGCACATGGTTTCAAATGAACCATTACACGGACTAAACTTCGCATGGGGAGATACACGACTTATCCTACCTTAGGAGTTCTCAGACTCAAGTGGTGGAGTGCTGAGTCTCGTACACACGCTCCTCTGGATCTTCCTCCTTTTTATCATCCGTACGAGTGTCATCTACAGTCAAGGGGGCAGAGAAGGAGGTGGTCCATCCCGGCGACGCTTCACCCATGGGTTGGTGAAGAGCGCACGATACTCCTTTGCACACATACAATGATGCTGAGATGTTCCCAGCGTGGGTGCATCTCTAGCTAGGGTACTCCTCCTTTGTTAGTGATAGCTGGTCCTCCCTTGGGGGATCCATCCTTCTTCATCCCGTTTGGCTTCGTCTTGGCTAGTCAAAGTAGCTCACACGTGTGGTGAAGTTCCTTGTGGTACTTCACAGACTCCTTAATCAGGTTGTGATCTAGACTGTCGATGGAGAGGCTAAAGTAGGTCTAGAACCAGAGTGGTGTGCCATCCTCCTTCAACGGAACCAACGTCCAACTCTCACCGATATCATCCTTCCTGAAAGGTAGGTGGCGAGTAGCTAGCACATCAACCATTTCTGAGATGATTTCTCGGAGGTGGATGAGTGCCTTCTGTGTAGCCGCCATGACTGTGATCACCAAGGTTTCCATCTATGGTCCTTCAAAGAACCAACTTTTCGGGGTATCCTTTCCCTTCACGACAACATTAACGTTGTACTTCTTCGTGGTTGCATCGACCGAATGCTCGTGGTAGAGGAAAATGGGGGATCGTCAAAACTCGCACTTCTCCAGGCTATCATCAAGGAGTAGGGGAAAGCCGGATGCTAGGAGGTCTTTGGGTACGACGACAATCTACAAATGTTTTGAAAGTAGAGTACAAGAGGTAAGAAGTGTAGAAACTCCTAGGTGTAGGTACTATGCATAGTCTTTTGAAAATGGTCTTCTCCTAACTAACATCCATGCTAACTAAGGCTTCCTATAGTGAGGATGGATCTCATAGCAGCTCTGCCGGGACCCCGACTCATAAGTCATGATCACCAAATGCACGTGTACAACGATCCGAGAGATCAATGCTCACTGAACACACAGAAGATGAATAACAAGAGTCTTTCATCCATACATACCGTCTTACATGAATTTAAGACCATTATGGTCAGGTCTTAGATAGATTGAGCCATGAAGGCCAAACACCAAACACATCTCGCAGCGGAAATCTTGACCGAAAGCGTGAACCCATGCCGTCTTCCTTAAACCTACAAGCATTCTGACTGGGAAAGATCCTAATTCACATGTTTGTAACCAATGTATTCTTCACCATATTCCTGTCATTCCATGCCTGGCCAATTAAATAACAAGTGGCAAGCCAATGAGTACTTTGAACGTACTCGCAAGCAACCCATGTTTGTAAGAAGGCACAACAATGCATGATATATCACTAAGTAGGTACATTGCAGAAAGCTAATTTTAAGTGCAATTCCATGTTCAATCAACTTCTAAAAGCATGCATCAATAGGTTGCATGTATCCATAAGAACAAGTTACATATATAAATATAAACAAAGTATCTGAACTCTAATTTCATCATATCATCAAGTCATCTGACTTAGCCCAAGTAACTCTTTATCTCACACACACCTAATTTGGGGTAAGCATCAGATCTAGTTTCAGCAGGACCACCAACTGTCCATGACCATGGACACGGCTATTTGAATAGTTTTAAAATCTCCAATGGTTGCGCACTTTACCCACAAGACTCGAATAACTTCCATGTCATCCATGACTCATGGTATATTACCCACAAGACTAAGCAAAGATTCCAGTCATTGGCCCATGTCCTCATGATGTACATCATACAAGACCTCTTGAAGATTATACCATCCCTGAGGGGACGCAATGGTGTGGTCGATGTTTGTAACAACAACTGATGGTCGCCCTACCTGGCACGACCCTGTATCGAGAGAGTGACTTGGCTCTCTCGCCACTAGTAATGAGGGCTCTCTTCTAGGATCCACAAAACTAATAAACAAAGTCGTTCCTATAAGGGGTATCGTGGTTGCACATGTAAGGTTGGGACAGTCATCAGATCTTAAATCTCTCCCTTGTCAAAAACACACACACACCATACACCACATCTTTATCAAGTGGTTACCTAGCTCAACATCATCTCCCTCGGGCATTAGTGTCACCCTATGGTGTTTTTGGAAAAGTCTTTGAAAGAACTTTTTCCAACACCATGCATATTCCCGTCCCACTTGTCTAGCATCTACTACCATCCTATCTATTTCCCACCCACACAACTCTAAGCACAAAGTAGGGTTATGGTAATGCAAGTTTGAACAAGAAAAGTAATGGAGGTAACCCACGTGAGTGGTCACCATGTCATCATGATTTGATGCAACAAAGTAAGTGCTATATGGCATGCAAAAAGGGTTTCTTACACATGGTCAAAGAGCTTTTTGCCTGGCTCAACAAAGACTTCGGGGTCTTTGAATCCTTCTGATCCAACCTCTTCATTAACAATGTAATCTATCATCGCAAAGTGATGCCAAAAAGTAAGGCCACAATACAAACAGGAAATATACATCACTCCTAGAAATGTCAAATTATTTTGGTAAAATACTAGTGTGAAAACTAGCATTGCCAAATTTATTATATTTTGGTTTTGTAGTGTCAAAAGTAGTGAAAATCTTTTTAATAGAGAGTAAAATTATTGAAAAGAAGGTTTTTAATAAAGATAGTATAGAAAACTTTTTTGGACTTGCATAAAAATTATACCATTAAATAGGTGAGAATTTTAGAGCAATTTAGGAATTTGAATTATTGCATTTGGATAAATATTATCCAGTGTAGAATTTCTGGAAAACAAAAAAGAAATAAAAAGGAAAGGCACTGCTAGCCTTGGTCCAGAATGACCCGCAACTAGGAAGGCCCAGAGCTAGCGTGTAGCCCGAGCGAGCCGGGGCGCTCGCGCCAGCCTGGTTCAAGCCCGACAAGCAGGGCCCATGTGCCAATGAGAGAGAGAGACGCGGGGGCGAGGCGAGAAGCTGATGAGCGGGCCCCTTTCCAGGGTCTTCATCAACCCAAGGCTAGAGGACATCGAGGCCCACCAGTGAGGATCCTGACAGCAACGAGGGGAGCTGACGGCTGGAACGGAGTCGTCGTGCTCCCCCCATTCGGCTAGTGGTCGAGGTGGTCGCTGGAGTGTCCCGAGTCACCGACGACGAAGAGGCTGAGGCGGAGAGGTTCCAGAGGGGTCGACGTCGATGATTCCAGGTGAAGAGAACACGGAGGATGGGAAAAGGATTAGGGGACTCCCGCAGCTAAGGAGAGCAAACAATGGGGGCTGGAGTAGCTCCTCACCGAGAGATCAATGGAGACCGTTGGCAGTGGAGCTCCGGTCGATCCCACGCGCTGGAGCTTTGGTGGCTCTGGACGGGGCTCTGGACGGTCCATTTGGTGTGGTAGAGGAGAGTACGGGGAGGGCTTTTATAGGAGGGCGAGGTACGCCATACGCCCGTGCGGGGGCGAGGTCGCAGCCATTGCTGGAGGGCACGGGAGCTTGCGGGTGTTTGTCTGGGGTGCTCCTTGAGGTGGTCTAGGCCCAGGGGGGAAGAGAGAGAGAGAGAGAGAGAGAGAGCGGGAAAGAGGCAGACGCACCACACGTGTAAGCTCGCTCACATGTGTGCTCGGGTGGCGACGTCGCACGTGCAAGGGGGCACTAAAGGGAGAGAGAGGAGGGGGCGACAGGGAGGCGTTCCCGGACACTGAGGAGGCCTCCGGGGACACGAGGGGAAGGCCCAAGGTGGTCGAGGCCTCGGGATGGGAGCGGCTACCGTGCAGGAGCGCATTGTAGCATGCTCTAGAGCTCCCAAATGGATTTCATGGCCATGCCTCCACGCGCTCTGGACGCAGCCACCTTGTCCATTAGTGTATGGGGGTTCTAGAGATCCCCTTTGGATTCCTTAGGAGGTGAGGAGGGGAGGTTGAAGTAAAAGAAGGGGGAAGAAGTGTGTGTCTAGCTTGTCAAGGGGGTAAAAATAGGGTTTTCACACCCCAATCATTGACCTGAGGGCATGAGTTTCTTAATGGGGGTAGAAGAGGTATGAGAGTAATTGTGGTAAAAAGGTAGAGGCAAGGAGAAGAGTATAAACAGTGAGACTAGGGTATTTACCAATTCACCAAAAGGTGTTTGATGGTTGTTTGGGGAAGATAAGTATCCCCATTTGTTATTTGATTTAACATGATCAAATGGTAGGTAGATATGAGATAGATCACAAGGTTTGAGACCATATGAAGAAAGTTGGCAATGCAAACTTCGTAAACGCTAGAAATTGACAGAAATGGATTTCATTATATCTAGTCATGCAAAACTACTCTCCTTAATGCACCCTTGGTTTTGTAACATCATTTGGGAATTAGAGAATGCCCGAAAATTTTGAGATAGGATGGAGAAACTTGACAATGCAAAGTTTCTCAAGTTTGGATCTGCACACACTCGGTTTTGGGATATTTTGGTGGACCAAAATGATTGGGATTGATATGAAACTTGGCACGATCATCACATATGGCTTATGTGACCCACTAGAAATTTCCTGGATTTATTCGAGAATATTTCTAACAGAACTATTTCAAATACTTGAAATAGCAAGAAAGGGTTTTGGAAGGTTGTGTCAATTATTTTGAACATGACCATGTGTTGAAACTCTTATATATGGAAAATATATGTACATCGAGTTGCCCTAAAAAGGCATTTAAATAAAATACAAAATTACTTTTAAAATCATATTTTATGTTGTTTTGGGAAGTTTTTTGATAATAGGATCCAAATAAAATACTTGGGGCAAAACATCCTCCCTAATTTGAGGACTTGTAGTACGAACCTCACTTCTGGAGTTTTTGAAAACTTAATTTAAATAAATGCTTTTTGGTGAAAATGATATTGATTACAAATTACATATTTTAAGATGAGTGAATGGAACTATTGGTTTGGGTCATTATTTGTAGCATAGTTTGTGGTTATATGTTGGCGAGTATGAGGCCAAGTTTAAATGTTTAATTGGTACTTTTTAATTTTAAAATTTTGCATGTTTGTATGCATAAGGACTATCGATTTTACCTCATGTCTATATTTTTTATATGCATACCATATAATATTTTTGTATATTAGATAGCTGGCACGATGGAAGAATGGTACAATACATAAAAAAACTAGATATATGTTTGCAAATTCCTATTTGATCTACCGATTAATGGTCCACTGATTATTCGAGTTAATAGGATGATTCGCCGATTAATGGCTACTCCCAAGCCAACCGACCAACTACCAGTTATCTATTTCCTCAACATTGACTGCTATACTTGGTATCGTTGTGATTACGAAGGTCCGAGATAGATGAGTTTCCGAGACTCTGGTTATGTGTTGACGGATGTGTTACACTGCGTAGTATCATGTTAGGAGTTGTGTGAAATTTTGCTACTTGTATCCGTTGACCCGATTGCATAACTGGAGGTTTCAAGAGTTCTCACGTGGTAATTCCATTAGTCACCTAGGATACTCTTTCATCGGATGTATGTTGGGAAATATATTTGTTCGAAGCAATTCTAGCTCAAACTTTATAATTGCAATTGGCTTTCGAATCATATGTTTTCACTAATTTTGTGGAAGCATTCTTACTAATTATAGTTCGAATGAAAATTGCTAAGACTTTATGTTGCAATATTTCAAGCCTTTGATTCATCTTATCAGCTTCATCTTTCATCTCTGGTCTAATGTTGTAGTCTGTCTCGAGGATGGCTCGAGCAACTCGCGATAATCCAAACCGTTATGGAGAGCAGGCTGACCCTCCGCCACCTCCTCCTCCTCCTCAAGAGGCGTGTCAAGCTTTGATGGCTGCAACCAATGCTAACATTCAGATGTTGCTTCAAATAATGCAAGAGAGGAACAAGGACAACAAGGAAATTTCAACAACCAGCATTAGTTTGCATCTCTTAATAAATTCCTGGCAAATCAACCCAAGTCCTTCACTTGTTGTGAACAACCGTTTCATGCGGATGATTGGCTATGCGACATAAGTAAGCAATTTGAGTGTAGCAATGTCAAGCCCGAGGACTATGTCATATTTGCTACTTTCCAGCTAAAGGGTCAAGAAGCCGAGTGGTGGTAGCAACTCGAGGATTCCAGATGTGACCGTCCGATCAGTTGGGATGACTTATGTCATGATTTGTAAGCCCATCATATTTCGGCAAGCATTATTGTCGGCATCGTGAGAAATTCAGGAGTCTCAAGCAAGTAAGCTCATCTGTTTATAGTTACAACACTGAGTCCCAAAACCTTGCACGTTATGCCAAGCATGATGTTCTAGATGAGAAGAGCAAGATCTATTAGTTTTGAGGTGGTCTCAAAAAAGATTTGCAGCTTTGTCTTGCTCTGCACGACCCTATTGAGTTCTGTGAGTTCTATAACTTAGCTCTCACGACTGAGTCAGCTTTGCTCAGGGTTGAGATTCAAGGAAGCGCTTCAGGGACTCTAATTCTTCTTTGTCCTCAGCTCAGATTGTCCCAAAGCAGCACGAGTTATGGGTTCCTCCTCAGCCTCGTCAGCCTCAGCAGTTCAAGCAGTCTGGTGGTCGTGGATCTTCCCACCCACCCAACCCAGCTTTCTAGCAGAAGTCTCATCCGCCTAAATCAGGAGCTCCTCTATCTCACTTCCATCCGCTGTCACAAGTGACTTTTCACAATTGTGGTCAGAAGGGCCACTACTCCAACAAGTGTACCATCCAACGGCGTCTTCCGCCTCCTCCTCCAATCATCCCCCAAGCAATGCAATGGTGAAGCATAAGCAAAAGGCAGTTAGGGTGAACATGGTCAATGCACCTGAAGTAGAAGATTCCTTAGATGTGATAATGGGTAATCTCCTGTTAATTATTGTCATGCAAACATTTATTTGACACAGGTGCGTCGCATTCTTCTCCAATCTTGATTCTGATTATGAATATTAGAGCAAAGCCTTGCGTGTTGTTTCACCCGGCTCTCTTATGAGCGCCAACAAGGTGGTTCCGGATGTCTCTATTGAGTTGGGCAGTTATTCTTTTCTAGCTTCTCCAATGGTTCTTGGCAATTCTGATATTGATCTTACTTTTGGCATGGATTTTCTGGCAGTCTACAAGGCATCCATTGATTGTGAAGCCAAAGAAGTCAAATCGACTCATCCTTGTGAAGATGTGATCATTTTCACTGATCGCGATGACACGATTCGTCTATTCTCTCTGATTGAGAATGGTGAAATCTCAGCCATTTCTCAAGTGCATGTTGTGTGTGAGTATGAAGATGTATTTCCAGAAGAATTTCCAGGAATGCCTCCTCATCGGCGAGTAGTGTTTGTGATTGAACTCGAGCCTGGAACTAAACCGGTTTGCCAGCGTCCTTATAAGCTTGGTCCCGAAGAGCTGAAAGAGTTGAAGAAACAACTTGATGAACAAGAACATCTAGGTCTGATCATACCAAGTTCTTCTCCTTGGGGTTGTGATGTTCTTTTCGTCAAGAATAAAAATGGGACGGAACGACTTTTTGTTAATTACGGTCCATTAAATAAGAAGAGAATCAAGAACAAGTATCCACTTCCCAACATCAATGAATTGTTTGAGCAATTGAAAGGGGCCAACCTTTTCTCTAAGATTGATCTTCGGATGAGCTATCATGAGATCCGCATTCGTGAAGAAGATATTCCGAAGACTACTTTCAGGACAAGCTTTGGCTGTTATGAGTACAAAGTGTTGTCTTTTGGTCTCGCCAATGCTCCTCCGACTTTCTTTCGTGTGATAAATTATTTCTTCTCTCCGTTCAAGAATGAGTTCGTCTTGGTGTATCTTGATGACATTCTAGTCTTCTTGGAGACTCAGGAAGAACATGTAGAACATGTCCGACTTGTGCTTGATAAGCTAAGAGAGCATAAATTCCATGCTAAGTTCTCAAAATTTGAGTTTTGTCTCAATGAAGTGGTGTACCTTGGACACGTCATCTCTGCCGTGGGCATCAAGGTAGTTCCTTAAAAGGTTCAAGCCATTGTTCAGTGGGAGCCTCCTCAGAATGTGAAGCAGCCTCGAAGCTTTCTCGGGCTTGCAAGCTATTGTAGAAGATTCATTGAGAACTTGTCCAAGATTGCTAATACTTTGTCTAACCTTCTTAAGAAGAGCGTAAAATATGCCCGGACTCTAGAGTGTGATTTGGCCTTCAATACACTCAAGGAGAAGCTCACCTTAGCTCCGGTTCTGACTCCTCCTCATGATTCCAAGCCATTCCATGTGTTCTGTGATGCATCTCTCCAAGGTATTTGTGTTGGTCTCATGCAAGAGAAGAAAGTAGTAGCTTATACCTCTAGGAAGTTGAAGCAAAGTGAAAAAAGTACCCCACTCACGATCTTGAGTTGGCGGTAGTTGTCCATGCTTTGGTGACTTCGAGACACCTCTTGTTGGGAAGATAGGTTGAAGTCTACACTGATCACAACAGTTTGAAATACATCTTCACTCAACCGAATCTCAGTCTTCGTCAAACTCATAGGGTGGAGATGATCCAAGATTACAACCGAAGCATTGGTTATACTCCACGCAAAGCAAATTTGATTGCAGATGCTTTGAGTAGAAAGGGTTACTCCAACAGTCTCATCCTCAAGCCATTCCAGCCCGATATTTTTGAATCTTTGAGGAAGCTCGTTCTTCAAGTTGTTCCTCGGGGATTTCTTGACAACCTCCATAATTCTCCTATCTTGGAACACCACGTCCACGAAGCTCAACCTCTTGATGTTATGGTGAAGAAAGCGAAGTCAGGCTTGGCAAAGGGCATTCCAAAGTATAAGTGCTTCCGTATTGATGACAAAGATACTTTGTTCTTCGAGGATCTCCTTCTGCGTCCGAAAGGAGAGCTGAGGAAAGTTATCATGGATGAAGCCCACAATTCCCTTCTCTCGATACATCCAGGCAGCTCTAAGATGTATCAGGATCTTAAGTAAACCTTCTGGTGGACTTGCATGAAACGTGAGATTCCTCAGTTCGGGAACGAGTGTGATGTGTGTCGCAGATTAACGGTGGGACATCAACGTCCAACAGGTCTTCTTCATCCTTTTCCTATACCCGAGTGGAAATTTGATCATGTGGAGATGGATTTGGTAACCAGGTTTCATAAGTCCAAGAGGGGCAACGATGCCATCTTTGTGGTCCTCGATAAGTTGACTAAAGTTGCTCATTTCCTCCCAGTCAAAGAGTCTACTTGGCAGCTCAGCTGGCAGAGCTTTACACTTCAAGGATAATTTCTTTCCATGGTGTTCTTATGATCGTTTTTTCAGATCGTGGAAGCATCTTTAAGTCCAAGTTCTAGGATTCCTTTCAGACTACAATGGGCACCAAGGTCTGTTTCAGTACTGCCTTCCATCCTCATACTAGTGGTCAAGTGGAGAGAGTCAATCAAATTGTTGAGGATATGCTCAGAGCTTGTGTGATTTCTTTTGGCATGAAGTGAGAAGACTACCTCCCCTTAGCCGAGTTCTCATACAACAAGAATTATCAAGCAAGCTCAGGAAAGGCCCCTTTTGACATTTTATATGGGAGAAAATGCCGTACCCCGCTCAATTAGTCTCAGACTAGTGAGTGTCACATTCTTGGAAATTACATGATCACTGAAGCACAAGAAATGTGTCGTGTCATTCGGGATAATCTCAAAGTTGCTCAATCCCGTCGCCCCTTTTGAGATTTTATATGGCAGAAAATGCCGTACCCCGCTCAATTAGTCTCAGACTGGTGAGTGTCACATTCATGGGAATTACATGAGCATTGAAGCGCAAGAAATGTGTCGTGTCATTCGGGATAATCTCAAAGTTGCTCAATCCCGACAGAACAACTATTATGATAGCAAGCATCATGACATGACTTATACGATCGATGATTTTGTCTATGTCACAGTGCCTCCGATGAAGGGCACTCAACATTTTGGAATCAAAGGAAAGCTTGCTCCATGATTTGTGGGTCCTTTCAAGATTGTTGGCAAAACAGGTGACCTTGCTTAATAGTTAGAGCTTCCATCCAATTTCTCCAATGTGTATAATGTGTTTGATGTCTCTCAGCTCCGGAGGTGTTTCAAGACCCCCGAGCGCACAATTGACTTCCAATACATTGATATTCATCCAGAACTTTCCTACAATGAGCATCCAGTTGCCATTCTTAAAGAGGCCGAGCGAAAGACTCACACCAAGTCTATCAAATTACTCGAAGTGAAATGTTCATCCCATTCCGATAAGTAAGCCACTTGGGAACACGAGGACCTTCTCTGTTCCGACTATCCCGAGTTCATGCAATCCTAGATCTCGGGTCTTGATCCTCTTCTGGTGTGGGAGAGTTGTAACAGCCTAAGTGCATTGCCTTGCTATCTTTGTAATATTTCATGTAAGAACCTTCCAAGTTTGCCCTCATGTGTTGGGTTTAATAAAAAGTGGTGGGTGGCATTCCTCATTGCATCATGGCATCAAGACATCATCCCATAATTATTGTTGCATCATAAGATTGTGTGTTGTGTTGAGATGAGTGTGTGTTGTGTGCTTGCAAAACCTATCTCAATTCTTTTGAAAACTATACCTAACACCCCTTTAATTCCTACACTTGTAATGTGGTAATTTTACTAGCCCTAGGCCTTTAAAGAAAATGTTGCCAAGCTCCCTAATATTTTGTTAGGTATTTTAAAATAGCTCTCACCCATGTGTTGTTATTTTCCTTTTGTTTTTTTTGCTAAAACAGTTTCCAATATTCAATACATCTGATTTAATTGTTTGCTCTAAAAAAGATCAAATCATTTTTATTAACAGGAGCTCATTTTTGTGAGTGTCAAACTATTTTATCTTCTCAAAAATTCTCTTCCAAATTCCCTGGCTTTTATTGTTTTGTTACTGTTTATGGAAATAGGCTAAACCCTTATTTGTTTTTAAGGGAGATGCCTGGGTTGAGGAAAGCCAGGCGCCCTCGTAGCCGTGTGAGTAGTCAGCATAGCCAACCTGCCCCCTACCGCAGCCAACCGAGCTCTCCTGCAACCCAGATCACCTCCCCCAACGGACACTTGATTCCCTTCCTAATGTCGTTGCCTTTCTCCCGAGTTAAAGAGGGATTTTTGGCGATAGTATCGCTTTGCCGTCTGCCCATGAAGGCAAACTTCCTGTTTGCCGTCTGCCCCGATGATTTGCTGACGGCGAAGATTATACATGTCGTCAAAATAGCTGATTCCTGTAGTGAGAGTGGCACCGTGAGCATGCACGGACACAAAGGATGGCGTGAATGGTCCTGCTATAAAGCCCTGCGCCCTCTCCTAGGGTTCCTCCTTCCCTTCCCCCGTGCCACAACCGATTTCCCCTTCCCATCGCCCGCTCTTGGAAACTGCGGATGTGAGAGAGAGAATGGTTTAGAGAAGTTCAGAGAGCTGCAGTGGTTGCACCATTCCTCTTCATCATCGTCCTCGACCCGACGACTCCCTCCACTCCTTCGAGGATGTCCAAATAAGCCTTGGTGTCGTCTTCGACCAATTCCCGGAACTACCAGGAGGAGATCGCCTTGAATGTCGTCGACTACATCTTCGTCTTCGTCGCAAACAATGAACTTGGCCTATTCACCGTCACTGTTGCCTCCTCGCCTGCTTTAAAGCGTCTGCTCCTCCAAGGTAGGGAGGTATAGACCCCCTTATTTTCTTTCACTGTGCCGCTCACCATTAGCCTCGTTGCGCGTTGATCAACCGCACCATGGACATGCCCCACAGCTCCCGAAAGCAATGATTTTTTCATGATGTTGCGAGTTGCACGCAAGTGCGGTGTGCCATGATTGTGCTCGCGCATGCACTTCACCCCCCCCCCTCGCGAGCATGTCGCCTTGAGTTGCATCGTCGCACCCTGCTTTGCCCCTGTGCATCCGTCATGCCCGAGACGAGATCAAGCTCGAGCTCAAGCTTCTCGCCTCAGCACGCCGGAGTGCCTCTCAACCCCGGGAATGGAACCCCTGCAGCATTCCGCAACCCCGCCGGTCATCTAATTCTTCGACGATCGCCAACGTTGCCGCCACCGTCATCACCATCACCTCTGTTGCAGCACAGGTGGAGCCAGCGCCTCGGCTGGTTCAAAAGGGTCGAGATCCACCTTCTAGCAGAACCTCCCTTTTCGCCCATTTTGGCGTGTGCCTCATAGTGGATCCAAGGTTCCATGTGTCAGACTCTTGGGGCCCTGGAGTCGCTACCAGGTGGCTCCATTTTTTTTGTGTTACTTATTTTTTTCGTGTGCTATATTGAAGAATTTCCACTTAGGGAAAGTTTGCCTAATTGACCCTGTCCATTTCTGTTTGCTGCCAAATATGGAAAGTCAAAACCTGGGCAGGGCCATTTTTATACATGCGAGTTATGTGAGCTACCATATTTGGCAAGTATTGACTTATAACTAATTACGTTGATTATGTGATTTGTTTGTGGTGAGTTTCTCTATAGTCACATAGGGGTGTGATATATGATTTTGGGGTAGAAATATCCGCGGAATCTAATGGAGACATTAGATTGGCCATTAGGGCAACTTTGTGAAAATGTTATTTTGTTTTAAGATGTCATTTTATTATATTTTGCATGAATTAATCCTTTCACTATTTGGTAAACTTGGCAACATAAATGCGGTAGATTTTTTGGGGTACTAGCCTTGGTATTTTTCTTTGCCATGATAAGTGTGTGAGTTGGTGGGACTCTTGCTGTAAACATGCTAAAAAATATTTCTATTTTCATCACCTCAAATAATTCTAAGTGTTGAACTTCTTAATTTCTTACCAAGTTGTCTTGGAGATTTCCATAAATATGTTGTTCCTTTGTGGTTGGTCGAGTGCCATAATTTGTAGGGCTTGTTGCCCTGTGTCAATTGGTGCCACCAACTTGCCAAATAGGTTTTGCATCTTATATTTTCTTCCTGTCAAATATGTTATAAATTATCTTGGTGAAATTTGACCAAGTATGTGAATTTGTTGTTCTTTTCATGCCATGTTTAGGGAATGCTACCATGGATTCTTTGCAGTTTCAGCTCTTGCTTCGTAAGAGTGATTTTTAGTAGTTGTTAACCTCAATCACCCTATTAAATTTCATGCCATAAAACTTGCTATAGAGTATAATTTCGTTGCTATCACATGCCACCAAGTTAAAAACTGCTGGTGCAAACTGAGATTTTCACTAAGTCCCAATATGTGATGTTTCTTGCCATGTTGGGAGCATGATTGCCATTGTTACATGAACCTATCCATGTTTTTGTTAGTTAAGTATCATTATTCACTTTGATAGCTTCATATTAATGTCTTGGTTGAACTTGTTTAGGGGTTGTAGCTACTAGTTTTCACATGATCAAAGTGGTATGTTGTTGTTTGTGGAGAAATTGGTGGTCGTTTTGTTTTGTGCCATGTGTGAGTGGTGCTTCTTTGTTTTGCATGATCTTCAGGTCTATTCCACCTGGAATTTCGTGCCCAATAGAGTGTCATACTTGGAGCGTGAATAAAATGCCCATAGCTCCATCCCGCTACTGTTTAGTCATTGTTGCCTTCCGTATCTTGTTTTGTGGATTCTGGGAGTTCCGTAACTCGGTTTGCGGTGTTCCTTATATGTTTTTGCACCATTTTCTCCTAATGCATCCAGTCATGACATCATTCATGCTCCAATAAATAAAATTGAGGTTCTGTCCATGATGCTAAACAACCTAATAAATGCATGAGAAAGATGACTAGTTAGCATTGCTATGCTCCATTCATACCCACACTCATGCATCATGTTGTTTGAAACTTTGCACCTTGTCATGTGTTTGTTGGATGTGTATTTTCTTTGGGTAGAATGAGGATATGAGAATTAGTTCTAGGATCACATTGAGTCTGTTCCTGAAGAGCAAGAGTTGTACCCGTCAGAAGAACCAACAGGCAAGATGACAATGAACTTGATATCGTTTATAATTTCATAGTGCTTAGATGACTTGTTTCCTTTGCTATTTATCGTTGCCTACCACCTGAATACATAGCCTCCAAACATTGTCATTAAAGCCTCTAACCACTCCCCAACCTAGAAACCATTAATTGGCTAAGATAACACTTATAGCATTGCTAGTTGTAGGTGCAGGTTGATCCATGTGTTAACAAGGGCATTTGAATATCATCTTATTACTGCTATTTAATTTAATGCACCTACATACTTGGTAAACTGTGGAAGGCTTGGCCTTTTGCTGAGTTTTTTGTTCTACTCTTGTCGCCTTAGTTTCGGCTAACGTTGTTATGTTCCATATTGAGCGCTCCTAACACGTTTGGGGTTGTTATGGGGACCCCCTTGATAACTCGTTTTTGTTTACGACTTGTCAGGAAAGACCCAACTTTGGTACTCAATTTTCTATCCAACTTAATAATATAAAGAATTGGGAAAGCTACACGGAGGATAATTAATCAACCTCGGGCGAGTGCTCCTCGTGAACATTGGTCCAACCGAGAGCACTATGCCCAGCCAACCCAGCGCAACTTGGGTGATTTCTATTAGGCCACCGTGGGCGTCGCTTATCAGACGTGTCCTCAGACTAAGATACACGACTCTTATCGGGGTCGCCGAAACGTCGGGCGGTCTTGCTGCATTTGTGTTTACCTTCTCTAGGTGACTTTTGCATCGGGATTCTGAGGATACTTTGCCCCAACTCAAGGTTGAGGTTTTCCACTAAGGAGTCCGAGGAGATCACGGGTTTTCCATGGCCGAAGCTTCCTATGCAACTTTTGGTAGTTTGTGATGAACTAGTTGGAGCACCTTTGCAGGGTTAATATCTTTCGAAAAGTCGTGCCCACAGTTATTTGGCAACTTGGAAACTTTGTTTAACATACGATTCTAGATAACTTGAAGTAAATTTAATTAAAAACCTGCTAACTGTATGCATAACCGTGATTGTCTCTTTCGCGAGCTTCATCTCTGATAGAGGACACGGTGGGGTTACAACTGACGTAAGTAGGTGTTTAGGATCACTTAGTGATCATTATGTAGTTCACGACGGTCATGCGTAGACCACTCACTTACATTATATTCTTGTAAGTTAGCCACCATATATGCTTAGTGCTGCTTCAACCTCAACAGTTAACCTTCCACACCCAATAACTTGATTAGTCCCAGTATCATGGTCAAAAGATTGTTGAGTCCATGTGGCTCAAACACTACTACAACACCACAGGTCCAGGTACCATAGATCTAGAGGCATTTGACGCTATGCAGCTTCAATGCGTGTTCGGTGAAGACATGTCCCGATGATTAGTGGACCTTGGTCGTCTCACGGGCTCGCGAGATAGAGTCATTGCGTTTTGTTGTTTATCTTGTCTCTAGTCGGGCCCTATTTTGTGGATGGTGGAATAGTGTTATGTGGCTTCTAACTTAACTTGTGGAGAATGTAAGCCATTCCGTATATTGATCTCTTCATGTATGTATTGCTATGATTGCTGTACTTGCGAAACGCTAAGATGTGCCTCTATCCATATTAAGGCCTCATCCCTAAATATGGATAGGGCCTAGGCAAAGATGCCAAATAAAAAAGCTTGATAGAGTCAAATGATTGTGGAACTAATTTTGTGGGATTGGGGATGTCAGTAGCTACAAGACAGGCTAAATAATGCGAAAATAGGACTTCAGATGAATTAGTTATGGCCAACAATTTGCGGTGATGTGCGGTAATGGTTAGGCTATAAATTTCGGGCCTATGGCTAGAAGTTCCGGTATCCATAGATTCCAGGGTTGTACCTGAAGTTCCAGGGGCGGCGGTAAAGTGAAGGGATGATCGGGGATTTTTGGTGGAAACTTTCTGGTTAGGACGGAAATTGCGTGGTAGGGCCGAAAGTTCCGGGTGCCGGAAGTTCTCGGGGTCATGATAATACTTCTAGGACGAACCCTTGTTTCTAGATCTAAGAATGGGGGCGGAAAAATTCGATTTTGAGGCTAAAATTGAAGGGTTAAAAGGAAAAATTAGGGCTAGGGAACACCAAGTGAAAAATTGTTTAGTGATGAGGACATCAATACCATTGTTACACCCACAATCGCTGATCCTATACATACTTGACCAATTACTAGAGCTCGCACATGCCAATTAAATTACTAGGTACTTTCGTTTCTCGAAAATCCTTCTAATGTTCATGAACATATGATGCTTCCTAAAATATATAATTTAGTTCTACTTATGAATGAAGGACCTAACATGCGCAATAAGGATGGACATTGGAGCGGCATCAAGCATGGAGAAGAAGGTGCATGTGGGGGAAAGAACAATGGAGTTTCTAGTGGTCACTTTCGCACTTTATAGTCACCATAAGGAGGGCATGAAGGCTTTGACAAAATATACAAGATGCTACTTCATAAATTTCGTTCATAAGTTATTATAGGTGCTGCGTCACCTTATTTTTTGTCTGAAATACCAAAGTATAGGTTGTATTTAGAGTGTGCACGTGTGGGGAAACCAAGTTAGGGCTGGTTTTGAACCCCTCCTCCAAGAGGTCACGAAGTTCCCCTCTATTCCCACATATATACATCCCTTAGGGCGCCATTTAGACTTTGGTTTTGTTTAGATTAAAAGTTCGCCATAGCTGCGAATTCGCGCTCTTCGTTTGTGTTCTACGATCAGACCAAGATGTCACAGAACCCCATTGTCATCAATGAAGTATTCATCTTATATTCGCAATATCCATATTGCAATATCAATTTATTGCTTGTTCTTCGTTTGCATGTAGGAAATAGACCCTTGTGGTAAGGTTGATTGTGCTCCAGCATGTTTATAACATCTCGGAGTTGGTTTAGCGATTGCTAAGGCACGACATCCTTGTATATTTGTAGTCGGATTGTCAAAGTCTAATCCATCAAAAAAGATAGCCACCATCTCATTGAAAGATGGGACACCTTAGCCTCTATCAAGTGGTATCATATTTCCGGGTTGCTCGGTGATATTTTCCTAGTGTTTCGTAGTCCATGAAGAACAAACAACAAAATTAGGGTCAAATCATCATATGTGAAAAAATCTGATCCTTTTGCCATCTTTGTGCTTGATGTTTTGCTCTGTTGAATTTGCAGTTGCATCGTTGTGTCGAGTTGCTGGTCTTAGAACATCTCTAGCAGACCCCATATGATGCCGACTCGCAAAATCCGTTTGTAGTTCGCGAAAAATGGGTTTTGAATCTTGGCGCGGGTGCGGACAAAGGGAGACCCCCCCAAATGGACCCGTATAAAAGCATGTTCGCTGAAGATGGTACTATACGGGTCTTTAATGCGGGGTCTGTTAGCTGCCATCCTGTCGACCCGCAAACCGAATACCGTGTAAATCAGAATTACCCAACATGTGCAAAATAAGTAGAATGTCAATATTACAAATACAGTAATCATCCAAAGTACAATAATTATTCAAATCACCGTAGCAAACTAAATTAATGTCACACATGAATATAGAACTTATCCCGTACACAAATCACACATGAATGAAATCAAAATGAATGGATAAATGGATGGAAAAATGGAATGTTACTCTTCCCCAGCCATTTGCCAAGGGTGCTCAATGAGATCCTTTTTAAGTTGACAGTGGGTCTTTGCATTTTCAATCTCACTATAGGTCTGAAGAAAAGCTCTGATTCGGTTAGGGTCTCTAGCTGGTTTGCCATGGCTGCCCACATTGTCATAGAAGAACTCCAAGTTCATGCCTCTCTCATCTTCGAGAATCATATTGTGAAGAATAACACAACATGTCATGTTGTTTTTTAAGGATCGCTTGTCCCAAAACCGAGGAGGACCACGAATAATGGCAAACCTAGATTGCAAAACCCCAATTCCTCTTTCAGTGTCTTTTTGGGCTGCCTCCTGTGCCCTTGCGAATTCAGACTCTTTCCTACTTTGGGGGTCTATGATGCTCTTCACAAATGTGCACCCAGAAGGGTATATACCATCTGCAAGATAGGATCCTTTTGTGTATTCATGCCCATTGACAGTGTAGTTACAAGCTGCAGCATCACCACTAGCAAGTCTAGCAAGCAAATGAGACCGTTGCAATACATTATATCATTTAGAGTACCAGGCATACAAAAAAAGCAATGCCAAATCCATAAATCATGTGAAACTATGACCTCCAGAACAATTGTTGTATCATGAGACTTGCTAGAATACATTCGCTGCCATGATTTTGGGTAATTTTTCCAGGTCCAATGCATACAATCTATGCGTCCTAGCATGTGAGGCCAACCTGTTCTTTCGCTAAATGCCATCAAAGTTTTTGTGTCTTCCTCCTTCGGTATCCGGAGATATTCAGGACCAACGATATGGACACTCACTTTGGCAAACATACGCATTAAATCAATTGTACTATCTTCCCCAATGCGAAGATACTCATCGGTATAGTCAGTCGGAACACCGTATGAAATTACCCGCATAGCTCCCGAGATTTTCTGACATGCACTAAATCCCTTTAGGCCCGCGACATTCCTTATTTGAGTAAAATATTAACAATTCGCTTCGCAAGCTTCAACAATCTTAACAAAGAGGGATATGCGCATACAGTACCATCTTAGGAAGAGCTGCGGCGGGTATGTTGGATTGGCAGCGAAGTAGTCTCACATCAGCATCTCGTTGCCGAGATGGCGATTTCGAGGAATGCAAAGACGACCGACATTCGATCCACGCACCTCTTTCGGTTCTCATCTTTGTGCTCCTTGACAGTAAGGGCCATCACTAAGCTCTGCTGGTGAAATGTGAGAAGCATCCTCTCAACATCCGAGTCATCCGAAGAGGATGGATCCTTGAGTAGAAATGTCTCGCACAGGCTCAAGTCCATCTTCGGCGGTGACTCTCCCACCGCCGTGGATTGGCAGATCCAGGGGAGCCAGTGCAGCGACTCGGCGAAAGAGGTCATAGGCGCACCAGCGGTGCAATTTTCCCCGAAGATTCGGATGAAAGCGGCGCCCCAAAGCCGGCAGCGAAATGGGGGAACCAATGGAGGCGTGGCGGTGGAAGCGGGTTGGTAAAGGGCGCGGGCTGAAATTTCCGTCACGCCAACCGTTTCCCTGCGATACACGACACCGTATAGATGAGGCAGAAACCTATGTGTTCGTGGGTCGGGGAGGGGATTCGGCCGCGCCCCTCAAAAACAATTACGGGTCGAACGCGTTTGCGGGGTCTGGTTTGGCAACATTTACCGCCCCTACCCTTATTTTGGCGGTTATTTTGCGGGTTGGGGCATTATACGGGGTCTGCTAGAGATGCTCTTAGCATCTAGTCTTTTAGAGTTTTGAGTTATGTTCACAGGTTGTCATGCCACTATCGTGCCAAATACATTATTTGTACCATGTACAAAAAACACAACAGATACATCACCACTGCCATATAATACCACCACATATCTTCCACGAATCTGAGTCCATATATACCACCACATATCCGCCATTACACCAATCTAAAGTCCACCTCCATCATAGATTCTCCACCAGTCCGTGTTCCACCACCCCTTCATACATCCGTCACAAGTACAAGTTCCGCTAGATTCATATTTGTCACCAATACTAGTCCAACTCCAGTATTTGCTACTTTGTTGTTGATTTCCAGATCATGTCATAGTATGTGTCATGGTCCAGCTGGACTCCCTAATTTTAGTGTTGCTTGCAGTAAAGAAATAGGTCCTGTTTAAAAAAACTAAGTCCGAAATTTTTTGGCTAGGCAGTTTGTAGACACTTCTAAGGCTTTTTCTAAAAAAATTGTTGTTGAGCAAAAAAGGAAAAAAAGTGAAATGAGCAAAAAATATATTCAACGTGTGCTCCTCCGTCGTTTACGTGTAGCAGCATGATATTATTAGTGTTCTAGGCCCGCGTCTCTAGCATAGTCTAGCCTAGGACCAACATAGTGTCGTGATTGAGCGTTTATCCAATTTTGCATCTCTGAATCGAGTATTGCTGACTCCTTTTGCTATCATATTATAAGCCATCCCAGATCCACATACACCTATGTCATGTGTTTGACACCACCTAGCAATTACTCTATCCAAGCTTTGAGAGTTCTGACTACAATGGTTGCCGATCACCACCTGCTGATGGGTAAGAACTGGTAAGAAGTTGAGATTTGCTAGATGGATTTGTTACCAACCACCACCACTTCCTAGTTGTGTGTAGGGTCATATTCTTGTGTGTTCCTATTGTGCTAACCATGATAGGATAACAAGCCACCGAGATCGAATCGGAGGGCGTGACAAGAAAGGAGCTCCATGATAAATTTCAACAAATGATGGATGACCAGGTGCGGGACATGGTGACCAGGCTTGGATAGGCCATGAAGAAGCTAGATGGTTTGGATAAGACCTTCGACACCAATATGGACACCAAGTTCAATGAGGTGCTTCACATCTACCACCACTAGTTGCACCTAACGTCCCTCTCCAACAACAACAACAACAACAACAACGCCCAATTTTCGTGGGACGAGCGCAACATGTGCCTATCGATCAAGGCCAGAATTTTGGTGCCGTTGTTACTGCTCATACTGATGCATATTCCATGGCTGCTGCTACTAGTGTCATTGAGCAAAATGAGAATTAATATGGTGATTACGATGATGAGGGAGAGGTTTCTCTAAATTAGCACCCGGGGAAACTACCTTCACAAGCATTGGGCCGTCCACATGGATACAATCGCAACAGTAGGGTTGCACCACCCCCTTAGGTACGGGATCATGAAAATATCCCTAAAGTTAAATAGAATATTCTGACATTCGAGGGTAGATAGATTCCTGATATATATCTTACTTCATAGTTAAAAACATATCAACGTTTTACATGCTTACTATTTCCTAAGGATAGACGTGTTGATGTTGTTGTGTGTGCGTTCACTACTTTTGCTAGTGTTTCTTCGATTGAACATTGTAGAATACATCATGATAATATCCTTCTACTTGGGCTGCTTTGAAAACCGCTATGCTTACTTATTGGGTTCCACCATATTATCCACGTGAATTACATCAAAAATTGCAGTGTTTAAGACAAGGACAAAATTATGTATAAGAGTATTACCAGGAACTACAAACTGGCACGATTAGATGTGGTATTGTTGAGGAAACTTAAGCTATGCTTGCACATTTTATGGGTGGATTAAATAGAGAGATTCCGACTATTTTAGAGTAGAAGGAGTATAATACAATCGCTCATTTATTCCATCTTGCTTGGAAAGCTGAAGGTGAACTACAGGATCGACATGAATTGTGAATAACTAACTTTTCTGTAGTTCAAACTTCAACATAGACGTCATGTACATCATATGCCTTCCACACATTCCGCTACAGCTCCACCTACTTCAGTTGCCAAATCCGAGCGAGATACAAGGAAACAAGCCCCACCACCACCCTCCACCAAGAGCACACCTCCAGGGCATGCAGAGAGCTCTTCTCCATGCACTACATCAACAGGGAAAACACATGTGGTTATAGGTCGTCATTGCAAGGGTGAAGTTTACTGTGCGTGAGAATGCCCAGCCAAGCATGTGGATATGACTCCGCTAGTGATTATGATGAGGATAACTTGGCTCTTATTGCAAGTGAAGAACAGGGTGTAGAGGACACTGAAAATGTCCTCTAAAATAGGTGGTGTGGTCAAAGTAATGGGTAGATCATCACGGGGTACATTGGAATTGACAAGAGATTCATCATACTCATGTGGAGGTGTAAGATCGGTACCATCCTCTTGACCTCTTATAATCAACTCACATGATGTAGGCACTCTCGATGGTGATGTGTCACATGGTGAAGGTGAGGTATTCCTCACGACAATTAATGTGATTGTCATAGTATGCCTTGTATTTGTAGGAACAATCGTATCAACTCTTTGAATGTACACCTTGTGCTCGTTCTGCTTGTGGGAAACATGTTGTTTTATTATGTGTTTAGCTTTGCAAGCAAGACGAAACAAACAATCCATAGGATAAAACTTGTGCAACCTGGGCTCAGAGAGACCAGAACACAACGTATTCTAGCCCAAAGATTAATTGTTTTGGAATACGACACTGCTTAGCATAGAAACAAATCAACTCTTTATTACAAATGATAGGGATACAATGGTTCCGATATAACCACTAATTACATCGGCATGGCGACACTACGACTGATCAGCTAGTTCTGTGCTACGAGCAGAACACCCAGAAGCAGCGGAATAACTTCTAGCAGCGGAACAATGACGACGGCGACGAACTTCACTCCAGAGGGACTATAGCTGGAAGGCTTATCCTAGCTCGCAACCTTGACCAGCAATCAATAATGACATGAACTGCAAGCTGGCATGACACGCCAGGTGAGTACTTTGAATGTACTTGCAAGCTCACAGCAACCAAAGCAATCAAGATAAACAATAGCATGTCATTTACAGGTTTAAGCCATGACGAACATGATATCACTATAACAATATAAGCATGGCATGAACATATGAACATGATGATACTAGCATGCAACATGTTTAAACTATCATATTTCTACTTACTCTGATCGAGGGTAAATTGTAACCACCACATGTATCACCTTACCAACGTGGACATCACATGATAAAGTCAGGATAAAATCAAGATTGGTATTAACAATACCTTAGCAATCAACACATGACCACAAGGAGCTTGATCTTTACCCGCGATTACTATATGACACCAAAATGTTAACAAATCTCGGTATCCATGATACCACTACGATTCTCTCGTGATCACATAAAGATCAACCAACTTCTTTCTTCCTCGAACCAGGGTTGTTTATTAAGAAGGTACTTATTACTCTTGACCCATAGCTTGACCTAATACGAACCAGGCCCATATCCGCGAGCGTAGCTATCGATAGTTATACATTCTGTAGTGGTTAGTACATTGTACCCACACTACGGAACCCAAGGCCTCAAACTCCCATTCGGGTGGACCAATGGTGTTTAGGCAAAACCAATCTATTGCATGACACTCTCCAAGCCACGCTGACAATCCCCTTTGGGCTAAGTCATGGGTGGCCCCGATGCCACTCTAGACATCCAACAGCCACCGTCATGGCAAAACAAAAACGGTCCCAAACGGGGACAACCCGGGAACAACACATATTGGGCACGCAAGTTTATTGCCGCCTACCGAGCCAAGGTAGCACACACACCTAACCTTTCCTAGATGGAGGCATCGAGGAGAGGCATGACAATAGACCACATTAAGGCCTTTCCATACACGCAAGTGTGGATGCACTGGTCAGCTCGTCTCGATGGCACTATGATTGAGCCAACAGGTGTTCAAGTTCAATTAATATCCGGTTAAAATTGAAAAGTAATGAGTTAAGTCATAATAAAATAACATGATGAAATGTCAACACATATCAACATGATATTAGCATAACCGTGGATGGGCAGTATAACCATTTGACATGTGAAGCATTAGCATCAACAATAATAAAGCACTTAGTCTACTAGATGCAGATGTGCATGGCCTAGCGATGATTATACATATCACAATTACTTTTCATAACAGACGATAATAACGCCTCAGAGAAAATCCCTATTACCAGCATGTACTACTAACAAGCATGTTATATGAGAATATTACTAGCAAGTAATCATCTAACTAACAAGGTGGATAAGAGCACATCATGATTATAAGCATAGATTCACAAGCATAGCCGAAATAGGAATAATACTAGTAACCGACCAAACAACTATTAAATATTCAAGTGGAAACCATGTCTACTGCAATGACATCATGCAAGTGGTTGTTCTCGCTTGCCTGGGGATGAAGGAACCAACGGGACGAAGTGCGAGAGGCTCGCGGAAAGATTCGCCGGAAACACTTGTCTCTCTAAGGGGGATAAGCAAGGGGAAAGGAAAAAATGGTCATTTTCAGTATATGACAACATAATGAAATGTTACCAGTAGAATGGGATCGACAAGATGAAAACAAGGGCTTTGGAATCACCTGAATCGGAGTTACGGTTGCGGAGATATGGTCGTTCATTAGTTAGGCGGAAAAACCAATGAAAATTGAGCTTTTCTGCTACTAATGGACGACCGTCCACAAGCTAGAGGTTTCGGCGACTACGCTGAAAAAACTGGAGACGCATTTCTACGACTATGCTTTCTTTGCACAAAAAACGTATTTTTGTCCGAAGTTGCACTGGAATACACTTTTAGAAAATGAAAACTCATTCGGCCAAAGGCACCTCCACTTATCCACGTAAGTGGCGAGGTCATCGCTTGAGGGACTGACAGGTGGGGCTCGCCAGCCATGTCATCTTCTTCTTCCATCGCCTGCAACTGGCCGAGGGGGAGGCGGTGTCATGGGAATGATCTTGACAATAGTACCAGGGGTACGAACTAATGGGCGAAGTCTAGCTAGGCGTAGTGGATGCACTCGGATTTACGAGTTCATGCCCCACTCGGAAGTGCTAATAGCCCTACTTGTCGATCCCTGAGGATGGTGTTTTCTTATGGGGGGTGTAAAAGATTACAAGTGCTGAACCCTTGAGCTGGTGCTCGGGAGTGGTTTATAAAGTGGCTGCCACGACCGGCCGACCTCCATTACAAGGCAATAAAAGGTAATAAAGAGGGAAGTTCCTAGAAACGACAGCCTTAACCGCTGGCGTTACTGGTAACGTGGGTCTTCACTGCACTTCATGAGGAGGATTAAGTCCTTAGCCATTACTGCCTCTTCGGCGCCTTCACCTTGGTGTGGACTGAGTGACGAGATGCGTCTGACTGACGCAAGGTTGTCCGAGTGACTTTGGGCAGGCCGAGTGACTCTGATCAGGCCCAGTGACGGTTGTTGAACTGAGTGAGGTCGAGGCTTCGAAGGTGACTTGTAGGACACTGATGTCCGTAAGGGGTCCTAGGTGGGCCTAAGTAAGCCGGTCCGTAGGCCGACCCCGAAGGTACAACCCCATCAGTAGCACCCGAATCAGTTGAGGTTTTGGATACCAAGTCAATGGCTTCCTTCGACATCTTTGGAGTCTTGGAAATTCTTGAGCTGCAACGTGGAGCTAGGTCATTTGGATTTCAGCAAACCTCCACGGTTTCAAGAGTGACGAATTCCGATTGTCTAGTCATACGGGTACGACTACACTCGATGGTGAAGGACTATCTTTCGTTAAGATAGATTCCCTGAATTGGGCATATAAGGGTTCAGAACTCCGCGAGCTCAATAGGCGAGTGGGGGTGGACCCCCGCCCGTATTGAGGGAAGGATGATCGGGTCGTCCTCTTTGATTCCCCGAGTGACCGGGGTCCCGCAGGGGCATGAGTGAAAAGCTCATTCGGCTCACCTCGTCACGCACCGTGGATACGGAATCCATTCGGGATATGAGGTGGGGTGGACTTTTCGCGATTTTTTTAATCAACGGGGAACGCGCGGGTGGCAGTTTCGGCGGAGACGTGGGTTGTGGGACTAGTGGAGCGGTGCTCCTTTTCTGCACCTCAAAGGTCGTTGTCGCGCTAAAGTGCGCGTGATCCCCGGGATACTGTAGATTCTCCTTGTACTGGCGATGTACTCGATGGGGATTTCCTGTCGTTGGGTATTTAAGGACCAAAACGGGGGAAAGAGGGAAGGAACTTCGTCCCGGGACTAGATTCTCCCCGTCCCTCTTCTGCCGCTTGCCACGAAAGACCGGGATCGTCGGCTGTCTCCGTCGATCTACAACTTCCACTTCTCCACTGCTGACCATGGCGAAGGGGGCGACGTTAAAGGCCGAGCGGGCCAACAGGGCGCGTGGATCCTCCTCGAGTGCCGGAACGCTTCCGCAGAGGTGGATCCAGTGCGAGTGGATGCCATCATGCGTCATGGAGGCGCGGTTGTTGGAGTTGGAGGGCGAGGGATTGATAGCCCACGGGAGCTGGCAAGTGCGTGAGGATGGCGAGATCGAGCCGGCACCCCAGAACGATGAGCAGGTGCTCTTGTTCACCCACATCGAGCGAGGTTTCTCTCTGCCTCTGCACCCTTTCTTCCGATCATTCCATGCTTCCTTCGGGGCTCATCTTCACCATTTGCCTCCCAACGTTGTCTCGTATCTAGCCGACTTTGTGTCCTTGTGCAAGAACTACCTTCGATGCCAGCTGCATTGGGGCTTGTTCAAGTGCTTGTTCACGTGTTGAGTGATGACCGTGAAGAAGACTCCTTCCTCGGGGGAAAGACCAATGTAGTACAACTTTGCGGCGGCTTAGGCATTCAACTTAGGGGCAAAAGTAGCTTTCCTCAGATGAGCTTCCCGGACTCGGTGAAGGAGTAGCATAATTCTTGCTTTTACTATAGAGATGTTTCAGTCGGCGAGTGTCAGTCGGGCTTTCCTCCCTGCACAGTTGATAGGATCCACTAAGCTCCTACTTTGACCTTGTCCACGGGGGAGAAGACCGACGTAGAGATCCTGATGGTAGAAGTGGTGTCTTTGATCCGAAAAGGGTGAATGGGATGGACCTCTTGGAGGTCTCCTTCCAGCGTAGAATTCAGCCCCTTCAGGCTAGGGTCTGCCCAATGTGGCAGTATGAGGGGCTGGATGACCAAACCCGAGTGCATCCTGAGGAGGTCGATGAAGAGGCGGTGGAGAATAAGATCAGGGTCAATACTCTGATGAGGGACAACCCTAGAGGCTCTACGGAGGTGCAACGCTTCACGATGGAAAATAAGCCGGATGAGGTGAGGCTTTGAAGACCCGCACCGAGTGAACTTCCTAGCTATTTTAACTGCTGCTTATGACTTTGCTTCTTTCATTCGGTAGGCTTTCACAAGGCGGTCAGTACCATACTAGCAGTTAGTGGCTCGACGATTGAAGTGCAAAGAGACACAGCGAACCAAGACACCGGGCTCCCGGAGGGCTCGGAGGACGCTGAGGACGACGCTGCTGACGATGCGGAGACTGAAGGGAGCGAGGAGGAGTGCGGGGATGAGGCGGAATCTTCTCTGTCCGATGAAGTCCAGGTCGAGAAATAGGTCGAGACCTGATCAAAGGCGCGCGAGGACCCTGGGGTCCGTGGACGCGCTCCAAAGACTCCATCGGTAGCGAAGCAGAGTGTCTCAGCCATGCCGACCCGTAGCTCCAAATGGGGTCGGGGCGAGACTGAGGCTCTGCGGGAGCAGGCCGCCAACCAATCCAAGATCTGAAGAACCAAGACTCATAAGGCTATCCTGCCGCGCATCAAGGTCGACGTACATGTGGCTCCGGCATAAGCATCTTTGCTGAGTGGATTGTTTTGATTTGAACCATGTCTTTGGAGTGATGATTGGATTTTTGTTGTTTCTGTTGCACGCCTCACACTTCAACTGCTTCACTGGATCCCAAGGCTACTAACAAGGGTAGAGATGACATTAACGTTGCTTCGTCGAAAGGTAATCCTTGAGTGTTTCCAGCAATCCTTTCGAAATTCAGGCTTGAGATATTCGAGTGATCTTTGGACCTTCTTGTGGGTATGTGCAGGGCCACAGGATGTGATCAAACTTGATGTTGATATCCCTTCTGCAGTTGGAGAAGTGTTGAGGCAGGCTCCGACTCCCAGCCGAGCGAACATCAAAGACAAGGCTCCAATGGTGCAAGAGGCAACTTCGGCCGGGGCGTCACTCGGCAAATATCCACTGACCACTTCATCGTTTCACCCTAAGGAACGCAGCCTCTTCCAGCTCCATCCAACCCCAGAGGGTCAAGAGGAGGTGCGCAAGGAAGCCTTGGCTCAGCTGGACGTGATGGCTGGGCGACTGAAGGACGCATATGACGCGAGTGAAGCTGTGGAGAAGAACATTCGGGTAAGTTCTTCGCACATGTATTTTTTGAATTTGGTTCCTGGTATGAGTCCCGAATGGGCATGCCGAGGGGGACACCCATTGGTTGATAGTGTGAGCGGACTCAGCGCACCCACTAGGTATAGTCCCCGAGGCTACCATCGACTATATTAGCCGGCGGTAGTCTATTTTTCTTTAGAATGTCCGACAGAATTGAGGAGGGTACAAAGCCCTTTCCTTTCTTCTATATTTCTAGTGGGAGCGCGCTGAGCGCACCCACTGGGTGTAGTCCCCGAGGCTACTATGGATTGAAGCAACCAGTAGTAGTCTCAGTTTCTTTGTTTTGACTCATAGAGGTCAGTCGGGAGCGCATCCCTCATCCTCTGTCATTCCAATGGGGGCGCGCTGAGCGCACCCACTTGGTGTAGTCCACGAGGCTACCATCGACTGAGTCAGTCAGCGGTAGTATTAGAGTTGCGACATAACGGTATGCCTTTCTTGTGTTTGTTTATTGCAGACTGCCTATGGACATGCCGGTCGCGACGAGGCCATGGAAAAAGAGTTGCAGGAACTTCGACTGAGCCTTGAGGCACAGAAGGCAAAGAGCACACGACTGGAGCTGGGGAAGAAGATGGTTGAAGGTATGTTCTTGTTATCCGACTGATACTCCATTATGTTGTCTCTCCTTATCAGACTGAAGGTGTCTCGCGAGATCACCTCCATTTCTTTAGTGACCATGAAGGAAGCCCTTGAGAAGAGGTTTGGTGAACTTGCATCTGCTTGGAAGAAGGTCAAGCAGAAATCCCAAGCGGCTAAAGCCAAACTCAAATCAGTTGGGGATCTGGAACAGGAGAATCGGCTTTTGAAAGCCAATACAGATAAAACCACGACGGATCTTGCTGAGCTAAAGAAACACTACGCCGAGTGGGATGCCAACCTTGAGAAGGCCACTGCATAGAAGGCTGAGCTGGAGAAGTTCGTTAAGGACTTCAGTCTAGAGCTTTGCGAGAAGCTCAAAGGTACGTTGAATGTGCAAATATTTTCAATGATCATTCTCAAATTTCTGACTGAAGTTTCTAATCCACCATTTCTGTCGAGTGTAGCCTTTGTTGGCGACGTCGAAGAGGAAACGCCGCAAATAGAGAAGGAGTTCGATCCCAAGAGGGGTCTCGAGAAAGACAGCGTTGCCTTGTCTATCCTCAAGTACGAGGACCGCGTTGATTATGTAGTGGCTTGCTTCAAGCTCCCCGTGTTTGCCATTGGAGAGATCGACCAGGAGGAAGTGCCCGAAGATATCCCTGTGAAGGATGCTCAAGCTGTTGTGAACCGAGTGATGGACATCCCCAGCGAGCTTAAGTCGTGGAAGAAATGATCAGCAAGGGACGGAGCCGACATTTCCCTCTCGCTCGTCTGCATCCATTGCAAGAGCAAGGATGAAGAGAAGCTGAAGAATCTTAGGGTCGTCAACCGCAATAGCATCAAATTCCAAGACTTCATGGGGATGTTCACGGCGGAGGCCACATGGATTGTGGAGGGATTGACCTTGAAACCTTGGTCGAAGTGGTGGAGTCTTCGGCCTCCGAGTGAAGCTCGGAGGGAAAAACACTTAAGCTTTAATTTGCTTCGGTATGCCGAGTGGATGGATGTAACCTCAAACATCAATTGGCCCCTCAGCCCACTCTTTTGTGTACCATTAGCTGAACTCGATCTTGTTTATATGCACTTGCTTTTGGATCTTATCTGCCTAGTCGTCTTTGTTTGAGGTGGTTTTATACTCGGCTGAAAGTTTACATGCATCCGAGTCCCCGAATGTGGAAGTTGTCCTTAGTCGGGATTGTTTTTTACTTAGGCGAAAGTCGGTTCGCGGCTAAGCTCATGAGAGTGGAGGTTGCCCTCACTCGAGATCGAGTCACCCTATGCAAAAATATAATCGCAGTTTGGGATGATCTTCCTATTCATCTTGGCATCCGAATGAAAGTCTTGCTTTCATTCGGGACCACTTTTAACTTAGGCTCAAGCTGGTTCGCAACTAAGCACCTGAGTGTGGAAGTTTCGACGATCACTCGGGGTAGGGTATACCTTAGGCAAAAACGGGTTTGCAACCAAGAAGTATCTGCTTTGTTCATCTTGGCGCCCGAATGAAGGTCTTTCCTTCATTCGGAACAACTTTGACTTAGGCGAAAGTTGGTTCGCAGTTGAGCCCCCGAGTGTGGAGGCTTCCACGATCATTCGAGGAATGGTCCACCTTAGGCAAAACGTGTTTGCTATCGAGATGATATTCCTTGCGTACTCGTTGATCGTCCTATCCATCAAGGTATCTCAATGACGATTGTGATCTCATTTGGAAACATTTTGACTTAGGCGAAAGCTGGTCCGTAGCTAAGCCACCAAGCATGGACATTGTCCCTACTTAGGGAAGATTTACGTTATTAAGGAATGATTGTCCTATTCATCTTGGCGTGCGAATGAAACTCTTGTTTCCTTTCAGGGCTGCTTTAACTTAGGAGAAATCTTTTTCGCAACTAAGCACCCGAGTGTGGAAGTCTCCACGATCACTTGGGGAAGGGTCTACCTTAGGCAAAATGGGTTCGCTACCAAGAAAAGTTTGTTTAGCTCATCTTGGCACCTGAATGAAGGTCTTGCCAACATTTGGAACCACTTTAACTCAGGCAAAAGCTAGGTCGCAGCAAATCCCCCGAGTGTGGAGGTTTGCACATTCACTCGGGGAAGGGTTTACCTTAGGCGAAACGGTTTCACTACTGAGATGATAGTCCTTTCGAACTCGTTGATGGTCCTGTCCATCATGGCATTCGAATGGCGATTGTGTCCTCATTCGGAACCATTTTAACTTAGGCGGAAACTGGTCCGCAACTATGCCCCCGAGTGTGGAGGTCGTCCGCACTCGAGGCAGGTTTTACCTTATGCGAAGACGGGTGCGCGGTTAAGGATTTTTCTCCCGCTCAGGTGTGTTTCACTGGAGTAAAGTGTTCGAAGATAGTTGAAAAAAGTAAGCACTTTATTCTTCTACTCATTCGGAATCAATACAAGAATGAAGGAACCTGTGTGTGTAGAACTTGCGGAGCAGGTCTGCGTTCCAAGCTCTGGGTTCCTCCGTGTCATTGTCGATGTTGTACAGTTGGTAAGCCCCATTGTGCAGAACTTTGTAAATGGCATATGGCCCTTGCCACGGAGGCGCCAACTTGTGAGGTTTCTCTTGGTCCAGCCGGAGGACCAGATCACCCTCTTGAAACGTTCGGCCCGTGACTTGTCTGTCATGCTAGCGTCGAAGGTCGTGCTGGTATGTTGTGGATCGAATGAGGGCTAGTTACCTCTCTTCCTCCAGAAGATCAAGATTGTCTTGGCGCGCTGCTTCAGCTTCAGCTTCATTGTACTACTCCACTCGGGGGGAGTTGTGTTGCAGGTCACTCGGCAGGACTGCTTCCGAGCCGTACACCAATAAGAAAGGAGTTCACCGGCTTGAACGATTTGGAGTCGTTCGCATACCCCACAAGACGGATGGTAACTCCTCCCCCAAGCGCGAGTGGCATATTTGAGATCTCTCATCAGCCGGGGCTTCAGGCCTTGGAGTATCATGCCATTCGCCCGTTCCGCATGTCCATTCGACTGCGGGTGTGCCAGAGCGCCATAGTTAACCCGAGTACCCTCGGAATGGCAGAACTCGCGGAATTCGTCGGAGTAGAAGTTGGGCCCGTTGTCGGTGATGATATCTTGGAGAACTCTGAATCTGAAGATGATCTGCTAAATGAAGTTGACGACAGTCGCCGAGTGATGCCGAATGAAGTTGACGGCAATCGCCGAGTCCAAAGTTTAGATGGGTTTGGCTTTGACCCACTTGGTGAGCATATCCACCACGACTAGCAGGTGGGTGAATCCGCTCGGCCCGGTGGGCTGAGGGCCGACCATTTTGAGGCCCCATACGGCGAATGGCCAAGTAAGTGGGGTCGTCTTCAGTGCGGATGGAGGCTTGTGCGACTCGTTCTTGTAGAACTCACATCCAACGCACAGGTCCACCAAGTTCTTTGTCACCTGATTGACTCGGGGCCAACAAAAACCCGCTCGGAAGGCCGTTACCACCAAGGTCCAAGAGGACGCATGGTGTCCGCGGGTTCCTAAGTGGATCTCGTGTAGGATTTGAAGTCCTTCCTCCGGAGAGATGCACTTTTTGCTGACTCCTGTGACGCTCTTCATGTATAGTTCCTCTCCTTGTACTTCAAAAGCTTTAGACCACCGAACGATCTGGAGGGCTTCTTCCTTGTCCTTGAGAAGCTCTTTCCGGAGCAAGTAAGCTAACTAAGGTTGTGTCCATTCGGGAGTGATGACAAGCATCTAGTGGATGAGGTCGACCACGGCCAGGACATCAATATCAGTCGGATCGGACGGACCGATTGCTTCTGGGGGTTCCTCGGTGAAAGGATCCTTTTTGATCGAGTGGCGCGTAGATGCTCTAGGAACACGCCCTTTGGAAGAATCCTCCGGGTGGACTCGATCTTTGCCAAGTCGTCAGCCGCTTGGTTCATGGCTCGGGGCACATGGTGTAGTTCCAATCCTTAATGTTTTTCTTGAGCTTCCTAACCGCGTAGTAGTAGGCTGTCATTGTTGTGCTTCGGATGTTCCATTCCTTCATTACTTGGTTGACAACGAGATCTGTCGTGGTTTTTTCACGGCAGATGTCCTCGTGAAAGGACTTAGTACTGGAGCCATCGCACCTTGGTGGCGACTCAAAGGGGTTAAGCGGGAGAGACACGGCGATTTACCCAGGTTCGGCCCCTCATGAGGAGGAAAAAGCCTACGTCCTGCTTTGGTGTGTATTGATGTAGTTTCGATTACAAGGAGGGCGTAACTCGCCGAACCTAGCACTCGATGATTTCTAACCTACCCTCTTCTCCCCTGGGACTCGCCTTTATATACAGGTCGAACCCCTAGGGTTTACAAGGATACTTTCCTTCCTACAAATCATGACCCCTGTGGTCTCTAAGTCGCCGTCTTCCAAAGCTTGGAAAACCTTCCAGAAATAATAAACTGTCATACGACCTTGATCCGGCCAGGACAAGGCCCAAATAATTGTTTGGGTGAATCGCCTCACTGGTAACCCGGCCCAACTAGGGCGGGTCATTCACACGTAATATCCCCAACATTAGGCCCCAGATTGAATTGAACTTTCTTTTTCACGCCAATACTTCTGCTTAATTGAAGGCGATTCACTCCTCATTTTTCTTCATACATCAGAAATTGTAACCCGCCATCTGGCACCGAAAACTCTTTAAGTCGCCGAACCATTTCTTGTTGGCCTCTTCTTATCCCTAGATTTTCGGAAAGACTGACATAATTCCAACGGATCTTAGTGCATCGTTATCCCAAAATCTTCGGAACGCCTTTATAGCGAATCTTTTTATTCCCCGGCGGTTCCCGCTCACAGCGCCTCGATTCCAGTGCCCGCCCTGATAAATAGACGGGGGGGGGGGGACAGGACTGGCGCTTCCCACCTACCAGTCTCGTCAATCTCCTCCCCATTATCACAGCGAGGAAATCTCGTCACCTCCCGAGGGCTCCGCCGCCGACCGCACTCTCCATCTTCGGCCGAGATGTTTTGGCGCTGCTCGTAGGCCTCCGTCGTCGTCAAGCTTCGCACTACGACCAATCTGTCCGCCGCCATTGACCGCCGCATCGTCGTCGACCATCTCGCCGTTCGCCATGAACTCCACCGTCGTTGAAGATCTCTTCGCTTGACGGGACCTCCGTGCTTCTCCAACAACCTTCATCACCGTCGGCCTCTTTCGACCGAGAGCATCAGGTTAGGCCTCCGCCTATTTAGGAACAGATCCAAACTCCACTTGAAGCTCCAGTCACTGTCATGTTCTTGATGTTCTTCGGGAGTAGGTGTCGCTTACCCTAAACTTATTAGCATAAACGTCGACGAGATAGCCAATGTTTTGAATACCTTTATTCCTCCGCTCTTACTTGCAAACTGAGAATAATGTTTTATCAAACGAAGGGCGTCACCTTGCCTCCGTAATAAATTGTTGTATCCAGCCATTTTTCTCACGTTTTTTCACCTGCCTGATAGATCCATCATTTACCTACTGTTTGCAGAAAGTTGTTTGTAGTCTTCACACTTTGATATTTTGAACGAACGTTTCCATCATCCTTAGAACGTAGCCCTCGCTAATAGCCAAACTCCGTAAGTCGCCATAGTAACCCAACTCGGCTTTTTGATATGGCGGGTCAAGTTTCCTTCTCAGTCCGTGAACAAACTACTTGGCGCGTTAGATGAACTTATTTCACCCCTTACAGTAGATATTCAAGGCATATAAATTCATACTTTATTTCTTTGTAGCATGGGCGCCGTCTTCAAAAGTGACTGGCTCCCTACCAAGCTCGATGACACCATACTAGCAGATTATGTGAAAACGGGCAATTTGGACCCTCAGAATGTTATCGGCTGGCGTACCGGGTTCGGAGAAGATCTCCCCAACCCCAAAGAAGGGGAAATAGTCGTTTTCGTTGAACACCTGGAGCGAGGTTTTAAGCCGCCCGGATCGAAGTTTCTTAGAGACGCAATGGCTTTCATGAACGTCCGCCTCCAGGATTTGGGACCTAATTCCATAAGTAACTTATGCCAATTCCAATTGTTCTGTGAGGCTTATCTGCGGATTGAGCCCTCTGTCCCCTTATTCTGGCACTTTTTCCATCTGAATCGCCAAACGGAATTTCACAATGGCCCCAGCCTAGAACTCGGCGGTGTCAATGTCCAGCACCGCAGGGATAGCCCATTTCCCTCAATCGCCATGCCCAGCCATCCCAAAGGTTGGGGCGAGTCTTGGTTCTACTGTCAAGAGACTTCTCCTACAGGCGAAATCAAGCTTTTGGGCTACAGGAAAAATCGCCTTCCAATGAACTTCAAGCTTCCAGAGAAGCTTACCGAGGAAGAGGAATCAGAATTCATCCCAGTATTGTCCGAGTTAAGATCCTTGACAAACAACGGTCTTACTGGGATTGACCTAATCCGCTGCTGGGTCGAATGGCGTATTCTCCCTCTGAGTCGCCGGGATGGTCTAATGTGCGAATTTGATGGCACCCTAGATCATCCTCAATGTTATTTCCGTATGGCTTTAACAGAAAAGGACATCATCACCATTATCAAGAAGCTGACTGGCGAGCCTGCGGGAAAATGCGGCCAAATCGGCCTCATGCCTTTCTGCAAAATTAACCCGGCGCCCAAGGTGAACAAATCTAACCCGCCTTTGGACTTTACTTCTTATGCTTCATTTGTATTGTGGTTTTTGTAACATATGCTATTTCAGAAAGGCGATAAGTTTTGGTCCAGGAAGCCCAAGAGGCCAGCCATGAAAAATGTTAAGCCGCCTTCAAAGAAAACCAAGGGTAAGGGCAAAGCTGTTGCGGCTGAGCCATCCGAAGTCGATGAATCTCAAGTCGGCGATGCACTTTCGGAGGTAAAAGTTCATCCTCTTTTCACTTGCCATCCACTACTGTTAATCTTTGTATTTATATCTCTGTCTCTCTTGAAATAGAATGAAGACAATGAAAGCCAGGAGGACTCTGTTGAGGTAATTTCTATTTCCTCCGATTCATCTCCTTCTCCACCTAAGCCGGCTAGGCGAGTTTGTGGGAAAGTTCCCTTCTCACACCCAAATGCTTGTTTGGACCCAAATTTCCTACTGAAGAAAGCACAACATACTTCAAATCGGAACACCCGAAGTCATTCCGGTGATCTGGTGTCCGGCTTACCAGCAACGAACAAAAGGAAACCAAATGAGGTACTTATGAATGACAATTCATCATGTTTCTTTGGATCACATCTGTAACCCGCCTATATCTTTGACGTATAATTCTTGCAGAACTCTCCTCCTACATCTGGCGACTCAGTGATGTCGACACTTCCGCCAATGATTCGAGTTCCTGGGTAAGTCTTTTGATAATCTTACTTTGAATTCTGAGGGTAATAGACTTCCAGTTCCTTAATGCGCTTCTCCCTTCATTTAGGGCACAGGCCAAGAAAAGGAAAACCAGCGGATCAACTCCTGTCAGAACTTCAGAGCCCATCAAAGAATCAATGCCGATTCAGGACAACCCGGACCAAGGCGAGCCTGAAAATCAAATGGATCTTCCAGACTCGCCCAAGGAAGCAATGGATGCCCCTAAGTCGCCAAGCGCATTGATGACAACAGAAGACCCGGATGTTGTAGTTATTACTGGTACCGGCTTCTCTAAGCAGGCGGCAACAGTTTTGTCAAGGCATGTGGCATCCTCGTCTCAAGCCATTCCCGAAACTGGACTCTCCAAGGCGAAGCTTTCTGAATATGAAAATCTGGAGTTCAAAGAACTCTGCTCTGGTTTTGCGAGTCGCCTGGAGGCGAGCTATGAGATGGAGAAAAGCCTGCTGCGGATATTAAAAAACAAACATGAGGTAAATTTGTTATATTGTATTACTCCCATTAACCCCCAAGGGCCGGGTCATCAGTAAAAAGATGAGGCGGGTCTTGAAAAACTTAGAAAAAACTTTGCGACCAGTAACCCCCAAGGGCCGGGTCATCAGTAAAAAGATGAGCCGGGTCTTGAAAAATTTAGAAAAAACTTCGCGACCAGTAACCCCCAAGGGCCGGGTCATCAATATTAAGATGAACCGGGTCTTGATATTGTTTAATTTCATCCGAAAAGAAAAAATTATACATTAGCCCCCAAGTGTCAGGGATATTGCTTGCAATAGTTCTGAGACTTGCCCTTGTTTTGTTCTTTCAACAGGAAACTCATGCTCAGACTGAATCGGCGCTTGGCGAGTTAAAGAAAAACTTATCTAATCGGCAAGATGCCCGAGCTAAGTCGGAGGAGAAATATCAATTGGCCTTGGCTGAGCTGGAGAAACTCAAAGTCGATTTGAAAAGAGCTCAAGCTGACCAAGATGCTGCCATAAAAAGGGCAGAGAAAGCTGAAGCCAGGCTGGCCACTGTGCAACAAGAATTGTCCGACTTAAAGAGTTTTCGGTGCCAGATGGCGGGTTACAATTTCTGATGTATGAACAAAAATGAGGAGTGAATCGCCTTCAACTAAGCAGAAGTATTGGCGTGAAAAAGAAATTCAAGTCAATCTGGGGCCTAATGTTGGGGATATTACCTGTGAATGACCCGCCCTAGTTGGGCCGGGTTACCAGTCAGTCGATTCACCCAAACAATTATTTGGGCCTTGTCCTGGCCGGATCAAGGTCGTATGACAATTTATTATTTCTGGAAGGTTTTCCAAGCTTTGGAAGACGGCGACTTAGAGACCACAAGGATCACGATTTGTAGGAAGGAAAGTATCCTTGTAAATCCTAGGGGTTCGACCTGTATATAAAGGCGAGTCCCAAGGGAGAAGAGGGTAGGTTAGAAATCATTGAGTGCTAGGTTCGGCGAGTTACGCCCTCCTTGTAATCGAAACTACATCAATACACACCAAAGCAGGACGTAGGCTTTTTCCTCCTCACGAGGGGCCGAACCTGGGTAAATCGCCGTGTCTCTCCCGCTTAACCCCTTTGAGTCGCCACCAAGGTGCGATGGCTCCAGTACTAAGTCCTTTCACGAGGACATCTGCCGTGAAAAAACCACGACAGTTGGCGCCCACCATGGGGCCTACGCACGGTGGAGTTGAGTTCTCAAAGGGAGCCCTACCATGGTTTGGGAGTTACGCGACGGGGCTCATGACTCGGAGCCGCCGTGGGATAACCTACATCGACAACCAGCAATGGGGACCTGAAGCGGATTCGATTGAATCTGGTTACAGGGTCCCTTTCGGCAAGATCAACATCTTCATCGGCATGATTGGATCATCTGCGCCTGAGCCGGACATCTCCACCGACATCGACGAGCCGGCCAGGTACGTCCGCCCAGCAATAACGCCAACTCTGACTCGCTCGGTCTTTGTGGGGTTCACGCAGGGATCGGAGGAGCCAGAGCACTCGGCGACTCAGGAAACTACACCGGTCAACTCTGATGATGAATCATCCATGGGCGACTCAGATTCAATCCGGTCTCTGCATGGGGATTGTCTTGGGGGCTTGTTGCTGGCCATGGACCCCGAAGTCCTTGACCGAACTTGCCGCGAGATCGCCATCTACATGGCAGGAGCGACTCAGCCCACACAAAACCCTACTGGAGGCGATGGAACCAGCGAGACATCCAGGAGCCCGGCCGCAGTCCTGGTGGATTTAGCGGCGGAGATCACAAGGCTATTGGCGACTCCCCTCACACCAGAAAACCAGGAGGAGATAAACACGGAACTGGCGAAACTCAGAGTGGCAGTGGCAAAGGCTCATCGGGACGCCGAGATAGAGTCCGCCAGGATCTAGACTCGGCAAGCTCAAATTACGGCCGAAAGGATGTGCTTAAACACTGACAACTGGCGGCTCGAGAGACAGCAGCGCACGTCCGACGCCATCCATCAGCGGAGACACCAGGGTCGCCTTCCCCATGATCTCAACCCGACCCGCCTGTTCGACACCACGAACCCCTGGGGCGGGAGCCGCCCCGGGGGGAGGACCGGGCCGCCCACCTAACCCGTCGGCTCAGCCAGTGGAGGATCACATTCCCCGATTCCGAACGCCTCAAGGCCACTTTTCCAACCCGGTGGATAACGTGCTTGCCGCAACTCGCCATCTGGAGTCTCTTCCGATTGACGGCAACACCCCTGCCGAGATAGAAGCAAGGAACGCCATCGAGATGTTGAAGACGGTGGTGGTTCAAAACGCCCAGTTCTCACATAGCCTCGAGAGGTTGCATTCCACCCCCCAAGCAAGTTACACCAGGAGTAGGCCAGAGGACCAGCCCGCCATAAATAGCGGGCCGCGACGCGTCCCACAGGACAACCCGCCTGAACCAAACCCGCCGGGCCGGGATCTCCCAAACGTCCAAAACACCCCGGCCCCCCTCGTCGGGGGCGGAGGGCGAGTAGGAGTACCATGCTTGTCCCTCGCCCTTCGTAACGAAAGGATGCCCAAAGACATTAAGGGGCCAAGAAAGGTGCCTAATTACACCCCGGACCTTGAGCCGGCATCATGGATCGAGAGTTATGAGATCGCCATGGACATGCTCGATGTGAACGAGGCGGTTTGCACCAGATACTTCACAATGATGCTCGAGGGATCAGCACGTACTTGGTTGAAAAACTTACCTCCCAACTCCATCCAGACTTGGGCCAAGTTAAAAGAGCGTTTCATCAAAAACTTCTGAGGAACTTGCAAACGTCCGATCACGATCGTTGATCTACAGCATTGTGTTCAGCGCCTGGATGAGTCGGCTCACCATTGGTCAAGGCGGGTCGCAGAAATTATCCATTCGTCAGATGGTATTACGGCGGCTCGGGCTGTGCTGATCCTCGAGCAAAATTGCCATTATGAACCCTTGGTGCAAAAATTGGGGCGACTCAAACGAAAGGTCCAAGACATGGGAGAACTGATGGACACCATCACTAGGTATGCGGAGGCTGATGACACCAAAGATCCTGGTGAAGATGGCAAGGCTAATTCGCCCAAGAAGGGCGAGTCATCCAAGAATCATACCCGCTTCCAGGGACGTAACCGCCACAATCAAGGGACTAACAGCAAGCGAAGACCGCAAGAAGAGCCCTCGGACTTGGTCGCCAATACCAACGCCAACAATGGCAAGAAGAAAAACAGGGGGTTTAGCGGGAAGAGGCCGCGTAACTATGAAGAGCTACTCAAAGGCCCTTGCCCGCACCACGCCACGGCAGACGGTCCGGAGACTCATTCTTGGGAAAACTGTTTCGTGATGCGAGAGTTTCGGGCGGAGGCGATCAAGAAGAGTCAAAACGATGACCCGGACCAGCGCCAGGAGCAATTCACCGCACCCAACCAAAGACAGAACCCTTTCGGTGGTTTTCCCGAACAGGGGGCTCAGGGAGGCCCACAGCCAGGTGGCGGCCAATACCCGGTGCACCACCAGCGGTGGTATAACCCGCCAGGAGCCTTCCAGCAGCCACCCCCACAGGGGGCTCCGCAGGGTCAGGATGATAATGGGGGCTTCCGCAGCAACCCCAAACAGTTAAGTAATGGGCAGTATCATGTTTTCACCACTAATGCTTGCAGGCGTGATAAGAAGGTGAGTCACCGGGCGTACAGTGTATCTGAACCGGCGCTTCCCAGATACCTCCATTGGTCTGAGCAAACCACAACGTGGAGCAGGGAGGATCACCCGCCGAGAGTTGATAACCCGGGCGATCTGGCATTGGTCGTGGCTCCCCAAGTTGGGGGTTACACCCTGTCAAAAGTGCTAATGGATGGTGGCACCAGCATCAATATCCTATACTTTGACACTTTCCAAAGGATGAATCTATTAGAAAAAGACTTGATGCCTTCAACCACGGTTTTCCATGGAATTGTCCCAGGAAAGTCGGCTTATCCCATAGGCCGGGTCAGGCTCAAAGTGGCGTTTGGAACTGCGCAGAATTATAGGTCGGAGTCACTGATCTTCGAGGTGGTCAAATTGAAAAGCCCCTACCATGCGCTGTTTGGGCGGCCGGCTTATGCCCGCTTCATGGCTCGCCCGTGCTATGTCTACCTCAAGCTCAAAATGCCTGGTCCCAAAGGACCCATCACAGTTGATGGAGATAGAAGGATTGCAAAGGAATGTGAAGAAGGGGACGTGGCTTATGCGGAAGTCGCCTGTGCTGCGGAAGAGCTCAAACACCATCGGGCCAATGTTGACCCGGCGGATATGTCACCCCTGAAGAAACCGACTACAGATTCTGAGTCGCCCCTCAAGTTCAAACCAACGGATGACACTAAGACAATCGATTTCGTGCCTGGCGATTCATCCAAGCAGTTCACCATTGGGACGGGTCTGGACCCCAAATTGGAAAGCGCGCTCATCGAATTCATCCGTGAGAATCGGGACATCTTTGCGTGGAAACCATCTGACATGCCTGGTGTGCCGAGAGAATTCGCTGAGCACCATCTTAATGTTGACCCAAAGTGCAAACCCATCCAGCAGTACCTTCGCAGATTTAACGAGGAGCGACGCAAGGCGATTGGGGAAGAAGTTGCCCGCCTTTTAGCCGCCGGGTTCATCGTGGAAGTTTTTCACCCCAAATGGCTGGCTAACCCGGTTTTGGTACTCAAGAAGAATGGTACTTTTCTTATGTGTATTGACTACACAGACCTCAACAGAGCTTGTCCAAAAGATCCCTTCGCTCTTCCCCGCATCGACCAAATCATTGACTCGGTGGCGGGATGCGAACGGTTGTGCTTTCTGGACGCCTATTCAGGATATCACCAAATCAAGATGGTCGTGGAGGATCAAGAGAAAACAGCCTTTATAACCCCCTTCGGGGCCTTTTGTTATGTGTCCATGCCCTTTGGACTCAAGAGTGCGGGGGCAACTTATCAACGCTGCATCCAGAATTGCCTCCGTAACCAAATTGGTCGCAACGTCCATGCCTATGTCGACGATATTGTGATCAAGACCCGCCAGGGGGAGACACTACTGGAGGATCTCAAGGAAACGTTCGATAATCTACGGGTATATCAGATGAAGCTAAATCCCACCAAGTGTGTTTTTGGTGTGTCTGCAGGGAAATTGTTGGGTTTCCTGTTATCGGAGTGCGGCATTGAAGCTAACGGTACAAGATCGAAGCGGTTACATCCCTTGGAAAGCCGGCGAACGTTAATCAAGTTCAACGACTGGCGGGTCGCATTGCGGCCCTAAGTCGTTTTGTGAGTCGCCTGGGGGAGAAGGCGATCCCTCTTTATTAGTTATTGAGGAAATCCGATCGGTTTGTTTGGACAAATGAGGCAGACGAGGCGCTCGAAGCCCTGAAACGCCAATTGGTTAACCCGTCGGTCCTGGCCGCCCCAACTGAAAAGAAGCCCATGCTTCTGTATATCGCGGGAAATTCCAAAGCAGTAAGTGTGGCAGTGGTCCTTGAGAGAAAGGAGGAAGGGAAGGAATACCTAGTGCAACGCCCAGTATATTTTATCAGCGAGGTGCTAACTCTTTCCAAGCAGCGGTACCCACATTGGCAGAAGTTGGTATATGGGGTGTTTATGGCGAGTCGAAAACTTAAGCATTATTTCCAAGAACACCCTATCACAGTGCTTAGCTCTGACCCCCTTGGGGACATCATCCAGAATCAGGAGGCAACAGGGCAAATCGCCAAGTGGGCAATAGAACTTGGGCCCCATCACATACAGTATACTCCCCGCACAGCCATCAAGTCCCAGGCCTTAGTTGATTTCGTCAACGACTGGACGGAGTTACAGGCTCCGGAAGACCGGCCTGATCTCACTTACTGGACTATTTATTTTGATGGGTCTAGGCAGCTGGAAGGCTCGGGGGCTGGTGTGGTGTTGGTATCCCCTCAAGGAGATAAGTCCTGTTACGTTCTCTGACTCATGTTTCCGTGCACTAATAATGCGGCGGAATACGAAGCTCTGCTTCACGGCTTGCGACTCGCCAAGGAGATGAATCTAACACGAGTCAGATGCTTTGGCGACTCTGATTTGGTGGCACAGCAAGTTTCGGGTACCTGGGATTCTCGGGACCCCATGATGGCGGCTTACAGGCGAGCTCTGTCTGATGTGGCGGGTCATTTTCACGGTTATCAGGTGGACCATATTGATCGACGCCTCAACGAGGCGGCTGACGCCCTCTCACGACTTGGCTCCCATCGAAAGCCGGTTCCTCCTAATGTTTTTCTGGATATCTTACATAAACCATCCGTGATTCTACCATCAGAGGAGGAATTGGCAATACCAGATCCTGAGTCTCAGCTCGTGGCGGCTCTCCATGTCACTCCGGATTGGGTTCTTCCTTATCTAGCTTATCTCGCTCGAGGCGAGTTACCAGCAGACGAAGTTCTGGCTCGCCAAATCGTTCGACGCAGCAAATCCATGGTCATCATCAATGGCGAGTTATATAAGCGGAGCGCCTCTGGAGTTTTTCAGCGATGCGTTTCCTCCGAAGAAGGATGCATAATCTTAAATGACATTCATTCCGGAGATTGTGGGCATCATGCCGGGTCACGCTCTTTGGTATCAAAGGCTTTCCGTCATGGTTTCTTTTGGCTGACGGCTCATGCAGACGCGGAAGATATCGTTCGTTGGTGCGAAGGATGCCAACGTTATGGGCGGCAGGCTCATGTGCCGGCTCAAGAATTAAGAATGATCCCCATCACTTGGCCTTTTGCAGTCTGGGGGCTGGACATGGTTGGCCCCTTTAAAATGTCCTCTAACAAGAAGACCCATTTGCTGGTGGCGTTTGATAAGTTCACCAAGTGGGTTGAGGCAGAACCTATTGGAGCTTGCGATGCGGAAATAGTGGTCAAATTCTTGAAAAAGTTAATTTTCCGGTTTGGATACCCGCACAGTATCATTAATGATAATGGTACTAACTTGTCCCAAGGGGCGATGCAGGAGTTTTGTCGACGAGAACATATCCGACTTGATGTTTCTGCGGTGGCTCACCCGCAATCTAACGGGCAGGCAGAACGGGTGAATCAGGAGGTTTCGTGAGGGATTAAGCCCCGACTCATGGTTCCCCTGGAAAAAACCCCAGGGTGTTGGGTTGAAGAATTGCCTTCAGTATTGTGGAGTATCCGGACCACCGCGAACCGGTCCACGGGTTTCACCCCTTTCTTCCTGGTCTACGGAGCAGAGGATGTTCTTCCTACTGATATAAGGCATGATTCCCTTAGAGTCGCTGCATATGTGTAACAAGACAATGAGTTGGCGCATCAAAACTCTTTGGACGCCTTAGAAGAGGCACGTGACCTGGCTGTGGCTCGGTCAGCTATCTATCAACAGGATCTACGGCGTTATCACAACCGCCGGGTTAAAAGTCGGACCTTTCAGGAAGGCGACTTGGTTCTTCGTTTGATACAAGATCGTGCAGGCATGCATAAGTTGTCACCACCTTGGGAAGGGTCGTTCGTCGTCAGTAAAAATCTCCGCAATGGCTCTTATTATTTGGTGGATCTCCGGCCTAACCGGCCAACCAGGGAGGCTGAGTCAATTCGGCCCTGGAATATTGCCCACCTGCGGCCTTATTACACTTGAGCTCGTAAGCTCTACATTTTGTAAGTTTTTCAGTTTTATTATAAAGCAATAAAGTTGAGTATACTCCCTGACTTGGGGGCTTCTTCATTAAAAGAACAATTTTTGTCATCCTGTTGCGACCTTATGAGCCGACAGAATCATCATTTTAGGGTGTGTGCTCGAGCTTTCTGACTCACCTCATCCTGTCGCGACCTTATGAGCCGACGAAACCTGCATTTTAGGGTGTGTGCTCGAGCTTTCTGACTCGCCTCATCCTGTCGCGACCTTATGAGCCGACGAAACCTGCATTTTAGGGTGTATGCTCGAGCTTTCTGACTCGCCTCATCCTGGCGCGACCTTATGAGCCAACGAAACCTGCATTTTAGGGTGTATGCTCGAGCTTTCTGACTCGCCTCATCCTGTCGCAACCTTATGAGCCGACGAAACCTGCATTTTAGGGTGTATGCTCGAGCTTTCTGACTCGCCTCATCCTGTCGCGACCTTATGAGCCGACGAAACCTGCATTTTAGGGTGTGTGTTCGAGCTTTCCGACTCGCCTCATCCTGTCGCGACCTTATGAGCCGACGAAACCTGCATTTTAGGGTGTGTGTGCTCGAGCTTTCTGACTCGCCTCATCCTGTCGCGACCTTATGAGCCGACGAAACCATCATTTAGGGTGTGTGCTCGAGTTTTCTGACTCGCCTCGTCCTGTCGCGACCTTATGAGTCGACGAAATTGCTGCTTTTATTCATGGCATAGCCTTAAGAGTTTTTTACCTTTCTTTCTGATCCCTCTGGGAAATATTGGTTATCACTTATTTGGTTTCACATATGTTGTTTTCAAAGCCTAAGTCAGGTTGATGATCAGAATTACTTCATCCATGGCGGGTTAAGCATCATAAAGAAGTCTCAAATATTTCAAATCGCCTTATGGGCGACATAAAGATTCTTTCAAAGAGTATCACAGAAGAAGTATCGACTTATGAAAAAGACCTATTACATGGCTCTCAGGCCAAATGGATGAGGTTTATTCTGTTGGCGCCTTAGGATCACTTTGCTGCGAGCTTTGGCCGACCTCAATTTGCAAGTTGCCCAATACCCAGTTGCACTTAGCCAGAGCTGCGAAGTCATCTTCATCAGTCAGGATTGATGCCAAGTCAGCTTCCAAGTCGAAAGGGTTCTTGGGTCACCGAGGAGTTAAACTGGTCGTCACAAAGGTTGGCGGGTTGACCTTTTTGTTTTTGCTGTCATAAGCCGCTTGATACTTTGATATAACAAGACTTGCTGCGAGTTGGGTTGCTGCCAGTCGGGAATCCTTGACAACACGTTGATAGTCCTCTTCAACGAATTCTGACCCGTCGTCTTTGAGTTGAGGGAAGCCTGCCGCTACCTCTTCCGGGTTGATCTCTGGGGCATACGCCAAGCAGCGACTCAAGGCAGTCAGAACACCCTTTCGGGCGGCTGACCTAGTTAGCTCGCCGATCTGAGGAGGAAGTGTTGATAGGCAGCCAAGCACTTTCTTTATGGAAGTTATAGGCTCTTTGGCGCCCATCACAGCCTTGACAGTTAAGACACTGCCGGTGTACAGTTGCTCCGTCAGCGTGTAAATCGCCTTCAGCATCAGCACGCAATCTTCCTGAAGGTTGGCGGCTCTTGGACCTGAGTAAGGGGTCATGATAATCAACGACTTATGATAAGAGTTATTTAAAAAGGAAAAAGGGGGAAGAAAAGATCAAAAGTTTGAGTAAGTTTACCAAAGACGGCTTGTGTCATGTTTGAGATATGACGCTTTAAGCCGGACAATTCTTGTTGCACAGTGGCCAGCCTGGCTTCAGCTTTCTCTGCCCTTTTTATGGCAGCATCTTGGTCAGCTTGAGCTCTTTTCAAATCGACTTTGAGTTTCTCCAGCTCAGCCAAGGCCAATTGATATTTATCCTCCGACTTAGCTCGGGCATCTTGCTGATCAGATGAAATTATACAATATCAAGACCCGGTTCATCTTTTTATTGATGACCCGGCCCTTGGGGGTTACTGGTCACGAAGTTTTTTCTAAATTTTTCAAGACCCGGCTCATCTTTTTACTAATGACCCGGCCCTTGGGGGTTACTGGTCGCAAAGTTTTTTCTAAATTTTTCAAGACCCGGCTCATCTTTTTACTGATGACCCGGCCCTTGGGGGTTAATGGGAGTAATACAATATAACAAATTTACCTCATGTTTGTTTTTTAATATCCGCAGCAGGCTTTTCTCCATCTCATAGCTCGCCTCCAGGCGACTCGCAAAACCAGAGCAGAGTTCCTTGAACTCCAGATTTTCATATTCAGAAAGCTTTGCCTTGGAGAGTCCAGTTTCGGGAATGGCTTGAGAGGAGGATGCCACATGCCTTCACAAAACCGTTGCCGCCGGCTTAGAGAAGCCGGTACCAGTAATAACTACAGCATCCGGGTCTTCTGTTGTCATCAATGGGCTTGGCGACTTAGGGGCATCCATTGCTTCCTTGGGCGAGTCTGGAAGATCCATTTGATTTTCAGGCTCGCCTTGGTCCGGGTTGTCCTGAATCGGCATTGATTCTTTGATGGGCTCTGACGTTGTGACAGGAGTTGATCCGTTGGTTTTCCTTTTCTTGGCATGTGCCCTAAAAGAAGGGAGAAGCGCATTAAGGAACTGGAAGTCTATTACCCTCAGAATTCAAAGTAAGATTATCAAAAGACTTACCCAGGAACTCGAATCATTGGCGGAAGTGTCGACATCACTGAGTCGCCAGATGTAGGAGGAGAGTTCTGCAAGAATTATACGTCAAAGATATAGGCGGGTTACAGATGTGATCCAAAGAAACATGATGAATTGTCATTCATAAGTACCTCATTTGGTTTCCTTTTGTTCGTTGCTGGTAAGCCGGTCACCAGATCACCGGAATGACCTCGGGTCTTCCGATTTGAAGTATGTTGTGCTTTCTTCAGTAGGAAATTTGGGTCCAAACAAGCATTTGGGTGTGGGAAGGGAACTTTCCCACAAACTCGCCTGGGCGGCTTAGGTGGAGAAGGAGATGAATCGGAGGAAACAGAAATTACCTCAACAGAGTCTTCCTGGCTTTCGTTTTCTTCATTCTATTTCAAGAGAGACAGAGATATTAATACAAAGATTAACAGTAGTGGATGGCAAGTGAAAAGAGGATGAACTTTTACCTCCGAAAGTGCATCGCCGACTTGAGATTCATCGAAATCGGATGGCTCAGCCGCAGCAGCTTTGCCCTTACCCTTGGTTTTCTTTGAAGGCGGCTTAACATTTTTCATGGCTGGCCTCTTGGGCTTCTTGGACCAAAACTTATCGCCTTTCTGAAATAGCATATGTTACAAAAACCACAATACAAATGAAGCATAAGAAGTAAAGACCAAAGGCGGGTTAGATTTGTTCACCTTGGGTGTCGGGTTAATTTTGCAGAAAGGCTTGAGGCCGATTTGGCCGCATTTTCCCGCAGGCTCGCCAGTCAGCTTCTTGATAATGGTGACGATGTCCTTTTCTGTTAAAGCCGTACGGAAATAACATTGATGATGATCTAGGGTGCCATCAAATTCGCACATCAGACCGTCCCGGCGACTCAGAGGGAGAATACGCCATTCGACCCAGCAGCGGATTAGTTCAATCCCAGTAAGACCGTTGTTTGTCAAGGATCTTAACTCGGACAGTACTGGGATGAATTCTGATTCCTCTTCCTCGGTAAGCTTCTCTGGAAGCTTGAAGTTCGTTGGAAGGCGATTTTTCCTATAGCCCAAAAGCTTGTTTTCGCCTGTAGGAGAAGTCTCTTGACAGTAGAACCAAGACTCGGCCCAACCTTTGGGATGGCTGGGCATGGCGAGTGAGGGAAACGGGCTATCCCTGCGGCGCTGGACATTGACACCGCCGAGTTCCAGGTTGGGGCCATTGTGAAATTCCGTTTGGCGATTCAGATCGAAAAAGTGCCAGAATAAGGGGACAGAGGGCTCAATCCGCAGATAAGCCTCACATAACACTTGGAAATGGCATAAGTTACTTATGGAATTAGGTCCCAAATCCTGGAGGCGGACGTTCATGAAAGCCATTGCGTCTCTAAGAAACTTCGATCCGGGCGGCTTAAAACCTCGCTCCAGGTGTTCAACGAAAACGACTATTTCCCCTTCTTTGGGGTTGGGGAGATCTTCTCCGAACCCGGTACACCAGCCGATAACATTCTGAGGGTCCAAGTTGCCCGTTTTCACATAGTCTGCTAGTATGGTGTCATCGACCTTGGTAGGGAGCCAGTCACTTTTGAAGACGGCGCCCATGCTACAAAGAAATAAAGTATGAATTTATACGCCTTGAACATGTACTGTAAGGGGTCAAATAAGTTCATCTAACGCGCCAAGTAGTTTGTTCACGGACTGAGAAGGAAACTTGACCTGCCATATCAAAAAGACGAGTTGGGTTACTATGGCGACTTACGGAGTTTGGCTATTAGCGAGGGCTACGTTCTAAGGATGATGGAAACGTTCGTTCAAAATATCAAAGTGTGAAGACTACAAACAACTTTCTGCAAACAGTAGGTAAATGATGGATCTATCAGGCAGGTGAAAAAAGTGAGAAAAATGGCTGGATACAGCAATTTATTACCGAGGCAAGGTGACGCCCTTCGTTTGATAAAACATTATTCTCAGTTCACAAGTAAGAGCGGAGGAATAAAGGTATTCAAAACATTGGCTATCTCGTCGACGTTTATGCTAATCAGTTTAGGGTAAGCGACACCTACTCGCGAAGAACATCAAGAACATGACAGTGACTGGAGCTTCAAGTGGAGTTTGGATCTGTTCCTATATAGGCGGAGGCCTAACCTGATGCTCTCGGTCGAAAGAGGCCGACGGTGACGAAGGTTGTTGGAGAAGCACGGAGGTCCCGTCAAGCGAAGAGATCTTCAACGGCGGTGGAGTTCGTGGTGAACGGCGAGATGGTCGACGACGATGCGATGGTCAATGGCGGCGGACAGATTGGCCGCAGTGCGAAGCTTGACGACGACAGAGGCCTATGAGCGGCGCCAAAACTTCTCGTGCAAAGACGGAGAGTGCGGTCGGTGGCGGAGCCCTCGGGAGGTGATGAGATTTCCTCGATGTGATAATGGGGAGGAGATAGACGAGACTGGTAGGTGGGAAGCGCCAGTCCTCCCCCCCCCCCCCCGTCTATTTATCAGGGCAGGCGCTAGAATCGAGGCGCCGTGAGCGGGAACCTCCGGGGAATAAAAAGATTCGCTATAAAGGCGTTCCGAAGATTTTGGGATAACGATGCACTAAGATCCGTTGGAATTATGTTAGTCTTCCCGAAAATCTAGGGATAAGAAGAGGCCATCAAGAAATGGTTCGGCGACTTCAAGAGTTTTCGGTGCCAGATTGCGGGTTACAATTTCTGATGTATGAAGAAAAATGAGGAGTGAATCGCCTTCAACTAAGCAGAAGTATTGGCGTGAAAAAGAAAGTTCAAGTCAATCTGGGGCCTAATGTTGGGGATATTACCTGTGAATGACCCGCCCTAGTTGGGCCGGGTTACTAGTGAGGCGATTCAGCCAAACAATTATTTGGGCCTTGTCCTGGCCGGATCAAGGTCGTATGACAGCTTATTATTTCTAGAAGGTTTTACAAGCTTTGGAAGACGGCGACTTAGAGACCACAGGGGTCACGATTTGTAGGAAGGAAAGTATACTTGTAAACCCTAGGGGTTCGACCTGTATATAAAGGCGAGTCCCAGGGGAGAAGAGGGTAGGTTAGAAATCATCAAGTGCTAGGTTCGGCGAGTTACGCCCTCCTTGTAATCGAAACTACATCAATACACACCAAAGCAGGACGTAGGCTTTTTCCTCCTCACGCGGGGCCGAACCTGGGTAAATCGCCGTGTGTCTCCCGCTTAACCCCTTTGAGTCGCCACCAAGGTGCGATGGCTCCAGTACTAAGTCCTTTCACGAGGACATCTGCCGTGAAAAAACCACGACAGTTGTCGCCATAGACCATCAATCGGCATATGCCGAGTGAGATGGCCATGCGGAGCCCATACAGGAGGGCCTCATACTCGGCCTCATTGTTGGACGAATCAAAGTGAATTTGGAGCACGTAGCTCAATCGGTCTCCCTTGGGGGAAACTAGCACCACCCTAGCCCCCGAGCCACGGAGCATCTTTGATCCGTCGAAGAACATAGTCCAATGCTCAGGGGCGATTGGGGCAGGCTGCTCTTCCTCTACCCACTCGGCAAGGAAATCCGCAATGGCCTGAGACTTGATTGCATTCTTGGCTTTGAACTTGATCTCCAGTGGTAGGAGCTCAATCGCCCATTTGTCCACTCGGCCAGTTGCGTCCCGATTGTGTAAAACTTCTGCTAAGGGAGCATCACTGATAACAGTGACCGAGTGATCTTGTAAATAGTGAACCACCTTCTTCATGGTCAGGTAGATCCCATAGACCAGCTTCTGATAGTGCGGAAACCTTTGTTTTGAAGGGGTCAACACTTCAAAAATGTAGTAGATTGGCCTTTGTACCTTGTAAGCTTTGCATGATTCTTCCGGTCCCATAGTGAGTACGGTGCTAACCACTTGGCTAGTGGCAGCGATGTACAGGAGCAACGGCTCCTGGCTGCTCGGAGAAGCCAACACCAGCTGGGTGGAAAGCAGGGCCTTGAGTTGGTCGAATGCGACCTGCGCTTCATTAGTCCGCTCAAACCTGTTGGATTTCTTCATCAGTCGATAGTGAGTCAGGGCCTTCTCACGAGTCGCAAGATGAAGTGACTAAGGGCCGTGAGGCAGACCATAAGCTTTTTCACATCGTGGATGCGCTCTGGCCGTCTCATCTGGACAATGGCACTGATCTTGTCGGTATTAGCATCGATCCGTCGCTCAGAAATGAGGAAACCGAGTAGCTTACCAGTCGGTACACCGAAGGTGCACTTGGCCGGGTTGAGCTTGATCCCGAAGTGACAAAGGTTAGCGAAGGTTTCGGCGAGGTCAGTCAGGAGGTCGGAACCTTTCCTGGACTTGACCACGATTTTGCCCACGACGCTTCACATTCCGACTGATTTGATTCTGCAGACATTTTTTGAATCATACGCTGGATTGCAACTCCAACGTTTTTGAGGCCGAATCGCATCGTGATGTAACAAAAACACCTGAATGGAGTGACTAAGGCTGTCTTTATTTCATCCGGCCCATACATCCAGATCTAGTGGTACCTGTAGTATGCATCATGGAACAACATGCATTCACATCCGGCAGTAGAATCTACGATTTGATCTATGTGAGGAAAAGGGAAGTGGTCCTTCGGGCAGGCCAGATTGAGGTGGTTGAAGAAAATACACATTTGAAGTGTATTGTTCTTCTTTGGCACCAAGCCCACGTTCGCTAACCACTCAGAGTGGTAGACCTCGCGGATAAACTCGGCAGCTAGGAGCTGAGCGATCTCCTCGCCGATTGCCTTAATCTTCTCCACGGAGGAGCGGCAAAGGTGTTCCTTGACAGGCTTGATATTCGCATCCATTTGCAGTCGATGATGAGCCAGCACCATGGGGATCCCCGTCATGTCAAACATCTTCCATGCGAAGATGTCCCAGTTCTCACGGAGGAATTGGATGAGCTCGGCTTCCTATTTGTCTCCGAGTGAGGTGTAGATGTTGGTAACAGCAGCACTCAGATCGGTAGGGTGGATCATAACTTGCTTCGACTCGCAGGCCCACTGAAAGGCAGATTCAGTGGCTAGCCGCTTCAACTTGATCATATCTGCGGTGTCCATCGCCTTCTTGCACCCATTGAGCTCGGTTGGAAGGACCTGCTCATCGGCGATCCTAGAGCCTAGCTGGAGGCACTCTTCGGCAACCTTCCGATTGCCAGTGACAATGATCATGCCCTTCGGATCTGGCATCTTAAGTTTAAGATACACGTAACATGGGTGTGCCATGAAACGTGCGTAGGAGGGTCCACCCAGGATGGCGTGATAGGCACTACGAAAGTCGACCACCTCGAAGGTCAACCTCTCCTTGCAAAAAAAATATCGCTGTCGAATACAACGCTTAGTATGATCTGACCGAGTGACTATTCTTTCTTCCCGAGGATGACCCCGTGGAACTGCATGTTTCTCTTGCTCAGCTGGGACAACGGGATATCCATGGCCTTGAGAGTGTCCACGTAGATGATGTTCAGGCCGGTGCCTCCGTCCATGAGGACTTTCTGCAGTCAGAACCCATTGACTGCGGGGTCGACCACTAGCGCCTGCCTGCGATGGGTGGCTATGCTGGCGGGGTGGTCCGACTGATCGAAGGTGATGGGAATCTTTGCCCAGTCGAGGTACTTTGTGACAGCCGGAGCTTCCATGTTCACCTCCTGATTGGTAAGTTTCAATCGTCTCTTGCTCTCCACGTCGGGGAAGATCATCAGGGTCTCTTGAATGTTAGGATACCCGGAGGCATCCGCAGGGTCGTCCTCTTCTTCTTGGTTTTTCTCTAGCCCTTTCCTAGGGCAGCAGCTACTTTGGCTTTATCCGATGGGTATCCTTTTCGCTTTAGCTTCTTTCCAGCGTTGCCCGACTGAGGGGCTTCGTTGGTCCGGCCCTTGCCGCTGCATACGTGGTCTTCTTCCTCGCCATTCACGTATCGATTGGCGATCTCCATGGCCCTACCGAGGGATAGGTCCCCCGATCAGCCGAACTTGAGGATGAGCACTCGATACCGAGTGCCCGCTTTGAAAGCGCACACGGTGTGGTGCTCGGTGACGTTCTCAACGATGTTGTGGAGAGTGGTCCACCACTGGATGTACTCCCTGAGAGTCTCGTTGGTCTTCTGGACGCAGTGTTGCAGCTCTGTCAGTCCGCATGGGCGCTTGTATGTTCCAACGAATGTCTTGACGAACACTCGAACGAGATCGCCCCAGTTGTGGATACTGTTGGGGGGAAGCTGGTTGAGCTAGGCCCTAGTGGACCACTCCAACATGAGGGACAAATGCTTCATAGTGACGTAGTCATCGCTGCTCCCGAGCTGGACGGCCACTCGATAGTATTCCAGCCAAGTCTCTGGCTTCGACTCGCCGTAGAATTTGCCGATCCCGGTGGCCAACCGATAGTTGGAGGGCATTTTGTCCTCTCAAATGTGTTGGCCAAAGCACTCGAGGCCGGACCCTCCCCGACCCGCTCGCGATCGATCGATCACCTGCTGCGTGATGATGGACCGAGCGCTGAACTCGGGGTCCCGGTAGTCGCCGCCCTTGTGACATCGATGCCGATTGGGGTCGACCTACGGTCGTGTTGACGGCGGCCGAGTGAGCCACTCCCGTGAGGGGGTGACCTGCTTCGGTCTCGATGACCTTGCCTCCAGTCTCCCTGGGGGCCTCTCGGAAGAAGAGGAGACCTTTGGCCTTGCCTGTGCACATGCGGGCTATGACCCGACTTCATGGTGTCCGCCTGGACGTACTTGCTGTGAATGCGGTACCACGACTGCAAAACTATGGAATTCTGCTGTAAGGAATCAGCGATTAAATTGGCGGTGGCCAGGGTCAACAGAGGAGTCTGTATCACCTCGATGTGCCACAAACGATCGTTTGGAAACAACTGCCTACGGCTGCGACTCGAGCTCGGCTGGTCTCTCGCAGCCCAAATGTCGAGTGAACGCTGGAGCTGCTCGAGGCACTCGCGTTCGGCCAGGTTGGCCAATGGCACGTTCTCTAGCGCGATCTACTCGGTGGTGTTCCCGGTGATGGGGTTGCGAAGGATTTGGCCGTTCCTCCATCGGAGTTCCTCCCGCAGCTGCTCGGTGAGCCGCTGCACAACATGGTGGTTGTCATCCCCATGGTGACCATCCCTGCCATCATGCTCGAGAGAGTTCTCCACGGGGTGATCAAGGTTGCCTCCCCTATTGGTGTCGGCCATCAGATCTCGGTTGCACCCCTGCTGTTGTCGCAGTCGGAGTCGCCGAGTGACCCCTCACTCAACAAAGGGAAGAGGCTAACGGTGGGCTCATCAGAGATGAGCAAGGCCACTGACGTTAGCTGTGCTTCCCTCGCAATGGCGCCTAAAAAGTGTTGATCTTGCAATCTTTAGTGTTAGCTAGACGAATGCTTATGACAACGAACCTTCTCTTGCAACGGCACCAGAAGAATGCTGCTAGCACTCCCCGGCAATGAAACTGGAAGAACGTTGTTGATGGCCCACCAGCGCGTGGATTCGCAGCAGTTTTCGAGGGTAGAGTATTCGACCCAATTTGTTGGTTTACCGGTCGGGAGGTGAGAGTATACTTTCAAGTATTAGCAGCTGAATTTGTCAGATTCAACCACACCTGAAAGATTAGTATCTGCAAGCAAAGTAGTAACAGCAAAGTAGGGAGTAACGGCAGTGTAACGAGCAATAGCAGCGGCAAGGAACACCAGTAGTGACAGCAGTAGCAAGTAGCAACAGTAGCAAGCGACAGTAGTAGCAGCAGAGCAAGACAAGTAACAGCAGTAGCAACAGTAGTAGCAGCAGCAGAGCAAGACAAGTAACAGCAGTAGCAACAGTAGGACAAACTCGTAGGCAATGGGTCGGTGATTTGTTTGGATGATATTCATCATGCAACAGTTATAACACGGAGAGATATGTGACTAGCTCCCGTTCGTCAATGTGATGTAGGCATGCATTCCGTGTGTCGGCATACGTGCATTGGGAAAAGAACATGCATGACATCTATTGTCCATCGCTCCCGTGGCAGAGGGGTCCAAAAGGAAACTATGGGATATTAAGGTTCTCCTTTTAGTAAAGAACCGGACCAACGCATTAGCACTTGGTGAACACATGAAATCCTCAAACTATGGTCATCACCGGGAGTGATTCCGGTTATTGTCACTCCGGGATTGCCGGATCATAACACATAGTAGGTAACTACAACTTGCAAGATCGGATCTAAAACACACATATATTGGTGACAACATAATAATTTCATATCTGAAATCATGGCACTCGGGCCCTAGTGACAAGCATTAAGCATTGCAAAGTAGTAGCAACATCAATCTCAGAACATAGTGGATACTAGGGATCAGTCCCCATCAAAACTAACTTGATTACATGATAGATCTCATCCTACTCATCACCGCCCAGCGAGCCTACGAATAGAATACTCACGAACAACGAAGAGCTTCATGGAATTGGAGAGGGAAGAAGGTTGATGATGACGATGGCGACGATTTCCCCTCTCCGGAGCCCAAGACGGACTCCAGATCTGCCCTCCAGATGAAGAACAGGTGGTGGCGGCGGCTCCGTATCGCAAACGCGACGAAAACTTCTCTTTCTTATTTTTCTGGGACGAAAGGAAACTTATAGAGCTGGAGTTGGGGGCGGCAGCTGCCTGTGAGCCCCACAAGCCTATCCACCGCCACCAGGTGGGGTGGTGGCGGAGCAGGGGCTTGTGGCCCACTGGCCCACCCCCTGAGGTGGAACTTGGCGCATATATTTTTGATATTTTCCAAAACTACTCCCCGTAAGTTTTCAGGACTTTTGGAGAACTTTGATTTCTGCACAAAAATAACACCAAGGCAATTCTGATGAAAACAGCGTAAGTCCAGGTTAGTTCCATTCAAATCATGCAAATTACAGTCCAAAACAAGGGCAAAAGAGTTTGGAAAAGTAGATATGTTGGAGACGTATCAACTCCCCCAAGCTTAAAACCTTGCTTGTCCTCAAGCAACTCAGTTGACAAACTGAGAGAGAAAGAAAAACTTTGACAAACTCTGTTTGATCTTGTTGTTGCAACTATGTCTAACTCATAACCAGAATTTCAGCAAGATCACAAGTTAACGACATAAGAAAATGACACAAAGGTCTCACGGTAAACTAATATCAATGGCATAATCAGCTAACGAGCAAATAATAATGATTTTCAAATACCAACACTTCAATAAAACAAGCATGAAGCAATATGAATAGGTGGTATCTCGCTAGCTCTTTCTAAGACCGCAAAACATAAATGCAGAGCACTTTCAAAGATCAAGGGCTGACTTAACATTGTAATTCATAGCAACGAAGATCCAGTCATAGACATACTCAATATCAATCAAAAGCAAAGCATAAAAATGACAGAGGTGGTCTCTAATTGGTGCTTATATAAGAGGAAGATGACTCGACAGGAAAATAAATAGACAGGCCCTTCGGAGAGGGAAGCATTGATTTGCAGAGGTGCCAAAGCTCAAGCTTTGAAAACAGAGATAATAATTTTGGGTGGCATGCTTTCGTTGTCAACGCAATGACCAATAGTTCTCAATATCTTCCATGCTAGTCATGTTGTAGGCGGTTCCCAAACAGAAAAGTAAAGTTTTAACTCCCCCACCACCAATCAATCACACTCCACGGCTAGCTGAATCCTCGGGTACCGTCCAAACTAACATCAATCCGGGGGGAGTCTTGTTTTACAGTTATGTTTTCGATTTAAGCATGGAACTGGGCATCCCAAATATCGGCCCCTTTCTCGTGAATGACTGTGAATAAACACATGTCGAGGATAACACTCCTAGCATGGAAGATACCAATAGCCCTCTGTCACCACATGAGCGGTTCAGGCATGCAAAACAGATTATTTCTTGAAGGTTTAGAGAATGGCACGTGCAAATTTACTTGGAACGGCAGGTAGATACCGCAAATAGGTAGGTATGGTGGACTCTCATGGAAAAACTTCTGGGTTTATGGAGGTGGATGCACAAGTAGTATTCCCGCTTGGTACAAGTGAAGGATCGCAAAAGACTGGGAAGCGACCAACTAGAGAGCGACAAGAGTCATCAAGATGCAATGAGTTTGACTAACATTAAATACAAGCATGAACAGGATATAAATCACCATGAACACGAACATCATAGAGGATATGTTGATTTTGTTTCAACTGCATGTATGAACATGCGCCAAGTCAAGCCACTTGAAACATTCAAAGGAGTATACCATCCTATCATACTACATCATAGTCATCTCAAAATCTATGTTGGCATTCAAGACAAACCATTATAACCTCTCAGCTAAATAAGCATGGCATCAGAAACTATGATCTCTAAGTTGTCATTGCAAACATGGTTCTCTCACAACAAAGCTAAATCTGGGTCGACAAGCTAGTCATATTTACAAAAACAAAATAGATAGAGTTCATACCAGCTTTTCAGTCTCAGTCACTTCATCATATATCATCATTGTTGCCTTTCATTTGCACAATCGAACGATGTAAACGATAATAAGCGCATTGGACTAAGCTGAATCTGCAGGCAAACACAAAGGAGAAGACAAAGTAATATGGCTCTTTGAAAGCTAAACAGGTAAGCATGTAAGAACAACTAAGCATTGTAACCAATCTCTTCTACCTTGACACAAAGAAAAAGAAAACTATTTACACGGGAAAGCTCCCAACAAGCAAAAGAAGAAAGAAAAATCTTTTGGGGTTTTCTCAGAAGGACACAAAACAGGAAAACAAGAAAACAAAAAGAAACTAGCATGGATAATACAGTGGCAAAGTGTAAACACCGGCTAACAAAGCGAAAGCATAAGCATGAATGTAAAGTCGGTGAGAACACGTACTCCCCCAAGCTTAGGATTTTGGCCTAGCTTGGTCTACTCCCATGGACGATCCTAGCGAAACCCAAAGTCATAATGGGTTTTATACGGGAGTGCTACAGCCACTGCCTGAATGGCTGCCTCACGAAGTCGAGCAGCCGTCGCCTCCCTCTCATACTCCTCTGCATCTCCTATGGTTATGTAGTATCTTCATTTAACCTGAAAGTCAAAGAAACCAGTACTAGGAAGTGTAATATAGAAAACACGTTGTCGGTTAAATATCAAGCGGTATAGGAGGGATCCATGATCTCTCTCAAGGAACTGGTAGCGTGTTAGAGCGACACGATCAAGGTAGGCTTTATGGAGAGGAGGGTCTTCTTGATAGATGGATACTCCAAGAAACTTTGCTAAGCATGTAGCATAAACTCCACTAAAGAAATAACGCTCACTGGCATTTTTATTCAGCCTCCTTGCTATAATAGCTCCCATATTGAAGCTCATGTCACCTGTTATAGCGCTCTTAAGGATACTAAGGTCGGAAGCGCATAGGTGACAGTGTGCACCCTTGTCGTTAATCCACCTACCTATGAAGAGGGCAAGGTAGTGCAAGGAAGGGAAATGGATGCTTCCTATGGTGGCTTGCGTGATATCTCTGGTTTCTCCTACAGTTATACTGGAGATAAAGTCTTTGAGCGAAGACTTAGGAGGATCATTAACACTACCTCCATCTGGTATCTTGCAAATCCTATTGAAATCCTCCAGACCCACGGTATAGGATTTATCGTACAGATCAAACAGTATGGATGATTCACGGCCAACTAAAAATTTAAATCTACGCACAAAAGAGGCAGTGAGCATAGCATACTGGTCACATTTATCTGAGAGGAATTCTTCTAACTCGGCATTGTGGACAAGTGCATCAAACTCATCCTTGAAGCCTGCTTCGATCATGAACTCATCGGAAGGCCGTTCACATGGTTGCACCGGTGCGTCCCTTAGTGGAAAAGGTTCAGGCTCCCGAAAGGAGAGACAAGGACCCTTCTTACTTGAGGAACCACCATGAAACTTCCTCCTGAACATAATTTCCTTTTGCTGAAATTTTTGAAGTTCAAGAGAAAAGTGAATGAGGACCAACCATACCTTGTAGCAACTGCTCGTACTAGTGCCTAGAGACCGTATCACGCTCTAAAACTACTTGGGACCAGCTAAAATCAACATTTATAGCTCAAGAACAGGGTCACCAAGGTAGCTAGAATTCGCGAAGGATAAAGTACTAGAGCAAAAACTAATTGGACCAATGGAGGAGTCACTTACCAAGGAGCAATTTCCCCAAAACAGTTCGGAGAATGGTGCTTTGAGCAAGGAGATCGAAAATCATGGCCAAATGAGCAAGAACACGGGTTTGAGCTGTGAAACAATTTTTTGTGGAGGTGGAAGAAGAAGCTGGGAGTTGGAATGAGTGGAGGGGGTGCCTGTGGACTCCACAAGCTTGCACCCCGCCACCAGGGGGGTAGGTGGCGGTGGGGGGCTTGTGGCCCACTAGTCAGGCCCCCTGGCCAGCTCTCAGGCCCAGAAATTTTCAAAAATTCCAGAAAAAATTATACTAAATTTTCAGAACCATCGGAGAACTTTCATTTCCGAGGTATTTTTCTCCGGGACGCTAAAACAGAAAACAGGAAAAGCTAAACTAATTCTATCATTTTTCTTCTAAGCAAAAGAAAAGTAAGACTCAAAACAGAGGTATGTGACTCTCTGATTCATCCGTTTCATGGTAATCGGAAGAAATTCGTCACTGGGGTTGATCAAGTCCTTATGACAAAACCTTCTCGAATCGCAAGAGAGAACGGAGAATTTTGGAATAGCCACTAAGTTACCTCAATGGGGATATGGATCTCCCCAACAAGCAAATCATACTTCATCTTGACACGAGGAATAGGGCATTCAAAGCTCCCAATGAGAATTGATGAAGTCTTTTCGATAGCATTCATGCAATGTACTTAATATCGTTTCTTCGGAAAGTGCATTGTGTGCTCATTACCGTTGACATGGAAAGTGACATTGCCTTTGTTGCAATCTATAACAGACCCTGTGGTGTTTAAAAGGGTCTTCCAAGAATGATAGCCATGGCATCGTCCTCGGGAATATCCAAGATAAGAAAGTCTGTTAAGATAGTGGTATTAGCAACCACAACTGGCACATCCTCGCAAATGCCGATAGGGAAAGCAGTTGATTTGTCGGCCATTTGCACAGAAATTTCAGTGGGTGTCAACTTATCCAACTCAAGTCTACGATAAAGAGAGAGCGACATAACACTAACACCGGCTCCAAGGTCACATAAGGCAGTTCTTACGTAGTTCCCTTTAATGGAGCAAGGTATAGTGGGCACTCCGGGATCACCAAGTTTCTTAGGAGTTCCACCTTTAGAAGTGTAATTGGCAAGCATGGTGGAGATCTCAATATCTGGTATCTTCCATTTATTAGTCACGATATATTCCATGTACTTGGCATACGAAGACATCTTGAGCATATCAGTTAACCGCATCTGCAGAAAGACGGGCCTTATCATCTGAACGAAGCGCTCAAAATCCTCATCATCCTTTTTCTTGGATGGATTAGGAGGAAAGGGCATAGGTCTCTGAACCCGTGGCTCTCTTTCTTTACCATGCTTCCTAGCAGTGAAGTCATTCTTGTCGTATCTCTTAGGTTGTGGATTATCAGGATTAACCGTAGGTTCAATCTCCACATCCTCATCATGGCTAGGTTGAGCATTATTATGAACATCACTGTCCACATTGTCACCAGGTTCATGTTCATCACCTGATTGTGTTTTCGCATCGGACGCAGAAATATCAATAGGTTCTTCAGGTGTGATAGTATTTGGTGAACTGGCGTGCAGGTTTCTATCATCCTTCTTCTTCGCCTTAGGTTGACTAGGTGTATCAGCATTGATTCCTTGAGAATCTTGATCAATTCTCTTAGGATGACCTTCAGGATACAAAGGTTCCTGAGTCATTTTCCCTCCTCTAGTAATGACTCTGACAGAGTTGTCATTTAATTCATTGAGCAGGCCATTCTGAGCTTTAAGTACTTGTTCTACCTTAGTAGTAATCATAGAGGCATGTATACTCAGATGCTTCAGAGCATTGACATTTCTGTCTACACAAGCACTTAGATGGCTAAGCATACGAGTACTTTGTTCCAAATGTCTGCTAACATAATCATTGAAACTCTGTTGTTTGGCAACAAAGTTTTCAAATTCATCAAAGCATAGGCTAGCAGGTTTATCAAAAGGAATATCACTCTCATCAAACCTATGCAAAGAATTCACTTCTACTACCTGTATCGGGTTACCGAGACCATGGATCTCTTCGATAGGTGGTAGATTTTTGACATCTTCAGATCGAATGCCTTTCTCTTGCATAGATTTCTTGGCTTCTGGCATATCTTCGGGACTGAGGAATAGAATACCTCTTTTCTTAGGAGTTGGCTTAGGAGGAGGTTCGGGAATAGTCCAAGCATTATCGTTGATCAAGAGGTTATTCAGTAGGGTCTCAGCTTGTTCTACAGTTCGTTCCCTAAAAACACAACCGGCACAACTATCTAGGTGGTCACTAGAGGCACCGGTAAGTCCGTTATAGAGGATATCAAGTATCTCGTTCTTCTTAAGAGGGTGATCAGGCAAAGCATTTTGTAGCTGGACGAGCCTCCCCCAAGCTTGTGGAAGACTCTCTTCTTGGAGTTGAGCAAAGTTGTATATTTCCTGCAAGGCAGCTTGCTTCTTATGGGCAGGGAAATATTTCTCACAGAAGTAATAGACCATCTCCTGGGGACTACGCACACATCCAGGAGCAAGAGAGGTGAACCAGGCTTTAGCGTCATCCTTTAGAGAGAAAGGAAACAGCTTAAGGATATAGTAGTGGCGGATCTTCTCCTCATTAGTGAAAAGGTTGGCTATTTCGGATAGTTTGGCAAGATGGGCTATGACCGTCTCAGACTCATAACTGTGAAAAGGATCATATTCGACTAGAGATATTATCTCAGGGTAGAAAGAGAATTCATAATCCTTATCGGTGACAAAGATAGGCGAAGTGGCAAACTTCGGGTCATTTTTCATCCTAGCTTCCCGAGATTTTTCCTTCCACTTGAGAATTAATTTCTCAACGTCATAGGCATCCTTACACGCAAGAAAAACCTCAGCTATCTCTCCCTCCATAACATAACCCTCAGGTATATCAGGCAATTCATGTCTAGGAGAGATGGGTCTAACAGGAGCAAAAGCAGGTTCTATCTCAATAGCATCGGTAGTTTCAGAATCATCACGAGCATTGGCAGTAATTATAGCAATGTGAGCATCAAGGAACACTCCTAGTGGAACATCAGGCACAGGAGTATCTCTAGCAGTATCAAGCATAGCATCATCAGGCAAAATAGCATCTCTAGCATCATCAGGCATAGCATCTCTAGCAATATCTGGCATAGTATCAAGCATAGCGTCATCAGGCATAGTATCAAGCATAGCATCATCAGGCATAGTATCAAGCATAGCATCTCTAGCATTAGTATCATAAGCATCATCAAGCACACGCGACATATCAAGAATTCTAGCAGGAGGTGATGTCGCAAACTTATTCATAACTGAAGGTGAATGAAGTGCAGAGCTAGATGGCAATTCCTTACCTCCCCTCGTAGTTGAGGGCAAGACTTTGGTCTTCGGATCCTTCAGATTCTTCATAGTGATCAGTAGATATAAATCCCAAGTGACTCAGAGAATATAGCAATACCTCCCCGGTAACGGTGCCAGAAAAATGCTGACGTCAGCTGTTCTTCCCTCGCAATGGCGCCTGAAAAGTGCTGATCCTGCAATCTCTAGTGTTATCTAGACGAATGCTTATGACAACGAACCTTCTCCTGCAACGGCACCAGAAGAATGCTGCTAGCAGTCCCCGGCAATGAAACTAGAAGAATGTTGTTGATGGCCCACCAAGGCGTGAGTTTGAAGCAGTTTTCGAGGGTAGAGTATCCGACCCAATTTGTTGGTTTACCAGTCGGGAGGTGAGAGTGTACTCTCAAGTATTAGCAGCTGAATTTGTCAGATTCAACCACACCTGAAAGATTAGTATCTGCAAGCAAAGTAGTAACAGCAAAGTAGAGAGTAACGGCAGTGTAACGAGCGATAGCAACGGCAAGGAACAGCAGTAGTGACAGTAGTAGCAAGTAGCAACAGTAGCAAGCGACAGTAGTAGGAGCAGAGCAAGAGAAGTAACAGCAGTAGCAACATTAGTAGCAGCAGCAGAGCAAGACAAGTAACAGCAGTAGCAACAGTAGGACAAACTCGTAGGCAATGGGTCGGTGATTTGTTTGTATGATATTCATCATGCAAGAGTTATAACACGGAGAGATATGTGACTAGCTCCCGTTCGTCAGTGTGATGTAGGCATCCATTCCGTCTGTCATCATACGTTCATAGGGAAAAGAACTTGCATGACATCTATTGTCCATCCCTCCCATGGCAGCGGGTTCCAAAAGGAAACTACGGGATATAAAGGTTCTCCTTTTAATAAAGAACCGGACCAACGCATTAGCACTTGGTGAACACATGAACTCCTCAAACTATGGTCATCACCGAGAGTGGTTCCGGTTATTGTCACTCCGGGGTTGCCGGGTCATAACACATAGTAGGTAACTACAACTTGCAAGATCGGATCTAAAACACACATATATTGGTGACAACATAATAATTTCAGATCTGAAATCATGGCACTCGGGCCCTAGTGACAAGCATTAAGCATGGCAAAGTAGTAGCAACATCAATCTCAGAACATAGTGGATACTAGGGATCAATCGCCATCAAAACTAACTCGATTACATGATAGATCTCATCCTACTCATCACCGCCCAGCGAGCCTACGAATAGATTACTCACAAACGACGAAGAACTTCATGGAATTGGAGAGGGAAGAAGGTTGATGATGACGATGGCGACGATTTCCCCTCTCCGGAGCCCAAGACGGACTCCAGATCTGCCCTCCAGATGAAGAACAGGTGGTGGCGGCGGCCCCGTATCGCAAATGCGATGAAAACTTCTCTTTCTTATTTTTTCTGGGACGAAAGGCAACTTATAGAGCTGGAGTTGGGGGCGGCAGGTGCCTGTCGGCCCCACAAGCCCGCCCACCGCCACCAGGGGGTTGGTGGCGGAGCAGGGGCTTGTGGCTCACTGGCCCACCCCCTGAGGTGGAACTTGGCACGGATATTTTTAATATTTTCCAAAACTGCTCCCCGTAAATTTTCAGGACGTTTGGAGAACTTTGATTTCTGCACAAAAATAACACCAAGGCAATTCTGCTGAAAACAACGTCAGTCCAGGTTAGTTCCATTCAAATCAGGAAAATATAGTCCAAAACAAGGGCAAAAGAGTTTGCAAAAGTAGGTATGTTGGAGACGTATGAGCCACCTGTCCGTAGATGACCTGGTTCGGCATAGCATGCTTGATCCATCGCTGCATGTGCGAGCGCTAGAGAACTTGTGGTGGACGGCACCGAGTCGTGGCAATGCCGAATGATACGGCACCTATGGTTGCCGGATCAGGACTCCATGCGCTACTACGCTGAAATGTGATGCACCTCACATGGGGAGGGCATTGGTGTCCAGTGGCGCATCCTGCAGCCACACCCAGTTGTCGACGATGAAGCTAAGGGAACCGGAGAGGAACTCTCCGCCGAGTGTCATCATGTTGATGAAAGTGTTAAAAATCTCCAACTGCGCTCGATTTGCTAGAAGCGCGGCCCCACGGTAGCGCAAACTATCATGGGAATGATCCTGACAATAGTACGAGGGGTACAAACTAAGGGGCGAAGTCTAGATAGGTGAAGTGGATGCACTCAAATTTACAAGTTCAGGCCCCACTCGGAAGTGGTAATAGCCCTACGTCTCGAGCCCTGAGGCTGGTGTTTTCTTATGAGTGTTGTAAAAGATTACAAGTGTTGAACCTTTGAGCTGGTGCCCGGGAGTGGCTTATATAGTGGCTGCCACGACCGGCTGAGCTCCATTACAAGGCAATAAATGGTAATTAAGAGGGAAGTTACTAGAAACGGCAGCCTTAACCCCTGGCATTACTGGTAAGTGGGTCTTCACTTCACTTCATATAGTGCATTAAGTGCTTAGATGTTGTTGCCTCTTTGGGGCCTTCACCTTGATGTGGACCGAGTGACGAAATGTGTCCGACTGACGCAAGGTTGTTCGAGTGACTCTGGGCAGGCCGAGTGACTCTGATTAGGACGAGTGATGGTTGTCGAACCAGGTGAGGTCGAGGCTTCAATGGTGACTTGTAGGACACTGATGTCCGTAAGTGGCACTAGTTGGGCCTAAGGAATCAGGTCTATGGGCCTAACCTTAAGATACAACCCCATTAGGCGGTGCTCGGCCAACAATTGTCGGCGCCTCCGACCGGCTCCCGCAGCGCTCCGCTTATGGGAGAGCTCAACGCGGAGCGGTGCATCTGATGGAGTAGGGAAAAAACATGGGGGAACAAGGGCTCGGACAGAGCAAGGACGGCGGCGGGCCATGGCTTCGGGCATAGGACCAACCGGGGTTATGGTGCTCCGATGGCGGAGGAGAAGGGATGAGGAGCTTCGTTCGTCTTCTCTGGTACTTTGGGTGAGGACGTCAAGGAAGGAGGAGCTCTACAATAATCTTATTTGGGCGAAGCCAAGTAGCAACCATGGCGGCCATGGGAGGAGAGGAGGGGTTGTGGGGACATTTGGATGGGTCGGGGAGGCTTCTAGGAGGGAGAGGGAGCTGTTGGTGAGATCGAGAGTCCTTGGGGGGAGGGGGCTGAGCTGGATGATACGTCCCAAACGTATCTATAATTCCTTCTTGTACCATGATCTTTTGGGTGACATTGTTATATGTTTTGCTACACTTTTATATCATTTTACACATATTTGGACTAACCTATTAACTGAGTGCACCAAGTGCCAGTTTCTGTCTGTTGATGTCTATTTTGCATGGGCTTTTACCCAATTTTCCGAAGCCCAAAAAATTCCAGGAAAAATATATAAAAAATCAGCAAAACCAAAGCTTCCAGATCATCGGAGATGCGCGAGAGGGGGGCCAGGGGCCGTCCAGGCGACCTGCTGGCGCGGCCAGGCCCTAAGCAGGGCCAGGAGGCCACCTGGGTGGGCCCCACGTCCTCTGGTGCCCTCATTTGACCTATATTAAGTCCTCGGAGAGGAAACCCTTCCACAACTTCCAGAATCGCGAATTTCTCCATCGTTCCGCCGCCGCAGCGCTTCCGAGATCGGGAGCGTCAGGAGACCTCTTCCCGGGACCCTGTCGGAGGGAGGATTGACCTCCGGGAGCTTCTCCACCACCATGGACGCTTCCCGGACGTGCTGTGAGTAGTCCTCCTTGGACCATGAGTCCATCACTAGTAGCAATGTGATTTCTTCTCTCCAATCTTGTTCTTCAATGGTTAGTCCCTGTGAGCAACCCTACATGAGCAAGGCATCTATGTAATTTTCTTGCAATTTCTATGCTCGGTTTGTTGGGATCCGATGCATTATGAGATTATTTCTAGATTGTTATGAGATATATATTTTATTAGCATTTTATATTATGTTCCTTAGTGATTCATGCATGTTCTCCGTTGCTATTTATTTCTTTGGACGAGTAGTAGATTGTAACTTCAAGAGGGAGTGTTATGCATGATTGTGGGTTCATGCCCCTCGATGTCTAGGTTGAGTGACAGAAACATGAGACTAGGCGATGTGTTGTTGCCACCAGGGAGAAAACAACTGTGCTTGTGACCACGGTTGAAGGGTTGTTTACCTTGCGCATAGTTCATTAATGCAGTTGTCCGTTGCTTTGAGTTTACACTTTGGGTGGGGCTCGCAAATTAATACCAGTGAGATGTGCTGGATAGATATACCAAGGTGGACGATTAGTAAGTACATGCGGATGAATAAACGTCTACTTGTCTTGGCGTACTGCCCATTACTATTGAACCTCTAACTATCAAGTAGCATAATTAGCATTGCGGTGCGTTCATAGTTCTGTCAATTGCCCAGCTATGATTTTTTTACCCAAGCAAAGTTGTTTATCGTCTTTTGGGAGAGAGACATCACTAGTGAACATCATGTGACTCCAGTCCATATCATCATCATTGTTTACATCTCCATCATTTACCGTTTTCATTTACTTTTCCGTTGCAATCACTATTACTTTTCCCGCTTGTGTTTTGATCCTTTGCAAACTACAAGGCCGGAGAGATTGACAACCTGTCTGTACTCGTTGGGAGCAAACTTATTTGTGTGTGTGTAGGTCCACATCTTCTACTAGCGCCAGGGTGGGAGACACCTACTTATTGATCCTAGGAGTCCTACTGGTTCAATAAACCTTACAGTTAATGTGTGAGGGAAAACTTGTTGCTGACTACATCTCAACCTTCCACTTGGGGTAACCAACTAGGTGCGAGAAGTATATACATCATCTCATCAGCAAGCGAAGTTTTCTGGCTCCGTTGCCGGGGACTCCTGTATTCAAGATAGGGGAGTTGCACGCTATCTTTTACCTTTTCTTTTTAGTCTTGTTAGTTTGCTTGTTAGTTTTTGCTTTGGAGTGTTATACCAAAAACCAGAAAAAAATTAGTTGCTTTGTTCTTGCTTGTTGCTGCAGCTATGGGTTCCACTGAGAACACCAAGTTGTGTGACTTCACTAGGAACAACAACAATGATGATACCTTCTCTTCTATTGCTCGAGTAACAACTAAGGGTCTTTTTACAAGTAAACCTTGTGACTATACTAGTCATTATGGAGAATTATGCCCTTTGCACGGTTGCATCGGGAAGCCACAGGATCTTTGGTTTGAAGTTGCTCCTAAATGTCCCCAAACTTGGGAAGACATTCAAACTCTTATAATAGAGATAAAATCAAACGTAGAGGATGACACTACAATTATACTTAATAGCAATGAGACTTCTATGGAGGAGGAGCTCAATCTAGAGACTTCTATTCCTAGGAAACTAGAAGATGGTGGGCCTCCTATGGTCAAAATAAAATTGAACAAGATATCTTGCTTTGTATTGTGTGATGTTGGAGATAGTGTCTCCGTTATGCCCAAAAGAATGTATGATATGCTTGATTGGAAACCTTATGATCCATGTTATTTTGGTGTTCGTCTTGTTAATTCTTCCATAAGGAAACCTTTAGGGAGAATTGATGATGTTCTAATTGTTGTCAATGATAATTACGTGCCCGTTGATTTTCTTATTATGGACATTGAATGTGATCCTTCATGTCCAATTATTTTGGGACGTTCTTTTCTTTGCACCGTTGGTGCTATCATTGACATGAAAGAGAGAATTATTAAATTCCAATCTCCTCTCAAAAATGGAATGGAACACTTCCCTCGAAAGTAGATTAAGTTACCTTATGAGTCTGTTACTCGGGCAAGTTATTCTTTTGGAGTTGATAACACTTGATCTTCTTGCATTATGCCTAGCTCAAAGGCATAAAAGAAAGCACTTGTTGGGAGGCAACCCAATTTGTTTTTACTTGCTGTTTTAGTGGTCTTGATGCTTGTTACTAGTGTAGCAACATCATTGTATCTTTATTTTTAAGCTTTGTGCCAAGTTTTATCGTGAGATTGCAAGAAAGTTCAAAAATTGTGACATGTTGTCCAGAAATAGATTCTCTCTGCTTGACAGAAAAATTCGCCAAACATCACCAGATCATATTTTTTATTTGAATCGGTTTGACAGAAAGCTATATATCATTTCCTTTCTGGCATCTGTTCTGAGTTTTTTCATTTGAGTTGCAGAAGTACCCCGAATAAATTATTTACTACCTGATGTTCTAATTTTCACAGATTCTGCCATGTTTTGTGTTTTCATTGTTTTGCAAATCCTAAGCTTACTTTTTATTTGCAAAAACCTTTTGGAAATCATGGGAATCAGTATCTTTTCATGAAAATCTTTATCTATTGTAGGTAATGAGTTATTTTATTAAGGGTACTAACCACTCCAATCATCTTATGATGAGTTACGTATGAAGGGAGTTTTCAAGTATGTGATGGGAGATGATGAAAGAAGATACATGAGTGTCAAACGCTCAAGCTTGGGGATGCTCCCATGAACCCCCAAGAAATATTCAAGGAGACTCAAGCTTCTATGCTTGGGGATGCCCCCGTGCATCCCCTTCTCTATCAACAATCATTAGTTCGTCCATCTCCATGCTATATTTTTATCACTTCATATGTTATGTGCCATACTTGGAGCGTCCCGCTCTTTACTTTTTAGTTTGTTTTGCTTGTTGTTCATAATAAGTCGGAACCTAGCCTACCTTGTTTGGGAGAGAAACACGCTCCATTCCACTCTAGAACACAACATAGGTTCTCATGCTTATCCTTTTTTATGTTCTTCATCTTTTCGTAGCTACTGACATGCTTAGCTCTTAGTTTTCATGCTCATCTTTTCAAGAGATTTTATTTAGGTTGCTTTTGGAACTCTCTTGAGTTATCTTGCTTATCTTGTTTAGAGAGTTGGCTCATTGCACTGAGTTGTGTGTCTTGCATGAGTAGGTAATAGAGGTTGCAAATTAAGTATAGTAGTAACTTACAATATTTTTGAGGTACTGATTTGAGTAATGTTTCGACTATTGGTGCCAAGAGCATGAGCCTATTAGTGATAGGTGTCGTATTTTGGGAAATCCATGTGTTTTTCGAAAACTAAAATTTAATTGAGAACTTTAGCTACTAAACTGATCCCTAACCTCTAAAGGGGTTGAAATATACAGAGTACTCTCACATTACCATGAGTCGAGGATGCGCAAGGATAACCAAACCCCCAAACACTCCTCCTCGGGGTACTTGTCTCTTTGTGAATTTCCTAACTAGATAGAGAGTTACCGATAGTAAGTGTATGAGTTATTCGGACTAATGTGAGTATTCAATTTTTGGCACTCCCACCATCCATATTTTGCTAGCCTCTTCGGTACCGTGCATTGCCCTTTCTCACATTGAGAGTTGGTGCAAACTCCACCGATGCATCCAAACCCATGACATGATACGCTCTGTCATACATAAGCCTCATTATATCGTTCCTCAAAATAGCCACCATACCTACCTATTAAAGCATTTCCATAGCCTTTGCGAGATACATTGCCATGCAACATCCACCATCTCATGACTTGCTCTTCATGTCATACATGCTTTTGCTTGATTGTAGAGCCGCATGATAGTTGGGCCTTGCCCCAATTATAGCTACATGACGTGCTAGTATTATTGCATATCCTGCTACACTAGCAGAGGCATACATTTGCATACATCATGATAGTTTTCACTTGTCTTTATATTGAGTACTTCTATTAAAGTGTGATGATCTTCTTTTTGTTCATGTAAAACATAGAATGTTCACCTTAAGTGAGGAAAAGATCCCAAAGAGGACAAACAAAAGATCCCAAAGAGGACAACTGAGATATAAAAAGAATGAGCCAAAGAGGCCACAAAAAAATAAAAATAAAAAGAGGAAAAAGAAAAAAAGAAGGGGGCAACACTACTATTCCTTTTGAAAGATTCACACTCGTACTCCATTGCTATATTGGTACTACATCGAGATTATCATTCATGCATAACTACGTGGGGACCTGATTGCAATCTCTGGCGATGGCGAGACGAATGCTGATGACAACAAACCTTCCCCTACAACGACACCAGAAGAATGCTGCTAGCACTCCCCGGCAACGAAACTAGAAGAATGTTGTTCATGGCCCACCAGCGCGTGGGTTCGCAGCTGTTTTCGAGGGTAGAGTATTCGACCCAAATTTGTTGGTACGCCAAACAGGAGGTGAGAGAATACTCTTGAGTATTAGCAGCTGAATTAGTCTGATTCAACTGCACCTGAAATATTAGTATCTGCAAGCAAATTAGTAACAGCAAAGAAGTATGATAACAACGGTGTCAGAAACGATCTGTTGACGCCACACTATCCCTAACGATTGTATCAATGGCGCCATGTTGCCTCGTTGACGGAAGTTGTCAGTTCCCGTCAAGGACCAGCAAACCAAAATTGTAGCAAGTAGCAGCAGTAGCAAGCGACAGTAGTAGCAACAGTAGCAGCAGAGCAAGACAAGTAACAGCAGTAGCAACAGTAGTAGCAGCAGCAGCACATCAAGACAAGTAACAGGAGTAGCAACAGTACTAGCAGCAGTAGCAGAGCAAGACAAGTAACAGCAGTAGGACAACTCGTAGGCAATGGGTCGGTGATTTGTCTGGATGATATTCATCATGCAACAGTTATAACACGAAGAGATATGTGACTAGCTCCCGTTCGTCAATGTGATGTAGGCATGCATTCCGTGTGTCGTCATACGTGATTAGGGAAAATAACTTGCATGACATCTATTGTCCATCCCTCCCGTGGCAGCGGGGTCCAAAAGGAAACTACGAGATATTAAGGTTCTCCTTTTAATAAAGAACCAGACCAACGCATTAGCACTTGGTGAACACATGAACTCCTGAAACTATGGTCATCACCGGGAGTGGTTCCGGTTATTATCACTCCGGGGTTGCCGGATCATAACACATAGTAGGTAACTACAACTTGCAAGATCGGATCTAAAACACACATATAATGGTGACAACATAATAATTTCAGATTTGAAATCATGGCACTCGGGCCCTAGTGACAAGCATTAAGCACGGCAAAGTAGCAGCAACATCAATCTCAGAACATAGTGGATACTAGGGATCAATCCCCTTCAAAACTAACTTGATTACATGATAGATCTCATCCTACTCATCACCGCCCAGCGAGCCTACGAATAGATTACTCATGAACGACAAAGATCTTCATGGAATTGGAGAGGGAAGAAGGTTGATGATGACGATGGCGACGATTTCCCCTCTCCGGAGCCCAAGACGGACTCCAGATCTGCCCTCCAGATGAAGAACAGGTGGTGGCGGCGCCTCCGTATCGTAAACGCAGCAAAAACTTCTCTTTTTATTTTTTCTGGGACAAAATGGATCTTATAGAGATGGAATTGGGGGCGGCGGAGCCATGTGGTCCCCACAAGCCTGCCCACCGCCACCAGGGGGTGGCGGCAGAGCCAGGGCTTGTAGCCCACTGGCCCACCCCCTGAGGTGGAGCTTGGCGCAGATATTTTTCTTATTTTCCAAAACTGCTCCCCGTAAATTTTCAGGACGTTTGGAGAACTTTGATTTCTGCACAAAAATAACACCAAGGAAATTCTGCTGAAAACAGCGTCAGTCCAGGTTATTTCCATTCAAATCATGCAAATTAGAGTCCAAAACAAGGGCAAATAAGTTTGGAAAAGTAGATACGATGGAGACATATCAACTCCCCCAAGCTTAAAACCTTGCTTGTCCTCAAGCCACTGAGTTGACAAACTGAGAGAGAAAGAAACACTTTTACAAACTCTGTTTGATCTTGTTCTTGCAACTATGTCTAACTCATAACCAGAATTTCAGCAGGATCACAAGTTAGCCACATAAGCAAATGACACAAAGGTCTCACGGTAAACTAATATCAATGGCATAATCAGCTAACGAGCAAATAACAGTGAGTTTCAAATACCAACACTTCAATCAAAACAAGCATGAAGCAATATGAATAGGTGGTATCTCGCTAGCTCTTTCTGAGACCGCAAAACATAAATGCAGAGCACTTTCAAAGATCAAGGGCTGACTAAACATTGTAATTCATAGCAACGAAGATCTAGTCATAGTCATACTCAATATCAATCAAAAGCAAAGCATAAAAATGACAGAGGTGCTCTCTAATTGGTGCTTATATAAGAGGAGGATGACTCAACAGGAAAATAAATAGATAGGCCCTTCGCAGAGGGAAGCATTGATTTGCAGAGGTGCCAGAGCTCAAGCTTTGAAAACAGAGACAATTATTTTGGGTGGCATGGTTTCATCGTCAACGCAATGACCAAGAGTTCTCAATATCTTCCATGCTACTCATGCTATAGGCGGTTCCCAAACAGAAAAGTAAAGTTTTAACTCCCCCACCACCAATCAATCACACTCCACGGCTAGCCGAATCCTCGAGTACCGTCCATACTAACATCAATCTGGGGGGAGTCTTGTTTTACAGTTATGTTTTCGATTTAAGCGTGGAACTGGGCATTCCAATTATCGGCCCCTTTCTCATGAATGACAGTGAATAAACACATGTCGAGGATAACACTCCTAGCATGGAAGATACCCATAGCCCTCTGTCACCACATGAGCGGTTCGGGCATGCAAAACAGATTATTTGTTGAAGGTTTAGAGAATGGCACATGCCAATTTACTTGGAACGGCAGGTAGATACCACAAATAGGTAGGTATGGTGGACTCTCATGGAAAAACTTTTGGGTTTATGGAAATGGATGCAAAAGCAGTATTCCGCTTACTACAAGTGAAGGCTAGCAAAAGACTGGGAAGCGACCAACTAGAGAGCGACAACAGTCATCAAGATGCAATGAGTTTGACTAACATTAAATGCAAGCATGAATAGGATATAAATCACCATGAACACGAACATCATAGAGGCTATGTTGATTTTGTTTCAACTACATGCGTGAACATGCGCCAAGTCAAGCCACTTGAAACATTCAAAGGAGAATACCATCCTATCATACTACATCATAGTCATCTCAAAATCTATGTTGGCATTCAAAACAAACCATTATAAGCTCTCAGATAAATAAGCATGGAATCAGAAACTATGATCTCTAAGTTGTCATTGCAAACATGGTTCTCTCACAACAAATCTAAATCTGGGTCGACAAGCTAGTCATATTTACAAAAACAAAATAGATAGAGTTCATACCAGCTTTTCAGTCTCAATCACTTCATCATATATCATTATTATTGCCTTTCACTTGCACGATCGAATGATGTGAAGAATAATAAGAGTGCTCGTGCATTGGACTAAGCTGAATCTGCAGGCAAACACAAAGGAGAAGACAAAGTAATATGGGTCTTTTGAAAGCTAAACAGGTAAGCATGTATGAACCACTAAACATTGTAACCAATATCTTCTACCTTGACACAAAGAAAAAGAAAACTATTTACATGGGAAAACTCCCAAAAAGCAAAAGAAGAAAAAAATCTTTTTGGGTTTTCTCAAAAGGACACAAAACAAGAAAACAAGAAAATGAAAATAAACTAGCATGGACAATACAGAGGCAAAGTGTAAACACCGGCTAACAAAGTGAAAGCATAAGCATGAATGTAAAGTCGGTGAGAACACGTACTCCCCCAAGTTTAGGCTTTTGGCCTAGCTTGATCTACTCCCAAGGATGGTCCTGGCGAAACCCAAAGTCATAATGGGTGTTATACGAGAGTGCTGCAGCCACTGCCTGAATAGCTGCCTCGCGAAGTCGAGCAGCCATCGCCTCCCTCTCATACTCCTCTGCCTCTCCTATGGTTATGTGGTATCTTCGTTTAACCTGAAAGTTAAAGAAAGCAGGAGCAGGAAGGGTAATATGGAAAACACGCTGCCGGTTAAATATCAAGTGGTATAGGAGGGATACATGATCTATCTCAAGGAACTGGTAGCGTGTTAGAGCGACACGATCAAGGTAGGCAGTACGGAGAGGAGGTTCTTCTGGACGGATGGATACCCCAAGAAAATTTGCTAAGCGTGTAGGATAAACTCCACCAAAGAAATCTCCCTCACTCGCATTTTTATTCTGCCTCCTTGCTATTATAGCTCCCATATTGAAGCTCTTGTCACCTGTTATTGCGCTCTTAAGGATACTAAGGTCGGAAGCACATAGGTGACAATGTGCACCCTTGCCGTTAATGCACCTACCTATGAAGAGGGCAAGGTAGTGCAAGGGAGGGAAATGGATGCTTCCTATGGTAGCTTGCGTGATATCTCTGGTTTCTCCAACAGTTATACTGGAGACAAAGTCTCTGACCGAAGACTTAGGAGGATCATTAACACTACCCCCATCGTGTATCTTGCAAATCCTATTGAAATCCTCCAGATCCACGGTATATGATTTATCGTACAGATCAAATAGTATGGATGAGTCACGGCCAACTGAGAATTTAAATCTACGCACGAAAGAGGCAGTGAGCATAGCATAATGTTTACATTTATCTGAGGGGAATTCTTCTAACGCAGCATTGCGGACAATTGTATCAAACTCATCCTTGAAACCTGCTTCGATCATGAACTCATCGGAAGGCCATTCACATGGTTGTACCGGTGCGTCCCTTAGTTGAAAAGGTTCGGGCTCCCGAAAATAGAGACGGGGACCCTTCTTACTTGAGGAACCACCATGAAACTTCCTCCTGAACAAAATTTCCTAATTGCTGAAATTTTTGAATTTCAAGAAAAAAAGTGAATAAAGACCCACCACACCTTGTAGCAACTACTCCTACTAGTGCCTAGAGACCGTATCACACGCTAAAACTACTTGGGACCAACTAAAATCAACATTTATAGCTCAAGAACAGGGTCACCAAGGTAGCAAGAATTCGCGAAGGATAAAGCACTAGAGAAAAAACTAATTGGACCAATGGAGGAGTCACTTACCAAGGAGTAATTTCCCCAAAACAGTTTGGAGAATGGTGCTTTGAGCAAGGTGATCGAAAATCACAGCCAAATGAGCAAGAACACGGGTTTGAGCTGCGAAACAAATTTTTCTGGAGGTGGAAGAAGAGGCTGAGATCTGGAATGTGTGGAGGGGGTGCCTGTGGGCCCCACAAGCTTGCACCCCGCCACCAGGGGGGTAGGTGGCGGTGGCAGGGCTTGTGGCCCACTAGTCTGGCCCATATGCGAGCTCTCAGGCCCAGAAATTTTCAAAATTTCCAGAAAAAATCTTACTAAATTTTCAGGACCATCGGAGAACTTTTATTTTCGAGGTATTTTTCTCCAGGACGCTAAAACAGAAAACAAGAAAAACTAAACTAATTCTATGATTTTTCTTCTAAGAAAAAGAAAAGGAAAACTCAAAATAGAGGTATGTGACTCTTTGATTCATCCGTTTCATGGTCATCGAAAGAAATCCGTCAATGGGATTTATCAAGTCCTTATGACAAAACCTTCTCGAATAGCAAGAGAGAACGGAGAATTTTTGAATAGCCACTAAGTCACCTCAATGGGGATATGTATCTCCCCACAAGCAAATCATACTTCATCTTGACACGAGGAATAGGGCATTCAAAGCTCCCAATGAGAATCGATGAAGTCTTTTCTATAGCATTGATGCAATGTACTGGATATCGTTTCTTCGGAAACTGCACTGTGTGCTCATTACCGTTGACGTGGAAAGTGACATTTCCTTTGTTGCAATCTATAACAGCCCCTACAGTGTTTAAAAAGGGTCTTTCGAGGATGATAGCCATGGCATCGTCCTCAGGAATATCCAAGATAACAAAGTCTGTTAAGATAGTGGTGTTAGCAACCACAACAGGCACATCCTCGCAAATGCTGATAGGGAAAGCAGTTGATTTGTCAGCCATTTGCAGAGAAATTGTAGTGGGTCTCAACTTATCCAACTCAAGTCTACGAAAAATAGAGAGTGGCATAACACTAACACCGGCTCCAAGGTCACATAAGGCAGTTCTTACGTAGTTTCCTTTAATGGAACAAGGTATAGTGGGCACTCCGGGATCACCAAGTTTCTTAGGAGTTCCACCTTTAAAAGTGTAGTTGGCAAGCATGGTCGAGATCTCAAGATCCGGTATCTTCCGTTTATTAGTCACGATATCTTTCATGTACTTGGCATACGGAGACATCTTGAGCATATCAGTTAACCGCATCTGCAGACAGACGGGTCTTATCATCTCAATGAAGCGCTCAAAATCCTCATCATCCTTTTTCTTGGATGGCATAGGAGGGAAGGGCATAGGTCTCTGAACCCATGACTCCCTTTCTTTACCAAGCTTCCTAAAGTGAAGTCATTCTTATCGTACTTCTTAGGTCGTGGATTATCAGGATTAACCGTAGGTTCAATCTCCACATCCTCATCATTGCTAGGTTGAGCATTATTATGAACATCATTGTCCATATTGTCACCAGGTTCATGTTCATCACCAGATTGTGTTTCTGCATCAGACGTAGATATATCATTAGGTTCTTCAGGTGTGACAGTATTTGGTGAACTGGCGTGTAGGATCCTATCATCCTTCTTATTCTCCTTAGGATGACTAGGTGTATCAGCATTGATTCCTTGAGAATCTTGATCAATTCTCTTAGGATGACCTTCAGGATACAAAGGTTCCTCAGTCATTTTGCCTCCTCTAGTAATGACTCTGACAGAGTTGTCATTTAATTCATTGAGCAAGTCATTCTGAGCTTTAAGTACTTGTTCTACCTGAGTAGTAATCATAGAGGCATGTTTACTCAGAAGCTTGAGATCATTGACATTTCTGTCTACACAAGCATTTAAATGGCTAAGCATACGAGTACTTTGTTCCAAATGTCTGCTAACATAATCATTGAAACTCTTTTGTTTGGCAGAAAAGTTGTCAAATTCATCAAAGCATAGGCTAGCAGGTTTATCAAAAGGAATATCACTCTCGTCAAACCTACGTAGAGAATTCACTTCCACTACCTGTATCGGGTTATCGAGACCATCGATCTCTTCGATAGGTGGTAGATTTTTGACATCTTCAGATCTAATGCCTTTCTCTTGCATAGATTTCTTGGCTTCTTGCATATCTTTGGGACTGAGGAATAGAATACCTCTTTTCTTAGGAGTTGGCTTAGGAGGTAGTTCGGGAATAGTCCAAGCATTATCGTTGATCAAGATGTTATTCAGTAGAGTCTCAGCTTGTTCTACAGTTCGTTCCCTAAAAACACAACCGGCACAACTATCTAGGTGGTCTCTAGAGGCATCGGTAAGTCCGTTATAGAGGATATCAAGTATCTCGTTCTTCTTAAGAGGGTGATCAGGCAAAGCATTCTGTAGCTGGACGAGCCTCCCCCAAGCTTGTGGAAGACTCGCTTCTTGGAGTTGAGCAAAGTCGTATATTTCCTGCAAGGCAGCTTGCTTCTTATGGGCAGGGAAATATTTCTCACAGAAGTAATAGACCATCTCCTGGGGACTACGCACACATCCACGATCAAGAGAGGTGAACCAGGCTTTAGCATCATCCTTTAGAGAGAAAGGAAACAATGTAAGGATATAGTAGTGGCGGATCTTCTCCTCATTAGTGAAAAGGGCGGCTATATCGTGTAGTTTGGCAAGATGGGCTATGACTGTCTCAGACTGATTACCGTGAAAAGGACCATATTCGACTAGAGAGATTATCTCAGGATCGACAAAGAATTCATAATCCTTATCGGTGATAAAGATAGGTGAAGTGGCAAACTTCGGGTCATATTTCATCCTAGCTTCTCGAGATTTTTCCTTCCACTTGAGAAGTAATTTCTCAGCCTCATAGGCATCCTTACATGCAAGAAAATGCTCAGCTATCTCTCCCTCCATAACGTAGCCCTCAGGTATATCAGGCAATTCATATCTAGGATAGCTAGATCTAGCAGGAGCAAAAGCAGGTTCTATCTCAATAGTATCGGTAGTATCAGAAGCATCATGAGCATTGGCAGTAACTCTAGCAATATGAGCATCAAGGAACACTCCTAGTGGAACATCAGGCAAAATATTATCTCTAGCAGTATCAAGCATAGCATCATCAGGAAAAATAGCATCTCTAGCAGTATCAAGCATAGCATCTCTAGCAGTATCAAGCATAGTATCATCAGGCATAGTATCAAGCATAGCATCTCTAGCAGTAGCATCATAAGCATCATCAAGCACAGGCGACATATCAAGATTTCTAGCAGGAGGTGATGTCGCAAATTTACTCATAACTAAAGGTGAATCAAGTGCAGAGCTAGATGGCAATTCCTTACCTCCCCTCGTAGTTCAGGGCAATACGTTGGTCTTCGGATCCTTCAGATTCTTCATACTGATCGGCAGATATAAATCCCAAGTAACTCAGAGATATAGCAATACCTCCCCGGCAACGGCGCCAGAAAAATGCTGATTGCAATCTCTGGCGATGGCTGGATGAATGCTGATGACAACAAACCTTCCCCTGCAACGGCACCAGAAGAATACTGCTAGCACTACCCGGCAACAAAACTAGAAGAATGTTGTTGATGCCCCACCAGCCCGTGGGTTCGCAGTAGTTTTCGAGGGTAGAGTATTCGACCCAAATTTGTTGGTACACCAGACAGGAGGTGAGAGAATACTCTCGAGTATTAGCAGCTGAATTTGTCTAATTCAACCGCACCTAAAAGATTAGTATCTGCAAGCAAAGTTGGAACAACAAAGTAGTATTATAACAACGGTGTCAGAAACGATCTGTTGACGGCAGACTATCCCTAACGATTGTCTCAATGACGCCAAGTTGCCTCGTTGACGGAAGTTGTCAGTTCCTGTCAACGACCAGCAAACCAAAATTGTAGCAAGTCGGAGCAGTAGCAAGCGACAGTAGTAGCAACACTAGCAGCAGAGCTAGACAAGTAATAGCAGTAGCAACAGTAGTAGCAACAGTAATAGCAGTAGCAACAGTAGTAGCAACAGTACGTGCTTAGGAAAAAGAACTTGCATGACATCTATTGTCCATCCCTCCCGTGGCAGCGGGGTCCAAAAGGAAACTACAGGTATTATGGTTCTTCTTTTAATAAAGAAGCGGACCAACGCATTAGCACTTGGTGAACACATGAACTCCTCAAACTATGGTCATCACCGGGAGTGCTTCCGGTTATTGTCACTCCGGGGTTGCCGGATCATAATACATAGTAGGTAACTACAACTTGCAAGATCGGATCTAAAACACACATATATTGGTGACAACATAATAATTTCAGATCTGAAACCATGGCACTCGGCCCCTAGTGACAAGCATTAAGCATGGCAAAGTAGTAGCAACATCAATCTCAGAACATAGTGGATACTAGGGATCAATCCCCATCAAAACTAACTCGATTACATGATAGATCTCATCCTACTCATCACCGCCCAGCGAGCCTACGAATAAATTACTCACGAACGATGAAGAGATTCATGGAATTGGAGAGGGAAGAAGGTTGATGATGACGATGGCGACGATTTCCCCTCTCCGGAGCCCAAGACGGACTCCAGATCTGCCCTCCAGATGAAGCACAGGTGGTGGCGGCGCCTCCGTATCGTAAACGCAACGAAAACTTCTCTTTTTATTTTTTTTGGGACGAAAGGGATCTTATAGAGCTGGAATTGGGGGCGGCAGAGCCGTGTGGGCCTCACAAGCCTGCCCACCGCCACCAGGGGGTGGTGGCGGAGCCAGGGCTTGTGGCCCACTGGCCCACCACCTGAGGTGGAACTTGGCGCAGATATTTTTCTTATTTTCCAAAACTGCTCCGCGTAACTTTTCTGGACATTTGGAGAACTTTGATTTCGGCACAAAAATAACACCAAGGCAGTTCTGCTAAAAACAATGTCAGTCTAGGTTAGTTCCATTCAAATCATGCAAATTAGAGTCCAAAACAAGGGCAAAAGAGTTTGGAAAAGTAGATACGATGGAGATGTATCAGGACCCTTACACTATAGAACTTGATTTGCATATTCCAATGATGATCCTCCTCAAATGAGCTCTAGGTCTTCATGAGCAAACAAGTTGGATTCACACCCACTAGTTCCATTGGAGAGCTTACCTTAGCTCATATGTGCATCTCTTACATGGCAATCCCTACTCCTCACATCATATCTATCATTTGACTTTCTCTCGCCTATGGTTATCCTCATTGATATGAGCCTTTCACACCTTTTTGTCTTCCTTTCCCATCATTATTCTATTTTCCATCTTTAGTTCCAACATATCTTTCTTACGCTCATCCATTGCATTAGTGCTCAAAGTTGAAAGGGAGAGGATCATTTTGACTTGTGTCTGAATAGTGGTCTGGGGATGAGTCAAAATAAGAAAATTAACGAGACCAAGTGTTAGAGTTTAGTAGATTGAGTTCTCAATTTAAAAAAAATATTTTATGATCTCAACCCATCTCCCACTTCTTGCACGCAAACACCATTTGGAGACATTCGAGTCACAGACAGTGAGTGCTCTTGCACCTTTATGTTCTTACTTTGCTAACTTCAATACTAGATATAGACTCTTGCTTGTTATTATCTTGACTTGAATTACATATCTCACTTGCTTTACTTTGAAGATTCTTACATGTGTGTTAACATGTCACCACAGAAATTATTGTGTTATCATTTATCTACTCGAGGACGAGCAGAAATTAAGCTTGGGGATGTTGCTACGTCCCAAACGTATCTATAATTTGTGCTTCTTCCATGATCTTTTGGGTGACATTGTTATATGTTTTGCTACACTTTTATATCATTTTACACATATTTCGACTAACCTATTAACTCACTGCATCCAGTGCCAGTTTCTGTCTGCTGATGTCTATTTTGCAGGGGATTTTACCCAATTTTCTGAAGCCCGAGAAATTCCAGGAAAAATATATAAAAAATCAGCAAAACCAAAGCTTCCAGATCACTGAAGATGGGCCACATGGGGCCACGGGCCGTCCAGGCGACCTACTGGCACGGCCAGGCCCTAGGCCGTGCTAGGAGGCTGCCTGGGTGGGCCCCACCTCCTCCGATGCCCTCATTTGGCCTATATTTAGTCCTTCGAGAGGAAACCCTTCCACAACTTCCAGCATCGTGAATTTCTCCATCGTTCCGCCGCTGCAGCGCTTGAGATCGGGAGCATCAGGAGACCTCTTCCCTGTACCCTGCCGGAGGGAGAATTGACCTCCGGGAGCTTCTCCACCGCCATGGACGCTTCCAGAACGTGCCGTGAGTAGTCCTCCTTGGACCATGAGTCCAGGACCAGTGGCTATGTGATGTCTTCTCTCCAATGTTGTGCTTCAATGGTTAGTCCTTGTGAGCTGCCCTACATGATCTAGGCATCTATGTAATTCTCTTGCTATATCTATGCTTGTGAGCTGCCCTACATGATCAAGGCATCTATGTAATTCTCCAATGTTGTGCTTCAATGGTTAGTCCTTATGAGCTGCCCTACATGATCAAGGAATCTATGTTCCTTAGTGATTCATGCATGTTCTCCATTGCTATTTATTGCTTTGGCCGAGTAGTATATTGTAACTCCAAGAGGGAGCGTTATGCATGATTGTGGGTTCATGCCCCTCGATGTCTAGCTTGAGTGACAGAACCACGAGACTAGGGGATGTGTTGTTGCCACCAGGGAGAAAACAACCGTGCTTGTGAACATGGTTGCTAGGATTGTTTACCTTGCGCATAGTTCGTTAATGCAGTTTTCCGTTGCTTTGAGTTTACAATTTGGGTGGGGCTCGCAAATTCATACTAGCAAGATGTTCTGGGTAGATATCTCAAGGTGGATGATTAGTAAGTAGATGTTGATGAATAAACAGTCTACTTGTCTTGGCGTATTTCCCATTACTATTGAACCTCTAACTATAAAGTAGCATAATTAGCATTGTGGTGCGTTCATAATTTTTTCAATTCCCCAACTATGATTTGTTTACTGAAGCATGGTTGTTTATCGTCTTTTGGGAGAGATACATCACTAGGGAACATCAGGTGACTCCAGTCCATATCATCATCATTGTTTACACCTCCATCATTTACCGTTTTCATTTACTTTTCCGTTGCAATCACTATTACTTTTCCCTCTTGTGTTTCGATCCTTTACAAACTACAAGGCCAGAGAGATTAACAACCTCTCTGTACTTGTTGGGACAAAAGTTAGTTATGTGTGTGCAGTCCCACGTCTTCTGCTAGCGCGAGGGTGCAAGACACCTACTTGTTGATCCTAGGAGTCCTACTGGTTCGATAAACCTTAAATTTTCTTTGTGAGGGAAAACTTGTTGCTCACTACATCTCAACCTTCCTCTTGGGGTAAGAAATGAGGTGCGAGAAGTATGTACATCATCTCATCATCACTGGATGCCCCCCGCGGGCGCGTGTACGCTGCTCCAACACATTCGCGTATGCGTGCGCTCGCATCCAAGCTTCGACGGTGACTAGAGAGAGTCAGGGGAGCACCAGAGTACAAAGGGGGCAGATGCGGGGAGGAAGAAGTTAGGTCGACCACCATGCACACTGTGCGCCTATGGGCATGGCTGCGGGTGCGCGAGGATGAACAAAGAGGAGGGGGAGAGCGGTCCATGGCGAGGGCGACGACAAGGGTAAACTCCTAGACATGGCTAGGTGGCAGGAGCTCATGAGGACAAGCGAAACAGGGGACCCCATTTTCCAGAGTGCGCAGACAAGGATGTCGGGCACGCAGTCACCATGTGAACTCAATGATGGTCCGTGCTCTGATAAACCAAACCATGTCTGGGCGATAGGTTATTCACCAGAGGGTGCCAAAATGCAAATGAACAAGCGTAGCAACCTAGGATATGACCACAACCTGCTCTAAGACAACATAACAACAAAGTGTTTGTTGTTTGCTAGGGGAGCCACAACTAGTGAATGATGTTGAGCTTTCGCTGAGCTTTATCAAGCACTAAGATGACCATCTTGGCCAACTTTCAGCTCAAAAGACAAAGTCTAGGTGGCACTTATTATACAAAGTACCAAATTGGACATAAATAAAGATGATGAAGCAGAACTCACATAGATGATTGTATTGAGATGAATTTTGTAGGAGACTAGCTATTTGGGCATATGGATGCACAGATAAATTTCCATACCAACTAGAGACACCAAGATGGTACTTCCTTCACATTGCATCTCTCTCGATAGAAACTAAGAAAAATTGCAGAGGGCAAATGGATAGATAAAATGAGCGCAAATTTGGTGGTAACAAGAGATATAGGTAGGAGAGGGCCGTCGTAAATTTACAGAAATAATGAAACAATATAAAATATAGTTTCTTCAGAAACTGAAAATCTGACCAGAAATTAAGATTTGATGCCAGGCTCACGAGGATGATGGAGTGATGCCCAAATCTGGAGGAGAGCTACTATTTTAACATATTAGGATCATGTCAAAATTTCAAATCATTTGGATGTGCCTAGCTAGTTCCTCCTTCATGAAGTTCCTTTCTAGACAGGAACTTTGGAAATTAGCTCAGAATTATTTACTAGACAAATGAAGTTGAACTTTGGCATGATGCCCTAATATGGATAGGAAAGAGTCCACATTTGTTTAGGGAAATCAAGAAGATAGAAGTGACACTTCCTTAACAAAGTGCCATTCAGGGCAAAATAGGAAAAGGAGTATCCTTGAATTATTTTTAAACTAGAGAAGGAAGAATTTTGACATATTTGAGGAAGATATGACCCGAACAATTTATGAAAATTATTTGAGAATTTTGGGAGAGACAGAAATATAGGTTCCTTCATAACCTAGAGCAAATAGGTTTATTCCTTTAATAGCAAAAAGGAACATTCCCAAGAAAAGAATATTAGGATAGGGACAAGATGAAAATCGCATTATCTTGGGAAGGATTTCAGAATGACAAGCCACTTTGGAGACTAGGAAGAGATGATCTTCCATGTTTCCAAACCATAGAGACAAAGAAAAGCAATTTCAAACAAAATCTTAAGGAAATTCAAAAGTAAAAGAAAGGGCCAAAATCGAGGGTGTTACAAACCTCCCCCTTAAGGAAATCTTGTCCTCGAGTTTGGGTGCTGAGGGAACAAGTATGAACATTCTGACTTAAGGAAACCGTTTCCAACTCAGGTATGCTTTTCCTTATATGATATTCCCATAGAGTTCTTCATATGACCTGACTGACTCGCTCCGGGGTGGTTTGTTTCAATGTATGCTCATTCTAACAGGTATTACCTCACATGTTCCTTCTTACAATGTCTCCAGTTCCTTTCATATTCGTCGGCTTAGCTGAGCGTGATAGATTATCGTGTCTTGGATATATCTCCTTCTCACAAGCCCGGGGTTGGTTTATTGATGGATGTGGTATTCAACACTCACAACATTCCATGGAGTTGTGAACAAATTTTCTTCATGGACACCAAATCTTTTATTCCTTGCATTGTGTTGTGCAAATACATGCATGCCCTGTGAGTTCAGAACAGTGTTTTGAATCATAACTATTCTCCTGGCGGAATCTGACTTCTCATAGGGATTCCTAAATCATCTTGGCTATTTCCACTATCTTGTGTGTCAAATCCGTACCAAAGACTTGATTGACGACTGTTGTGACCACTGTAAAGAAGTACTTCATTATAATAGTAGAACCTCGAGACTTGACGGATGGTGGTTCTGACATGAGCATCTTGCTCTTGGCAGGCTATTCTTTAACTGATTCCCGTATGCGAGAACACATGCTTCAAGGCTATTGTGCAATAACAACCCACAAGTATATGGGATTGCAATAGTTTTTGACGGTGGAGTATTCAACACATATTTATAGATTCAACACATGGGGAGCTAAAGAATATTTGCCGGTATTAGCAGCTGAGTTGTCAATTCAACCACACTTGGATATTTAGTATCTGCAGCACAGTGATTAGTAGCACAATAATATGATAGTTTTGATAGAAGTGGTAATAGTAGGAGCAGTACTAGTAACAGTGATAGCAGTTTTTATAGCACTTTTTACAGCAGTAGCAACAGTGGTAACTTAGCACGAACAGTATGTGGAAAACTGGATAATATTCATCATGTATCCTTCATAACATATGGCGACACAGAATTAGCTCCCGTTCATCGATATAATGTAGGCATGTATTTCGTAAATAGTCATACGTGCTTATGGAAAATAACTTGATTGACATCTTTTGTCCTACCCCCCTCCCGTGGGAGCGGGGTCCATAAGGAAACTAAGGGATATTAAGGCATCCTTTTATTAGAGAATGGGAACAAAGCATTAATACATAGTGATACATGAACTCCTCATACTACGGTGGTCACCCGAAAGAATCCCAATTATTGTCACTTTGGGGTATGCGGATCCTAACATGTAGTAGGTGCATATAACTTTCAAAATCGGATAAAGAACATAGACATAATGGTGAAAACATGAATAGTTCAGGTCCGAAATCATGGCACTCAGGACCTAGTGACAAGCATTAAGCATGGCAAAGTCATGGCAACATCAATCTCCGAACATAGTGGATATTAGGGATCAAGCCCTAGCAAAACTAACTCGATTACGTGGTGAATCACATCCAGCTCTTCACGTAAGCCTACGACGGGATTACTCACTCTCACTAGAGAGCATCATGGAAATGGCTATGGAGGAGGCTTGGTGATGACGAAGACCAAAGATTCCACTCTCCGGAGCCCCTAATGAACTCCAGATTAGGCCTCCTGATGAAGAAGAGGAGGTGGCGGTGGCTCTATATCATGAAATGTGATGAAACTTCCTCTCTGATTGTTTATCCGAAAATAGGATTTTATAGCGTTGAAATTAGGGTCATCCGAGGCACGTGGACCCTACTAGACACCAGGCTGCGCCAGGGGCCCTGCGTGCCTTGATGTCTAGTGGGCGTGTGTGGCCTCACTTCTCTTGGGTATAGGTTCTAGTATTTTTCATTCATTCCAAAAAAATCTCCAAAAAGTTTCGATCCATTCCGAGAACTTCTATTTCTGAACAAAAACATCACCATGGTAGTTCTGCTGAAAATAGCGTCAGTCCGGGTTAGTTTCATTCACAACATGCAAATTGGAGTCCACAACAAGAGAAAAAGAGTTAGGAAAAGTAGATACGACGGAGACGTATCAACTCCCCCAAGATTAAGCCATTGCTTGTCCTCAATCAATTCAGATAACAAACTGAAAGTGATATAGTAAAACTTTTATGAACTCTTTTGTTATTGTTTACATATACATGATTAGAGGGCACCCAGATTTTTAGCATAAATCATGACTAATCATATCAACAATAACCCTTAGTAACTATATTAGCCCATATCAATGACATAATCAACTAGCAAGCAATAATAAGATAACTCAAAAGCCAACACTTGGTCAAAACAATCATGATATAATATGACAATAATGGTATCTCGCTAGCCCTTTGTGAGACCGCAAAATATAAATGCAGAGCACCTCCAAAGTTAAAGTAGCGACTAGACATGGTAATTCATGGTAACACAGATCCAGTCATGCTGCAAACAATTACTAACTAGAAACAAAGCATGAGGATGAGAACACTGCTCTCAGGTGTGGTGGTTATTTGAGAAGGTGATGACTCGAAGTAAAAATAAAATAACATTAAGGTAAATAGAAAGTCCCTTCGTAGAGGGAAGCATGGATTTGAAGTGGTGCGAGAGCTCATAGTGAAAATAAGATATAAATCATGTTGGGAGGTACATGCTTCCTGTCAATGTTACGACCAAGATTTATTGGTATCTTCCATGCTAAACGAATTAGCGGAGTTCCCAGGCGTTAAAAGTAAAGGTTTATTCCCCTTCCACCAACAAACACACTCCACGGCTAGCCGAATCCAAGGGTGTCGTCCATTCCAACAACAATCTATGGGGAGTTTTGTTTAATTATTTGTGAATTATGATTTCGGGATTGGGAGACCCTTTTTACGAGCCCCTCTCATGCAAGGACGTGTGAATAAACATTCATCATGAGAATAACCCACTTAGCATGGAAGATACTGACCACCCCATGTCGCTCCATGAGTGGTCCAGGCACACAAAGCAGAAGTTCATTTGAAATATTAGAGGTGGCCCATGCAAATTTACTTGAAACGATAGGGTAATACCGCATATAGGTAGATATAGTGGACTCATCTGGAATAACTTTGTTTCAAGGATTTCGATGCACAAGAAGTATTTCCGCTTAATACAGGGGAATGCTAGCAAATAGGTTGGGAAGCGACTAGCTACAGAGCGAAGATGGTCATGAACATGCTTTATGAATAATTATCGTTGCACACTAGCATGAGTAGGATATAAACACCATGAACATAAATATCGTGGAGGCTACATTGGTTTTGATTCAACAACATGCATGACCATGTGCCAAGTCAAGACACTTGAACATTCAGAGGTGGATACCATATCATCATACTACATCACATCCAAGATATATCATTATCCACTCCTATCTACTTAAGTATGACATGAACAACTATTATATCTAATTGTTATTGCAAACATGTTTGCCCATAATATGTTGAATCATGGATAGTAGTCTAAATATATTTACAACAAAAACAAGTTGAGTTCATACCCGCTTCTCATTGCCATAGTAACTTCATCAAACATCGTCATTATTGTTGTTCGCTTGCACGACCAAACTATATGAAAATAATAATAGTGCAAGAGTGTCGTGGACTAAGCTGGAATGTGTAACATTTCATTTAAAAGGAGAAGATGAAGTAATATGGGCTCTTTATTAGATCAATAAGAATGTATATGCAAGCCAGTCAATATTTTCATCGTGGTCTTCCCCTTGGGTAAAACTCAAAGAACGGAAACGGAATTCAGAGAAACACACTAAAATATTTTTGGAGTTCTTAGTTTTTCAAGAAGAAAACAAATTAAGGAAGGGAAAACTAAAACGAGAAAAACTATTTACACGGGAAAGCTCCGAACGCGTAAAATTAGAAAAGAGAAATCTTTTTGGGGGTTTTGCAAGTCTTTCAAACACACAAGAAGAAGGCAAGAAAAAAATCTAACAAGGATAACACAGTGAAAGAGTGTGGACACCGACAACAAGAATATGCAAGCATTAATGTAAGGTCGGTGGAAACACGTACTCCCCCAAGCTTAGTATTTTGGCCTAGCTTGGTAATCACCACCCGTAGTTGCCATCTGACCTCATTTCAAAGTGTTTGGGCGGCGACACCAGAGAGTGCCACTCTTGGGGTTCCTGCTCAGCTACTGCATGGGTATTCCGGTAGGGAATAATGTTCTCAGGCATGATACTATATCCGTTCCTGTCAATAGAATCAAACAAAGCAGGTGCGGGAAACGGATAATATATCGGTTAACCTCACTAAAACTAAGTTATATGGGAGGTTATCCAAGGAATCATCACAGTCAATAAATTATTGATCAACCATAGACTGGCGATCTAGATAAGCTTGTGGTAAAAGATAGTCATCATGATGAAAAGGGATGTTAAAGCGTTTCGCTAAGCGAGTGGCATAAATACCACCATAGATTTTACCCTTAGATTTGTTATTATGTAAACGTCGAGCAATAATAGCTCCCAAATTAAAGGTGTGATCATTATGCAGAGCTCGATGCAAAATGGCAAGGTAAGTAGCACTAAAGATACTACCCTTCCCCCCATCAGTTAAACACTTCATGATAAATAAAGCAAAGTAGTGCACTGAAGGAAACTTCACGCTCGGGGATGTGGCTTTCGACACGCATCTCGTCTCACCGACTCTTAAGGTGAGCAGGAAATCCTCAAACTCAATTGGTTTAGGTTCTCTTAACTCCCTGTGAGAGGGAATTAAACATATCTCACAAAATTCAGTAAGCGGTCTTTGGCAGGTTTCAGCATATAGACTAAATTGCACTAAAGGGTGATCATGCCTCTTTAGAAAATAGAAATTTTGAACAAATTAATTAGTGAGGATATGCTATTGGTCACACTCATCTTCGATGAAGGTAGTCAACCCAACATATGCCACGAATTGCACCAACTCATGGTGGAATTCGGCTTGCTCCGTGAAGGGAGTGTGTGGCCATTCGCACGGTCGGACCTCCGTCAATCACGGGGTTATAACGACTAAGATGCGGTCCTTTCCGACTTAGGGAACGAGGCCCCAAAATGGAAAGAAGCGCATCTTAGCATTTCGCAAGCACGGTAACATAGCACATACATAATAATAGAATGACAATTAGGGATTCAACTGCCATCTCATAAATAATATCAGACTTTACATCACGCATTTATTCAAACAAGGTAGTTCCGCTACGGCCTACAAAACATGAGAAAAGGCTATGCTACCCTGCATGCTTTCCCACGATCACGACCACGCCTCAGTCTTCTGGATACTTCACGTACAAGCGGTCGGTCTCCTCATCATACTGCCACGCCAGCTGCGTGCCTTCGGGATCACCTGTGTCGGGCGCACATGTACCTGTCGGGGTGTTGAAGTAATCTGTGAGCCACGGGGACTCAGCAATCTATGACCTCGGTGCCAGAACTAGTCAAGTTATTAGGTAAGGAAGGTTCAGTGTTTAGGTTGCAGCATCCTAAGCATATATGGTGGCTAACTTACGTTGAACAAGTATTGAAGGTGGTCTATACTAGCGATCGAATATTAGTTGATCACCGATTGATCCTGAACACCTACTTACGTCAATCATAACCCCACCGTGTTCCCGATCGAAGAGAGGTCTCCGAAGGGGACAGTCACGGTTACGCACACATTTGGCAATTTTATTATATTAGGTTCAAGTTATCTATAATCGGATGTTAACAAATATTCCAAGTTGTCACATAACCGCGGGCACCGCTTTCCGAAAGATTAAACCCTGTAGAGGTGCTCCAACTAGTCCATCACAAACGGTCACGGGCCGCAAAGTAATCCTCTATCACGAATCTCGTGATCTCGTCGGATTCCTTAGAGGAAAACCTCCACTCTGGGGAGAACCAAAGGTTCACCGGGATTCCTATACGCAAGATATATCGCTAAGGTCAGACAAGACTAGAAGGACCTCCCGTCGTGTCGACGACCCCGATAAGAGCCGCGTATCTCAGTCTCAGGACACGACGGATGAGCGATGGTTACCACGCCAAAACACCGAGTTGCCCCGGGGAGCGTAATAAGCTGCTCTGGGTTGGACCAACACTCGTGAGGAGCACTGGCCCGGGTTGTTGATTAATTCCTCGGGGTAGCTATTTGTGACAGCCCGATGCCGACGTTCCAGAAGATTCCCCTTTCTTTCCGTTTTCGTCGTGTGTCCATTTTATTTTGTCGCATCATCATCGCATCATTCGCACCATCTGCATTGAATCGGCATCTCCGTTGCCGGCAGTTTTCAAAACTTGCATCTGTTGTAGTTGCCGGTTCTCGTCGTTGTCCGTTCTGAGCCCGATCACACTCGCACGCGCCGCGGCATCGCAAACCTAGTTTTAAAAGTGTGTTGAAAACTTTCTCTGATTGGGTTGGAATTTGATGTGCGGTCTAATTTTAATATAGGTAGGCTGTCTATCAAGTTTCATCGCAATCGGAGTCCGTCTGGTACCCGAACGGTCGACCGTAGCGGCACCGTATTCGGTCTATCGTCGGACGGTTATCGGTGTTTTAAAAATCATTGCCGCGTCGCCCGTTTCCCCTCTCATCTCCGTATATCTACACTACACGGCCACTTACCCGTTCCCGCGTGCGGAATCGTTCGATTCCGACCCCATGGTTGGATCTGGAACGAAATTCCGGTTAACCTAGCCCCCTTTTCTCTATAAATAGACCCCCCTCCTAATTATTTACGCAGCCTACCCCCTCTGCATCGGGATCTGTGCACCTACCCCCGCTAACCCTAATTCCCCACTCTCTCTCCTCCCTCCCTCCTCTGTGCAGCCGCCAGGCCCGCGAGTGCACGGCAGGCCCGCCCGAGCCCGGTTCATCCCCGTCACGCTAGCCCCGATCCAGAGCCCGTGCGCCCCCTCGCCGTCGGTTCCTCGCCGGGGGACTGCCACCCCGCGACGGCCACCGGACCCGCCGCCTGCCTTCGTCGCTGGCCACTGCCAGGGAGCCGCCGCCGCCTTGGCTCCCGCCCAGCAACCCCGCTGCCGGCATCCCGGCCCCGAGCAACCCCAACCGCCTCCCGCTCCTTCCCCGCCGGCCTCCCGCGCCACATCCGGCCGGCCCCGCCGGAGCCTCGCGCCGGAGCGCCGCCTGCCGCCCTCCCCGCCGGCACCTGCTACCGTCAAGAGCTACGCCACCGCCCTGCAGAGATATGGAGGACGACGAGGGTTGCGCTCGTTGGCTCCCGCCCGCGTTGACCGCTTCGTGGCCGCGTGGGCCTCGGCCCGGCTCCCCCCCCCCCCAGCTTGGCCCGGCTCTCCCGCTTGACCAGGCCTCCCGAGGCCAAGCCTCGGCCTCCCCTCCCAACCGACCCGAAGGCCTATAGTGAGATCACCTTTTCCCTGCCTCTATTCCCCTGTTAGGCCCGATAGGATTATATTAGAATCTATTTTCGAATTAGATAGATTTCAGGAAATAGACGATATTTAGAATGCCCGTAACTTTAAAACCGTAAATCGGATCGAGGCGAGTTGTATATGGTTTTGGTGTAGAATTTCGCGTAGAATCCGAATTTATAACTTGCATATTTGTTTGACGTTGTTTAACGTGTCAAATGCATAGATTTACATGATGTTCCAATAGGATCTGTTCCATAGTTATTTCTCGTGCGTGTCCGGGTTGCTCGAATGTCGTAGTAGAAATGTCCATGTTTTAGGAACCCCTTTGCCATGTATTTTAGATTAGTCGTTGGTATTTTTGCGTGTAGGGATTTTCCGCTAGTCTATTTTCCGAGTTTAGGACTTTATCTCGCATTTACGTGTGGCAATATTTTCCTGTTGCAACCCCACATGTTTTATATGTTTTCGGGGTAGGATTTTTCTATGCATTTAGTTTTAGCTTTTGAGTAAGTTAGTTCGCGCGATATTTTGTCATGTTGCCCTTTTGTCTATTTCATAGGATTTATTCCGTGCTTCGTTTGAAAGAGTTGTCAACTAGAGAGTTGCCCTTTGATGTTTAGTCTAGCCCCTGGTAATTTTGGTTGCAATAGAAATGCATATTTAGGAGTGGTTTTCTTGCTCTCAAGTTGCTAGAAATAGTACTGATTTGGAGGTGCTGAAATATTTCTAAGTCTGGAATCTGTAATATTTTGTTGTTGTCTTGTCTTGCTTCTATCTTATGTTATGTAGCTCTTTTGAGGTTGGTGCAATGGAGTTAGTTGTAGACCTTGTTATTCTCTAGCATGCTGTGAATTTTCATGCCATTTGGAGTCCTATAGATTATGGTTTTTCTATTGTCAATATGCCTTCAGATCGAAAACTGCACTTTCATGAAGTGTTATTTTCACTAAGTCTGAAAATGTGTGAGAGAAGCCATTTTGTGACTTCTTTTCCTAGTGATTCATGCTTCCATGCTAGTTGTTATTAGTGGTATGTTGTAGTGCTTCTTGCCCTCTATCGTCTCATGCCTTGCTTGAGTTTATCGGAGTTGTGTAGCTCGTAGTTGTGGGGTGTAGCAAATGCTATGTGGCTGATTTTGGCAGGTTGTAGTGATATCTTGTTTTGCTCGTAGTTGTTGAACCGTAGCTCCGATTTGATCGTGTCCTATATGAAACTTGCTTAGAATCTTGTGTAGTTTCATTTTCTCTTGCTTGTTGTATGTTTTGAAGTGCTCGTGACCGTTGTTGCACACATATTGCATTCATGCCATCATATCTTGCGGTGTCCGTATCTTTTCGTCCATAGCTCCGTTGGAGATGTTCTCTATGTGTAAATTGCTTGTAATGACACGTAGAATCACGTGAACCTATTTGTTTTGCTGTTTAACAACAAATTAAATGTGTTAGTTTAGATCTGGACTGAATTGTAAATTAACATGTGAGGTCCTCTCGGAGGTGCTATATGTCTTTTCCAACCTCATTTGAAATGCCTAGATAGGTAGATTAATTATGCTTCACCTCTTGCCATGTTCAAGCACATTTAATATTGCCGTGTATCTAATCGGGATAGAACTAAATAATTAAACATGGAGTTTCGTCAATATGCAACTCGTTGCATATTGAACTTCACTTAACGTGTAGTGTTTGATTGTGTGAATTGTCTTGCCATGTCTTGCATGTTTTCAGCTGGTCATGCATCATTGTGTTGTGCATCGTGTGGTGTATATCGTGTGTTGATTCTTGTTTCCAGTTTCCTCCGTCTCGATAGAGTTCCGCAGGCGTGTCGGATGTGAGGGCCCATTCGACTATGTCGGTTTGTCTGCTTCACGAAGTCATTCTTCTTCCAAGCGGGATCTCAAGCAAGATGACCATTTCCCAGATACCATTACTATCATTGCCATGCTAGTTTACTGTTTCTATTGACTATGTCTCGTTGCCTACCACATGTTAAGTATCAGCCTCTCAACAATGCCATGAAAACCTTCAACTGTTCAACCTAGCAAACCATTGATTGTCTATGTTACTGCTTGCTTAACCCTGTGTTAGTGTTGCTAGTTGCAGGTGCAGTAGCTTCCATGTGATAACATGGGTCCCTTGTCATATCACCCTATTAAATGCTATATAATTTAATGCACCTATATACTTGGTAAAAGGTGGAAGGCTCGGCCTTTCTAGCCTGGTGTTTTGTTCCACCTTTGCCCCCTTAGTTTTGGCTACCGGTGTTATGTTCCATAATTGAGCGCTCCTAACACGGTCGGGGTTGTTATGGGGACCCCCTTGATAATTCGTTTTAGACTAAAGCTGGTCTGGCAACGCCCAACATTGGTACTACATTTTCCCAACATAATAATTTTGTTAACACTGAAATGCATAGGGAGTTAGCGCTACCAGAGGAGTAATTATACATAATACAGGGGGGCTAGTGCTGATGGTGCTGGTCCAAAATAGAGCACCGTGTGGGGCCAACCCGGGGCAACTCGGGAGATTTCTATCAGGCCACCGTACGCTTCGCTTATCCGTCGTGTCCTGAGAACGAGATACGCGGCTCCTATCGGGATCGTCGACACGTCGGGTGGCCTTGCTGGATTAGTTTTACCTTTGACGAGATATCTTGTGCATCGGGATTCCAGTGATGCTTTGGGTAATCTCAGAGTTGAGGTTTTCCACTAAGGAGTCCGACGATATCGCGAGCTTCGTGTTCGAGGATTTCTATGCGGCTTGTGGTAATTTGTGATGGACTAGTTGGAGCACCCCTGCAGTGTTAAATCTTTTCGGAAAGTCATGCCCGCGGTTATGTGGCAACGTGGAAACTTTGTTTAACACTGGTTATAGATAACTTGAAGTTAACTTAATTAAAATATGCCAACTGTGTGCCTAACCGTGACTATCTCTCTCGTGAGTTCCTTCTTCGATCGAGGACACGGTGGAGTTATGTCTGACGTAGGTAGGTGTTTAGGATCATTCATTTGATCATCAGTAGTCACGTCCGCTATGCGTAGATCTTCCCCTCTTATTTCTTGTATTCGTAAGTTTGCCACCAAATATATGCTTAGCCGTTGCGGCAACCTCACCACTTAACCATACCTCACCCTTTAAGCTTTGCTAGTCTTGATACCTTTGGAAATGAGATTGTTGAGTCCCCTATGGCTCACAGATTACTACAACACTAGTTGCAGGTACATGTAAATGTTATTTGACGCGAGCATGTTGATTGATCATTTGGAGTTGCTTCTTCTTCTTCTTCTTCATCGATCTAGGATGGGTTCCAGGCCGGCAGCCTGGGATAGCAAGGATGGACGTCGTTCTTCTTTTCTCGTTTGTTTTCGTCCGTAGTCGCACCCTACTCTTTTTCATGTTGTTTATGTGTTGTACTGTCGTGACTCTGATGTAGCTTGTGGCGAGTGTAAGCCAATTCTATATATATATATATATATATCTCACCTTTTCAGTACATGTACTTGTAACGATATCCATTCTTGCGAAACGACGAGATGCGCTTCTATCCCTAACGAGGCCCTCGTGCCAAATTGAGGATAGGATCGCATCTTGGGCGTGACACTATTCCCTATGCAGATTATTATTAAGTGATTAGCAAATTAACAGCAATGTTGGGTCCTACCGGACAAGTCTTAACACTACACGATTTATCAAGGGGTTCCCCATAACAACCCCGAACGTGTTAGGAGCGATGAGTTATGGAATCAAACACCGGTAGCTGCAAACTATGGCGGCAATAACGGAACAAAACACCCGGCAAAAGGCTAGGACTTCTGTTATTTACCAAGTATATAGGTGCATTAATTAAATAACAGGTTTAACATAATGATATCAAACTCTTGTTATCACATGAGACAATGCACCTGCAACTAGCAACGCTAACATTAGAAGCTGAGCAAAGCCTACCTAGCCATTCAATATTTGCTAGGAGGGGAAAAGTGTTTGGGTTTCATGGAAATATCAGGAGGCAATTATTTCAGTGGTAGGCAGCGAGCATATGACGAAATAAACGTGAATCTAGCATAACAAGTCTAGAGATGGAATCAAGGTCATATCATCTTGCCTGTGATGTCCTCAGCTTGGAACTGCTCTTGTTTGTCATGCACGTACTCTCCCAGATCCACGTACTCGTTCTCCGATCCCGGTGCTACCCAACATAAAAATAGCATCCAATGAACAACAGCACAACAAGATGCAACAAGCACATGATGCATGAGATGAAAATGACCATGCATCTCTAGTCTAGTCACAAGCACATGCATGCGAAGAAAAATACAAACTTCTGGACAAAACTGCACTCTAAGCTATCTTGACATGCATGAGGATGACATGAATAGATGCGTCACGCTAAAACAATGCAAAAACATATAAAGAACGTTACAAACGGAGCTACGGATCAACCGGAAACAACGAAACAAGAAATAGAGTCCTACGTGTCAAATCCATCACAACACACTCCAATGGCAAACTTCTGGTATTCCCAGGTTGCCAAATCAAAAAACAAATAAGTATGGATGGGGTTGTGCATGGAATGTCACCACATCATCAACTATGCACTCACAAGCATCAAAACATCAAAACTATACAATCTGCCATAAACATCATCATAGCAGTTTGAGGGCTACATGCAAAGCACCTACAGCCAGCCAAATGTGCCAAATAGGATATGTGGAAGAAGCTATTCAAAAGCTCTACAAGCATGATCAAAAATCTAATACAAATCAGTTTCACACAGAAAGTTCTACAGCTACTAACTTGGACAAAAATATCAGTTTTCGGGGACTTAGTGAAAATTCCAGATTCTCACTAGATGTTTATGCTCTGAAGCATTTTGACAGCACCCAAAACAATATCTACAGGAACCCAAATGGAATGAAAATTGACAGAGAGCTAGAAAAACACAAAATCTACAACTTTCCAGTTGATAGCCAGGTCTGAATCCCAACACATGGACTTCTACAAGCACAACAACAGGAGAAGAAAATATAAGCAGATTCTCACACTTTGTGAAAATCACAGATTTTCACTAAACTGGAATTTTCAGCCACATGCCTACTTTGACTAGGCACAACTTGCACACATGAACTACTAAGCATGAAACAAAACCAGCATGCTATAGAGGGGGTCACCCTCTAATGCCACAACAAGGAAACAACTCTTGAGCTCATCACATCACATGGAACCAAGCTCTAAACATTGAACAAAACAGAAATATGTCATCCCCAGAAAGTGTTCCAAAGTGGAATCTGAACCCACCATTGGATTCCTGGTATGATTCTACCCCAAAAACATATATAAAACATATGCACTTGCATAGAACAATTGGGCACAAAGCTAAGAAGAAATGCACATGGAATCACAGAAAGGTGAATAGTGCATCATCACATGTGCTTCCACTAGCTCATCACTTATGCATGCTCTTGCACATCTCCACAACACCAATGGTGCACATGAGGGGTAGACCTCATGCTCATGTGCCTTAGCACACCACACACACACATGCATCAAGCATAACATATAGCAAGCCCTATAAATGCTAGTTAGAACACCCCACTAACTTACACTACAACAAGCACTCCTACTCCTACACATACATGTTGCACACAAGTGATCATCAAGGCACAACTTGCCTTGGCCATGTGTTACACACACACACATGCACACACACACAACATCACTTGAACCACTATCACACACACAAGGTATGTGGGGGGAAACCCCACACACACACATACACATAACTCTTGCACACACTAGTTCTCAAGCTCATCACCCATGAGCACAAGTAACACACACACATCATCATGAAGCTTGCATATACACCTATGCAACACTACTCTAGTGCCCTACACACATATGATACACACACACATACATGGTAGCTCACACTAACTCTACACCCAAAAACCTACACATGCATACAAATCCTACACCAACTTCACTACACATACTAGCTATAAAAGTAACTAGGCATCATGCTGGTTGTGAGGAGTAACAAAAAAGTAATTCACATGGTAACCAAGCAGCTGCAGCAACTATACAAGCACACATATGCAAAACAGTAAAAGAAAAGGAAAAGAGATAAAAGGATGGGGAAGGGATTCGAACCCAAGACCCCCTGTTTCACCAACAAACAAGCCACCACTCTGCTACTGTCCATATGCTCGACAGAACAGGGATGGCTAACAGGGTAAACTGTCTCTGCTTCTGGTTATGCTACTGTGTGAAACAAAACACGAAAAAGGGGGGTAGGCGCCGTCGGGTCTCGAACCCACGACCGGCTGATCAACACAACACGTGCAAACCACTACGCTACACTACGAGACTTGACAGAGAGGAGGAATCCTACTAGGTAACACATAGAACCTCGCCCTGCTCTGCTCTGCACAGAGATGCCGGCAGCAATGCCACCGGAGGATGGCCTTCTACTCTACTGCTGCTGCGCTGTGGGGAATCCTATTGCTACTACTCATGCCTGATGGAAGCCCCTGAGCAACGGCACGAGCTCAGGCACACAAGCACAACAACCCTGCACTCTGTGCTCCTCTCCGACTAGAGAGGACCGGCCACGAGCTCCTATACATGAACTATCGAGGGGGAAGGGAGGAGGAGCTAGGCTCACCTAGGGGAAGGAGAAGAGGACGCCTATCGGGGAAGAAGTCTGACGAAGACGACACGACACTGATATGAAGAAGCCTGGACGCAGAACCGAAGTAGGGGAAGGAGTCCGCCGGGAACACGCCGGAGACGAGGAGCTACCCGTCGGTGTGGTCACTCCCCGGCCTCACCGAGGATGGGAATGGAACGTAGGGGCTTATCCCGAGCCCCCCGACATGCTCACCGGCGCCGGAGACGACGGACGCGCGGAGGACGACGGCGGCTACTTCTCTCTCTGTGTGTGCTAGCAGATCTATAGAGAGCTTACCTGGGGAGGAAGGAGGAGATGGAGGGAGGTGTGGTGGCGCTAGATGGGGGGACGCGGAACCCTAGGCACAAGGGCACGGACGCCACGGGCATATGAGCCGCGGATGGGACGACGCCATCAAACCCTCTCGGCCTCTCTCTGAAGTCTCTGGCGGAAAGCATCACATGGCAACGACGGCGTCAGGAGGAAGGAGGAGCGCACGCTTGGGCTGCCGCGGGGAAACAGAGAGGGGAATGGGCCTCGAGAGGGAGAAAGAGGCCCATGTTTGCGCGTGATAGAGGAAAAGAAACCCACTGGGGTTTTTAATTTAAACCCAACACAAACAAAAATAAATAAATGCACAGGCCAACTATTGAAGCTAAAAAATAAAGCAAACATACCCCTTGGTCATAAGGAATTATGACATATTTGTATAAAATATGAAAGGAATATTTGGAGCAACAAAATATTTACAAAACAGAATTTAATCTTGTGTTTTGTTAATATTTGCACCCTTAAAACATATTTTCAAAACAGCAAATTCTCATCTTCACATCCACCACAAAACATACTAAATCATGGGCATTTTTGAAATAGGGATGGGGCAAGTAGATCTGACCTTGAGATAAAAGAGAGGAAGAAGGTTTTTAAAACCCTAGTGCAAACCAACATAGAACTTTCAACTTATAATTGCACCACTCCACACACTTCACATAAACCACACATCATCACATGATATCATACCACATCATATGATCACAAGGCAACAAACACAAAGACATGGAATGATTGTGATGCATGCATGCAAATTAAAACAAATCAAGGTGACACATGAAATAACACATGCATTGAGCTCACATTGCAATACAAGGTGGACCCACATACAGAAGGTTCCAATAAAAGACAAGTTACACTCTTGGGGCATTACAGGGGTGGCGAGTCAAGCAGGAGACGATTCACCAAGAACCCCCTTGGCATTCTTCTTCGATGAACTCCTCCTAAAGGGGTTCATTTTTCCAAGAACAAATTTCTAAAAAACTTTGGGTCACAAACTAAAGTTAGCCATACTTCACAAGAACGATAGGAACTACTTATAGGGATTCATAGGGCCCAAAACAAGCATTCAAACTACTTGGAAATTCAAGAATTCAACATGCAAGATCATCTACAACAGCACCTAAAATAGCTAATTATTTCTAAGATAAACCACGAAAGAAAAAACTAACTGGAGGAGTGGGGAGTTACATACCAAGCAGTAATCCCCCAAAATAGTTTCAGACATGGAGTTTTGAGCAAAGAGATCGAAATCCACGGGTTGGAGAGTAAGAACACGAGAGACAGGGGTATAAGGATTTTTTTTCTCGAGGTAAGTGATGAAGTGAGCTAAAGGAATAAGTGACGGGACCCCCGAGGGGCCCACTAGACACCACGCGCTGGCGCGCCCTGGTGTCTAGTGGCCACCTAGGGCACCCCCTGTAGTGTTTTTAGTGCGAGATATTCTCAAATATGCAAAAAAATCATGTGCAAATTTCAGGTGATTTGGAGAAATTTTACTTTTGGGCACTTTTTTATTGCACAAAAAAAATAAGAAAACGGGATAAACATGACATTTATTATATGTAACTAAAAATAACAGGAAAAGTAGAATGGATACACAGAGTTCTGCCTACTTAATTCATCGAATTCATGCCTCTTGAAAATGATTCATTAACAAGGTTGATCAAGCCTTATTAACAACCACTTCCAATTAGCATGATCCCGAAGAATTTTCGTAAAACACTAAGTTACCTCCATGGGGATGTGCATATCACCAACAATAAGTATATCTTATTTATTTTTGGCAGTAGGTAGAGGTAGTTGAAAACTTTCATTGGTGGTAGTTGGAGATTTTTAAATAATATTAACACCATTCACTTGAAATTGTTTCCTCAGAAAATGCATCGTATATTCTTTACCATTGACATGAAAAGCGACCTTGCTTTTGTTTCAATCTATAATAGCCCGTGCAATATTCAAGAAATGTCTACCAAGGATAATTGGCATGTTGTCATCCTCGGGCAGATCAAGTGTAGCAAAGTCTATCAAGATAGTAACATTTGCAACAACAACGGGTACATCCTCACAAAAACCGATAGGTATGGGAGTTGATTTTTTAGCCATTTGCAATGAAATTTCAGTAGGTGTTAGTTTGTTCAAATCAAATCTTTTGTATAAAGAGAAAGGCATAGCACTAACACGAGCTCCTAGATAACATAAATCAGCTTTCACATAGTTGCTTTTGATGGAACATTGTATAGTTGGTATTCCTGGATCTCCTAGTTTTTTAGATACTCCATTATTAAGTGTATAATTAGCAAGCATGGTAGAGATTTGAGCTTTAGGTATTTTTCTTTTATTGGTGACGATGTCTTTCATGTACTTATCATAAGGGGCCATTTTTTAAAGATCAGTTAAACGAGCACGCAAAAAGACTGGCCTAAGCATTTCAGCAAAGCATTCAAATTCCATCATCTTTTTTGTTTGTTGGTTTAGGTGGATAAGGCATGGTTTTGAACCCATGGGTCTCTTTCTCTGACATGCTTTCTGGCAACAAAATTTCTTTTATCATAACTTTTATTCTAAGGTTGTGGGTTATCAAGATCAATAGCAGGTTCTATCTCAACATCATTATCTGGTTCTTTATCATTGTGAGGTTGAGAATCTACAAGAGCATCATCATTATCGTTTTCATTATCACTAGGTGAATGCTCACTATGAGACTGAGTTTTAGCATCACAGAGAGATATCATTAGCATTATGAGAAGGGTTTTCTACTTCAGGTTCACTAGAAGTATGCAAGGTCCTATCATTTTTCTTTTTCTTCCTAGAAGGACTAGGTGCATCAATATTAATTATTTATGAATATTTTTCAATTCTTTTAGGATGACCTTATGGATATAGTGGATCTTGAGTCATTGTTCCTCCTCTAGTCATTACTCTAACATCATGATCATTCATATTATTAGTCATTTCATGATGTAACTCACTTTGAGATATAGGAACTTGTTCTAGTTAGGTTTGAACCATAGAAGCATATTTTCCTACACGTCTTACATCATTGGTGATTGTAAATAACAAGTCACTTAAGAAAGCAATCATATCAGAGTTTTGTTTCAATTGTTTCATAACATAGGAGTTGAAATGATCTTGCTTTATAATATAATTATCAAACTCATATAAGCATTGACAAGGATGTTTATTATAAGGTATGTCACCTTCATCAAACTTTAAAAGACAATTTACCTCCACCACCTATGGTGGTGTTTTGAGACCATGGATTTCTTTGATAGGTGGTAAATTATTAACATCTTCAGTTTTAATGCCCTTTTCCTTCATACATTTCTTTACCTCTTGCATAGTTTCAGGACTAAGGAATAAGATACCCCTCTTCTTTGGAGTGGGTTTAGGCAATGGTTCAGGAAGTGCCCATTCATCATAATTCTTCAATATATTAGTCAATAATTCATCAGCTTGTTCGACAATTCGTTCCCCAAAAACACAACCAACAATAACTATCTAGGTGGTCCCTAGAAGCACCGGTTAGTCCATTATAAAATATATCAAGTATTTATTTTTTTTTCTTAAGAGGATGATCAGGCAAAGCATTAAGTAATTGGAGAATCCTCCCCCAAGCCTAAGGGAGACTCTCTTCTTCAATTTGCACAAAGTTAAATATTTCTTGTAAGGCAGCTTGTTTGTTATGAGAAGGAAAATATTTATCAAAGAAGTAGTAGATCATATCCTGGGGACTACGCACACAACCAGGAGCAAGAGTATTATACCAAATCTTAGCATCACCATTTAATGAGAACTTTTAAATAATTTGAGGATGTAGTAGTAGCGAATTTTCTAGTCATTAGTAAATAGGGTGGCTACATTATTTACCTTGGTAAGATGTGCCACAACAATTTAATTTTCATAGCCATAAAAGGATAAGATTCAACATAAGTAATTATCTCTGGGCTGAAAAAGAATTCATAATCCTTATCGGTAACAAAGAAAGGTGAAGTAGCAAACCTAGGATCATATTTCATTGTAGAATTTAAGGATTTTTCTTTCAACTTGCATAGTACTCCTTCCGTCTCAAAATAAGTGTCGCTACTTTGGTACAAAATTTGTACAAGCTTAATATTAAATTTGCGTCACTTTTTTTGGGACAGATGAAGTTGTTTCTTGAGATCTTCTCTATCCTTACAAGCAAGAAAGTCTCTAGCAATTTCGTCATCCATAACATAACCTTTAGGTATTTCAGGCAATTCAATTCTAGGATAGTTGTGGCTAAAAGGAATTTCAACATTTTCAGTTGCAAAGACTTCATTAGTTTCAATAGTATCATCAGTTTGAGCATACTCAATTTCTTTAGCTCTAGCAAGTTGTTCATCAAGAAATTCACCTAGTGGCACGGTATCATCAAGCAAGGTACTAGCATCATCATAAGAACCATTTATAGGAGAGGTAGCATCATCAATAACTTGTGACATATCAGGATTAATAGCATTTGGTGGTGGTGTTGCAAGTCTATTCAAAACGGAGGGTGAATAAACTGCAGAGATGGAAGGCAGTTCCTTACAAGTATATGGGATTGCAATAGTTTTCGAGGGTAGAGTATTCAACACAAATTTATAGATTTGACACAAGGGGAGCCAAAGAATATTTGCAGGTATTAGCAGCTGAGTTGTCAATTCAACCACACTTGAAGATTTAGTATCTATAGCACATTGATTAGTAGCATAGTACTATGATAGTTTTGATAGCAGTGGTAAGAGTAGCAGCAGTAACGGTAATAGTAACAGGAGTAACGATAAAAGTGATAGCAGTTTTTGTAGGAGTTGTAACAGCAGTAGCAACAATAGTAACTTAGCAAGAACAATACATGAAAACTCGTAAGCACTTGGTCGGTCATATTGCTGGATAATATTCATCATTTATCTGTCATAACAAAGGGTGACACATAACTACTCCCTTTCATAGATATAATGTAGGCATGTATTCCGTAAATATTCGTACGTGCTTATGGAAAAGAACTTGGATGACATCTTTTGTCCTACCCTCCCGTGGCAGCGGGGTCTAGAAGGAAACTAAGGGATATTAAGGCCTACTTTTAATACAGAACCAGAACAAAGCATTAACACATACTGAATACATGAACTCCTCATACTACGGTAGTCACCAGAAAGAATACCAATTATTGTCACTTTGGGGTATGCAGATATTAACATGTAGTAGGTGCATATAACTTGCAAGATCAGATCAAGAACATAGATATATTGGTGAAAACATAAACGGTTCAAATCTGAAATCATGGAACTCGGGCCCTAGTGACAAGCATTAAGCATGGAAAAGTCATAGCAACATCAATCTCCGAAAATAATGGATACTAGGGATCGAGCCCTAACAAAACTAACTCGATTACATGATTAATCTCATCCATCTCTTCAATGACCAGCAAGCCTACGAAGGGATTACTCACTCCCGATGGAGAGCATCATGGAATTAGCGATCGAGGAGGGTTGGTGATGACGAAGACCGAAGATTCCCCTCTCCGGAGCCCCAAATGGACTCCAGATTAGGCCTCCTAATGAAGAACAGGAGGTGGCGGTGGCTTCGTATCGTGAAACGTGATGAAAGTTCCTCTCTGATTTTTTTCCATAAATAGGATTTTATAGCACAGGAATTAGGGTCAGCCGAGCCACATGGGCCCCACTAGACACGAGGCCACGCGAGGGAGCCTGGCGCGCCCCGATGTCTAGCGGGCGCCTATGTCCTCCCCTCTTGTGGGCCTTGGTACCAGTATCTTTCATTCATTCCAAAAATAATCTTCAAAAAGTTTCGTTCCATTCCGAGAACTTTTATTTCTACACAAAAACAACACCATGGTAGTTCTGCTAAAACAGCGTTAGTGCGGGTTAGTTTCATTACAGTCATGCAAATTAGAGTCCAAACAAGAACAAAAAAGCATTAGTAAAGGTAGATACGATGGAGACATATCATGCAACATGCAGTTTACTCATTCTATCAGTATATCCATGTAGTTCATAGAACGTGTGATATTTTAAGACGGTCGCTGGAATCAATCTATTGAGCTCGCCTTTGGTCTCACATGACATGCTTGTATGTTTGATATTGACAATTCTGAGCATAACAGTTGGTTGAGTGGGTTGCCTTGACAGGAGATCCTTACCAAAACGGAGTAGACTCCTTGGGTGTATGTTGCTGGTGATCGAAACTAAATCACGCTTTCCTGGGTAACTGTACCATGTTGGTCATGCAACAATCATCCTACTAGTATTGTCAGTCTCGCTCCTTCATTATTGTTTCCCTTGTATGGATCCTTTGTTGAAAGAGCTTGGCCATATTACTTCTTCTTGTGGCCATAGGTACTATCATATGCAATATTTTGGCCATCATACCATGGCCTTGTTCATGACTCTGGCCACAGGATATATGCTAGATTCGCGTGTTCTTGTACAGAGCTCATTGCTGTCGTCCATCATATAAGCTGGTGACAAGGGCTAATGATATCACCTTGTCGGGTGTGAGGAAGTTGGACTGGATAAGCACTAACAAAATCGTTTTATCAGGTTGTCTTTCAATAAAGCTTGTCTGCCCTTGCATAACTCACTGAGGTGTATAACTGACTTTCTTCCCCTTGCATAACAGGTGGGGTTGTTGGATTCTTACCATGATTTCATCATCGTACGAGTGACTTGCATGAATCCTGCAGCATGCTCACAGTGTATATGGAAGTATCTGATTCCCGAGGTAGACTTGTGTTTTGATCGATTCTTGCTTTTTACCAAACTCTATGTGGATCTCATTCTTGGGATGCAATGTCATATATTGCCATCTATCTATGTAATATCTTGCGCCAGTGTCGTACCGAGGAAGGTTGGACAACTTGTGTTGGAAGATGTCGAGAGAATCATGCTGTGGAAGCCTGCATAACTTAGGCTTGAAGCTTTCATCGGGGCAGCTTGTTGAGGACGACTTGGTATCGCAGTTCAGAAGCTTCCCCCTTAAAGATATGTTCGGGAAGACTCGGTACCTTATGCTAGAAGCTTTCGTAGTAGATTATGAAAGAAGCCTAAGTATCTTGAACAGGAATTCATCCACGGATCATACTGAGGAAGATATAGGAATCTTGCACTGGAAACTTCTCTCGTAGCTTGCGAGGGAAGACTATATTGATTACACTAGAAGCTTCTACATGGGATATGTTGACTCAGTGCCATATATATACCCTTTAATATTTCTACTACCGGTTACTTTAACTGATAATATATTGTTGTTATGGCACACCACTTGTTTTTTGGCTATTTTCGTCATTATCGATGTGAACGTTGCACATTGATGTATACTTGATGCTGATAATTAATCCTCGATATAGATGAGATATGCCCAATATAATGTTGTCAGCTGAGAATTCCATATTGCTTAGCTGAGTTTCCAAGTATTTGAACTCCTTGATAATTCTTCGAGTCTGGTGTTGGTCGATAAGCAACTTTTATAAGGGGAAATAAGGCAACACCAAGGGCTCAAAGAAACAAGAAAAAGAAATAAATGAAATAAAAGAACACAACACCTACAAATAATATCGTACTCAAGCAACATCACATATTACTGCGATTCACAACAATAATATGCAAGCAAACTTAAGCACAGAAACACTCACAAGAACTCTTGTTCTACAATCTAATATGTTGGGGCAGTGTGCACGAAAGTAAATCCACGAGTGGAAAGGATTGGTGTAAACAAATCTACATCTAGCGCTGGAAAACACTACTTGCATCTGGATGGGCTCAAGGATGAGGACGGACTTGGTGATTATGTATCAAGACACGGATGTCACGACCACATCATCATCAAACGGACGAAAGGGAATCGTACACATTCACAGAATGGGTGACATGGTAGGATAGTGGTGAAAAACAAGGCTTGCTCGCATTGCCCTATTTATGATAGCAAAGATCAGTAAGGGTTTCCAATGCGGCAGGTTGGGTGGCACGATTCGGGATAGAAACATGTCTATCACCGAAATGATAGGTGTGGCTGACGAAAAGATATCTACACAATACCTGAGCATCAATCATGCAGATGGGGTCTGGAACACTTGGTACCATGGCATCACTCCGTTGGGACAAAGATGACGCCAAACATCGAAAACAGGTATGCAAAGCTGGAGGGTGCAGGTAGTGGATCGTAACCGATGCCACCTACACTCACAAGCTCAAGCGATAGCGATAAGATAAACCTCTATACGCATGCTCTGCAGCAATCAAGTGGAGCAAACCGACTAGACTCTAAACTAGCGATTCTAACACTCGTGTGGGCTAGGGCGTCCTATAGTCACACCTGCTCTCAGACCAACGCTATGGCATCCCGGCTCAGAAAGACCGGAACACCCCGTATTACAGACTAGAGATTAAGTGGTATGGAATACGACACTGCTTGGCATAGAACCGATCAGCTCTTTATTAGAAATGATATTATTATAATGGTTCCGACATGACCACTTACTTCGGCACAGCGACACTAGCCTGCTCGGGTAGTTCTATGCTAGCAGCAGAACAACTCGAAGCGGCAGAATAACTTCTAGAAGTCGAACAACGATGATGTATATGGACTCCACTCCGTAGGGACCCTAACTGGAACACTTATCCTAGCTCGTAAACTCGACCAACAATCAATCATGGCATGACCTGCAACTGGCATGACATGCTAGGTGAGTACCTTGAATGTACTCGCAAGCTCAGACCAACCAAAGCAATCAATACAAACAATAGCATGTCATTTACAGGTTTAAGCAATGATGAACATGATATCACTACGACATTATAAGCATGGCATGAACATATGAACATGATGATACTAGCATGCAACATGTTTAAACTATCATATTTCAACTTACTCTGATCGAGGGTATCTCGTAACCACCACATGCATCACCTTACCATCGTGGACATCGCAAGATAAACTCATGATCAAATGAAGCTTGGTATTAACAATACCTTAGTAATCAACACATGACCACAAGGAGCTTGATCTTTACCCGGGAATACCGCATGACACCAAAATAGTAACCAACCTCGGTATCCATGATATCACTTTGATTCTCTCATGATCACATAAGGATCAACCGACTTCTTTATTCTTTGAACGAGGGTTGTTTATTAAGCAGGTTGTTATTACTGTTGACCCATAGTGTGACCTACTACAAACTAGGCCCATATCCGCGAGCATGGCTATCGATAGTTATACACTCTATAGCGGTTAGTACTCTATACCCACACTATGGAACCCAAGGCCTCGTACTCCCATTTAGGTGGACCAACGATGTTTGGACAAAACCAATCTATTGCATGACACTCTCCCAGACACTCCGACAAAATCCCCTTTGGGCTAAGTCATGGGTGGCCCCGATGCCACTCTGGACATCCAACAGCCACAGTCGTGGCAAAACAAAAATGGTCCCAAACGGGGACAAACCGGGTAGAACACAACATTGGCACACAAGGTTATTGCCACCTACCGGGACAAGCTAGCGCACACACCTAACCTTTTCTAGTTGGAGGCATCGACGAGAGGCATGACAATAGACCGCATTAAGGCCTTCCCATACAGGGAAGTGTGGATGCACTGGTCAGCTTGTCTCGATGGCACTATGACTCAGCCAACACATGTTCAAGTCCAATTAATATCCGGCTAAACTTGAAAAGTAATGAGTTGAGTCATAATAAAAATAATATGACCAAATTTCAATGCATATGAGCACGACATCATCATAACCATGGATGGGAAGTATAACCATTTGACAAGTATAGCATTTCCATCGACAATAATAAATCACTTAGTCTACTAGATGCAGATGAACATGGCATAGCTATGATCATGCATATCACATGTACTTTTCATAACACATGATAAAAATGCCTCAGAGAACATCGCTATTACCATCATGTACTACTAACAAGAATTTATATGAGAATAATACAAGCAAGTAATCATCTAACTAACAAGGTGCATAAGTGCATAGCATGATGATAAGAAGAGATCCACAAGCATAGCCGAAACAGGAATAATAGTAGTAACCGAGCAAACAATTATTAATTACTCAAGTGGAAACTATGGCTATTGCAATGCCCCCATGCAAGTTGTTTTCGTGTCTTGCCTGGGGATGAAGGAACCACCTGGAGAAAGTGCGAGAGGCTTGCAGAAAGATTCACCGAAAACACTTCTCCTTCGAAGGGGCCTAAGAAAGGCAAAGGGAAAAATGATCATTTCAGTATGTGATAACATAATGAAAATAGTACCAACAAAACAGGCTCGACGAGATGAAAATGACGGATTTGGAATCACCTGATTCGGAGTTATGACTGCGGAGATATGGCCGTTCATGAGTTAGGCAGAAAACAAATCAAAAGTGAGCTTTCTGTATATTTCTATGAGCATGCTTTCTGTGTTTCTTTGCAGAGAAAGCGTATATTGCTTTGAAACTACACCGGAATACGCTTTCAGAAAAAAAAACTCATTCGGCCAAAGGCACCTCCACTTATCGATGGCAATGGACGGGTCAACGCTTGAGGGATTCACGGGAGGGGCCCTCAGGGAGGTGGGGCCCACCTCGCATGTTTTCTTCTTCTTCCGTCATGTGCAGCTGGCCGAGGGGCAAGGGCGACAATGGACCATAGATTCGGGAATAGGAGGAACCGGGGCTATGGTGCTTCGGTGGCGGAGGAGAAGGTTGAGGAGCTTCGTCGGTCTTCTCTGGTACCTCAGCTAAGGAAATGAAGGAAGGAGGAGCTCTGCAATACTCCAATTTAGGCGAAGCAGAGCGGCAGCCATGGTGGCTATGAGAGGAGAGGAGGGGCTCCAGGGCGAATTGGATGGGTCGGGGAGGCTTCTAGGAGGAAGAGGGAGCTGCCAGTGAGATCTGGAGACCTCGGGGAGGTGTTAAATAGTCGCAGGCCAGGGGGCGAGCTAGACGCCGCCGCAGACGTCTGGCCGCTACTCCGACGCGTCCGCATACGCATGCACTCGCAGCCAAGCTTGGATGGTGAATAGAAAGAATCAAGGTGGCACCAGAGACACAGAGGGGGCAGACGCGAGGAGAAAGAGGTCCGGTCAACCACCACGCACACTATGCGCCCACAGGCACAGCTGCTGGTGCGCGAGGATGAAGAAAGAGGATGGGAGAGGGGTCTAGGGCATGGGTGACGATGAGGGGAAACTCCTAGACATGGCTAGGTGGCATGAGCTTGTGAGCACTGACGAAACAGGGGACCCCATTTGCCAGAGCGTGTGGATAGGCATGTCGGGCATGTAGTCACCACGTGAAATTGATGACGACTTGTGCTCTAATCACCCAAACCATGTCTGGGCGATAGGTCATTCACCACAGGGTGCTAGAATGCAAATGAACAAGCATAGCCAACAAGGATATGATCAGAGCCTGCTCAAAGACAATAGAACAACAAAGTTTTTGTTGTTTGCTGGGGGAGCTACGACTGGTGAATGATACTGAGCTTTGGTTGAGCTTGATCAACCACTAAGGTGACCATCTTGGCCAAGTTTGAGCTCAAAAGACGAAGTCTTCGTGGCAATTTCTATACAAAGCACCACATTGTAAAGAAATGAAGATGATGAAGAAGCACTGCGATAAATAATTGGATTGAGCTGAATTTTAGAGGAGACTAGCTATTTGGGCATACGGATGCACTATAAAAATGTCATTCCAACTAGATACACCAAGATGGTACTTCCTTCACGATGCATCTCTATGGATAGAAACTAAGAAAAATTACAGAGGGCAAATGGCTAAATGACATGACCCAAATTTGGTGGAAACACGAGATCTGGGTAGGATAAGGTCCTCGTAAATTTTCAGCAATAATGAAACAATATAAAATATAGTTACTTCGCAAAATGAAAATTTGACAAGAAACTAAGATTTGATGCTAGGATCACATAGATAATGGAGTGATGCTAAAATCTGGAGGAGAGCTATTATTTAAGCATATTGAGGTCATGTCAAAATTACAAATAATTTGGATGTGCCTAGCACGTACCTCCTTCATGAAGTTTCTTTCTGGATAAAAACATTGGAAGTCAGTTGAGAAATATTTACTAGGCAAACGATGTTGAATTTTGGCATGATGCCCAAATATGGATAGTAAAGAGTCCTAAAAAGTTTTGAGGGCAATCAAGAATATAGAAGTGACACTTCCTTCACAAAGTGCTATTTAGGCCAGAATAGGAAAAGGAATATCCTTGAATTATTTTTGAACTAGATAAGGAAGAATTTTGACATATTTTAGGAAGATATGACCAAAACATTTTATGAGAATTATTTGGGAATTTTGGGAGAGACGGAAATATAAGTTGCTTCACAACTTAGAGCAAATAGGGTTAGTCCTTTAATAGCAAAAAGGTATATTCCCAAGAAAAGAATATTAGGATAGGGATAAGATGGAAATGACATGATCTTGGGAAGGATTTTGGAATTGCAAGCCACTTTGGAGGCTAGGAAGAGATGATCTTCCAAGTATCCAAACCATAGAGCCATAGAAAAGAAATTTCAAACAAAATCTTAAAGAGATTCAAAAGAAAAGGAATGGGCCAAAGTCGACGTTGTTACAAAACTTTTCATGAATTAGTATCTCCTAAAAATCATGATTTAATCCTCCCAAAAGTCTATTAAAATCTTCTTCACTTTCTTCTAATGAGGAATGCAACAAGGTCGTTTGTATATCCTCATAATATTGCATTACGATATCACTACCTTGGATATTATATCTTTTTAATAATATCACGAGTATAATAAGCAGGAACGAATGTGTGTCTCATGGAAAGTTCCAAATCATCCCGAGTAATAGGTATATAATCAGGGTGTAACTGTCAATATTCGCTCCACCAAATTAAAGCATAACAAGTGCAAGAAGCAATTGCAACCTTAATTTTCTTATGTTCGGGAAAATTATGGGAAGCAAATATATCATTTATTTCAAACTCCCATTCAATTTATAAAGGAGGTGTGAAACATTAACATGATTATGGGCATTTGGATCTCTTTGCACCTCTCATAACAGTTGTTGTGGTGGCACGTCCCCCATGATCGAAGAAGCCCATGAAGTGACAACTATGGATCATGTCATGAATAGTAGAACAAGAATAAAAATTCCAAGAATATTGTTCCTATGAACTACTAGGATGTGGTGGTAAAACGCTCAGAGTAAAGCAAATAGCAACGTCTTACAAATTCTTACCATGCACGATGTGGTGACCGATAACTGATGGTGTCAATATCTTCAAACATTGAGGAAAGTGATTACCATGTGAATGTATGTATACATGGGGTAGAAATATGTGGATCTTGGAAGGCTTAAATATATGGTAGTGAAAGATTAGCAATAATCAATTCAGACATGCAATGTTGAATAAACTCTCAATGATGATATTGTGGTGGTCCTACTCTATACCGTACTAGATACGCAAGCCTAGAACACTAATTAAGTCACGACAAAGCACAAATATAAGCAACGAATGATATGAAGTAGCCGTGGATAGCAAGATATAAGTGAACATCAGAATGTCAGTAAAGATAATGATGACAAATGATTGCACACCGGGATATACCAAAACTTTCTCTGGAAAATATTATGTCAATCTTTTGATATTTTTTCAAACAATGTTACTTACTCAAGATTTCCAATGAAAAAAATCAATCAATTCTAAGTTCATATGAGGAGTCAAACAATTCGGGAACAAACATGAAATGTTTTGACAAACTATGTTTGTGACCTTTGGAAGACAAAAAGTCCTATTTGGAAATCGATTTGGAGGTGACAACAATGAACATTCTTGATGAACTATCCAGACATGTCTCGTCGATAGCTTGAATTTGAGTACACGTGGAGCCAAAACGAACTTAATATGAGGAAGATATGCATGTTTTCCTGAACACTATGGAAAACATATTTCAGTATTCAGATACGAGATTGAGTCTAGGTAGATCCGAAATTTGTTTTTTTTCTTCTATATTTTTTTAAAAAAAATTCACTTTTGTTTCTTCTTTTTTTCTTCTCTCACTTTTTCTCCTTTCTCTCCTAATCAAGTGGAATAAGAAGCAAATTGACTCAAGCGATGATGCAACCAATCAGAAGTATAATAGTGGGATTGACAGAAGTCGGTGGTAGCATCGTGATGGAAATTGATGGGGACGGTGATGGTCGGTGCCGAAAGTGGTGATGGTGCAACAACATCGTGACTAATGTGAATAGAACTCGAAACTCTATGGGAACTAGACACTAAGACAAGCAACTCGACACAATGATGCAACCGCAAATTCAGCAAAGCAAAAACACTGAAAAGTTTATGTAAAGGCTCAAATTGGTTCCGCGATCATGATATAACCATAAAAAAATTGTGGCTTTTTCGTGGACAATAGGTATGAAGAACATGTGATCTAAACCATGAAAAAGTGTTAAAATCTCACTGAGCAGCCTGGAAATCTGATACCACTTGATAGAGGTGAGGGTCCTGATCTTTCGATGAGATGATAACTACCGATTTGGTGGAGACAACTTTTATGATCCGACGACATACGTGCATGACGTTTCACCTTAGTAATCGCTAAACCAATATCTAGGAGGTTAGTGACGATGATGGGAGAAGGATCAACCTGACCACGAAGGTCTATTCCTGCAAGGAATCTAAGAATGAGCAACAATATGATAAAAACAATCTGAATATTGCACGTATATATGAAGTATTGATAAGGATCGGGATCCAAAAGCAGTCTTGGTCTGGTCGTTGGACACAAACGAAGTACATGACGTTGCAATGGCTAACTTTTAACTAAATAAATCCCATGTAAAAAGCCACTAGATTGATCTAATTGTATAGGACCAAGGGCTGGCAGCCAAGGAGGTGGGAGGATGTTCAAAAGCAGCCTAAAACTAACCCTAGGTCATACAAGGCACATGGGCCCAAGTGGAGGTGATGCAACACCTTTGGACTTATAGTTTGACTCGGACTCTGCTCCAATGTCCGATTGTTTCGTCAATATCTTGAGGCTCCAAACCAATGTGAAGGTAAATCCAATTGGGTTGGAATGTACATGCATTCTACTTCCGAACAAAAAACGAATCACCCAATTCGAGTGAGCATTCAATAGTTTTTAGCGTTCCATGACAGGTATATGTGAGTCCGGAACGTGATAGACTTGTACTCTAACTTCACTTAGGCTAAAAGTGACGTGACAGAACTTCTTGAACAACACCAAAACGTATCTTTTCCCATACCTTCAAATGTGGATTGTACAAGTGTTCGGTAGTTCTGTAATTAGGCAGGAAACAAAAAGAGGTGAAGTACTTTTGTCTTATATAGCATACATAAATTATTGCTTAACTTTTATCAGAAATCACCTCAAATAAATACGGATATGCAATATTTGTGATCATATCCAAGGTATTCATGTGCTCATCACCTTTTCACTAATCACATATATTTTCTTGGCTATGTTGTTGCTCCAAATGGAATTGAAGTTGATAAAGCCGAGATTGAAGGTATTGAAAGTAGGTCGCAGCCCAAATCGGTCACACAAGTGAGGAGTTTTCCTGGCCTCGTTAGTTTCTATAGGAGTTTTGTTAGAGGTTTCAGCACCATTGTTACACCTATCAATGAGCTTACAAAGAAGGATGTGCATTTTCTTGGGGTATTGAAAGATAAGTTAACACATCCTCCCTTACTCCAACTTCCTGATCTCAATAAGACTTCAGAGCTTGAATGTTATGCTAGTGGACTTCGATTCGGAGGTGTGTTATTACAAGATGGTAAACTTGTTGCATGCTTTTTTGAAAAATTGAGTGGGCCTAGTCTGAATTATTCTACTTATGATAAGGAATTATATGCTCTTGTTCGGACTTTGGAAACATGGCAACATGATTTATGGCCCAAAGAATTTGTTATACATTTTGATCAAGAATCTTTGAAACGTATTAAGAGTCAATCAAAACTGAACCGTAAACGTGCTAAATGGGTTGAACTCATTTAAAATTTAGTTCCAATATGAACATTTGGATATGATCACAAATATTACATATGTGTATTTATTTGAGGTTATTTCAGATAAAAGTTGTGCAATAATTAATTTATGCTATACAGAACAAAAGTACTTCACCTTTTTTTATTTCCTGCCAAATTGCAGAACTACCAGACACTTGAAATCCACATATGAACATAAGAGAAAAAGAGACGTTTACATGTTGTCCAATAAGTTCTCTCACGTCACTTTTAGCCCAAGAGAAGAAAGAGTCCAATTCTATAACACCAAAGATGCGATCATATCCTTATTTTGGCGTGAGGGCCTCGACAGGGATAGAAACACATCTCGCCGTTTCACAAGAATGGATATCGTTACAAGTACATGTACTAAAAATATGAGTATAAGGAGTTGGCTTACACTCGCCACAACCTACATCACGATCACAACAATGCAGCATACAATCACCATGAAGAAGAGCAGGGCCTGACTACGGACAAAAACAAACGGTAAAAGAACGACGTCCATTCTTGCTATCCCAGGCTATCAGCCTGTAACTCATCCTAGATCGATGAAGAATAAGAAGAAGAAACTCCAAATAGAACAATCATCGCGCTCACGCCAAAGTAAGTATTTACTTGTACCTGCAACTATTGTTGTAGGAACCTGTTAGCCACACGGACTCAACAATCTCATTTCCAAAGGTATCAAGACTAGCAAAGCTTAATGGGTGAGGTGTGGTTAAGTGGTGAGGCTACAGCAAGAGACTAAGCATATATTTGAGGTGGGTAACTTATGAGTACAAGAATAAAAGAGGGGGATGATCTACGCATAACGGACGTAAATTACTGATGATCAAATGAATGATCCTGAACACCTACTTACATCAGACATAACCCTACTATGTCCTCGACCGGAGAAGGAGCTCACGAAAGAGACAGACACGGTTACGCACTCAGTTGGCGCATTTTAATTAAGTTTACTTCATGTTACCTAGAACCTGATGTTAAACAAGGTTTCCAAGTTGCCACATAACCGCGGGCACGGCTTTCCGAAAGATTTAACCCTGCAGGGGTGCTCCAACTCGTCCATCACAAATTACCACAAGCCGCATAGAAAGCCTCGATCACGAAACTCATGATCTCCTTGGATTCCTTAGTGGAAAACCTCAACTCTTAGATAACCCAAAGCATCACCGGAATCCCGATGCACAATATATTTTGTAAAAGGTAAAACTAATCCAGCAAGTCTTCCTGACGTGTCGACGAACCCGATAGGAGCCGCATATCTCGTTCTTAGGATCCGACCAGATGAGTACTACGTACGACTGCCCAATAGACATCCCCCGAGTTGCCACGATGGCCCCGCAAGTGGCTTTGTTTAGGACCAACACTCATGAGGAGCACTAGCCCGAGTTGTTTGTTAATTATCCACGGGGTCCGGAAAGTCCCTATTCATATTTATTAGGTTGTTAGGCAAATGTAGTACCAAAGTTAGGCCATGCCAGACCAGTCTTAATCTAAAACAAATTATCAAGGGGGTCCCCATAACAACCCCGATCGTGTTAGGAGCTCTCAAGTTTGGAAAATAACACCGGTAGCCGAAACAATGGGGGCAAAGGTGGAACAACACCAAGCTAGAAAGGCCGAGCCTTCCACCTTTTACCAAGTATATAGGTGCATTAAATTAAATAGCAATAATATGGTGATATAAGAAGGAACCCATGTCATCACATGGAAGCAACTGCACCTACAACTAGCAAGCTATCCAATGGTTAAGCAAGCGGTAACATAGCCAATCAGTGGTTTGCTAGGTTGTAGAAAGGTTGATGGTTTTCATGGCAATGTGGAGAGGCTTATTAAACATGTGGAAGGCATCGACACATAGCAACGGTATGTGGGGACCCCGACTTACGAGTCGAGATCGCCGAATGATCGTGCTCAATGATCCCAGAGATCAATGCTCATCGAACACACATATACTGAATATTAAGAGTCTTACATACAAATACCGAATTATTACATCACGTGACCGAATGGTTAAGTTCACAAGGTAGGGCCTATAAGGCCAAATCACACTGATACAACTAGTAGAAGAAATATTAGGTCTAAGCGGGTGCCCATGCCATCAGCCTACACCAACAGGCATTCTGACTAGGAAGCGTCCTAGTTCGCTGGGCCGTCTCCGAAGACGTACTCTTCTCCAAACTCCGGTCCTTCCATGTCTAGTCAATAATATAACCAGTGGCAAGCTGATGACCCACAAGAATAGGGGATCTATCGTTGTCCTTTCGATAAGTAAGAGTGTCGAACCCAACGAGGAGCAGAAGGAACTGACAAGTGGTTTTCAGCAAGGTATTCTCTGCAAGCACTGAAATTATCGGTAACAGATAGTTATGTGACAAGATGATTCGTAGTGAGTAGAAAGTAACAGTAGTAAAAAAGGTCCAGCAAGATGGCACAATCCCTTTTGTAGCAAGGGACAAGCCTGGACAAACTCTTATAGGAGGTGAAGCGCTCCCGAGGACACATTGGAATTTCTATCAAGCTAGTTTTCATCAAGTTCATATGATTTGCGTTCACTACTTTGATAATTTGATATGTGGGTGGACCGGTGCTTAGGTGATGCCCTTACTTGTACAAACATCCCACTTATGATTAACCCCTCTCGCAAGCATCCGCAACTACAAAAGAAGAATTAAGACAAAGTCTAACCATAGCATTAAACTAGTGGATCCAAATCAGCCCCTTACGAAGCAACGCATAAACTAGGGTTTAAGCTTCTCTCACTCTAGCAACCCATCATCTACTTATTACTTCCCAATGCATTCCTCTAGGCCCAAATAATGGTGAAGTGTTATGTAGTCGACGTTCACATAACACCACTAGAGGAAAAACAACATACAACGCATCAAAATATCGAACGAATACCAAATTCACATGACTACTTATAGCAAGACTTATCCCATGTCCTCATGAACAAAAGTGACTACTCACGAAGCATAATTATCTTCATGACCAGAGAGGTATTGAATAGCATCAAAGATCTGAACATATAATCTTCCACCAAGTAATCCTACTAGCATCAACTACAAAGAGTAATTAACACTACTAGCAACCTTACAAGTACCAATCGGAGTCGCGAGACGGAGATTGGTTACAAGAGATGAGCTAGGATTTGGAGATGAGATGGTGCTAATGAAGATGTTGATGGAGATGAGTCCCCTCCGATGAGAGGAGTGTTGGTGATGACGATTTCTACGTCAACAAAAGTCGTTCCCCGCCAGTGGTGCCAGAGATCCTTCTGTCGTCTCTTGAGCTTGCGTTGGTTTTTTCCTTGAAGGGGAAAGGGTGATGCAGCACAGGAGCAGTAAGTATTTCCCTCAGTTTGAGAACCAAGGTATTGATCCAGTAGGAGGGTCTCGTCAAGTCCAGAGTACCTGCGCAAACACAAACGAGCTTACACCCAACGCTTCAAAGGGGTTGTCAATCCCTTCAAGATTGTTTGCAAAGTGAGATCTAAAGGCGGAAAGTGCAATGAAGTAAAAAGTGTAAGGCTGAAAATATGGTGTGGGGTAGACCCGGGGGCCATAGTGTTCACTAGAGGCTTCTCTCAAAATAGCAAATATCACGGTGGGTAAACAAATTACTATCGAGCAATTGATAGAACCGCGCAAAGTCATGGAGATATCTAAGGCAATGATCATACATATAGGCATCACGTCCGAGACAAGTAGACCGATACTTTCTGCATCTACTACTATTACTCCACACACCGACCGGTATCCAGCATGCATCTAGTGTATTGAGTTCATGATGAACAGAGTAACGCTTTAAGCAAGATGACATGATGTAGAGGGATAATCTCAAACCAATGATGAAAACCCCATGTTTTTACCCTTGATGACAAAAACACGATCCATGCCTCGCTACACCTTCTGTCACTGGGTGAGGTCACCGCACGGTATGAACCCAAAACTAAGCACTTCTCCGATTGCAAGAATCATAGATCTAGTTGGCCAAACAAAACCCATAACTCGAAGAGAACTACAAGGATATGAAATCATGCATAAGAGAGATCGGAAGAAACTCAAATAAGATTCATAGATAATTTGAGCATAAATCCACAATTCATCGGATCTCGACAAACACACCGCAAAAGAAGATTACATCGGATAGATCTCAATGAAGATCATGGAGAACTTTGTATTTAAGATCCAAGAGAGAGAAGAAGCCATCTAGTTACTAGCTATGGACCCGTAGATCTATGGTGAACTACTCACGCATCATCGGAGAGGTCATGGTGTTGATGAAGAAGCCCTTCGTATCCGAGTCCCCCCTCCGGCAGGGCACCAGAACGTGCCCCGGATGGGATCTTGCGGAGACTGAAGCTTGCGGCGGCGGAAAAGTACTTTCGATGATCTCCTGATTTTTTTGGGATTTAGGGAATAGATAGGCGCAACCCCTAGGGCAGAGGGCGTCCAGGGGGCCCACAAGCCTGTGGGCCGCGGCCTCCCCCTAGCCGCGGGGTGGGGGCTTGTGGGGCCCTGGGGGCCCCTGCCTTGGCTCTCTCAAGTCTCCTGATCTTCTTCCGTTACGGAAAAATTCTTTTCAAGGATTTTATTCCATTTGGACCCCGTTTCAAAATCTCCTCTAAAAGGGGTCAAAAACATCCAAAGTTTGAAAAAAGATAATAGCATGAAACCATCAAAAATTATACATAAGATGGAGACGTATCAAGCATCCCCAAGCTTAACTCATCCTCGTCCTCGAGAAGGGAAGTGATAAAGAATGAATTTTTGATTTGGAATGCTACCTAGCATAGTTGTCCTTTGCAACTTCCTTCACGTGACATGAATGTTCAGATCCGTAAGATTCAAAACAATAGTTTGCTATTGACATGAAAACAATAATACTTCAAGCAAACTAGCAAGGTAATCATGAACTTTCAAAATAACAAGGCCAAGGAAAGTTATTCCTACAAAATCATATAGTCTGGCTATGCTCCATCATCCTCACACAACTAATGTAAATCATGCACAAACCTGGTATTGGCCAAGTAATTGTTTTCGCACTCTTACTTTCTCAAACTTTTTATAACTATCACGCAATACATGAGCGTGAGCCATGGATATAGCACTATAAGTGGAATAGTGTGGTGACGGTTGTGAGACAAAAAGGAGGAGATGGTCACATTGACTCGGCGTATCAATGGGCTATGGAGATGCCCATTAATAGATATCAATGTGAATGAGTATGGATTTCCATACAAGAGATGCACTAGAGTTATAAGCATGTGAAAGCTCAAAAGGAAAACTAGTGGGTGTGCATCCAACTTGCTTGCTCACGAAGACCTAGGGCAGTTTTGAGGAAGCCCATCATTGAAATATACAAGCCAAGTTATATAATGAAGATTCCCACTGGCATATGGTAGTGACAAAGCAAGAAGCTCTCAATCATGAAGAACATGGTGCTATTATGAAGCACAAGTGTGGAAAAGGATAGTAGCACTGTCCCTTCTCTCTTTTTCTCTCTTCTCTTTTTTTATTTGGGATCTTAGGCCTCTTTTTTATTTTCTTTTCTTTTCTCTTTTTTTTGTTTTTGGGTTCTTTGGCCTCTTTTTTTTATTTCCTCACATGGGGCAATGCTCTAATAATGATGATCATCACACTTTTATTTACTCAAAGCTTCAAAGCTCAAAATCATGATGACTCTATAGGAAATGCCTCCGGAAGTGAACCGGGATGTGCAACGATCTAGCATGGCGTATGGCGTTGGAAACATCTCGCTAGCTATCTTACGATCATGCAATGGCAATATGAGAGGGACGGCACAAGTCATGAGACGGAATGGTGGGAGTTGCATGGCAATATATCTCGGAGTGGATATGGAAATGCCATAGTAGGTAGGTATGGTGGCTGTTTTGAGGAAGGCATATGGTGGGTTTGTGTACCGGCGAGAATTGCGCGGCACTAAAGAGGCTAGCAATGATGGAAGGTGAAAGTGCATCTATACCATGGACTCAGATTAGTCATGAAGAACTCACATACTTGTTGCGGAAGTTTTTATTAGTAATCGAAACAAAGTGCTAAATGCATACTCCTAGGGGAAGAGTTGGTAGGTGTTAACCATCGCGCGATCCCGACCTCAACACAAAGGATGAAAATCAATAGATCAATTATGCTCCGACTTCCTAACATAGCGGTTCACCATACGTGCATGCTACGGGAATCACTAACTTCAACACAAGTATTTTGAGATTAACAACACCCTACTAACATAGCTCTTAATATTACCAAATCCACGTCTCAAAACTAATTGAGAGGAATCAAAACTTCTCTTTCTACTCAATGCACATGAAGATGGAGTTTTTTGGATCCTCTTTGGGTACCTATCACATTTGGGACTACTTTCATAGCATAAGCCAACTACCAAGTCACGCACCGTCATGCTCTAAAAGATATAAGTGAAGCACATAGAGCAAAAGTATCTAGCTCAAAAGATATAAGTGAAGCACTATGAGCATTCTAGCAAAATCACGATGAGTGCATATCTCTCTCTCAAAAAGGTGTGAAGCAAGGATGATTGTGACACAACAAAAAGAAAAGACTCCTAAGATACAAGACGCTCCAAGCAAAACACATATCATGTAGTGAATAAAAATATAGCTCCAAGTAATGTTACCGATGGATTGAAGACGAAAGAGGGGATGCCTTCCCGGGGCATCCCCAAGCTTAGACTTTTTGGTGTCCTTAAATTTGGCTTGGGATGCCATGGGAATCCCCAAGCTTGAGCTCTTTCCACTCCTTATCTCATCGTCCATGAGAACATCACCGAAAACTTGAAAACTTCAGAACACAAAACTTAAACAGAAACTCGTGATAACATTAGCACAAGAAAACAAACTACCACTTCTTTTGGTACTGTAGAAAACTTGAATTCTATCTATATTGGTGTTGGGCTACTGTATTCTCACTTTTCCATGGCTAGTACCCCCCGATACTAACCATAGTTTCATCAAAACAAGCAACCAACTCAACAAAAACAGAATCGGTCAAAAACAGACTAGTCTGTAGCAATCTGTATACTTCCTATACTTCTGGTTCCTCACAAAATCTGAAAAATTACGACAGCCTGGGAAAAAGGCATATCAACGAGAAGAAAAAATAATCAACTCAAAAGATCTTTCTGAATAAAAATGAAAAATCATCTCGTGAGCGAAAAGTTTCTGTCTTTTTCCAGCAGGATGAAACAACCATTACCAAGACTAGTCATAAAGGTTTTGCTTGGCTCAAACACAAAAAGAAACACGAAATACACAATCACAACAGAATTGTGATGGTGTGGATGCAACAAAACAGAAAGAAAAAGATAAATTCATTGGTTTGCCTCCCAACAAGCGCTATTGTTTAACGCCCTTAGCTAGGCATAAAAGCGATAGAATCACGTATCATCGTCTTTGGTGCTCAAACCATAAATGGCCCTCATCATAGATTGATAAGGCAATCTTATTTTCTTTATAGGAAAGTGTTCCATGCCCTTCCTTAAAGGAAATTGAAATCTAATATTCCCTTCCTTCATATCAATGATAGCACCGATAGTTCTTAGGAAAGGTCTACCAAGAATAATAGGGCATGTATGATCGCAATCAATGTCAAGCACAATGAAATCCACGGGTACATAGTTCCTATTTGCAATAATAAGAACATCATTGATCCTTCCCATGGGTTTCTTGACAGTAGAATCAACAAGATGCAAATTAATAGAACACTCTTCAATCTCATTAAAACCAAGAACATCACATAAAGAGTTTGGAATCGCAGAAACTCTAGCATCCAAATCACACAGAGCATTGTACTCATAGTTTTTGATTTTGATTTTGATGGTAGGTTCCCACTCATCATGAAGCTTTCTAGGGATAGAGACTTCCAATTCAAGTTTCTCTTCAAGAGATTTTATAATAGCTTCGACGATATGATCGGTAAAGGGCTTGTTTTGGCTATAAGCGTGTGGAGAGTTTAACATGGATTGCATCAAAGAAATGCATTCAATCAAGGAGCAACTAACATAATTGAATTCCTTGAAATCCATAGTAGTAATTTCATTACTACTCAAAGTTTTAACATCTTCTACTCCACTTTCAATGCTTTTAGCATCAAGATAGATGGACTCCGAATCATTGGGGCACTTTTCAACCAAAGTGGATTCATATCCAGCCCCATAATCATTAGGTTTGACGAAAGAAAACAAATATTCAATGGGAGTCACACCAAGCACTTTAAGATCTTCGTGATTCTCATCACGAGAACACGCCTTTTTAAGCCATTCATGTCTAGCACGAATTTGGGCGGTTCTTTCTTGGCTCTTAATCATGGAAACATGCATAGCTTTCAAAGTTTCATCCATGTTGATTTTGGGAGGAGCACATCTAACTTTCAAATCATCAACATCACTAGACATTCTATAATGCTCTTAGCCAAATCGTCAATTTTGAGTAGCTTTTCTTCTGTGGACGCATTGAAAATCTTTTGAGAGTTGATGAACTCTTTGATATTACTCTCTAGATCAGAGGGTAATCTGTAATTTCCATGAGTATTGTTGTAGGAGTTGCCAAAATTATTAGAGGAGTTACTAGGGAAAGGCCTAGGAACATAGTTTCCTCTAAAAGCATTGTTGTTGCCAAAGTTATTCCTACCAAAAAAAATAATGTCCAAGCTAGCGTTGCTACTCTCAATCAAAGAAGACAATGGCATATCATTAGGATCCAAAGGAGCACTTCTACTAGCAACCAAATTCATTAACTCGTACATCTTAGCACTCAACGAGTTAATTTCTTCTGTAGCGTGTACCTTCTTACTAGTAGGTGACCTTTCAGTGTGCCACTGAGAGTAGTTCGTCATGATGTTGTCTAAGAGCTTTGTGGCTTCCCCTAACGTGATTTCCATGAAGTTCCACCTGAGGCAGAGTCCAAGATATTTCTAGAAGCGAAATTCAAGCCAGCGTAAAACATTTGAATAATCATCCAAAGACTCAAGCCATGAGCGGGACAATTTCTAATCATTAATGTCATTCTCTCCCAAGATTGTGTAACATGTTCATGATCAAGTTGCTTGAAATTCATGATATCATTACGGAGAGAGATGATCTTAGCCAGCGGAAAATACTTGGATATATAAGCATCTTTGCACTTATCCCAAGAATCGATACTATTTTTGGGCAAAGAAGAAAACCAAGTTTTTGAGCGATCTCGCAACGAGAAAGGAAAAAAGCTTCAATTTAATCACGTCATTATCCACATCTTTCTTCTTTTGCATATCGCAAAGCTCAATGAAGGTATTGAGATGGGATGCGGCATCTTCAGTAGGAAGGCCAGAGAATTGCTCTTTCATAACAAGATTCGGCAAAGCGGCATTGGTTTCGTATGACTCCGCACTAGTGGCGGGAGCAATCGGAGTACTAATAAAATCATTATTATTACTATTAGAGAAGTCACAAAGTTTGGTGTTTTCATTCATGGTGACTTCGACAAGCAAGCAAGCACACAAGCGAACAAAGAGCAAGCGAGAAAAAGGGCGAACAAAAAGGCGAACAAAAAAGGCAAACGAAAAAGGCAAATTGGTGAAGTGGGGGAGAGGAAAACGAGAGGCAACTAGCAAACAAAGTAAATGCAAGAGATGAGTTTGCGACACCTACTTGGATGAGTTCTTGACTTGATCTTCCTCCCTGGCAATGGCGCCAGAAATCCTTCTGCTACGTAAACAAAAGTCGTTCCCCGGCAGTGGTGCCAGAGATCCTTGTGTCGTCTCTTGAGCTTGCGTTGGTTTTTCCCTTGAAGAGGAAAGGGTGATGCAGCACAGGAGCAGTAAGTATTTCCCTCGGTTTGAGAACCAAGGTATCGATCCAGTAGGAGGGTCTCGTCAAGTCCAGAGTACCTACGCAAACACAAACGAGCTTGCACCCAACGCTTCAATGGGGTTGTAAATCCCTTCAAGATTGTTTGCAAAGTGAGGTATGAAGGCGGAAAGTGCAACGAAGTAAAAAGTGTAAGGCTGAAAATATGGTGTGGCGTATACCCGGGGGCCATAGTGTTCACTAGAGGATTCTCTCAAAATAGCAAATATCACGGTGGGTAAACAAATTACTATCGAGAAATTGATAGAACCGTGGAAAGTCACGACGATATCTAAGGCAATGATCATACATATAGGCATCACGTCCGAGACAAGTAGAGCGATACTTTCTACATCTACTACTATTACTCCACACATCGACCGCTATCCAGCATGCATCTAGTGTATTGAGTTCATGATGAACAGAGTAACGCTTTAAGCAAGATGACATGATGTAGAGGGATAATCTCAAACCCATGATGAAAACCCCATCTTTTTACCCTTGATGTCAACAACACGATACGTGCCTCGCTACCCCTTCTGTCACTGGTGAGGTCACCGCACGGTATGAACCCAAAACCAAGCACTTGTCCCATTGCAAGAATCATAGATCTAGTTGGCCAAACAAAACCCATAACTCGAAGAGAATTACAAGGATATGAAATCATGCATAAGAGAGATTAGAAAAAACTCAAATAAGATTCATAGATAATCTGATCATAAATCCACAATTCATCGGATCTCGACAAACACACTGCAAAAGAAGATTACATCGGATAGATCTCCATGAAGATCATGGAGAACTTTGTATTGAAGATCCAAGAGAGAGAAGAAGCCATCTAGTTACTAGCTATGGACCCGTAGGTCTATGGTGAACTACTCACGCATCATCGGAGAGGTCATGGTGTTGATGAAGAAGCCCTCCGTATCCGAATCCCCCCTTCGGCAGGGCACCAGAACGTGCCCAGTTGGGATCTTGTAGACGCAGAAGCTTGCGGCGGCGGAAAAGTACTTTCGATGATCTCCTGATTTTTTTGGGATTTTTAGGGAATATATAGGCGCAACCCCTAGGGCAGAGGGCGTCCAGGGGGGCCACAAGCCTGCGGGCCGCGGCCTCCCCCCCCCTGGCCGCGGGGTGGGGGCTTGTGGGGCCCCTGGGCCCCCTGCCTTGGCTCTCAAGTGTCCTGATCTTCTTCCGTTATGAAAAAATTCTTATCGGGGATTTTATTCCGTGTGGACTCTATTTCAAAATCTCCTCTGAATGGGGTCAAAAAATGAAAAAAACAGGAACTGGCACTTGGCACTGAGTTAATAAGTTAGTCGCAAAAAATATATAAAAGGCATGCAAAACATCCAAAATTTGACAAGATAATAGCATGAAGCCATCAAAAATTATAGATACGTTCGAGACGTATCAACGATGGCGACGATTTCCCCCTCCGGGAGGGAAATTTCCCTGGCAGGACGGCCCTGCCGGAGCTCTAGATTGGTTCTACTCAAGTTACACCTCTTGGCGGCGGCGGCTCCTCCCAAAAGCCTCCTTATGATTTTTTTCTAGAACAAAACCCTCAATATAGCAAAAGATGAGCGCCGGAGGGGCAACAGGGGGCCCACAAGCCACCTAGGCCCGGCCAGGGGGTAGGCTGGCCCTCGTAGGCTTGTGGCCTCCTGGTGGCTCCCCTCTGGTACTTCTTCCGCAAAGTATTTTTCATAAAATCCAAAATAATTCATCGTTGATTTTCACGGCTTTTCGAGTTGCGTAGAATAATTATCTCAAACTTGCTCACTTTTCATACCAGAATTCCAGCTGCCGGCATTCTCCCTCTTCATGTAAACCTTATAAAATAAGAGAGAAAAGGCATAAGTATTGTACCGTGAAGCGTAATAACAGCCCATAAAGCGATAAATATCAACATAAAAGCATGATGCAAAATGGACGTATCACAAGGCAATGTGTACCTTTTAATGTACTCGCAAACAGCCCATGATATGAACAATGCAAGTGAAGTATAACAATAATATGCATCTGGTGGACAACAACTTGTTGTAATAAACATGATCGTGTGTATGCATCTTAAGCTAAATGTTGAATTTGAAGAACAGGTTACATATATCAATATATCTGTCGAGGGATGAACACTCCAGGTTCACCCTATATGCCAAGTCACCAAACTTGGTCATATCATTACTTTCATAATAGCTCCTTTTTCTCACAACTCACACACACTTGGTTTATGAGGAAACGATTGAACGTAGTTTAAGCAGCACCACCCAACTGTCATTGACCGTGGACACGACTATTCGAATAGTTTTACACTCTATAGAGGTAGTATGCTGGACCCACGAGATCCGGGAAACGTCCGTGTCATCCACGACTCGCGGTATATAACATACCCGAGGTAAGTACCCGATCAATGACTTTCCCCTAACGATACTAGACAAAGAGGCCCACTCGATTAGTACCCAGCCCACATGTTGTACATCTTCCGAGCACTAACTCTGGACAGTATCAACCATGCAGGGACCAACGGTGTGTCTGGAACACGTAAAAACGGCATAGTCGCCCTACCTGGCACGACCCCATCACGAGAGTGACCACACATCACTCCCGCCACTATTAATGTGGCTCTTTGCTAGCACTGACCAGAGTAATCAACACAACCCCGTCCCATAAAGGGGTAACGTGGTCATACATGTAAGGTTGGGACGGTCGACACATCATAAATATATTCCCATTTCCGAAACCGTACACACACAAATACCTGGTGCACCACTTCTCCGAAAGTGGCCACCTAACTTATCATCACCCTCGGGCATTAGTGGCACCCGACGGAGTTTCATAAACCTTTGATTTATGTCATCATCATGCTCATGCTAATACTATTCTAACTTTACTTGTCAACATGATAATAGCATGACCCTCATAGGTGGTAGGATCAACCTCAATGCATGTGCTCTGGAGGAGCCATCGGTAACATCACTTCAATGATTTACCGGTACTTATGATCATATGCAACGGAAATATTTGTTACACTAGCATGCATCATAACATATGCTCAGACATGTCAAAGGGCTGCTTGCCTTGGTCAGCTAGGTATCCGGGGTCTTTAAGGTCTTTCGCTCCGACTCCTTCGTCGCCCGGGTTTTCTATCGTCGTAATAAGGTAAAAATAATAAGTAGCTCACTCCAAAACAGATCACAAAGTCATTTTAAAAATGTTGGTTATTTCTGATAAATCCAGGTTGTTATTTTAAAAATATTTGCTTCTGTTTTTAGTGAAGGAATATTTTTAAAATCAACTTAGCAGAAGCAAAACTATTCCAATTTAATCCTTTTTATTATTATAAAATAGAATAGTTGCTGTAAAAATTATTCTAAGGGTTCTGATAAATACTACATGTTTTTAGGAAAATAACAGTGGAAAATCATATTATTTCACTCGTTAAATCTTTTTATAAAAATCATTGAAAATCAAGTTTTTAAAAATAACAGAAAAGGGCTACAGCCCTTGGCCTGGCTTGGCCTGGGACTGGGCCGGCCCAAAGGCGAGCCAGATAGCCTGCCCAGGCGCACGCGCCGTCAGGTTTGAACCTAACGCGCGGGCCCCTGCGGTCAGTGGTTGCGGGCAGCGAGGGAGGGAGAGATGGACCACCGACAATTGGGGCACACATGTCGGGGTCATCTCCTACCTCCGGCCAGAGAGGAGGAGGAGCACGCCGACGTGGCTACCGACATCCTCGGGCCCTAACGATGACAAGAATGGGTCTGGCTCGTCGTCGCCTACCTGATGGTGGTTGAGACAACGGCGGAGAGGCTCAGGTTGACCGGCGGCGAGGTAGCCGCGACGGAGGGGTTTCGGGCGAAGGTGGGGGTGGCAGCTAGGGTCACGGATTTGCTCGGGGAAGAGAGGGGAAAGATTCCTGGTGTCAGTGGGAGTGGTTTCGGGGGCAGAGGGACCCAGGAGCCGACGTGTAGCCGGAGATCGACCGGAGCTCCGAGGCGGAGGGGCCTCGGTCGATCTCGAGCACCGGGGCTCTGCTGGCTTACTAGGATGTCTAGGGAGGTGCTAGAAGTTGTTGCGATGAGGTTTGAGGGGTACTGGAGCGAGGGGGGAGGCTATATATAGGCCCGCGACGGTGAGCCGACTCGGGAGCGCCAGTGATTCACCGTGGCGCGCATTGGGGTGCAGAGAGGACCTGGGGTCGAAACCACGGTCTCAGGACGTGGTTTTGGACTGCCAGGGCTCACTGTGAGGAAGGGAGAGAGAGGAGAGACGAGCATCCTTGGCCGCGCATCCCTGGCCGGTTCTGGTGCGCGCGGGCACGCGTCGCACCAGTTCTTAGCGCGGGAGAGGAGGGGCCCTGATGGTCGCCTGATGCAGAGGAGCTGTCGGGGAAGAGGTTAGACACTTCGGAGGAGGCTGGAACTGGCCGAGAGCGCTGTCCCCAACTCGGTGGCTTCTTGTAGCGCGCCTAGAGTGCAGCTTTGGCATGCCATGACATACTAGGGCACCCTGGGGTGCCTTGGACGTGTCTAGCATGTCCTGGGCACTGGTTGGGATATGGCTAGCCGTTGAAGACCCGTGTTAGCTTCGGCTGGTCAAGGGGCACAAGAAAAACAGGTGTTGTTAGCCTTGAGCTGAAGCTTAGATTGGGGATTTTGTCATTTCTACTTTGACCCAAAGAGAGGCCAGTTGACTAGGTCTTGGCATTAATGTTGGCCACCTAATCTGAGAGTTTGGGAGAAAGGGTTGGGGTTTAGCTAAGGTTAGGAGGGGTTTTACCCATCTGTCCGAAGGTGCTCGACAGTGGTTTGGGGTGGTTGCACCCCACCACTGGCTCTACAACTTAACAGGATTGGGTTTGGTGCTAAAACAAGGGTTTTCAACAAGTTTGAGCTCCATTGGACAAGTTTAGCTTTGTAAACTTGAAAACATCATCAAATGACCAGATATGTTCCTTCCAAAGAGAGTGTGGGCAAATTAAGTCCCACAGATCTCATTTTTGGTATGGAAGCCTCATTTGAGGTATTAGGTACTCCTGGAAAGTTTCGACTCCATTGGACACACTTTGCTATGTAGAGTTGCTCTAACATCAATCTGGACATAAGGGGTTTTGCAGTTATTTGGTGTTCTTAATCACCTTGAATTAAGGTAAAACTTTATGTGGACACCAAATATGGCTTACGGGTACCACTGGAAATTTCTAGGAATTTATTAAGAATATTTCCTTTGGAAACATTTCAAAAGGTCAAAATAGACAGAAATGGTTTTCAGGGTTTTACTCAAATAATAATAATATAAATAGGGGTTAAAAATCTTATGTATGAAAAATATATGTCCTTCTGATCATCTCCAAATTTTATCAGATATTTCTAAGGTAGAAAAGTATTTTTCCATATAGGAATACCATTTATGGCCTCATATATGGACATGCAAATAAATTAGGAAAATAATTCATAAAATAATTATTATATGGTTTGGTGCTCCAAAATGGTCCTAGAATCAGATCACCAACTTTGGGTAAGAACACTCCTTGTCATCAAGGACTTGTAGTGCAACCCAAGGTAGGGTTTTATTTTGACCAGAAATAATAAAAAGGGTTTTAAATATAATTAATTAATGAGAAATGTGGTTTTTAATATCACATGATCAAGCATACAAGCACACAGCGATAATAATGTCATTCACAACATTAGTTTTGAAAAAGTTTTAATAAACTCAGATTTTTGAATTATAGAAAAAGTGGTAGTGAAAGAAGGGTGTGACATAGTAATAAAACAACTAGCATGGCAATGATATTAATGGTATCTAGAGAATTGATTATCTTGCGTGTGATCCATCTTGGAAGAAGAACGAAACCGTGAAGCAGACGAACCGACTTAGTCGATCGGATCCTCGCAATCAGACATGCTTGTGGAACTCTATCGAGACGAAGCAAACTGTAAACAAGAATTAACACACGATATTCACAACGGCACATGCACGATATGATGCACAACCTAATATGATGCATGTCCATTTTAATTATGCAAGGCGTGGAACGACAATTCACAACAATCGAACACTACACATTAAGTGAAGCTCAATATGCAACGAGTTGCATATTGATGAAACTCCACATACAAATTATTTAGTTCACACCTATTTAGGTATACGACAATATTAAATATTGTTTAACATGGCAAGAGGTGAAACATAAATAAACTACCTATCTAGACATTTAAAATGAGGACGGAAACGACATATAGGATCTCCAAAATGACCCCATATGTTAATTAAGAAATCTGTTTTTAATGTTTGGTAAACATCAGAATAAAGAGTTTCACGTGGTTCTATGCGTCATTCTAGTCGATTTACATATATATAGCTCATCTCCAACGGAGCTACGGTTAACCAGCTACGGATTAAACCGATTTAGCATGGCTTCACGCAAAACAAGGCAAACAACAAGGTTAATCGTTTTTAATATGCATGAGAGTTGGAAAATATTGATCTACACGAAGTTTTACGCGTCTGCATATCTAACTCATTTTGATCCGACGCACGGTTTAAAAGATATGACCATCTTTAAAACATGGCATTTTCTGAATTCTTGGATAAAGAAGAAATTTGCACGGCCGAAAAAAACACAACCGGGCTGAATTGCATCCTAGTGCAGCAACCCAGGATTGGATCAGGCCCAAGTGACCATGTGTGAAAAACGGAGAACCTGGGATCTGAACTCCGGTCTCTTGGGTCTACACATGTGCGGCTGACCGATAGCTCTACTAATAACCTGTGATCAGAAAAGGGTTCGGGAGAAGGCAAAATTGACAAAAATGACCCCTGGAACGAAAGAACTCACGGATTGACCCCTCGGAAGAAATAATTCACCGGCCTGACCCTTTTGTGTGGCGCCCGACACCTCGGCGCCACACTGTACTGTGTGACGCCTAGGGGTTAGGCGCCACACCCCCGACCACGTGGCAGGGAGGGCCCCACCCCCAGGCAGTGTGACGCCTAAGTCTCAGGCGTCACACATTGTAATGTGTGGCGCCTGACCCTTAGGCGCCACACACTGACTTACAGGGCCACGGGCCAGCCCCCTCCCCACCCCCCTCCCCACCCCCTCCCTCATTCAAACAGAAACTTCCATTGCGGCGGCTGGCTCTCATCCCCTCCCTAATCCCCTCCCCAATCTCCTTCAGATCTGAGGATTTCTTCCTTGGATTGATCCCCCAAGGTAATGTCCTCCCCCATCCCTTCCCTTTCCCATCCTTCTATCCAATTTTATTATGTTTTGGTTGAGTAGATTGATTTTAGTATATTGATTTGAGTAGGTTCTTAGGATTTGACTAGTTAGGATTTGGTTGAGTATATGAGTAGTTAGTAGTTAGTAGTAGTAGTAGGTATAGGAATTGCATTAGGTTTTGGTTTTGGTTGAGTATATGAATAGTGAGTAGTAGTAGTAGTTAGTAGTAGAGGTAGGTATATGAATTGTATTATGTTTTGACTAGTTAGGATATGAGTTAGGATTTGACTAGTTAGTATATGAGTTAGGATTTGCATTAGGTTTTAACTAGTTAGGATATGAGTTAGGTTTTGACTAGTTAGGATATGAGTTAGGATTTGCATTAGGTTTTAACTAGTTAGGATATGAGTTAGGTTTTGACTAGTTAGGATATGAGTTAGGATTTGCATTAGGTTTTAACTAGTTAGGATATGAGTTAGGTTTTGACTAGTTAGGATATGAGTTAGGATTTGGATTAGGTTTTAACTAGTTAGGATATGAGTTAGGTTTTGACTAGTTAGGATATGAGTTAGGATTTGCATTAGGTTTTAACTAGTTAGGATATGAGTTAGGTTTTGACTAGTTAGTAGTTAGTAGTAGTAGTAGTTAGTAGTAGTAGGTATAGGAATTGCATTAGGTTTTGGTTTGTAGTTAGTGGTAGTAGTTAGTATTAGTAGTAGTTCATATGAGTATATGAGTCTTATTTGAATATTAGTAAATGAGTAATTTTTTGTGATTTGTAGGATGGTGTGGCTTTTGAATGATGTTTATGACGCTGAACACCGGGCCTATTTCATGTCGGAGAAGAAGATGGTAAGTAGAAAATGATTAGTAGATTAGTAATATTTTGAAAATGTAATAAGCACTTGATATCTTCTTCTCCTATATGTTTGCAGGAGCTTACGCCCCTGAAGATCCGGTCTCATGGGGCATCCTCTGTAATGCATTACGATGAGCGGTACACCCCGTACATCGAGATGACGGGACTCCTTCCATTCGTGCAGCTTGTGAGTCGGTCAACTCCAAATCTGAACGCTGCGGCAGTCACAGCACTCATTGATCGTTGGAGGCCGGAGACACATAGTTTTCACCTCCGGACCGGAGAGATGACGGTTACTCTTCAAGATGTTTCCATGATCACCGCTCTTCCCATCGAGGGGAAGCCACTATGTATGAGCACTGATTCTGAGGGATGGTGGCATCAAATGGAGGCTCTTATTGGTATGTCGCCGCAGGAGCCGGAGGTGGAAGATGGAGGGAAGAAAGATAGAGTCCCTGCCGGCGCCACTTTCACTTGGATTGCCGCCAACTTTGCTCATTGTCCTGAGGACGCAGATGACGAGGTCATCCAGAGGTATGCTCGCGTCTACATGTGGTACGTCATCTCTAGGACTATCTTTGCGGACGGCACAGGCAAGAATGCTCCTTGGATGTGGCTGAAGGCGTTGACTGTTTTGGACAACAAGTTCAGCTGGGGCTCGGCCGCACTTGCTTACTTGTATCGGCAGGTAATAAATTGTTAATGTTAAGTACTCTCTGTTATCTTTTTCTGCTAAACTGATGCATGTTTGTTGTTACTTGTAGTTGGACGATGCTTGTCGCAGGACGACAAAGGACGGTGGAGTTGGTGGTTGTATGCTCCTACTTTCAGTATGGAGCTGGGAACGCCTACCTGTTGGACGCCCTAAAAGCTCAAAGTGGAATACCTGGGATGACCACGACAACTCTGTACGTCAACCTACATGGGCTTACAAGTGGGACTTGGTACCGGAGGTGGCAAGCGAAGTGAACCTATTGTACAAGCAGTACACCAACGAGATGGATTCGCTTACCCCCGAGCAGGTAAGATGGTTTCAGAGTTGACTTCCAGCTTCTATGTTGTGAGTGAAATGAATTGTGGTATTCATCTTGTGTTGTAGGTTGAATGGGAGCCATATGGTGTCGGGACAAACTTTGGTGATGCACACACGTTCGAGCTGAATCCACTATGCGTGCAGGAAAGACATCTTTGGCTAATGCGTTGTCCCCTAATATGCAATTGGGCGGTTGAGTGGCATCTCCCGCATCGTGTGCTGCGTCAATTTGGTTACTTTCAGCCACACCCGCCGGAGTGGGTGGACACGGACACACAGCTTCACAGGTAACAAAAAATAATTAGTGATTAGTTTTGTTCTTAGTGTTGAGCGAGCTACTGATGTGTTTTGTTCAAAGCAGGTTGGATAGGAGGAGGCAGCGAAAAATCAAGGACTGGCAGAAGCATCATAAGAGCTACGTCCTTATGTTCGAGCAAAGTGTGCAGGCAACTTCGAGCATACAACGAACCCAGTACCGTCAGCATTGTGCTCTTGCGTTCAGCAACTACCTAAGATGGTTTTAGGAGAGTACTCGTGTCGAGATTTGTCCGCCGGCTTACGAGGAGGACATATTGGAAGAACCCACTGAGTACGATGAACTTGCCCAAGGCGGTTACAGCAAGTTGATTCGCGAAGGGTACCAAACTTCCTTCGCCCCTGTCCTGAACTTTGTGGTAAGTGTGCTCCCCTATGTAAATTATGAATTCTAGCGGACCTATTCACTTGCACTTATTTGTTGTCATTGTCTTGTGATCATAGCGCAAAGAGGTCAAGAAACAAGCTGACGAGTCCGAAGATATTCTAGATAACACACCTTGAGGAAAAAAGGGAGAATGTGCACTTCGTCTATTCATAAAGGTGTTGTGTCATTATTATTATTTTGCCCAGAATGCAACATTATAGGTTACCTAATATATGTCATTTATATTTGAATCTAACAGGAACAGGGCAAGAAGTTACGGCGCCTATCCAACATTTTAGGTTGCCGTGACCCTGAATATGTTTCACCTTCGAGATCCGGTTCATCCGAAAGAAATACACTTGACGATTCGGCTTCTTCGGGCGCTCATATGGATGATGGTGACATTACCCAAAGAAATACTCAGGAGGATGATGCTGACACTCATCAGGTATGACATAGCCATGCAGTTTGCATTTTCAACCTTCAGCCTTGAACCTTCAAATTTGTAACTTTGAACCTTCATGTGTATTAGGCTGCGGACGACATGACGTTGAAGGCTTTCCAACGCTCCGCTTACGTGTTGAAGCCCAGGAAGGAATTTAAGCGCTACTCACCGGATGATTATGCGAAAGGGAAGAATCCGGTGGCCGGGAGCTCTCGTTTGTCAAGGATGAGAAGCAGGGAGGATGAGGTTGAGGATGACGATGACGATGAGTCCGATGACCCGGATCAATTTGTGGTTGCGAGAAGGAAGAAGCTAGTATCCAAGAGGGGACGAGGCCCTAAGTGATTTGTAGTTGGTGTTGCACTTGTCGAGCTGAACTATTTATTGTAGTCTTGAACTATTTCGAGTTGTGAACCATTTAGTTCTAGTTGCAGTTGTTGAGAACCATTTAGTGCTATCAAAAGATCCTTATTGCTGGAAATATATTGCTTTCTTGCACTCACAAGATCCTTATTGCTGTCAATATATTGATGTATTGCTGTTCTAAGATCTTTATTGCTGTCAGAAATTGCTTTTCATATTCAGTTCCAGCAGGTTTTCACATGTGTGGCGCCTAAGCCTTAGGCGCCACACCTGTGCAGTGTGGCGCCTAAGGCTTAGGCGCCACACATGGGCTTATACAGCCTCAACGCAGCCCCTCTCCACCCCCTCCCCAGTATAAGTCCATGTGTGGCGCCTAAGCCTTAAGCGCCACACATGGGCTTATACATCCTCAGGGCAGCCCCTCCCCACCCCCCTCCCCCAGTATAAGTCCATGTGTGGCGCCTAAGCCTCAGGCCGGTGAATTATTTCTTCCGAGGGGTCAATCCGTGAGTTCTTTCGTTCCAGGGGTCATTTTTGTCAATTTCTTAATCCTTGTTTTCTCCCCATACGGCTCGACCACATGAACCATGCCCGGGTTAGTGTGGGCAATAGCTCCCAACAACCTAGGTATGCGGTTGTATGCTTCCTCCCAATCACCATACAACATCTTGAATGCGGCTTGCTTTGCTTTCCATGCCTTACCATATTTCACCTCGTAGTGAAAGAGGGCTTTCACAAGGTCTTGTATGCTTTTTATGCTCATTGTAGGAAGAGAGGAGATGGAGTTGGAAAGCCTATAAGCGATGAACTCGGAGGTTAGTTGTCTATGGCTTTGCGACGATAGGGCACCATCAACCCTCTTGCCTTGACACATGTGAGGCATACAACTGACAATGTTCCATCCTGGCCCTCCTTTCCATGGTCTTGCACGGACAATCCAAGGACAACCTCTATCCTCACAAGCAACCGTGTAATGCAGCTTCATGTTTGAATGAACAACTTTGTGTGGCCTGTAATGCGTAACAGAATATTCATCCAACCACATCTTCAGTTCAAAGAATGTTTCGAACTTTGACCCCGGCAAAATAATATTCTTCCCATGTGTGTCCCGATGAGAAGGTGGCCTAACTCCAAACAATATGCCTTCGCCTCCGTCAACCACGGCTTCATCCGCAAGGCTAAGATCCTCGAACAATGGTGTCCGGTGATCACGCTTTAATACCTTCGTGAAAGCTTCAGCCTCCTTTGCCGTGAACCCTTCCTCATCAACTTCTTCATCGGGACCCTCATCGTCAGACTCAGAGGCATACCCACGTGAGTACGGAATGGAATGGTCCATTGTCTCTTGCAAATTATATTTGTCCAAATCACCAAGATTGTTGTCATGAAGAACATTACCATCATCATAGTGCTCATAATTAGCCTCTACCAATGGTTCATGTTCAATGTTGACCTCTTCGTTAGCCTCATACACACAAGAAAGAGGTTCAATGCTGGCCTCTTCGTTGATGGTTGCAGGAATAGCTTCAACAATCGAAGAGGAAACCCGGTTCAAATCCAACAAGTTAGGAACATTTGTTTTCATGGCAAATAACTCTAGAGCCTTGTCTAGTGATTCGGCCACCGTATCCTTGTATGCAAGCCAACGTTGCTCGGAGTTGACACGCATGGTCTTCCAACGAATGTGCATTCTGAATCCCACATTATGCCTACCAGCAAACTCAACTACATCACTAGGGTCCATCCAATTCAAATCCTTTCGGACTTGTTCCAACAATTCAGCATAGCTAGGACACAAATCGAACACCATGTCAAGCTCATCCGGGTCCGGATCAATATTGCCTTTTAAAAAGGCATCCTTGTCCACGTGATGAATATAAACACATGTTCTTCCCATACCTAAACAACAAAACATAGAACCTTTTTATGAGCAATCATACAATTACAATAACCATAGCCTAACTTCCAAATAACCCTAACCCCCTCATAACCCTAACACAACCAAACATCCCTAACCCTAGCCTAACCCTAGCCTAACCCTAAAACAACCATAATGCACACATCCAAACAACCCTAATCCTAACCCCATCATACCCCTTATCCTAACATACAAACAAATAAAACAATATGATATACATCCCACATTTCATGAAAAACTAGGGTTTCCTCAAATTTGCAAAAAAAAAGAACACAAAAGATTTTCCTTTGGATGAGAATGAGGGGAGAGGTGGGGATTACCTTAGGGGAGTGATTGGACAACAAATGCCCGCTCCAAACCTTCAGATTTGGTGATGTAGAGAAGGATTTGAGGGAGGGGGCAGTGGCTGGGAGAGGGGCTGGGGGAGGGGAATGAGGGAGGGGGTGGGGAGGGGGTGGGGAGGGGGCTGGCCCGTGGCCCTGTAAGTCAGTGTGTGGCGCCTAAGGGTCAGGCGCCACACATTACAATGTGTGACGCCTGAGACTTAGGCGTCACACTGCCTGGGGGTGGGGCCCTCCCTGCCACGTGGTCGGGGGTGTGGCGCCTAACCCCTAGGCGTCACACAGTACAGTGTGGCGCCGAGGTGTCGGGCGCCACACAAAAGGGTCAGGCCGGTGAATTATTTCTCCCGAGGGGTCAATCCGTGAGTTCTTTCGTTCCAGGGGTCATTTTTGTCAATTTTGCCTCGGGAGAATATGACACAAACCCTCGAGCCAATGTGAACAACACTACAAACCCAAACAGGGTGCAAAAACAACAGAGCGTGTCCGGGATTTGAAACCCAGACCGCCTGGTTAAACATATCGCTCGCTACCAATCGGGCTAGGAGGTGAGTTCTGGAATGATGCTGCTTTGACCGAAAATAAACATGTCGCAGGGCGGAGCTCACCTCGGACCAGATCAGACCAAAAGCGCAAGGTGGTTTGCTTGGGTCGGCGGTTGAGGCAAGGTGGGCCGGCACCACATGGCCCACGCGGGCGAAAGAGCGAGCGGGAGGGCTTTGTCCTCCTCGCTCCCATGGTCGTGACGAGGCAGGCACGGGGATGCTCAAATTCTGGCATGAACTCGAGCAGCAGAGGTCAGGGATGGGGCGCTGAAGCATGGATTCGGCCGGTAACACACCACACCGGCGGGGAGTTCCCCGGATCTGGCGGCAGCGTGCCCTGCGGCAGCGAGCGGCGAGAAACTCGAGGCCAGCAGCCATGGGTTTGTGCGGTCAACGGAGGGGGCGGGGTACGGCGTGGGGGAGCCCTAGCGGCGCTCCGGCGGTCGCCAGCAACCTGGCCGGGTCCGGTGGTCGGAGTGGATGCAAGTTTGGGGCGGCCCGGGAAACGGGATCGAGGACCTCCCCTCGGTTTGCTACGGGCGCTGGGGAGCTCCAGTTCCTTGGAACGGTGGCGGCGAACCGGGCCTGGGCAGGCCCTGGTTGGGCTCGGCGGGCCGGCAGTTGGGGTGGGAGGTGGAGGCTGTTGGCGGCTGCGGTGGGAGATGGCTGCGTGGATTTCAAGGTAGGGTTAGGGTTTCAAGGCTAGGGGTCTATTTATAGGAAATTGGGTTAAATTAGGTTTTTTTGTCCAATTCGGATTGTTGGATCGCGATCCGATGGCTCTGATCGGAGGGGTAGCTAGGTGTGTTGTTGGGGTGTGTGGATACGTTGGACTGAGATGAGAGAGGGGTTTTTTGGGCCCGAGACAACATTTTAAAACATCGAAAAACCTATGACGATAAACGAGTGACGACGCCGCTACAGTCGACTGTTCGGGTATCAAACGAACTCCTATTGCGACGAAATTTTCCATGCAGCCTACCTACATTAAAATAAGACCGTACGTGAAGCTTCAACCCAATCCGAGAATATTTTACAACACTTTTAAAATCAATATTTTATCGATGTTGTGGGTGTGTGCGTGTGTGGTTGGACTCGAAACGGTCAACGACGGAAACGGAGAGAACCGGCAACTAATAACGGATTGAGGTTTTGAAAACTGATGGCAACGAAGTGCCGATGCAATGCATATGATGCGCATGATGCGATGATGAGTGCGACAAACAATCTAATCAACCGGCGGCAACGGAATAAAAGGGGAATCTTCTGGAGCATCGGTCTCACGCTGTTATAACTCTCCTACACTAACAAGGGATCTCGACCCAAATTCTAAGAATGAAAGGGGAAGAGGAAAGGAAAGAGGAAGAGGTAAAACTTAATCGCTTCTGTGACAAACGAGCGACACAAACGATCCTTAAAGGTTGCAAAGAGATGAAGTATGATATGAGAAACAAGCAAAGAATTCACAGGAAATTTTGGCAACACTTCGGTAGGAAATTGTGGCAAAATTTGATAAGATGGAAAGATCTTGACAATATTCACAACAAACCAACTAAATTGGTATGAAAGGAAAGAACATGAAAGATTTAGCATATCACTTATTCTTCTTGAAAAAAAAAGATTGAAGAGAGAGATAGATAAGGCACCACTTGAAAAATTCTTGAAAGAAACACCGGTAAGAATTTGGAATGAAAGAGGATAATACAAATGAACTGGGCTACATGAGGACAAAAAGAGCATGATTCGATTAGAGAATACTCGAACAAGACACCGGTAAGAATTTGCAAATGAATAAGGATACCAAGAATGAATGGAGATACATGAGAATGAATACATCTTGACCTGAGATAAAACTCGAACAAGGCACCGGAATAATTGAGAGACGAATGAAGAGACGACAATTGAGAAGGAAAGATAAAAGCTGAGAATGAAGAAATCTTATGAAATGGTGGCCTTCAGAGGATGAAGATATGAAAACAACTCTCAAATGCACCGGTTAGATATGGAAGGAATTACTCATGATTAGAAACAATTGAGAACATAACACGAAGCTGAGATGACAATCTGCAAAAGAATGGAGAAATATTTAAGAGAAACACTTCTTCTGTCTTACAAGCTGAGAATGATGACGAGGACACCATCAGGAATTACCGAGACACTCCGGAATAATGAAAAGGACCAGATTGAACCAAAGATGAAAATAATTTAGATTGATCTTGAAGAAGGAATATGACTGATTGAAATAACTCTTACGTCATATTTAAAAAGAATAAGAGATTTCCAGAAAAAAAAAGATCCAAGAAAGGTCCTGTAAACCTTGTGGGTTATGGGTCGACTCAAAAGAAACCACCGTTGAAACAATTGCTTAGGAAGAGAGATATTGCACCGGTACAAATGAAAACTAGATGAGGTGGGAACCTCGAAATAATTGAAAGGATTGAGAACAAGAAACACTGAGATATCTTAAACACTCCAGATAGAATGGAGAGAGATGAAAAACAAGAAAGACTTGAATAAGATTTTCCAACACATGAATCATTGAACAAAAGAAAAGGATATGATGAACACCGAGAGCTTGAATTGAATCCACCAGAAAAGATAACAAGAATGAAGAAATGATGAATTTAGAACTCCTGAGAATCTTCACAATAAATCACCAGGAACAAAAGAAAAGAAAAGATAGCGTAAGCAATAATGAAAGGAAGACACTTGGATGATAACTAAATCACAAAAAAAAGGGTGGGAGGGCGGTAAAAATCAAAAACAACTTGGGACACATGAGACAAACTCCAGAAGAAATGAGAGATTGATCTTGCAATTTTTGGAGATGATTGAATTCACTTGAAGAGAAGCACTCCAGTTGGAAAAGAATTGACATGACGACTCGGGTTGAAAAGAATTGATAAGACAACTTGATTGAGACAAATAATTAATTAGTACTCTCACAGAAATATGAGAATACCTCTTGGAATATATGAATTCACCACTTGACTTCGAAGCAACTCGAATTACCATACATGAACAACACGAAGGATGAGGCTTACAACACAAGCCAGAACAAATTCATGACACCGATTTCGTCCGATATTTTCGTGGTATTCCACTAGATTTCGAACCCGAACCTGACATCATTCATATGTTGGAAGATTGTCCTGTAAGTAACTACTTGAATTCCCACCTAAGAACTTCCGAAATTTCTCGTCATGCAATCGGGTCCACGGATACAAGGAGAAAATTTCATTCAACTCCTAGAAATAACACTAACCCGTCCAGTGTATCACATCCGTCAACACATAACCAGAATCTCAGAAACTGATCTATCTCAGACCCTCTTAATCACAACGATACCAAGTATGGAAGTACATCCGAACGCTCTCCACCAGTACTGGGGATGCCGGAGTCATCTCGCCACTAATTGTGTTGAAGCAATTACGAACATCCTCCATTGTGAGATACTAGGAAATCTGAATGATGGTGATGTGCTCGAGAATCCCATGGAGCCCAACTCCCCGGAAGAAATCAAGTCAGACAGGAGGCCCCAACACAAAACTCCGTCACATATAGATTCCGAAATACCCGCGTGATCCTAAAAAAAAATTGAGTGAGAAGAGCTGTAGAATTAAAATTATTATGTCAAGATTCCTCATGAGAGCATAGAAGAGAAGAGAAAAGAATCCTACTCTCTGATATATAACTAGACTCAAAGCAGTTTGATTAATCAAGGGGGCTCCTAGGCCGGTGCTGCTTTGATACCCACTTGTAACTCCAAAGATGCAATCCTATCCTTATTTTGGCACGAGGGCCACGACAGGGATAGAAACGGATTTCGTCGTTTCGCAAGAATGGATATCGTTACAAGTACATGTACTGAAAAGGTGTGTATAAGGAGTTGGCTTACACCCGCCACAAGCTACATCAAAATCATATCAATACAACAATATACGGTCATCATGAAGAAGAGCAGGGTCCGACTACGGACAAAAAGAAATGATAAAAGAACGACATCCATCCTTGCTATCCCTGGTTGCCGGCCTGGAACCCATCCTAGATCGATGAAGAAGAAGAAGAAGAAACTCCAAATAGAACAATCACCGCTCTCACGTCAAAGTAACTCTTTACATGTACCTTCAACTGTTGTTTTAGGAATCTGTGAGCCACAGGGACTCAGCAATCTCATTTCCAAAGGTATCAAGACTAGCAAAGCTTAATGGGTGAGGTGTTGTTAAGTGGTGAGGCTGCAGCAAGCGACTAAGCATTTATTTGAGGTGGGTAACTTACGAGTACAAGAATAAAAGAGGGGGATGATCTACGCATAACGGATGTGAACTACTGCAGATCAAATGACTAATCCTGAACACCTACTTACGTCAGACATAACCCCACCGTGTCCTCGATCAGAGAAGGAGCTCACGAAAGAGACAATCATGGTTACGCACTCAGTTGGCACATTTTAATTAAGCTCACTTCTTGTTATCTAGAACCGGATGTTAAACAAGGTTTCCAAGTTGCCACATAACCGCGGGCATGGCTTTCCGAAAGATTTAACCATGCAGGGGCGCTCCGTAAGGACAAAGATGCGGTCCTTTCCGGTTTAGGGGAGCGAGGCCCCAAAGAGGAAAGAAGCGCATGTAAGCGTTTCGCAAACACGGTAACATAGAACATACATAATAATAGAATGACAATTAGGGATTCAACTGCCATCTCATAAATAATATCAGAGTAACATCACACATTCAAACAAGGTAGTTCCGCTACGGACTACAAAACATGAGAAATGACTATGCTACCCTGCATGCTTGCCCATGATCACGACCATGCCTCAGTCTTCTGGATAGTTCACGTACAAGCGGTCGGTCTCCTCATCGTACGGCCACGCCAGTTGCGTGCCATCGGGATCACCTGCGTCGGGTGTACATGTACCTGTTGGGGTGTGGAAGTAATCTGTGAGCCATGGGGACTCAGCAATCTATGACCTCGGTGCCAGAACTAGTCAAGTTATTAGGCAAGGAAGGTTCAGTGTTTAGGTTGCAGCATCCTAAGAATTTATGGTGGCTAACTTACATAGAATAAGTATTGAAGGTGGTCTATACTAGCGATCGACGACTAGCTCATCAAAAAGTGATCCTGAACACCTACTTACGTCAATCATAACCCCACCGTGTTCCCGATCGAAGAGAGGTCTCCGAAGGGGACAGTCACGATTACGCACACAGTTGACAATTTTATTAGATTAGATTCAAGTTATCTATAACCGGATGTTAAAAAATATTCCAAGTTGCCACATAACCGCGTGCACGGCTTTCCAAAAGATTAAACCCTGCAGGGGTGCTCCAACTAGTCCATCGCAAACGGTCACAGGCCGCAAAGTAAACCTCTATCACGAATCTCGTGATCTCGTTGGGTTCCTTAGAGGAAAACCTTAACTCTAGCCCCTCCCCCTCCCTCCTATATATAGTGGAGGTTTAGGGCTTTTTGAGACACAACTTTGCCACGTGCAACTCTAGCCTAAACCACACAGTTTCACCTCTAGATTGGATTTCTGCGGAGCTCGGGCAGAGCCATGAATGAGTAGATCATCACCACCACCGGAGTGTCGTCATGCTGTCGGAGAACTCATCTACTTCTCCGTCTTGCTTGCTGGATCAAGAAGGCCGAGATCATCGTCGAGCTATATTGGTACCAATATTGGTCAATTATGACTCCCTATATTGGTCATTGATTCGTCATTGTTTTCGTTTATTGACCTTTTTATGACCAAATTTACAACGTCAACAGTTGGCCGTCAAGAATGAACAAACATGACCTTTCTAAAATTTTGGTCGTAGGTCTCTATCGACCAAAATTTTGGTTTGGTCATTACCCATTTGTGTGAGCCACGTAGGATCTGACGTGGCCAAGCTGACGTGGCATTGCTAGTGACCAAATGAAATCATCATAAATTTCAGATCCTGGCCCAATACCTATTTTACTATTGAAAATGTCTGATTTGTTTAGGTAGAAGCATTTTTTTTTGCTAGAAGCACACATATCTCATGACAGGCCCATTAAAAATAAGTATAACAGAATAAAAGATTGCAAATAAAATGTATATTTCATTTAGTAGCATATCACATAAATACAAAACATCATCCACGACTCCATGCATTAAGGTTCAACGCCTAACAAGGGCACAAGGGCACATCAAAATAGTTTTACATGCGCACAACAGAATATTTCTGCAAGTACAAGTGCACGAAAAAAGGACCCAACAAGTGCGTAATCGCACATAAAGAAAGTTCCACAAAGATTGGATGAGAACCACAAGTTTCTTCTCATCCTCTTCCTCTGCACAATATGCTCTTGCCATTGTCGCCTGCAAGAAGAAAATGGGATTGAGGGCCAAAACTTAGGCGCACCAATTTTGTAGCAGTAAACATGAGGGAGATGAGGATCGACTTTGCTTATAGTACACATAAGAAAATAATGGCTGGTAGACAAACTGTTTAATATACATACAACAAAATAGCTATCGTTACTGTTACTTGATGAGTATAAAATATTCTATGTGATTCACTTCGTTGATAAGAATCTGCATGTAGAAAAGACTGACTCATAGCTATTTTCTATAACATTACCTAAAAGGCTCAAGTACATGCATGGGGAGCCTATCACAGTGATATGTGCAAGGACCAACCCCAAACAAAACTTGCCTTCTGCCTCTGCACAAAATGCTTGTGTTAATTGCTAACAATGTGGTGTCCCTGCTCGCCACACTGCAAATCTTGGGCGGCTTCATGGTCCGTTCATTATCAAAGAGGATGCATCTAGCAGTCAGCTACTAACTCCGGCAAAAAACATACGCGATGTTTTTAGAAACTGGACCATGAAACTGCTCCAACTTTGACTATTATTATTATTATCACTGGTATATATACTGTGAGATTATTTAGATTGGTGAGGTGAATATGGTAGTGTTAGATTTGTTTTTTGACTACTTACTGTGGGGCAAAAAAACCACAGCCTGAAATTTTATCAAAGAATGGGACAACAGACACAATATTTAAGTTACAAGGAAGGTTTAAAGAAAAGAAAACTGACCCTTAGGGATCTTTTACCTTATCAACAAGGTTAATAATTCCATCATTGATCGCACAATAAATTTCGAAACTCTCTTTTAACACTTGTACAAAAGAGAGTAAATCCTTAGTCATTCACCCCATCAGTTAAATCGGCATCTTAGAAGTGGTGGCGAGGTTGAGAACACAACAAATTTTTGTTTGATTATCTAGCAACACAAAAAAGGAATCAAGATAAATAATTTTTAAATTCAAATATAATCTCAGTAAAGAAATAGAACAGGTGCATAACTGAATAGTTCTACACACAAGGTGTCTTACAGTCAACACAGCTATGAATAGTACATACACTTAAGAAAATACTTCAGCATTAACCAGGAGCATTGGAAGAAGAAAAAATTGGCCAGGGTATGAATCCTATACACCGAAGGAAGGATTAACATTGAGCGACAGTGTCTAAGAAACAACTAGAAGGGCAAGGCACAAACGACTATCCTACAGTTTTTCAAAAACAAAGATGACAAGATGTAAACTATGGAGTTATAAGTTATAACAAAGGAGTTCCATAGCCAGTTCTAGTGGTTGCAGCTCCTCCAAAGTCTAGGTAATTTCATCCATAACAAGTAACAGAAAAATGGCTTTCCCAACTTTCACCAATGTCAGTTAGATAGGTTGAAGAGCACAAATTGGCTATTTTATGAAGCATACTTCAGGTGAAATCAAATGATCAGTAGATGCTAGAGCACAAACAAATCTACGAGAAAAATAATTAGAGCTTACCAAAGCTAGAGCATACTGCACGAAGTAGTTATTATTCGCAGCTCCTTCTGGCTGCAATACCAAGAACAAATTGGTGTCATGTTACGTATAGAGATGAAAATGGAAGGTACTGAGAGATTTTCGCATCTAAGGTTTGTTAGCCTAGAGTGAAGAGATGATCACCCGACATCCAACAAGCCGATACAGTAACTGCTGCAAAGCTGGTAATTGCTCTAACAGATCCTGGGAATCTAGGTCTCTGGTTCTACTGTGTCCCTGATGAAGAAATAGCATCAGGTGAAGCAGTGATTAAGATGCAGGAATTTGTACTCTGATTTAATATGTGTATACTCAAAACTACTGAACTGTAGTGCCAAAAAGAGATATGATGCTTCATACCTTTTCAGGATCTTGACCTTGTTTGGATAAACGCTCAGCCTCAACATCTTATTTCAGGATCCTGAAGCATTCCAATCTTTCCTCCAAAAACTGACCATATGTGCGAACCCATGCGGAACAGTCCCAAGCTGGACAACACACAATCAGTGGCGGAGCTAGCAGATTCACAAATCTAGGGCACACCGCAAACTAGAGTACTCCACTTTGGTCTATCGAGAACCACCAAATCAGATAAATGACATGTACCATATGGCATAACCGCATAAGTTGTTAGCAAACTCGAAATTCAGATAGAATTAATATTTGTCTACATGATAAGGGTCATGCATAGTACGCACTAATATTCCCTAGATCATTGATGTACATGAAACACGAGATACACCAGCAAATAAGATGCTAAACTCTAGCCACACAACCAATCTAATGTTGATTCCACTTGTGAATTTATTTGTGTTGACAAAAATAACCTCCTACTTTCGAGATTTAAAAAATTTAAATAGAAATTTGGCTCTACGAGCATTCACTTCCAGGATTCTTGATAAATTACAGAGAATAGCATGCTGTCGCAGTATCGGTGGCCCTTGTCTGTTGCTTATTCTGGCCTTGTGCAGGTTAAGAAATTTTTGAAGCTGTCCATGCTGCTACTGCAATATGGTGCGTAGACGAGCCATCTTCCTGTCGTCGTTGATGGTTGAGCTGGCATGGACATCTCATGGAAACGAATAAGCTCGCTGCCTTCCCGAGCGTGTGGCCTTGTATGGTGGATGCTATGGCCCAACAAATAAAAGCTACCAAATGGGCCTATGGGGCTATTCAATTGATGCGAGAGGCAGGAAACAGACTGGCTGGCCAAGTTACGTTACTTACGTAACCCTTCATTCTTTTTCAGCAGAAATCGTAGTTTCTTATGCTTCAAGCCATTCTGACATCTTCAGAAGCTCGCCCAAGTTTAGAAACGCAGAGGCATCGAGCCCGAGCGCGTGCCCAGGGTGCCCTGGACGGTAAAATCGCCCCTGCACACAATCTTAGTACATGGGGAAATCAAAGGATAATAAGCAGGCCAACGGTATTTCCTACCAAATGAAGAGATACTAACCAATTGGACTGGAGTCATCCTTGAAGTTTGAGAGCTGCAGAATATGCCCCCTTTGTGTAAAATTAAGAAGCTCTTCCCGAAATGTAGGGTCCCCCTCTCGTAGAAGCCTATGAACCACTACAAGTGTCTTTAGTGCTACCTATACATTACAAGAGAAGGGATGGCGAAAATCAATTGACTGCTTATAAGATTCTGAAGGATTTCTGGATTTTGCCTTTTTAGAGTGCAAGCTTTACTTGATAGTTGATATTACTAACCTAACTATGCAGGACTACATTCACAATCATAACTTTTGGCTTTATGAGAATGCAACACTTTTGAATTAAATGTTGGGAGTTGAAACAACCAGCAAAGTGGAGCAATAATGGATGCAGAATCGAACCCTGACAGTTCCCCAAGAAGGACGAACCCTGACAGTTCCCTAACGTTCTCGGTCGGGACTTGCAACAGGCCGTGGAGCGTGTAGGATGAAGCGTGCGCGCGGTGGCGGCGGTGCTTGTAGATGGAACGCGCCCTCCTGCTGCCGTCGTCGTCCCATCCGTGCCATGCTGTAGAAAAGGGAACGAAACAAGGAGATGGTGAGGTGAGGTGGGGAGGTAGAATCTTTGCAAGGAATGAGTGGAAGTACCAACCTGGGATAGCCCGGTGCCGGATCCGCAGGCTAGTGGACTCGCCGTCGCCGGAGATGAGGTGGCGGCCGAAACCCTACCTAGCCACGGGGAACAAGGAGGACGGGAGCGCGGATTCTGGACGAAGGAGAAGAAGACGTGGAGCTTTGGGAGCTCGGGGGAGTGCTTCCCGTTGTCGGAGCTCACCGGAATAGGCCGGCGTGGGTGGTGGCGGCGGCGAGGGAGAGGGGATCGTGGTTACGAGATAGAGAGGAGGGGATGACGTTGGAGTTTGGTGGGCGCTCTCTCTCTCGTGGGCTCCTTTTTTACCTTTTCTCTATGACGATGGAGGGATGTGGTGGTGGAGAGCTAGATGGATAGATGGATTGATATGCGCCACGTCATCGATCCGTGGAACAAATGTTTCCACCAATAGGAATCAAGCTCATGCAATTGTGTTCATTTTTTATTTTTCTTCTAATTTTTTCTACCCTCTTGACCCACGAAGGAGGGCAAGTACTAACTGCATCCACATCGGTGAAGGATCCGGCGGCCTCGTCTAGGACCACGTGAACCCGCCCGACTGCTACCACACATGAATATTGGGTGGATGTGCAGCATGTCATCGATCTAAGGCATAAATGTTTCCACGAATGAGAAGTAACATATTGTGTGGTTGTTTCCATCCTCAAGTGAAGACGGCGGTGCCGTTCATGAAGGGGGTCACACTCTGGAGCCACGTGGCGGGTGTCTAAAGCTATTTTTGCCATTTAGAGAGTTTTGTGCCGAATCAGAAGGAAATCAGATGGAATCGGAAGGAAATCGGTCAAACAATTTTGCACAAGGGTGTATCTTGGAATGGCAAACAATGTTGCTAAAGGGAGTTTCCATTTTCTTTGGACGTAAAATTCATTTTCCATTTGTGGCCTTGTCGACACCTATACAAGACACATAGGCGAAATTGTTGAGTTTTCTGCCCAGTCACCTCTGTTTAAGCCTATGACCTTCTTAATTTTGTCATGCAGGACCTACAATGCGGTCATAAATAGAGCTACACATGCAAGTGACCTTTTTGGGCAATGGGATTATGACCTTCTTGATAGAGATGGTCAAAAATTTCTACGGTTTGGACCCTCTTAGACACCTCATGACCTTTTTGTCGATTTTAGTCATAGATCTATGACCAATAAAACCGCCGTCAATATTTTTTGTCATAAACGAGCTTATTTCTTGTAGTGTACCTTGCATGCTTGCCCATGATCACGACCACGCCTCAGTCTTCTGGATAGTTCACGTACAAGCGGTCGGTCTCCTCATCGTACGGCCATGCCAGTTGCGTGCCATCGAGATCACCTGCGTCGGGTGTACATGTACCTGTTGGGGTGTGGAAGTAATCTGTGAGCCACGGGGACTCAGCAATCTATGACCTCGGTGCCAGAACTAGTCAAGTTATTAGGCAAGGAAGGTTCAGTGTTTAGGTTGCAGCATCCTAAGAATTTATGGTGGCTAACTTACATAGAATAAGTATTGAAGGTGGTCTATACTAGCGATCGATGACTAGCTGATCAAAAAGTGATCCTGAACACCTACTTACGTCAATCATAACCCCACCGTGTTCCCGATCGAAGAGAGGTCTCCGAAGGGGACAGTCACGATTACGCACACAGTTGACAATTTTATTAGATTAGATTCAAGTTATATATAACCGGATGTTAAAAAATATGCCAAGTTGCCACATAACCGCGTGCACGGCTATCTGAAAGATTAAAACCTGCACGGGTGCTCCAACTAGTCCATCGCAAACGGTCACGGGCCGCAAAGTAAACCTCTATCACGAATCTCGTGATCTCGTCGGATTCCTTAGAGGAAAACCTCAACTCTAGCCCCTCCCCCTCCCTCCTATATATAGTGGAGGTTTAGGGCTTTTTGAGACACAACTTTGCCACGTGCAACTCTAGCCTAAACCACACAGTTTCACCTCTAGATTGGATTTCTGCGGAGCTCGGGCAGAGCCATGAATGAGTAGATCATCACCACCACCGGAGTGCCGTCATGCTGTCGGAGAACTCATCTACTTCTTCGTCTTGCTTGCTGGATCAAGAAGGCCGAGATCATCGTCGAGCTGTACGTGTGCTGAATAAGGAGGTGTCGTCCATTCGGCGCTAGATCGGAACGGATCGTGGGACGGATCGCGGGACGGTTCGTGGGACGGTTCGAGGTACGTGAAGACGTTCCACTACATCAACCACGTTTCTTAACGCTTCCTGCTGTGCGATCTACAAGGGTACGTTGATCCAAATCTCCACTTGTAGATGGACATCACCATGATAGGTTTTCGTGTGCGTAGGAATTTTTTTTGTTTCCCATGCAACGTTCCCCAACAGAGACCACTTCCCTAGTAAACCCCATTTGCTTGCAAGATTCCTGGCCGCATTACTTGCAACGAGACCCCCATGTCAGAGCCTGGAGACTTTGTTGTCATCCTTGTTGACCTGCACCGCCAAGTTTTTGGCATAGAAGAACCTCTAGTATATGTTGTGCATGAGGAGCCTACGAGTGATGCTATTCTTTACTTTTGGGCCTCGGTGCACCTCTATGGAGGAATTCCCTCGTTGGAATGCCCTCACCATTTCACTGGTAGAGTAGCCGCCAATGAAGCCCAAGCCCGTTAACTTGCAACCCGAGAAGCTATAGTCCAGTTGCGACATTTGTTGCCATGGATGAAGAGTCGACCGTTCTGCTACTATCCTAGTCGTGAAGGCTATGGTAGTCTGACCCGAGTTGCCAGCGAAGACCTTGAGGCAGACCCTGCCCTAGTGCAAGTTGTGTGTTATTTGAGAGCGCAGGAGGGACTCATCGATCGGATCACCTCTGACTTGGTCATGAGTCACACGCCAACTGCTCACCGGACCCCGGCAAGCTATGAATCCGCAACTGCCTCCAACAACAAGAACATTTTTGTTGGAAGACCTATAGGACCCTTAAGGTTTGCCCCGCCGGCCATGACCCCAGCAGAGCTTCACCGCAGTTTGGATGCCTTCTGCAATGAAGTTGTGCCAAGAGCACGTCGTCCGAGACGTCGTCGCCACCGCAACCCTGCAGCCCCACTCCATGGCCCTGTTGACTCAGGAGCCTCGGCGAATGGAGGAGCCTTAATGGCTACTGAGCCCGGCAGCTCAGAGGCAAATGAAGGCGGAGCTTGTCCGTCAGAGTAGCTATCAAGACCTAGTAACTGTATTACCATGTAACGTTGTATTCGCGTGCTTGTAATAGAATGGTTTTTAATAAAATTGCAGGATGCCTGCACCCCTTGTTTTTATAAGTAAATTTTGCGTAAACTAGTCTGTGTGGCCTTAGAATAATTTTTTTGGGCGTGACCACCTAGCCACCAAGTCAGCTACCCAAGTGATGTACCACTTGAGAGTTGATATCGAGTTTTCACCCCGGTAAACCAGGACACCCCAGTATCATACTATGTGTGTCCCTAAGCCAGGTACCTAGTAAGACCACCCATGACCGCTCCTAGCACTTCTCACCAAGTGCGCTGCCCCGAGCCAGACCCCATGAGTAACCACTGGGACTCATCCGGAAATTCTGGATGCAACCCCACATAGGTAACTGTGTTGTCTCGCATCCTAGTATAGAGTAGCTCTGGTTAGACCATCCCTTTCCCTTTAGGTCATCACTAAGGGTGTCGACCCCTCAGCAGGTGGAATAATTCCACACGCAGGCTAATGGAATTTTTTTTTGATTTTCCTTTGGTAGTTCATTGTTGTCAGACCAAAGAGAACATGTTATCCAAGACTCCTTATAGGAGAAGTAATATCTGTTTTCCCCGACAGAGAGTATTTTCCCAGGAACCCCCTTGCTTGTATCCCGTCGCCCATCCTCGGAGTGTACGTTAGTTCAATGGTATGTTTCCTTGATGCCATGTGAATAATGATGTATCATTTGATTGCAATGTCTACACTTGCATATGAGTGATTGTATGCCATGTGATTTTCTTGTTTGCCAGTGCATTTGGCTCGCCATACTTCGTGTTTCCTTGAGTGAAGTATTTTCTTTCCCTAAGCAAATCTCGGGGACCAGATTTATTTTTAAGGGGGTAGTTCTGTCACACCCCAAAATTTTAAAAATATTTTTCTGAAATAAAAATTTTCCTAGAATAAAAATTGATAGAAAAGAATTTTCTTCATGGCTATTTTCAAAGCCTATTTCCAAAAAAATTCATTTCAAGTGGCCTTTCAAAATTTATTTTCATGCTTGAACTCTTACTTGAGACCATTCGAATTATTTATTTGCTTAGAAGGGAATATTATTTTGGCTATGCCCATTTGATATTTAAATTTCTGGATTTTTAATTAAGGTTTGAAACACTCCTTTTCCTACCTAAAGATGTTTTCCCCTAGGAAGATGTTTTTGAAAGTTTATGTTGGAACCTGAATACTTGCATAAAAGCATTTCCTTCTTCTGGTAAATTCTTGGGATATTTTATTTTAATATTTTTACGAAGATTTCTTTTATTCTAAAACAGATTTAGAGTTCCTTTTAAGGATGATTTGCACTACAAACTTGTGACAACTTCTTCTAAAAAATTCTATAATAACTTGTAGGTGACCAGTGATGTTTCTAGCTCAAATTTATGCAAAAACCTACCCACGTATTTTGAATGTTTTAAGCACAATAACTGCTTTTCTAAACTGGACCAGAATTGAGTTTGTACTACAACCCCTAGAAATATTCTTCAATAAATTCCATAAAAATGTGGGGATGTCCAGTATAGCATGATATTTACCTTTATGCAAAAATACCACTATGAGCTATGTAAAATTTGAGCAGTACAACCATTTTTCTGTTCTCGTCCAGTTTAGTGCTTTACACTGCAACCCTATTTTTCCTTGCTCTGATTGCTTTGAAATTTTGCATGCTTGTTTGCAAACCTACCAAAACCTTAAATCTAGGAATTTATCCCCATTGGATGAAAATAGATACATGTGATGATAGCCCCAAGTTTCTGTCCAGTATTGTGTTCTTCAAAATATTGCATTAGCTAGTTTGGAGTTTTGCCAAATCAACCCTACCACCATTGCTAGAACCTAGATAGACCTTGATCTGGAAAGTTTGGTGGGCATCAAAGGCCATTTGGAGCCCCTGGAATTTCATCAAACACCTTGGAGCATGACCAGAATTGGCATGAGTGTAAGTGTGCATTGTGGAGTTGCCCCACCACTCAAACCAGCATGTCCAATAGTCTTGCCTTAGTCCATAGCCTAACCCTGTCAAGTTAGAGAGGAAGTGGAGCCCTATGGTGATGCCTGGCAATTCATCGAACAGGTGTTGTGCATGCTCTGGACGTGGCCAGAGCGCATGTTTTGCACGCCGCGTGCCGAGCCGCCGCGTCCCCGTGCCCTTGCGTTTTTGGCCTACTGCAAAGCCGCGTCAACCCCCTCTCTCTCCCCGACAGTTAGTCACCGTCCATGTGCTCGAGCCGTGCATGGCAGCGCGATGGTCGTGGCCTCTTCTCTGCCGCAGCACAGAACGGCAGTGTCCAAGCTTCCTCCAAGCGCCAGCAAGCTCCGGTCCCTCCCCTACCTCACTTCCCCGTGCTGCTGCTTGCTGCCCTGTTGCCCCTGCTTCGCCCTACTGCCGCTCCTATGCACCTGAGCCCCTGCCAGTAGTTGTCGCCGACGATCTTATCCGAAGCTCCATTGGAACCGACTCTAGCTTGCTATAAAAGGATACCCCAAGGCCTCTGAGATCCTCAGCAGCCTCCCAAACCCAGTAGCTTTCCTCCCCATCGCCCAATTTGGATACATGAGCCTTCTGTGCACCAATCTGGCATCAGTGCCGTTGTCGGACCACCTGCCCGATTCCGGTAGCTCCAAGTCCCTCTCCTCCTCCAGTGACCCTGCTAGCCTGCCCATACCCCTAGGAAGCCGTTCCCACCGTCGAGCTGAGCCGAGAGCCACCTGAGACCGAAGAAGCCAAGTGATAGAAGCTCCCTTCTCCATTGTTGAAGTGCTACTCGTCCTTGAGCTCCGCAGCTGCACCAACCTCCAAAAATGGATGTGGCGATCCTTCCCAAGCACGTGCATAGCTGAAGTGTGGTGAGAGATGCTCTGTGCCGTCGGCAATCGTCGCCGGAGTGTGGCTTTGTTCCTGTCCCTGCGCGCGCGAGAGGAAGGGGAAGAACCCGACATGCGGGTCCCGCCTACCGGAGAGTGAGCCCCAGGCCCGAGAGGTGCACCCCCCCTGGTGCGTTTTCTTTTAAGCAAAGTGTATTCGCTCGCGGCTGTTGCAGTAAGTGCGCTTTCTCTGTTAGAAAGCGTAAAGAGCCCGAAACATTTTCTTTAAATTGATTTAAAAAAACAGATTTGACTAGTAGGTTTGACTGACTATATCTTTTAGTAGGAAATTCCAAATCACTTGATTCTTTTTCCTACTGGTTTAGAATTTCATCTAGTTTATTTTAGGAATTATTTTAAAAAAATTCAAACAACTTTTGTGTGCTGTTTTGGATATGTGTGTTGATTCAAATATTTTCAAACTAGGATTTTGAAGGGTGGCTACCTACTCCAAGATGATGGGGCACATCACCCTCCTAACCCCCCCTAATGCAAGCATCTTGAACCCATATTTGCATGAGTTTTGTGATGATTGTGGTGGTACTTATATCGCTTGAATTGAGATTATGTTAATACTAGCATCACATGAAATAATACCTTGCACCTTCATGCATGTTACTCACATTATAACAATGGTGAAATATGGTGATGGCATGTGCCGGTTATGAGAGGTCGTGGAATAAGCTAGTCACGCGGAACGTGATAGGTTATTGCCTGATCATGACATGAGCACGATTATGCCGGTAAAACTTGGTTAACTCCAGTATCGACCTAGCTCTAGTCTTGTCTGTGTCATACTTCTCTATCGTGCTACCACAGTTTCCTGGATAATGGATTCGGTAAAGTAAGTTGTAGACCTATTATTAGTCACACACGAATTAGACGGGCCGGTATGAAGGTATCCATGGACCTGGAATAAATCAAGTCATCCGGTCAGGGGGCATGAGTGTTTCCGGTCTGGGACCGGAAGGGAATGTCCCTTCCCAATGTGCGCGCGGTATACATTTTGATCCCATGCTAGTCGAGGTCGGAGCCTCCCCGTATTATGGTTTTGCCTTGGCAGCGTAGTCCGGGTGATGCCGGGCTTCGTGGAGGAAGATTGGGGTGTGCAGATTCTGAGTGTCCACTTCTAAAATGCCATACACGGGATTAGTCATGATGGCTATTGAAAACCGTGAACTATGGGTAAAGAGTACACCCTCTGTAGAGTCAAAACTATTCGAGTAGCCGTGTCCCCGGTCAAAGACGTTGTTTGATAATAATAATGGTTGTGGTAAATCATATCATGATCTGGTGGATGATCATATTATGATTATTACTCTGGACTAACCCCTACGATTATGTTGTTGGATATCCCTGGGACGGTTCTACCTCCTAGATATTCAACATTTATTATTGCTTCAAATAAGCCCTTTATGTGGTGTCGCTCAGACGCCCGACTGCGGCACGCATATTATTACTTATTCAGCATTATCATCCTTACTTGTTTATCAATCATTAGTGGAAACTTAACATATCTTCTCGAATGCATCCATGAATTAAACTTTTATGGCAAAATATTATTGTGAGTGGAATTTGCATGCATCTCACCTGCTTAACGTGTTTGTTTTCCGGATGTTTGCGAGTACATTCAAAGTACTCACTGGCTTGTCCCTGGCTATTGTCTTGGCCAGATTGCGTTTGGAGAGGAGCACGATGCCGTCAACCCAGGAACCTAGGAGTCAAGGATAGCAGCCTTGTGAGATAGGTATTTATCTAGGTCAGCTGTTCCTGTAGGGATGGAGTCCCATGGGCACTGGAGATTCCTCGAGACGCTTCCGTCGTCAACCTCACACTTTTGTTCAACCCAGTAGACCTTCATGGTCTTGTAATCCAGATTTTGTATTTTTGCTTGGATATTCTGTATCTAGGAAGTGTCTACTAGCTGACAGCAATCCTGGGGTTGGCAAAAATAGAGACTTGTTTTCTGGAAATTATTTTCTAAAAAACACGTCGCTACACATGGTGACCAACAAAGCGAACTAACAAGCAGGACAAGTAAACTAGCAAGTTAAGCAAGCAAAGAAGTAAACTAGCAACTAGCGAAGATAAAAAAATTGTATTTTTTACTTTTATGAAGCAAGAAAATATAACATCAAATAAAAAGAAGAACAAGCGAATGATGATTTGTGCGAAGTTACTTGATAGTAGGTTGATGATACTCCCGAGCAACAGCAAGAGAAACCTTTCCTCATACTTGCGATGTGCATTGGGTTTTGCATGGAGAGGAATGGGTGATGCAGCACAATATAGGTAAGTATTTCCCTCAGTACAGAACCAAGGTTTATCTAACTAATAGGAGTAACAACCAACCCCCGTCTTTAGTGGCTACACACAAAAGAGCAAACACTTGCACCCAACGCGGGCAAGAGGGTTTTCAATACCCTTGGACTCGTTATTTGCAAGCTTTTTAGTACTTTGGTTGGTAGTATATAATTGTAAATTAAAAAACAAAACAAAAAGGAAATAAGAACAGCGAGGCTTTGTACCATCTATGAACTTATAAGTGAATAGACTCGACGGCCATGGTTTTCCCTACTAGTATCTCTCATGAAAGCCAGCATACGATGGGTAAACAAATTACTGTTGGGAAATTGATAGAAAAGCGCGCAGTTATGTGATATTCACGACAATAATCATGTGTATATATGCATCACGTCCATAAGCAAATAGGACGACTCTTGTCTGCACCTATTACTATTACTCCACCCATCGACTGCTATACAGCATGCATCTAGAATATTAAGTAAAACAGAGTAATGCTTGGAGAACATTAACATGATGTAGGCAAAGAGAATTCAATTAATATGAACTAACTCCATCGTTTTATCCTTAGTGGAAACAATACAAAGATGTATCTTGTCACTTTCTGTCACTGGGATATAAAAATTTGTTAGAGTGAACATACTACAACGCACCCCTCTCACTGAAGAAAAATCAATCTACTTCACCAAAGAAAATCAACAGATTGGAGAGATTTATGAAGCTATGGTGATCATGCACATAAAAATCAAATTTAGAATTCATAGAAAACTCAAATAATTATCATGAATAATCTAAACATAAACCCACAATTCATCTGATCCCAACAAATGCAAAACACAAAAGAATTACATCGGATAGATCAAAGTGAAGATCCGATGATCATTGTATTGACGATCAAGAGAGAGAGAGAGATAGCCATCTAGGTATTAACTAAGGACCCATAGGTCAATGGTGAACTGCTCACACATCACCATGGGAGCAACAAGCATGATGTAGAGGCCCTCCGTGATTGATCCCCCCTCCAGCAGGGCACTGGAACTGGGCTCTAGATGGGCACACGGCAAAAGAGAGACTTGCGGCACCAAAAAAAGTGTTTCGGGTGGATCTCTAGGGGTTTGGGGACATATGTCAATTTAAAGGACGAAGAGGTACTCCAGGAGGGAGCCGAGGGGAGCAAGAGGCAATAGGGTGCGCCCTGTTGGCTTGTGCCTCCCACGTGAGGCTTATGGCCTCCTCCCGAAGCTTCCATGTTTTCTTTTGGTACGAAAAAATTAACCAAAAAGTTTCATGGCAATTAGACTTCGTTTGGTACTATAAACCTGAAAAGCCAAAAACATGTAGAAAACAGCAGCTCGCACTGGTTCAATAGGTTAGTACTCAAAAATAATATTAATTGGTAAATAAACTCCCAAAAAGTATACTAGAATGATAATATAATAGCATGGAACAATAAAAAATTATAGATACGTTAGAGACGTGTTACGTGCCACTAATTCACGTGGGAGCTGTTGAGCTAGGTAATAACTTGACAAAGAAGTGGTGCACCTAGGCAAGTGAGTGTGTTGTTTTCAAAAAAATGATTGGCTTAAGTTGCGACCGTTACTCCAACCTTACATGTACGACCACACTACCACTCATGGGATAGGGCTTTGTTGATTACTTTGGTCAGTGCGAGAAGAGAGCCCACATTCCTTGTGGCGGGAGTGGTGTGGTCACTCTCGATACAGGTTTGTGCCTAAATGGATGAATATGGTTGTTTCCATAGTCACCAGGCACACTGTTTTGTCCCCTCATGGATGATATGATGTGATGTACATCATGAGGGTCAGGTACCAACAAGTGGACTCTTTGTTTAGTGTTGTCAAGGGAAAGATATTGTTGGGGTGCTTACCTTGGGTATGTAATATACCGTGAGTCGTGGATTCACATGAAAGTTCCCCGAGTCTTGTGGGTAAAGTGTGCAACCTGTGCAAAGTGTCAAACCATTCGAATAATCGTGTCCATGGTCAAGGACAGTTGGATAACCGATTTTGCGCTACGTCCATTGTTTTACAAAACATGGGTGTGAAAAAGGAATCCTTGAACTAAGTCGAATGACTTGATGAGATGATTACATTTAGTTGTTCAAACTTTGTTTATATTGATATATGTAACCTCATGATGCATGATTTACAAATGATAGGACATGATCTTGCATTCAAAACTAGCTTTCCGCAAAAGTAAGTACTTAGTGATATACCATGCATTGTTTACTTTGTTCCTCACATGGGTTGCTTACGAGTAAATTCAAAAGTACCCATTGGCTTGTCCCCGGCTATTTACTTGGCCAGGCATGTAAGAAAGGGAATATGATGAAGAGTGCCTTGGTGACGAACATGAGAATTAGAGCGCTTCACAGTAAGAATGCATGTATGGTTAAGGTAGATGACATGGGACCAGATTTGTGTTGCGAGTGTTTGTTTGATGATTGTACTTCATGTCCCTATCTATGTAAGACTTCACCTTAACAATCATAATTTATGTAAGACAGTATGTAATGGATGTAAGACCCTTGTTATTCAGTTTTTGTTGTTTAGTGAGCATTGATCCTAGGACCACTGTACATGTGCATTCGGTGGCTTCGACTTATGAGTCGGGGTCCCCACACGTACTCAAGGACTACATCTCATTTGGAATTACATTTACTTTTTTGAGTGGTCAAGTAATTCATCACCAACCAGATCCTTCGCTCCACCAGTTCAGTCGGACCCATCAATTCGACAAGTTACATGATCACTCAGACGCTCTACTTACCATCGTCGTCGTTACTCGAACTAGGTCACAACATTGGTCTTTTCACACCACATCCGCACTATACGGGCCTCATAGCTCTATCAGCTTAGAAGCATCAAAGTGTCCCCTTTGAGGATTATTTTTTTCATCGTGTCATGGCTTCAATGACTTCAACTACATTCTCAATACACAAAGAACTAAGTTACTCATATTACCAAACCTCATGTGGCACTTTGTAGAGACCTTACCTCTTTCAAGCATCACTCGGACCCTACTCCATACATAGAATCGAGTATGACTCGATGAATCTTAATTATTCATCAATTGTATTATTTGTGACGCTCTGGGGCTACGCTACAGTATATGTATATGCCATCCTTGGGCGTTATGCCCCATTTGATCAACCCATTGATCTTCTCAGAAATATATTTTCTGAACAGACTTGCTCAGTGTGTCGAATATCTATAAGGGTAACAATGTCCACTCGGATGAACGCCTCAATCCTTACATGTAGTCATCTCGAGGGACTGCTATAGGATGAGATCGATGCTCCTTTATGGATTTACTAGGCCCTTCTTCTAGGATCCAAGGCATAAATTTCATGAACTTGGACTTGGAGCCAGCATGTGCCAGCATTCCTCTGGGATAATGAGTGGCATCTTTCCAAAAAGTCACACTACAAGCTAGCATCGTTGCTCGAGTTTTCATGGAACGTCTACACTCGGTCCACTAGTAGATCTCCTTCAGGGGATGTACGAGTTCCACCAAATTTCCCCTCCCGGTCACCTAACCTCGATCGTCTAGAAGCACCACAACCATGATCTGTTAGAGTTTTGTTCAAATCATTGTTATTTGAAGTTTGATGATAGTTGTTAGTATATCTCTGATACTCGGGCCATATCAAACCTTGAGTAAAATTATTCTGCAAAATCCCTACCAATTCGGGGGCTAAAAAATCATCCACTCGGATGAACGCCTAAATCCTTACCTCGGGTAATCTTTAGAGACTACTTTAGGATGAGATCGACGTTCTTCCACGTATCCACTTGGCCGTATTTCTAGGCTCCAAGGCGTAGATTTCATGAACTTGGACTTGGAGTTTGCATCTGCCAGCGTTCCTTCGAGATAATGAGTAGCATCTTTCTGAAGATTCGGACCATGTGCCAACATTGCTACCGAGGTTTTCATGGCACATCCACACTCGGGTCTTTAGCCAGTCTCTTGGGAGATATGTATAGGTGCCACCAAGTTTCTCCTTGTAGTCACCTATCATATACTAGTCGGGAAGCACAATACCAGAATCTATTGACATTTTGTTAAAACCTTGGTTGTTTGGCATACGATGACGTGTACCAAGTATTTCCATAATCACTCAGGACAAATCGCGACCTCCAGAAACTTGTTCTACAAAATCTCAACCGATTTGGGGGCTTAAAACGTCATCTTGGACCCATTTCCAAGATGAAATTATTTACCGTGTAAAGCGCATGAACATTCGCGTTGATTGACCCTATTCCGGGCATAAGTTATTCACCATGCCGAGAGAATGAAGCTCCATTCAGAATGCATGAATATCCATCTGCTTGACGCAATTTCGGATTAAAAGTTAGTTACCATGCCGAATGCATGAAGGTTGACCTGAAAACTTAAAGCCTCTGCAATGCTAATTCAGTCCGACAAAGTCTCGGAAATAACGCCCAATGGGTACACTTAACGTGCCCCTGCTAGAAGATAAATCAACAGGAAAATGTTGCTCGGTCAAGTCCAATAAGAACATTTGAGTACAACTAACCATAGAAACTCCAACCGACTGTCAGCAATGAATCAGAGTATTTGGGGCTACACCATATGGATCCGCTCATCGTGCACTGCTGCCTCTTGAGCTTGCGTTGGTTTTTTCCTTTGAAGAGGAAAGGGTGATGCAGCACAGGACAAGTAAGTATTTCCCTCAGTTTGAGAACCAAGGAATCAATCCAGTAGGAGAACCAAGCCAAGTGTCGAGAGTACCTGCGCAAACACAAACGAGCTTGCACCCAACGCTATAAAGGGGTTGTCAATCCCTTCAAGATTGATTGCAAAGTGAGATCTGAAGGCGGAAAGTGCAACGAAGTAAAAGTGTAAGGATGAAATTATGAAGTGAAGTAGACCCGGGGGCCATAGTGTTCACTAGAGGCTTCTCTCAAAATAGCAAATATTACGGTGGGTGAACAAATTATTGTCGAGCAATTGATAGAACCGCGCAAAGTCATGACGATATCTAAGGCAATGATCATACATATAGGCATCACGTCCGAGACAAGTAGACCGATACTTTCTGCATCTACTACTATTACTCCACACATCGACCGCTATCCAACATGCATCTAGTGTATTGAGTTCATGACGAACAGAGTAACTCCTTAAGCAAGATGACATGATGTAGAGGGATAAACTCAAACCAATGATGTAAACCCCATCTTTTTACCCTTGATGGCAACAACACGATGCGTGCCTCGCTACCCCTTCTATCACTAGATGAGGTCACCGCACGGTATGAACCCAAAACCAAGCACTTCTCCCATTGCAAGAATCATAGATCAAGTTGGCCAAACAAAACCCACAACTCGAAGAGAATTACAAGGATATGAAATCATGCATATAAGAGATCAGAAGAAACTCAAATAAGATTCATAGATAATCTGATCATAAGTCCACAATTCATCGGATCTCGACAAACACACCGCAAAAGAAGATTACATTGGATAGATCTCCATGAAGATCATGGAGAACTTTGTATTGAAGATCCAAGAGAGAGAAGAAGCCATCTAGCTACTAGCTATGGACCCGAAGGTCTATGGTGAACTACTCACGCATCATCGGAGAGGCCATGGTGTTGATGAAGAAGCCCTCCGTATTCGAATCCCCCTCCGGCAGGGCACCAGAATGTGCCCCAGATGGGATCTTGCGGAGACAGAAGCTTGCGGCGGCGGAAAAGTATTTTCGTGGATCTCTCTCGTAGTTTTGGATTTTTAGGGACTTTCTAGGCAGAACAGGTAGGGCAGACGAGCCACACGGGGCCCACAAGCCTGCTAGGCGCCCCCGCTGGCCGCGCCTATGGGGCTTGTGGCGTCCCCTGGTGGCTTCTGCCTTGGTTCTCACGCCCCTGCGTATCTTCTGTTCCGAAAAAATCTTTTCAGAAGTTCTATTCCGTTTTGACACCGTTTAAAATCCTCCTCTGAAAAGGGTCAAAAACACGGAAAAAACAGGAACTGGCACTTGGCACTAAGTTAATAAGTTAGTCCCAAAAAAGATATAAAAGGCATACAAAACATCCAAAGTTTGACAAGATAATAGCATGGAACCATCAAAAATTATAGATACGTTGGAGACGTATCACACACCCATGGTTCAAAATTCTGAGTATATTTAATCCATACTTAGGCATGAATAAAATTTGAATAATCACTTACTCGGTGGAGTACCAGCTCCAAATCAAACAAAAAATAACTATAGGGTTAGTTTAACACTCCTCCAAGGACCTGTTTCGAGCCTTCTTCTAGGACTAAAAGCATGAAACTGATAAGTTTGGATCTAGTGCCGACTCGTATTGACGTTCCTCCAGGTTAAGAATGGCATCTCTCCACAAGAGCATTCCATGCAACAATTTTGTTGCATATATTCAATGGCACATTGATACTAAGATCACTAGTCAAAATCCCCTGGTAGACGAATGAGTGCCACCAGACTTCTCCTCGCTATCAAATTTATCCTCGAGCTATCAGGAAGAGGCTAGCTCTGGGAATCCATCAAGATATTTATGAGAGCATGTTCGTCCAATGGCGTGACGATGAGTCACCATAATGTTATGGATATGCAAAATAGCTAGGACCATGAGTGGTCAAAGAATCATAAAGCATAGGGTCCATATGACAGATGGACCCAAACAAGTTTCATACCATACAAGAAGTTACTCGGATGTCACTTACTATCCACTCGGACGGTCATCAACCATACATCATGCTTCACTCACTCTGCTATGTGAATACCAACAATCAAATGGCGTATTAGGCGTCACCTTCGTAGTGGATATTAATGAGGCTCTTATAGCGGGTTACAGTAATTCCTCCACTTGTAACATAGGAAATGGGGGTGGTGCACTCCATATCAGACACCCCTCACCACATAGATCGGGGCCCTAGCTCATTCTTCCACCTCTTTCTCTCTCTCTCTCTCTCTCTCTCTCTCTCTCTCAAGCTATGTGGGCACCCCGACTTACGAGTCGATATCGCCGAATGAACGTGCTCAGTGATCCCAGAGATCAATGCTCAGGGAACACACAGATACTGAATATTAAGAGTCTTACATCCAAACATATCGTTTGATACAATAAATGACCATTTCGGTCAAGTTTTACATATATAGGGCCTTGAGGGCCAACACACCAAACTGGACCAATAGCGGAAATATTGGTCGAAAGCGTGAACCCATGCCATCAGCCTTAACCTACAGACATTCTGACTGGGAAGCATCCTAGCTCGCAAGAACGTCACCGAGTTACTCTGCACCAAATCATGTTTTCTCATACCTGGTCAATGAAATAACCAGTGGCGAGCCAATGAGTACTTTGAATGTACTCGCAAACAGCCCATGATATGAATAATGCAAGTGAAGGATAACAATAATATGCATCTTTGGTGGACAACAACTTGTTGTACTAAACATGATCATGGGTATGCAACATAAGCTAGATGTTGATTTGAAGAATAGGTTACAGATATCAATATATCTGTCGAGGGTTGAACACTTCGGGTTCACCCTATATGCCAAGTTACCAAACTTGGTCATATCCAGTGTTTCATAAAACACCATTTACCTCTTACTCACACACACTTGGTTTATGCGGAAATGACTGGACGTAGTTTAAGCTGGATTACCCAACTGTCCTTGACCGTGGACACGGCTATTCGAATAGTTTTCCACTCTGCAGAGGTAGTACACTGGACCCACAAGATCCGCGAAACTTCCGTGTCATCCACGACTTGCGGCATATAACATACCCGAGGTAAGTACCCGATCATTGCCTTTCCCCTGACGATACTAGACAAAGAGGTCCACTCGATTGGTACCCAACCCACATGTTCTACATCTTACGAGCACAGACTCTGGATAGTATCAACCATGCGGGGACCAACGGTGTGCCTGGAACACGTAAAAACGGCATAGTCGCCCTACCTGGCACGACCCCATCACGAGAGTGACCAAACATCACTCACGCCACTAGTAATGTGGCTCTTTGCTAGGACCGACCAGAGTAATCAACAAAGCCCCGTCCCATAAAAGGGTAACGTGGTCGTACATGTAAGGTTGGGACGGTAGACACGCCATAAATCTATTCCCACCGAAACCATACTCACTCAAAATACCCGGTGCACCACTTCACCAAAAGTGGCCACCTAACTCATCATCACCCTCGGGCATTAGTGGCACCCGACGGGGTTTTCATAAATCTTTGATTCATAACAACATGATCATGCTACAACTATTTTAACTTTACTTGTCAACATGATATTAGCATGACCCTCATAGGTGGTAGGATCAAGCTCAATGCATGTGCTCCAGAGGAGCCATCGGTAACATCACTTCAATGATTTACTGGTACTTATGATCATATGCAACAGAAATATCTGCTACACTAGCATGCATCATAACATATGCTCAGACATGGTCAAAGGGCTGCTTTCCTTTGCTCTCATAGCTCTTGGGGTCTTCGAGGTCTTAGAATCCAACTCCGAGAACTCTTTCTACTCATCAACTATCATCGGAAACAATCATAGTCAGCCACACAACTAGCAGAACAAAAGTGCTATATAAAATAGATGTTACATTTTTCTTGGACCTCTCTCGCCATAAGAAAAATACCTGAAGCTTTCCATAGGAGGTTTGGATCATGAGGGATTTCTGAATGGAGGAAAGGATGAGTAGAGGATTCTTTATGAAGCCCACAGAAAATATTATGATAAAAAGAGTGGAGGCACTCATTTAACACAGAACAATTTTAGAAATATTTAGGAAGCTGTTTCACTAGATTTGGAGTTGAGGTGAATATTCTATGTATTTTCTAATACTAGATAAATAGCAATAGGAAGCTATTTAATTAATGCAACAGAATAAAGCCTGATAAAAATGTTGACCAAGGCTTCAAAAATAGGGCATGATATTAGCTGGCTCTGCAAATTGGAATCACTCCATTTGGAGTTGATTTGAATCCTACGGGATTTTTGAAAGGGGGGCTAGAAGCATCCCAAATCCGTATTTAAATATAAATACAGTATGAAAGTTGTTTGGAAAAATGTGCAAAGCACATATTTGGATAGGTCATGATTTTAGAGACCTGCGGCAATTTGAATCATCAGATTTGGAGCAAGAATGAATTTAATATGGAATTTTTAAGTTTTCTGCAAAAAAAAAGAAATTGATAAAAGGCTCAACAAAGGGTTATCCTGCGCTCAGGCACTAGAGAAGGAGGTGGGCCGGCCCGGTTGCGCAGACCGCCTGGTAGGCCCTCGTGAAGCCGAAGGCGTACACCAGTTAATGCGCCTTTGCGCGTGGGAGGCGACAACGGTCAGGGCGTCGCCACTTAAAGTCGGGGGCCCGACCGGTGAGTGGCTGACGTGGGGGCCCTTCCAGTCAGCTTGGTCTCCAACCTCCCGGTCGAGCTGGGAGAGTGGGGAGGCAGGAAAGGGCCGAGAGCCGGCGCCGACCCGACAACCCAGGCTGTCCCCGGGGATTCTCCGGCCACCAGGGAGCTCAGGGCGACGGCCCGAACTCACCTGAGTGCCCGCTCCTGCCAGGGGTGTGCCGGGAGAGCAAGGACAAAGGCCGCGGCGGTCGCCCGATGAGGGGTCCTTTGGAAATAGATGGGGGCTTTGGCTTAAGAAGAAGTGGGGAAAGAGGGGTGAAGATGGTGATTACAAGGGTAAAATGAGGAATAGTTACATGGAGCCTCTCTCCAATAGTTGACCAGTGGCCATGGAAATGTTACTGGAGGTAAAATGTAACTATATGAAGCTGTGGTAGAAAGTTAAGCTCAAGGGGTAAATTGTAAGGGGTCAAAGTAGCCAATAAAGGGAATGCACACAAGGTGTTTGATAAGTGTTAAAGCTACGACTTCAATGGATATGAAACATAACAGGATCAACTAATAGATGAAAATAGGCTTGGACACCAAATTTGGGATTTGGCGGACAAGGTTTCCAATGTAGACTTGGAAAACCCATGAAATGGGCAGAAATAGCTTTGTTCTTACAAAACTATTCAAATCAATTCCCACAAATCCAATATTTAGTTTGGGGCATTATTTGAGCATTAAAGCATGCCCAAAAAGTTTGGGGTCAAATGGAGAAACTTTATAATGTAAAGTTTCCCAAAGTCAAAAATCAACAAAGGGGGTTTTGAGGGGATTGGGACAAGTTCTTCTATTATCCATGATGCACCACTTGGTGTGGATGCATTATTGGAGTATAAGAACATGTCTACCAAATTTGAGCACAACTGAAGACACTTGACAATGTAGAGTTGCTCAAATTTGGATCTGGACACATAGGGTTTTAGAATAATTAGGGGAGTCAAACCAAGTTGGATTGAGATGAAACTTGGCAAGACCATCAAACATATCATAGGTGACATGCTGGAATTTTATAGGAATTTATGGAGAATATTTCTTATAGAAATATTTCAAAAGCTTGAAATAGGCAGGGATGATTTTGAAGGGGTTTGCCCAATATTTTGAACATGACCATGTGTTGAAACTCATATATATGGAATATATATGTCCACTGAGTTTTCCTAAATTTTCTGAAATATTTTGAAAGCAATACAAATAACTTTCCTTCATAATAGACCATTTCTGGACTCACTGGAAGGCATTTAAATAAAACAGTAAAATAACTTTTAAAATAATAATATTGTGGTTTTGGGAAATCATTTTGATAATGGGTTTTAAATAAAATAATTTATGCAAAATAAATTCCCTAATTTGAGGACTTATAGTACAAATCCCATCTTACGGGTTTTGACAACTTAGTTCAAAGAAGTGCCTTTTGGTGAAAATAATACTTGGTAAAAATAGTATCTAGTCCTAAACACATGGCATGGTCATTAGGCAGGAGTTTTGAGTTAAGGAAGTGAGTCTGGAGACTAACATGAATTATGGAGAACCAACACAAGCATACGAGCAAGAAAGCAAACAATAGTCACTTCAAGCATCACAAGCATTCACAAAAAAAATTAATTGCTCCTAACTTTTGAAATAAGAAAAATAGTCAGGAAAGCTAAACACAGGGTGTTACAGACCTTACCCCCTTAAGAAAATCTCGTCCTCGAGATTTCTAGCCTAGGGGTTGGAGAGATACAAAATCGTGGGTCGGAGGTAGTCTTCTTGTCCCCATGTTGCTGTTGTGGGTCTTGAGGTGCTTGATGATACATCTTCGAATGCTCCGCACGTCCTTGCCTGACTGAGAGGGTTCTGGCAATAAGTTAGGCTTGACTAAGGGTCAAGGGATTGGTGAAGTAAGTTCGTGCAAGGTTCTGGCTTGCAAGCGCATTCCAAGATAGGAATATGTGGCAAGAAAGTGTGTCTGGGTTCTCGTCTCGGGTTTGCCCAAGTCGGTTAGTGACATATAGATTCTTGTGTTAGAACATATGGTCAAGGTCTTCACGTAGCTCCCTGCTGACGGGGAATTCCTTGACTCCCTTAAGGCACACAAGCTATGGTCGCGGGTGGTCTTCATCCTCGAGGGTGTTGTAGTGGTCGTCGAAGGCTTCTCAGGAAGGGGTTTGGGTTGGATCTCTCCCATGAGTCTTAAACTCGGAGAATCGGTATTCAGGACGGCTACTATCATCTCGGAAGGTTCGCGAGGGGTTCTGGATGGGCTGGCTACCCAAGAATATAGAACAGTCATCCACTCCCAAGGTTTGTGGCTCGGCAAGCGGTGAATCACATTTAGCAGGTTTTCACCATGATCCAATTAGGACTCTCGTCCTTGATTGACCAAGAAGAAGCCGTCTGATTTCTCTCGTTGTCCGAAGGTTCATCATCTTGAATTGTCGAGGCTTCTTGACATCGTTGATGTAGTTGGTGCAGGATCAGTGGTTGACGTCTTCTGCTTGTTCGTCATTGTCATGGCTTCCCAACCATGGCGGTTCTTCATCTTGACTTGAGTAGGATAGACTTTCGCCGTCTTGAGGTTGTTTCGAGAAGCCCACCTTCTCGATATAACACTGTTCCCTCGAGAGGCATAGCGGTCAGTGTTCCTGGGGCTCGTCAAAACAGGACTAAGGTGTTCTTCCTCTTATTGGATGAATAAGTATGTCATCAGTGAGGATGACAACATATTTTCCCCAAGCATGACATAAGAAGAGTGCTCATGAGATAGGTGAGGAGAACGGGGACTTGCTATGGGTGGTTGCTGGCCGAGGGGTTTGTGGTCCAACATGACCTAGTCCTTCATGCCCATGTTTGGCATAGACACAATGGGTGGTGATCGGGCGGAATACGGGCCATATTCCAACGACTTAGAGTCATTTCCTATGGTCATAATCTGACCACCTTATGGCTGGGTGAAGCTTTAGGGTCTCAAGGAACTTAGGATGTGGGTGAACAGTTATCATCTTATCTCTAAGCGGATTCCTTAGATGCCAATAGTTCGACCTCTAACTCGGGACGACATCACCCTATCTCACCAAGATACCATCTCACATGGGTCAACTCCACACTGCTCATGCTAGTCAACTCTGGGGTTGAGGGAAGAACTAAACCCAAACACTACAAGCATGGTGTAGCTACGATGCTCATGCATTCCTATGCAAGAACCTCGGGGAGGCATGCAAGCTCCTAAGCTTGAATTTAAGACACCACAATTCCAGATGTCCCGCCAGATCATCCAATTGATAGGTACTACATTACTATATTAAGGAAACACGTAGTATTCCAATCCAAGATTTGGTATCCTTTCTACTAATCCGATCAAGTGGTTCACCAATCCGATCAATCACCACTGGACCCATCACTCCTACAAATCCGATACTGATGGGGTTCTACAGGATCACTTAGAGTCTTCATAATTCACATATTATTGCAAGGATTAGTTATAGTATATCCACCAACTTCAATATCATGGCCATCTAATCTACAAGGCCAATTCACATAGGCTCAAAAATCAATTCGACAACTCCAAGCATACACACTTATTATCCACCGAGAAACATGGTCTCACGATTAAGATCATCGGGCTAAATCCAATTTACTCCGAACCATGTGGGCATCGTATACCATTAATAGTCTATTGGGACTACCTATTTAATCCCAAACTCAAGTCCAATAAGAACTCTTGTTCGATACTCCGAGTCATTATGGTAAAATCATCAAACCATGCCAGTTACTTGATAAAGTCAATTATACCACCAAGAGTTATTGTTCGCCATCATAATCGTTCTATTGAATCCAAACTTACTGCAGGAACATGTAGGTTATGCTACTATATCGACTCGTTCCACCAAGTTCGCCTACCTTTATAAGGGTCTTATGATCCACCAAGATAATCTAGCTATATTTTCAAGACAACTATCATCATCACAACAATCTTTAGTATAATACTCTTATATCAGAGAACGGCCATTCTTATGGCATCAGGGTTATGTGCTAGCTTAAGAAGGAAGAATATTTGTTCACTGTGATCACTCGTACCATAAAGAACCCGGTGCTATGCGGGGTTTTATCGGGGATCTACGGGTGTTCTGGCAAGTCCGTGTACTAGACACGTGACTAGAAAATTTGAGCTGGAAAGGCTTATAGAGGTTAGTCTGGTCTAGAGAGGGTTACCAATCTTGAGGGAAAAGCATAACTACTACGGGTTGCGTGTGGTTAAGCATGGTATAGTCTGTGTCTTCAGTGTCAACCGTCCATTGAAGTGGATCCTTGGTGCATCTTGTCTTGCTGGTCTTCAATTGTCGAGAGGGGTGAACGAGAGAGAGAGAGAGTAGCATAGAGGGGAGTGCCTAAGGGGTGCTGATACGTCTCCAACGTATCTATAATTTTTGATGGTTTCATGCTATTATCTTGTCAAACTTTGGATGTTTTGCATGCCTTTTATATATTTTTTGGGACTAACTTATTAACTCAGTGCCTAGATAACTTGAAGTTAACTTAATTAAAACAGGCCAACTGTGTGCGTAACCGTGATTATCTCGTTCGTGAGTTCCTTCTCCGATCGAGGACACGGTGGGGTTATGTCTGACGTAGGTAGGTGTTCAGGATCATTCATTTGATCATCAGTAGACACGTCCGTTATGCGTAGATCTTCCCCCTCTTATTTCTTGTACTCGTAAGATAGCCACCAAATATATGCTTACCGCTGCTGCAACCTCACCACTTAACCATGCCTCACCCATTAGACTTTGCTAGTCTTGATACCTTTGGAAATGAGATTGCTGAGTCCCCTGTGGCTCACAGATTACTACAACACCAGTTGCAGGTATAGGTAAAGGTTACTTGACGCGAGCGCGTTGATTGTTCATTTGGAGTTGCTTCTTCTTCTTCTCCTTCATCGATCTAGGATGGGTTCCAGGCCGGCAGCCTGGGATAGAAAGGATGGACGTCGTTCTTCTTTTGCCGTTTGTTTTCGTCCGTAGTCAGACCCTGCTCTTACTCTTGATGATTATGTAATGTACTGATGTGACTCTGATGTAGCTTGTGGCGAGTTTAAGCCAATTCTATTATATATCTCTTCTTTTTAGTACATGTACTTGTAACGATATACATTCTTGCGACACGACGAGATGCGCTTCTATCCCTGATGAGGCCCTTGAGCCAAATTGAGGATAGGGTCGCATCTTGGGCGTGACACCCTCCTAGTGAAGATGCTGCATCCCGTCTCAATACCTTCATTGAACTTTGTGATATGCAAAAGAAAAAAGATGTGGATAATTACGTGATTAAATTGAAGCTTTTTCCTTTCTCATTGCGAGATCGCGCAAAAACTTGGTTTTCTTCTTTGCCCAAAAATAGTATCGATTCTTCGGATAAGTGCAAATATGCTTATATATCCAAGTATTTTCCGTCGGCTAAGATCATCTCTCTTTGTAATGATATCATGAATTTTAAGCAACTTGATCATGAACATGTTGCACAATCTTGGGAGAGAATGAAATTAATGATTAGAAATTGTCCCGCTCATGGCTTGAGTCTTTGGATGATTATTCAAATCTTTTACGCTGGCTTGAATTTCTCTTCTAGAAATATCTTGGACTCCGCCTCAGGTGGAACGTTCATGGAAATCACGTTAGGAGAAGCTACAAAGCTCTTAGACAACATCAGGACGAACTACTCTCAGTGGCACACTGAAAGGTCACCTACTAGTAAGAAGGTACACGCTATAGATGAAATTAACTCGTTAAGTGCTAAGATGGACGAGTTAATGAATTTGGTTGCTAGTAGAAGTGCTCCTTTGGATCCTAATGATACGCCCTTGTCTTCTTTCATTGAGAGTAGCAACGCTAGCTTGGACGTTAATATTTTTGGTAGGAATAACTTTGGCAACAACAATGCTTTTAGAGGAAACTATGTTCCTAGGCCTTTTCCTAGTAACTCCCCTAATAACTTTGGCAACTCCTACAACAATACTCATGGAAATTACAATAGATTACCCTGTGATCTAGAGAGTAATATCAAAGAGTTCATCAACTCTCAAAAGATTTTCAATGCGTCCATAGAGGAAAAACTACTCAAAATTGACGATTTGGCTAAGAGCGTTGATAGAATTTCTTGTGATGTTGATGCTTTGAAAGTTAGATGCGCTCCTCCAAAAATCAACATGGATGAAACTTTGAAAGCTATGCGTGTTTCCATGATTGAGAGCCAAGAAAGAACCGCCCAAATTCGTGCTAGACATGAATGGCTTAAAAAGGCGTGTTCTCATGATGAGAATCACGAAGATCTTAAACTTCTTGGTGTGATTCCCATTGAATCCTTGTTTTCTTGTGTCAAACCTAATGATTATGGGGCTGGATATGAATCCACTTTGGTTGAAAAGTGCCCCAACGATTCGTAGTCCATCTATCTTGATGCTAAAAGCATTAAAAGTGGAGTAGAAGATGTTAAAACTTTGAGTAGTAATGAAATTACTACCGTGGATTTCAAGGAATTCAATTATGATAGTTGCTCCTTGATTGAATGCATTTCCTTGATGCTATCCATGTTGAACTCTCCACACGCTTATAGCCAAAACAAGGCCTTTACCAATCATATCGTCGAAGCTATGATAAAATCTCTTGAAGAGAAACTTGAATTGGAAGTCTCTATCCCTAAAAAGCTTCATGATGCTACCATCAAAATAAAAATAAAAAACTATGAGTGCAATGCTTTGTGTGATTTGGGTGCTAGTGTTTCCGCGATTCCAAAGTCTTTATGTGATGTTTTGGGTTTTAATGAGATTGAAGAGTGTTCTCTTAATTTGCATCTTGCTGATTCTACTGTCAAGAAACCCATGGGAAGGATCAATGATTTTCTTATTATAGCAAATAGGAACTATATACCCGTTGATTTCATTGTGCTTGACATTGATTGCAATCCTACATGCCCTATTATTCTTGGTAGACCTTTCCTAAGGACTATCGGTGCTATCATCGATATGAAGGAAGGGAATATTAGATTTCAATTTCCTATAAGGAAGGGCATGTAACACTTTCCTAGAAATAAAATAAGATTGCCTAATGAATCCATGATGAGGGCCACTTATGGTTTGAGCACCAAAGACGACGATACGTGATTCTATCGCTTTTATGCCTAGCTAAGGGCGTTAAACAATAGCGCTTGTTGGGAGGCAGCCCACTGAATTTATCTTTTTTTATTTATGTTTTGTTGTGTACACACTTTCATAATTCTGTTGTGATTATGTTTTTTGTGTTTCTTTTTGTGTTTGAGCCAACCAAAACCTTTATGACTAGTCTTGGTAATGGTTGTTTGATCCTACTGCAAAAAGACAGAAACTTTTCGCTCACGAGATTATTTTTCATTTTTATTCAGAAAGAGATTTTGAGTTGATTCTTTTTGCTGCTGGTTGATATGATTTTTTACAAGGCCTTCGTAATTCTTCATATTTTTTGAGGTACCAGAAGTATACGAAGTATACACATTGCTACAGACTGGTCTGTTTTTGACAGATTCTGTTTTTTGTTGAGTTGGTTGCTTGTTTTGATGAAACTATGGTTAGTATCGGGGGGTACTAGCCATGGAAAAGTGATAATACAGTATCCCAACATCAATATAGGTATAATTCAAGTTTGTTACAGTACCAAATGTAGTGGTAGTTTGTTTTCTTGTGCTAATGTTATCACGAGTTTCTGTTTAAGTTTTGTGTTGTGAAGTTTTCAAGTTTTGGGTGATGTTCTCATGGACAAAGAGATAAGGAGTGGAAATAGCTCAAGCTTGGGGATTCCCAAGGCATCCCAAGCCAAATTCAAGGACACCAAAAAGCCTAAGCTTGGGGATGCCCCGGGAAGGCATCCCCTCTTTCGTCTTCAATCCATCGGTAACGTTACTTGGAGCTATGTTTTTATTCACCACATGATATGTGTTTTTGCTTGGAGCGTCTTGTATCGTAGGAGTTTTTTTACTTTTTTTGTGTCACAATCGTCCTTGTTGCACACCTTTTTAAGAGAGAGAGACATGCACTCATCATGATTTTGCTAGAATGCTCATAGTGCTTCACTTATATCTTTTGAGCTAGATACTTTTGCTCTATGTGCTTCACTTATATCTTTTTGAGCACGGCGGTGCGTGATTTAGTAGTTGGCTTATGCTATGAAAGTAGTACCAAAGGTGATAGATACCCAAAGAGGATGCAAGAACCTCCATCTTCATGTGCATTGAGTAGAAAGAGAAGTTTTGATTCCTCTCAAATAGTTTTGAGACATGGATTTGGTAATATTAAGAGTTATGTTAGTAGGGTGTTGTGAATGTAGAAATACTTGTGTGGAAGTTAGTGATTCCCGTAGCATGCACGTATGGTGAACCGCTATGTTAGGAAGTCGGAGCATAATTGATCTATTGATTGTCATCCTTTGTGTTGAGGTTGGGATCGCGCGATGGTTTACACCTACCAACCCTTCCCCTCGGAGTATGCGTTTAGCACTTTGTTTCGATTACTAATAAAAACTTTCACAACAAGTATGTGATTTCTTCATGACTAATGTGAGCCCATGGTATAGATGCACTTTCACCTTCCACCATTGCTAGCCTCTCTAGTGCCGCGCAATTCTCGCCGGTACACAAATCCACCAAATTCCTTCCTCAAAACAGCCACCATATCTACCTACTATGGCATTTTCATAGCCATTCCGAGATGTATTGCCATGCAACTCCCACCCTTCCGTCTCATGACTTGTGCCGTCACTCTCATATTGCCATTGCATGATCGTAAGATAGCGAGCGAGATGTTTCAACGTCATACGCCATGCTAGATCGTTGCACATCCCGGTACACTGTCGAAGGCATTTCCTATGGAGTCATCATCATTGTGATCTTTGAGCTGTGAGTAAATAAAAGTGTGGTGATCATCATTATTAGAGCATTGTCCCATGTGAGGAAATAAAAAAAAAGATGCCAAAGAGCCCAAAAACAAAAAAAAACAAAAAAGAAGAAAAAAGAGGCCTAAGAGCCCAAATGAAAAAAAGAGAGAAAAAGAGAGAAGGGACAATGCTACTATCTTTTTCCACACTTGTGCTTCATGATAGCACCATGTTCTTCATGATTGAAAGCTTCTTGCTTTGTCACTACCATATGCTAGTGGGAATCTTCATTATATAACTTGGCTTGTATATTCCAATGATGGGCTTCCTCAAAATTGCCCTAGGTCTTCGTGAGCAAGCAAGTTGGATGCACACCCACTAGTTCTCATTTTGAGCTTTCACATACTTATAGCTCTAGTGCATCTCTTGTATGGAAATCCCTACTCATTCACATTGATATCTATTAATTGGCATCTCCATATCCTATTGATACGCCGAGTCAATGTGACCATCTCCTCCCTTTTTGTCTCACAGCCACCACTACACTCTATTCCACCTATAGTGCTAGATCCATGGCTCGCGCTCATGTATTGCGTGATAGTTACAAAAAGTTTGAGAAAGTAAGAGTGCGAAAACAATTACTTGGCCAATACCGGGGTTGTGCATGATTTACATTAGTTGTGTGAGGATGATGGAGCATAGCCAGACTATATGATTCTGTAGGGATAACTTTCTTTGGCCTTGTTATTTTGAAAGTTCATGATTACTTTGCTAGTTTGCTTGAAGTATTACTGTTTTCATGTCAATAGCAAAATATTGTTTTGAATCTTATGGATCTGAACATTCATGTCACGTAAAAGAAGTTGCAAAGGACAACTATGCTAGGTAGCATTCCACATCAAAAATTCATTCTTTATCACTTCCCTACTCGAGGACGTGCAGGAGTTAAGCTTGGGGATGCTTGATACGTCTCCAAGGTATCTATAATATTTGATGGTTTCATGATATTATCTTGTCAAACTTTGGATGTTTTGCATGCCTTTTATATATTTTTTGGGACTAACTTATTAACTCAGTGCCAGTTCCTGTTTTTTCCATATTTTTGACCCCTTTCAGAGGAGATTTTGAAACGGAGTCCAAACGGAAGAAAATCCCCGAAAAGAGTTTTTCCGGAACGGAAGAAGATGAGGAAGCTTGGGAGCCAAGGCAGGGGAGCCTCATGGGCCCCACAAGCCCCCACCCCGCGGGCAGCGGGGTAGGTCGCGCCACCCAGGCTTGTGGGCCCCCTGAGCGCCCCCTGACCTAGGGGTTGTGCCTATAAATTCCCTAAAATTCCCAAAGAAAATCAGGCGATCATCAAAATTACTCTTCCGCGGCCGCAAGATTCTGTCTCCGCAAGATCCCATCTGGGGTACGTTCTGGTGCCCTACCGGAGGGGGGATTCGGACACGGAGGGCCTCTTCATCAACACCATGACCTCTCCGATGATGCGTGAGTAGTTCACCATAGACCTACGGGTCCATAGCTAGTAGCTAGATGGCTTCTTCTCTCTCTCTTGGATCTTCAATACAAAGTTCTCCATGATCTTCATGGAGATCTATCCGATGTAATCTTCTTTTGCGGTTTCTTTGTCGAGATCCGATGAATTGTGGATTTATGATCATATTATCTATGAATCTTATTTGAGTTTCTTCTGATCTCTCTTATGCATGATTTCATATCCTTGTAGTTCTCTTCGAGTTGTGGGTTTTGTCTGGCCAACTAGATCTATGATTCTTGCAATGGGAGAAGTGCTTTGTTTTGGGTTCATACCGTGCGGTGACCTCACCGAGTGACAGAAGGGGTAGCAAGGCACGCATCGTGTTGTTGCCATCAAGGGTAAAAAGATGGGGGTTTCATCATTGGTTTGAGATTATCCCTCTACATCATGTCATCTTGCTTAAGGTGTTACTCTGTTCGTCATGAACTGAATACACTAGATGCATGCTCGATAGCGGTCGATGTGTGGAGTAATAGTAGTAGATGCAGAAAGTATCGGTCTACTTGTCTCGGACGTGATGCCTATATGTATAAATCATTGCCTTAGATATCGTCATGACTTTGTGCGGTTCTATCACTTGCTCGACAGTAATTTGTTCACCCACCGTGATATTTGCTATTATGAGAGAAGCCTCTAGTGAACACTATGGCCCCCAGGGTCTAATCCACACCATATTTTCAGCCTTATACTTTTTACTCCATTGCACTTTCCGCCTTCAGATCTCACTTTGCAAACAATCTTGAAGGGATTGGCAACCCCTTTGAAGCGTTGGGTGCAAGCTTGTTTGTGTTTGTGCAGGTACTCTGGACTTGACGAGGCCCTCCTTCTGGATCGATACCTTGGTTCTCAAACTGAGGGAAATACTTACTGCTCCTGTGGTGCATCACCCTTTCCTCTTCAAGGGAAAAACCGATGCAAACCATAGAAGTAACAAGAAGAATTCCTAGCGCCAAGGAAGGACTTTTGTTGCCGCATCAGGTGCTACAGCGCGAGTGCAATCAAACAAGCGTTGGAAAGTCAACTCAAACAAGTGCCAAAATCATTTCGAACATCAAGATAAGATAGGTGATATAACCGCATGCTTGTTGCTTAAGCAAAAGTGCGACTTATATCAAAGCACAAACAACACACAAGATGGTCCATCCGAACCATTTCGCGGACTCGACTTCGCATAAGGGATTTACGACTCTTCCTACTCTAGGGGTTCTCGGACTCGACAGCCAATCTTGCTTCCTGACCCGAGGAGTAGTCCGATAAGTCTTCTGGACCTTCTCATGGTGTTGTCACGCCTCTTGTTGTTGCTCACCGAAGCAACTCGGTTGAGTTGGAAAAACCTCTTAATGTCTTCTTGTCTGGGGAGTTGCTGTCGAGGGTGGATCTTCATGGCTGTCATTGACAGGGTCATTGTCTTCCTAATCTTGTCATTGTCTTCTTGTCTTCCGAGGTTGCGAGAGTTCCAAGTAAACAACTTCGTGCAATGATATTTTCAAGGCATGATAGAGTTCCGACATGTCAGTCATACTGATCGCGATATCGACACCTAGAACAGGGAATGAAGGTAACCGTTTTCCTGCGCACTAAGGTGAGGCGGACCAAATGGCAAGGTTCTCATCCACCGGTGGTGGTCGACACAATCCTTAATGTTGACAAGGTCGCTCTATTAGCAATGCAGATCATGGCCTTGCATATATTACGTCCAGATTATGGTAGGTGAAAATGCCATCACTCTGGAACAGTGCCGAGGGTGTTGCCATCTTCCAAGCCTCCATGTCCTTGTTCCTCTTGGAGGTACTTCTATTAGTGTCGTCTGGTCGTAGTGTTGTCTTCTTTGTCCTTTAGCACAGGGGTGATTTTTTGGAATGGTTGCTTCCTTCCAAGTTGCACACGAGGATTTCAAGTAATCCCGTGGTCAAAGGGCATAAGGGTGCTAGCGACCATTTGCAGATTTTCAAAAATTAGGCGAGGAGTGTCAGAGAATAAGGGTGGAAGGCTAAAGTATAACCTTCAATTTCTTTGAAGATTTTAGGAGAGGCGAGAAAATATATAGGTTTTGCAAGTACTTTTGAAAGGTCTGGAAAGCAGTTTTATCCTATCTAATGTCCATGCTAACTAAGGGCTTCCTACAGTCAGGATGGCTCTCATACCAGCTCTGTGGGCACCATGACTTACCAGTCGAGATCGCCGAATGAACATGCTCAGTGATCCCAGAGATCAATGCTCACCGAACACACAGATACTGAATATTAAGAGTCTTACATCCATACATATCGTTTGATACAACAAATGACAATTTCGGTCAAGTTTTACATATATAGGGCCTTGAGGGCCAACACACCAAACTGGACCAATAGCGGAAATATTGGTCGAAAGCGTGAACCCATGCCATCAGCCTTAACCTACACGCATTCTGACTGGGAAGCGTCCAAGCTCGCAAGAACATCACCGAGTTACTCTGCACCAAATCATGTTCTATCATACCTGGTCAATGAAATAACCAGTGGCAAGCCAATGAGTACTTTGAATGTACCCGCAAACAACCCATGATATGAATAATGCAAGTGAAGGATAACAATAATATGCATCTTTGGTGGACAACAACTTGTTGTAATAAACATGATCATGGGTATGCAACATAAGCTAGATGTTGATTTGAAGAACATGTTACAGATATCAATATATCTTTCGAGGGCTGAACACTCTGGGTTCACCCTATATGCCAAGTCACCAAACTTGGTCATATCCACTATTTCATAAAACACCATTTACCTCTTACTCACACACACTTGGTTTATGCGAAAATGACTCGACGTAGTTTAAGAAGGATTTCCCAACTATGCTTGACCGTGGACACGGCTATTCGAATAGTTTTACACTCTACAGAGGTAGTACGCTGGACCCACGAGATCCAGGAAACTTCCGTGTCATCCATGACTCACGGCATATAACATACCCGAGGTAAGTACCCGATCAATGTCTTTCCCCTGACGATACTAGACAAAGAGGTCCACTCGATTAGTACCCAGCCCACGTGTTGTAAGTCTTACAAGCACCGACTCTGGACAGTATCAACCATGCGGGGACCAACGATGTACGTGGAACACGTAAAAACGGCATAGTTTCCCTACCTTGCACGACCCCATCACGAGAGTGACCAAACATCACTCACGCCACTAGTAATGTGGCTCTTTGCTAGGACCGACCAGAGTAATCAATAAAGCCCTGTCCCATAAAAGGGTAACATGGTCGTACATGTAAGGTTGGGACGGTCGACACGTCATAAATCTAATCCTATTTCCGAAACCATACTCACTCAAAATACCCGGTGCACCACTTCACCAAAAGTGGCCACCTAACTCATCATCACCCTAGGGCATTAGTGGCACCCGACGGGGTTTTCATAAATCTTTGATTTATAACAACATGCTCATGCTACTATGATTTTAACTTTACTTGTCAACATGATATTAGTATGACCCTCGTATGTGGTAGGATCAAACTCAATGCATGTGCTCCGGAGGAGCCATCGGTAACATCACTTCAATGATTTACCGGTACTTCCGATCATATGCAACGGAAATATCTGCTACACTAGCATGCATCATAACATATGCTCAGACATGGTCAAAGGGTTGCTTTCCTTTGCTCTCATAGCTCTCGGGGTCTTCGAGGTCTTCTGATCTAACTCCGAGAACTCCGTCTACTCATCAACTATCGTCGGAAACAATCACTGTCAGCCACACAACTAGCACAACAAAAGTGCTATAAAAATAGAAGTTATATTTTCTTGGACCTCTCTAGTCATAAGAAAAATACTTGAAGCTTGCCATAGGAGGTTTGGATCATCAGGGATTTCTGAATGGAGGAAAGGTGGAGTAGGGGATTCTTTATGAAGCCCACAGAAAATATTATGATAAAAATGAGTGGAGGCACTCATTTAACAGAGAACAATTTTAGAAATATTTAGGAAATTGTTTCACTAGATTTGGAGTTGAGGTGAATGGATTTTCTAACATTAGATAAATAGCAATAGGAAGTTATTTAATTAATGCAACAGAATAAAGCCTCATAAAAATGTTGACCAAGGCTTCAAAAATAGGGCATGATATTAGATGGCTTTGGAAATTGGAATCACTCCATTTGGAGTTGATTTGAATCCTACATGATTTTTGAAAGGGGAGCTAGAAGCATCCCAAATCTGTATTTAAATATAAACACAGTATGAAAGTTGTTTGGAAAAATGTGCAAAGCACATATTTGGATAGGTCTTCATTTTAGAGACCTGCAGAAATTTGAATCATCGAATTTGGAGCAAGAATGAATTTAATATGGAATTTTGAAGTTTTCTGCAAAAAAAAGAAAATGATAAAAGGCTCAGCCAAGGGTTATCCTGCGCTGAGGCGCTTGAGAAGGAGGTGGGCCGGCCCGGTTGCGCAGACCGCCTGGGATGCCCTGGTGACGCCGAAGGCATACTCCTATTAATGCGCCTTCGCGCGTGGGAGGCGCCAACGGTCAGGGCGCCTCCACTTAAAGCTAGGGGCCCGACCGGTGAGTGGCTGATGCGGGGTCCCCAACTGTCAGCTTCGTCTCCAACCTCCCGCTCGAGCTGGGAGAGTGGGGAGGCAGGACAGGGCCGGGAGCCGGCGCCGATCTGGCAGCCCAGGTTGTCCCCGGGGATGCTTCGGCCACCAGGGAGCTCAGGGCGACGGCCCGAACTCACCTCAGTGCCCGCTCCTGCTAGGGGTGTGTCGGGAGAGCGAGGACTGAGGCCGCAGCGGTCGCCCGACGAGAGGCCGTGGGCGAGGTACTCCGGCCATGGAAGGGGGGAGGGGAGAGAAACGACGGGATGACGGGGGTGCAGGGGAAGTCTCAAGGGCAAGGGGAAGCCCGGCGTTGCTCGAGTTGCTGCTAATCCCGGAGGGAGAGATTCGGCTAAGGCATGGCAGGAGGGAAGGGAGAACTTGGGGAGAAGAGGAGGTGCTTTGGAGGTTGCTGGGAGAGAGGAGAAGCTAAATGGAAGCCAAAGAGGCTCGGGGGAGAGAAGGTGAGAGGGAAGAGACGGAGAGAGATCTCGGAAGCTCTCTGGAGCTTCCTGGCATGGGAAAATACACGCGTCCCTGGGCACCTTGGAGCCTAGCCAGCATCGGCGAAGAGCTTGGACCAGTCAAGGGAGATTCCCTGGTGCTCTGGGACATGATGCAACGGCCGGGAACGAGCTATAGCAAGATGACAAGAGGTAGAGCATAGATATTGCATGCTGCCAGCATGGTCACCGTGGCCACTCATGTCTACAGGGCACTCAAGACCAATCAAACATGTCCAACATGTAGGGCACACATGCAGGAAAGAGACTCGTGAATTTGGTTGCATCTGGAGCTGGTTTTAATGGGTTTGGACACTGATTAAATTTGCAGCAGGAAACTAGGGGCTAGCAAAAGTGGTTTTCAGAGGAAGGGAATTGAGGTGAAACCGTGTCTACCAATCTTATACATGGAAGGACTACAACAATGCCAAGTTTGAGATCAGGCAGAGGTGTGTAGCTAGTATTTGGTGTACAAAGCTACATTTCTGCCATAAATCAACTTGTAGATGTGCTACTCATTTTTCCTACATGAGCATGCCATCTATTGGTTTGAAATGATGTCTTGGGATGCTAGGGGTCCTTCGGAAAGAGATGGGGGCTTTGGCTTAAGCAGAAGTGGGGCAAGAGGGGTGAAGATGGTGATTCCAAGGGTAAAATGAGGAATAGTTACATGGAGCCTCTCTCCAATAATTGACCAGTGGCCATGGAAATGTTACTGGAGGTAAAATGTAACTATATGAAGCTGTGGTAGAAATTTTAGCTCAAGGGGTAAAGTGGAAGGGGCCAAAGTAGCCAATAAAGTGAATGCACACAAGGTGTTTGATGAGTGTCAGAGCTACCAGATGGACTTCAATGGATATGACACTTAACAGGATCAAATAATAGATGAAAATAGGGTTGGACACCAAATTTGGGATTTGGTGGACAAGGTTTCCAAGGTAGACTTGGAAAACCCATGAAATGGGCAGAAATAGCTTTCTGCTTACAAAACTATTCAAATCAATTCCCAAAAATCCATTATTTGGTGTGGGGACATTATTTGAGCATGAAGGCATGCCCACAAAGTTTGGGGTCAAATGGGAAAACTTTATAATGTAAAGTTTGCCAAAGTCAGAAATCAACAGAGGGGGTTTTGAGGGGCTTGGGACAAGTTCTTATATTATCCATGATGCACCACTTGGTGTGGATGCATTATTGGAGTATAAGAACATGTCTACCAAATTTGAGCACAATTGAATACACTTGACAATGTAGAGTTTCTCAAATTTGGATCTGGATAGATAAGGTTTTGAGAATAATTAGGGGAGTCAAATCAACTTGGATTGAGGTGAAACTTGGCAATATCATCAAACATATCATAGGTGACATGCTGGAATTTTACACAAATTTATGGAGAATATTTGTTATAGAAATATTTCAAAAGCTTGAAATAGGCAGGAATGGTTTTGAAGGGGTTTGCCCAATATTTTGAACATGACCATGTGTTGAAACTCATATATATGTAATATATATGTCCACGGAGTTTCCCTAAATTTTCTCAAATATTTTGAAAGCGATAACAATAACTTTCCTTCATAATAGACCATTTCTGGCCTCACTGGAAGGCATTTAAATAAAATAGTAAAATAACTTTTAAAATAATAATATTGTGGTTTCGGGAAGTCATTTTCATAATGGGTTTTAAATAAAATAATTGATGCAAAATAAATTCCCTAATTTGAGGACTTGTAGTACAAATCCCATATGAGGGGTTTTGAAAGCTTAGTTCAAAGAAGTGCTTTTCGGTGAAAATAATACTTGGTAAAAATAGTTTCTAGTCCTAAACACATGGCATGGTCATTAGGGAGGAGTTTTGAGTTAAGGAAGTGAGTCTGGAGACTAACATGACTTATGGAGAACCAACACAAGCATACCAGCAAGCAAGCAAACAATAGTCACTTCAAGCATCACAAGCATTCACAAAAAATTTAATTGGTCCTAATTTTTGAAATAAGAAAATTAGTCCGGAAAGCTAAACATAGGGTGTTACAAGGGATCTACCGTAATTTGGACTATCACTTGACCCACAAGTGCACATTGATCCCTTGCATAATGTTGATCTTCCAATTTCCATCTGTCGTGCTAGTATGATCTCCCCATATGATGATTTATTGCGCATTTATGTTGATGATCGTGTGGAGATAATTAGTTGTGATGCCATGTTGCATATGATATCATGTGAGAATTCTTTAGGTCAACCATCTCGCATTTTTGCAATCTCATCATAGTAATGATGTCATGCCCATTAAAAATAAACATGATCTACACATATGGCATAGATGACAAATCCATGGTTATTGGCATTTTCTTGTAATGATATTGGCATGCTCCCTTTGTATAGTTTTCGGAATTTTTCACATATGCCATGCCATGATCACATATTTGCATTTTCTATAGATTCGGCAAGCATTGTTTTCCATGTTATCAATTTTCTCCATATTATGCTTCCACTATTGCTCATGAGGACATCCCATAGTTTCCTCATACATGTAATGAGGTTTTGATACATCATATACTTTGCATGCTTACCATGATTGTGTGCACCATATGATTTTCATGAATAAAAATGCAATTGGTGTGACATATACTTGCATGCTCAATTTGTGCCATCATCATGTTAGACATAACAACTATTATTTCATGATGGCTGACATGTTCTTATAGCATGCCTCCAATTTCTTATAGAATGCCTCCAATTTCATTCAATATAACACTTTGTGGATGATGTGTTTATCTACCATGCACATATGTTCCTTGCATAGTTTTGTGCAAGTGTAGGATCATTTGACTTCGTGTCAACCTCCAATTCACATGAGTTCACCATCCGAGATCTTGAGAGCGAACCACTTTCAACAACGCGCTTCTACACCACATTTCCTATGGATACTTGTGATTTGCATTGGGTTTTTCCCTGGAGAAGACGGGATGATGCAGCACAGGATAGATAAGTATTTCCCTCAGTGATAACCAAGGTTAAAGAACCACTAAGAGAACGATGCAATTTCCCGTCTTCTGCGCCTACACACAAAAGAGCACACACTTGCACCCAACGTGGGGAAGAGGGTTGTCAATCCCCTTGAAGTCGTTACTTGCAAGCAATAAGTAGTGATAGATGGATAGCTTAAATATATTAAATATAAAAAGTAAATGCAAATAATAAAAGGCAGCGAGGTAGTTAGAGTTTTTAAAATATATTTGTGAATAGACATGGGAGCCATAGTTTTCGCTAGAGGCTTCCCTCTCGTAGAAAGCATACGCTGGGTAAACAAATTACTGTTGGGCAAATGATAGAACAGCTCATAGTTATACAATATCTATTCATGTAAATGATCATTACATATAGACATCACATTCGTAAGCAAGTAGACCGACTCCTGCCTGCATCTACTACTATTACTCCATTCATCGACCGCTATCCAACATGCAACTAGAGTATTAAGTAAAATAGAGTAATGCTTGGAGAACAATGACATGATGTAGGCCAAGAAAATCCAATTAATATGAATCAACCCTGCTATTTTATCCTTAGTGGAGGCACTAAAATATGTGTCTTGTCCCCTAATGTGTCACTGGGATATAGAGCACCGCAAGATTGAACCCACTACAACACACCTCTTTGAGTGAAGATAGATCAGTCTAGTTGCCAAACCAAATCAATAGATCGGCGAGAACGACAAAGCTATCGTAATCATGTATATAAAAATTCAAAGGAGACTAAAATATTTTCCATGAATAACCTAAACATAAACACACAATTCATCGGTTCCCAACAAACTCACCGCACAAATGTGATTACACAAATGTGATCATCGTGGGAATCGCGGTGATCTTGCCAATAAAACATAGAGAGAGAGTCATCTTGGTACTAGATATGGACCATAGGTCTATGGTGAACTACTCATACATCACTGTGGGAGAAACAAGGTTGATGTAGAGGCCCTCCATGATCGATCCCCCACTGGCAGGACACCGGAACCGGGCTCGAGAAGGCCACACCGTGGAACGGAGACTCGCGGCGGCAAAAACGTGTTTAGGGAGGATCACTAGGGTTTTGGGATTTTATTGGATTTTATAGGACATCACCAGAGGCCAAGGGAGGTGGCCCCAAGCCATCGTGGTGCAGCCATCGCCCCTGGGTGAGCCATGTTGGCCTGTCACCATTCCGTGGGACCTATGTCCTCCTTACGAAGCTTCTAGGTCCTTATTTTATCTATAAAAAATCATCAAAAAGTTTAGGGGTATTTGGACTTCGTTTTGTACAGTGTTCCTGAAAAGCCAAAAACATGCAGAAAACAACAATTGGCACTTGGTACTGAGTTAATAGGGTAGTGCTTGGTGCCCCGTGGTGGGTAGTGGGCCCTTCGGGAACCTTCCCGGTTTCGTCTTCCTCTAGATTACTTGTTTTGGAAGATAAAAATTATTTATATATACTCTCAAAGGTTTTGACAACCGTATCGCGAAAATATCCTGTGTTATTGTTTCGTGTTGATTTATTGTCAGATCTAGATGGCCATGGTTTTACCAAGCTCTTCCAAGGACAAGTTCTACGAGAATGTCATCAACCCCTACCTACCGGAGGTGATGAATGACCCTCAACCCATTGAGATGCATGAGGGGGTGCCCCACATCCGGGATGTTCAAGGGCCCAAGAAGACGGGAAGCGTGGAGGCTAGGCTCGAGGTAGTGGAGCAGAACATCTTCAAGTGTCAAGGGATGGTGGAGCGTGGACTCAATGCCAACCACTCCATGATCATTGAATTCACCCATGATCACAATGTGGATGGCTAGTCTATGAAGGACATCATCTTCAACTTCAATGAACAATTCAGTTATGTGCAAAGCCAAATCTACGATCTTCAAAATCAAAATTTGGAGTATGAGGCAAGGTTCAAAGGTATGAGTTTAGCTACAGGTATCAAGACCCAGGAGACTCGTGCATCCTCTTATGGTGCCGGAAGACAAGCTTACAACCTCATCACCACCACCATCACCAAAGAAGGAGACTTAAGTACATGGGTATGGACACTCCCCTTGGCTTGTGCCAAGCCTGGGGGAGGTGCCCCGGTATCGTATCACCATCACTCTCATTATCTTTACCTTTGTTCAGTTAGATTCTTGGTTATTTCGTGATATAGTTGAATAAAAGTTTAGTATGTTTTTTTCGAGTGCTAGTTTCTTGATCTATCTATCTATGTAATCGAGTGAGAGTTATATAATATAAAGTTTAATTTGAGTTTTTGCTTCTTCACTTTTATGTTTCAATCAAAATAAACAATTAATGAAAAAGATCATATGATAATATCATGAAAGGTAATGATATCATGGAAGGTAATGGCATTACATAAGAAAAGGTGTAAGAAGTAAAATTTATTGAAATTGACAAACATAGCATTGATGAGTGATGCAATTCATGAAAGATTTAATAAGGGGAGAGAATGTTCACAAGACAATATACTATATTGGACATATTTTATGACTGTGAGCTTATGCCAAATAGTCGGCGTTGGACAAGGAAGACAACGTAAGGATTTATGATTGTTCATATTCACATAGAAGTTATTATGTCATAGATCCTCCAATATGTGGTCATTGTCCAATATCTTTGCTGGCCAAAAATCCTCACCAAGTAGAGATATTACTTGTGCATACAAAACCTTAAACCATTTTCAAGTTATGAGAGTCCACTATACTTACCTATGGATTGAATAAGATCCTTCAAGTAAGTTGTCATCGGTGCATAAGGCAATAAAAATTGCTTCTCAATATGTATGATCTTTTAGTGTAAGGGAAAATAAGTGTTGTATGAACTTGTGATGGAAAAGTAATAAAAGCGATAGATTGCATAATAAAGGTTGCAATCACAAGGGGCAATATAACGTGACATTCTTTTGCACTAAGAGCTTGTGCATCCAAAAATAGAAGTGCATGACAACCTCTGCTTCCCTCTACAAAGGGCTTATCCTTTACTTTTATGTATTTACTTTTTTATGCAAGAGTCAATAGTGTTCTCCTCTATTCATTTTTATTTTTCTCTTCTGCAAGCATCATGTGGTGGGGAAATATCTAGGCACATATATCCATTTCGATATGAGTGATCAAGAGTTACTATTGTTGACATCACCCTAGGTACGTTTCTCACTTCTCTCGGTATTTTTGCTTGCCTTTTGGCATAATTGCTTGTTTGCTTGCTCGAGTGGTCCAAAGTCATGATATTTTCATTAGAGAATTATTTTTCATAGTACAAAATAATTTACCAAAATAATTGGAAATACAAATTTGCTCCGTGTGTAGCTACCACCATGGGTAGCAAATTATTTTCATCTTTCTATGTGTCTGGCTGAAACCTTTTGGTCCATATATATGGTGTGAGTGTTATTTATCATAGAATACTAAATGATAGTTGAGTATGTGGACTTTCTGAAAAGGCTCTGACATGAGACCCTTCCTGAAAATATGATGAACTGTAATTGCATTGCTGACTGCGAACATAGTTTGTTTGTTTTCAAGAAAGTTTATTCTTTATATTTTGATGTTGTGATGAATTATTACTTGCTCATGAGAAGTATTATGATTGAGTTTATTGCTATTATAATAATGATCATGATGCTATTATGTCTATATTTTGTTTTTATCCACACATCTCTCTCAAAACATGTGGACATGATTATCGATATCTGCTTTTGCTCGAGGGCAAGCGAGGTCCAAGCTTGGGGGAGTTGATACGTCCATTTTGCATCATGTTTTTCTACTGTTATTTATAGAGTTTTCATTCAATATAACAGTTTGTGGAGTAATTTTAATGCCTTTTCTCTCATAATATGAAGGTTTACACAAATAGGGAGATTACCAACAACTAGATATTACATTAAAATCATAGAAATTCTGCACTAGACGCAAAAGTTTCTATTTTTGTGCCATATCAATTGTACGTATCATTAAAATAATAACAAAGGATTTACTTGGCCCAAACACTGATTTAAACATAAAACACAATTATTACGATAGAAATAATCATGTTATCTCACACAAGTAGAAAGTAGAACAATAAGAATAAGATAACTATTGGGTTGCCTCCCAACTAGCGCTATTGTTTAACGCCCCTACCCATGCATAATGCATGTGATTCAAGTGTTATTATCTTTTACACGCCACCCATAAGTAGCCCTCATGATATATTAATAAGGTGGTTTAATTTTCTTCCTAGGGAAGTGTTCCATCCCTTTCCTTAATGTGAATTGGAACCTTATGTTTCCCTCTTTCATATCAATAATTGCATATATAGTTCGTAGAAAAGGTCTCCCAAATAATATTGGACAAGATGGGTTGCATTCAATATCAAGAACTATGAAATCTACATGCACATAATTTCTATTAGCTAGTATAAGAACATCATTTATTCTTCCCAAAGGCTTCTTGATAGTAGAGTTCGCAAAATGTAAATTAAGGGAGCACTCATGTATATCGGTGAGACCAAGGTCATACAAATATTTGCATTCATATTGTTTGAGATTAATTTTAATAGTAGATTCCCACTCATCATGCAAGTTTCTATGAATACACACTTCTAGCTCAAGTTTCGCATCGTAGGCTTTTATCATTGCTTCTACTATATGTTTAGTAAAAGACTTACTTTGTTCATAAGGATTGGATGATATAATAATGGATTGAAGCAAGGACATACATTCTAGTAAGGAGAAACTATCATAATTAAAGTCCATGTAATCCAAGATAGTGGGCAGATCACTATTTAAAGTTTTGACATCTCCAAACCCACTTTTTCCATATTGTTTTCATTAGAATCATCACCCTCCAAGCAAACGGGGCACCTTCTAGCTAAAGTCGACTCATCTCCAATCCATTTATCATCTATTTTCAGATTATTAAACAAATATTCAATGCCACAAGTACCAATCATTTTAAGATCATCATCATGATTACAACAAAAACTGGGTGGAAGAGTCGTTTCTAAGATTTCTTGTTTGGCTCTCAACCTCACGGTCCTCTCATTACTATCATTAAAATATATTTGGATTGATTTAGTAGACTCATTGATATCATTCTTCGGTGGAAAAAAATTATTTTTAAGAGTTTACACATCAAGGGCAATTCTATCCATGTTCCTAGTCAAATAATCAACTTTATGCAACTTTTCTTCTACCATACTAGCAAAAATATTTTAAGAACTAATGAATTATTTACTGGTGTTCTCAAGATCATAGGATAGCCTATTATTATTTGTAGTAGAATTTCCATAATTATTAGAGGAATTATCGGGGTACGGTCTAGTATTGAAGTTTCCTCTATAAGCATTATTATTGAAATTGTTTCGCAAGATAAAGTTCACGTCAATAGCATTATCATTTTTCTCAATAAAAGTAGACAAGGGCATATCATTGGGATCAACAATGAGAATTTTTACTAGAAACCATATTCATAAGAGCATCCACTTTCTCAACACAGTAGCAATTTCCTCAACAGAATTTACCTTCTTACAAGTTAGGGCTCTTTCGGTATGCCATTGAGAATAATTTTTCACGATGTTCTCCAAAAGTTTTGTGTCTAGTCCTATGTTACCTCCATGAAGGTACCACTTGTAGTGGAATCTAGCAGAAATCTAGACACAAAGCTTAGTCCAACATAGAAATTTTGGATAATCATCCATAAGTTCAAACTATGAGTATGGAAATTTTTAATTATCAATTTCATCCTCTCCCAAGCTTGTGCAACATGTTCTTGACCATGTTGCTTAAATTTCATAATTTGATTTATAAGGGAGACGATCTTAACATGAGGAAAATAGTTGGTAACAAAAGCATCTTTACATTTATCCTATGTGCCAATACTGTCACGTGGTAAAGATGACAACAAACATTTAGCTTTATCTGAAAGTGAAAAGGAAATAATTTGAATTTGACCATATGATTATTCATATACTTTTTGTTTTGGACATCACATATTTCAACAAAAGTATTGAGATGATCAGCCGTATTCTCATTGGGACTTCCCAAAAATTGTTCTTTCATCACAAGATTCAGCAATGCAGCATTTATATCATAAAACTCCACACTAGTCGTGAGTGGTATACGGAACTAATAAATCATTGTTATTATTATTCGAGAAGTCACGCAACTTAGTGTTGTCTTGAGACATGGTAACCAAGCAAGCAAAGTAACAAGCAGAACAAGTGAACTAGCAACTAAAGCAAGCAAACAAGTAAACTAGCAAAAATTAATATTTTGTATTTTTGATTTTTATAGCAAGCAAAATATAACAACAAATAAAAATAAGAACAAGTGAATGATAATTTGTGAGAAGGTACTTGATAGTAAGTTGATGATACTCCCCGTCAATGGCGCCAGAAATCCTTCCTGATACTTAAGACCAGCTTTGGGTTTTTCCCCAAAGAGGCGAGAATGATGCACCACAATATAGATAAGTATCCCTCAGTGAGAACCAAGATTATCGAACCAATTGGAGGGTCAAATGACTTCTCGTCTTTAGCACCTACACACAAAAGAGCACACACTTCCACCAAATGCGGGCAAGAGGGTTATCAATCCCCTTGAACTCGTTACTTGCAAGAAAATGAGTAGTGTAGATGATAGTTGATAATTGTAAATTTCAAAATAAAAAGAAAACAAATAAATGGCATCAAGGTATTGATACTGTTTTATAATAGGTATGTGAATATACCCGGGGGCGATAGTGTTCGCTAGAGGCTTCTCTCTTGAAGAAGACATACGATGGGTAAAGAAATTACTGTTGGGGAATTGATAAAAAAGTGCATAGTTATGAAATATTTATTCACGGAAATTATCATGTGTATATAGGCATCACGTCCATAAACAAGTAGACCATCTCCTGTCTGCATCTACTACAATTACTCCACCCATCGACCGCTATCCAACATGCATCTAGAGTATTAAGTAAAGCAGACTAATGCTTGGAGAACAATGACATGATGTAGACAAAGCAAATCTAATTAATGTGAATCAACCCCATTGTTTTGTCCTTAGTGGAATCAATACAAATATGTGTCACGTCCCCTACTTTGTCACTGGGATATAGAGCACCGCAAGATTGAACCCACTACAATGCACCCCTACCGCTGAAGATAGATCAATCTAGTTGGTCAAACCAAATCAATAGAGGAGAGAATTACGAACCTATAATTATCATGCAAATAAGAATCAAATAATAATTTAGAGGATACTCAAATATTTTCATTGAATAATCTGAATGTAAACCCACAATTCATCGAATCCCAACAAAAACACCGCACAAAGTGATTACATAAGATAGATCACCACGGAAATTGTGGTGATATTGTCAATGAAGAACATAGATAAATAGAGGGAGCCATCTAGTTACTAGTTATGGACCCATAGGTCTATGGTGAAGTATTCACATAACCATGGGACCAGGAAGGTTGATGTAGAGGCCCTCTATGATCAATGGCCCCTTCGGCAGGGAACCGGAATAGGGCTCCAGATGGGCACACGGCGGAATAAAGACTTGCAGCAGCGGAAAAAGTGTTTCGGGAGGCGATCTAGGCTTTTTAGGATTTAATATAATTTATAAATCACTGAGGCACATCGTAGGCCATGTGAGGTGGCCCCAAGCCATGACAGGGCGACCACCCCCATGGACGCGCCCTGTTGGCTTGGCGCCGCCTGTGGGGCCTCCCATCTCCTCCGAATCTTCGAGCTCCTTATTTTTACCAGAAAAAATCATGAAATTCTTTTGGGGTATTTGGACATAGTTTGGTACATTATTCCTGAAAAACCAAAAACAGACACAAAACAACAAGTGGCACTTTGTAGTGGGTTAATAGGCTATTGCTGAAAATAATATAAAACAACAAGTAAATGCCTAAAAAGCATTCAAGAATGATAATATAATAGCATGGAACAGTAAAAAATAGATACGTTGGAGACTTATCAAGAACTAATGAATTATTTAATGGTGTTCTCAAGATCAGAGGATAATCTATTATTATTTGTAGAAACATTTCCATAAGAATTACTATAATTGTAAGAGAAGTTACCGGGGTATGTTCTAGTGTTAAAATTTCCTCTATAAGCAACGTTGTTGAAATTATTTCAAAAAATAAAGTTCACATCAATAGCATTATCATTTTTCTGAATGAAAATAGACAAAGGCATATCATTGGGATCAACATGAGCATTTTTACTAGCAACCATATTCATAAGAGCATCCACTTTCTCACTCAAACTAGCGATTTCCTCAACATAATTTACCATCTAATCAGTTGGACCTCTTTTGGTATGCCTTTGATAATATTTTTTCATGATGTTGTGCAGAATTTTGGTGGCCTATGATAATGTCACCTGCATGAAGGTACCATCCATGGCAGAATCTAGAAGATTTCCCGATACTAAGTTTAGTCGAGCATAGAAATTTTGGATAATCATCCATAAGTTCAAACCATGAGTAGGGCAATTTTTAATAATCAATTTCATCCTCTCCCAAGCTTGTGAAACATGTTCTTTATCATGTTGCTTAAAATTCAAAAGTTGATTTCTATGGGAGATCATCTTAGCAAGAGGAAAATACTTGATAATAAAAGCATCTTTATATTTATCCCATGTTCAGTACTATTACGTGGTAAAGATGAAAACCAAGATTTAGCTTTATCTCGTAGTGAAAAAGGATATAATTTTAATTTAACCACATCATTATCCATATCCTTTTTATTTTGCATATCACATAACTCAATAGAGATGTTGAGATGAGCAGCGGGATCGTCATTAGGAGCTCCCAAAAATTGTTCTTTCATCACAATATTCGACAATGTAGCATTTATATCAGAGAACTCTGCACTAGTGGCGGGTGGTATATGAGTACTAATAAAATTCTTGTTATTAGTATTCTACAAGTCACACAACTTAGTTTTGTCTTGAGACATGGTGACCAATCAAGCAAAGTAACAAGCGAAACAAGTAAACTAGCAAGTGAAACAAGCACACAAGTAAACTAACAAAGATAAACATTTTTGTATTTTCGATTTTTATAGCAAGAAAAATATAACAGCAAATAAAAAGTAGAACAAGTGAATTATGATTTATGAGAAGGTATTTGATAGCAAATTGATGTTACTCCCCGGCAACGGCGCTAGAAATCTGTCCTGATACTTGTGATCTGCATTGAGTTTTTTCCCTAAGAGGAGGGGATGATGCAACACAGTATAGATAAGCATTTCCTTCAGTGAGAACGAAGGTTATAGAACCATTAGTAGAACCATACAATTTCTCGAGTTCAACGCCTACACACAAACGAGCACACACTTGCACCCAACGTCGGCAAGAGGGTTGTCAATCCCCTTGAACTCGTTACTTGCAAGCGATAAGTAGTGATAGCCAAATAGCTGGAATATATTAAATATAAAAAAATAATGCAAATAATAAAAGGCAGCGAGGTATTTAGAATTTTTTCTCAATATATTTTTTAATAGACCCAGGCGCCATAGTTTTCGCTAGAGGCTTCTCTCTCTCGTAGAAAGCATGCGGTGGGTGAACAAAATAATGTTGGGCAATTGATAGAAAGGCGCATAGTTATACAATATTTATTCATGGAAATTATCATTACATATAGTCATCACGTGTGTAAGCAAGTAGACCAAACTCCTGCATGCATCTACTACTATTAGTCCACCCATCGACTTCTATCCAGTATGCATCTAGAGTATTAAATAAAAGAGAGTAATGCTTGGAGAACAATGACATGATGTAGACAATGAAAATACAATTAATATTAATCAACCCCATTGTTTTATCCTTAGTGCTAGCAATACAAATACGTGTCGTGTCCCCTACTTTGTCACTGGGATATAGAGCACCGCAATTTTGAACCCACTACAATGCACCTCTCTCACTAAAGATAGACCAATCTAGTTGGAGAAACCAAATCAATAGATCAGAGGGAATTATTAAGCTATAATGGTCATTTATATAAGAATTCAGAGAAGACTCAACTATATTTCATGAATAATATGAACATAAACCCACAATTCATCGGATCCAACAAACACACCGCATAAAGTGACTACACAAGATAAATCACCACAAGAGTCACGATGAGCATGGCAATGAAAAACATAGATATAGATATCCATCTAGGTACTAACTACGGACCCTTAGGTCTGTCGTGATCCACTCACAGGTCACCATGGGAGAAACAAGATTGATGTAGAGGCCTCCATGACCGACCCCCCCCCCTCGTACAGTGCACTAGAACAAGGCTCTAGATGGGCACATGAGGGAACAGAGACTTGCAGCAGCGGGAAAACTATTTCGGGAGCCTTTCTAGGGATTTTGGGGTAATTGAGAATGTATAGGATAAAATGGGACACCGTAGGCCAAGGGAGGCGACCCTAGCCATGAGGGGGCGGCCACCCCCCCCCACCCCCCCCCCCCCCGTGCACGCCATGTTGACTTGGTGCCACCTGTGGCGCCTCCAGTCTCCTTTTGAAGCTTCGAGGTCCTTATTTTGTCCAGAAAAAATCATCAAAAAGTTTCGGGGTATTTGGACTTGGTTTGGTATAGTATTCATGAAAAGCCAAAAACATGCAGAAAATAGCAATTGGCACTTGGCACTGGTTTAATAGGTTAGTGCTCAAAAATAATATAAAACAACAAGCAAATGCCTAAAAAGCATCCCAGAATGATAATATAATAGCGTGGAATAATAAAAAAGTATAGATACGTTGGAGATGTATCACCTACCACTTTGATATTGTGAAGGACACACAAGGGCACACTTTCAAGGTGACATCTTTCTTGTGCATGGATATTTTGAATCATACTACGTGTGTTGCTAGCAATCTGACACTTATTGGTCATCTTCGACCACTTATTTGCACACACATTAAATTTATTGCTTCCACTCATGATTATCGTATTGACATACCTCATAATATGTAATCCTTGTGTATTACATCCAACTTTTGGATTACTTGCTCCTATCAAATGTTTGCTTGAAACAATGGCATATCTTCACATATGCCATGCCCCATTGTTTTCTACATGCTTGACTTTATTGCTTAAAACATGATGAACACTTTCTCTTTCCATTGTGCTCAGTGGCACACTATCTGCAATACACCATATTCACATTATGCTTTGTTTGTCTTGCACTTTACCCATGTGTTTGGATATCTCACCTTATTTGGTGTTGTGAATGATTCATATGCCTACCATAGACCATTTTTGAGCACTTTGTGCATGCTTGCTATGACTTTGTGGTACATGCTTGCTCACTTGTCACACATATTAGTATCTCTACCTCCTATTTGCATCCTTGTTTCCACGATGGCCTTGATTGTGCTCATTTTATGTGTTTACATGCTATGTCTCATTCATTTATCACACCTTATAATATGCATGATGAATACACTGGTGGGGATTAATTGCCACTTGAATGCTTGGTTTTGCACTAATGCTAACCACATTTGTTTTTCGAAGTGTGTGTTGTCCTTGATCCTTTTGAAGGAATCATGAGATGGTGGGACTTTGGAGACATGCCATTTCGAGCTCCAAGATGACGAGCGTTTGGTGATCGTCCACTTCTAAATGTTGAGGTCATCTCTTTCCCATGGCTATTTGGTTCTTTATCTGAGGACAAATCTTTCACAAGGGGGACGGGATAATGCAGAGCATCCTATGAAGACCACCATGTCGAGAGTCTGTTTGGCAAGTGACATGTGCCACATCCACTTCATATAAATAAAGGTGAAGCATCTCCTTTACACGTATTCACTTGAGCCCTTCGAGGATGGTATACTATTTGACACTCCTGTCATGTGCATACATAGGTATTATCGGAACTTCATGGACAACAAGGAGGAATCGAAGTGCAACAATACAACTACACCATTCAAGAAGGAAGTTTGGAAGTAGAGGAATCACAAAGAATACGAAACACAAGCTTCAGGAAAGTATGACTCTTCGACCCAAGTCTGAACATCTGACCCATCCTCAAACTTATGAAATTCGTTTTGTTTCCATGTCATATGTCACTTCACAATATCCGACAAAACCTCGGAATATCTGACTTGATGTCCAAACATCCGAACTACCTACCACACATAGAACGTAGGGTGGCCATGAATGCTTCCCCTTTTGCCCTTCAATTATCCCTTCATGTCTTGGACTATAAATAGGCCTCCTCCACCTCATTTCAAGGGGAATCTAAGATTATATCTCATATCATAAAGCTTAGCTCATGTACCCCCTTGTGGTATTCTATTGAGAGAGAGAGACACTCCATTTGAGTTCAAGGCCTACTTGGAGAAGGATGCCTAGGGATTATCAAGACCACCACTTCTGGAGAAGGATTCCCATCACAGAATCATCAAGACCTCTTTGTTATAGGACATAGAAAAGAACTATCTTGTTCCATCTCACTTTTTGGATGATTTGGATCATGGATCTGTCTATGTGTATCTATTATTGCATATGTATGTGTTGATTGGTGTTTCCCTTCATGATTCCCCTTGTGTTGTTCATCTTCTTTTTGGACCCCCTCCAATTCGCAAAATATAACTAGAAAGGGATTGGACCTATAACACATTGTTCGAGGCCGTATTTGAAATCTCGACCAGACTTCCATTATGGATTCAACTCTCAAATAGGTGGTAAACTTGAATTTAAGTCATGGTAGGTTAACGTGTGTGGTCGACACCCATGTGAGGATTTCACTTGAAGTCTGTCGAATACATGACACGTACATGGCGATAAGCGGTGAATGCATGTGTGAATAAGTACACACCTCCTTGGTTAATGATCTATTTGAATAGCCACGTCTGTGGATAACGACTACTTGGAGACATATATTGTTCATAGATAACTTTAATGGTTACTCTAAAACTATGTTGATAAATGTGAGTGCTAAGGAGAGAGGATCCATCGTAGTGTACTTCTGTGGTGCCTAGCTTGATGGACTCATGTGCACTCTCTCACCTTTATCACATACTAGTAGTCATAATACACGTTAGCCAAAGGTCAAATCTCGCATTCTGCAATAAACCCCACAATCCCTTTTCTTGATACCTGATGCGTGATAGGTCTCCAACGTATCGATAATTTATGAAATATGCATGCAATATCTGCCTATGTTTACAATACTTTTGTATGGTTTTTACGCACTTTGTATTATTTATTTAGAACTAACCCACACTGACATTGTTTTCACCACAATTACCGTGGTGTTGTTTTTTGCGCAGAAAATAAAAGGTCTCGGAATCGTCCGAAACTTTTTTGTGATTTTTGTGGAGAAATTGAGAAATACCAAAGCAAAGAACGACCATAGGGGAGCCACCTATGGGACACAAGGCAACAGGGCATGCGCACCCCCCTAGGTGCACCCTGTTAGCTCATGGGGCCCACGTGGCTCCGGTTGATGTGATCCCAACGCTAGAAAATACTATATATACAGAAACACCTGAAAGTTAGCCTAGAACTTTTGCTTCACCACCACAACTCTCTCTATCAAAGAAAAACCCATCTAGAGACTTTCCAGTACCCTGCCGGAGACGGAAAATCATCATCGGTGGCAGTCTCCATCATCCCAACAGTCTCCATGACAAGGAGGGAGTAGTTCACCCTCAGGGTGAGGGTATGCACCGGTATCTATGTGGTTGATCTCTCTCCCTCTCTCTATCTCTCTCTCTCCCTCTCTCTCTCTCTCTCTCTCTCTCTCTCTCTTGCATGCACGTGCGCGAGCGTGTTCTTGAGATGTCCCGGTCTTGATGTATCGCGGGCTTTGTTAATATAGTTGGATCATATGGTGTTCTTCACTTGCTATCTTGTTGTGATGAATTGTATCTTTATGTTTGAGATCTCATTATGTTGGATTGAATATTGTATTTGAGAATACTTGATGTATGTCTTGCATGTGGATACCCATGGAGAAAATGGGGGTATTCTATTGATTCACTTGATATATGTTATGGCATCAAATTGCGGATTCCGGTGACTTGGGGGATCTATGCACAGGGGTTGATTGCATGTTTTTCATACGAGGTTCTCCAATAGAAATCTTGGGGTACTCTTTGAAGTTGTTTGTGTTGGATTGAATATGATGGATCTTAAATTGTTTGATGCATGTCGAATAATTAACCCACGGATACTTGAGGTGACATTGGAGTATCTAGCTGACATTAGGGTTAGTTGATGTGTATCATAGGTGTTATTCTAGTACGAACTCTAGGGTAGTTTGTGACACTTCTAGGAATAGACCAACAGAATGGTGGAAAGAACAACTTTGAGGTGATTCTACTACCTAAACAATTTCATCTTATGTTCTTCGCTAGATATGAACGTCGGAGTGATTCTTTGTTACATGTTAAGGGATGATCATATGATTCTACTATGTTAACATTGTTGAGAGGTTGCACTAGTGAAAATATGAAACCTAGTCCTTATTTCCAAGCATTTATATAACATTTTTCTCACTGATTGCTACTTGCTACCTTGTTGTTTTTATTTATTCATATTATAAAAATCTATTTCTACTATCCATACTACACTTGTATCACTATCTATGTGCCGAACTAGTGTACCTATACAATTTGCCATTGTATTGGGTGTGTTGCGGACATAAGAGATTTATTGTATTTGATTGAAGAGTTGTTTGAGAGAGACCATCTCCATCCTACACCTCCCATAGGTAGATAAACATTAGCTCATCCAATTGAGGGAAAAAATTTGATGTCGTACAAAACTCTGCACTTGGAGGCCCAACAACGTCTACAAGAATAAAGTTGTGTAGTAAACATCAAGATCTTTTCTAGTGTCGTCGCCGGGGAGGTGAGTGCCTCAAGGTATATCTTTAGATCTTGCAATTAAATCTTTTAGTTGCTTGTTTTTGACTAGTTTGGTTTTATAAAAGAAAACTACAAAAAATGGAATTTAGGTTTCCTCAATTGGTTAACCTTTTTAATGTCTCTCGTGAAAATGATGGTTCGGAAAATTGTGCTCAATTGTTAGAGGAGGAATTTATAAAAATGCTTAATGTGATATCCTTGAATGATGTGCAAGATAGCAATATTGTTAGTATTAATTCTTTGAATATCCATGATGCAAATGATATGCAAAGCCACAAGCTTGGGGATGGTATGTTTGATGAAGATGATAGTTTTAGTTCCCCAAGTTTTGATGAGCAAATTTATTATTGTGAAAGCCTGCCTCCTATTTATGATGACTATATTGATGAAAGTGGGTTTGCAAGAGTGTAAAATTTAGGTACTAATGATCCCATTATTTTGGAGGTGTTGAATCTTTTCATATTGATAAAAGTGGATTTGGAGAGGTCATGACTTTCTTTAGTGATGAGTGCACTATTTCGGAAGGGGTTTTAGTTGACTATGACAACAAAGTTGTTATCTATGATGATTACGGCGATGACATGTATTTTTTAAAGAGTAATAATAACAATGAAACTTGTCATCATAATTTTAATTTTCAATTGGATTATGCCACTCAAGTATGACGTGATAGTTATTTTGTTGAGTTGGCTCCCACTACTTTGAATGAGAAGAATTTTGCTTGTGTGGGTAGTAATAAAAACACTATGCTTGTGCATCATGAAAATAATGTTTTATGTAATAGTTATATTGTTGAATTCCTTCATGATGCTACTGAAAATTATTATGAGAGAGTAACATATGCTTTTAGGCATTGTAACAATATCAAGTTTCCCCTCTATGTGTTCAAAGTTTTGAAGTTGCACTTGTTTTGCCTTCCTATGCAAGTTGGTTCTTGATACCATAAATTGTTTGATAGCAATATCCATATGCATAGGAAGTGGATTAGACACAAATGTTCTTGTCATGTGATTCGTGATGCTCCCTTGCATGTTTCAATTACTACCTTCTTATGCAAGCATCATTGAAATCATCATGCCTAGGTAAAAGGCGTTAAAGAAAAGTGTTGTTTGGGAGACAACCCAACACTTATACCTACTGTTCTTGTATGTTAACAGATTAATCTATTGTAGTAATCATGTTTTGTGTCTTTTATTTCCACAATATTCCAAGTAAAGCCTTTGGGATAATGTGGATACTTGTTTGTTTGATTCTCTGCAAAAACAGAAACTTTTGCATCCACTATATGCATTATGTGATTTCACTAGGGAGTCCAAAAATTCTGAAATTTTTACACAAAATTTCCATGACAATTCTCTTTGCTTTCCGAATATTTCATAACTTTTAGAGTGAGGTAAGTATGGTTTTCATTTAGATCTTCACAGACTGTTATGTTTTTGTCGGATTCTGTCTTGCGTGCATAGTTTGCTTGTTTTAGTGTTTCCGTAGCTTATATTGAGTGATATAAATTATGGGAAACGATAGGATATAATAGTTATGATGTGAAAAAAATTATGAATCTTGTCTTGATAGTACCTAAGATAATGATCTAACTTTATTACACTAACCCATTTGACGAAGTTTCGTTAAGTTTTGTCTGATTGAAGTTTTCAAGTTTTGAGTGAGATACCAATATTACATGAATAAGGAGAAGCAAGAACCTAAGACTGGCAATTCAGAAGGAACCCCCAAGGTAATATCTAAGGAAGACTCAAGAGTCTAAGCTTGGGGATGCCCCAGAAGGCATCCACTCTTTCGTCTCCAACATTATCATTATATATCTTACTAGGAGCTATATTTCTATTAGTCACATGGTATGTGTTTTGCTTGGAGCATCATTTTATGTTGTTTTTATATTCTATATATTATTTATAATCTTTTTTAATAAAACCTTCCAATAATTTCCTGTAGAATGCTTGAATTGCATGTCTGATGTGTGTTGTACAAAAACAGAAACTTTTGTTGCAGTGTTTGAATTATGATATTTAACTCAATCGTGGAAAGTTTCTCATGTTTTTACATTACACTCTCATACAAATTATTTATCATGTCCTTAAGTTTCAGAATTTTCAGAGTTACAGAAGTGCATTGTTTAAATTAATTTCTCTAGACTGTTCTATTTGGACAGATTATTGTCATAGTTTTCGTATCTACTTATCCTAGAGTTTTCACAGCTTATATTGTTAGACATAAATTATGGAAATTATAGTATACAATACCTAATGCTTTCAAGTTAATATACCACATGTATTGGTAGTACATGAAGTGTTGATTTATTCTTATGTGTTCTAACCTATCTCACGAGTTCTTTTCATGTTTTGTGTGGGTGAAATTTTTGAGACTTCGGTGAAACCGGGATATCAGAGGATTGAAAGAGATTCAAAAGCTCAAGCTTGGATATTCCCAAGGCACCCCAAGTAAACATTACAAGAAGTCTCAAACATCTAAGCTTGGGGATGCTACGGATCCCACCTCTCTTCTACAAACAAATATTGATTAGCCTATGTTGATTATATGTTTTTATTTGTCCAAATGATATGTTCTATTCCAGGAATGTATTTTTGTTTTATTTGGTGTTTTAAATAAAACTCAGACCTTAAAATCTTTATTGAGTGAGAGTCCTCACATAGCTTCTTAATTGTTTGACTACTCATTGATCTTCAATTATATCTTTTTGAGAATAGTTTGATGTTTACTCTTGTGAATGAACTGAATTTCATAAGTATGAAATTATCAATGTGATATGTTCTCAGTAGTAGTTTCACATTTTGTTTAGAAAGTAAAATCTATTGAAGTTTGCCAATCACAATATTGGGCATACAAGCAAGCCATGAATGATTAGTATAAGGAAGAGAACTTTCACATACAAATATATTATCTTGGACATCTTTTATGATTTAGAATACCCCTTAATTATTTTCAACCTTGATAAAATAGTTGATGTTCGACAAGGAAGACAATTTAATGGTTTTCTTTGGGTATTTTTGCATAGAATTTATATTGTCATGGATCCTCCAACATGTGGTGCTTGTTTAGAACCTTTTGCTAGCCAACACTTTGTACTAAGAAGATATACTACGTGTGCATCCAAATCCTTGATCCAAGTTTCTTCAATGAGAGTCCACCATACCTACCTATATATGGTATTTAACTACCATTCCAAGTAAATTTCCATGTGACACCTCTAAAACCTTCAAATAAACATTTTTTTGTGTGCTCGTACCGCTCATCGAGCGACCGGGGAGGTCGATATCTTCCATGGTAAGCGAGTTATGTTGGGGAACGTGGCATTGGAAACAAAAAATTACCTACGCACACGAAGACCTATCATGGTGATGATCATCTATGAGTGGGAGATTGGATCAAGATACCCTTGTAGATTGCGAAGTGGAAGCATTAATAAATGTGTTTGATGTAGTTGTACATCTTCACGATCCGTCCCACGAACCGTCCCACGATCCGTCCCACGAACCGTCTCGTGATCCGTCCCGATCAAGTGCCGAACGGACGGCACCTCCGCGTTCCTCACACGTACAACTCAATGACGATCTCCGCCTTCTTGATCCAGCAAGACAGACGGGGATGTAGATGAGTTCCCCAGCAGCGCGACGACGCTCCGATGGTGGTGGTGATCTATTCCTGCAGGGCTTCGCCCGAGCTCCGTACAAAACCGATCTAGAGGAAGAACTACGATCTAGAGGAGAGACCAGCACGTGGCAATGTTGTGTCACAAACATCCCTAAACCTATAGTATATATAGGAGGAGGGAGTGGGCAGGCCTTGCGCCACAAGGGAGGAGCCCTTGGGTCGGCCGAAGTGGAGAAGGGAGGAGTCCTCCTCCAATCCCACTTGGAATACAACTCCTTCCTTAATTTCCCACCTCTTTTGGATTTTCCACTTTTTCCTCATGGGCTTTCCTTGAATGAATTTGTCAGCCCATTATGCCTTATTGTGCATCCAATAAACCCACGTGGACCCCTTGGGGCGTGGTGGGCCCACCCAGTGGGCCCCCGGAACCCATTCGTCACTCCCGGTACACTGCCGACAATGCCCGAAAACCTTCCGGAATCCAAATACCAACTTCCTATATATGAATCTTCATTTCCGGACCATTCCAGGAATCCTCATGACGTCCGGGATCTCATCCGGGACTCCGAACAAAACTTCGGTCACCAACACATAACTCAACTATACCGAAACGTCACCGAACCTTAAGTGTGCAGACCCTGCGGGTTCGAGAACTATGCAGACATGACCTGAGACACTCTCTGGTCAATAACCAATAGCGGGAGATGGATGTCCATATTGGCTTCCACATATTCTACGAAGATCTCTATCAGTTGAACCTCTATGTCAAGGATTCAGTTAATCATGTATGGTGTTCCCTTTGTCCTTCGGTATGTTACTTGCGCGAGATTCGATCGTTGGTATCTCCATACCTAGTTCAATATCATTACCGGCAAGTGTCTTTACTCGTTCCGTAATACAAGATCTCGTAACTAACTCCTTAGTCACATTGCTTGCAAGGCTTGTTGTGATGTTGTATTACCGAGTGGGCCCCGAGATACCTCTCCGTTACACGGAGTGAAAAATCCCAGTCTTGATCTATGCTAACCCAACAGACACCTTTGGAGATACCTGTAGAGCACCTTTATATTGACCCAGTTACGTTGCGACGTTTGATAACCCACAAGGTATTTCTCCGGTGTCCGGGAGTTGCATGATCTCATGGTCATAGGAACAGATACATTGACATGCAGAAAATAGTAGCAATATACTGACACGATCATACGCTACATTTATAGTATGGGTCTTGTCCATCACATCATTCTCCTAATGATGTGATCCCGTTATCAAGTGACAACACTTGTCTATGGTTAGGAAACCTTAACCATCTTTGATCAGCGAGCTAGTCAACTAGAGGCTTACTAGGGACAGTGTTTTTTCTATGTATCAACACATGTATTTGTGTTTCCAATCAATACAATTATAGCATGGATAATAAACGATTATCATGAACAAAAAAATATAATAATAAATAATTTATTATTGCCTCTAGGGCATATTTCCAACAAGTTATTCTCATGATGAGTGTTTATTCACTTGGCATTGCACGAGAGAAGCTAGTAAAAAAAGTATTCCCAGTCCTGCATAATACAAAAATAAATAAACAAGAAGTCCCCTAGAAAGTTGAATGTTTGGAGGGCACCCGTGGATACGGTTAGCCATGGAATGTGTTTGAATGGTTGAGGGGCGTAAAATCTTAATTCTTCTTGGGAACCACCAATAGTATGATTAGCATGGAATATATTGAAATCCATTGTTATAACATTGATAGGAAAGGGACACCACCCAACATATATTCATCTCTCTTTTACACAATGAGCTTTGGCACCTTTGCAAATCTCTACTTCCCTCTGCGAAGGGACAATCTATTTAGGCCCTGTTTGGAACCACAATAGATTATAATAATCTGGATTATGAAGATAGATTATATAATCTGGTTTATAAAAATAATCTAGGTGGGCATGTTTGGAGACCATATTATATAAACTGTAATCCAGGTTTTATATTGTACAATGACATGTCTGCCCTATGTTTTTTAGTTGTAAAGGTAGTAATCTAGGTGGACATGTTTGGAGGACGGTGGCGGTGGCAGTAGGTAATTATCTCCAAGTTTTCAAGGGTAATGGGTCATTAGTAATCCATAATCTGATTTTAGCTGGGGTAGAGTAGATTATGAGTTTTTAATAATCTGGCCATCTATTTTCTATAAACTGTAATATAATCTGTCCTGTTTGGAGACATAATAGATTGTAAAAACCAGATTATATAATTTACATGGTTCCAAACAGGGCCTTACTTTCATGTTATTTACTTTTCATGTTGAGTCAACATCTTAATCCAACCCCAATCTATTAGTTGGCAAGCATCATCTCACGTGGACAGATCCAAACACATATATCCAGTCAAATATATTTTATCACGGTTCATTATTGTTGACAATTATCTTCATGATAAGTATGTTGGAAGGAGAAACATTTAGCCCCTATATTTCTCTGTCTTCGATCGATGTTGTTTGTTCTAGAAATATGCTTTGTGTATTATCAGTCATAGAAGACTATATGATAATTGAGTATGTGGAGCTCTTACTTAGACTTGTTAATGCATTGAAAATGGTTTGATGCATAAGAACATATGTTGTTAAATTTCAAGAAGATGCATTGTTTGAACCATGACATATGAATATATTTCTATACTATGATAATGAGTTTCATGGGAAAAAGTTGCTTGTTATGATGCTAGAAAAGTGACTAAATTGTCATTGATTAAACTTATATACTATGCTAGTATTCACACTTCATAAATTATTTCTTTTATCATTTACCTACTCAAGGACGAGTATGAATTAAGCTTGAGATGCTAATACGTCTCCAATATATCGATAATTTTATGAAGTATTCATGCCATATTTGCCTATGTTTACAATACTTTTATATGGTTTTGATGCACTTTATATGATTTATTTAGAACAAACTGGAGTGACTTTATTTATAGCACAATTACCGTGGTGTTGTTTTTTGTGCAGAAACTAAAAGTTCTTGGAATCACGTCAAACTTTTTTATGATTTTTTATGGAGAAAATGAGATATACCATAGCGAAGAACCCGTTGGAGCGCCCTATTAGCTCATGGGGCCCACGTGGCTCTCTTTGACGTGATTCCAGTGCTGGAAAATCCTATATATACAGAAACCTCTGAAAGTTAACCTAGAACTTCCGCTCTGCCATGCAACTCTCTATATCAAAGAAAAATCCATCCGGAGCCTTTCTAATACCCTGTCGGAGAGGGGAAATCATCACGGGTGGCCATCTCCATCATCCCAGCGGCGTTCATGACGAGGAGGGAGTAGTTCACCCTCGGGGCTGAGGGTATGTATCGGTAGCTATGTGTTTGATCTCTCTCTCTCTCTCTCTCGTGTTCTTGAGATGTCCCGATATTGATGTACCGGGGGCTTTGTTAATATAGTTGTATCATATGGTGTTCTTTCCTTGCTATCTTGTTGTGGTGAATTGAATCTTTCCCTTTGAGATCTTGTTATCTTGGATTGAATATTGTATGCATTGCATGTGGATACACGTGGTGATAAAGGGGTATTCTATCGATTCACTTGATATATGTTATGGCATCAACTTGCGGATTCCGGTAACCTTGGGATCTATGCATAGGAGTTGATTGCACGTTTTCATACTATGTTCTCTGATAAAAATCTTGGGGGTACTCTTTGAAGTTCTTTGAGTTGGATTGAATATGATGAATTTTAGATTGTTTGATGCATGGCGAATAATTAACACATGGATCCTTGAGGTGACATTCAAGTATCTAGGTGACATTAGGGTTGATTGATGTGTATCATAGGTGTTACTCTAGTACGAACTCTAGGGTTGTCTTTGACACTTATAGGAATAGCCCAATAGATTGATAAGAAAGAATAATTTTGAGGTGGTTCTACTACCTATGACAATTTCATCTTATGTTCTCCGCTAGATATGAACTTTGGAGTGATTCTTTGTTGCACGTTGAGGAATGATCATATGATTCTACTATGTTAGCAATGTTGAGAGATTGCACTCATGAAAGTATGAACCCTATGCCTTATTTCTAAGCATTTGTATAACGTTTTGCTCGTTGTTTGCTACTTGCTATCTTGTTGTTTTTATTTATTCAGATTATAAAAATCTATTTCTAATATGCATACTACACTTATATCACCGTCTCTCCGCGAAACTAGCACACCTATAAAATTTTCCATTGTATTGGATGCATTGGTGACACAAGAGATTTCCTGTATTTGATTGCAGGGTTGTTTGAGAGAGACTATCTTCATCCTACTCTTCGCACGGATTGATAAACCTTAGGTCATCCACTTGAGGGAAATTTGATGTTGTCCTACAAAAATATGCACTTGGAGGGCCAAAAAAGTATACAAGAATAAAGTTGAGTAGTAGACATCAATGCACGAGTAGATAATTCTGATGTAAATCTTGCTGAGTACCTTTGTACTCATTTTTGCTTAATTGTGTTTTTGCAGAGGAGACAACTGCCTCACTAGTTGTTTCTACATTGAGTTTGACGTTGACCGGGTAGCTTGGATCTCCGTAGTAGTCTGGTTCCTTTCGGAGGGTCATTATTGATTTCGAGGCTTCTTAAGAGGCTTGTCTGTATCCACACATATCTTATTTTCCTTGTTGCCTGTATGCTTGTTTGTAAGATCATGTGACCCATGTTTATATTAACTTTGTTGTTTGATTTTCCAAGTTTAAATAAATACTTTCGTACAATTATGTTGTGATGTCATGATGTACCAACATATATCATGCATATTGTGTTTACTCTTTGAAATGGATGGTATATGTGGGTTTCAACACCTAGTTGTACATCGATTGTAGCATTTCTTATAGGGAAATGCCTCGATGTGATTCTGTTGAGCCCTGGTACTTCAGTACTGCTCTGGAACACAGTGATCGACTCACATGCTCCCTGAGGCTTTCGAGTGAGGTGGATTTTAAAGGGACTGGCAGGGACAGGGGTAAATCAAATACAAGCCAAAATCTCCTCCAATGCTCTCCAACCCCCCCCCCCCCCTGGAGGAGAATTAACCAAGCATGGCCTTAGGGAGCTATATGTTTGTTTGTGTATGATTGAGCTAGCTTGGTTTATGACTAACCATATCGAGTCGGGTTCTTTTCCATATAGTTGCAAGCGACATATTAATATAAGTGAGCCAAAAGTCGCAAACGGTCCCGACCCAGATAAGGTGGCAGCCGTGTGTACCATGCGTGAGGACTCACGGGTTTATATGATATGTTGCCTTATGAGCTGTATAAGTTCGGGCCAAAAGATGGAAATGGTCCCTGCCCACGTAAGGTGATAGTCGTGTATACACTACTAGGGAAAACCGTAGTAGTAGAATGGGGTAATTGCCTGACAGTAGTGCGGGGCCCTGTGCTGCTGCTAGCTCACTACAACTATTTTTTATCGGTAGCGTGGGTACCACTCTGGGCTACAACTACTTTTGGTACTAGCAACACGGTTTCCACCCACGGTACCACTATTAGCTGTAGCAAGGGTCACGGTACTACTACTAAATAATTAGGAATTAAAAAATTCCATCCATGGTTGCTGCTACTACGCGTCATTGTCCGCTCCATCCATGGTTGCTACTGGTCCTAGCCGGATGAAGTCGTCCATGGTGATGGTGATTCCCCACCCAAATCGTCCCTACATGTTTCATCTATTGTTGCTACAAAAGAAGAGAAAAATATTAGAAAGATGAAGAGAGATATTGAGATTGTAGGAAGAAGAACTCACAGGTGGCACGAAACCCCAGACGAAGCCGAGTGACCCATTGTTGTTTGTTGTGGGACCATTGACCATGGTGTTCGCATGTCCTCACGAGGCCCTATCCCGACAAGTAGGTGCAAGTGGCTGCATCCATGGAGGATCTGACTACTGCCATGGATGGTACTCTGTTTGTCTCCCTCTCCTTCTAGCAGCAGAGTAGGAGGAGGAAGGAGGGGAAGGGAGGGGGTTGCGGTGGGAGATGAGGTCGCCGGATTTGGGGAGGCGGCGAGGTGTGAGGCCAACGGTGGCGATGGGTGACAAAGGGAACCGCGGGTGTGAGGGGAAGGAAAAATCGGGAGAGTGTGGATTTGGGTTTGGGGCTCCGCACGCTATGTGTACACATGTCTTGGTGGGTCGATAGTAATAGGCATGCTTTATAACCCATGCTACTACTATGGCTTGTCTCATGGTCATGATGGGGACCACATAGTAGTAGCATGGGGTTTATACACAGTGCGAGTACTATCACCTTAGTAGCAGCCCGGGTTTATACACCACGCTACTACTATGGCGTGTCTCAGGGTGCATGATAAGGTCAACTTACTAGTAGCATCGGTTTTATACCCCTCGCTTATACTAACAACCTAGTAGCAGCATGGGTTTATAACCCACGTTACTAGTAAATAGAAGCAACGTGGGCCTGTTACCCCACGCCACTAGTAAGTGTTTGTGTATATGTTTTTTCCTAGTAGTGATACCGTGTGCGAGGACTCGAGTACTTGTATGGTTAGTTCACCTAGATCTATTTGTCTTGGATCTCGGGTCTGGGCAGAAACCCTTGAATTCCTTGGGATCACATGATGATGGTGATGTTAAAAGGACGTGGATGTTTCCTAGAGGGTAGTGAATATGCACTTATAAAATAATCAGGGTTTAGGCTTGAAAAAATGAGGAATAAAACTAGCGTTTAATTTGTCAAGCACAAAACCTAAAGCAACTAGGCTCACCTATGTGCACCAACAACTCATGCTAAGCAAGATAAACAACTAAGTGAAAGCAAGATATATAACATAAAACAATATGGCTATCACAAAGTAAAGTGCATAAGTAAAGTGCTCGGGTAAGAGATAGCCGAGGTACGCAGAGACAACGATGTATCCCGAAGTTCAAACCCTTGCGAATGCTAATTTCGTTTGGAGTGGTGTGGAGGCACAATACTCCCCAAGAAGCCACTAGGGCCACCGTAATATCCTCATGCCCTCGCAAAATGCAAGATGTCGTGATTCCACTAATGAACCCTTGAGGGCGGTCACCGAACCCGTCCAAATGGCAACCCTTGGAGGCGGTCACCGAACCCGTACACTTTGGTAACCCTTGGGGCGGTCACCAGAATCCATACAAACTTCTCGGGGTAATGTCCACAACCTATTTGGAGACCCCCGATGCTTGCCCAGAGCTTTACACCACAATGATTGAGCTCCGACGCACCACCAACCATCTTGGGCGCCAAAGCACCCAAGAGGATCAAACTCTAGGGTACCAAGCACCCAAGAGTAATAAGCTTCTCAACTTTTCACTTCTACGTATCACCTTGGAAAACTCAAACTGATGCAACTAATTAATGCAATGGCAAGAACACATAAAGTGGTCAAATCCCTCACTCCCAAAACCCACCACAATAAAAAAATCTATGGAGGAATATGAGAGGAAGAATAAAGAGCTCACAAAGAACTCCAAGATCTAGATTCAAGGGGTTCCCCTCACATAGAGGAGAGAGTGATTGGTGGAAACATAGATCTAGATCTCCTCTCTCTTTTTCCTAAAGAACTAGCAAGAATCATTGGAGGGATTAAGATATAGCAAGCTCGAAGAAGGTCAACAATGGAGGGCAAACACGATCTCAAAGGATAAGATCCATTAGGGAAGAAGGCACCCTTTATAGGAGGGAAACAAAATCCAACCGTTACCCCCTCAGCCCACACATAAGCGGTACTACCGCTCCAGAGAGCGGTACTACCGCTCGGGCGATAGTGCTCAGCTGAGCGGTGCAATGGCACGAAACCACGAGGCGGTAGTGTCGCCAGAGTGGTACTACCGCTCGTCACAGCGGTACTACCGCTCGGGTTGTAGAACAGGGCTCGCGAATGCATGGCAGAGATAGGAATAAAGGAAGTACCATGAAAGCGGTACTACCTCTCATAGGAGCGGTACTACCGCTTATAAGCGGTAGTGCCTCGCCCTACTACCGCCCTTATATCCGCTGAGAGAGTTTCGTGTCCACAAGGTTAAGTAGTAGTTCAGAGGTAGTGGTAGGCGGTACTAGTGCTTGTAGGCGGAGCTAGTGAGCGGAAGTACCGCTTAAAAGCCGTACTACCACTTTCAAGAGCGGTACTACCGCGGGATTGCAACAAAGAAGCCCAAGCAAACATATGGATACAATAAAAACTGAACTGCCAAAACTTCGACATACGAGCTCCAAATTGAGCAAACTCAAGATTGTTGGATAGAGGACGACAAGAGGTATCCAACAACGGCCTTTACGAATGCCAAGAGGTAGTATAAAAATACCAATGATATAGAGATGTGAAACCTCTATGAATGAAGAACCGGCAAAAACTCCAACATCGGAAACATCATAGAAGATGCATATGAACTCTGTTTTTTATGAACTCAAGCTTGTCATGAAGATGACCATAAGTTCTAAGACTCGCATAGAGAAAATCCAAACAAAAATCAAGAAATATGATGATTCAGGAATGCAATGGTTTGAGCTCTAAACAAATGATATGATCAAGCTACTCACTCAAGAGCCCCTCTTGATAATACGACAATTGATCCTATAACTAGGTCTCCCGACTAACAACATGAGACCGGTAACATATAAAACCTATCAAGGGAAAACCTTTGCCTTGCACATAGTCCACTTGAGCTAGATGATGATGATCTTGTCCTCCTCAAGATGGACCACCATTATTGATAGCGTCAGCTTGATGAGGACTAGTAGATTGCTCCCCCATACTCCAATATGGGTGATTAACTCTTTGGCACATCCTCCCAAGTCTATTGTCACCACAATGGACAGCAAGCTTCAAGCATGATCTCTTTGTGATGCTCCACTTGAACTTGCAAACCGCAAAATTGATGTCGATCATCACTCGATGTCATCCTCCTTGGGTTGTATGAGATCTTCCTCTTGACGCAGACCCATGGACAAGATACCTAACTGTGACAGCCCGAGACCGACGCTCCAGAAGATTCCCCTTTTATTCCGTTGCCGTCGTGTGATTATTTTAATTATCGCATCATCATCGCATCATGCGCATCATCCGCATTGCATCGGCACCCCGTTGCCGCCAGTTTTCAAACTTGCATCCGTTATTAGTTGTCGGTTCTCTCCGTTTTCGTCGTTGACCGTCTCGAGACCAACCACACACGCACGCCTCGCGGCATCAATCAAATCTGGTTTTTTAAAGTGTGTATAAAAGATTCTCAGATTGGGTTGAAACTTGGCGTGTGGTCTTATTTAGTTTTAGGTAGGCCGTCTGCCAATTTTCGTCGCAATCGGAGTCCGTCTGGTACCCGAACGGTCGACTGTAGTGGCACCGTATTCGGTCTATCGTCGGACGTTTTTTGGTGTTTTAAATCGCGTTGTCGGGTGCCCATTTTCCGTCTCATCTCCGGCTAGCCTACTCTACACGGCCACTTAGCCCATCCCCACGTGCGGGACCGTTCGATTCCGATCGCATAGTTGAAACCGGGGCGAAAAACTGCTAAACCTAGCCCCCTTTCCTATTTAAGCACCCCTAACCTGCCCCTAATGGCCTTCTCCCAACTGTGCCTCGAAATCCGCGCCGCTCCTCAAACCCTAGGCGCTACTCTCTCTCCTACCAGCCGCCAGGCCCGCTCCGGCCCGCAGCAGGCCCGCCCGAGCCCATCTCGGCCCGAGGCCACTGCCTCCCGCGAGCCCCCGCAGCCTAGCCGCCGCCGTCGCGTACCACCCATCGCCGTAGCCTCGCCCTCCGGCGAGCCTCCGCCGCATCGACCCCGCCGTCGTCCAGGTAGCGCGCCCCATGGCCCTCTCCTCTCTCTTCCTCTCTTCTCTGCCTCGACCTCACCTCCTTTCTTCCCCCCATGGCTGCCGGCTTCCCGGAGCTCATTCGTTGCGCGCCAGCACGCCGTCGGCCCGATCCGCCGCCCAGCCGCCAGGTCCGGCCCGTGGGGTTCCATCCCCATCGGATCCGCCGCTTCCCAGCGCCTTGCCTCGACGGAGCTTGCTGGTGCCGCCGTCTCCCTCCTCTGGTCATGGGAGGAGGAAGCACGAGCCAGACGCCCAGCGCTTGCCCTAGCGCTCGCCTCCCCTGGTGGGCTGAGCTAGCGCCGCCGGCCCACCTCGCGCCGCCTGCCCCGCCCGCTGTGGGCCGCGCCAGCTCCAGCACCCCGGCCACACGACCCAGCTTGGCCTCCTCTCTAGACCGGGCTAGGCCCGAGGTTAGATCCCCCAGCCCCTCTATTCCACGCCCTAGGCGCAGAATAGTTTCCTTGCGCCCACCAGTTCGGTCGTAGGTTTTTTCAATTTAATTAATTATCCGGCAAATTTATTAATCTCGGAGATATGCTATATATTTCAAACGCTCTAGATTTCAAACCGTGTGTCGGATCGCGATGTGTTATACATGTAACTTGTGTAGTTTTTTGCGTAGATTCATATTTGCAACTTGCATGTATGTTTGAAGTAGTTTGACTTGCCGTATGCCTAGAAATGCGTGCTGTCCTAATAGGGAATTATCCCGTATTTATTTTCGTGCGTGTCCGGATTGCTCAAACCCCATAGATGAAATGCTCATGTTATTAGGGACCTTTTGCCATGTATTTTAGAGTAGTTTTTTGCATTTTTGCATGGGGGTTTCGTCGCTAGTTTGCTATGTCATGTTTAGGACATATTCTCGCATATACGTGAGGCGGTGTTTTTATTTTGCAACCCCTCATATTATACATGTTTTCGGGGTAGAAAAATCCATAGAATTTAACTATGCATTTAGTTTTAGCTTTTGAGCAAGTTAATGCGCGTGATATTTTGCCATGTTGCCCTTTTGTTTATTTTGTGGGATTTATTCCGTGCATGATATGAATTAGTTTTGAACATGAGATGTGCCCTTGGATGTGTAGGTTATCCCCTGGTAATTTTGGTTGCAATAGAAATACATGTTTATGTATTGTTTGCTTGTTGCAAACATGCTAGAAAATAGTGCTGATTTGGAGATGCTGAAATATTTCTAAGTCTGAAATCTGTTATAATTTGTTGTTGTCTTGCCATGAGTTTACCTGGTGATCTGTAGCTCTTTTGAGGTTGGTGCAATGGAGTTAGTTGTAGTCCTTAAGATTCTCTAGCATGCTGTGAATTTGCATGCCATTTGGTGCCATGTAGCATATAGTTTTGTTGTTGTCAATATGCCTTCAGATCGAAAACTAATATTTTCACTAAGTCTGAAACTGTGTGTGAGATGCCATTTTGTGACTTCTTTTCCTAGTGATCCATGCTGCCATGCTAGATGTTATTAGTAGTATGTTGTACTGCATCTTGACCTCTATTGCCACACGTCTTGTTAGAGCATTTTGGATTTGTGTAGCTTGTTGTTCGAGGGTGTAGAAAATGCTATGTGGCTGATTTTGGCAGATTATGTCTATTTCTTGTTTAGCTTGTAGTTGTTGAACCGTTGCTCCGTTTTGATCGTGTCCTATATGAAACTTGTTTAGAATCTTGTGTACTTTCATATTTTGTTGTTGCCTTCTTGGTTTGGGATACTTGCGACTGTCGTTGCACACATATTGCATTCATGCCATCATATCTTGCGGTGTTCGTAACTTTTGAACCGTAGCTCCGTTGGAGATGTTCTCTATGTGTAAATTGATTGAAACGATGCATAGAATCACGTGAACCTATTTATATTGATGTTTAACAAATATTTAAACTTGTTAGTTCAGATCTGGTCAGAATTATAAATTAACGTATGAGGTCATCTCGGAGATGCTATATGTCGTTTCCGACCTTATTTAAAATGCCTAGATAGGTAGTCTAATTAAGCTTCACCTCTTGACATGGTTAACCACAATTAATATTGCTATGTACCTAAACGGGATAGAACTAAATAATTCGTATGTGGAGTTTCGTCAATATGCAACTCGTTGCATATTGAACTTCACTTAATGCGTAGTGTTTGATTGTTGTGAATTGTCATGCCATGTCGTGCATATATTCAACTGCTCATGCATCATGTGTGGATTGCATCTTGTCGTGCATATGCCGTGGTGAATATCTGTGTTGATGATTGTTTCCGGTTTGCTTCGTCTCGATAGAGTTCCGCAAGCGTGTCGGGAAGTGAGGATCCGTTCGACTACGTCGGTTCGTCTACTTCACGGAGTCATTCTTCTTCCAAGCGGGATCTCAGGCAAGATGACCATTTCCCCAGATACCATCACTATCATAGCCATGCTAGTTTATCGTTTCTGCCGTTATGTCTCGCTGCCTACCACCTGTTAAATATCAGCCTCCCAACATTGCCATGAAAACCTTCAACCTGTTCACAACCTAGCAAACCACTGATTGGCTATGTTACCGCTTGCTTAACCATGTGTTAGCATTGCTAGTTGCAGGTGCAGTTGCTTCCATGTGATAACATGGGTTCCTTGTTATATCACCCTATTAATTGTTATTTAATTTAATGCACCTATATAATTGGTAAAAGGTGGAAGACTCGACCTTTCTAGCCTGGTGTTTTGTTCCACCTTTGCCCCTTAGTTTCGGCTACCGGTGTTAAGTTCCATAATTGAGCGCTCCTACCATGATCGGGGTTGTTATGGGGACCCCCTTGACAATTCGTCTTAGATTAAAACCGGTCTGACAAGGCCCAACTTTGGTTTTACATTTGCCTTATAACCTAATAAAATTGCATAAGGACTTTCCGGACCCCGAGGATAATTAATCAACCCCCGGGCCAGTGCTCCGCATGAGTGTTGGTCCACCCACCTAGCAATCGGCAGTGCCACCTCGGGGCAACTCAAGGTTTGGTTACCGTCCACTATGCATAGACGGTTGTGTCTTGAGAACGAGATATGCGGCTCCTATCGGGTTCGTCGACACACCGGGTGGCCTTGCTGGATTAGTTTTACCTTTTACGAAATATCTTGTGCATCGGGATTCCGGTGATGCTTTGGGTAATCTCAGAGTTGAGGTTTTCCACTAAGGAAACCGACGAGATCGCGAGTTTCGTGATCGAGGATTTCTATGCGGCTTGTGGTAATTTGTGATGGACTAGTTGGAGCACCCCTGCAGGGTTAAAATCTTTTGGAAAGTCATGCCCGCAGTTATGTGGCAACGTGGAAACTTTGTTTAACACTGGTTCTAGACAACCTGAAGTTAACTTAATTAAAACATGCCAACTAAGTGCGTAACCGTGACTATCTCTTTCGTGAGCTCCTTCTCTGGTTGAGGACATGGTGGGGTTATGTTTGACGTAAGTAGGTGTTCAGGATCACTCATTTGATCATCAGTAGCTCACGTACGCTATGCGTAGATCATCCCCCTCTTTATTCTTGTACTCGTAAGTTAGCCACCAAACAAATTCTTAGTCGCTTGCTGTAGCCTCACCACTTAACCATACCTCACCCATTAAGCTTTGCTAGTCTTGATACCTCTGGAAATGAGATTGCCGAGTCCCCTGTGGCTCACAGTTTACTACAACACCAGTTGCAGGTACAGGTAAAGGTTACTTTGACGTGAGCGCGATGATTGTTTATTTGGAGTTTCTTCTTCTTCTTCTTCTTCGATCTAGGATGGGTTCCAGGCCGGCAACCATGGATAGCAAGGATGGACGCCATTCTTTTCTTGTTTGTTTTCATCCGTAGTCGGACCCTGCTCTTCTTCGTGATGTTATGTAATGTACTGATGATACTCTAATGTAGCTTGTGGCGAGTGTAAGCCAATTCCATATATCTCATGTTTTCAGTACATGTACTTGTAACGATATCCATTCTTGCGAAACGATGAGATGTGCTTCTATCACTATCGAGGCCCTTGTGCCTAAATAAGGATAGGATCGCATCTTGGGCGTTACACTAACCCCACAAAGAACTCTCATGTAGACCACGGGTTAATACACAAAAGTGTAATGGACAATGCTTACCATACTATGTGATCACTTGATCCCTCTGTGTGCATCATATATGCTTTGTGTGTTGATCAACTTGATTTACTCTTTGACTTAGTCTTGATCAACCTTGAGACTTATATTCTCCCTTCATAAAGATGATGTCTTGAAGGTAAACAAGAACATTCCCACAAACTTCTTCTTCAAGACATGCTTGCAATAAGCTCAACTCTCACACGACCAATCTTTAGAGAAATCCTTGAATACCACCTTGGTCATCTCATAAACTCCTTGAAACCAATAAATGTACTTCAAGAAATGGCTATGGACAAATCCTTTGAATATAAATCAAGGCAACCATTAGTTCATAGGGATTATCATCAATTACCGAAACCAAACATGGGGGCACAATGTTCTAGCAGATGTGCGCGGGCATTGTTGCAGGAGTTTCTTATAGATTCAAGGGACCAGTGATAGATGGTGTTGGTCGCTCATGCTGCTTAGTCTATGAGATTTTGTTTCAACACAATGAATGTTCGGTTGAGGTCACTAGTAGAAAAAGGACCTATTGTCCCGGTTCGTGAGGGCCATTTGTCCCGGTTTTTGAACCGTGACTAAAGTGTCGGTACTAATGCCCTAAACCTTTAGTCCCGGTTCTTGCATAAACCGGGACAGATGGGCCTCCACGTGGCCGGTGCGGCGAGCCCAGGCAGGAGGCCCTTTGGTCCCGGTTGGTGGCACCAACCAGGACCAATAGGCATCCACGCGTCGGCATCTCAGGTGCTGGGGTTTTTTTTTTGAAAGGGGGGGAAGGGTTTGGGGGTTTTGGGGGGTTAATTTAGGTGTTTCATATATTGTGTTTGCATGCTAATTAATAGAGAGAAGTGTCCTTTCTTATCTCCGTGCTTGGTCAACGCTACGTACTATACGTATAGAGAGGACTAGACACGCTATCTAGTTAAGCAAATGAAGGAAACAGAAGATCGTCATAAACAGATGCATACAAAGAGAAGTGATATCGACCACCTCTCCTTCTCTGAGAGATTGGTCGAACAACAAGTTCTCGTATATCTATCCGATGCTACTGGCTACATATATACAATATAAGTATCTTTTACAATATAATCTCCTAATTAAAATTGAACCCTGGAGGGTCCACATAGTATTCTCCGTCTTTAGCGATCACGTGGTCAAGAAAGAATGACGCCAATTCCTCTTGAATTCCTCGCATACGATCTGGTGCTAGGAGTTCATCTCGCATCCGAAATATCTAATTTGAAGAAGGGGTTCAATACATATATATGAATAAATGAAACTGAACACAAATGATGGTAATAAAATAAAATTGTGAATATAATTATTTACGCACTTCATATTGTTTCTCGACGTAGCCCCGCTCACAGGTCGTGTGGCGAATGGACTCGCAAATGTAGTATCCATAGTAATTAGTCCCTTCTTCCTGCCACAACCACTTTACAAGAAATAGAGCTCAATCAAACTGATAATTAGCAAGCATGCTAAATGGTATTGATGAAACTAGCATTTGAATCACTAGGAGATGCGTGGAACATATATGCTACTATAGTACTTACTTTTGTGTGTCTAAACTGCAGCTTCTTTGGCAGTCCCGGAGTTTTTGAAGTGAATTTACTCCAAACCCTGCCAGACAAAGAAAACAATTACTTGATATCAGGAAATGAACAAATTGAAGTTGCTGATATGGTGCGATAATGATAGATTTAACTTACTTCTCTAGAATTTCAGTCATGTCCGCGTACTTCTTGGGATCTTTTCGTCTCGAGTCTAAGACGGTTACTAGTCCCTACTCAAGCGTAATCTCTAGGAGAATATAGTGGAACCTGCGCACGCATGCATAACTCATCAATTACATTACTATAACCTCGACTAATAAGGGAAACCGAATATGCACAAGACATTAACACTCACTCGAAGTTGTAAGGGAAGAGTATTATAGCTTTGTTTTGATTTAATATAAACGATTGTAGCAGCTTGGCCTCAGTATCTTTGGCCTGAAATTTAACCATATATGCATCTATGAGATTTGTGTTAATGAACCCAATATCACCGATTTGTCTTTTCTTCAATTAGGCGATCTTCAATCTGCATAATATAGTGAGAATAATTAAAGATACATGCAATGAAAGAGATGACCTATATATAGAGACTTAATGACAGAAGTAGTACTACTTACAGGCAGTAGCAAGTGATCATTGACTTATCGAGGGCCTTTAGATTGAAAAACTCGAAGAACTCCTCAAATGGAACATTCAACAGATCAATTCCAATGAGGTCATGCTCTTATTTAACTCTGAGCGTCAAAATATTCCTCCCCTCAGACTCTCTACAGGTTTTCATATACCAAACATGGAATCTTCGAATCATCGTTGTTAGAGATTTTTCATCTTTGACGAGAGGCTTCCCGTACACGTATCTGGGTTCGTCCACCTCCAAGAAATCAAAATGTGCATCGTCGGGCAGGTAATCTCCAAGATCGTTATAACCGGGCACCATCCCGCCCGGATGATTTGCGACGACGCTAGACACGTGCAGCGGGGGCAACGATTGGTTCGCTTGTTTGTCGAGCTGGGCAACTTTTTTCCAGCTCGTCGTTCTGCTAACCTTTGAGCATTGACAGTACTTCCCGACCGCTCCGCTTCGATAAATGACTTTGTAAGAATGGGCTCATAGTTTTCTTTCACCGGAGACTTTGGTGGTTTCGTGAGGGCAGCCAGAGTACGCTTCGCTTTTACTGGATCTACCTTCTCCTCCAGAGGTGGATTTTTCTTTGCTTTGACCCCTTCAAAGAAGTTGGTCACTTCGGCTTGCACGATCTTCGCGTTTTCCTCCTGGATCCTCTCGTATGTTAACTTCTCTGGAGTCTTCAGAGAAGGACTGTATCTGTATTGCCTGCCTCTGGTTGTACTACTAGACGCCGGAGAAGACGGAGTGGCTGCGGCTGTCTTTCCTTTCTTACGAGGCGGAGGAGAAGGACGACGCGTCGGAGGAGCCGGAGCGGCGGCGGGTTTCTTCCGCCCTTGTTGACGAGGCGGAGAAGGCGGAGGCAGCTGGCTGCTCGGGCGCGCCGGCGCAGGCGGAGAACGAGGCGGAGTGCCGCCACGCACCGGAGAAGGAGGCTGAGTGCCCTGATCACTCGCCGGAGGAGGCGGAGTGCCCTGACTCGCCGGAGGAGGAGGAGGAGGCGAAGGCATCCAGTTCAGAATGTTGATGAGCTTCTTCCACCATAGGCATGGAGTCTTCACAGAAGAACCCAGCCGAATCTCCCCTTCACCCGTAGGGTGGTCAAGCTCAAGGTCCTCAAATCCGTCCGTTATTTGATCCACCATCACCCTAGCATATCCTTCTGGAATCGGCTGGCCGTGGTAGGTTGAGCCAGGTTCATTAGGTATAACAGAGCCAACAGTCGCCTTGACTTTCAATGTCATCCATCGCGTCATAAGGTGGCAATGTTGAGACTCTGTGATAGCATCCACGGGGTAGCCCGTGAAGATAGGCTCCAGCTGCTGAGTCTGCTCGGTGGAAGCCACGCTGCTTCTCCGCTGAGATGGCGGGGTAGCTTCAGGGGAAGCTTCGGCAGGTCGTTTGCTGCGATCTGCTTCTCGTTCCTCTAGCCCTTGTACCCTTTCGTGCAGCGCCTGCAGTTGGCTATGCTCCACTTTCTTCCTCCTCTCCTGGGTTTTGTAACCCCCTATGTCCGGAAACCCAGCGTTCCACGGAAGGGAGCCTGGCGTGCCTCGTGTCCGTCCAGGATGCTCAGGATTCCCGAGGGCCATTGTGAGCTCGTCCTTCTCTCTGTCTGGAACGAACGTCCCTTCCTGTGCTGCGGCGATATAGTGTCGAAGCTACGTGACGGGTATTCGCAGTTGCTCTTCCGTCCAAATGCACTTCCCTGATACAGGGTCCAAGGTTCCGCCAACCCCGAAGAACCAAGTCTGGCAACGGTCTGGCCATCTCAATGTCTCTGGTTCGACCCCTTTAGCAATCAGGTCATTCTCAGCCTTGTCCCACAAAGGTCGGGTTTGAGGTAACCACCTGACCCTGTGCGATGGTGATGCTTCTTCTTCGCAACATTTTTCTTGTTTGTCGCTGACATCTTCTTACTCTTTTCCGATGTTTTGTGGGCCACAAATGCGGGCCATTGATCTTTGATCTTCTCAAACCGGTCGATGAATTCTGGTGTCTCTTCTTTGTCGACAAACGTTTTCAGCTCATTCTTCCACCTCCTGAATAGTTCTGCCATCTTCTTAAGAGCATGAGACTTGATCAATTCCTATTTAACTGGCTTCTCTGGATCCTCCTCTGGCGGTAGGGTGAAATTTTCCTTAAGCGTTGTCCAAAGATCTTCTTTCTGCATATCGGAGACATAAGACGTCGGCACCTCAGGGTCTTCCTTCTTTGGCTTTAACCATTGTTGGATAATGATCGAGATCTTGTCCCTAACAAGAACCACGCACTGAGCATGAAATGCATCCCTTGTCCGGATGGGTTCAATCGGCTTGCCATCGCGCGCGATTGCTGTGATCTCAAACCTTTCATCCGAGCGCAACTTTTTCTTCGGGCCTCGTTTCTTTACCGAAGTTGAGCTCGATCCGGAGGGCTAGAGAAAAAATAATAAAGACGAGAGTTAATTAATATGTGTACATATGAAAACAATGAATGCATCAATTAACTAGTCAGCACGGGCTTAACTAATATATATATACCTGGCCGGACTCAGTTCGGTCATCGGAGCCGTCATCACGGTCTCCTTCTTGTACCTCCATTGGGTCACCGGACCCATCATGAACATAGCCCTCTTCTTGTACCGGCATTAATGGGTCACCGGAGCCATCATGAACATAGCCATCTTCTTCACCCGGTCCTTCCTGACCATCGGTGTCGTAGAGAAACGACGCAACGACATCACTTCCTTGTGCGATTATCTCCCCCAACATCGCTTCTGTTGCTTCGTCTCGGGAGTGATCCATAGTTTCTGCAAATATTTACAACATGTCAATTATTATTCAACACATGGTATAGATGGATATATATTAGTGGCAAACGTAGAACTAGCTAGCTAATCACAATAAGGAATCATGTTAGTGGCCTCGACGCTGCTTCTCTAGGGTTTGGGGTGGCCTAGACAACGCTTCAAGGGTTTGGGGTGGCCTCGACACAACGCTTCAAGGGTTTGGGGTGGCCTCGATGACAACGCTCTTTTAACTTGGTAAATTTGGGTGGCCTCGAGAGAGTTTGTCGGGTAGGCGCGCGACGGGAGGGGGTAGGAGACCAACATCGTTTTTTCTCTAGGGTTTGGGTGTCCTCGAAAATTTTGGTCGAGCGAGAGGGCCGAGGGGGGTGCTCCCGTGGTATAAGTTATCACGGTCGAGAGTGGGTATATATATCGACCGCCCCTCATGTCGAAGTTATCAGGGAGGGGGTTATATCGACAACGACGCGAGATACATATACATGGGAAAATAATGTTATCGGGGAGGGGGTATATCGGTACCCCCCCCCCTCGTGTTGAAGCTCGATTGGGAGGGGGTATATCGACAACGACATACCCGATAAAAAATAAGAAGACAAAAGAAGAAATAAAAAGAGGAGAAGAAGAAAGGAATAGAAGAGAAGCAATCGAAGAAAAAAAGGAGAAGAAGAAAGGAATAGAGGAGAAAGAAGAAAAATAATAGAAAATTTCTATTATTTTTCTTCTTTCTCATCTATTCCTTTCTTCTTCTCCTCTTCTTTTTCTTCTTTTTTCCTCTTCTTATTTATTTCTCCTCTTCCTCGTCTCCTCTTCTTCCTCTCCTCTTCTTCTCCTTTCTTCCTCTTCTTATTTTCCTTCTTCTCCTCTCATTCTTTTTCTTCTTCTTCCTTTCCTAACTAGATATTTAAAAAAATTCTAAAAATTAAACTAAGCTAAAATGTACTAAATCTAACTTTTGCATATATGAACATATATACACAAAGAACATACAAATATATACACGAAGAACACAAAGAAAACACAAGGGAGGGCGCCGCCGGACCAAGGTGAGGAGGGGCAGGGGCGCGGGGTCGGGGCAGGGCGGCGAGCGGCGACGACGACGACGGCGAGGCAGGGCCGGGGCGGCGCGCGTCGAGGCAGGGCGGTGAGCGGCGCGACGGCGATGGCGTCGGGGTAGGGCGGCGAGCAGCGACGGTGTCAGGCGAGGGCGCGGGCGGCGATGTCGGGGCAGGGCGGCAAGCGGCGACGGTGTCGGGCGAGGGCGCGGGCGATGGCGTCGGGGCAGAGCTCGGCGGCGACGGCGACAAGGAGCAGCGTGGGGGCGTTGGGGCGGAGAAGAAGTGATTTTTGCAGAAACTGCTAAGTGTTTCTTATATACCCAAGGCATTGGTACCGGTTCGTGGCCCCAACCGGTACCAATGCCCCCCTTTAGTCCCGGTTGCTGCCACCAACTCGGACCAAAGGTCACTTTTCAGCAGCCCAAAGGGCGGGAAGCGGCGACCTTTGGTCCCGGTTGGTGGCACCAACCGGGACTAAAGGTCACTTTTCAGCAGCCCAAAGGGCGGAAGCGGCGGCCTTTGGTCCCGGTTGGTGCCACGAACCGGTATCAATGCACCCCCGTTAGTCTCGGTTGGTGCTACCAACCGGGACCAAAGGCCCGTGTGCTGCCCGCATCGCGGCCAAAGTTTAGTCCCACCTCGCTAGTTGAGAGGGGCGCGCAGTGGTTTATAAGCCCCACTGCCGCACCCCTCTCGACCTCCTCTCCACTGCAGGCTTACGGGCCTACTTGCTACTCCTTTGCCTGATGGGCCTTCTCGGCCTACTGCGGGCTTGAATCCTGGCCCATGGATGGGTTTCTAGTCGTATTCACGCCGTGGTGGCCTAGTTGGTGGCAATTTTTTTTATTTTTTCCTAGTTTTTTTTTGCTTTCTTTTTTGCTTTATTTATTTTGTTTTGTTTTACTTACAACAAAATATTTATTTATTTTATTTTATTTTGTTTATAATTACTTATTAATTTTATATTATGATAATTCTTTTTGCTATTAAAGTTTCTAACAAAAAAAGTTCTTTATGAAAATTCTTTTTCCTTCTAATGATTTTGAACAGAAAATACTTTGATAATTTCAGTTGCATAAATTTTATATAATTTTAGTTTCAATAATACTAGAAGTTGGTTATAATGTTTTGAACAAAAAATACTTTGATAATTTTAGTTTCAAAAATTTTATTTATGTTATTAAAGTTTTTTTTGTTTCTACTTATCTATTTTATTAAAGTTTATATTATTTTGTTTCAAATTACTTATTTATTTTATTTCTCACTTCATTTGTTATTTTTCATGCATTTACTAATTATTTTGAGCTATAAGAACATGAAATTGAAAAGCATTTGAAATTAATTGTGAAAAGGTTCCAAGTTGGCATGGTATCATCATTTCACCCACATAGCATGTGCAAGAAAGTAGAGAGGCTTACGGCAAAAACTGGATGCACTTCGTGTACAAAACAGACAATCCCCTTCGAAGTATGAGGGTTTCATACGGAAACTCGTGTGTTACAAAGGGATTTCATTTTTGTTGAACTTATTTGAACCCCCTTGTTTTTCTGTGTTCAAAATGCACCATTCAAAGCCACATCATCAATTTACAACCCTTTCTGACTTCATTTGTTATTTTTCATGCATTTACTGATTATTTTGAGCTATAAGACCATGAAATTGAAAAGCATTTGAAATGAACTCTGAAAAGGTTCCAAGTTGGCATGGTATCATCATTTCACCCACATAGCATGTGCAAGAAAGTAGAGAGGCTTACGGCAAAAACTGGATGCACTTCATGTACAAAACAGACAATCTCCTTCGAAGTATCACGGTTTCATACGGAAACTCGTCTGTTACAAAGGGATTTCATTTTTGTTGAACTTATTTGAACCCCCTTGTTTTTCTGTGTTCAAAATGCACCATTCAAAGCCACATCATCAATTTACAACCCTTTCTGACTTCATTTGTTATTTTTCATGCATTTACTGATTATTTTGGGCTATAAGACCATGAAATTGAAAAGCATTTGAAATGAACTCTGAAAAGGTTCCAAGTTGGCATGGTATCATCATTTCACCCACATAGCATGTGCAAGAAAGTAGAGAGGCTTACGGCAAAAAACTAGATGCACTTTGTGTACAAAACACACAATCTCCTTCGAAGTATCAAGGTTTCATACGGAAACTCGTCTCTTACAAAGGGATTTCAATTTTTTTGAACTTATTTGAACCCCCTTGTTTTTCTGTGCTCAAAATGCACCATTCAAAGCCACATCATCAATTTACAACCCTTTGTGACTTCATTTGTTATTTTTCATGCATTTACTGATTATTTTGAGCTATAAGACCATGAAATTGAAAAGCATTTGAAATGAACTCTGAAAAGGTTCCAAGTTGGCATGGTATCATTATTTCACCCACATAGCATGTGCAAGAAAGTAGAGAGGCTTACGGCAAAAACTGGATGCACTTCATGTACAAAACAGACAATCTCCTTCGAAGTATGAGGGTTTCATATGGAAACTCGTCTCTTACAAAGGGATTTCATTTTTGTTGAACTTATTTGAACCCCCTTGTTTTTTCTGTGTTCAAAATGCACCATTCAAAGCCACATCATCAATTTACAACCCTTTCTGACTTCATTTGTTACTTTTCATGCATTTACTGATTATTTTGAGCTATAAGACCATGAAATTGAAAAGCATTTGAAATGAACTCTGAAAAGGTTCCAAGTTGGCATGGTATCATCATTTCACCCACATAGCATGTGCAAGAAAGTAGAGAGGCTTACGGCAAAAACTGGATGCACTACGTGTACAAAACAGACAATCTCCTTCGGTGATGGGGTTATAGTCCGAGGGTAGGGTCATAGGCCTGCCCTATAGGTCCTACCGAAGGACTACCCTTCATAGGGGACAAGGCCCTTAGACAGTTCCGACTGAACTAAGGACTCCCCCATCATCCAGTCGGTGACGGGCATTCGGAGCGTATTTAACGTACCGACTGAATTCCACTCTGTACATCGTAGCCTCCCACGAGGGCAACGGTCATACGTTTTCATACACCATTATTAGCATTTAAGGCATATGTTGCCTGTAACGTAGGCATTTATTCGCCACTATTCCACCCCTGTCCACCGGGCCGTTATGAAGGGCAGCGCACTCTATATAAGCGGCCCTTCCCCACTGGTACAGAGGATGGCATTTACTGTAATCCTGTATTCCACTCGACACTAAGCTCCCAAGAGCACTGAGACGTAGGGCTTTTACCTCCACCGTAGAGGGGCCTGAACTCATACAACCTCGCCGTAGCTAAGGCTCTGCCCATCCTTTCGTACCCTACACATCTAATGTCAGACTTATACCCACGACAGTTGGCGCCCACCGTGGGGCAGGCGTCTAAGCGACTTCCGGCGAGTTTGCAACTTCATATTTTTATCATGTCGTCCGGCGAAGATTTGAGCATGGGTCATGAGATCCTCTTCGGCACACTCTCCATCATCGATGATTCGGCATGGCTTCGGGATGCGCCTCTCGATGTCGAGGCGCTCCCCAGTCGCGGGGCTACGCACTTCCGTGCCGGTGCCCGCGGTGTCCTTCTTCTCCAGCAATCGGCCCCGGTGTCGATCTTCGCCCCCGTCACGCGCCGCAACAAGCGGTCCCGCCGTCCGCGGCTCCAGCGTTGGGTGCGAGACGCCCAGGCGCGACAGAACGCGTCCTCTTAAGTGGCGGTCCTCGAGTCGGTTGTGGTCGCGCCGCCGTCCCAGTGCTTGGACTCAGTTCCGACTGAGTTACCTTCCTAGTACTTGGGTCGCGGGCCTGCAGCCGAAGTTCTCATGGCCGATTCCCATGGAAGTCCCCGCCGAACTGGTCGGAATGAGCATGAGGTCGGCGAATCATCCGGCGCTCGTCGTCAACACCACCGTTCTGCCAGTCGACGCACTCGTCAGAGCAACGTCGAGGTGTTCCACACACCCGTCCTCAACCTGGCTGCCGCTACCAAGATAGACGATTCCCTCCAACCGACTGACTCAAAGGCTGGTAGAGGGATCGAGCAGATTCGCGCCCTGTGGCATACGGTGCAGCAGCAAAATTCGGCGGTCTCCCAGTCACACAACAGGATCCATAACAGTTCTGTTCACGCAAACACGCATCGGTCGGTTTTCAGCCCCGACTCTCATCAGCGACGCAGAGGGGCAGCCGTTCCATGAATCCTGAAGATCGTCGACGTTCACGCACTCCTCCGCGGTGTGGGCCTTATGGGCCCCGACATCACGATGATCGGCATTCAGTCGATGACGCGTATGATCCAAGGCCCGACGCAAGAGGGTACATCGCCCAAAGGAAGGTCGACAGGAGTCGAGCCCACCGTGATGGTCACGATAGAGACCGTCCGAGTGGAAGCAGGACCATCGTCTCTGGCCCCGAGTGCTTCAGTCGGGCCATCCGTTCAGCTGACATCCCTCCCAACTTCCGATTGGCGACGAGGATCAGCAAGTTCACAGGAGAATCCAAGCCAGAAACATGGCTGGACGACTACCAAGTGGCGGTCCAGATCGGTGGCGGAGATGACCAGGTTGCCATGAAACATCTCCCCGTGATGCTCGACGGCTCGGCACGAGCGTGGCTGAACCAGTTGGCTCCATCAAGCATCTACAACTGGGCAGATATGTCCCGAGTCTTCATCAGGACCTTCGAGGGCACGTGAAAACGCCCTACTGGTCTCGTGGAGCTCCAGCACTGTGTCCAGAAGCAGAATGAGCCCCTGCGCGATTTCATCCAGCGCTGGACAACCCTCTACCACATGGTGGAGAACGTCACAGAGCACCAAGCAGCCTGCGCCTTCAAGGCAGGCGTGCGGTACAGAGATCTGTACCTGAAGTTCGGTCGGACAGGCGACATCTCCATGAGCAAGATGATGGAGATAGTTGAACGCTATGCAAATGGCGAAGAATAGGACCGCATACGTAGCGGCAAGCATAAGGCAGTCGCCTACGGAGATGGGAACAGCAATCGGAAGCAAAAGCAGAAAGCTCTATCCACTCCGCAGGCAGAGGCAGCAGCCGTTACCAATGCCAAGTTCAAGGGCAAGGGGAAGGCTCAGTATACCCCCAAGAAGAAACAGTTCGGGAATTCCATCCTGGATCAACCATGTCCAATCCACACGAAGATGGACGAAGAAGGCAAAGCCATATTCCCGAAGCACACCACTCGGCAATGTCGCCTCCTGATCCAAGGGTTCAGCGAAGGGCAGTCGAGTGAAAAGGACAACGAGCAGGATGATGAGGACAAGAAGGATCCGTTCCCCCAAGTCCATGCAACATTGATGATTTTTGCTGACGTGGAAAGCAAGAGTCGATTGAAGCTGGTGAACAGGGAGGTGAACATGGCAACCCCAACCAACCCCACGTTCCTCAAATGGTCTCAGACTGCGATCACCTTTGATCAGTCGGATCATCCAGCACACGTGCCCACCCCAGGGAGGCAAGCTCTGGTCGTCGACCCGGTGGTGGAAGGAGTCTGACTGCGCAAAGTCCTCACGGACGGCGGCAGCGGCTTGAACATCATGTACGCCGACACTCTCAAGGGGATGGGCATTCCGATGTCCAAACTTAGCGCGAGCAGCATGCAGTTCCACGGATTCGTCCTAAGACGAAAGGCCAAGTCACTTGGCCAGATCGCGTTGGACGTCGTTTTCGGTTTCGACAAGAACTTCCGCAAGGAAAAGCTGACATTCGAGGTGGCGGACTTCCAGAGTGCATACCATGCAATTCTGGGCCGTCCGGCGTATGCACGTTTCATGGCCCGTCCATGTTACGTGTATTTGAAGCCGAAGATGCCGGGTCCCAAAGGTGTGATCACGGTCACGGGCAATCGGCAGCGGGCCGAGGAGTGTCTGCAGCAGGGGTCGAGGATTGCCGATCAGTAGATGGCTATCCTCGAGCTGGATGAGTACAAGAAGACAGCCGACCCCGCTGACTTGATGCGTTCGAAGAAGCCAGCTTCGGAGTCCGCATTCCAGTCGGCGGGCGACACGAAGAAAGTCAGCATCCACCCGACAGACGACACCGCCGCCCCGACGAACATCTCCACCACCCTTGATCCAAAATAGGAAGCCGAGCTCATCCAATTCCTCCGTGAGAACTGGGACATTTTCGCATGGAAGCCCGCTGACATGCCAGGTGTACCCAGGGAGTTGGCTGAGCACCGACTGCATGTGGATCCTGCTGCTCGGCCCGTCCGAGAACGCCTGCGTCGGTCCGCCGCGCACAAAAGGAAGGCAATCGGAGAGGAGGTGGCTAAACTTTTGGCAGCCAACTTCATTCGCGAGGTACACCACTCCGAGTGGCTAGCCAATGTTGTCATGGTGCCCAAGAAGGACAAGTCTATCCATATGTGCATCGACTTCAAGCATCTCAATAAGGTCTGCCCGAAAGATCATTTCCCGCTCCCCCGCATTGATCAAATTGTTGATTCGACTGCGGGCTGCGAGCATTTATCATTCCTTGATGCCTATTCGGGCTATCATCAGATCCGTCTGTATGGTCCAGATGAATTAAAAACAGCCTTCATCACCCCATTTGGGTGTTTCTGCTACATCACTATGCCATTCGGTTTGAAGAATGCAGGAGCAACTTTTATGCGCATGATCCAAAAATGCCTCCTTGACCAGATCGGTCGAAATGTGGAGGCATATATGGACGATATCGTAGTCAAGTCATGCAAAGGTTCCGACCTGCTGACTGACTTGGCAGAAACATTCGCCAACCTTCGTAGGTACAATATCAAGCTCAACCCTGCCAAGTGTTCATTCGGTGTTCCCAGCGGAAAGTTACTCGGTTTCTTCGTTTCCGAACGAGGGATCGATGTCAAACCCGAAAAGATCTGGACCATCGTCCGAATGGAGCGGCCGGTCAGAATACATGATGTTCAAAGGCTCACAGGTTGCCTAGCGGCTTTGAGCAGGTTTATCGCTCGACTCTGCGAGAAGGCGTTACCTCTGTACCGACTCATGAAGAAATCAGATACTTTCGAGTGGACAGACGAAGCCCAAATCACATTCGACGACCTCAAAGCCCTGCTTTCCACCCAACCGGTTCTTACTGCCCCGCTCAGTAAAGAACCCCTTCTTCTGTACATCGCGGCTACAAATCAAGTCGTCAGCACTGTTCTCACAGTCGAACGCGAAGAAGAAGGCAAAGCGTACAAGGTTCAGCGGCCAGTATATTATGTCTCCGAAGTCCTGACTCCTTCCAAGCAGAGGTATCCCCATTATCAAAAGCTTATTTATGGGATCTACATGACTGCAAAGAAGGTGGCTCATTATTTCCAAGACCACTTGGTGTCTGTCATTTCTGATGCTCCGCTGTCGGAAATCCTCCACAATCGAGACGCATCAGGCCGAGTGGCGAAGTGGTCTATGGAGATGTTATACTGCGACATCAAGTTCGAAGCCAAGAAGGCTATAAAGTCTCAAGCTCTGGCTGACTTCATAGCGGAATGGGTAGAACAACAGCAACCGACTCACATCTACTCAGCTCATTGGACTATGTTCTTCGATGGGTCCAAGATGTTGAATGGCTCCGGCGCTGGCATAGTGATCATATCGCCAAAAGGTGATAAACTTAAGTATGTGTTGCAGATACATTTCGATTCTTCCAACAATGAGGCAGAGTATGAAGCTCTCCTTTATGGATTGCGCATGGCCATCACACTCGGCGTCTGTCGCCTGATGGTCTATGGCGATTCAGATTTGGTGGTTAATCAAGTGATGAAGGAGTGGGATGTTAGGAACCCCACCATGACTACATACTGCAACGCAGTAAGGAAGCTCGAGAAGAAGTTTGAAGGCCTGGAACCCCACCATGTTCCGTGACTGAAAAACCAAGCAGCTGATGAATTGGCGAAACTTGGATCCACTCGGAGACCAGTCCCGAGTGATGTCTGCCTCGAGCACCTACACCTTCCCTCAGTAAAAGAAGATCCTTTCACAGAGGAACCAGTACAACCGAAGAGCTCAACAGATCCGACTGAAGTCGAGGTCCCCGCTGTGGTTGATTTGATCATGGAGATTCTTGCTCTCATCCCCGATTGGACAGTGTCATTCATTGCGTACATCCTGCGGCAAGAATTACCAGAAGACGAAGTCCAAGCGAGGCAGATTGTCCGCAGGTCGAAGTCCTTCACCGTCATTGATGGCCAGTTGTACAAGGAAAGTGTTTCAGGCGTCCTTCAGCGATGCATCTCCCCTGAGGAGGGACAGTTAATCCTAAAAGAAATTCACTCGGGAACCTGCGGCCATCATGCCTCCTCAAGAGCAATCGTCGCCAAAGCATTCAGAGCTGGCTTCTTCTGGTTGCAGGCGAATGAAATGGCAAAAGATACGGTCGACCGATGCGAAGGCTGCCAGTTCTATTCGAACAAGTCCCACAAGCCAACATCTGTGCTTAAGACAATCCCTCTTGTTTGGCCGTTCGCCGTGTGGGGATTAGATACAGTCGGGCCATTCAGAACAGGCCAAGGGGGATTCACTCATCTGCTGGTAGCAGTCGACAAGTTCACCAAGTGGATTGAAGCCAAGCCCATCAAGAAGCTTGACGCCCTTACGGCCATCAAATTTGTCAGAGACATCATCGCCAGATTTGGGGTTCCGCACAACATAATCACCGACAATGGCACAAACTTTGACTCGGACAGATTCAAAGGTTTTTGCACAGGCCAAGGTATCCGAGTGGATTTTGCATCTGTGGCGCACCCCCAAACAAACGGGCAAGCAGAGCAGGCGAATGGACTTATTCTTCAAGGGTTGAAGCCTCGACTCCTGCGAGAAGTTGGACATGCCGCCGGCGCATGGGTCACCGAGCTACCTTCGGTGTTGTGGGGCCTCCACACAACTCCAAATAGATCTACAGGGCGATCCCCGTTCTTCCTCGTTTATGGAGCAGAGGCAGTCCTTCCGAGTGACTTGCTTCACAACTCTCCACGAGTCGAACTCTTCTCCGAAGCTGAAGCAGAGCAAGCCAGGCAAGATGGAGTGGATCTTCTGGAAGAAGAGCGCGAGATGGCACTGACTCGCCCAACAATTTATCAACAAGACCTGCGGCGTTTTCACGTGGGGCACGTCAGGAGTCGCACATTACAAGCAGGCGACCTGGTGCTCCGAGTGGATCAGCAGAGACCTCACAAGTTGGCTCCCGCCTGGGAAGGACCCTTCATCATCTCTAAGGTGTTGAACAACGGAGCATATCGACTCTACAACCTCGACAGGGAAACGGACGAGCCGCAAGCATGGAACGGAGATCTCCTGAAGCGCTTCTACACGTGACCGCCGACGGGAGCAATGTAAAGAACAAGTATCATTGAAGTAATACAAAGCAGATTGATTTCTTGCAGGTTCAACATTCTTCCGCGTTTGCAGACTCCGGTCTAAAAAACTCTCGCTCCGAGTGCGCACTAAAAGTCGCACTCGGGGACTTAGCTGCGACCTAGAATCGCCTAAGTACAAACTCGCTCTGAGTGCGCACTAAAAGCCGCACTCGGAGACTTAGCTGCGACCCAGAATCGCCTAAGTACAAACTCTCTCCGAGTGTGCAATAAGTCGCACTCGGGGACTTAGCTGTGACCCAGAATCGCCTAAGTACAAACTCGCTCCGAGTGCGCACTAAAAGCCGCACTCGGAGACTTAGCTGCGACCCAGAATCGCCTAAATACAAACTCGCTCCGAGTGCGCACTAAAAGCCGCACTCGGAGACTTAGCTGCGACCCAGAATCGCCTAAGTACAAACTCGCTCAGAGTGCGCACTAAAAGCCGCACTCGGAGACTTAGCTGCGACCCAGAATCGCCTAAGTCCAAACTCGCTCCGAGTGCGCACTAAAAGTCGCACTTGGGGACTTAGCTGCGACTCAGAATTGCCTAAGTACAAACTCGCTCCGAGTGCGCACTAAAACTCGCACTCGGGGACTTATCTGCGACCCAGAATCGCCTAAGTACAAACTCGCTCTGAGTGCGCACTAAAAGCCGCACTCGGAGACTTAGCTGCGACCCAGAATCGCCTAAGTACAAACTCGCTCCGAGTGCGCACTAAAAGTCGCACTCGGGGACTTAGTTGCGACTCAGAATCGCCTAAGTACAAACTCGCTTCGAGTGCGCACGAAAAGCCGCACTCAGAGACTTAGCTGCGATCTAGAATCGCCTAAGTAAAAAACTTCCTTCGAGTGTATCCTCGAGATCCACTCAGAGGCTTAGCAGACTCTCATTGAGACTCATGTGGATGTGAAGACAACTGACAACTACATGAGTATCAACTCACTCTGAGTGCGCACGAGATGCCGCACTCGGAGACTTAGCTGCGATCCAGAATCGCCTAAGTAAAAAAGCTTCCTTCGAGTGTATCCTCGAGATCCACTCGGAGGCTTAGCAGACCCTCATTGAGGCTCATGTGGATGTGAAGTCAACTGAAAACTACATGAGTATCAACTCACTCTGAGTGCGCACGAGATGCCGCACTCGGAGACTTAGCTGCGATCCAGAATCACCGAAGTAAAAAAGCTTCCTTCGAGTGTATCCTCGAGATCCACTTGGAGGCTTAGCAGACCCTCATTGACGCTCATGTGGATGTGAAGACAACTGACAATTACATGCTCCGCATGTTTGCCATTGGCATCACCAAGAAACGCCAAACAAAAACCACGAGCCAAAATCGTGTCAAAAAAAACTTGGCGAAATAAGAGCAAAGTATTCGATTTGATTTCAAAGTTGGATCTACGATCAGTCGGCTCAGTGTGGATCAAGCTTATCCACACCGAACCACGAATGTGACGGCCAACAGCAGTGGCCAAAGTTTGATACAGATAACACTCGGCATTCCGAGGCAAAAGTGCGTTCACCGTAAAGTTTTTCAAGCGTCACCAGGACTGGCAGGCTCCTAAAGGTGTCAAGGTCGATCCCGTCTGCGATGCGAGTGGTTGTGTCGATGAAGGTCTCCATGAAATCTTCGAATCGAAGCTTCTTGGTGTTGGCGACCTGCAACGCCTTCAGCTTTTCTTCGCGAGCTTCTTTGCAGTGCACTCGGACCAGAGATAGCGCCACGTCCGCACCACAACGAGCGGCAGACTTCTTCCATGCCTGCACTCGGTTCGGGACATCCTCCAGCCGAGTCATCAACCCTTCTATCTCTTGCCGAGAATCATCTTCGGGCCACAGCTCCTTGTCGATCCGGCCGATGACTTCTCTCAGGCGGCCGATGAAAGGTCCCACTCTGCCAAGGCGAATATGCGCTCGGAGCATGTCCCGTTTGGCTTCGTCGCCGAGTGGAACGTTCGGAACAATCGACCGTTCAATGTCGGCTGCTTCGGCCTCAGTGTCCAGACAAAAATCTGCCAAGAAAAGACAAGCAGAAAGTAAGCGCAGAATAAACTCCAAAGACAAGAAGCACTCGGCAAAAAACTTACCACCAAGCAGTGCAATCATCTTCCTTGCCCAGTCGCTGACGTACTTCTCCTGCGCCATGCACCGATTGTTTATCACCTTCATCTGACCCATCAGTTCAGTTCTTTGCTTGCCTATTTTCTCAATTTCGGCCACCAATGCCTTGTTGGTCTCCCGGGACTCGTCCAAAGACTTCTCTCGGTCAGCAAGGGCCCCCTTCACATCAGCCAAGTCATTCACAGCCGCCTCCAATTCCGCAGCAAGCTGAATCTTTTCAGCCTTCAGAGCATTGTACGCGGATCCCATTTCGCAAGTCTTCTGCCAAATCAGCGCAAAGGGAAGATCAGACACATTCAACAAGGAAAACAAACAAAGCTCAAAGTTCTTCATACCCCTGCCGATGCAAGCAACCGACAGCGGTCTCGGGGACTACACCCAGTGGCTTCACTAAGAGTGACCCCACTGGCATGAAGCTTGAACAGGTCGGCCCTATTGAGCTACATGACAAACAGACAAATCTATGAGACTATTATTACCCGACCTGAGTAACACTACTCTCGAGGACTACACCCAGTGGGTGCACTCGGAGTGCCCCCAGTGGTACCATTCGGGCAGATCAGCTCTGATATGCTCAGGTCACGGAAAATACATATAAAGACAACTTTCGATGCAAGCACTCGACAGAAGTCTCGGGGACTACACCCACTGGGTTCACTCGGAGTGAACCCACTGCAAAAACATCCTACTATATCCGAGTCTATCACTGAAACCCCCAGTGGGTAACAAGAGGAAAGTAAACACTTACTAGCGCACTTACTCGGATATCGTCCCGGAGCTCCAAGCTTCTCTTGTACAAAGATGTGATGGAGTCATACGCTCCCTTGGCGTCACCCACCATTAGCTCCACCTGCACCATGGCCTCCTTGGCGGCCCCCACTTGGTCTTCCGGGAGGTGTCGGGCGTCGTACTAGACGGTCGACGGACCCGGCACGACAGAAGACTCCTTGGGCATCCCAAGTTCCGCTCCAGTCGGTTCCGCCGCGAGGGGCACCGTCTCAGTCGACGGCATCGTCTCGGTCGGCGGCACGTCCATGGTGGGAGCAGCAGCAGATGGGACAACCTCAAGGACAGGCGCCAAAGCTGGCCCTGACCCCCTTTGGTCGTCGTCCTCCAGGTGAATCACCTCTGAAGGAAGCCCGACTGAACAACATGGAATTACAGAAAAGGGGCAAGATTAAAGACAGCGCTCTCGAAACAATAATACAAACTCTCGGAGTCGAGACAGCATACCTTGCTGGGATGTGGCAGCGTTATTCGTGTCCATGGGATCATCATCTTGGCGCGACAGAGAGGTGGCGGAGGTAGCAGCTCTGTCGAGTAAAATCCACTCGACGGATAAGCATGAGTTCAACTAGATACTGAAGCAAGATGGGAGAACAAGACACTTACGCTGAGGCGACTCAACAGCGATCCTCATCCGACGCAAAGCTTTCCGAGGCTTGGGCCCGCTAGGTTTTGCCACCTTGGACGGCTGATCAGTGGGCTCGGCAGCAGCGTCCCTAGTCCTCTTCATGCTCCGAACACTCGGAGCCACGGGAGAGGCTGGCGGAGCACTCGGGGCCGCTGGAGGAGCCAGCGGAGCCACAGGTTCGTGATGGCGCTTAGTTCGAGGCTTTGATGGTGGAGGTGGCGAGCTCTGCTCCCCAACCTCCCCCTCCTCCTCTTCAGTCTCCTCCTCCGTCTCCCCACTGTCGGAGACGTACTCGGCGCTATCCACGCTGCCCTCCTGGCTGCCCTCCTCTTCCTCAGCTGGATTCCCCTTCAAGACGGGAGAATACCAGTTGGTCCACTCCTGCAGAAAACACAATCGGCAACGTCAGACGTCAGGCGGTGGTACAAGAAAAGCGACAAATCTAAGAAGATTGAAAGCACTCGACAAGAGGTGCTCACCTCATTCGGAGGAGGATTATCGACGCGGAAGGGCTTCACCCGTCGGGCTCCTTTGAGGTTGTCGCATGCGCCTGTGATGCCGCGGACCCACGCTGTCACAACCTCCCCGGTCACGCATTCTGGATGAGTCCGAGTGGAATCCTCAGGCCCCGTATAATGCCACATGGCGTGGTGTCGGGCTTGCAGCGGCTGGATGCGCCGACCCAGAAAAGTCTCCAACAAATCTGTGCCGGTGACTCCCTTGCGGACAACAGCTATCAGCGTGTCGACCAGAGGTTGGATCTGGATCTTTTCCACCTTTGAGAGCGCAAGCTGCCTGGGAGGGGCCGGACGGTCTAGGCTAAAGGGTGGCAACCCAGCCACGACATTCGGACAAGCAATGTCCTGGCAATAGAACCAGGTCGACTGCCAGTTCCTAACTGACTCGGACAACTGGAGAGGGGGGTAGCTACTCTTCGTTTTCTTCTGGAAGCCTAAGCCCCCACAGAGCTAGAGGAGATGGGTTTTATTGTCCGACTGGCTAAGCTTTTTGACAGTCTGGGACCTAGCGGAGAAGATGTACTTAAAGAGCCCCCAATGGGGGGGGCATCCAATGAAGCACTCAGAAAGGGTGAGGAATGCGGCAAGATAGGCTATCGCGTTCGGAGGAAAATGATGGAGCTGCACCCCGAAGTGATTCATAATACCTCTGAAGAAGGGGTGGGGAGGCAGGGAGAAGCCCCTGAACACGTGGCTGAGCAGCAGGATGCGCTCCCCCTCCTGCGGCGCCGGCTCCGTCTCGCCCTCCGCCGGCAGCCTCCACGACTTGTTGGCGATCATGTCGTGCTCCACTAGCTCCAGCAAGTCGTCCGCCATCACCGTGGAAGGGAGGAAATCCCCTGGATCGAACCCGCCGGCAGTGCCCGCTATCGCCGCTGAGCAGGGGCCGCCCCCTTCTTCTTCTTCTTCTGCGACTCGAGTTTGCTGGTCTGTCCCTTCGTCATGGTGAAGGCAACAGATCCGGCGAGGAGGAGAGGAAGGAGGAGGCTTGGAGCGTGCAGGTAGCTACAGGAGGAGCGAGATGAATGCGAGTAACAAGGGCAGCGCAACAAGAAACCCCCGCCGGAGAGACTTAAATAAACTTCCGACTGAGTCACTAACACGTGGCCCTGAAATCTTATCCCCCGACCGGCTGCTGCGATGTTAGTGGAGAAGATAACGGCGTGGTAATCGAGGCGGCAGAAACTACTCGATGGCGATGTCGTCATCCCCACTGAGCGCGCGGCAACCGAAATTTGGGGTCCCGGAAAATCTGCCGGTGTCAGTTGGACCGGTCACATCGAAAGATTCCGCGGAAGCACTCGGCCCCTGACGGTTCGTTTCACTAGTATATTCACTCGGATCACTGGTCGAAAGGACAAAATGGATCGAGGCAAACAACGCCAAAGTCACATCCATACCAGTCGGATCCGTACTCCAAGCATCACTTCGTCGTTCCAACCCCGATCCATTCGGGGACTAATGATGGGGTTATAGTCCCAGGGTAGGGTCATAGGCCTGCCCTATAGGTCCTACCCAAGGACTACCCTTCATAGGGGACAAGGCCCTTAGACAGTTCCGACTGAACTAAGGACTCCCCCATCATCCAATCGGTGACGAGCATTCGGAGCGTATTTAACGTACCGACTAAATTCCACTCTGTACATCGTAACCTCCCAGGAGGGCAACGGTCATACGTTTTCATACACCATTATTAGCATTTAAGGCATACGTTGCCTGTAATGTAGGCATTTATTCGCCACTATTCCACCCCTGTCCACCGGGCCGTTGTGAAGGGCAGCGCACTCTATATAAGCGGCCCTTCCCCACTGGTACAGAGGTTGGCATTTACTGTAATCCTATATTCCACTCGACACTAAGCTCCCAAGAGCACTGAGACGTAGGGCTTTTACCTCCACCGTAGAGGGGCCTGAACTCATAAAACCTCGCCGTAGCTAAGGCTCTGCCCATCCTTTCGTACCCTACACATCTACTGTCAGACTTATACCCACGACATTCGGAGTACCAGGGTTTTATACGGAAACTCGTCTCTTACAAAGAGATTTCAATTTTTTTGAACTTATTTGAACCCCCTTGTTTTTCTGTGTTCAAAATGCACCATTCAAAGCCACATCATCAATTTACAACCCTTTCTGACTTTATTTGTTATTTTTCATGAATTTACTGATTATTTTGAGCTATAAGACCATGAAATTGAAAAGCATTTGAAATGAACTCTGAAAAGGTTCCAAGTTGGCATGGTATCATAATTTCACCCACATAGCATGTGCAATAAAGTAGAGAGGCTTACGGCAAAAACTGGATGCACTTCATGTACAAAACAGAAAATCTCCTTCGAAGTATCCGGGTTTCATACGGAAACTCGTCTCTTACAAAGGGATTTCAATTTTTTTTGAACTTATTTGAACCCCCTTGTTTTTCTGTGTTCAAAATGCACCATTCAAAGCCACATCATCAATTTACAACCCTTTCTGACATAATTTGTTATTTTTCATGCATTTACTGATTATTTTGAGCTATAAGACCATGAAATTGAAAAGCATTTGAAATGAACTCTGAAAAGGTTCCAAGTTGGCATGGTATCATCATTTCACCCACATAGCATGTGCAAGAAAGTAGAGAGGCTTACGGCAAAAACTGGATGCACTTCGTGTACAAAACAGACAATCTCCTTCGAAGTATCAGGGTTTCATACTAAAACTCGTCTGTTACAAAGGGATTTCAATTTTTTTGAACTTATTTGAAGCCCCTTGTTTTTCCGTGTTCAAAATGCACCTTTCAAAGCCACATCATCAATTTACAACGTTTCCTGGCATCATTTGTTATTTTTCATGGATTTACTGATTATTTTGAGCTATAAGACCATGAAATTGAAAATCATTTGAAATGAACTCTAAAAAGGTTCCAAGTTGGCATGGTATCATAATTTCACCCACATAGCATGTGCGAGAATGTAGAGAGGCTTACGGCAAAAACTTGATGCACTTCGTGTACAAAAGAGACAATCTCCTTCGAAGTATCATGGTTTCATACGGAAACTCGTCTGTTACAAAGGGATTTCAATTTTTTGAACTTATTTGAACCCCCTTGTTTTTCTGTGTTTAAAATGCACCATTCAAAGCCACATCATCAATTTACAACCCTTTCTGACTTCATTTGTTATTTCTCATGCATTTACTCATTATTTTGAGCTATAAGACCATGAAATTGAAAAGCATTTGAAATGAACTCTGAAAAGGTTCCAAGTTGGCATGGTATCATCATTTCACCCACATAGCATGTGCAAGAAAGTAGAGAGGCTTACGGCAAAAACTGGATGCACTTCGTGTACAAAACAGACAATCTCCTTCGAAGTATCACGATTTCATAGGGAAACTCGTCTGTTACAAAGGGATTTAAATTTTTTTGAACTTATTTGAACCCCCTTGTTTTTCTGTGTTCAAAATGCACCGTTCAAAGCCACATCATCAGTTTACAACCCTTTTTGATTTCATTTGTTATTTTTCATGCATTTACTGATTATTTTGAGCTATAAGACCATGAAATTGAAAAGCATTTGAAATGAACTCTGAAAAGGTTCCAAGTTGGCATGGTATCATCATGTCACCCACATAGCATGTGCAAGAAAGTAGAGAGGCTTACGGCAAAAACTGGATGCACTTCGTGTACAAAACAGACAATCTCCTTCGAAGTATCCGGGTTTCATACGGAAACTCGTCTGTTACAAAGGGATTTCAATTTTTTTGAACTTATTTGAACCCCCTTGTTTTTCTGTGTTCAAAATGCACCATTCAAAGCCACATCATCAATTTACAACCCTTTTTGACTTCATTTGTAATTTTTCATGCATTTGCTGGTTATTTTGAGCTATAAGACCATGAAATTGAAAAGCATTTGAAAATGAACTCTGAAAAGGTTCCATGTTGGCATGGTATCACCATTTCACCCACATAGCATGTGCAAGAAAGTAGAGAGGCTTACGGCAAAAATTGGATGCACTTCGTGTACAAAACACACAATCTCCTTCGAAGTATGAGCGTTTCATACGGAAACTCGTCTATTACAAAGGGATTTCAATTTTTTTGAACTTATTTGAACCCCCTTGTTTTTTCATGTTCAAAATGCACCATTCAAAGCCACATCATCAATTTACAACCCTTCGTGGCATCATTTGTTATTTTTCATGGATTTACTCATTATTTTGAGCTATAAGACCATGAAATTGAAAATCATTTGAAATGAACTCTGAAAAGGTTCCAAGTTGGCATGGTATCATCATTTCACCCACAAAGCATGTGCTAGAATTTAGAGGGGCTAACGGCAAAAACTGGATGCACTTCGTGTACAAAAGAGACAATCTCCTTCGAAGTATCAGGGTTTCATATGGAAACTCGTCTGTTACAAAGGGATTTCAATTTTTTGAACATATTTAAACCCCCTTGTTTTTCTGTGTTTAAAATGCACCATTCAAAACCACATCATCAATTTACAACCCTTTCTGACTTCATTTGTTATTTTTTATGCATTTACTGATTATTTTGAGCTATAAGACCATGAAATTGAAAAGCATTTGAAATGAACTCTGAAAAGGTTCCAAGTTGGCATGGTATCATCATTTCACCCACATAACATGTGCAAGAAAGTAGAGAGGCTTACGGCAAAAACTGGATGCACTTCGTGTACAAAACAGACAATCTCCTTCGAAGTATGAGGGTTTCATACGGAAACTCGTGTGTTACAAAGGGCTTTCAATTTTTTTGAACTTATTTGAACCCCCTTGTTTTTCTGTGTTCGAAATGCACCGTTCAAAGCCACATCATTAGTTTACAACCCTTTTTGACTTCATTTGTTATTTTTCATGCATTTACTAATTATTTTGAGCTATAAGACCATGAAATTGAAAAGCATTTGACATGAACTCTGAAAAGGTTCTAAGTTGGCATAGTATCATCATTTCACCCACATAGCATATGCATGAAAGTAGAGAGGCTTACGGCAAAAACTGGATGCATTTCGTGTACAAAACAAACAATCTCCTTCGAAGTATGAGGGTTTCATGCGGAAACTCGTCTCTTACAAAGGGGTTTCAATTTTTTTGAACTTATTTGAACCCCCTTGTTTTTCTGTGTTTAAAATGCACCATTCAAAGCCACATCATCAATTTACAACCCTTTCTGACTTCATTTGTTATTTTTCGTGCATTTACTGATTATTTTGAGCTATAAGACCATGAAATTGAAAAGCATTTGAAATGAACTCTGAAAAGGTTCCAAGTTGGCATGGTCTCATCATTTCACCCACATAGCATGAGCAAGAAAGTAGAGAGGCTTACGGCAAAAACTGGATGCACTTCGTGTACAAAACAAACAATCTCCTTCGAAGTATGGGGGTTTCATACGGAAACTCGTCTGTTACAAAGGGATTTCAATTTTTTTGAACTTATTTGAACCCCCTTGTTTTTCTGTGTTCAAAATGCACCGTTCAAAGCCACATCATCAGTTTACAACCCTTTTTGACTTCAGTTGATTTTTTTCATGCATTTACTGATTATTTTGAGCTATAAGACCATGAAATTGAAAAGCATTTGAAATGAACTCTGAAAAAGGTTCCAAGTAGGCATACTATCATCATTTCACCCACATAGCATGTGTAGGAAAGTAGAGAAGCTTACGGCAAAAACTGGATGCACTTCGTGTACAAAACAGACAATCTCCTTCGAAGTATCAGGGTTTAATACGGAAACTCGTATGTTACAAAGGGGTTTCAATTTTTTTGAACTTATTTGAACCCCCTTGTTTTTCTGTGTTCAAAATGCACCATTCAAAGCCACATCATCAATTTACAACCCTTTTTTGACTTCATTTGTTATTTTTCATGCATTTACTGATTATTTTGAGCTATAAGACCATGAAATTGAAAAGCATTTGAAATGAACTCTGAAAAGGTTCCAAGTTGGCATGGTATCATCATTTCACCCACATAGCATGTGCAATAAAGTAGAGAGGCTTACGGCAAAAACTGGATGCACTTCGTGTACAAAACACACAATCTCCTTCGAAGTATCCGGGTTTCATACGGAAACTCGTCTGTTACAAAGGGATTTCAATTTTTTTGAACTTATTTGAACCCCCTTGTTTTTTTGTGTTCAAAATGCACCATTCAAAGCCACATCATCAATTTACAACCCTTCCTGGCATCATTTGTTATTTTTCATGGATTCACTGATTATTTTGAGCTATAAGACCATGAAATTGAAAATCATTTGAAATGAACTCTGAAAAGGTTCCAAGTTGGCATGGTATCATCATTTCACCCACATAGCATGAGCAAGAAAGTAGAGAGGCTTACGGCAAAAACTGGATGCACTTCGTGTACAAAACAAACAATCTCCTTCGAAGTATGAGGGTTTCATACGAAAACTCGTCTGTTACAAAGAGATTTCAATTTTTTTGAACTTATCTGAACCCCCTTGTTTTTCTGTGTTCAAAATGCACCGTTCAAAGCCACATCATCAGTTTACAACCCTTTTTGACTTCAATTGATTTTTTTTCATGCATTTACTGATTATTTTGAGTTATAAGACCATGAAATTGAAAAGCATTTGGACTGAACTCTGAAAAGGTTCCAAGTTGGCATAGTATCATCATTTCACCCACATAGCATGTGCAAGAAAGTAGAGAGGCTTACGGCAAAAACTGGATGCACTTCGTGTACAAAACAAACAATCTCCTTCGAGTATCAGGGTTTAATACGGAAACTCGTCTGTTACAAATGGGTTTCAATTTTTTTGAACTTATTTGAACCCCCTTGTTTTTCTGTGTTCAAAATGCACCATTCAAAGCCACATCATCAATTTACAACCCTTTTTGACTTCATTTGTTATTTTTCATGCATTTACTGATTATTTTGAGCTATAAGACCATGAAATTGAAAAGCATTTGAAATGAACTCTGAAAAGGTTCCAAGTTGGCATGGTATCATCATTTCACCCACATAGCATGTGCAATAAAGTAGAGAGTCTTACGGCAAAAACTGGATGCACTTCGTGTACAAAATAGACAATCTCCTTCGAAGTATCCGGGTTTCATACGGAAATTCGTCTGTTACAAAGGGATTTCAATTTTTTGAACTTATTTGAACCCCCTTGTTTTTCTGTGTTCAAAATGCACCGTTCAAAGCCACATCATCAGTTTACAACCCTTTTTAATTTCATTTGTTTTTTTCATGCATTTACTGATTATTTTGAGCTATAAGCCCATGAAATTGAAAAGCATTTGAAATGAACTCTGAAAAGGTTCCAAGTTGGCATGGTATCATCATTTCACCCACATAGCATGAGCAAGAAAGTAGAGAGGCTTACGGCAAAAACTGGATGCACTTCGTGTACAAAACAGACAATCTCCTTCGAAGTATGAGGGTTTCATACGGAAACTCGTCTGTTACAAAGGGATTTCAATTTTTTTGAACTTATTTGAACCCCCTTGTTTTTCTATGTTCAAAATGCACCGTTCAAAGCCACATCATCAGTTTACAACCCTTTTTGACTTCAGTTGATATTTTTCATGCATTTACTGATTATTTTGAGCTATAAGACCATGAAATTGAAAAGCATTTGAAATGAACTCTGAAAAGGTTCCAAGTTGGCATGGTATCATCATTTCACCCACATAGCATGTGCAATAAAGTAGAGAGGCTTACGGCAAAAACTGGATGCACTTCGTGTACAAAACAGACAATCTCCTTCGAAGTATCCGGGTTTCATACGGAAACTCGTGTGTTACAAAGGAATTTCAATTTTTTTGAACTTATTTGAACCCCCTTGTTTTTCCGTGTTCAAAATGCACCATTCAAAGCCACATCATCAATTTACAACCCTTCCTGGCATCATTTGTTATTTTTCATGGATTTACTCATTATTTTGAGCTATAAGACCATGAAATTGAAAATCATTTGAAATGAACTCTGAAAAGGTTCCAAGTTGGCATGGTATCATCATTTCACCCACATAGCATGTGCAAGAAAGTAGAGAGGCTTACGGCAAAAACTGGATGCACTTCGTGTACAAAAGAGACAATCTCCTTCGAAGTATCAGGGTTTCATACGGAAACTCGTCTGTTACAAAGGGATTTCAATTTTTTGAACATATTTAAACCCCCTTGTCTTTCTGTGTTTAAAATGCACCATTCAAAGCCACATCATCAATTTACAAACCTTTCTGACTTCATTTGTTATTTTTCATGCATTTTCTGATTATTTTGAGCTATAAGACCATGAAATGGAAAAGCATTTGAAATGAACTCTGAAAAGGTTCCAAGTTGGCATGGTATCATCATTTCACCCACATAACATGTGCAAGAAAGTAGAGAGGCTTACGGCAAAAACTGGATGCACTTCGTGTACAAAACAGACAATCTCCTTCGAAGTATCCGGGTTTCATACGGAAACTCGTCTGTTACAAAGGGATTTCAATTTTTTGAACTTATTTGAACCCCCTTGTTTTTCTGTGTTCAAAATGCACCGTTCAAAGCCACATCATCAGTTTACAACCCTTTTTGATTTCATTTGTTTTTTTCATGCATTTACTGATTATTTTGAGCTATAAGACCATGAAAGAAAAGCATTTAAAATGAACTCTGAAAAGGTTCCAAGTTGGCATGGTATCATCATTTCACCCACATAGCATGAGCAAGAAAGTAGAGAGGCTTACGGCAAAAACTGGATGCACTTCGTGTACAAAAGAGATAATCTCCTTCGAAGTATGAGGGTTTCATACGGAAACTCGTCTGTTACAAAGGGATTTCAATTTTTTTGAACTTATTTGAACCCCCTTGTTTTTCTATGTTCAAAATGCACCGTTCAAAGCAACATCATCAATTTACAACCCTTTCTGACTTCATTTGTTATTTTTCATGCATTTACTGATTATTTTGAGCTATAAGACCATGAAATTGAAAAGCATTTGAAATGAACTCTGAAAAGGTTCCAAGTAGGCATAGTATCATCATTTCACCCACATAGCATGTGCACGAAAGTAGAGAGGCTTACGGCTAAAACTGGATGCACTTCGTGTACAAAACAGACAATCTCCTTCGAAGTATCATGGTTTAATACGGAAACTCGTCTGTTACAAAGGGGTTTCAATTTTTTTGAACTTATTTGAATCCTTTTGTTTTTCTGTGTTCAAAATGCACCATTCAAAGCCACATCATCAATTTACAACCCTTTTTGACTTCATTTGTTATTTTTCATGCATTTACTGATTATTTTGAGCTATAAGACCATGAAATTGAAAAGCATTTGAAATGAACCCTGAAAAGGTTCCAAGTTGGCATGGTATCATCATTTCACCCACATAGCATGTGCAATAAAGTAGAGAGGCTTACGGCAAAAACTGGATGCACTTCGTGTACAAAACACACAATCTCCTTCGAAGTATCCGGGTTTCATACGGAAACTCGTCTGTTACAAAGGGATTTCAATTTTTTTGAACTTATTTGAACCCCCTTGTTTTTTTGTGTTCAAAATGCACCATTCAAAGCCACATCTTCAATTTACAACCCTTCCTGGCATCATTTGTTATTTTTCATGGATTCACTGATTATTTTGAGCTATAAGACCATGAAATTGAAAATCATTTGAAATGAACTCTGAAAAGGTTCCAAGTTGCCATGGTATCATCATTTCACCCACATAGCATGAGCAAGAAAGTAGAGAGGCTTACGGCAATAACTGGATGCACTTTGTGTACAAAACAAACAATCTCCTTCGAAGTATGAGGGTTTCATACGAAAACTCGTCTGTTACAAAGAGATTTCAATTTTTTTGAACTTATTTGAACCCCCTTGTTTTTCTGTGTTCAAAATGCACCGTTCAAAGCCACATCATCAGTTTACAACCCTTTTTGACTTCAATTGATTTTTTTCATGCATTTACTGATTATTTTGAGTTATAAGACCATGAAATTGAAAAGCATTTGGACTGAATTCTGAAAAGGTTCCAAGTTGGCATAGTGTCATCATTTCACCCACATAGCATGTGCAAGAAAGTAGAGAGGCTTACGGCAAAAACTGGATGCACTTCGTGTACAAAACAAACAATCTCCTCCGAGTATCAGGGTTTAATACGGAAACTCGTCTGTTACAAAGGGGTTTCAATTTTTTTGAACTTATTTGAACCCCCTTGTTTTTCTGTGTTCAAAATGCACCATTCAAAGCCACATCATCAATTTACAACCCTTTTTGACTTCATTTGTTATTTTTCATGCATTTACTGATTATTTTGAGCTATAAGACCATGAAATTGAAAAGCATTTGAAATGAACTCTGAAAAGGTTCCAAGTTGGCATGGTATCATCATTTCACCCACATAGCATGTGCAATAAAGTAGAGAGTCTTACGGCAAAAACTGGATGCACTTCGTGTAGAAAACAGACAATCTCCTTCGAAGTATCCGGGTTTCATACGGAAATTCGTCTGTTACAAAGGGATTTCAATTTTTTGAACTTATTTGAACCCCCTTGTTTTTCTGTGTTCAAAATGCACCGTTCAAAGCCACATCATCAGTTTACAACCCTTTTTAATTTCATTTGTTTTTTTCATGCATTTACTGATTATTTTGAGCTATAAGACCATGAAATTGAAAAGCATTTGAAATGAACTCTGAAAAGGTTCCAATTGGCATGGTATCATCATTTCACCCACATAGCATGAGCAAGAAAGTAGAGAGGCTTACGGCAAAAACTGGATGCACTTCGTGTACAAAACAGACAATCTCCTTCGAAGTATGAGGGTTTCATACGGAAACTCGTCTGTTACAAAGGGATTTCAATTTTTTTGAACTTATTTGAACCCCCTTGTTTTTCTATGTTCAAAATGCACCGTTCAAAGCCACATCATCAGTTTACAACCCTTTTTGACTTCAGTTGATATTTTTCATGCATTTACTGATTATTTTGAGCTATAAGACCATGAAATTGAAAAGCATTTGAAATGAACTCTGAAAAGGTTCCAAGTTGGCATGGTATCATCATTTCACCCACATAGCATGTGCAATAAAGTAGAGAGGCTTACGGCAAAAACTGGATGCACTTCGTGTACAAAACAGACAATCTCCTTCGAAGTATCCGGGTTTCATACGGAAACTCGTGTGTTACAAAGGAATTTCAATTTTTTTGAACTTATTTGAACCCCCTTGTTTTTCCGTGTTCAAAATGCACCATTCAAAGCCACATCATCAATTTACAACCCTTCCTGGCATCATTTGTTATTTTTCATGGATTTACTCATTATTTTGAGCTATAAGACCATGAAATTGAAAATCATTTGAAATGAACTCTGAAAAGGTTCCAAGTTGGCATGGTATCATCATTTCACCCACATAGCATGTGCAAGAAAGTAGAGAGGCTTACGGCAAAAACTGGATGCACTTCGTGTACAAAAGAGACAATCTCCTTCGAAGTATGAGGGTTTCATACGGAAACTCGTCTGTTACAAAGGGATTTCAATTTTTTGAACATATTTAAACCCCCTTGTCTTTCTGTGTTTAAAATGCACCATTCAAAGCCACATCATCAATTTACAACCCTTCCTGACTTCATTTGTTATTTTTCGTGCATTTACTGATTATTTTGAGCTATAAGACCATGAAATGGAAAAGCATTTGAAATGAACTCTGAAAAGGTTCCAAGTTGGCATGGTATCATCATTTCACCCACATAACATGTGCAAGAAAGTAGAGAGGCTTACGGCAAAAACTGGATGCACTTCGTGTACAAAACAGACAATCTCCTTCGAAGTATGAGGGTTTAATACGGAAACTCGTGTGTTACAAAGGGATTTCAATTTTTTTGAACTTATTTGAACCCCCTTGTTTTTCTGTGTTCAAAATGCACCGTTCAAAGCCACGTCATCAGTTTACAACCCTTTTTGACTTCAGTTGATTTTTTTCGTGCATTTACTGATTATTTTGAGCTATAAGACCATGAAATTGAAAAGCATTTGAAATGAACTCTGAAAAGGTTCCAAGTTGGCATGGTATCATCATTTCACCCACATAGCATGAGCAAGAAAGTAGAGAGGCTTACGGCAAAAACTGGATGCACTTCGTGTACAAAACAAACAATCTCCTTCGAAGTATGAGGGTTTCATACAAAAACTCGTCTGTTACAAAGGGATTTCAATTTTTTTGAACTTATTTGAACCCCCTTGTTTTTCTGTGTTCAAAATGCACCGTTCAAAGCCACATCATCAGTTTACAACCCTTTTTGACTTCAGTTGATTTTTTTCATGCATTTACTGATTATTTTAAGCTATAAGACCATGAAATTGAAAAGCATTTGAAATGAACTCTGAAAAGGTTCCAAGTAGGCATAGTATCATCTTTTCACCCACATAGCATGTGCAGGAAAGTAGAGAGGCTTACGGCAAAAACTGGATGCACTTCGTGTACAAAACAGACAATCTCCTTCGAAGTATGAGGGTTTCATACGGAAACTCGTCTGTTACAAAGGGGTTTCAATTTTTTTGAACTTATTTGAACCCCCTTGTTTTTCTGTGTTCAAAATGCACCATTCAAAGCCACATCATCAATTTACAACTCTTTTTGACTTCATTTGTTATTTTTCATGCATTTATTGATTATTTTGAGCTATAAGACCATGAAATTGAAAAGCATTTGAAATGAACTCTGAAAAGGTTCCAAGTTGGCATGGTATCATCATTTCACCCACATAGCATGTGCACTAAAGTAGAGAGGCTTACGGCAAAAACTGGATGCACTTCGTGTACAAAACAGACAATCTCCTTCGAAGTATCCGGGTTTCATACGGAAACTCGTCTGTTACAAAGGGATTTCAATTTTTTTGAACTTATTTGAACCCCCTTGTTTTTCTGTGTTCAAAATGCACCATTCAAAGCCACATCATCAATTTACAACCCTTCCTGGCATCATTTGTTATTTTTCATGGATTTACTGATTATTTTGAGCTATAAGACCATGAAATTGAAAAGCATTTGAAATGAACTCTGAAAAGGTTCCAAGTTGGCATGGTATCATCATTTCACCCACATAGCATGAGCCAGAAAGTAGAGAGGCTTACGACAAAAACTGGATGCACTTCGTGTACAAAACAAACAATCTCCTTCGAAGTATGAGGGTTTCATACGGAAACTCGTGTGTTACAAAGGGATTTCAATTTTTTTGAACTTATTTGAACCCCCTTGTTTTTCTGTGTTCAAAATGCACCGTTCAAAGCCACATCATCAGTTTACAACCCTTTTTGACTTCAGTTGATTTTTTTCATGCATTTACTGATTATTTTGAGCTATAAGACCATGAAATTGAAAAGCATTTGAAATGAAATCTGAAAAGGTTCCAAGTAGGCATAGTATCATCATTTCACCCACATAGCATGTGCAGGAAAGTAAAGAGGCTTACGGCAAAAACTGGATGCACTTCGTGTACAAAACAGACAATCTCCTTCGAAGTATGAGGGTTTAATACGGAAACTCGTCTGTTACAAAGGGGTTTCAATTTTTTTGAACTTATTTGAACCCCCTTGTTTTTCTGTGTTCAAAATGCACCATTCAAAGCCACATCATCAATTTACAACCCTTTTTGACTTCATTTGTTATTTTTCATGCATTTATTGATTATTTTGAGCTATAAGACCATGAAATTGAAAAGCATTTGAAATGAACTCTGAAAAGGTTCCAAGTTGGGATGGTATCATCATTTCACCCACATAGCATGTGCAATAAAGTAGAGAGGCTTACGGCAAAAACTGGATGCACTTCGTGTACAAAACAGACAATCTCCTTCGAAGTATCCGGGTTTCATACGGAAACTCGTCTGTTACAAAGGGATTTCAATTTTTTTGAACTTATTTGAACCCCCTTGTTTTTCAGTGTTCAAAATGCACCATTCAAAGCCACATCATCAATTTACAACCCTTCCTGGCATCATTTGTTATTTTTCATGGATTTACTGATTATTTTGAGCTATAAGACCATGAAATTGAAAAGCATTTGAAATGAACTCTGAAAAGGTTCCAAGTTGGCATGGTATCATCATTTCACCCACATAGCGTGAGCAAGAAAGTAGAGAGGCTTACGACAAAAAGTGGATGCACTTCGTGTACAAAACAAACAATCTCCTTCGAAGTATCAAGGTTTCATACGGAAACTCGTGTGTTACAAAGGGATTTCAATTTTTTTGAACTTATTTGAACCCCCTTGTTTTTCTGTGTTCAAAATGCACCGTTCAAAGCCACATCATCAGTTTACAACCCTTTTTGACTTCAGTTGATTTTTTTCATGCATTTACTGATTATTTTGAGCTATAAGACCATGAAATTGTAAAACATTTGAAATGAACTCTGAAAAGGTTCCAAGTTGGCATGGTATCATCATTTCACCCACATAGCATGAGCAAGAAAGTAGAGAGGCTTACGGCAAAAACTGGATGCACTTCGTGTACAAAACAGACAATCTCCTTCGAAGTATGAGGGTTTCATACGGAAACTCGTCTGTTACAAAGGGGTTTCAATTTTTTTGAACTTATTTGAACCCTTTTGTTTTTCTGTGTTCAAAATGCACCGTTCAAAGCCACATCATCAGTTTACAACCCTTTTTGACTTCATTTGTTATTTTTCATGCATTTACTGATTATTTTGAGCTATAAGACCATGAAATTGAAAAGCATTTGAAATGAACTCTGAAAAGGTTCCAAGTTGGCATGGTATCATCATTTCACCCACATAGCATGTGCAATAAAGTAGAGAGTCTTACAACAAAAACTGGATGCACTTCGTGTACAAAACAGACAATCTCCTTCGAAGTATCCGGGTTTCATACGGAAACTCGTCTGTTACAAAGGGATTTCAATTTTTTGAACTTATTAGAAACCCCTTGTTTTTCTGTGTTCAAAATGCACCATTCAAAGCCACATCATCAATTTACAACCCTTCCTGGCATCATTTGTTATTTTTCATGGATTTACTAATTATTTTGAGCTATAAGACCATGAAATTGGAAAGCATTTGAAATGAACTCTGAAAAGGTTCCAAGTTGGCATGGTATCATAATTTCACCCACATAGCATGTGCAATAAAGTAGAGAGGCTTACGGCAAAAACTGGATGCACTTCGTGTACAAAAGAGACAATCTCCTTCGAAGTATCAAGGTTTCATACGGAAACTCGTCTGTTATAAAGGGATTTCAATTTTTTGAACTTATTTGAACCCCCTTGTTTTTCTGTGTTTAAAATGCACCATTCAAAGCCACATCATCAATTTACAACCCTTTCTGACTTCATTTGTTATTTTTCCTGCATTTACTGATTATTTTGAGCTATAAGACCATGAAATTGTAAAACATTTGAAATGAACTCTGAAAAGGTTCCAAGTTGGCATGGTATCATCATTTCACCCACATAGCATGAGCAAGAAAGTAGAGAGGCTTACGGCAAAAACTGGATGCACTTCGTGTACAAAAGAGACAATCTCCTTCGAAGTATGAGGGTTTCATACGGAAACTCGTCTGTTACAAAGGGATTTCAATTTTTTTGAACTTATTTGAACCCCCTTGTTTTTCTGTGTTCAAAATGCACCGTTCAAAGCCACATCATCAGTTTACAACCCTTTTTGACTTCAGTTGATTTTTTTTATGCATTTACTGATTATTTTGAGCTATAAGACCATGAAATTGAAAAGCATTTGAAATGAACTCTGAAAAGGTTCCAAGTTGGCATGGTATCATCATTTCACCCACATAGCATGTGCAATAAAGTAGAGAGGCTTACGGCAAAAACTGGATGCTCTTCGTGTACAAAACAGACAATCTCCTTCGAAGTATCCGGGTTTCATACGGAAACTCGTGTGTTACAAAGGAATTTCAATTTTTTTGAACTTATTTGAACCCCCTTGTTTTTCTGTGTTCAAAATGCACCACTCAAAGCCATCATCAATTTACAACCCTTTGTGACTTAATTTGTTATTTTTCATGCATTTACTGATTATTTTGAGCTACAAGACCATGATATTAAAAACATTTGAAATGAACTCTGAAAAGGTTCCAAGTTGGCATGGTATCATCATTTCACCCACATAGCATGTGCAAGAAAGTAGAGAGGCTTACGGCAAAAACTGGATGCACTTCGTGTACAAAACAGACAATCTCCTTCGAAGTATCAGGGTTTCATACGGAAACTCGTATGTTACAAAGGGATTTTAATTTTTTTGAACTTATTTGAACCCCCTTGTTTTTCTGTGTTCAAAATGCACCATTCAAAGCTGTAAGATCATGAAGTTGAAAAGCATTTGAAATGAACTCTGAAACCAAAGTACATACATAGTTCTCGAGAGCATTAAAACCAAAGTACATACATAATTCTCGTTGAACAACATATAGCTCTCCAGAGAATCTAATTAAACCATACATTGAAATTATGTAAAACATTTCAATGCAAAAACAAATGCGATCATAACCGCAACCAAGGTAACAACTGATCCAACTGCATAATGATACCAAGCCTCGTTATGAATGGCATATTTTCTAGTCTTTTTAATCTTCAACTGCATTGCATCCATCTTGATCTTGTGATCATCGACGACATTCGCAACATGCAACTCCAATATCATCTTCTCCTCCTCAATTTTTCTTATTTTTTCTTTCAAGTAATTGTTTTCTTCTTCAACTAAATTTAACCTCTTGACAATAGGGTCGGTTGGAATTTCCGGTTCAACAACCTCCTAGATAAATAAAATCTATGTCACATTGGTCGGCATAATTGTCATAAACAATAAATGAACCAAATAGTTATGAAAAGATAATATATACCACATCTGAATCATAGACAGGACGAGGGCTGACGGGGGCGGATACCAAAACCGTCGCACTATACAATAACAAGGAATAATAGAAGTAAGAAAATTAGACAAGTATCTATCTGAAGTCAGAATTTTTTTCTTTCAGAAAGAAGATAAGAACAAGAGGCTCACCACGGTGGTGCCGGCGACGAGATCGGCGCGAGCGATCGACGGCGGTGAAGACGGGGCGGGGACGGGGCGTGACGGACCCCTAAATCTAGACAAATCTCGTTGAAAATGGAGCTCGGAGGTCTAGTTTCGAGAGGATAAAGCTTAACTAGTGTGGCTCGGGCATTTCATCGAACACCTCATGTGCATAGGAGGTGAACTAGAGCACCCAAATGCCCTCCCCTCGCCGGCTTGACAAAAACAGAGCACTGTGGAGTGCTCTGCCGCGGCGGTGGGTATATGCAGGCAAGTTATTTGTCCCGATTCGTGGCATGAACCGGGAATAAAGCCAACCCTTCTGTCCCGGTTCAAGCCACGAACCGGGACCAATGGTTGTGGGCCAGCAGCGAGGACCATTGGTCCCGGTTCATGGCTCGAACCGGGACAAATGGTTCCACACGAACCGGGACCAATGCCCACGAGGCCCCGGCTGGCCCTTTGGGCTCACGAACCGGGTCTAATACCCCCAATTGGTCCCGGTTCTTCTAATGGGCTGGCCAGGGCCGAACGGTAGCCCTGTTTTCTACTAGTGGGTGTTCACCTGATGTTGGGTTAGCGAGTTTGATTTTCCTTGGATCACCTTGTTTCCATGCGACACTCCCTCATTTTATGGGGCGTTGTGGGATGGCAACCATACGGCTAATGCTACAAGTTATGCGTGGTTAGATGACGTTGGGTGCCAAAATGTACTTCGGTAGCTGGAACCAGCATGTCTCGGAGAAGTTGAATTAGTAGCGTGTTGATTTTAAGCTTTGTAACACGAGTGTGGATGTATTGTACCCATGTGTATATAAACCCGCTTTCTAAATATGATTTTAAACATGTTTTAAAATGTCAAAAAATATGAAACAAAATTCCATACATACATCTTCATAACATGTGTGGGCGGCACAAAGTTGCCAAGGAAGAATCTCTTTCTATTTTTCCTCCAAAAAAAAGATAAATTTCAATGCTTTTAAATAAAGTTTCATGACATATTTTCTTGTCTTTGTTGCACAGGCCAAGCAAAAAGTTATTTTTCATGAAATTTTCTTTGCGCACATAGAATGTGAATATGTATAGATGGAACATTCTTTTGGATTTTTTGGGAAATTAAAAATGATTTCCATAGTGGGTTTATATGACCATGGGTTCATCCATGACTTTTCCTTTGTAACACCTTCTATATGAATGAAATGCAACGCTGATTGTTCTTTGTCAAAAGAAAAGTCTGGGCGCAGCACACAGCTGAGCCAGCCAGCTCGGCTCGGTCTATCCTTCGTCCGCCATAGCTCAGACGCGCGCGCGCGCGTTCGCCCACACGTGCGGCTCCCAGGATTCGCGCCGCTGCGGGTAAGAAAGACCAGCTTGGAGGAGGGTGAGGTGGAGAGTCGGCAGGCGAGGAGTCAACTGGATACTATGGATGGATCGGCGGAGCTGGAGGCGGCGGAGCAAGTGGTGATACGGTGGAATTCGTCGTTGGCTTCGACGGCGGCAGCGGCGGCAGCGGCGGCGGCGGCGGCGGTTGAGTACGAGCCGATGCTGTTCGACGGAGCAGGGGATCGGACCGAGGCGGAGCGGTTCCTCCGTGCTGTGGATAACATCCGCCGCCTCGCTCCGTCGTCCCCCTCGGTGGTCGGGAGCCCGCGGCGGCTGTCGTCCGGGTCGGGGGCGGCGGCTGGTGGAGGCGGGTGCAGCGCCGTGCAGGTCACGATGGCGCGGCTCGAGGACGAGTTCCGCCACTTGCTCTCGTCCCGCGCTTTTGACCTCGAGATCGAGGTGCTCGCCGACCTGACATCCCTCTCTATCTCCAGCGACCGAACGAACTCGGTCTCATCCATGGACCTCCCAGCTGTTGAGGAAGATGACTCCGTCTCCTACTGCGGCGGCCGGCGGAGCATCTACCGCTCGCTCCGGAGCATCCGTGAGATCGACCTCCTCCCCGACGACGCCGTTGCCGACCTCCGCGCCATCGCCTCCCGAATGGCTGCGGCTGGGTACGGCCGCGAGTGTGCCCAGGTGTACGCCTCCGTTCGCAAGCCGGCCGTGGACGCCTCCCTCCGCCGGCTGGGCGTCGAACGGCTCAGCATCGGTGATGTCCAGCGCCTCGGGTGGGACGCTCTCGAGGCCAAGATCCGCCGATGGATCCGAGCTGCCCGTGCCGCCGTCCGCGGCGTTTTTGCCAGCGAGCGCCGCCTCTCCTTCCACGTCTTCCATGACCTCCCAATCTCCAATGTCACCGTTGTCACCGCAGCTCCAGCCACGCGTGACACCCCCTTCGTCGAAGCCGTCAAGGGTGCGGCGCTTCAGCTGTTTGGCTTCGCCGAGGCCATCAGCATCGGACGCCGCTCTCCCGAGAAGCTCTTCAAGATCATCGATCTCCACGACGCGCTATCTGACCTGCTCCCTGACGTCTCCGACATTTTCGGTGCCTCCAAGGCAGCCGAATCGATATATGTGCAGGCCGTAGAGATCCGATCGCGCCTCGCAGATGCAGTTCGTGGAATACTATCGGAGTTTGAGAACGCAGTTCTCCGCGACCCGCCCAAGACTGCAGTTCCTGGTGGCACCATCCACCCGCTCACTCGGTACGTGATGAACTATAGCAGCCTCATTTCCGAATACAAGGCCACGCTCACCGAGCTGATTGTATCACGTCCGTCGGCAAGTACACGGCTTGCTGCTGAAGGCAATGAGCTTGTGCCATCCTTGTGCTACCTCGAACTACCCGAGCATGAGAATCAGTCACCGCTTGCAGCCCATATCATTTGGATCATTGTTGTCCTTGAACACAACCTTGAGAGCAAGGCGTCACTCTACAAGGACACGGCTCTCTCACATTTGTTCTTGATGAACAATATACACTATATTGTGCACAAGGTGAAGGATTCACCTGACCTCTGGAGCATGATTGGTGATGATTACTTGAAGCGGCTTACAGGAAAGTTCACAGTGGCCGCCACAAATTACCAGCGGACGTCATGGTTAAAAATCCTGAATTGTTTGCGAGATGAGGGTCTTCATGTAAGTGGTGGCTTCTCGTCAGGAATATCCAAGTCAGCTCTACGGGAGCGATTCAAGTCCTTCAATGCTGCATTTGAGGATGCACATAGGGTGCAATCTGGGTGGTTCGTGCCGGACACGCAGCTGAGGGAGGAGCTGAGGATCTCAATATCAGAGAAGCTCTTGCCAGCATACAGGTCGTTCCTTGGCAGGTTTCGGCATCATATAGAGAATGGGAAGCATCCAGAGTTGTACATCAAGCACTCAGCTGAGGACCTTGAGAATGCCGTGAATGATTTCTTTGAAGGGGCTCCTCCTTCCCCGCATAATAGGAGGAAATCTCATGGATGAAATTCATGTACATTTATTCGACTGGTGTGTTGTGGCTTTGTATTCTTTGATTCTTCAGGGGGATCAACTGCTGGCAGTTGGAGCTCTGTCTACTCTCTGATATTTGACAATATGGTTGGTGATGAACCCATGGTCGATAAACAGACATGCCAGTTCTTACGTCATTTTGTGATCTGGTGAAGCTGTCAATCTCCATGGGTCTTCCTCTGTAAGCCAACTTGTCCATTTGTTACACGATTATTATTACATATTACTGGCCAGTAGCATGTCGATAAAGTATTTTCATTCCAGATAAACATATAATTGTGTCTACCATAGTTTGTCACAGAACTAGTTTAGGCTCGCTAAGCTTTTAACGGTTTCAAAGTTACCAAAATATATGAAATAAATACTGTAGCATATCTCTAACGTAACAAGATGATCTAACGGAGGGATTGAGAAAATATGTATTTATGTGTCCTCGGCAAAAAAAAAAGCATTTCAGCTTGCGCTGACATAAAATATATGTTGACCTACTTGTTCTTTTTGTCCAGGACACATAAAGTTGTATTTTTTTTATCGCTCCATTAGATCATGTTATATTATAGGTGTGGTGTTTCAGTATTTTTTCAGAATTTTTAAGAACTTCTACACCGTTGAAAACCTTAACTAGTTTTGTGGCAAGCTATGATAGAGATAGAGATAGAGAGAGAGAGTGTGTTATTATTCTTTCAGCTATGCTGGGTACATGGAAATGTAATCCATGCAATTTAATGCCAATGCTTTGAATGCGCTTTTGTTGTCTTTATGTTATTAGCAATCATCTGGATAGTCCGTGCTTTGTGGATTAGAGGTAGAAAATTTTCTTTTTTACTCTTTTCTACCATATGATTTTGTAAAATTATGTTATTACATTAAATGCCAATCTTGAGTTTCTCTGATGCACATCTTTTTCGGGTGTTAGAATTGAAAGATATTTATCACTCTTGTACCACATGATTTTGTAAAATGATTTTATCACTCTAAATGCTAATCTTTAGCTTCTCTAATGCACAACTTTTTTGGGGCGTTAGAAATTGAAACCCTTGCAAACCAGGAATGTACTACACAGTTTTTTCTTTATGCTATGTTACTGCCTATTTATTGTTATGCAGTTTGTAAATTGAAAATCCTCATGTCTTTTGGCTGTTGCCATCTTGAGTACCTCAAGTAGGTGATTCATTTGTCTTTGTTCTTAGAACCTGGGCATGCCACCAATTTGAAAGGCATATTTTACTAGTTCACGTAGCCATCCATGAGTATGTGACAAAATAGCACCTGGCCGTGTAATGCTTTGACAATTGGCAGGATTTTTCTCTTATTTTTACTTGTGATTTGGATATGAGATGGGTAAAAGAGAAGTTCTTTTTTGAAATAATAAAAGAAAAGTTGGTCGTTGCTCGGTTATTAGGGATATTTTTTTTTAAGATCAGTGCTTTATTTATAACACATCAAAGAGAAAGACTCGTGGATCAAGTCTGGAGCATGATCAGCATGCTCACATGACCGTGCTATGCACCGAATTGTTCAGCGTCTTCACATGGCGAATGGAAATAGAAGAGATGCTACATCTTTATTGGATGAACAAGGGAAGCCCCTCCCCTGTTCCATTGGTCAGAATGAAAGGCAAAATGGTCTCCGTCTCGTACAATGGGAGGAGCAGTTCAGCAAAGAAACTAAGAATGAAAACAGTTTCTCACGCAGGCCAGGAGCAAGGGCAACAAGTAAACGCACTGCATATCATGATCTCCCTTTGGCGCGCGCACACACATACAAGATCCTAAGCTGCTGAATGAATTTCATTAGAGCAACTCCAACCGTTTGCCCCCCCCCCCCCCCCCACACACACACGAGATCCTAAGCTGCTGAATGGAATTTAGGAATTTCATTAGAGCAACTCTAACCGTTTGCGCCCCCCCTCCCCCCCCCCCCCCACACACAACACACAGGTGCATCCGACGAATGCCTTTTGGTGTTGCGCCAACGTTTTTTCGTTCTGGGGCGAGCGAGTTTTTAGCTGCGCCCTCAGATTTTGGCCGTAAGACGCCAACTATTTCAAATTTGCCTTTTTCGCTGTCAAAAAAACGCCACGAATTCGGCGATCATCATGTCACAAGTTGGCGATCAGCATTGCCATAGTTCGGCGATCAAACACACTCAATAGTTCGACGATCAAAAGAAAGGGATAGCAGACATGAAACGAATCAAACGGCCGGCTCGGCGTAGTGCGGCTCCTCTGCCCTGGGACTGGCCGGGGTTGGGCTCGTCGTCGGCATAGTCGGGCTCGTCGTCGGGATGGTTTCTGTGCTCGGGCTCGGCATCGTCGTTGGTGTTACCGTCGTGATCACCGCCGGAGCGGGCATCTGGTTGAAGATGATGCCGCGCTCCACGAGGTACCATGCCTTCACCTGCTCGTTCATCGTCGACATGCCTGCCCCCATCAAGAAAGCCAGGTTGGTGTTCCTCTTCTATGCGACGACGTTGGTCCTGAGAAGGCCGAGCTCGACGTTCCGGTTCATCTTCAACACTGACTACCGTGCGTCGGATATCTTCTCCCTCTTGGCAACTGTTTTTGGCGTCGGCGATGTATTGCTCAATCGAAATTTGCAGCCGTTCGGCCGTGGGCGCCGCGTCCCTCGGCGCCCTAGCTTTTTTGGTGCCGTCGGGGCGCCCTTCTGCCCCAGCCGGGGTATACAAAGTTGTCAGAAACGTGATTCTGAATCGGATCGGAGCTCCGTTGCTAGGATCGTGAATCATAGAATCTTAACTATCAGGATCGTAGAAACTTAGATTCTATGAGCAAAATCGTAGAATCGGAGGGGCTAGTTTGGATCGTAAGATTCTAAGACTTGAGTCACGATTCTGACAACTTTGGCAGACGCGTCCGGATTGTAGGTCTCCTTGGCTTTGGCGAGAGCGAGCCGAGATTCCCTCCACTTCTCGCACGACTCGATCCTGGAGAACATGTGAAGGAACTTGAACTCTTGGTCGCTGTTGTCTTGGCGATACATGACGAACATTCGAACCATCTCGATGATCCCATGCCACTTGTTGTAGGCCGTTTGGATCGTCGCCCAGTGGTTCGCCATGGCCTTGTCGCCGCGGTCCATGTGGATGTTGGCGAAGTCGGGGTCGACCAGCTTGCGTTCGTCGAATGCCGTCTTGATTCTCCACCAGTACGTGTCGGTGTTCTGATTCGTGACGGTGAATGGGTCGATGCTGACGGTCTTCCACGCTTCGGCAAGGCACTCGTCTTCCTTGGACGTCCACTTGATGTGGGGTTCAGCAGGTTTAGCATTCGACTCCCGCTTCTTCATCCCTCCTCCTCGACACTAGTTCCAGTTCTACCTTCTCCTACTCTTCCCCCACCTCCTCAGCATCGTCGAGCTCGTCGTTAATGTCACCGGCGGTGTCCATTGTTTCACCCTGCACGCTGAACCCTGGACAGGACGCGACAGCAACGGAGCCGCTTGTGATGATCTCGTCCATGTCGGTGTCGGTCTGGTTAAACTGTAGCTCCAAACTGGGCACGAATGGAAGGGCACCACGGCCCAGAGGTGGCGCAGGCGAGGTTGACGAGTACACCGGCGGCAAGTAGCGGTACTGGGTGTTGAGGCCAGCGTTGAACGCGGGGGAGGGAGTGCGCGGGTCATGACTGAAGCCTGTGGGGGAGGAACGTTGCGGCACACCATGCGGGAAGATGGTGTTGGGGTTCAAACCGCCATGCACGTCGCCGTTGGAGTAGCTAGGCGAGGGTGCGTACCCCCAGGGTGGCATCAGCGGCGAAGGTTGGCCAGTGACACGATGCGCTGTTGGTGGCTCCACGCGGCCTGCAGGTTGCGTCCGGGCGGATCCATCATTCCCACCCGAGATGCCTCTCCATGATTGACCACCGCCGCCGCCGTCGCGTCCCTGGCCACCGCGTCCCTGGCCCTCTTCGCATTGACCCTTCTCCGCCTGTCGGTTGTGACCGCCTCCCGGCGTTGGACTTCCGCCCTCCACTGGGCGTCCGAAATGCCCGCCTGCCTATCCATCGGTGCCCTCGGCTTCCTCTGCTTCGACTGGGTGGAATAGGCAGCGATAGCCGCACGAGGGACTGTATACTTCTTTGGTACCATAACGGCCGGATGGCGGGAGCTGGAGAAGAATGGCGGGAGCGGCGGGGGAGGGAGGGGGAGAAGGGGAAGTAATGAGGAAATGGAGGGAAAGGGGAGGAGAAAACGGTGAGAATAGGCCATTCTGTCACCGACAACGTGGACCCACTCGACTTTTCTCTTTGGCCGGCGCCCCAGGCACCCCCGAGGGAGCTGGGTTCGGCTCAGGTTTGTCGGCTTTTATTTCGGCCCAAACCAACGCTAAATGAGGAGTTGGGGCGCGACCAGGCCGATTTTTCACCGTCGACGCTAAAAAGGCGTGGGAGCCTGTTGGGGGGAGGGGCTGGAGGGGGGGGGGGGGGGAGGGGGCGAGTGGAGATGCTCTTAGTCTCGCTTTGCTCTGTCGTGGAGACAAAATTTCCCAGAATCTCATCGTTCTTATGACCAGTCTTCATACGTAAATATCCACATAGTGTTGTTAAAAATCATAGATTTCCTATATTTCCACAAACACTACAGAACATTTGAATTTATAGTATTCAAAGCAGAATTCTTGTTCGAAATCCTAAACCTAGCTAGTGATTCAAAATCAGTTCCAATTGGGAGCTTACATATTTTCCTAATAAAAGACCACACATTTCTAGCAACCACACAACCGAAGAAGAAATGAGAGATTGTTTCCTCATCTATGCAGAAAACACAGTCGTTGTATTATTTCTGGGACAGATACCATGGGGTGGCTTAACTCGTGGTTTGGGGACGATGGGCGCCGACGACGTGTGGGAACGGGTGTGGGCGCAACACACATGACGTCGGTTTACCCAGGTTCAGGGCCGTCCGATGAGGTAAAAGCTCTAATCCCGCTTGTGTGACTATATGAGAATCACAGTACAAAGGTTACTCCTTGAGCTGTTCGTGAGGAGGGAGACGAAGCGCTGGCTGCCTGTCTTGCTGCCTCAAATGGTGTTTTACGTGTGTCTGGTGTGTCTCTCTCTATATCTTGCGGAACGTGAGCCTGTGAACTGTGTGAACCTGGAGGTGCCTTTCTCAGTGGGCAGGGATGAGGCTTTATAGTGTAGCCAGGTGATACAATGGCTATAGTAGGACAGGAGGTGGGGGCCGGCTGCCAGCCTGTCGGGCCGGCTATGGGCCCATCTGCGGTTGAGTCTTGTCGCGGGGCCCACTGACGGTGTGCAGCAGCGGCTGACGCGCCGGGCTGTTAGTGCGCACGCTCATGGGGGGTTGTGGCTATAGGGCTGCCACAGCTGGTCACGGTCGGCAGTGACGGGGGCCGTGTAGCCTCGCTGACCCTTCCATCTTCACACTTTAGCATGGTCGAACATGTCAGCGTGTACTGCTGTCGTGCTAGCCTTTGGTCATTCGTCTTGTCCTGTCTTTTGTACGACGGTACGGCCGAATGGCACGGGAGCCGGCCCTCCAGCTTGCGGCCGCCCAGCCGGCCGGCCGAGCCCCGCGAGGCGGCTGGACGTGCATTGGGCAAGTGGCCGACTAGGTATGGGCCATAGGGGTCGGCTATTGCCAGTCGGCCGGTCTTGGGTTGGTCGAAGGGGCCAGCTATCTCCAGCCGGCCGGGCTTGTGTTGGCCGAGTGGGACGACTATCGCCAGCCAGCCTAGGGGGCCAAGCGGAACTCAAATGTCTTGAGATGGCTAATCCCCACGGGTACTATCCCCGTCATTAGCCATCAAAACCATTTAGGTCTGGAGGCCTCCGGGTGAGGGGGGCCAGCGGTTCCCCCCCTCCCGCACTTGGAGTTGTTGAGAAGGGACGGCCGGCCAGTGCCGGCACGCAAGGCCCCAAGCCGATAGGAGCGATAGCCAGCCCGGTCGCAGTCGGCCAAGGCTGTAGTCGGCGATGATGGTGTGGTCGGCCGCGCGGCGCCTTGGGTCCCTCGCGTTGCCTCGGTTCCAGCGTTGACTGGGGTGCGCCACGTGTAGGCCAGAGACTGGCGGCGGGCCCGCCACTTCCTGCATGATGGGACGGTGCTACAGGCCCAGCCTTGCCCGCCTCAGCCCACGTGCGGATTTTTTGTGGCCGCTGGCCGTCGGTTGGAGTGCCCTGTGCATTTTAATGCGCAGAGATCGTGGGAAGGTGGGGGGTTGTTGTGGAACGTCGCATGGGAAACAAAATTTTTCCTACGCGCACGAAGACCTATCATGGTGATGTCCATCTACGAGAGGGGATGAGTGATCTACGTACCCTTGTAGACCATACAGCAGAAGCGTTAGTGAACGCGGTTGATGTAGTGGAACGTCCTCACGTCCCTCGATCCGCCCCGCGAACAATCCCGCGATCAGTCCCATGATCTAGTACCGAACGGACGGCACCTCCGCGATCAGCACACGTACAACTCGACGATGATCTCGGCCTTCTTGATCCAGCAAGAGAGACGGAGAGGTAGAAGAGTTCTCCGACAGGGTGACGGCGCTCCGGAGGTTGGTGATGATCTCGTCTCAGCAGGGCTCCGCCCGAGCTCCGCAGAAACGCGATCTAGAGGAAAAACCGTGGAGGTATGTGGTCGGGCTGCCGTGGAAAAGTCGTCTCAAATCAGCCCTAAAACCTCCGTATATATAGGTGGGAGAGGGGGCCTTGCCTTGGGGCTCAAGGGGGGTCGGCCGAGCCAAGGGGAGAACACAATTTCGTCTTGAAATTTTAGTGAGAGATCACCTCATAATGCTACCGTCGTTCTAAGCAAAATAAGGTGCATAAAAGGATTAACATCACATGCAATTCATAAGTGACATGATATGGCCATCATCACGTGCTTCTTGATCTCCATCACCAAAGCACCGGCACGATCTTCTTGTCACCGGCGCCACACCATGATCTCCATCAACGTGTCACCATCGGGGTTGTCATGCTACTCATGCTATTACTACTAAAGCTACATCCTAGCAAAATAGTAAACGCATCTGCAAGCACAAACATTAGTATAAAGACAACCCTATGGCTTCTGCCGGTTGCCGTACCATCGACGTGCAAGTCGATATTATCTATTACAACATGATCATCTCATACATCCAATATATCACATCACATCATTGGCCATATCACATCACAAGCATACCCTGCAAAAACAAGTTAGACGTCCTCTAATTTTGTTGTTGCATGTTTTACGTGGTGACCATGGGTATCTAGTAGGATCGCATCTTACTTACGCAAACACCACAACGGAGATATATGAGTTGCTATTTAACCTCATCCAAGGACCTCCTCGGTCAAATCCGATTCAACTAAAGTTGGAGAAACCGACACTTGCCAGTCATCTTTGAGCAACGGGGTTACTCGTAGCGATGAAACCAGTCTCTCGTAAGCGTACGAGTAATGTCGGTCCAAGCCGCTTCAATCCAACAATACCGCGGAATCAAGAAAAGACTAAGGAGGGCAGCAAAACGCACATCACCGCCCACAAATTTTTTTGTGTTCTACTCGAGAAGACATCTACGCATGAACCTAGCTCATGATGCCACTGTTGTGGAACGTCGCATGGTAAACAAAAATTTTCCTACGCGCACGAAGACCTATCATGGTGATGTCCATCTACGAGAGGAGATGAGTGATCTACGTACCCTTGTAGACCGTACAGCAGAAGCGTTAGTGAACGCGGTTGATGTAGTGGAACGTCCCCACGTCCCTCGATCCGCCCCGCGAACAATCCCGCGATCAGTCCCACGATCTAGTACCGAACGGACGACACCTCCGCGTTCAGCACACGTACAACTCGACGATGATCTCGGCCTTCTTGATCCAGCAAGAGAGACGGAGAGGTAGAAGAGTTCTCCGGCAGCGTGATGGCGCTCCGGAGGTTGGTGATGATCTCGTCTCAGCAGGGCTTCGCCCGAGCTCCGCAGAAACGCGATCTAGAGGAAAAACCGTGGAGGTATGTGGTCGGGCTGCCGTGGAAAAGTCGTCTCAAATCAGCCCTAAAACCTCCGTATATATAGGTGGGAGAGGGGGGGCCTTGCCTTGGGGCTCAAGGAGCCCCAAGGGGGTCGGCCGAGCCAAGGGGGAAGGTCTCCCCCCCCCAAACCGAGTTGGACTTGGTTTGGTGGGTGGGAGTCCTTCCTTCCCTTCCCACCTCCCTTTTTTTTTCTTTCTCTTTGATTTTTCTTCCAATGCGCATAGGGCGTCTTTTGGGCTGTCCCACCAGCCCACTAAGGGCTGGTGCGCCACCCTCAAAGCCTATGGGCTTCCCTGGGGTGGGTTGCCCCCCCGGTGAACTCCCGGAACCCATTCGTCATTCCCGGTACATTCCCGGTAACTCCGAAAACCTTCCGGTAATCAAATGAGGTCATCCTATATATCAATCTTCGTTTCTGGAGCATTCCGGAAACCCTCGTGACGTCCGTGATCTCATCCGGGACTCCGAACAACATTCGGTAACCAACCATATAACTCAAATACGCATAAAACAACGTCGAACCTTAAGTGTGCAGACCCTGCGGGTTCGAGAACTATGTAGACATGACCCGAGAGACTCCTCGGTCAATATCCAATAGCGGGACCTGGATGACCATATTGGATCCTACATATTCTACGAAGAACTTATCGTTTGAACCTCAGTGTCAAGGATTCATATAATCCCGTATGTCATTCCCTTTGTCCTTCGGTATGTTACTTGCCCGAGATTCGATCGTCACTATCCGCATACCTATTTCAATCTCGTTTACCGGCAAGTCTCTTTACTCGTTCCGTAATACAAGATCCCGCAACTTACACTAAGTCACATTGCTTGCAAGGCTTGTGTGTGATGTTGTATTACCGAGTGGGCCCCGAGATACCTCTCCGTCACACGGAGTGACAAATCCCAGTCTTGATCCATACTAACTCAACTAACACCTTCGGAGATACCTGTAGAGCATCTTTATAGTCACCCAGTTACGTTGCGACGTTTGATACACACAAAGTATTCCTCCGGTGTCAGTGAGTTATATAATCTCATGGTCATAGGAACAAATACTTGACACGCAGAAAACAGTAGCAACAAAATGACATGATCAACATGCTACGTCTATTAGTTTGGGTCTAGTCCATCACATGATTCTCCTAATGACGTGATCCAGTTATCAAGCAACAACACCTTGTTCATAATCAGAAGACACTGACTCTCTTTGATCAACTGGCTAGCCAACTAGAGGCTTGCTAGGGACAGTGTTTTGTCTATGTATCCACACATGTAAATGAGTCTTCATTCAATACAATTATAGCATGGATAATAAATGATTGTCTTGATACAGGAATTATAATAATAACTATATTTCTTATTGCCTCTAGGGCATAATTCCAACACGGGTCATGGGCGTAACAGATCCCGCACGCCGCCTCACCTCCCGAGGCTTTAAAAGGGGGAGGGGGGAGGCCGAGGCCGCCATTGCCTCGCCTTCCCCTCACTTTTCTCGCGCTGCGCTCTCCGCCTTCTTCATCCTCCTCGCGCCCATAGCACCTCTCCGCCTCCTTCCTCCCTCTCACGCCCGCAACACCTCTCCGCCTCCTTCCTTCCTCCTGGCACCCGCAGCGTTCCTCGCGGTAGATTCACTCGGGGTCCGTCTCTCGCGCATCCTCTCGCCCAGCTCGCCGCTGGCAGACTTCGAGATGCCGAAGCTCCTCGCCGGCTCGTGGGAGGGGTTCGTCGTCATAGAGGCACCCATCGAGTACCTCCATCGGACCCGGAAGCTCCCGTCCGAGGCGGTCCTCGAGGCCCGTGCGCCCGGAGGGGAGCGCGCTTCGGAGCCCCCGACGAGGAGCGCGTTGTGTTCGACACACACTTCCTCGTGGGCTTAGGGCTGCCGGTGATCTCGTTCCTCCGGGACTTCCTTGACTACTACGGCCTCCAGATGCACCAACTTGGGGTGAACTCTGTCTTGTACATTGCGTGCTTCGTCACGCTGTGCGAGACGTATTTGGGCATCCGCACCTTTTCGTCCTTCGTTCTCCACCTCTTCTACTTCCGTGCACAAATGCACGACCCGGTGGCCTACTCCTGCGCCGGGGAGGTAGTATACAAGCGGTTCGTCCGGCCGCTGCCGAAGATGAAATTCAAGGAGTCCTTCAAGAAGTGGCAACACACTATTTTGTACGTCCACACCATCGATGAGGAGGGGGACTGGGTCGGTCTCCCGCCCTTGTTCGACGTGCCGCCGAATATGAGGAACTGGGACCTCGACTCGTTCACTTATGAGATGATGCCTATGATCGGTCGGATGAAGGAGCTCGTGGCCTCGGTGCGGCTGGTAGCACCAGACCTGGTGGCGGCCTTCATCTCCTGCCGAGTGCAGCCGTTGGAGAGGAGGTTGCACCTGATGTGCGACATGAGCGGCTGCAAGGACCCATGCCGGCTATCAACGGTGGAGCTGGCGCTGCACAAGGTGGCCGCCCGAACGCCATCAGGATACAGGAATTTTAATAATAACTATATTTATTAACTATATTTATTATTGCCTCTAGGGCATAATTCCAATAGTCTCCCACTTGCACTAGAGTCAATAATCTAGCCCTCACATCATCATGCGAATTACATTGTAATAAATCTAACACCCATACAGTTCTGGTGTTGATCATGCTTTGGCCGTGGAAGAGGTTTAGTCAGCGGGTCTGCTACATTCAGATCCGTGTGCACTTTGCATATATTTCCGTCCTCTCCTTCGACGTAGTCGCGGATGAGGTTGAAGCGTCGTTTGATGTGTCTGGACTTCTTGTGAAACCGTGGTTCCTTTGCTAAGGCAATGGCACCCGTGTTGTCACAGAACAAGGTTATTGGATTCAGTGCGCTTGGCACCACTCCAAGATCCGTCATGAACTGCTTCATCCAGACACCCTCCTTAGCCGCCTCCGAGGCAGCCATGTACTCCGCTTCATATGTAGAATCTGCTACGACGCTTTGCTTGGAACTGCACCAGCTTACCGCACCCCCATTAAGAATAAATACGTATCCGGTTTGCGACTTAGAGTCGTCCGGATCTGTGTCAAAGCTTGCATCGACGTAACCTTTTACGGCGAGCTCTTCGTCACCTCCATACACGAGAAACATCTCCTTAGTCCTTTTCAGGTACTTCAGGATATTCTTGACCGCTGTCCAGTGATCCACTCCTGGATTACTCTGGAACCTGCCTGCCATACTTATGGCCAGGCTAACGTCCGGTCTAGTGCACAACATTGCATACATGATAGAGCCTATGGCTGAAGCATAGGGGACGGAGCGCATATGCTCTCTATCCTCATCAGTTGCTGGGCACTGAGTCTTACTCAATCTCGTACCTTGTAAAACTGGCAAGAACCCCTTCTTGGACTGTTCCATTTTGAACCTCTTCAAAACCTTATCAAGGTATGTGCTTTGTGAAAGTCTTATCAGGCGTTTTGATCTATCCCTATAGATCTTAATGCCTAGAATGTAAGCAGCTTCTCCTAGGTCCTTCATAGAGAAACTTTTATTCAAGTAATCCTTTATGCTCTCCAAAAAATCTACGTTGTTTCCAATCAGCAATATGTCATCCACATATCATATTAGAAACGCCACAGAGCTCCCACTCACTTTCTTGTAAATACAAGATTCTCCAACCACTTGTATAAACCCAAATGCTTTGATCACCTCATCAAAGCGTTTGTTCCAACTCCGAGATGCTTGCACCAGTCCATAAATGGATCGCTGGAGCTTGCACACCTTGTTAGCATTCTTAGGATCGACAAAACCTTCGGGTTGCATCATATACAATTCTTCCTTAAGGAAACCGTTAAGGAACGCCGTTTTGACATCCATCTGCCAGATTTCATAATCAAAAAATGCAGCTATTGCTAACATGATTCTGACGGACTTAAGCATCGCTACGGGTGAGAATGTCTCATCGTAGTCAACTCCTTGAACTTGTGAAAAACCCTTTGCCACAAGTCGAGCTTTATAAACGGTCACATTGCCGTCAGCTTCCGTCTTCCTCTTAAAGATCCATTTGTTCTGAATAGCCTTGCGGCCCTCAGGCAGTACCTCCAAAGTCCACACTTTGTTCTTATACATGGATCCTATCTCGGACTTCATGGCTTCTAGCCATTTGTTGGAATCTGGGCCCACCATTGCTTCTTCATAATTTGCAGGTTCATTGTTGTCCAACAACATGATTGACAAGACAGGATTACCGTACCACTTTGGAGCAGCACGTGGTCTCGTCGACCTGCGTGGTTCGACAGAAACTTGAACCGGAGTTTCATGATCATCATCATTAACTTCCTCCTCAACCGGTGTCGCAATGACAGAGGTTTCCCCTTGCCCTGCGCCACCATCCAGAGGGATGATAGGTTCGGCAACCTCGTCAAGTTCTATCTTCCTCCCACTCAATTCTCTCGAGAGAAACTCCTTCTCGAGAAAAGCTCCGTTTTTAGCAACAAACACTTTGCCCTCGGATTTGAGATAGAAGGTGTACCCAACTGTCTCTTTTGGGTAACCTATGAAGACGCACTTTTCCGCTTTGGGTTCCAGCTTTTCAGGCTGAAGCTTTTTGACATAAGCATCACATCCCCAAACTTTAAGAAACGACAACTTTGGCCTTTTGCCATACCACAGTTCGTATGGTGTCGTCTCAACGGATTTTGATGGTGCCCTATTTAAAGTGAATGCAGCTGTTTCTAATGCATAACCCCAAAACGATAATGGCAAATCGGTAAGAGACATCATAGATCGCACCATCTCTAATAAAGTACGATTACGACGTTCGGACACACCATTACGCTGTGGTGTTCCAGGCGGTGTCAACTGTGAAACAATTCCACATTGTCTTAAGTGAGCACCAAACTCGAAACTCAGATATTCACCCCCACGATCAGACCGTAGGAACTTGATCTTCTTGTTACGATGATTTTCAACTTCACTCTGAAATTGCTTGAACTTTTCAAATGTTTCAGACTTGTGCTTCAATAAGTAGACATAACCATATCTACTCAAATCGTCAGTGAAGGTGAGAAAATAACGATATCCACCGCGTGCCTCCACGCTCATCGGACCACACACATCGATATGTATGATTTCCAACAAGTCACTTGCACGCTCCATTGTTCCGGAGAACGGAGTCTTAGTCATCTTGCCCACGAGGCATGGTTCGCACGTGTCAAGTGAATCGAAGTCAAGTGACTCTAAAAGTCCATTAGCATGGAGTTTCTTCATGCGCTTTACACCAATATGACCTAAGCGGCAGTGCCACAAAAATATGGCGCTATCATTGTTAACTCTAACTCTTTTGGTCTCAATGTTATGTATGTGTGTATCCCTATCAAGATTCAATATGAACAATCCTCTCACATTGGGTGCATGACCATAAAAGATGTTATTCATAGAAATAGAACAACCATTATTCTCTGACTTAAAAGAGTAACCGTCTCGCAATAAACAAGATCCAGATATAATGTTCATGCTCAACGCAGGCACTAAATAACAATGACTTAAGTTCATAACTAATCCTGATGGTAACTGAAGTGAAATTGTGCCGACGGCGATTGCATCAACCTTGGAACCATTTCCTACGCGCATCGTCACTTCATCTTTCGCCAGCCTTCGTCTATTCCGCAGTTCCTGTTTCGAGTTGCAAATATGAGCAACAGAACCGATATCGAATACCCAGGCACTACTACGAGAGCCGGTTAAGTACACATCAATAACTTGTATATCAAATATATCTGATTTTTCTTTGGCCGCCTTCTTATCTGCGAGATACTTGGGGCAATTGCGCTTCCAGTGACCCATACGCTTGCAATAGTAACACTCCGTTTCAGGCTTAGGTCCAGCTTTGGGTTTCTTCGTCAGATTGGCAACAGGCTTGCCGCTCTTCTTTGAATTACCCTTCTTGCCTTTGCCGTTTCTCTTGAAACTTGTGGTCTTATTCACCATCAACACTTGATGTTCTTTACGGAGTTCAGACTCTGCGACTTTCAGCATCGCAAACAACTCGCCGGGAGACTTGTTCATCCCTTGCATGTTGTAGTTCAACACAAAGCGTTTATAGCTTGGCGGCAGTGATTGAAGGATTCTGTCAGTGATAGCTTCTTGCGGGAGTTCTATCCCCAGCTCAGCTAGACGGTTTGAGTATCCAGACATTTTGAGCACATGTTCACTGACAGATGAGTTTTCCTCCATCTTGCAAGCATAGAATTTATCGGAGGTCTCATACCTCTCGATCCGGGCGTTCTTCTGAAAGATAAACTTCAACTCCTGGAACATCTCAAATGCTCCATGACGCTCAAAGCGACGTTGAAGTCCCGGTTCTAAGCCATACAAGACTGCACATTGAACTACTGAGTAGTCCTCCTTACGTGCTAACCAAGCGTTCTTAACATCCTGATCAACCATAGCGGGTGGTTCATCTCCTAGCGCAGCATTAAGGACATAATCCTTCTTCCCAGCTTGTAAGATTAGCTTAAGATTACGAGCCGAGTCTACAAAGTTGCTTCCATTATCTTTCAATTTAGCTTTCTCTAGGAACGTATTAAAATTCAGGGTGACTGTCGCGTGAGCCATGATCTACAACACAAATATATTCAAAGTGGACTTAGACTATGTTCAAGATAATTATAGTTTAACTTAATCATAATTATACGCTAAACTCCCACTCAAAAAGTACATCTCTCTAGTCATTTGAGTGGTTCATGATCCACTTACACTAGCTCAAGTCCGATCATCACGTGAGTTGAGTATAGTTTCAGTGGTAAGCATCCCTATGCTAATCATATCATCTATATGATTCATGATCGATCTTTCGGTCTCATGTGTTCCGAGGCCATGTCTGCACATGCTAGGCTCGTCAAGCTTAACCCGAGTGTTCCGCGTGCGCAACTGTTTTGCACCCGTTGTATGTGAACGTTGAGTCTATCACACCCGATCATCACGTGGTGTCTCGAAACGACGAACTGTAGCAACGGTGCACAGTCGGGGAGAACACAATTTCGTCTTGAAATTTTAGTGAGAGATCACCTCACAATGCTACCGTCGTTCTAAGCAAAATAAGGTGCATAAAAGGATTAACATCACATGCAATTCATAAGTGACATGATATGGCCATCATCACGTGCTTCTTGATCTCCATCACCAAAGCACCGGCACGATCTTCTTGTCACCGGCGCCACACCATGATCTCCATCAACGTGTCGCCATCGAGGTTGTCATGCTACTCATGCTATTACTACTAAAGCTACATCCTAGCAAAATAGTAAACGCATCTGCAAGCACAAACATTAGTATAAAGACAACCCTATGGCTCCTGCCGGTTGCCGTACCATCGACGTGCAAGTCGATATTATCTATTACAACATGATCATCTCATACATCCAATATATCACATCACATCGTTGGCCATATCACATCACAAGCATACCCTGCAAAAACAAGTTAGACGTCCTCTAATTTTGTTGTTGCATGTTTTACGTGGTGACCATGGGTATCTAGTAGGATCGCATCTTACTTACGCAAACACCACAACGGAGATATATGAGTTGCTATTTAACCTCATCCAAGGACCTCCTCGGTCAAATCCGATTCAACTAAAGTTGGAGAAACCGACACTTGCCAGTCATCTTTGAGCAACGGGGTTACTCGTAGCGATGAAACCAGTCTCTCGTAAGCGTACGAGTAATGTCGGTCCAAGCCGCTTCAATCCAACAATACCGCGGAATCAAGAAAAGACTAAGAAGGGTAGCAAAACGCACATCACCGCCCACAAATTTTTTTGTGTTCTACTCGATAAGACATCTACGCATGAACCTAGCTCATGATGCCACTGTTGTGGAACGTCGCATGGGAAACAAAAATTTTCCTACGCGCACGAAGACCTATCATGGTGATGTCCATCTACGAGAGGGGATGAGTGATCTACGTACCCTTGTAGATCGTACAGCAGAAGCGTTAGTGAACGCGGTTGATGTAGTGGAACGTCCTCACGTCCCTCGATCCGCCCCGCGAACAATCCCGCGATCAGTCCCACGATCTAGTACCGAACGGACGACACCTCCGCGTTCAGCACACGTACAACTCGACGACGATCTCGGCCTTCTTGATCCAGCAAGAGAGACGGAGAGGTAGAACAGTTCTACGGCAGCGTGATGGCGCTCCGGAGGTTGGTGATGATCTCGTCTCAGCAGGGCTCCGCCCGAGCTCCGCAAAAACGCGATCTAGAGGAAAAACCGTGGAGGTATGTGGTCGGGCTGCCGTGGAAAAGTCGTCTCAAATCAGCCCTAAAACCTCCGTATATATAGGTGGGAGAGGGGGGCTTTGCCTTGGGGCTCAAGGAGCCCCAAGGGGGTCGGCCGAGCCAAGGGGGAAGGTCTCCCCCCCAAACCGAGTTGGACTTGGTTTGGTGGGTGGGAGTCCTTCCTTCCCTTCCCACCTCCCTTTTTTTTTTCTTTCTCCTTGATTTTTCTTCCAATGCGCATAGGGCGTCTTTTGGGATGTCCCACCAGCCCACTAAGGGCTGGTGCACCACCCTCAAAGCCTATGGGCTTCCCTGGGGTGGGTTGCCCCCCCGGTGAACTCCCGGAACCCATTCGTCATTCCCGGTACATTCCCGGTAACTCCGAAAACCTTCCGGTAATCAAATGAGGTCATCCTATATATCAATCTTCGTTTCTGGACCATTCCGGAAACCCTCGTGACGTCCGTGATCTCATCCGGGACTCCGAACAACATTCGATAACCAACCATATAACTCAAATACGCATAAAACAACGTCGAACCTTAAGTGTGCTGACCCTGCGGGTTCGAGAACTATGTAGACATGACCCGAGAGACTCCTCGGTCAATATCCAATAGCGGGATCTGGATGCCCATATTGGATCCTACATATTCTACGAAGAACTTATCGTTTGAACCTCAGTGTCAAGGATTCATATAATCCCGTATGTCATTCCCTTTGTCCTTTGGTATGTTACTTGCCCGAGATTCGATCGTCAGTATCCGCATACCTATTTCAATCTCGTTTACCGGCAAGTCTCTTTACTGGTTCCGTAATACAAGATCCCGCAACTTACACTAAGTCACATTGCTTGCAAGGCTTGTGTGTGATGTTGTATTACCGAGTGGGCCCCGAGATACCTCTCCGTCACACGGAGTGACAAATCCCAGTCTTGATCCATACTAACTCAACTAACACCTTCGGAGATACCTGTAGAGCATCTTTATAGTCACCCAGTTACGTTGCGACGTTTGATACACACAAAGTATTCCTCCAGTGTCAGTGAGTTATATGATCTCATGGTCATAGGTACAAATACTTGACACGCAGAAAACAGTAGCAACAAAATGACACGATCAACATGCTACGTCTATTAGTTTGGGTCTAGTCCATCACGTGATTCTCCTAATGACGTGATCCAGTTATCAAGCAACAACACCTTGTTCATAATCAGAAGACACTAACTCTCTTTGATCAACTGGCTAGCCAACTAGAGGCTTGCTAGGGACAGTGTTTTGTCTATGTATCCACACATGTAAATGAGTCTTCATTCAATACAATTATAGCATGGATAATAAACGATTATCTTGATACATGAATTATAATAATAACTATATTTCTTATTGCCTCTAGGGCATAATTCCAACAGGGGTCATGGGCGTAACGGATCCCGCACGCCGCCTCACCTCCCGAGGCTTTAAAAGGGGGAGGGGGAGGCCGAGGCCGCCATTGCCTCGCCTTCCCCCCACTTTTCTCGCGCTGCGCTCTCCGCCTTCTTCATCCTCCTCGCGCCCGTAGCACCTCTCCGCCTCCTTCCCCCCTCTCGCGCCCGCAGCACCTTCCGCCTCCTTCCTTCCTCCTCGCACCCGCAGCGTTCCTCGCGGTAGATTCACTCGGGGTCCGTCTCTCGCGCATCCTCTCGCCCAGCTCGCTGCTGGCAGACTTCGAGATGCCGTAGCTCCTCGCCGGCTCGTGGGAGGGGTTCGTCGTCATAGAGGCACCCATCGAGTACCTCCATCGGACGCGGAAGCTCCCGTCCGAGGCGGTCCTCGAGGCCCGTGCGCCCGGAGGGGAGCGCGCTTCGGAGCCCCCGACGACGAGCGCGTTGTGTTCGACACACACTTCCTCGTGGGCTTAGTGCTGCCGGTGATCTCGTTCCTCCGGGACTTCCTTGACTACTACGGCCTCCAGATGCACCAACTTGGGGTGAACTCTGTCTTGTACATTGCGTGCTTCGTCACGCTGTGCGAGACGTATTTGGGCATGCACACCTTTTCGTCCTTCGTTCTCCACCTCTTCTACTTTCGTGCACAGATGCACGACCCGGTGGCCTACTCCTGCGGCGGGGCGGTAGTATACAAGCGGTTCGTCCGGCCGCTGCCGAAGATGAAATTCAAGGAGTCCTTCAAGAAGTGGCAACACACTATTTTGTACGTCCACACCATCGATGAGGAGGGGGACTGGGTCGGTCTCCCGCCCTTGTTCGACGTGCCGCCGAATATGAGGAACTGGGACCTCGACTCGTTCACTTATGAGATGATGCCTATGATCGGTCGGATGAAGGAGCTCGTGGCCTCGGTGCGGCTGGTAGCACCGGACCTGGTGGCGGCCTTCATCTCCTGCCGAGTGCAGCCATTGGAGAGGAGGTTGCACCTGATGTGTGACATGAGCGGCTGCAAGGACCCATGCCGGCTATCAATGGTGGAGCTGGCGCTGCACAAGGTGGCCGCCCGAACGCCATCACCAACTTTGAGCTGGACGAAGAGGAGTGGAGGTTCAGCCTGGAGCCGTTCCACCGCGGCAACCAGGCACCACTAGTAAGCCCTCGGCCGACTGGTACCGTTTTCCCCTTTTCTCTTTTTATTCGTAGTAATTGATGTGCGGTCGTGGCGCTCCTCAGCTCTTCACGCGACAAAACACCCCAGACGGCCCGAACCCAGTGCGCTTCCTCCCAGACCTGGTGGAATCTGACGAAGAATATTACGAGTCGGACGGGGGCGGCCCTGACGCCCTAGAAGGCTCGGGCGCGCCGGAGGGGGAGGAGGACGAAGGGGATGAGGGCGACGAGGTGGACGAGCCGGTCAATGCCCCAGCCAATGAGGTGGAGTCGTCGCACCGTCCTCCTGAAGGGTCCATTAGGGACTAATCGGATGATGACGACGAGCTCCAGGTGCTAGATGCACCGCCGACCATGACGGGGCTGCCTCGGAATCATCGCCACGGAGGGAGCGCGGAGTTGCCGGTTGGAGGCCGGTTGGCTGTCACCCAGCCGACCTGTCGCAATATGGCAGAGGAACACCGCCGCGAGAAGCGACCGACTGATGGCTCGGCTGCTGGCCTGGTCGCCAAGAAGACTCGGTCAGCGATCCTGCCGACGAGGCAGAGACGTCGGCCCTCGATGCCGAGCGGGTTGCGTCGCTCTCCATGGAGCAAGCGGCGACGGTGCGGCTCGAAAGGGAGCACCGCGCGAAGAGCGAGGCCGCACCGGCTGGGGTAGCCGACACCGGCGACCCCTCGTCCAAGGCGGCAAGCGACGCTGCGATGCCACCAGCCCCCGAGGCTCCCGACACGAGGCCCCTGCCTACGGGCGTGGAGGCGCAGCCGCAGCCGACCCCTGAGGCGACGGTGCCGCCTGCTGGCGAGCCGACCGCCTCGGAGTTGGGCCATCCTGCGTTCAACCCGGAGGTATGGTCCGAGCCCGAGGCCGACACGGCTACCGGTGATGACCGTTCCCTTGTCGTTTTGGGGGCGCAGACGGCCTCGGCAATGCAGGCTGTAGTCGGCGGCAGCGGTAGCCGGACCCGCTCGTTGTCGGGGGTGGTGGTGACTTGGATGCAACTTCATGCCGCCCCGCCTGCGATCGGGGCGAGCTCTTCGACCACCGACGAGGTTACCATGATGTCGTCGGTCATGGACGTACTAGCTCGGTACAAGGGAAGGGTGGTCGCCTTCGCCTAGTCGGCGGTGTCCAACCTCAAGGTGTTGGAGAAGGCATTCTAGGTAAGCCCTTCGCCTGTCTTTTTTCTTTCTTTCTGCCTGGTAGTGGTGCGCGCCAGCGCACCCACTCGGTGTAGTCCCCAAAATTCAGGCCGAATGCACAGCTTCGGAGCAGCCGAGCCAAATCTTACCTCTTTTGATTCTTTCTTTTCAGTCCGAGCAGACGAAGCACGACGAGATCTTCCAAGACACGATGGATCTATGCCGCTACGCCAACATCAACTACTTCAAGGCCCGCACGGACCTCGTGGTTCGGACGACCGAGTTGGAGGCGGCCAAGGGTTATGTTTCCCCCTTTTCCTTTGTTGGTGGGTGCGCGAGAGCGCATCCATTGGGTGTAGTCCCCGAGTTTTGGGCCGGCTGCGCGGCTTCGCAGCAGCCGGGCCAAATCTTTACTGCTTCATATAGTTGTAGTCTAACCGGCCTCTCACTCTTTTCGTACAGCGGCGGCTGTTCCCATGGCCCAGGTGGAGGAGTTGCACAAGTCGCTTGCCGACGTCCGGAGCAAGCGGGACGAGGTCGCCGGGGAGCGCGACCGGCTGTAGAAGGACCTGAGCGTCGAGCATGCGGTCACAGCACAGCTGAAGGCGGGGGTGGAGCGGCTCGGCGGCACCTTGCAGGCGGCGGAGGCGGTGGCCGCCACTGATGGGGTGGCAGCGACCCCCCGGGACGAGGTGGCTCGGCTCGGGGAGGAGGCGCGCCGAGCCGAGGAGCTCAAGAGGGGAGCAGACCTGGAGGCGGCTAGCGCATTCGACCTTCTTCGCGGGGTGGACATCATCTTTGCCCGTCGAGTTTAACCGGCCTCCCCCTTTTTCTTATTATCTTTCTGCAGGCCAGCTCGCTTCCGAGAGACGCAGGCACGGGGCCGAGCGTGCCGTGGAGACGCGCTAGGAGAAGCAACGTCGAGCCGGCTGCGAGCGAGTTGAGGATGCCGACTGGACGACAACGGAGGTGGCTCACGCCTGCGAGAGCCAGGTGGTTTACCTTCAAGTCCTTTGGGACCGGCTGCTGCGGGCAGGCCAAGGCGTTGTGCAGGCCCTTTGGCCTGACCGGACAGAGGGAATTCCTGAGAGCCGGGTCGCTACGTGGCTGTAGCACGCCGCGGACCGTTTCAACGCGTGGAGGGCATCAACTGCATGGTCCGGCACCAGGACCGCCTTGACCTTTGCCCTCTCCTGGTACTCCGGCATCAATCTGGACCGGCTGAGCACCATGAGGGCGGCATCGCAGGTGGAGCTGGCGCAGTGCAAGGAGGAAATCGGCATCCGAGCCCACGAGCTTGCCAGCTACGCGGTGCTGGAGGGGCACTTCCCCGAGCACGACGAAGATGGCATGCCCCTCCCGGAGGACAACTACGACATTCCCATCGTCGACGGTGAGGAAGAGGTGGTGTCCAGCTCGAAGGAGCCCGAAGACGATGGAGCTGCCAAGATGGCTGTCGGGGACGCGGGCGAGTCTTCCGCCCAAGGGAAACAGCCGCCTATCGGGAACACGGAGGTGTCGCCGGCTGGCGGCGGAGCGTCGCCGGCTGCCAAGACGGAGGCCACCAAGGAAGCGCCCCCGACTCCCAACGATTAGGTGAGCCAGAGTACCATGCCGGCTGGGACTGGGAGATGCGCTGCTGCAGCTGGCCGTTTATCTTTCCTGTTTTACTTTATCATCCAAAGTTTGTTATGAACAAGTTCACCCACTAGGGGTGTATTGTAACGTACTCTCAGCCTTGCGCCTTTATCTCTTTATCTATTCACTGCACTTTTTAGTTAACATGCTGCCGTCTGTCCTTTGCATTTTTTCTTGTTGGCCAGCCGGCTTCCGGACTGTGGTCGGGCAAAGAGTGGGCTGCGAAGGCGGGGTGTCGGTACTTTAGATTTTTTGCAAGTTAGATTTTTGAACCGTCTGGACAATGCATCGGACACGGCCCACCCCTTGTCAATATTTCCCATATACCCCGCCCCTTTCGCTTGTGCGCCTGCCGGCGAGACAACCAAGTTGTGGTGTGTAACCGGCTAGGGTTGGGCCATCAAGGAGGAGGAGCTATGGTATTCGACCTAGCTGGGGTGGGGGTTAGGTAAGCCGGCAGTCCCCGAGTTGGCCTAGCTGACTCGGGGGCAGCCGGCGCGTAGGGAAAACTTCACAGTTAAGATAGAAAGGCAGTCCCCGAGTCCTGCTCTAGAGTGCCGACTGTTTATTGATTGAAAGTAAGGCAGATACATACGTACACTTCTAACTATAAAACGGGCGGAGGAGTTCTGCGTTCCATGGGCGCTCTGTCTCGGAGCCGGAGGTGTCCTGCTTGTTCTTCTAGCCTTCTAAGCATTTATCAGATAGTAGGCATTATTGCTCAGAGCTTTGCTGATGATGAACGGGCCCTCCCATGGGGTGGACAGCTTGTGCTGGTCGACTATCTGTTGGACCAGCTAGAGCACTAGGTCACCCTCTCGGAATGAGAGTGGCTTGACCCGCCGACTATGGTAGCAGCGCAGGGCCTGTTGGTAAATGGCTGTTCTGGACAACGCCAACTCACGTGCCTCCTCGAGGAGGTCGACACCGTCTTCTCTAGCCTCCCTTGTGTCGGCCTCGGTGTATAGGGTGACCCGAGGCAAATCGAACTCGACGTCAGTGGGGATAATCGCCTCGGCCCCATACGCTAAGAAGAATGGGGTGACCCAGTCGACCGGTTGGGCGTGGTTCGCAGACTCCATAGCACAGCCGACAGCTCCTCGACCCAGGCGCCGTCCTAGCGCTCGAGCGGCTCAACCATCCTAGCCGTGAGGCCGGCCAGGATGAGGCTATTTGCCCACTCAGCCTGGCCGTTTGACTACCGGTGGGCCACAGATGCAAGGTCCATCCGAACTCCATGTTCGCTGCAGTGGCGAGGGAGCGCACCTGTAACGCCCAAGATGCGTCCCTATCCTTAATTTGGCACGAGGGCCTCATCAGGGATAGAAGCGCACCTCATCGTTTCGCAAGAATGGATATCGTTACAAGTACATGTACTGAAGAGAAGAGTATACTGAATTGGCTTACACTCACCAAAAGCTACATCAGAGTCACATCAGTACAATACATAATCATCATGAAGAAGAGCAGGGTCCGACTACGGACGAAAACAAACGAGAAAAGAAGAACGACGTCCATCCTTGCTATCCCAGGCTGCCTTCCTGGAACCCATCCTAGATAGATGAAGAAGAGGAAGAAAAAGCAACTCCAAATGAACAATCAACGCGCTCGCATCAAGTAACCTTTACATGTACCTGCAACTTGTGTTGTAGTAATCTGTGAGCTACAGGGGACTCAACAATCTCATTTCCAAAGGTATCAAGACTAGAAAAGCTTAATGGGTGAGGTATGGTTAGGTGGTGAGGCTGCAGCAAGCGGCTAAGCAATATATGAGGTGGCTAACTTACGAGTACAAGAATAGGAGGGAGATGATCTAAGCATAACAGACGTGAACTACTGTTGATTAATGAATGATCCTGAACAGCTACCTACGTCAGACATAACCCCATCGTGTCCTCGATCGGAGAAGGAACTCGTGAAAGAGATAGTCACGGTTACGCACTCAGTTGGCAAGTTTTAATTAAGTTAACTTCAAGTTATCTAGAACCGGTGTTAAACAAAGTTTCCACGTTGCAACATAACCGCGGGCACGACTTTCCGAAAGATTTAACCCAGCAGGGGTGCTCCAACTAATCCATCACAAATTACCACAAGCTGCATAGAAATCCTCGATCACGAAGCTCGAGATCTCGTCGGACTCCTTAGTGGAAAACCTCAACTCTGAGATTACCCAGAGCATCACTGAATCCCGATGCACAAGACATTTGTCAAAGGTAAAACTAATCCAGCAAGACCACCCGACGTGTCGACGAACCTGATAGGAGCTACATATCTCGTTCTCAGGACACGACTAGATGGAACTAGCTACGAGTGCCAAACCTCGAGTTTCCTCGTGGTGGCCCCGCAGGCAGTTCGTTTGGGACCAACACCATCAGCACTGGCCCCTTGTTTATGTAAAATTACTCCTCGGGTTCATGAAGCCCTATGCATTTCAGTATTCACAGAATTATTATGTTGGGCAAATGTAGAACCAATGTTGGGCCTTGCCGAACCAGCTTGAATCTAAAACGAATTATCAAGGGGGTCCCCATAACAACCCCGATCGTGTTAGGAGCGCTCAATTATGGAACATAACACCGGTAGCCGAAACTAAGGGGGCAAAGGTGGAACAAAACACCAGGCTAGAAAGGCCAAGCCTTCCACCTTTAACAAGTATATATGTGCACTAAATTAAATATCATTTAATATGGTGATATAACAAGGAACCCATGTTATTAATGGAAGCAACTGCACCTAAATCTAGCAACACTAAAACATGGTTAAGCAAGCGGTAACATAGCCAATCAGTGGTTTGCTAGGTTGTGAACAGGTTGAAGGTTTCATGGCAATGTTGGGAGGTTGATATTTAACAGGTGGTAGGAAGCAAGACAATAACGATAGAAACGGTAAAACAAGCATGACAATGATAGTAATGGTATCTAGGGAAATGTCATCTTGCCTGAAATCCCGCTTGGAAGAAGAACGACTCCGTGAAGCAAACGAACCGATGTAGTCGAACGGGTCCTCACATTCCGACACGCTTGCGAAACTCTATCAAGACGAAGGAAACCAGAAACAAGAATGAACACACGATATTCACCACACGATGCACAACACATATGATACATTAACGGTTGGACATATGCAAGACATGGCATGTCAATTCACAACAATCAAGCACTACACATTAAGTGAAGTTCAATTTGCAACAAGTTGCATATTGACGAAACTCCACATACGAATTTATTTAGTTATATCCCGATTAAGTACACGGCAATATTAATTGTGGTTAAACATGGCAAGAGGTGGAGCGTAACTAAACTATCTATCTAGGCATCTTAAATGAGGTCGGAAATGACATATAGCATCTTCGAGATGACCTCATGCGTTAATTTACAATTCTATCCAGATCTGAACTAACACGTTTAAATAGTTATTGAACAGCAAAATAAATGGGTTCACGTGATTCTACGCATTGTTACAAACAATTTATACATAGAGAGCATCTCCAACGGAGCTACGGTTCAAAAGATACACACCCCGCAAGATATGATGGCATGAATGCAATATGTGTGCAAATGGCATCCACCACATTTCAAAACACACAACCAGCAAGATATTATGAAACTACACGAGATTCTAAGCAAGTTTCATGTAGGACACGATCGAAACGGAGCAACGGTTCAACAACTACGAGCTAAACCAGAAATCACTACAATTTGCCAAAATCAGCCACATAGCATTTTCTACACCCCACAACTACGAGCTAAACAAATCCAAAATGCTCAACCAAGGCATGAGGCAATAGAGGTCAAGATGCACTACAACATACAACTAATAACACCTAGCATTGAAGCATGGATCACTAGGAAAAGGACTCACAAAATGGCTTCTCACACACAGTTTCAGACTTAGTGAAAACCACAGTTTATGATAGTGCAATTTTCAATCTGAAGACATATTGACAGCAGCAAAACCATAAGCTATAGGTCTCCAAATGCCATGAAAATTGACAACATGCTAGAGAATCCTAAAGTCTACAACTAACTCCATTGCACCAACGTCAAAAGAGCTACAGATCACCAGATAAACTCATGCAAAGACATCAACAAAATAAAACAGATTTTAGACTTAGAAATATTTCAGCATCTCCAAATCAGCACTATTTCCTAGCAAGTTGAGGACAAGCAAACCACACGTAAACATGGATTTCTATTGCAACCAAAATTAACACGGGCTAGTCTACACATCCAAGGGCATATCTCTAGTTGACAACTCCTTCATATCAAGCACGGATTAAATCCCACAAATTAAACAGAAGGGCATCATGGCAAAATATCACGCACACTAACTTGCTCAAAAGCTAAAACTAAATGCACAGTTAAATTCTATGGATTTTTCTACCCCGAAACCATATATAACATGAGGGGTTCCAAAATAAAAACAACGCCACACGTATATGCGGGAATATGTCCGAAACACGGTATGACAAACTAGCAACGGAATCCTACGTGCAAAAATACAACCAACTACTCTAAAATACATGGCAAAGGGTCCCTAAAAACATGAGCATTTAAACTACGGAGTTCGAGCAATCCGGACACGCGTGCAAAATAAATACGGGACAATCCTCTATTAGGTCAGCACGCGTTTCTCGGCAAACAGCGGGTCAAACTATTTCAAACATGCATGCAAGTTGCAAAATATTAATCTACGTGGAAAACTACACGATTTACCTATATGACTCGCCCCGATCCGACATAAAGTTTAATAACTACGGCCATTTGAAAATCTAGCCTCTTCTGAAATAAATAAATCCCCGGTTTAATAGAAAATACAACTCTGGCCGAATCTGGTACGTTCGGCTGAATCGAAGCACGGGCGGAGGATAGCGCTCGGGAGGGGTCTCACCTTGCGGGCCAAGGCCCAGGAGAGGAGGCGGCCGAAGCACGCCGAGGCCTACTGGAGGCGAGCTGCTCGGGCCTACCTCGAGCTCGCGTTGGCGGGGAGACGCGGCCGAGGGATGCGGCCCACGAGACGATGGCGAAGCGCTGCTCGGCTCGTCGTCTCGTCCCGCGAGCAGGGAAGGCGGCGGCGGGAGTCAACGCCGGCGGCAGCGACGCGCGCTCCAGCGTGGACCGGGCGGCCGAGGTCGGGGATGGGGTGCCTCGAGCCGGATCTGGCCGGTGGCGACCCTTGGGCGGCGGCGGATCGAGGCAAGGCGACGGATCGAGGCAAGGCGTGCCATGGCTGCGCGGGGCACCTCGGGCAGCAGCTCGGGGATATTAGTGGTGCTGCGCTACGGGAGGAACCGGGGCGACGCGGTGCGGCCGGGGCTGGGGCGTAGGTGGATGGCAGCGGCGCACTCCGGCGAGCTGATGCTGCTCCGGCGACGGGAGGCTGGAGAGCTCGGGAGGAGGAGAAGCACGGGCATGGGAGCTGCGGGGAACAGTGGCCTCGGGCCCAGATGGGCTCGGGCGGGCCTCTCTCGGGTCCAAGCAGGCCTGGCTCGAGGTGGGAGGAGGGAGAGGCTGTCTCAGGTGGCAGCTAGGGTTGCTAGTGGCACAGAAAACGAGGAGGAGAGAGGGGAGACTCTTATTTATAGAAAAACATGCTAGGTTTAGCGGTTTCGGGCGTTTTCGTACCTTCCGATTGAGATCGGACGCTCCGGAAACGTCCTAGGGTTAGGTGGTTTAGGTTTAGGCTGTGTAGACGGGTGTTGGCTAAGATGAGAGGGAAGTGGGCACCCGGGAATGTAATTTTAAAACACCGATTAAACGTCAGACGATAGACCGAATACGGTGCCGCTACGATCAACCGTTCGGGTACCAGACGGACTCCGATTGCGACGAAAATTGGCAGGCGGCCTACCTATAATATATTAAGACCGCACGCCAAGTTTCATCTCAATAATAGAATATTTTACACACACTTTTAAAAACAGGTTTTGACGATGCCGCGGGCGCGTGCGTGTGTGGTCGGGCTCAGAACGGACAACGACGAGAACCGACAACTAACAACGGATGCATGTTTTGAAAACTGGCTGCAACGGGATGCCGATGCAATGCGGATGATGCGCATGATGCGATGATGATGTGACAAATAAAATAAACACACGACGAAAACGGAATAGAAGGGGAATCTTCTGGAACGTCGGTCTCGGGTTGTCACAACACCCTTGGCATAGTTGGTGGCGTTGTCGGTGATGATGCTGTTGGGGAGGCCGTAGCGGACGGTGATGTCCTTCATGAAAGGGACGACCGTCGGGCCGTAGAGCTTCGTGGTTGGCGGTCCTCGATCCACTTTGTGAATTTCTTGACGGCCACCAAAAGATGTGTCACGCCGCCCTGGGCGGTCTTGAACAGACCCACCATGTCCAGGCCCCACACAAAAAATGGACATGTGAGGGGGATGGTTTGCAGAGCCGCAGCCGGCCGGTGGCTGCGAGCCTTGAAGCGCTGGCAACCATTGCACTTGTCGACTAGCTTCTTGGCATCCTTTAGAGCAGTCGCCTAGTAGAACCCGTGGTGGAATGCCTTGGCCACCAGGGAACGTGAGGCAGCGTGGTGGCTGCACTCGCCCTGGTGGATGTCCCGGAGGATCTCGCGTCCTTTGTCCGGCTCGATGCAACGCTGGAAGACTCCAGACACACCGCGCTTCACAAGCTCGTTGTTGATGATGTTGTAGGCGGTGGAACGCTTTTGGATCTGTCGAGCCTCGACCTCGTTAACAGCCAGAGTGCTGCTTTTAAGATACTCGAGGAAGGGTTGCCCCCAGGATGGGGCCGTTACCACGGCGAGCACGGCTGCCGTGGCGTCCGTTTGGGCGGGGGGCGATAGGCGGCTGGCCGACTACCGCAGTCCCCGAGTCGGGCGGAAGGGACCCCGAGGGAGGGTCGGCAACCCCCAAGCCGGCTGGAGCATGCGGCGGGCCGTCTGGGGTCCCATTTGGCAGGGTGCCCACAACCCCCAAGTCGGCATCGGCAGTCCTTGGGACTGGCGGCGCAGCCCTCGGGTCTTCCGTGATCAAGATGGATTAGGACTCTGGAGAAGGTGTGATGGAGGGCTTCCACAGGTGCTCCACGGACACGCTGGCTGGGATGGGCTGCGTGGTGTAGCCGATCTTTGCCAGCTTGTCGACAGCCTCATTGCCGGTTCGCAGGATGTGGTGGAACTCACAACCTTCGAAGCCGCCGGTCAGCTGTTGGACCAGGAAGCGGTAGCTCGCCATATTCGCGTCTCCGGTGTCCCATTCACTAGTGACTTTCTGCACCACCTGTTTGGAGTCGTGAAAGCAGAGGATGCGTCGAACGCCGATCTCCCTGGCCAACCGGAGGCCGTGGGTGAGCTCTTCTTACTCCGCCACGTTGTTTGACGTGGCGAAGTGGATGTGCAGGACGTACTGCAGCCGGTCTCCCTTGGGGGAGGTGAGAACGATGCCCGCTCCAAGGCCGGTGCGCATCTTCGATCCGTCGACGTGCATGCACCAATGGGTGGAGCCGGGAGGCGGCGTCAGGTACTCCGTCTCTACCTAGTCAACGAGGAAATCCGCCAATGCTTTTGACTTGACGGTAGTGCGAGACTCGTACCTGATGTCCTGGTCGGCCAGCTGGAGAGCCCACTTGGCGATGCGGCCGACCGCGTCCCTGTTTCCCATGATCTCCCTGAGGGGAGCGGTGCTCACCACCGTGACCAGGTGCTCCTGGAAATAGGGCTTGAGCTTTCGGGCCGCCAGGAACACACCGTAGCACATCTTTTGGTATGCCGTAATTTTGCTTCGAGGCAGAAGGCACCTCGCTCAGGTAGTAGACCGGTCACTCAACCGGCTGGGCTTGGCCTGGCTCCAAGTGGTCGAGGACCATGATGATGCTGACGACGCGGCTGGTTGCCGTGGTGTAGAGCAGTATCAACTCTCTATCCGCCGGTGCGGCCAGCACCGGCGCTGTAGTCAGCGCGTGCTTGAGGCCGCGTAGGGCCTCGTCGGCTTCGTCGCTCCAGACGAAGCAGTTTGCTTTCTTGAGCAGGCGGTAGAGTGGGCAGACCTTCTCTCCCAGCCGGCTGATGAAGCGGCCGAGGGAGGCGAGGCAGCTGGTGACCTTATGGATGCCAACCAGGTTGGTCAGCCAGGCCATTCGCTCGATGGCCCGATTCTTTTTTGGGTTTTCCTCGATCCCTCGTTCGGAAACAAGGAAACCGAGGAGCTGGCCGGCTGGCACACTCATCACGCACTTCTCCAGGTTCACCCAGATATCGAACTCCCGCAGGCTCGCGAACGTCTATTTGAGATTGTCTAGGACGGTGCGGCTTTCTTTGGTCTTGACCACAACACCGTCCACATAGACGTGTACGTTGCGGCCAAGCTGCGTGTAGAGGCATCGCTGCATGCAGCGCTCGAACGTGGCGCCGGCATTTTTCAGCCAGAATGTCATCGTGATGTAGCAAAACGCCCCAAAGGGTGTAATGAAAGCTGTCTTCAGCTGATCGACTGGATTTAGCTTGATCTGATGGTAGCCTGGATAGGCGTCCAGAAAGGACAACAACTCACACCTGTCCGTATAGTCGATCACTTAATCGATACGGGGCATAAAAAATGGATCCTTGGGGCATGCCTTGTTGAGGCTCGTGTCACCGATACACATGCGCAAGTCTTATTTTTCTTCGGCACCAGGACAGGGTTCGATAACCAGTCTAGGTGGGAGACTTCTGTCGGATTTCGGGCTCCGCAAAACCCTAAAGATTCGAACTCAGGGGCGTGTAGGAAGATCTCTCGCGGGCTCGCCTCACCTAACTCGCTACTCGTTGGGGATGGCAGAGAACTCACTCGATGGTGAGGAAGACACAGAACACAACAGTTTACCCAGGTTCGGGCCACTCAGAAGCGTAATACCCTACTCCTGCTTTGGTGGATTGCCTCTCGTGGAGGTTGATGGATGAACTAGTGCAGTGTTTGAGGGCCTCCGGAGGCTGGGTGGCCTTTATGTGGTGTGTGTGTCCGAATGAATGGATTGGATCGGGGATTCCCCTCTATGAAGTAACCCATCCTCTATATATAGCGGCGGCCCGGGTCCTCTTCCCTTATCGCCAGGGCGGGAAGGGATCCCACAATGACCAATTTTAAAGGGGGACAGGGGAACATGCTTCCCCTGTCCAAAAGTAGTCTTCGTCTACAAAGTGGCTGTCAGCGTAGCAGGGACGGGTCCAGGGATGACGTCCGTCCTGCTGGCGGGCGGTGGTGACCTTGTTGCACCAGAATGGAAACCTTTGGGAGTGCCTCGGGAACCCTGGTTCGTCCTTGCCACCCCTTTGCACTAAAGGGAAACTGCTCTGTCTTGCAATCCGCTGCTCGCCTGTGCTTCCCCCGCATCATCCTTGACTCCTGAGGCCGGGTCTCGCCTCGGAATATTCGCCGCTCCAGAGGGGTCCCGAGGAGGCCCCCTGCGGGTCTTGATATTGTTGCTCCTCGCGAGGCTTGGCCCCTCGCGAGGGCCTTGCCTTAAGTGGTGTCAGGCCTTTTGGTTTTTGGTCGATGAAGTGGGCCAGCCCTGTGCCGCGGGCACGCAGGTCTAGGTGCCCCGATTCCTAGAACGCCGACAGTAGCCCCGGGGCCCAAGACGAACCTGGGTTGGCTTCTCGGCGAAGCCTTGAGGGCGGCCTGAAGCGTCGCAGGCCCCAATTGCCTACAGGCCACGTGGCACACGTGTCCAGCCGCCATGTGGCGACGCTCTCGCTCCTCGAGGCGTCAGGGGCACACCAGACCACGATGGCATAATCTCCAAGAACTGCGCCGACCATCATTATTACATTGAATGGCATCGGAGCGGCCTGCCCACGCCCAATGGCCCTCACGGACGTGACCGCTTGGTTGTCAGGTGAGGCGACGTGGGCAGCAATGCACCCGCCAGCCCACCTCGCGGACCCCGAGGGGCGCGCGACGCTCGCGCTCCCACAACGGTTGGTGGCCGCGGTTCGCCTATAAATCTGCCCCGACCCTGGCAAGGGGGAGACACTGCGATCTTGAGTTTTCTCTTTGCTTCCTTTGCTCCACCTAAAAACCCTTCTCTCCCCTTTGCTTCTTTGTCTTCCATGGCATCTCCAGGAGGCAATCCTTGCAGGGGGAAACGCGCGGCTCCGTCCGCGACCTCGTCCGCCCCCGGGAGCAACGACGGAGGGCCATCAGGGTCGCCGCGCGTCCGCCACCACCAGGCTCTGACCGATGAGTAAGTTCCTCGTTTGCACCCCCTTTCCTTGTTGTCACGTTTGCTACTAGGTGGTTGATCTTTCCTTTCCCAGAGCGCCCACATCCAAGAAGCTCATGCTCGGCGAGCTTCAGTAGGAGGCGGAGGGGCTGCGGGGTCAGCTCGAGAGTGCCGAGGCCGCCCTCCAGGCCGCCCGCCAGGGCGAAGCGGAGGCCTAGGAGGAGTTGGCGTGGTTGTAGCGACACGTCCAGGACACGGCCAACGCCGTTCAGGCAGCCCAGGACGAGGCCGCGTACCCCGGATGTTGGATTCCAGCGGGGCCAAGTAGTTCGTGAGCATCGCTGGCCGGGTGGCAGGCGCGACACGCTGATTCGTGGGGGATGGACCGACGCTGCCAAGGGTGAGCTGCGATGGGGGATACCTCACCTTCTTCCAGAAGGTGGTGGAGACGCTGGAGGGCGGCGTCTCCCGCGGGGGCTACCTTGTCCTCTTGCTTTCTCATCCTCTTCCCCTTTTCAATCCTATATCTCGGGTCGAGATCTCTTGTTAGTGTAGGAGAGTTGTAACAGCCCCAGACCAACGCTTCAGAAGATTCCCTTTTATTCCATTGCCACCATGTGATTAGATTGTTTGTCGCACTCATCATCGGATCATGCGCATCATCCGCATTGCATCGACACTTTGTTGCCAGCAGTTTTCAAAACTTGCATCCGTTATTAGTTGCCGGTTCTCTCCATTTTGCCGTTGACCGTTTCGAGACCAACCACACACGCACGCGCCCGCAACATCGTTAAAATTATTTGTTTCTAAATGGTGTATAGAACTTTACCGGATTGGTATGAAATTTGGCGTGCGGTCTTGTTTTGTTGTAGGTGGACCGCTTGCCAAATTTAATCACAATCAGAGTCCGTTCGATGCTCAAACGGTCGACCATAGCGGCACCCTCATCAGTTTATTATCAGACATTTTCGGTGTTTTAAAAACTTTGTCATGGGCTACCACTTCCCTCTCTGCTTGGCCCAACCAACTCTACACAGCCCACTGCAGCCTAATTAAACATTCCCCACGTACGAAGGCATCCGATCACGATCGGAGGGCTCGAAAACGGTGTGAATCCCCCTATTTCCCACCTGCTATATATAGCAGTGCAACCCCTAGCCAAACCTGTTCAAACCAAAAAAATTAGGCAAGCTGTCCCATCCGTAGCCACCACCGGTCCTCTGTTTCCGTGCACAACTAACCATCCTCCACCGTCGAACCATCCAACCCGAGCCACCAAATCTGATCCAGCCCACCTTCGACTCTGACCATCCGATCCGAGATCCGACGGCCGAGAGTGCTTCCAGTAGCCCCATCAGCCCCAGATCACGAGGAGCCCGAGCTCTACCTTGTGCAGTAGTGGCCTCACCGCATTGCCTCCTCGGGGGGGGGGGGGGCAGCCGTCGGAGCCAATGGTGCGTCCGCCGCTGTCGACCAGGAACAGGTCGTTGGGCTGCGTCCCTGCTCTCCCTCTCACGCAACTCCGTCTCTCCGTTGGATGTGCACGAGCTCCCTGCTATAGATGTGTCCCGCTTGAGCTTGCAGGTCGCCACCGAAGATCCAAGGCGGTCGTCTGACGCCGGGAATCGGTCCGAGCCGCCCGGATTTGGCGATCCCCGTCGCCTTTGCCCCTGTCTTCCTGCCGCTAGCGTGGCCTCTGTTAGACCAATATACGTAGCCCTGTATGCATATACTATATATTGTATTGTACCCCTTGGGTACCCTTATATAATGAGATAGCCACACCCCGTTTAGGGTGTCGAGCACTTCCCAAAACATTATGTCTTACATGGTATCAAATTAGGTTACGATGTCTTCCGCTGCACCGCCGCCGCCACCACCGCCGCCGACCCCTGGCGCCGCCCCGACTCCCGTGGCGCCGGCCCTCGCCCCAGCGTCGCCGTTTCTCGCCTCCCGGCCCCTGGCGACAGCCTATGGGGCCCCGGCGTCGCCTTGCAATCCGAGTGGATCGGATCTCGCCACCCCGCCTGGGGCTACTGCCACAGCCGGTGCACCTCATCCAGGCCATGGCGCACCGCCGCCGTCGTCCTCCTAGACGGCTCCCTATGGCGCGTCCTCGGTGCCGCAGCACTACGCCGCGCCTCCCCCGCCCTACTATGGCGCGCCGCCGCCGCACCAGTCCATGCCGCCGCCGCCGATGATCTGCGGGTCGTCTACCCCGCATCACTACTCGCCGCCGACGGTCTACGCCGCGCCGCTCCAGTCGTCCCAGGGAGCCGCCGCCGCGTCATACTACGGGGCCCCTGCCATGGAACCCTACGCCCCCCGCGCTCGGCCCCTCTGGCGCCCCGCCCTACTCGGTGGCCGCTCGTCATCCCAGGGCGGCCCCGTCGATGGGGTTCTATGCACCGCTACCGGTGCATGCTGATCCGGCCGCCCTGCCGTCGCCGTTCAACTTCTCGCATCTCCTGCCGGTGAAGCTGGCGCCATACAACTACTTGTCCTCGCGTGCCCAGGTGCTGCCCCTTATGCGGAGTCGCTACCTTGAGGGCTACGTCGATGGCTCTATCCCGTGTTCGCCGCCTCATCACCCGGCGTATCACACGTGGGTTGCTCAGGATCAAGCCATCCTCTCCGCCATCCAGTCCTCGCTCACCCCGAGCGTCTCCTCGCTGGTCATCTTCGCCGCTACATCCCGGGAGGCATGGGCGGCGCTTCACACCAGCTTTTCCTCCCAGTCTCAGGCACGTGCTCATTCTATACGCACCGAGCTGGGTGAGACTAAGCTTGGTGACCTCAGCATCACGGACTACTTCAACAAGATGCGGGGTCTAGCTGACACGTTGGCCTCTGTTGGCCAGCCGCTACAGGATGAGGAGTTCACCACCTTTGTGCTTAACGGGCTTGATGATGATTATGACAATCTCACTAAGAACGTCCACGACCGTGATGATCAGCTCCCGTCTCGTGAGCTCTATGCACGGCTCCTTGGCCGTGAACAGCGCATCAAGGCGCGCCGTGTCTCCCTGGCTTTGCTGCTGCCAATGCCGCGACTCGTGGCAAGCCTTCGCGGTCTTCTTCCTCCAACACCAGATCGGCGTCGTCACCACAACAGGCTTCACGGGGCAACGCTCCGACCATCACGGGCGGCAACCGGCCGGTGGCGTGCTGCTCCTCTTGTGGCGCCCCGCAGGCCTGCCAGCTCTGTGGAATTGAGCGGCACATTGCCTCTCGCCGCCATCGTCGCTACAAGCAAGACTTCCTTGGCCTTGGCAACAATGGCAAAGGGAATGATAAGAAGGCTGCTGCTGCGGTGACGTGTCATGATTCTGGACACACGCCATCCTACTCCATTGATCCTGCTTGCTACATGGACACTGGCGCCACCAACCACCTCACCAGCGAGATGGGCAAGCTCTCTACTCAGGAGCCATATCACGGTCATGATCGGGTTCACACAGTAAACGGAGCAGGTATGCGCATCTCACATGTTGGTCAGGCCTCTCTCCTTACACATAATTTTCGCCCATTGCATCTCTCCAATGTCCTTCGAGTTCCCTCCGCTACGCGCAGTTTGTTGTCCATTCCTCAACTTACTCGTGATAATAATGTCCTTGCTGAGTTTCACCCTTTTCGTTTCTTTATCAAGGACCGGGACACGAGGGCCATTCTTCTTAGTGGTCTCCTTCGGCATGGCCTATATGCTCTTGATGCGCCGCCACCACCTTCTAAGCCGTCTTCTCCCCAGGTGTTCACTAGTGTACGTGTGCCATCTACACACTGGCATGCACGCCTTGGTCACCCGACGGACCCCATAGTTCGACACATATTGCATCGTCATGATCTACCAGTTGTGTCCAATAAAAATGCTGAAACTATCTGTGATGCCTGTCAGCAGGGCAAGAGTCATCAACTTCCGTTTTCAGATTCTAGTCGTGTTGTGACACATCCTCTTGAGCTTGTATTTTCCGATGTATGGGGTCATGCCCAGACATCCATGAGTGGTCACAATTATTATGTCAGTTTTATTGATGCTTACAGTCGATTTACTTGGCTATATCTTATTAAGCTCAAGTCTGATGTATTTGATGTCTTTGTTCAGTTTCAGGCCCACGTTGAGCGTCTCCTTAAGCACAAAATCATTCATGTGCAATCCGAATGGGGGGGGGGGTGAATACCACCACCTCAACTTGTTCTTTAACAAGCTTGAGATCTCCCATCGTGTGTCATGTCCTCATACCCATCAACAAAATGGAACTGCCGAACGTAAGCATCGTCATCTTGTCGAAACAGGACTAACCCTACTAGCTCATGCTTCTGTCCCTTTTCGTTTTTGGAGTGATGCCTTCTCCACAGCCTGTTTTCTTATAAATAGGCTTCCATCACGACTTCTAAAAATGAAAACCCCACTTGAACTCCTACTTAATGAAGTTCCAGACTACACCTTTTTCAAAGTATTCGGGTGTGCATGTTGGCCTCATCTACGCCCGTATAACAAACATAAGCTTGAGTTTCGGTCCAAGAAGTGTGTTTTTCTAGGGTATAGTTCTCTTCACAAAGGGTACAAATGCTTACATGTCCCTACCAATCGCGTCTACATCTCTCGTGATGTTGCGTTTGATGAAAACGTGTTCCCATTTCGCACACTTCCTACTCTTCCTACCGGTCAGCCGTTACAAGTACCCATGCCTATACCTTCGCCTGACCAATTTGTTGATGTTGCATATACCCCTGCGTTGCTTCCTAATCATGCTGTAGGTATTGGACGTGGCGCTCGCCTGGAACTACTTGAGGAGAGGATTCCAGAAGGTGCTTCTCCGGACGTGCATGGGCCATGCATAGCAGGTGGAGCCTGCAACACCCGCCCGCCCGTTCCTGCCGCGCCCGTGCTGGCGCCCCTGCGCGACGTGCATGGGCCATGCATCGCGAGCGCTGTTCGCCCTGCCCGCCCGCCCGACTCCGCCCCGCCCGTGGCCTCTGTCCCGCGCGACGTCGCTGCGCCCTGCCCAGCGGGTGGAGCCGCCCGCCTGTCACGCCGACGCGTGGCTCCACGCTGCTGGTCCCGCCGGCGCTAGCGGAGCCTGCCTCGCCTGGTGCTCAGCTGGCCTCTCCTGTGTTGGCCACTGCTACGCCCGGCTCTTCGTCGGCCTCGCCTGGGCTGGCTACTGCCTCGCCGAATCCCGGGCTGCCGACCAGCCCTGCGTCGGCGGTCTCGACTCCATCATCTCCTGCGCCAACACCGCCTGCCCCGCCCGATATCATGCATTGTCCTCGCACACGTAGCCAATCCGGTGTTCTTTGCCCCAAGCAACGCATGGATGGTACGGTTGCGTGGCTGGCTGCATGTATGGCTCATGTTGCTGCTGATCCCACTGCCGAGCCTCGTCACTTTCAGGCTGCACTCAGTATTCCACACTGGCGTATGGCAATGGAACAGGAAGTTCAGGCTCTTCATAAGAATAATACTTGGCGCCTTATTCCTCCAGTTTTTGGTGTCAATGTTATTGATTCCAAGTGGGTTTTTAAAGTAAAACGACATGCTGATGGCTCCATTGAACGCTACAAGGCAAGGCTGGTTGCCAAGGGCTTCAAACAGAGGTATGGTCTTGATTATGAAGACACGTTCAGTCCAGTCATCAAACCCACTACCATTCGATTGCTACTGTCTCTTGCTGTTACTCGAGGATGGTTCCTTCGTCAGCTAGATGTGCAGAATGCTTTTCTCCATGGAGTTCTGGAGGAGGAGGTTTATATGCGTCAGCCACCTGGTTTTGTTGATCCGGCTCGCCCTCATCATCTCTGCCGTCTGGTTAAGGCATTGTATGGACTCAAGAAGGCCCCTCGTGCATGGAATGCTCGTCTTGGATCTGTTCTTCGGGCTCTTGGGTTTACTCCCTCCACTGCTGATACGTCGCTTTTTCTCCTACAGCGCCCTGAGGTTACGGTGTATCTTTTGGTATATGTTGATGACATCATTCTCATCAGTTCCTCTGACTGCTGTTGATCGTCTGGTGAGTGCCCTCAGTGTTGATTTTGCTGTCAAAGATTTAGGTGCTCTGCATTTTTTCCTTGGTCTGGAGGTTTCACGTTTTTCTGCTGGGCTGACTCTCTCTCAGAAGAAGTATTCCTTGGACTTGTTGCGACGTGCTGGTATGCTCAAATGCAAACATGCTGTCACCCCAATGTCTGCCACTGATCAGTTGTCTGCTCTTGATGGTGATTCTCTATCCTCTGATGATGCTACTGAGTATCTTAGCCTTGTTGGTGGTCTACAATACCTCAGCATCACTCGACCTGATATTTCCTATGCAGTCAACCGTGTGTGTCAATTTCTGCATGCACCCACGATATCTCATTGGTCAGCAGTGAAACGCATTTTGCACTATGTCAGCCTTACTGCTTCCTATGGCTTGCTACTACAGCCGTCACCTTCGTTGGAGTTGTTTGCTTTTTTTGATGCGAACTGGGCTGGTAGTCCTGACGACAGGCGATCCACGGGGGGATATGCAGTATTTCTGGGTTCTAACTTGATCGCCTGGAATGCTCGTAAGCAAGCAACAATGTCTCGCAGTAGTACTGAAGCTGAGTACAAAGCTGTTGCTGATGCAACTGCTGAGATTATATGGGTACAATCTCTATTGAGAGAGTTGCATGTTACTCAGGCTCATCCTCCAGTTCTGTGGTGTGACAACATTGGTGCTACCTATCTTTCATCCAACCCAGTGTTCCATGCCAAGACTAAACACATTGAAGTGGACTATCACTTTGTTCGGGAACGTGTTGCACAGAAGCTACTTTCCATCAAGTTCATCTCATCAAAGGATCAACTTGCTGACATCTTCACGAAGCCTCTTCCACAACCACAGTTTGTAGGCTGTAGGCGCAATCTTAACTTGCTTTGTACTTCAGGTCACAGTTAAGATTGAGGGAGGGTGTTAGACTATATATATGTAGCCCTGTATGCATATACTGTATATTGTATTGTACCCCTTGGGTACCCTTATATAATGAGATAGCCACACCCCGTTTAGGGTGTCGAGCACTTCAAAACATTATGTCTTACAGCCTCGTTCCTCGGTTGGATCGAGCGACTGCTCGCGTTGACTACGCCTCTTCCCGACCTCACATCGCCAGCATCCGACCCAGCGCCACCCTGCCGCATGGAGATCCCTGCCGAACCTCCCCGGATGAGCTGACGCGCTGGCCAAAGTACCACCGACGAACCAACCAGCTACAAAAGCATGTCACCATGCCTCTGCTCGTCCTTCTCCTTCACATTCTCTCTCTCTCTCTCACCAATCAACTCTCTTCTTTCTTTGCTGCTCAATTAAACCATTCCCTTCCCGTTCCCTGGTGTTGTCCTTCTACACCTCGCCGTCCATAGAGTTCGATGCTGGTGGCCGTCCTCGACTAGACTCGCGCCCACGTCGGCACCCAGTCGCACTGCCGCACCTGCAACATGCGTCCTCAGCCACGACATGTTCCATTTTCGATTCTTCTGTTAACGCCATGGTATTCTTCAGGTCGTGCAATGATCCGTCTTGTACCATAGTTCTAACCGTCTTGTACACATCTGAGAGGTGCAGGGTTCGAGTCCAGCTTGGGACTGTTCTCTTTGGTGCAGGGTTCGAGTCCGAGGTGACCCATTATTTTTTGCATGTTTTTGTTTCCACACCCAACAGCTTGGGTGTCTTTAGATTCAGCCCAATAGTCAGATCCGGCCCGTACACCTCCGAGAGGTGCAGGGTTCGAGTTCGAGGTGACCCATTATTTTTTGCATGTTTTCGTTTGCACACCCAGCATCTTGGGCTCGTTCTCTCGCTAGTTTGCACTGTGTCTTTATATTCATCCCAATTGTCAGATCCGGCCCGTACACATCCGAGAGGTGCAGGGTTCGAGTCCGAGGCGACCCATTATTTTTTTCATGTTTTCGTTTGCACACCCTGCTGCTTGGTCAGACTGTTCTCTCGCTAGTTTGCACTGTGTCTTGAGATTCAGCCCAATAGTCTGATCCGGCCTGTACACATCTGAGAGGTGCAGGGTTCGAGTCCTAGGTGACCCATTATTTTTTGCATGTTTTCGTTTGCACACCCAGCAGCTTGGGCCTGTTCTCTCGCTAGTTTGCATTGTGTCTTTAGATTCAGCCCAATTGTTAGATCCGGCCCGTACACATCCGAGAGGTGCAGGGTTCGAGTCCGAGGCGACCCATTATTTTTTGCATGTTTTCGTGTGCACACCGTGCAGCTTGGTCAGACTGTTCTCTCGCTAGTTTGCAGTGTGTCTTTAGATTCAGCCCAATAGTCAGATCCGGCCCGTACACATCCGAGAGGTGCAGGGTTCGAGTCCGAGGTGACCCATTATTTTTTGCATGTTTTCGTTTGCACACCCATCAGCTTGGGCCTGTTCTCTCGCTAGTTTGCAGTGTGTCTTTAGATTCACCCCAATTGCCACACTGTTGTCTTGCTAGTTTGCACTGTGTCTTTAGATTCAGCCCAATAGTGAGATCCAGCCCGTACACCTCCGAGAGGTGCAGGGTTCGAGTCCGAGGGGACCCATTATTTTTTGCATGTTTTCGTTTGCACACCCAGCAGCTTGGGTGTCTTTAGATTCAGTCGAATAGTCAGATCCAGCCCGTACACCTCCGAGAGGTGCAGGGTTCGAGTCCGAGGTGACCCATTATTTTTTGCATGTTTTCGTTTGCACACCCAACAGCTTGGGCCTGTTCTCTCGCTAGTTTGCACTGTGTCTTTATATTCAGCCCAATTGTCAGATCCGGCCGTACACTGCCGAGAGGTGCAGGGTTCGAGTCCGAGGCGACCCATTATTTTTTGCATGTTTTCGTTTGCACACCCTGCAGCTTGGTCAGACTGTTCTCTCGCTAGTTTGCACTGTGTCTTTAGATTCAGCCCAATAGTCAGATCCGGCGCGTACACATCCAAGAGGTGCAGGGTTCGAGTCCGAGGAGACCCATTATTTTTTGCATGTTTTCGTTTGCACACCCAGCAGCTTGGGCCTGTTCTCTCGCTAGTTTGCACTGTGTCTTTAGATTCAGCCCAATTGTCAGATCCGACCCGTACACATCCGAGAGGTGCAGGGTTCGAGTCCGAGGCGATCCATTATTTTTTGCATCTTTTCGTTTGCACACCCAGCAGCTTGGGCCTGTTCTCTCGCTAGTTTGCACCGTGTCTTTAGATTCAGCCCAATAGTCAGATCCGGCCCGTACACATCCGAGAGGTGCAGGGTTCGAGTCCGAGGCGACCCATTATTTTTTGCATGTTTTCGTTTGCACACCCAACAGCTTGGGCCTGTTCTCTCGCTAGTTTGCACTGTGTCTTTAGATTCAGCCCAATAGTCAGATCCGGCCCGTAGTGTTTTTATTTATCCCGCGAATTTGCTAATTTCAGAAAAATCAGTGATTTTAAAACGTCTGTAACTTTTAAACCATGCATCGGATCGAAATAAGTTACATATGTAAAACATGTAGAATTTCGTGTAGTTTAATATGTTCCAACTCTCATGCATATTTAAAACTGTTAAGAATTGTGTTTGCCTCGTTTTGTGTGGTGCCATGCTAAAAATGTTTTAATTCGTAGCTAGTTAACCATAACTCCGTTGGAGATATGCTATATATGTAAATCGACTAGCATGACGTGTAGAATCACATGCTTCACCTCTTGCTATGTTAACAACATTTTAAAATTGTAGTGTACCTAAACGGGAGTGAACTAAATAATTTGAATGTGGAGTTTCATCAATATGGATGTCGCTGCATATTGAGCTTCACTTAATGTGTTGTGTTTGATTGTTGTGAATTGCCATGACATGCCTTTCATAATTTAAATGGACATGCATCATATTAGATTGTTCATCATACTGTGCTTTTGTTGTGGTGAATATCGTGTGTTGATTCTTGTTTCCGGTTTGCTTCGTCTCGGTAGAGTTCCGCAAGCGTGTCAGAATCTGAGGATCCGTTCGACTACATTGGTTCGTAAGCTTCACGGATTCGTTCTTCTTCCAAGCTAGATCACATGCAAGATGATCATTTCCCTAGATACCATTACTATCATTGCCATGCTAGTTGCATCGTTTCTTTTGCTATGTCTCACTGCCTACCACCTATCAAATATCAGCCTCCCCGCATTGCCATAAATTCCTCTAATCTTTCCACTACCCATCAAACCTTGTTTGGCTATGTTACCGCTTGATCAACCTTTTGATAGAGTTGCTAGTTGCAGGTGCTTTTGCTTCTATGTAAAAACATGGGTTCCTTGTTATATCACCATATTATTGCTAATTAATTTAATGCACCTATATACTTGGTAAAAGGTGGAAGGCTTGGCCTTCTAGCCTGGTGTTTTGTTCCACCTTTGTCGCCTTAGTTTCGGCTACCGGTGTTATGTTCCATAAATGAGCGCTCCTAACATGCTTGGGGTTGTTATGGGGACCTCCTTGATTTTTGTTTTGGGATAAAACTCGCCTGGCAAGGCCCAACATTGGTACTATATTTGCCCAACATAATAATACTGAAAAACATAGGGTGTCATGAACCCGAGGAGTAGTTCAACATAATACACGGGGGCGAGTGCTGCTGGTGCTGGTCCAAACTAGATCCATTTGCGGGGCCAACCCGGGGCAACTCGGGAGATTTCTATGAGGCCACCGTACGCTGTGCTTATACGTCATGTCCTGAGAACGAGATATGCGGCTCCTATCGGGATCGTCGACACGCCGGACGACTGTTGGCGCATAGTTTATGCCTAAGTAATTTTGGTGATTGATGACAGTACCGTAAAGGACTAACCGTGTGTGTTAAGGTTTCAGATAACACACGTCAACGACACAAGACGACTCGTCTCCTCATTCATGGAACGGAAGCACGACGCTCTCTACGATTCTCTTTATTTGAGTCATAGGAAAGCCGTACTATTAAGAGGGGATCCGTAGTGGAAAGGTTTGGGTGGAATCTATCTTTGCACGCGCACACTTCACATATTCTCCCTTACCTTCATTTTTGGAGCGGCCCCCGCCACTGTGTTTCTTTCCTCCTTGCAAATTGGTCCCCAGCGGTAGTACCGCTGGCCCTAGCGGTAGTACCACTGGAAGGCTAGCGGTAGTACCGCTGGCTGGCGGTAGTACCGCCCCTGGTCAGCGGTAGTACCGCTCCAGGAGCTTAGTAGCGCCTGCCTAGCGGTAGTTCGTGGACGAACCTTTTTGCGAAGACTTTCTTGGCGGTGGTAGTGCTTTTGCACTACCAGGGGCCCAGCGGTAGTACCGCTGGAGTTCCAGCGGTAGTACCGCTAGGCAGCGGTAGTACCGCCCTTGGTCAGCGGTAGTACCGCTGGGGTGCCAGCGGTAGTACCGCTGCAGACAGTGGTAGTACCGCTGGAGCTCGGGCAGAGAGTGGGAAAACGGTCTGATTCCCCCCCACTATATAAAGGGTTCTTCTAGGTGTGGAACCTTATCTCTTACCCTCTCAAGCTCCATTGTTGCTCCCTAAGCTCAAAAGTGCCCGATCTCTCTCCCTAGCCAATCAAACTTGTTGATTCTTTAGGGATTGGTTGAGAAGGCCTAGATCCACACTTCCACCAAGAGAAAAGTTGATTCCCCCACCAATCCCTTGCGGATCTTGTTACTCTTGGGTGTTTGAGCGTCCTAGACGGTTGAGGTCACCTCGAAGCCATATTCCATTGTGGTGAAGCTTCGTGGTCTAGTTGGGAGCCTCCAAGCTTTGTGTGGAGTTGCCCCAACCTTGTTTGTAAAGGTTCGGTCGCCGCCTTCAAGGGCACCTATAGTGGAATCACGGTACCTTGCACCGTGCGAGGGCGTGAGGAGAATACGGTGGCCTTAGTGGCTTTTTGGGGAGCATTGTGCCTCCACACCGCTCCAACGGAGACGTATTTCCTGTCAAAGGGAAGGAACTTCGGTAACACATCCTCGTCTCCATCGGTTCCACTTGTGGTTATCTCTATCCTTTACTTTGTATTTGCTTATGCTTGTGACTATATCTTACTTGTCTTAATAGCTCTCGTTGTTAGCTTCTTTAGGGTTCACCTCATTGTCGTATTATTTGTGAACCCGTATGTTGTTTACCTTAACTTGCTAAGATTATTTAAAAAGTGGTCGTTGTCTATTCACCCCCTCTAGCCAACCATATCGATCCTTTCAACGACCTTGCTGGACTTGGTTTACCTTTCTCGAGCGTCTTGGGCGTGGGATTCCGATGATACTTTGGGCTATCTCGAGGTTGAGGTTTTCCAATAGGAACCCGAGGAGATAACGGGTTTTCCCTAATCAAGGTTATTCCGTCGCAGCGTGTGGTAGTTTGTGATGGACTAGTTGGAGCATCCCTGTAGGGTTAAATTTTTTGAAAAGCCGTGCCCAGGGTTATCTGGCAAACTTGGAAACTTTGTTTAACATCCGCTACTAGCTAACTTGAAGTAAACTTAATTAAGACTTGCCAACTGAGTGCGTAACCGTGACTATCTCTTTCGTGAGCTCCTTCTCCCGATCGAGGACACGGTGCAGTTATGTCTAACATAAGTAGGGTCCAGGATCATTATTAGTTCACGTGTGATTATGCATAGATCATCCACCTCTTATTATTGTACTCATAACTTAGCCACCTCAAATAAATGCTTAGTCGCTTGTTGCAGCCTCACCACTTAACCATACCTCACCCATTAAGCTTTGATAATCTTGATACCTTTGGAAATGAGATTGCTGAATCCCTATGGCTCACAGATTACTACAACCACAGTTGTAGGTACAGGTAAAGCAATACTTTGACGCGAGCACGATGATTGTTCTATTTGGAGTTTCTTCTTCTTCTTCTTCATCGATCTAGGATGGGTTCCAGGGCGGTAGCCTGGGATAGCAAGGATGGATGTCTTACTTATATCATTTGGTTTCGTCCATAGTCAGACCCTGCTCTTATTCATGGTGATTGAATATGTTATGTATTGATGTAAACTTGTTGTAGCTTGTGGCGAGTGTAAGCTAATTCCATATACTCATCTCTTTAGTACATGTACTTGTAACGATATCCATTCTTGCAAAACGACGAGATGCGCTTCTATCCCTGTCGAGGCCCTCGCGCCAAAATAAGGTTAGGATCACATCTTGGGCATGACACATCCCCCCTAAGAGGGATCAACTCACCTTTGGTTTTGTCGTAGAATACTTCAAGTAGATGAAGTAGTGGTGGATGCTCATTGTTGATGAAGTTCATCTTGATTTGGGAGCAATCCTTGTTGTTTCTTACTCTTCTCACCTACATGGGTTAATCCTAAAGCAAAAGGAGAAAACACAAAGATATCTATGAACATGGAGTGAAATACATGGGAGGTGATGTCCAGAGATGCTTTAATTATCTTATCCCTTGCTCACCTTTGAGGGAATTTGTGACTCCTTGAACTAATGCCTATGGTTGAGGTTGATTGCATATAGTTCTCGCCAAAATGAATGGGGGTGAATTTCATTGGCGGAGTTACCCCTCAAGATCTTTCTAGTTCTTCCTCTTGGGGACCCACATCACCTTGAGGGGGATCCTTGGAGTTTTGGTAGCACTAGATAAGGTAGTGCTAGAAGTGTCCTTGGGAACCCACCCAACCTTTGCTTGGGGTTCTTCAAATGATTCAATGTCCTCATGAAGCTTCCCCTTGCCCTTGTGGTCTTGTGGTAGAATGCCATATTGCGTTCTTGTTCCCTTGGGAGGAGTAGGATCATACTTTTCCTCTTGAGGAACAAACTTGGGAATGGGATATGGACCTTCTTCCCAAACATCTCCATTGACGTTGAAGTAGCCAACACCTTGCTTCTTCCGATGTCCTCCTTGCTTGCACATAATTTTCTCAAATTTCTTAATTCGAGCAAGACTCTTAAAGACACCTCTCCCTATAACCCATTTCAATAAATCATTTTCTTGCTCAAGTGTAACTTGGCTAAGAGAATCATTAATGGAATCAATAGAGCTACTAGCAACAACATCATTTGATTTAGCTTTAGCATTATTGTTACTAGATGAAGAAACTTTCTTGCCTTTGTTACTAGTGTTCTTAGGTTTAAGTTGTGGACCAAAAGTAGACAAGAGTAATCATTTGTCTAGATAAGAGGAACTCTTCTTTCGAAGATCATCATTGATTGCTTTTAGGAACTCATGCTCTTGCTCTAAATTTAGATTCTCGAAGCATAGCTTCGCATGAGTTCTTGCAAGATCTCTATGATCTTCTAGAGTAGTTTCATGAGCTAACTTAATACTGCTTAATTCTTTGGTTAGTCGTTCAATCTCTTTCTTATCATCACCATTTGATTTCTATTGACTAGCATGATAATTAGCAAGTTCATTTTCAATGTTATCACTAGCCTTATCAAAGACCAAGTTATCTTCCCCTAACAAGTCATCCTCGTCACTATCAAAGTCAAAATACTCGGGGTGTGATACGTTGGGGCCTTTGGTCATGAAGTAGTTTCCAATCCCTTCATTTTGTGAATCAAATAAGTCGTACGAGTTGGAGGAAACAAGTGAAATGCCTACAACACCTTCATCTTGACTGTAGTCAGAGTTGGAGTGATAGCTTCTCTTGGATTGGTTGTCAGACTCGGAGCCAGAAACAAATTCACCAACATGAGCTTGATGTCTTCTACTTGAACTGCTCTTGGTGTACTTGTCTTCTTCTCCGATTCTCTGCCTATCTGGGATTGTATTTATTCACAATTATCTTCTCTACTCCTTCTATCTCTGCGAGGTGACTCATATCTTGAGCTTCATTTTCTGAGTGACTCTTCTCTTTGTTTGTGGGGAGACGAGCACTCATTTGAAAAATGTCCGGGCTTTCGACAACTGTAGCAGTTTCGGTCATGACTAGGCGATCGCTTCTCATCATATCTTGAGCTTGAGCTTCTCTCTTTGACTTTACTCTTGTAGAACTTGTTGAGCTATCTGACCATGAGGTTGACCTCTTCATTGGTAACAAGGTTGTCACTTGAAGTAGAGGGAGCATTGACTGAAGCTTTGTAAGCACCGCTTGACTTGTTGTGCAACTCTTCTTTGTCTTTGAGAGACATTTCATGAGCAACAATCCTTCCAATGACTTTAGTAGGTTTGAGATCTTTGTAGTTGGGCATCATTTGGATTAATGTGCACAGGGTGTCGTATCTTCCATCCAAAGCTCTAAGTATCTTATTGATGATGAATTTGCCAGTCATGTTTTCGCTTCCTAAGTCGGTAATCTCATTTGTGATGAGAGCTAGTCTAGAGTACATCTCAGCCACTCCTTCACCATCCTTCATCTTGAACTTGTCAGGCTGACTTTTAAGCACATGCAACTTAGATTCTCTGACAGGGTTGGTACCTTCGTCCATATCAATCAAAGTATCCCAAATTTCCTTTGCATTCTCAAGGGTGCTGATTTTGTTGAATTGTTCGGGACACAAGCAGTTGAACACAACGTGACACGCTTGAGCATTGAACTGCAACATCTTCAATTCTTCCATGTGGCATCACGATCCAGTTCTCTTCCTTCTCCGAAGAAATCACCTTGCACACCAACAGGAACAACAACCCAAACGACAGGATTATGACCTAGAATATCCATTTCCATTTTATGCTTCCAACTAGCAAAATTAGTGCCATATAAATATGGACCTCTACAGTGATAATTTCCCTCACTAGATGCCATACTCTCCTAGGTTGTGAGACCAATTCAATGGAGACCAAATCTCTGATACCACTTGTAGGATCGAAAGTATGTCTAGCGGGGGGGGGGGGGGAGGGTGATTAGACTACTTCTCAAGATAAAAACTTAGCCTTTTCCCAATTTTTAGTGCGGGCCAGTTTTAGCAACTATTACTAGTCAAGTACACCCTGCGCATGCATATCTAAGAGTATTGTAGAGGAAAGTAAAACATGCAAGTGTAAAAAGAGGGTAAGGTAGGGAGATCAAACACAAAGGTTGACAAGGCAATTTTTGGCATGGTTCCAATAGGTGGAGGTATGAGACATCCATGTTAGTGCAGACTTTAACCCATGGAGGATAACGACTGCGAGAGTCCACAGAGGGCTCCACCCGCAAGGGGTCCACAAAGAAGCGACCTTGTCTATTCCACCATGGTTTCGGTCTACACAAGACTAGCCTCACTCATGGTATATCTTCATGAAGTAGGCAATCTCCTTGCCCTTACAAACATCTTGGTTCAACTCCACAACACGAAGTAGGAGGCTCCTAAGCGACACCTAACCAATCTAGGATGCGCCACCCTCCAAAAGTTAACGGATGTGGTAGAACGATGAACTCCTTGCACTTGTGCTACTAAATATAGTCTCCTCAACACTCAATCACTCTCTCTCATATTTGGCATGGGTTGGAGAGATTGATCTTGTTGAAAGAAACTTGGGGAGGCTAGAAATCAAGGTTCAAATGGTTGGAATGGAATCTCTTGATCTCAACACTTGACTAGGTGGCTCTCTCCCAGAAAAATGGATTTGGCAAGTGTAAGTGTGTTCTTAGTGCTTCCTCTACAAATGAGAGGTAGGTAGAGGGATATATATAGGCAACCTCCAAAATCCGACCGTTACACCATAATCGACCAACTCGATGACACCGAAGTTACAAACTCAATGGTACTGACTTGCCCAAAAGGCAACAACTTTTGAATCTTGGTGGAACTGATATATGAATCTCGGTGGTACCGATATGATGACCTACATCGGATTTCCAAACTCGGTGAGACCGACTTCAAACTCAGAATTTCCGAAACTTGAAATTAGCTGAAATAAAATTTGGTCACCCAAACTCGGTAGCACCATTAGGAATGTTGGTTGTACCGAGATGGTGGGTTCGGCATAGGATCTGTCTAAGTGTAGAATGGATATAGCCGAGTGATGAATATTGGTTGCACCAATTTTCCATATTTGGCCTTGGATAGATATATTTGGTGGAAGAGTGGTTGAGTACTTTTGGTGGCTATCTCTAAGCACTTGAGCAACCAATTCATCTTAATACCTCATCCCCTTTTAATAGTATTGGCTATCCTATGGACTCAAATGTGATTTGTCACAAAGTGTAAAATTAAGAGTATTCTTGCTTGAAGCTTTAGCCAATCCTATTCCTTCCTTGCATCATAGGGCATCTCCACACAATCCTATAGCTAAAGCATCTTTTAACTTCTATGAAATATACTTGGATAAATTCATTAGTCCAATGATGAGTATGTTATGATTAATTACCAAAACCACCTTAGGACGCAATTGTGCTTTCAACGATACAACTTTCTAAGGATATTTCTTCCCGGCCTTCTTATATCAAGAAGTATAGCACACGAGACTGTTGGATTTTTCCGTATGCTCCTTCCGATAAATGATGCAATCATTGATACATGTGTGGTATCTAATGTGGGGAAGATCAAGAGGACACACGATCTTCTTGGCCTCATCGACACTAGTAGGACATAGGCTCCCTGAGGGAAGAACTTTATTATGTAGATACTTCAAATGCTCATCGAGGCTTGTGTCTGTCCATTTGTTTTTGGCCTTCGTCTTTAGAAGTTCGAGCATGAAACTCAAGTAGGTCACCTCGGGATCGCAACCGTCATACGATGGAGTCTTCGAGTCTACTTCCAGTTGTGCCAACTTGGCCTCCTCTCTAGAAGTAGCTCTATCGCTAGTCGTACTCTTGTGAAGCAGATCTCGAACATGACGGTCCTGCACGACTGAACTTAGTAGCATCAAAGACTGTAGCATGTCCGCCACCTCTTCTCCTCCATGTACAGAATCTTCTTCGCCATGTCTGAAATCTTCTCCGCCATCATGTCCATACTCTTCCCCGCCACCATGTCCCGCGCCATCGTCTTCTTGTCGATCGATCATCTCTTTGTCTAGCCCCATCTCGTTATTCCTTTCCATATGGATGTGCTCATCATCATCTTCACTTATCCACTGAGCAGAGCCATCCATGAAGCTATTCATGAGCAGGTACGCCTTCAAACTACCACGATCATAGGGGTCCAAAATGACTCCTTCTTTGCATCTTCTACACGAACATCTAATCTTAGTCCGACTATTTGCATACATGTCCATCATCGCGGATTGCAAGTACCGCTCCACCTTCCTTCCACTCACCTTCATGACCGACTGCACGGTATAACAAGCAACATGATTATTAAAAAAAATGCATGCATGCATCAAAGTAAAACAAAAATTTGGCATGACCTTGCCTAAAAATAGGTCATATTGAGTTTGCTCGAAATTTTCCAAAACGGAAATAAATCGACATTTCCGCAAATCATAAGAAACTCAGGGGGCATGTCACTCGCATAAATCCCTTCATATCGTAGACACGCATATTCCCATTCTTGAAATGCACAAGTTTTTACTCAACTATCTCCCAAGATAGATCGAGCATGATCGGATGAGGCCTTCGCTATCTTAGGGATCGAAAGTGGATGGCTATAGCTAGCTAGATCTAGTTGTTGGGATGAGAGATGGCTCTAGCTAACTAATGGAGAGGGAGAGAGATGATCTAGGTACCTATGAAACAAATTTATGAGTGGGATATATACATACATACATACATATATATATATATATATATATATATATATATATATATATATATATATATATATAGATGTATGGAAGGAGGGAGAGCCAAATAAATGAGGAAGATAGAGAAGAGAGGCCATTTATGGAGGACAATTATGGTGCAGGGGGCATTAATGGGGATAGAAGAGAGGTAGAAGGAGGAGAGAAGAAGGGTAATAATGTTGGAGAAGTAACTTAGAGAGGAGAGAGGGGAAAGGAGGGGAGAGGGAAAAGGGGGGAGGAAGAGGGAGGGGGAGAGTGGTGGGTGAAAAGGTTGCACCAGCCACGCCTAGCAGCATCGCTGTATTCCAGCCAACGCTACTACTAAGGTGCTTAGTAGTAGCGCTGGTTCGGCACATCGCTACTACTAAGTGGGGCCCAATAGTAGTAGCGGTTTTGTTGGAGCATGTGCTACTGCTAAAGTCTTAGGAGTAGCGTTGTATTTTGGGCAGCGCTACTAGTACAACTAGCGTCAGTGGACTCGTTGGTTCTAACTTAGCAGTAGCGCCGCTTGTATTTCCAGCGCTATTGCTAAGGCATCACTTGTAGAGTTTTCGAAACCCAGTGCTACTCCTAATTAGCAGCAGCGCTGCATATTTTCTAGTACTACTACCGATGTTCTACCTATAAGCATTTCCCTAGTAGTGAGAGCGGCGCTGGCGACACCTCCCCCAACGTCAAGCTCGAGGTCGATGATGCCGAGTAGGCGCGACGACATCGTGGCGGGATTCGAAGGATGGCGTCGTGCCTTGGCTTGGCTGGTCTGGACTTGGCGCTCCATCCACGAGGCCTTGTTTTCGGATAAATCGCCACATTGTGGTGTCATATCTCCTTTTGTGTTTAGATGGCACCCTATGTAATCCTGTGGATAGGCAAAGAAAACTTGTCGGGTACCTTACGCTAAATATTAACCATTTATTAGGCTTGTGGGGTGGCCATTTTCCCTTGTGTTTTGATTCCGCACTTGTATGTTTCTGATCCCTACGCTCATTGGGAATTCTCGTCGGCGTGCGTATTATTGGTGTGAGCGCTTTAGGAATGGATCCTGAGCAGCTTGTTGAAAACGCGGCTGCTGGCTAGACCACCTTGCCGTGGCTACTCGAGTTGTTGAGCGGACTCAAAACAACAAGGAGCGCAGAAAACTTTGGCAAGGGCCTTCGCGTGCAGGTTTTGTCATACAGATGGAATCATTTAAGGGAAAATAGCCTACAATGAAGGAATTTTTCAAAGCTTTTGTGAATTAGATGTCTCTTTGTCATATTCCTTGCCGCATGGTGGCCGTCCCTGAATGCATTAGAGGGTGTCCATACCGTCACTCCCCTCGGGAAGACTTCCACACGGGGATATTTCTTCCCGTTGAGAAAAAGAAAGAAGAGAAAATAGAGGAGGCTAGGAACCTTGGAAATTCAAAGGTTGCCTTAAGCAATTCAAAAGTGATCATGACATTTCATGTATGATACATAAGATAAATATATACCTTGACAAGGAGTTGTGGAATACTTAGCTTTATTAACTATGCCGAGGGTCTTCACGTGGCTTTGTACATAGGAGTACAAGTCTTATTAGGCCGACTTGTACAAAACAGATTGTCGGGCAGCCTGAAAACCGTGCCTCATGGGTAGAACTTGCAAAGATGCTCGATATTCCACAAGTTTTGCACTCGGGTGTCATCTTTGTTCTCGAGGCGGACTACACTGGGCCTGGTGACTTGTGCCACCCAATAAGAGCCTTCCCACTTTGGCGTCAACTTGTTTGATCCCCTCATGGACTAGACCCATTAAAGGACAAGGTCACCCTCCTCAACGCCCCTAGCGTGCACTCTGTGGCTATGATACAGCAAGGGTTGCTGGTATCGGGTGACACACAGTGCAACCTGGAGACGATCTTCCTTGAGGAGCATGGCATCATCTTGTCGCAATTGCTCTTGCTATTCTTCATGCAAAGCTTGTACTCGAGGTGACCCGCATGTGAGTTCCTTGGGGACCACTGCCTCTACACCATAGACTAGGGAGAAGGGTGTCTTGCCGGTGTCTCGATTTGGTGTCGTTCTGATCGACAAAAGAGCCACATGAAGTTCATCCATCCAGCACCTCCCGTGCTTGTGCAACTTGTCCAAACTCCTTGTCTTGAGGCCCCACAAACTTCAACATTTGCCATCTCCACTTGGTTGTTTCTTTTGGGATGTGCAACCAACACAAAGCATGTCTTGGCACCGATTTCTTGGTTGTGTTGCATGAAGACGTTGCTAGTGAATTGCGTGCCATTGTGAGTGATGACTCTGTTGGGTACTCTGAAACGAAAAACAGTCCCTATGATGAAATTGTGTGTCGTCTGCACCATTACCTTCCTCACTAGTTCCACCTCGGTCCACTTTGTAAACTTGTCGATTGCTACAAACAAGAATTCAAAGCTCCCGACAACACGGGGGAGAGGGCCGACGATGTCAAGGCCCTTGAGCGCAAATGGCCAGGAGAGTGGTATGGTTTGGAGGGCTTGTGCTGGCTGATGTATCTGCTTTGCATGGAATTGGTATTCTTCACATGTAGTCACCACCACCAAGGCGTCTTGAAGGGCTGTCAGCCAATACAAGCCTTGCCGAAATGCCTTTCTCACAAGGGCTCGCGATCCCAGGTAGGATCCACAGATCCCTTCGTGTATATCTGCGAGCAGCTGCTGTTCTTCTTTCGAGAGAATGCATTTCAATTTGACCCCATTTGGTCTCCTCTTGTAGAGAGTGTTATCCATGAACTGGTACATGCTCGGCTGTCGGGCTACTCTTTCAGCTTCTTCTTGCTCTTCAAGAAATTGACTTGTCTGGAGGTATTGGACTATTTGCTGTGCCCATGCCGCAACTTGTGGCTCGGCAAGAAGGACTAAAAGTATCTCTTTTGCTGTGGGAGCACTGGCTTTTACGGCGAGGACTACTGGGTCTGCCGGAGCTTGCTCCTCATGAGCAAGCGTCTTGTTATTTAGGTCAACCTTCTTGGTGGCAACTAGTAGCTCTGCCGAGAGATAGTCACCAGAATGGATCTTCCTCTTCCTGGCTTGCCGATTCGATGGTGTGATGGATGGTTGGGTCAGTCGGAGCATAAAAGTGTCTGGTTCCACACGCAACTTTTGCACAACTTGTTTTGACACGTCATTGACGATGCTGTTCTGTGTGTGCGGAATGTGTTCCGTTTGTAGACTATCAAAATGCTCTTCCAACTTCCTCACTTCATCTAGACAGGGTTCCATCACAGGGCTTTGGTAACCTTTGTTCATTTGATGCACAACTAGCTGCGAGTCTCCTTGGACTATCAGCTTCCTAATACCAAGTTCCTCTTCTATTAGAAGACTGGCAAGAAGTCCCTCATACTTTGATGTGTTGGTCGACGATACCTGAGAGATCGATATAACAAGTGTCTAGAAGGGGGGAGAGGTGAATAGACTACTTCCATAATTCAAATCCTAGCCTTTTCCCAATTTAGTGGTTGGCAGATAGACTCCTTGACTGGAAGGAAATGATCGACTTTGCTCAACTTGTCGATGACGACAAAGATGGCTTCATTACCTTTCTTGGACTTCGTAAACCCGGTGACGAAATCCATCTCAACATGGTTGAACTTCCACTCGGGAATGGGCAAGGGATGCAAAAGACCTGCTGGACGTTGATGCTCTGCTTTCACCCTTCGACAAACATCACATTCATTTACGAACTGAGCAATTTCACGCTTCATGCGAGTCCACCAGAAGGTCTGTTTCAAATCCTGATACATCTTGGAACTTCCTGGATGTATCGAGAGAAGAGAGTTATGAGCTTGTTCCATGATAACCTTTCTGAGATCCCCTTTCGGAACGACAAGGCGATCCTCAAAGAACAATGTATCTCTGACATCAACACTGAAGCACTTATACTTGGGAACTCCCTTTGCCAAGCCAATCTTAACTTTCTTCACCATAGCATCAAGAAGTTGAGCTTGTCAGACTTGGTCTTCCAAAGTAGGAGAAATCTGAAGATTAGCAAGAAATCCCTGAAGTACTAACTGAAGGTTGAGCTTTCTGAAAGAATCACAAAGATCAGGTTGGAGAGGCTTCAGAATGAGACAGTTGCAGTAAGCCTTCCTGCTCAAAGCATCTGCAACGACATTAGCTTTGCCTGGAGTGTACTCAACGCTCGGATTAAAATCTTGGATCATTTCCACCCAACGAGTTTGCCGAAGATTAAGGTTAGGCTGGGTGAAGATGTATTTAAGAATCTTGTGATCAGTGAACACTTCAACCTTTCTTTCCAACAAGAGGTGTCTCCAAGTCATCAGAGCATGTACCACTGCCGCCAACTCAAGATCATGAGTGGGGTAATTTTTGTCACTTGGCTTCAACTGCCTCGAGGTATAAGGTACCACTTTCTTGTCTTGCATCAGAACTGCACCAAGACCTTGAAGAGAGGCATTGCAGAACACTTGATGAGGTTTGGAGTCATCAGGAGGAACCAAGACTAGAGTAGAAGTGAGCTTCTCTTTAAGTGTGTCGAAAGCCAATGACACTCTGGAGACCAGACATACTTCACACCATTCTGAAGAAGACTTGAGAGAGGCTTAGCAATCTTGGAGAAATTCTCAACGAATCTTCTGCAATAGCTTGCAAGCCCGAGAAAGCTTCGAAGCTGCTTCACATTCTGCGGAGGTTCCCACTCAACAATGGCCTGCACCTTCGACGGATCAACTTTGATGGACTCGACAGAGATGATGTGCCCAAGGTACACAACTTCCTTCAACCAGAACTCACATTTGCAAAACTTAGCATAGAACTTATGCTCTCTTAGCTTACCAAGCACAAGCCTGAGATGTCCTTCATGCTCTTCCTCAGTTTCCGAAAAGACCAGAATATCATCAAGATACAACAAGATGAATTCATTCTTGAATGGGGAGAAGATATAATTCATCATCCGACAGAAGGTCGGTGGAGCATTGGCCACACCGAAAGACATCACCGTGTACTCATACGAGCCAAAGCTTCTTCTGAAAGCAGTCTTTGGAATGTCCTCTTCGCGAATGCGAATCTGATGATAACCCATCCTGAGATCTAGCTTCGAGAAGATCTTAGCCCCTTTCAATTGCTCAAACAACTCATTGATGTTGGAAAGTGGATACTTGTTTTTGATCACCTTCTTATTCAATGGACGGTAATCGACACAGAGTCGTTCCATGCCATCCTTCTTCTTGACGAAAAGCACTCCACAACCCCAAGGAGATGAGCTTGGTCTGATAAGACCCAGACGCTCTTGCTCATCAAGTTGTTTCTTCAGCTCCTTCAGCTCTTCTGGACCCAGTTTGTACGACCGCTTACACACAGGCTTAGTACCCGGTTCAAGCTCAATAACAAACTCAACTGCTCGGTGCGGAGGCATTCCTGGCAGTTCTTCCGGAAAAACATCTTCATACTCGCAGACCACTGGGACTTGCGAAACTGGAGAGATCTCACCCTTCTCATTCAAGGAAAACAGACGGACCGTGTCATCACGCACTGCGAAGATAATCACGTCCTCCGAAGAATGAGTTAGCTTCACTTCTTTAGCTTCACAATCAATGGACGCCTTGTTCGTAGCCAACCAATCCATTCCAAGGATCAAATCAATATCAGAGTTGTCAAGGACAATAGGAGAAGCCAGAAAAGCATAATCCCCCATCTTGAGAGTGATATCAGGAACAAACACCCGAGAAGTCATTTGCATTCCCGGAGAAATGATTTTTAACGGCCTAGGAGTGTCATCTGTCACGATATCATGCTTTGCAACAAAAGGCCTAGAAATGAATGAATGCGACGCACCAGAATCAAACAAGACCTTTGCAGGAAAATCATTAACCAAGAGATTACCCATTATCACGTCTGAGGAGTTGTGTGCTTCAGCTGCATTCACCATATTGCCTCTCGCAGTCCTGGGGTTGAACTTTACCATAGCATTGCTTGGAGGCTTCCCTGGAGGAGGGGGCGGAAGATGCAGCTGAGAGGTGCACTTGTTGGAGTAGTGACCCTTCTGCCCACACTTGTGACAAGTAACATCTGACAGCGGACGTAACTGCACCTAAGGATTCTCTTGCTTCTGCTGCTGAAATCTCTGCTGGAAAGATGGGTTGGGTGGGTGGGAAGAACCACGACCACCTGACTGCTTGATCTGCTGAGTCTACCGAGGAGGAGGAGACACTTAGTATTTGTGCTGCTTCTGGACCACCTGAGTTGAGGGCGATGAGCTGGAATCTCTGAAACGCTTCCTTGAATTCTCCACTCCGAGCAAAGCTGCCTCAGCCCTGAGAGCCAAGTTATAGAATTTATCAAACTCATCGGGATCGTGCAAGGCAAGGGCCAGCTGCAAGTCCTCTCTCATACCACCTCTTAACTAATAGATCTTGTTCTTCTGATCTGGAATGTCCTGCAAGGCATATTGAGCCAGCTCATGGAACTCGACGTTGTACTTGTACACAGAGGAACCACCTTGCTTCAAGCGTCTGAACTTCTCACACATCTCTTCCACAAAGCTAGACGGGATATAGTGAGACCTGAAATCTCTGCAGAAATCGTCCCAACTGATCATTCTGCCTCCCCTGGAGTCCTTCAACTGCTGCCACCAAACTGCTGCCTGCCCCTTGAGCTGAAAAGTTGCAAACTTGACGAAGTCCTCTGGACGGACATTGCTGCACTCAAAGTGTTTGATCATGTCCCGAATCCAGTCCTCAGCGTCGAACGGCTGGTCACAAGACGTGAAGGACCTCGGCTGGTTCGACATGAATTGATTAAGAGATGCAAACTGATGAGCACCATGGTTGAAATTGCCCTGCTGCTGATTGGTCCTCTCTTGCAACAGCTGAATTAACATCTGGGCGTTAGCATTTGTTGCAGCCATCACTGCTTGTCAAGCATGTGCAGGAGGAGGCGGCGGCGGAGGTGGAGCCGGAGGAGGTGGTGGCGGAGCATCAGCACCCTCGCGACCCGGATTCTGGCGAGTTGGTGGAGCCATCCTGAAGACGGACAACACATTAGCCCAGAGAATAACATTCAAGGTAAAGCTGAATCAATAGGCAGAAATATCTGAACAACAATATTTAGGAATTGCACTCGAACAAAGTAGTAAGAATGCTTCCTCAAAGTGACTGTCGACAATATCTGATTAAAGACCACTTGCAAACCAAGTATGAGCTAGAACTGCTCGGAACAAACGTATGACAGAGATTCCATCCGATATCTTCGTGGATATGATCGCACGGGCTCGAATTTACAGTAGCCATCCTGTGCAAGGCAGTGCACACGACTTACGAAGCGTCCCTGAGTCGTAGCAAGATACAAGGACTCTTTAAGACATAACGAGAACCGATGTAAGACGACCGTGAACAAATGTACCCACTGAATGTCAAATCCCAACCTCACATCATGCATGTGTAGGAAGATTGTCCTATAAGTCACTACCTGATATCCCACCTATGAATTCCCGAAATTTCTTGTCATGCAATCTGGTCCACGAATACAAGGACTAATATGTCACAGAACTCCTATACTAACCACTCCAGTTATCACATCCGTCAACACATAACCAGAATCTTGGACCTTCATCTAACAAAGACCCTCGTAATCACAACGATACAAAGTGTGACGATACATCCGGAACTCTCTGCACCAGTACTGGGGAAGCCAGACTCCTCTCATCACTACTAGTATTGAAGCAATTACGAACATCCTCCGTCCTGAGATACTAAGAAATCTGAATGATAGCGATGTGCACAAGAATCCCCTGGAGGTCAACTCCTCGGAAGAAATCAAGTCAGACAGGAGGCACCAAGACAGAACTCCATCACATCGATATCATATAGATTTCAAAATATCCGCGTGATCCTAAAAAATTTGAGCGAGAAGAGGAGTAGAATTAAGATTTCCTAAGTCGAGAACCTCACCAGAGAAAAGAAGAGGAGAAAAAAGAAACCTACTCTCCGATATAACTAAGACTCAAATAGTTTTACTAGTCTCGACTCGGCCAAGTTTGATCACACAAAGGCTCCTATGGTCGTAAGGCTCTGATTACCAACTTGTAACGACTAAGATGTAGCCCTTTCCTATTTTGGGGGCGAGGCCTCAAAAGGGAAAGGGGCGCATCTAAACATTTCGCAAGCGAGATAATCATAACATTACATAACTGAAAGAGTGACAAGTAGGGAATACACTTGCCATCTCATAATAGTATAGCATTAAGCTTACATACACACATTATTGAGAGCATAGTTTAGTCCCGCTACGGACAACATGAAACAAGTAAGTCTATGAAATCCAGCATGCTGGCCCCATGATTTCGACCACGGCCTCAGTCCTCCGGATAGTTCACGTATAGTCAGCCAGAGTCCTCATCGAACTCCCACTTCAGTTGGCTGTCATCAGCATCTCCTGCGTCACGTGTACCTGTACCTATTGGTGTTTGTAGTGATCTGTGAGCCACGGGGACTCAGCAATCGATGACCTTGGTATCAAATCTAGCCAAGTTATTGGGTGGGGAAGGTTAAGTGTATGGGTTTGCGGCAACCTAAGCATATATGGTGGCTACCTTACGATGATCAGAGTAATCATATGGTGGTCTACGCGAGCGATCGAAGACTAGGTTGATCACTAAGTGATCCTGAACACCTACTTACGTCACACATAACCCCACCGTGTTCTCGATCGGAGATCGATCTCCGAAGGAGACAGTCACGGTTACGCACACAGTTGGGAGTTTTATTAGTGTTACTTCAAGTTGTCTATAACCGGATGTTAACAAAATATCCACATTTGCCACATAATCGTGGGCATGGCTTTCCGAAAGATTAAACCCTGCAGGGGTGCTCCAACTAGTCCATCACAAACTGCCACAGGCCGCAAAGTAATCCTCTATCACGAAACTCGTGATCTCGTCGGATTCCTCAGAGGAAAACCTCAACTTTGAGGAGACCCAAAGTTTCACCGGAATTCCTATATGCAAGATATATCGCTAAGGTAAGATAAATCTGGCAAGACCTCCCGACGTGTCGACAAACTCGATAGGAGCCGCGTATCTCGTTCTCAGGACACGTCGGATGAGCAGTACATATAGTGGCCTGATAGAAATCCCCGAGTTGCCCCGGGTGGCCCCACAAGTGCCTCTAGTTTGGACCAACTCTCATGAGGAGCACTGGCCCGGGTTGTTGATTAGTTCCTCGGGGTAGCTATTCCCTATGCAAATTATTATTAGGTTATTAGAAGATTAAAACCAATGTTGGGTCCTGCCAGACAAGCCTTAACACTACATGATTTATCAAGGGGGTCCCCATAACAACCCCGAACGTGTTAGGAGCGATCAGTTATGGATTCAAACACAGGTAACCGAAACTAAGGCGGCAACAACGGAACAAATCACCCGGCAAAAGGCTAGGCCTTTCGTTATTTACCAAGTATATAGGTACATTAATTAAATAGCAGTTTAAACATAATGATATCAAAATACCCATGTTATCACATGGGATAGCTGGCACCTGCAACTAGCAAAGCTATGCATTAGAGGTTAAGCAAGCCTAGTTAGCCAAACATCATTTGCTAGGAGAGGGAAGTGTTTGGTGTTCATGGCAAAGACAGGAGGCATTTATATCAAGTGGTAGGTAGAGAGCATGTAACGAAGGAAACATGATTATAAGCATAACAAAGCTAGAAAGAGTGTCAAGGTCACGGTCATCTTGCCTGTGAAGTCTTTAGCTTGGAACTGCTCTTGTTCTTCCTGCACGTACTCTCTAGAATACACATACTCACTCTCCGTTCCCGATGCTACCCAAGATAAGATAACAGCAAATGAACACCGGCAAGACATAATGCAACATTCAATATGATGCATGTGTGAAGAAGGAAGCATGCATCACTATTCTAGTCACTTTCATATGCATTAGTTGAGTTAATTGAATTCTGCATAGAACCTCATATTGAGTTATCTTGACATGCATGAACAAGGCATGAACATGTGCATCACGAGAAAGCGATGCAAAAACATATAAAGAACATAGAGAACGGAGTCACGGTTCAACCGGAAACTACAAGATAAGTTACAAAGGCCTACGGGTCAAAACAGCCACAAACACACACTAATGGGCACTCAATGGTTTAACCAGGTTGCCACATGACCAAGCAACATATTACAAGTGGGATGGTGCTTGGGATCACACCACACCATCAACAATGCCCACACAGGCTTCAAAACAACACAAACATACAATCTGTTTTTAACAGCAACATAGCAGTTTGACTTCAAGTTCTATAGTAGCTACACACCTATAAATAACTCAAACAAGGCATGAAACCAAATTCATCCAAAAGCACTACAACCCTGTATAAGAAGCTAAGGTAAAGGAATCATCCATGAGCAGCTCTATAGACACTAACTTGGAAAAAATGTCACAGTTTGAGACTTAGTTAAAATCACAGATTTTCACCAGTTCCTTATGCTCTCAAGCATTTTGGTAGCCTCCAAAATGATATCTATAGGAGGTGTATAAGCATGAAATTTAACAGGAAGCTAAACAAACATAAAATCTCACAAACATTAGTTTATTGCATGGGCTAATTCCCAACGCATGAGCTAATTCACACAAGACAATAGGCGAAGAAAATAACTCAAGTTTCCCAGACTTAGTCAAATTCTGAGGGTTTCACAAATGTGACAGTTTCAGCCAAGTACCCACTTTGACAGGGAACAATAGGTGCAAACAAGTCCCTAAGAACAAAATGAAAGTCCCATGCTGTAGAGGGGTTCACCCACTACCATTCCATCAAGGAATCATCCACAAAGGGTCAAAGCCCCACCTAATGTAAAGCACTAAACATGGCATCACATCAGAAAATAACAGTTTTATGAAGTTGCTCTAAAGTGAAATCTGACTGCACCAATGGATTCCTGGGATGATTCTACCGCAAAACCATATATCATACATAGGTACCTGCATATAACAACAATGCACAAGGCTAGATCGAAAATATCACCAAGAATTCCTATTAGCTACAAGTGTCTATAATGACATGTAGAAGCTATCATATTTGGTATCATATACACATGCACACTCACTAGGGTAAGATCAACCTATCTAGGCATAGCATGGACTCACTAACAAGGTCACATAGAGAAAAGTGTTCATCCACACACACACACACATGTGCACACACATACACATGCACATGTATATGTGGACTCACACCACACCATCAACACCTACACATGCACACACACAAGAACTACTCACATATGCACTCACATAGAAGAATCACACCCCACAACACATGTATATATGCACACACAATAAATTAGGCCCTCTTGCACAAGTGTATGTGCACACTCATGCACACACACGCTCTACACCCTATCTACACACACATACACTACCACCCTAGTGCAACATGAGTGAAAGAAAAGAAAACATCAAGCAAAACCCCTGGCAGAAAATTACTACACAAAATAACAGCAAAAGGAAAAAAATAAAAACAAAATAAAAAGGGGGAGGATGTGGGATCGAACCAGAACCCACTGGTGCAACACCAGACCCACACCACTAGGCTAGGCCATCGGGGCTTAACGGAGAGAGGGCTACACGCAAGGGAAGCCCACTCTTGCGCTGCACAGGAACCAGGCAAATAAAAGCAAAAAGGGCTTAGGGGGATTCGAACCCGCGACGCACGCGAAGGCGCACGGCTCGGTTGCCACTGCGCTAAGCTATCAGATCTTAACAGAGAGGGCGGTGTTGCTCTTTTGAGCAGCCCCCTCTGCGGCCGGAACAGGGGATCCTCTCCGGCGAGGCTCCGGTGACCTACTCGTCGCGGCGACACACAACGCTTGACGCGGGATCCCAGGGGAACCCATTCCCAGGCTTAGCACGGCGGGAGGGATCCGGCAACGGTGGGTGGCCGGCGCGACACTTCTATTGCCAAAGCGGCGACAACAAGCCGGCGAGCATGCAACGGTGCATCTAGGGAAGAAGGAGGAGGGAAAAGAGACGGTGTGCTCACTTTGGGCTCACACGAAGCCATCGCAGGGGAAGAAGAGTTGCAGACGCCTACTGGAGTCAAAGCAGGATGATCATGGCAGAGCAGCACGACAGCGAGGTAGACGAGGAAGTGGCCGTCGCTGCGGTGGACCTCCGGGACTCCTAGCGCTGGGAACGGAACGCGGGGAGTCTTCCCGAGGTTCCTGTACATGCTTGCCGACACCGGAGACGACAGCAACGCGAGGGGAACGGCGGCGATCTGCTGTATCTGTCGAGTCTGCTCTCTGTAACCTACATAGACTTACCTCGGGGGGGGGGGGGAGATGGAGGAGGAGGAAGAAGAGAGTGGCTGCGCGAAGGGGAATAGGGGGAAACCCTATCGGGCACGCACGCCGAGGATTAAATAGGGGAAGGAAGGGACGGCAACGGCGTGCACGACCTCCCTCTCTCTCTGAACCCTGACGGAAAGCAACACGAGGGGGACGGCGTCAGAAGGAGGAAGAAGGGACGCGGAGAGGGCCGCGCGAGGGAGGAAAGAGAGGTGGGCCTAGGTGGAGAGGAGGGAGCCGGCCCACCCGGGCTTCTCTTGCGCGTGGCTAAGACAGGGAAAACAAAAGGGGTTTTCCCCTTTTTTATTTAAATACAACAACAACCAAAATACCTCAGAGGCAACACATGGATTTTGAAGAAAAATAAAAAATAGATAGGGCATTAGGGAATTATGCCCTATTTAATAAAAATGCAAACGAGATTTTTAGACAAAATAAATTACAACCCAAAACAGGAATTAACATGCTGTTTTTGATAAAAATCCACATTGACCTAAAGTCTAATACAACAATGAGAGCTACCCCCTCAACCACAATTAAATCCTCTAAATAAATAACATTTTTTAATTAGGGCCAAGCAAAGTCTAACACACAAGTTAAAATAAACAAAGGGGAAGGGTTTTTAGCATTTTTTTGAAAACATCATAGCTTGCAACAACCACATACAACCCACACTACTCATAAGCATGCTAGCACTACCATGATGGAACAACTCCTATCAACACAAGAAAGGTAAGCCAAGAATGCAAGTGGATGTCATGGTGCAAAATGATGACATGAAATGAAGCCACATGAAATGACAACTTTATAACATCCAAAACATGGTTCCACAAAATAGGAAAGGATTACAAATATGGAAAGGAATACATCTCGGCTGTTACACCTCACTCATGGTAGATCTTCACAAAGTAGGAGGTCTGCTTGCCCATACAAACATCTTTGTTCAACTCCAGAACACGAAGTAGGAGGCTCCCAAGCGACACCTAACCAATCTAGGAGGCACCACCTTCCAAAAGGTAATATATGTGGTAGAACGATGAACTCCTTGGTCTTATGCTTCTAAAGATAGTCTCCTTCACACTCAACCATTCTCTCTCAGATTTGGCAAGCGTAGGAGAGATTGATCTCTTGTAAATTAACTTGGGGAGGCTAAAGATCAAGTTTCAAATGATTGGAGTGGAATCTCTTAATCTCAACACATGAGTATGTGGTTCTCTCTTAGAAAAATGGATCTTGCTAGTGTAAGTGTGTTCCGAGTGCTTCCTCTATGAATGATAGGTAGGTAGAGGGGTATATATAGGCATCCCCCAAAATCCAACCGTTACAACATTATTGCCCAACTCGGTGGCACCGAAGTTAAAAACTTGGTGGTACCGACTTGCTCAAAAGGTAGAAACTTTTGTTTCTCGGTGGAACCGATATATAAATCTCGGTGCTACCAATATTGGTGTCATAGACAATTTCATAATCTCACTAAGACCAATTCTCAAAACTCGGTGGTACCAATTCTTGAAAACGGCTAAGCAGAGAGTTAGTCCAAAACTCGGTTAGACCAATTCTCAAACTCGATGGTACCGATTCTTGAAAATGGCTAACCCGAAAGTTGTTTCAAATCTCGGTGAGACCAATTCTCAAAACTCGATGGTACCGATTCTTGAAAATGGCTAACCAGAGAGTTGGTCATTGATTTCGATGGCACTGAATGGAATGTTGGTGGTATCGAGATGGTGGGTTTGGCATAGGATTGTCAAGTGTAAAATCGATATGGCCAAGTAGGAAATGTTGGTGGCACCTATTTTGCATATGTGGGTTTGGACACAGATATTTTGTGGGAAAGTGGTGAGTAATTTTGGTGGCTACCTCTAAGTACTTGAGCAACCAATTCATCATAATACCTCATCCCCTTTTAATAGTATTGGCTTTCGTGTGGACTCAAAGTGATTTCTCACCAATATAAAATGAATAGTCTTTTTGCTTGAAGCTTGAGACAATCCTATTCCTTCCTTCATCAAGGTTGCTCTCCTCACAATCATATAGCCAAGGCTCTTTATGGACTATACATGAAATATACTAGGTAAAAGTGTTAGTCCAAGAGACAATGTATGTTGTCATGAATTATCAAAACCACCAAGGGCTCATACGTGCTTTCAATCTCCCCATTTTTGGTAGTTGATGACAACATACAATCAAAGCTTACAATAAAGATAAGCTCAAGAATACGGCAACTTTAAAAGATACATGACTAGTACAAGATCCCCCTAATTGTGTGCAATACCTTTTAAAGGATAGTTGCTTTGGACTGCATGGGCACACACAAGGTAGAAAGGACAAGACAAGTCATATAAATCTTGGCTATGTGCATCAAACATATGTGAATGAAGAACTTACATGTTCAAGACTCACTCTTGCAAACAATATGTGAAAGAGACAAGAGATCATCATGAACAAGGATATGATTGTCAAGACCAGTTTCCAAATAATTAAATTTATTGGAAATCAACCATGAATGTCACTAGTGTAAAAAAATCTTTCCCACTAATAGGCTAATCTTGATACAGAAACCAGTAATACTTAATATTAAACAGAGTAGAGCGGAGGTAGCTCTACATTTATTACTACACATCCATAGTCTGATAAGGATGGATATGTTACAGAGGTCATGGGATAACTCTACTGCTAGCAATAAACTCGGTATGTCTGTCACAACCTGTTTTCACTTCACTTTTAGTGTAGTTCAAAAATCTGAGTTTACTAAAACTTTTCAAAAGCCAATGATGTGAGTGCCATGGTTGGCATTGTATGCTTGTATGCTTGATTGTGTATTATCTAAACCATATTTTTCATAACCTAAATATTCTCAATATCCTTTTTCTTATTTCTGATTATTTCAAAACCTTGCTTTGGGTTGCACTACAAGTCCTTGGCAGCAAGGGAGTGCCTTCACCGAAAGATGATGATCTCGTTCTAAAACTATTTTAGCCTACCAAAACCATAAAATAGTTATTTTATAAATTATTTTCCTATTTTATTTGCATGTCCATTTCTGTGGCCAGAAATGATATTCCTATATGGAAAAATACTTTTCTGCCTTAGAAAAATCAAAGAAAATTTGGAGATACTCAGAGGACATATATTTTCCATACATTAGATTTTCAACCTCTATTTATATTCAAAGTATTTGAGTAAATCCTTGAAAACCTATCCCGTCTGTTTTGATCTCTTGGAATATTTCCAATAAAATTCCAGAAAATTCCAGCAACCTTCCCAAGCTATATTTAGTGGATACACAAATTTTCTCCTCATTCCAAGGTGGTTTGGTTCCCTAAATAATTCCAAAACACTTTCTGTCCAGAACCAAGTTGAAACACCTCTACATTACAAAGTTTATCCAAATGGAATGAAACTTTGTGGGAGTGTTCAACACCCCAAATGTGGAGCCTCTGATAAAAAAGGGATTTGCTGGAAGTGATTTACCCACATTCCCTTTGGAAGGGATAGATCTGCCATTTGAGGGGTGATTTCTAGTTTGCATTGCCAAACTCATCCAATGAGGCTCAAATTTGGTGGAGCATCTTATTTTTGCACCCAAGATAATCCTGTTAACTCTCACCACCATTGGTGAGATGTTACTGCTCCAAACACCTATCGAACACCTACTACCACTATAGCAAAACAGCTCCTACCCCACGCCACACTTAAGCTCTTCCCTCCAAACCTTTTGACCAAGTAGCCAGCACCACTCCCCAACTGCAGGAGAGTGGCCCCTCTTTGAATCCAAGAAGAAGGCCCCAAAACCCCCATTCTAAGTTCTGGTCTAGCACTCGCATCTCTTCTTTGCTCTCCTCCCATGGGCAACAGTGAGCCCCGCGTCTCCCAAATGGCTAGGCATCTCCAAGCCAAGCCCCATGACAGCCCAGACAAGGCCAAAGCACCCCAGAGCGCGCCAGCATGCCGTGGCATGCCAAAACTGCGCTCTTGGCACGCTGCTAGGCACACCCGAAGCCAAGGTCGCGAGCCTGTCCGGTTCAAGCTTCCCCTATTGCCATTTCGAGTCCCCGACCACCTCTCTGCATCCGGGCACCTCCAGGGCCCCTCCTCCCTCATTCTGTTGACCGGAGCGACGCGTGCCCACGCGCGCCAGATCCACCAGAAGACCGTGGCCACGCGTGCACGCTCCTCCCCGCTCTCTCCCCCTCTCACTGGGTCACATAAGTCCTAAACCACGTCCGCACACCTTGGTTTCGACCCCGTAGGCTCACTGCTCCTCCTGCGAGCTATGGTGAAACCACGGGCACCACCGGTTCGGTACACCGCCGGGAGCCTATAAATAGGGCCTCCCCCTCGCTCCAGCACCTCCACCCACCTCTCTAGAGCCTGAATTCCACCCCTAGCCTCTCCATTTGAGCACAACGAGCTCTTGTGCTCGAGATCGACCGAGGCCCCATCGCGTCAAAGCTCCATCGGTCTCGGGCTATGTGCCAACTCCGGTGCTCCTTTCACCTCCTACGGGTTCCTAGCAACCTCAAGGAGCTTCCCCATCACCTCCCCGAGCTTATCCACACCCGTAACACCCAGTTCATCGACCTCCCGAAACTGCTCTACCATTGCACCTCGTCACCGGTGAAGCAGGGCCTCCTTGTCGACCTCTCGACCACCAACAGGTAGGCGACAGTAGGCTGGTTCCATTCCTGCCCTTGGTTGGGCTCAAGGCTATCGGTAGCATCGCCAACGAGCCTCCCCTCCTCTCTGTCCCGAGGTGGAAGACGACCCCGACAGGTGGGGCTCACCTGTCGGTGGCTCATGTCTCCCCCTTCTCTCCTCTGTGTCACTGACTGCAGGGGCCCACGCGTCAGGTTTGAACCTAGCCGTGCACGCGCCTGGGCTGGTTGGTTGGATGGCCAGCTTGGCTGGCCCAAGCCACAGGCCGAGCCAAGCCTGAGCCCCAGCCCTTTTCTTTTTTTGTTTATTCTGGTTTTAAATGATTTTTACAAAAATAATTATCCAATATATTTTTATTATTCTTCCACCATAATTCTTCTAAAAATGACTAGTATTTAAGAAAGCCTTTTTAACAATTTTGAGACAACCTTTCCGTTTTATAATAATTAAAAGGTTATTTTGGAATAGTTTTGCTTGTGTTAAAATACTTCTAAAAATAATCCTTCCACTGAAACCAAATACAAATATTTTTAAAATAACAATATGGATTTATCAGGATTAAACAACATTTTAAAGTGACTTTGTGATCTGTTTTTGAGTGAGCTACTTATTGCTTTTTATTTAATACGACGATAGAAACCACGTTTGACGAAGGAGTAGGACTTGAAAACCTCAAAGACCCCGGATACTTAGCTGATCAAGGCAAGCAGCCCTTTGACCATGTCTGAGCTATTGTTATATTGCATGCTAGTAAAGCAAATACTCCCGTTGCATATGATCATAAATATCCGGTAAATCACCGATGGCTCCTCCAGAGCACTTGCATTTTGAGCATGATCCTACCACCTATGAGGGTCACGCTAATATCATGTTGACAAGTAGAGCTAAGCATAATAGTAGATGAGCATGATGATGGTTAATATCAAAGGTTTATGAAAACCCCGTCGGGTGGCACTAATGCCCGAGGGTGATGATGAGTTAGGTGGCCACTTTTGGTGAAGTGGTGCACCGAGTATTTTGGTGTGATTGGTTTCGGAAATGGGAATAGATTTATGATGTGTCAACCGTCCCAACCTTACATGTCCAACCACGTTACCCCTTTATGGGATGAGGCTTTGTTGATTACTCTGGTCGGTTGTAACAAAGAGCCACATTACTAGTGCCGGGAGTGATGTGTGGTCACTCTCGTGACGGGGTGCGAGGTAGGGCGACTATGCCATTTTTACGTGTTCCGGGCAAACAGTTCGTCCCCGCATGGATGATACTGTCCAGAGTCAGTGCTCGTAAGACGTACATCATGTGGGCTGGGTACCAATCGATTGGACCTCTTTGTCTAGTATCGTCAGGGGAGTGGCATTGTCGGGTACTTACCTCGGGGATGTTATATACCGCGAGTCGTGGATGACACAAAAGTTTCCCGAATCTCGTGGGTACAGCGTACAACCTGTGCAGAGTGTAAAACTATTCGAATAGCCGTGTCCACGGTCAAGGATAGTTGGGTGGTGGTGCTTAAACTACGTCCAGTCATTTCCTCATAAACCAAGTGTGAGTGTGTGTATGTGTTTAATGGTGTTATCTGAGAAAGAGTGGATATGACCAAGTTTGGTGACTTGGCATATCGGATGAAACCAGAGTGTTCAACCCTTAACAAATATGTTGATATTTGTAACCTGTTCTTCTAAATACCATCTAGCTTATGTTGCACATCCATAATCATGTTTATTTACCATTTAGCTATTATCGACGAGTACAACATATTACTTGTTATCCTACCAGTTGCATTATTCATATCATGGGTTGTTTGCGAGTACATTCAAAGTACTCATTGGCTTGCCACTGGTTATATTATTGACCAGACATGGAAGGACCGGAGTTTGGAGCGGAGTACGTCATGAGAGACGTCCCTGCGAACTAGGACACTTCCCAGTCGGAATGCCTGTTGGTGTACACTGATGGCATGGGCACCCTCTTAGCCCTAAGATTTCTGCTACTAGTTGTATCAGTGTGATTTGGCCTTATAGGCCCTACCTTGTGAACTTGACCTTATCGGTCATGTGTTGTAATATTTCGGTAGTTGGATGTAAGACTCTTAATATTCAGCATTTGTGTGTTCGTTGAGCATTGATCTATGGGATCACTAAGCACGTTCATTCGGTGATCTCGACTCATAAGTGGGGGTCCCCACAAAGCTGGTATCAGAGCCATCCTGACTGTAGGAAGCCTTAGGTAGCATGGGCGATAGCTGAGACGACTAGTGCACTTAGCCCTTACACTTGAGATTTTTTGCACCCACCAAAATTTTCTAACCCTCTCCTACAACCTTGTAGATGGCCGCCATACCTGAGATGCTTCTCGAGACGGGCTTTCCCCTACTTTTGGGAGATAGCCTCGATAAGTGTCAAGTACGTCGCACACCCATCTACCTCTACCACGAGCACTGGGTCAACGCCGACACCAAGGAATATCACGTGGATGTGATAGTGAAGGCTAACGACTTCCCAATTAGTTGGTTCTTTGAAGGACCACAGATGGAGAATCTAATGTTGGTAGTGGAGATGGCAGCACGAGAGGCGCTCGTGCGTCTCCGTGGCATCCTTCCCAAGATGGTAACGAGCTAGCTACTCATCGCCTGCCTTTTATTAAGGACGGTATTGACGGGAGTTGGACACTCAACCCATATACAGAGGACGGGACGCCACTAAGGTTTTAGACCTACTTCAGCCTCTCCGCAGACACCTTGACTCACCTTCTGATCAAGGAGTTGATGACACTTCGCCAAGAGCTACACCAAGTCAAGGACCTACTTCTCCTGGAGAAGATGAAGACCCGCAAGGTCAAGAAGGAAGGAGCACCCGGAGGGCAGTCAGCCATAGCCTTCCGAGGGCGAATACCACCGCTCCAGGCCACTCCTATTCAGATTCGCCATCTAACAACGAAAGAGTACACCGAACTCCTCACCGCATCACCGACTAAGAGACGCCGAGATGGACCACTTCCATCTCCCACACTCTTGAAGGAGGAAAGTACCGAGGAGGATGAAGACGAAGGACCTGCAAAACCTGCCTACGAGACCGAGCAGGCCGCCACTTAGGAGTACGACTTAGGCAATTAGGAGTCTTCCCAAGCGCAGTTGAGTCCATGTATCGGTTCATGTGAACCATGAGTGTTGTGTGAACATGTATGATGCAAGCTGCATTTCTGCCTTAGGCAGCTTGTAAGCGACTGGATCACTTGTTTCATTTTAATGCATTGCTTTCCCAAAAACCTTTGTTTAAAAATCTCACACTAGCACGGCACCAAGACCCCTTATTAGAGCATCATCCCTTATGATTCCCGGCCAATTCGGCATATTGACATGTCTACTCCCCTGACAGGATGGTGATTTCAACTCGCACCAGCACCTTCGGCAACCCCGGCTCCGCATCCTCTGGCTAGCAGCAGGGAACCGGTGGGAACGCTCAAGCTGGAGATCACCATGAGCAGCAGCAAGGTGATATTCCTCTGCCACCGCCTCCACCGGAGAGCCTGACTATGGCTCAGTTCCTCCAAGCTCTCCGAGAGGAACATCAAGCAAATAATGCCGGCATCCAACAACTGTCTCAAGTCTTGGTGAACAATCAGCCGCAAAACGGAAATGGCAACGGTCGCTCTACTCTATGTGAGTTTATGCGGACTACGCCTCCTATATTCACGGAGACAACTGAACCATTGGATGCCGATGACTGGATCCGCACTATCGAAGACCTCCTCACACTGGTCAAGTGCACCGATGATCGAGAGAAAGCCCTTTATGCTTGTCACTGTCTCGGGGGCACGACCAGAGCTTGGTGGGACGGGTTCCAGTTCATGCGAGAAGGGCAAGCTATCACCTGGACAGTGTTCAAGGAAGGATTCTGCGCTGCTCACTTTCCTCCCGGAATGATGACCATTAAGAAGCGAGAATTCCGAGCTTTAAGGCAAGGCCGTGGAATAGTCAAGGAGTATCTGCAGAAGTTTAACCTCGTGTCGAGATATGCACCAGAGGACGTCAACACCGAGGCCGCAAAAGTGGAACGCTTTATGGAAGGACTGCAGCAGTCACTCCAGTATCAACTGGTTGTTTGTGAATGCCGGACCATTTGCGATCTGGTTAACAAGGCCCTCATGTTGGAGGACAAGCATCGTGCAATGGACGACACCCGTAAGCACAAGCTGATGGGTAGTGGAGGACCCAGTAACCCGAAACCACGCCCTTGGCAGTCAGCTCCAGCAAGACCCAGTTATCAGCAACAGCAATACAAGGCACCAACATTCCACCAGAACTACCAGCCTCAGCAGCAAGTCAACACCAAGCCAACATTCAACCCACCGAACAACAGTGGAGTCAAGACCAACATCCTGGGACAGGTTACCTGTTTTGGATGTGGACAAGCTGGGCACTATTCCAGGCTGTGCACCAACATGAAGCCCGACGCACCACGCCCCAATGCACGAAATTAGGGACAAGGTCAAGGAGCACCAGGAAGGAACCAAGGTTCCCGCAACCAGCATTATCACAACAGGGGACATATTAATCACATCTCCGCAGAAGAGGCACAGCAAGACCGAGACTGCATTCTAGGTACGTTCCTCATCAACTCCACCCCAGCAACAATATTTTTTGATTGTGGTGCTTCACATTCTTTTGTTACTCAGAAGTTTGCGGAAAAATGTGGTTTGAAGCCTACCCTACTTAACGGGCAAATGGCAGTACATACCCCGGGAGCAGTGCTAAGGACCAACCTAGGATGTAGAGGAGTCGGGATCAATATTAATGGGATAAGCTGCTCAACAGATCTCATCTTCATTAAGTCGCAAGGCTTAGAAGTGATCCTTGGCATGGATTGGTTGGCCAAACACCAGAGCATCTTGTACTGTGCCAACATGACTATTACCATGACAAGCGACCAGGGGGTCAAAGTCAAGTATGTCCCTGAGCCTACGTCCGCTCAAACCCCGCAGGTAAATTGCCTATCGGGAGAAGAGATGGACCGAGTGCCGACAGTCTGAGAATACCCAGACGTCTTTCCTAATGAGCTACCAGGGATGCCTCTCGACCGAGACATCGAGTTCATCGTTGAGCTCATGCCCGGGTCAAGGCCTATCTATAAGAAGCCTTATAGGATGGGATCCGAAGAGCTAGCAGAGTTGAAGAAGGACCTAGATGAGCAACTCAGGAAGGGCTTCATTCGTCCGAGTGCATCACCTTGGGGATCACCTGTTCTCTTCATGTCTAAGAAGGATGGGACTATCAGACTCTGCGTCGATTACCGTTCTCTCATTGAAGTCACGATCAAGAACAAGTACCCACTCCCCAAGATTGAAGACTTGTTTGAACAGTTAAATGGAGCCCAGGTATTTTCCAAGATCGATCTCCGATCAGGATATTACCAACTGAAGATCTGACCTGAAGACATACCCAAGACTACATTCATGACCTGATACGGTCTATACGAGTGCACTGTCATGTCATTTGGGTTGATGGATGCCCGAACATAGTTCGTATACCTCATGTAAAATGTTTCATGGAATACCTGGACAAGTTTGTCGTCATTTTCATCGATGACATATTAATCTTCTCCAAATCCGAAGAGGAGCATGAGAAACACTTGACGTTAGTGTTGGAGAAGCTTCGAGAGCACCAACTTTATGCCAAATTCAGCAAATGCCAATTCTGGCTGCACGAAGTTGGATTCTTGGGTCATACCATGACGACAAACGGATTGGCGGTCGATCCTTCCTACATTACTACGGTAACCAACTGGGAGTCGCCAATCGATGTGAAGGAAGTCCGGAGCTTCCTCGGACTCTCGGGATATTAACGCAAGTTCGTAGAAGGATTTTCCCGCATCGCTCGACCAATGACTCAACTCTTGAAGAAAGGCAAGAAGTTCGAATGGACGCCAGAGTGTGAAGCAAGCTTCCAGGAGTTGAATAAGAGATTGACTAACGCCCCAGTATTGGCTACTCCAGATATCGACAAGGAGTTTGTGATATATCGTGATGGCTCCAGAACCGGGCTCGGTGGAGTCCTAATGCAAGACAGAAGGGTTGTGGCATATTTGTCACGACAACGGCGCCCGCATGAGGAAAATTATGCTACCCATGATCTCCAGTTGGCAGCAGTAGTGCATGCCCTGAAGATATGGCGACATTACCTTCCGGGGAAACGATGTGAAATATACACTGACCACAAGAGTCTGAAGTATATGTTTACTCAAAGGGAATTGAATATGAGGCAGCGAAGATGGTTGGAGTTGATCAAAGACTACAACCTCAGCATTCAATACCACCTCGGTAAGGCCAATGTGGTGGCCGATGCCTTAAGCCGTAAGGCGAGCACCTTGAATGTTATGCTCAAGGAAAGGCTACCCACCTTGTATGAAGAGATGGAAAGGTTCGGGTTGGAGCTAGTTGAACCAGGTTTCCTAGCTAACCTCAAAGTCAAACCAATGGTGGCAGACGACATCAAGTAGGCCCAGAAGGGGCACAAGAGCATTGAAGGCATCAAGAAGAACATCCAGGAAGGCAAGGCCCCAGAATTCTTGGTGGATGAGTAAGGAGTAGGGTGGTTTGGGAAACGTTTATGCGTACCCAACAAGGCAGAACTCAAGGACTTAATCCTGCAGGAAGCTCATGACACACTCTCCTCTATTCACCCCGGTGGCACCAAGATATATCAAGACCTCCGAGAAAAATTCTCGTGGCATGGCATGAAGATGGAAATAGCATCTTACGTCACCAAGTGCGACATGTGCCAAAGGGTCAAGGCTGAACACCAATGACCTGCTGGACTACTACAACCTCTCCAAGTGCCTGAATTGAAGTGGGACAAAGTCGGCATGTAATTCATCATTAGTTTGCCCAGATCAAGCAAGGGGCACAATTCCATATGGGTCATTGTCGACCACCTAACCAAGGTGGCCCATTTCATTATAGTCAACACCACTTATGATGGTAGCGAGTTGGCTATCCTATATATCCATCGTATAATGAGTCTCCATGGAGTTCCCAAGGAGTTTGCATCCGACCAAGGCACGGAGTTCACCTCAAGATTCTAGAAGAAGTTCGAAGAAGCCCTTGGAACCAAGCTCTCTTTCAACACTGCCTTCCACCCGCAGACGGGCGGACAGACGGAGAGAGTAAATCAGATACTCGAAGATATGTTGCACGCATGTGTCTTGGCACATGGTGCTAAATGGGAAGACTGTCTGCCGTTCGCTGAGTTCTCATACAAAAACAACTACCAGTGCAGTCTCGAGATGACCCCATTCGAAGTGTTGTACGGACGGAAGTGCCGCACCCTGCTCAACTGGTCCGAAACTGGCGAAGGGTTGATTTTCGGGCCGGAAGTTCTGCAAGAGGCAGAAGATAAGGTGCAACTTGTCCGAGAAAACTTGAAGGCAGCCAAGTCGCTTCAAAAGAGCTATGAGGATTCTCACCGCATAGAATTGGAGTTCAACCTCGAAGACCACGTGACATTCGGTTCCGTATCCGACAACTAATCCGAGAGAAGCTACCATTCCAACTCCGACTATAGAAGATGGAGGTGTTGTCGTTCTTGCACTTGTATCCTCCAACTCATGTGACATATTTGATTCACCAAATGAATGGATTGGAAACTGCTTCATGTCTAAAGGCCTCAAGGTATAACACCCCGAGTACTTTGACTTTAATAGTGATGAGGATGACTTACTAGGAGATGATGACTCGCTATTTGATAAAACTAGTGGTACCCATGAAAAAGAACTTGATGATAATCATCCTAGTTAAGATAAGTTGTGTGATGATGATAAGCAGGATATTGAGCATCTAACTAAAGAATTAAACATTCTTAAGTTAGACCATGAATCTACTCGAGAAAATCATAGAGAGCTTGCAATAACTCATGAGAATCTACACTTCGAGAAGCTAAATTTAGATCAATAGCACGAGTTTCTAAAAGCAATCAATGATGATCTTCCAACGAAGAGTTCTTCTTATCTAGAGAAATGATTACTCTTGTCTACTTTTATTCCACAAGTTAAATTCAAGCAAACTCATAACAAAGGCAAGAAAGTTTCTTCATCTAGTAACAATGGCACTAATGTTAAATACAATGATGTTGTTGCCAGTAGCTCTCTTGATCCAACTAATGATTCTCTTAGCCAAGTTACACTGAGCAAGAAAACAATGTATTGAAAGGAATTATAAAAAGGGGTGTCTACAAGAGTCTTGCCGGAACTACGCAATTCGAGGACATTGTAGGCAAGCAAGGAGGATATCGGAAGAAACAAGGCATTGGCTACCTAAATGCCAATTGAGTTGAATGGGAAGAAGGTCAATACCCCAACACAAAGTTTGCTCCCGAAAATGAGAAGTATGATCCTACTCTCCCCAAGGGAAAAAATGCTCAAGATGACCTTCCACCAGAAGACCACAAGATCAAGGGTAAGGACAAGCTTTAGGAGCATATTGACTCATTGGAAGAAGAATCCCAAGCCATGATCACGTGGATTCTCAAGGACACCACTAGCTATACTTCATCAAGTGCTACCTCAAGTGCAAGGATCCTCATCAAGTTAATGTGGGTCCCTTATAAGAACTAGATAAGTTCTTGAGGGGTGACCCCACCAAAAAAATTCACTCTTATTCATTTTGGTAAGAACTATTTGCAATCAACTCCAACCATATGCATTAGTTCAAGGAGTGACATATTTCCTCAAAGTTAAGCAAGGGACAAGGTAATTAATATATCAATGGACATCATCATATGTACTTCACTCCATGTCTATAGCTATCCTTCTATTTGATCTTTGTGTGGGACTAACTCATGTAGGTGAAAATAGTATGAAACAACAAGGATAGCTCCCACCTCAAGATGAAGTTCATCAACAATGAGCATGCACCACTAGTACACCTACATGAAGTCTTGTAAAACAAAACTCAAGGTTACTTTGTCCCTATTATGGGGGGTGTCACATCAAGGGGGAGCTTTACTCTAAGACTTGAGTCAAAGAATCTCTTAAGATGTGAACACACTGAAAGCTTTATGTAAAAGTGGCAACCCCACTTGTGCTTAGACGATGAGTATGACCTATGATCGAGTATTATTGCTTGGCTCCTAAGTCAATATACTCATATATAGATGACTTCATAATTGAAAAAGTGGTTGGTAGATACTAGAGTGGTTGTGCATGATCGCCATGTTTTTATTTGACATCTTATTGTGTGAGCATATCCGTATGTATACTTTTGCACATTCGGGGTTATGCAATTGTTGTTATTTGTCTTTTCATTTTGTTTGTCCAGTTGGATATACAAGAATTCCTAAGTACCCCTCTCTAGCTATGTATGCTTTCTCATCTCAAATACTATTCATGCTTCATCACAAAATTTGAGCAAGCACTCTTCGGACACTCTGTGTGTGGTGCACTCGGAGTTTCGTCTCGACAAGAGAAAACTTACAAAACTTGCCATGTGCCACTCGGTGTGACTATCTCCGCAAACTCGGTCCCATTGAAGCACTAGGGTTGATCTGGTTTTTGAACCTGGGTGCCACCAATTTCTAAAAATCGGACTCACTGAGTTTCTCTGCCCCTGGTAGTTAAGAAGCTTGGTCAGACCGAAATTTCAGAATTGGTGCCATCGGTAATAAGGGGATATATGTATCCAGCAGACCCGACTTTTGAAATTCATCTTCAATCGTCGGTATTCGCAACCCCTTGGTGTCGCACTCATGTCTACGGACATCGCAACTTCATCTGTGTGCGCCCTCACGACTGAAGTATTTCACCGATGATTGTAATCAACCCCGCCGTCGCTGCCGTAGGGGATCTTCACCAAGTTAGGGCAAAGATCTTACCCCTCTAGCACTCCAGTAATCAAAACTTGCGCATTCAGTCCTCTTACCCATCGTGCCACCGATTGGAATACATCCATCCACGAAACAAATCCAGTAGATTAGCTGAACGAAATTTTTTAGGTTTAGGTCTCCGCTCTATGTGTCTTGGAGTCACCGAGTTGGTTTGGATCAGTGTCACTGATTCTTAGTTTGGAATTCTGAGAACTACGTCGATGAGACGGAGTCTCTCTTTTTGGTGAAACCAATAAGAGTGGCCAAGTCTCTGTTTAAGAGATAGCCAGTCCCAGAGACTCCGATTTTTTCAACTCGGTGGAATTGAATCCACGTAGCTGAAACTTACACTAAGATTTTGAGTTCATTTTTTTGAAAAAAGTATGTGTTTTGTGATGCTCATCTATTCCTACTCTTCTATATCTATTCATAGGGTCAGCTCGTGAGTATGTCAGGTTCCAAGGATAGACAGAATGCATACAAAGAGCAGAGTGTGGAAGTGGACTGATGCACTAGTCTTGAGAGGAGTGATTCAAATCTAGGCTCCCCCAGCTCACATGATGTGCCCAGGCAGCAACATAAACAAGGAAGAGGCTCAACTCATATGAACAAGATGCTGATTTCATCCATGAGGAAAGAATTTCAAAGCAACCTAGCTTGGTAGATTAACATTCAAGACGGTTCCAGAGTCTGTTGCAGCCAAGAGAGGGTTGTCGCAATCTTCAAAGCAACCTAGTTTGGCTCGAATGACAGAATCTCTAGCCAAGAAGCCAGAGACAAAGAGGTAAAGGACCAGGTTTGTAAAGGTAGTTGTGTAACCATGTACACGTGACTACCTAGATGATGAGGAAGAAGAGGAAGAGGAACCAGCTAATCTACCTCCTTCCAAGAAGAAGAAACTAATGGGAGATGCTATGCCAAGCAAGCCTGCAAGTAAGGCTAAGACATATGCTCCCAAGGCTAAGAAGCCTATAGCTCCTAAGCCTAAGAGGACTACAAGAGACATACCTACAACTGAGAAGAACAAGGGTTCTGCATGAAGGGATGCTGCTCCAGAGGAGGAAGAACTTGCTGTTTTGAGGAAGATGATACCTCACCTGCCTGAACACAATGATGTACACCCCATTGCAGAGAACATGAAGGAAAGGAAGGACCAATGTCTCACAAAGTGGAGAGCAACTGACCCATATGCTGTCAGGAGGAGGATTGTCATTGATGCTCGCTTCCATACAAAGGAGCAACATGATTTTTATGAGTGTGTGCTTTTGGACAAGAGTCCAACTGTTAGTGATATGATTTATGTAGATAGAGAATACATCTAGGCGAATGAACACTACTTCCCTCATGTGAAACAAAACTTCAGAGCCATAGGCATTGAAGATTTTGTTGGCAGAAAGATGACAACATGGAACGATGAGATGATCATGCAATTATACTTCACAGCTCACTTTTATCGTGATGGTACAATTGTATGGATGACAGAAGGCAACATGTAGCAATCCACAGTTCAAGAGTGTGTTACCATCTTAGGAGCCCCACGGGTACAAGAGAGAGACATGGATGCTTTTATTGAGGCTAATATGAACCATAACTCAATGGACAACATGTATAACCCACTGCCAAAGCAATACCTAAAGACCCACAAGCTAGGTTTCGTCTACTTTCCGCAAGAAGGACTACCCATCACTTACATAATAATGAGGTACATCTTGATGCCCAAATCAGGTGATTATAAGATGATTAGGGGTACTCCATAAACATGTTGCACCATGTAGACACTCACACTAGGATCAGGGTGATGGACCTGATTGTAGAGACAATCAGAAGAATAGCTGCTGACCATAAGATATCTTGCAGATACTACATTCAAATGTTGATCAATTCCAAGATTGGGAAGAATGTGTATCTACTTGACCGTCAACACCCGCCAGTCAAGCCAGATTTTGAAGACAATAAAGTGGTGATGGATCCTAGTCATCCTACTTCAGCTACTCCACATGTAGAGATATGGGCTATGGCCGAGGCAGAGGTGCCAAAGCCACTAGTCTTCCAGCGATGAGATCCAAAGGAGATGAAATGGCTTTGCTTATTAGCACCATCCAAGGGTTGGAGAAAACATCACATGCATCTTGCGGAATCAGAAGAGTCTCAAGATGATTGTGGAGATCAAATTCGATGTCCTGGATATCAAGTTGACTGAGATGACAACCACAATCAATCAGTTGAAGCATGAAGTTGATGCTGTGCACACTCCCAGCTCCAGAAGTAATGATGATGATGATCCGTCTCTTGAGACTTCCTCTTAGTTCAGGACACATGCCAGATTTGTAGCTGTGATAGTTCCAGAGTCTAGACCATCTTCATTATCCCAAGCATCACCTCCATCAGCTCCACGAGCTCCTACACCTCCAGTGTATAAACCACCACCTTAGAGGACACCTACTGAAGCCTTATCTGATGCTCTCCCGTCGACTCCATAGTCTTCTACTGGAGGAGATCGAGCATAGAGCGACACATGGTTCTAGTGGTTTGAAATTTTTGGTAACTTGTTGCCAAAGGGGAGAAGTGTATAGATCAATAGGGCTTCGAGAGAGAGAGACGATGTGTGTTCTTTTTGTTGCTCTCTTCGGTATGCCAAACATTTTTCCTTTTGGATGTCTTAAACTTTATCGTGTTAGATTATATGCTTTGATTGTTGATGCTACTATTTCCTACCCTTGAGATATCTATATGATGACCATTCATTTATTGTTTGGTGTTATGTGTATTACTATTCATTCATATCATTAATACGCACCACCAAGTTGTATGTGACAAGTAAGAGTGACCCATGATCCTGATCGATTGTGCATTTGCATTCAAACACAAATTTAGAATAATGCAGAAATTTAGGTGGAGCTCTTGCTTATCACATACTTCTCAAAGTGACAATGCTATTCCTTGATTATATCTTATGTCGAAGCTTTGATCTAATGTTGTCATCAATTACCAAAAAGGGGGAGATTGAAAGCAAAACTTCTCCCTAAGGTGGTTTTGGTAATTAATAACAACATATGTGCCATTGATGTAATGATTCTATCTAGTATATTTCAGGAAAAACTCAATGATGAATTGGCTAAGGATTGTGAGGAGAAGCCCCAAGTAAGGAAGGAATAGGATTGGCCAAGTTTCAAGCTACAAGACTCTACATTTTAAATTTTGTCGGAAATCACGTTTGAGTCCGTAGGAAAACCATTAGTATTAAAAGGGGATGAGGTGACTGATGGGGATGTGTACCTAGTGTAGGGCCATAGGCCTGACCTACACGTCCTACCTAAGGGCACCTCATTAAAGACTTGAAGACTACAAGGAGGATTCTGACTGGATAGCCATAGCGTCTGAATCACTCAACAAGAAATCACACGGAGAATTTCCCCCTTCACTCGACTATCAATTTCCACTCGGAAGAACCAGAAGCCAGTCGACGCTGAAGACCAGAAGCCACTCCAAGGAGGCCAACATGCGAGCGCTTCGCTAGTCGTCATAAGTAACATTAATTACATGTGTTATCAGTAATGTACGCCTTTAAGCTCCATTCATCGAACACTTAGTGGCCTGGTATTGATGAGGGGCAGCGTACCCTATATAAGCGGCCCCTCCCCTCTGGCACAAGTGTTCACACCCCCTGTAACATGCATTCCACATTGTAAGAGCTCCTGAGCACTAAGACATAGGGCTATTACCTCCACGAGAGGGGCCTGAACTCATACATCAAGCGTACAAGCTTGCCATAGCTAGGACTCTGCCCTCTCCTTTCATACCCTACACCTCTACTGTCAGGTTCATTCCCACGACAGTTGGCGCCCACCATAGGGCAGGCGTCTAAGCGACTTCCGGCAAGTTTGCGATTTTCATTCTCCGTCATGTCTTCTGGCTGAGATTCGTTCTTGGGCGGCGATATCTGTTTCGGCGCGCTCGTCTTCGTTGTCGATAACTCGGCATGGCTTCTAGAGGTGCCTCTCGACATCGAGGTGCTCCCGGTCCGTGGGGCAACGCACTTCCGTGCAAGTTCCTACAGCATACTCCTTCGGCAGCTATCGACTCCTGTGTCGACTGTTCGCCCCGCTACTCATCGTCACAAGCGATCTGGTCGCTCACGACTCCAGCGATGGGTGAAACACGCGGTGGCTCGCCAGGTGTCATCTCCTCATCTCTGCAGATTGCGGCAATCGATGCTGCCAAACCTCTTCGAGGCGCGATCCACTCGATGTCAGATTAGTCTGATGATCGTTTTGAGTGTGAGAGCTGCAATCGTGCAGCGGAGGTCTTCATGGGGGTTCTATGGAGAACCCGCCTAGGTTCGGTCACAGTGAACACTAATATGGAGAGCCGTCGAGTGGACACGCCCGTCATCGTCCTCCGGTTTCCAGTTGGCTATAGTGGAAGCTCTTTTCGAGTGGACCACAGAACAACATCGAGGTATTTCATACTCTGGTAGTAAATGTTGTAGCTACTGCTAAGATAGCAGATTCCATTTAGCCATCAAACTCAGAGGCTGGTAGAGGTTTAGAGTAGATTCGTACTTTACTTCAAGCAACGCAACAACAAAACTCAGCTGTGTCACAGTCACTCAATAGATTGCACAACAATCCACCTATAGCAGATACAGTTCGTTCAGTTTATAGTCCAGGGTCACCTTAGCATCGCAGAGGCGGGGGTTACCGAGAGGATCAGCACAGAGATCAGGGGCGAAACCAGTTGGCTCCCCGTCACCACCGCGATGACTGCGGACGGGTGCATTCTCCTCCGAGGAGTGGTATGTATGTGTCCTGACACTATGACGATAGGCGCCCGTTTGATGATGAGCGGAGTCCTGGGTTTGATGCGAGAAATGTACTCGCGCAAAGGAGGATTGACAGGGGCAGAGCTCATAGAGATGGTTTTGACAAAGAGCGTCCGAGTGGAGGCGGCACTGTGGTCTCTGGTCCCATGTGCTTCAGTAGGGCAATTTGTTTTGCTCATATCCCCCAACTTAAGGTTGGTGGCTGGGATAAGTAAATTCCCAGGAGAATCCAAGCCTGAAACATGGCTCGATGACTACCGAGTGGCAGTGCAGATTGGTAGAGGTAACGACAACGTTACCATGAAGCATTTGCCTGTGATGTTGGATGGTTTGGCCAGGGCGTGGCTGAATCAGTTGGCTCCTTCTAGCATCTACTGCTGCGAGGATCTTGCCCAAGTATTCGTCAAAACATTCGAGGGCACGTGCAAGCACCCTGCTGGTTTATCCGAGTTGCAACTTTGCGTGCAGAAGCCAAATGAGTCTTTGAGAGATTACGTCCAGTGTTGGACCATCCTTCATCACACGGTGGAAAGCGTTTTTGAGCACCAGGCAGTCTGCATTTTCAAGGCTGGTGTCAGGTACAGAGAGTTATATCTGAAGTTTGGTCGTAGAGGTGACATGTCCATGAGTAAGATGATGGAGATTGTTGCCCGATACGCCAATGGCGAACAAGAAGACCACATTCGCAGCGGTAAGGGAAGAGCAGTCAACAACGATGCTGGCAACAATTCCAATAAAAAACAGAAGCCCAAGGCTGATGGATCCACTCCGACGAAAGCGGCCGCCCTGGTGGCACAAGGAAGTACAAGGGACAGCCCAAAGGGCAATTACCCCCCAAAAAGTTGAAGAATCAGTCAGATGTTCTGGATCTGCATCTGCAATCCACACGAAGAAAGATGAAGATCGCAATCTAATATTTCCCAAGCACACCACTCGTCAGTGTAGGCTGCTGATCCAATAGTTCAAAGATACTCCGTCGAGTGAGAAGACTCCTGAGAAGGAGGATGAAGAAGATAAGGAAGATTTTCCAAATATCAATGCCACCCTGATGAATTTTGCTGATGTAGAGAGGAGAAGTCAATTGAAGGTCATAAATAGAGAGGTCAACATGGCAGTTCCGACCACCCCCTCATACCTCAAGTGGTCCCAGACTCCCATAACGTTCGATCAGTCGGACCACCCTACTCACGTCGCTACCCCTGGCCGACAAGCTTTGGTGGTTGACCCAGTTGTGGGAGGAGTTTGTCTTCACAAGGTTTTGATGGATGGTGGGAGTGGGTTGAACATTCTTTTTGTAGAAACCCTCAAAGGAATGGGCATTCCAATGTCCCAACTGAGTGAAAGCAATACGCAGTTCCACGGGGTCATCCCTGGGAAAAAGGCCAAGTCACTCGGCCAGATTGCGCTGATGTGGTATTCGGCACGAACAAGAACTTTCGCAAGGAGAAATTGACTTTTTAAGTTGTAGATTTTCAGAGTGCTTATCATGCAATCCTGGGTCGCCCTGATTATGTGCGTTTCATGGCATGCCCATGTTACGTGTACCTCAAGATGAAGATGAGAGGGCCTAAGGGCGTCATCACAGTCACACGCAATCAGCAGAGAGCCGAGGAGTGCTTGAAACAAGGCTCCAAGATCGCTGATCAATAGATGGTTGTGGTTGAACTGGAAGAATACCGGAAGAACACTAACCCTGCCGACCTGATGCGCTCCAAGAAGCCCGCTTCTGAGTCCGCTTTTTAGTCGGCGGGCGACGTAAAAAAAGTAAACATCCACCCGACAGATCCTGATGCTGCCCCGACCAACATCTCAACAATACTCGACATCAAATAGGAAACCAAGCTCATCCAGTTCCTCCGTGTGAACCGGGACATCTTTGCATGGAAGCCTGCTGACATGCCGGGTGTGCCTAGGGAACTGGCTGAGCACCGACTGAGAGTGGATCCGAAGGCAACGCCTATCAGAGAGCATTTGCGTTGGTCTGCAGCGGAGAAGAGGAAAGCAATCGACGAGTAGGTGGCTCGACTCTTGGAGGCGAAGTTCATATGCGAGGTCTACCACTCCGAGTGGCTCGCAAACGTCATCGTGGTGCCCCAGAAGTACAAGTCACTTTGTATGTGTATCAATTTCAAGAACAACAATAAGGTCTACCCGAAAGATCACTTTCTGCTCCCCTGCATCGATCAAATTGTTGACTCGACTGGGGGCTATGAGCGTTTATCCTTTCTTGATGCCTATTCTGGCTACCATCAGATCCGTCTGTTTGGTCCAGATGAAATAAAAACGGCCTTCATCACCCCTTTCAGGTGTTTCTGCTATATCACCATGCCTTTTGGTTTCAAGAATGCTGGCGCCACTTTCATGTGTATGATTCCGAAGTGCGTGCTTAATCAAATCAGTCGGAATGTCGAAGCATATATGGATGATATTCTGGTCAAGTCTCGCAAAGGTTCCGACCTATTGACAGACTTGGCAGAGACATTCGCCAACGTGAGAAAGTACGATATCAAGCTAAATCCAGCTAAGTGCACTTTTAGAGTTCCTGGCGGCAACTTACTCAGTTTCCTCATTTTCGAACGTGGGATCGATGTCAATGCCGAGAAGATCGGGGCCATCGCCCGAATGAAAAGCCGTGTGCCTGTGCACGATATCCAGAGACTCATAGGCTGCCTAGCGGCATTGAGTTGGTTCATCTCTCGTCTGGGTGAGAAGGCATTGCGTTTGTACCAACTCATGGAAAAGTATGATGTGTTCGAGTGGAATGACGAGGCAGAAGCAACGTTTGTCGAGCTAAAATCCCTGCTTTCCACCCAGCCGGTACTTGCTGCTCCGCACAGCAAAGAACCCCTGCTCTTATACATCGCATCTACTAATCAAGTCATCAGCACAGTTCTGATTGTCGAACAAGAAGAAGAAGGCAAAGCTTACGAAGTCCAGCGCCTAGTCTACTACATTTCGGAAGTACCGACCCCTTCGAAGCAAAGGTACCCGCATTACAAGAAGCTTCTCTATGGAATATATTTATCAGCGAAGAAGGTGGCGCACTACTTTCAAGATCATTCGGTATCAGTCGTCAACGATGCTCCACTATCAGAGATTCTTAACAACCGGGACGTGTCTGGTCATATGGCTAAATGGGCCATCGAGCTATTATACTTTCACATCAAGTTTGAAGCAAAGAAAGCCATCAAGTCTCAAGCGCTTGCCGACTTCATGGACGAGTGGGTGAAACAACAAGAGCCAGCTCAAATTCACTCGGCACACTCGACCATGTTCTTTGATGGCTCTAAAATGTTGAATGGGTGTAGTGTTGGTGTGGTATTGGTGTCCCCAAAAGGCGACAAGCTCAACTATGTTCTCTAGATTCACTTCGATTCCTCCAACAATGAGGCTGGATATGAAGCGCTCCTCTACGGGTTGCGTATGGCCATCTCACTCGGCGTCCGACGCCTGATGGTGTATGATGACTCGTTTCTGGTGGTCAATCAAGTGATGAAGGAATGGGATGTCAGAAAACCCGCCATGACTGGGTACTTCCATGCGGTAAGGAAGCTTGAGAAGAAGTTCGAAGGTCTGGAACTCCATCATGTTCCCCGATTGAAAAATCAAGCAGCTGACGAACTGACCAAGATTGGGCCCACTCGGAAAACTGTCCCTAGCAATGTGTTCCTTGAACAGTTACACACCTTCGGTGCAAGAGGATCCTTTCACTGAAGAGCCCCCACAACCGACAAGCACCTCCAATCCTACTGAGATTGATGTTCTAACAGTCATTGATTTAGTGATGGAAATTCTGGTGATACGCCCAAGTGGACAGTACATTACATTGCATACATTCTGAGGCGAGAACTCCCGGAAGACGAAGCTGAAGCTAAACAGATTGCCCGCAGATCAAAGGCTTTTACTGTGATGGGAGATCAACTTTACACAGAAAGTCTTACTGGCATAGCTAAATGATCCATCTCCCCTGAGGAGGGCCGACTGATCCTGGAGGAAATCCACCCCGGGACCTGTGGTCACCATGCGTCCTCTCGAACTATTGTTGTCAAAGCATACTGATCTGGGTTCTAATGGCCTTGCGCAAATGAGATGGCTAAAGATATCGTTGATCACTGCGAAGGCTGCCAGTTCTATTCTAACTTGTCTCACAAGCATGCATCTGCCTTGAAGACCATCCCACTAGTCTAGCCATTTGCCGTTTGCCGTTTGGATATGGCCGGTCCTTTCGGAACGGGCGAGAGTGGATTTACACACCTGCTTGTTGCAGCTGACAAGTTCACTAAATGGATCGAAGCCAAACCGATAAAGAAGCTGGACTCGCGCACCACCATCAAGTTCATGAAGGAAATAATATTCCAATACGGAGTTCCTCACATCATCATAACAAACAATGGTTCTAACTTCGACTCGGATGAGTTCAGACGCTTTTGCTCTGCTCAAGGCACCCGGGTGGATTATGTGTCCGTCACACACCCTCAAACCAATGGACAAGCTGAGGGGGCGAATGGCCTTATCCTTCAAGGCTTAAAGCCTCGACTCATGTGAGATTTGGAACATGCAGCTGGAGCTTGGGTATCTGAATTATCGTCTGTTCTGTGGGGCTTGAGGACAACTCCCAACCGGTCGACTGGACGCACACCCTTCTTCTTGGTATATGGAGCTGAAGCCATCTTACCGAGTGATCTCCTTCACAATTCCGCCCGTGTGGATTTATATTCTGAGGCTGAGGATGAATAGGTGCGATAGCCCGGAGTAGATCTCCTCGAAGAAGAGCGTGAAATGGCCTTGGTTCGGTCGACAATATACCAACATGATCTACGTCGCTTCCATGCGAGGCATGTCAGGAGTCGGGCGTTCCACGAAGGCGATCTGGTGCTCCAAGTGGATCAACAACAACCTCACAAGCTTGCCCCCACGTGGGCAGGACCTTTCATTGTCACCAAAGTACTGAATAATGGATCCTATCATCTTTACAACCTCAAGAAGAGAGCCGACGAACCCCGTGCTTGGAATGCAGATCTACTCCGACGTTTTTATGCTTGACAACCAATTGGTTTGATGTAATAAGAGAGTTTTCTGAACTATGGTGCTTGTCAATGTCGTGATTCCTACAGATTTTGCCAATTTCGATCGAGCAATTTCACTCTCAAAATATACTCCGAGTGACGAGAAATCCTCTCACTCGGGGGCTTAGGTGCGAACAACTATTCGCCTAAGTATAAAATATATTCCGAGTGACAAGCAATCCTCTCACTCGGGGCACTTAGCTGCGAACTAGTCTTTGCCTAAGTATAAAACCCACTCCGAGTGACGAGTAATCCTCTCACTCGGTGGTTTGTCTGTGAACCATATTTTGCCTAAGCCTAAACCTTACTCCAAGTGACAAGAAATCCTCTAACTCGGGGGCTTAGGTGCGAACATGTTTTCGCCTAAGTTAAAAACTCCTCCGAGTGAATAACAACTTATTTACTCGGATGCTTAGCCATGAACCGGCCTTCGCCTAAGTTAAAAACTTACTCCGAGTGACGAGGAGTCCTCTCACACGGGGGCTTAGCTGCGAACATGTTTTCGCCTAAGTTAAAAACCCCTTTGACTGAATAACAACTTATTTACTCGGATGCTTAGCCGCGAACCAGCCTTCGCCTAAGTTTAGAACTCACTTCGAGTGACGAGCAATCCTCTCACTCGAGGACTTAGCTGCGAACATGTGTTTGCCTAAGTATAAAACTCACACCGAGTGACGAGCGATCCTCTCATTCGGGGGCTTAGCTGCGAACGCAATCTTCACCTAAGTTAGACTCCGTCCTGGTGAAAAGCAATCTTTCCACTCGGATACTTAACTGTGAATTAGACTTTGCTTATAAAGGACTTTCCTGAATGTCAAGAACATTCAAAAACCAAACAAACTGAGCCAAACACATATAAACTCAAAGATATCTAGCACGGATTAAAGTTGTCTATGCGGACGAAAGTACTCGGGATCAACACCCGAACGAAGTTTTAACGGATACATTAACAATCGGCATACCGAGGCGAATAAAAGTTTGGACCATAATCGAAGTTTCTTTTCAAGGCTCACCAGGACTCGCGGGCTCGACGAAAGTGTCAAGATCGATCCCATGAGCAATGCAAGTGGCCACGTCGATGAAGGTCTCCATAAAGTCCTCAAATCGAAGCTTATTCGTATTACCCACCTGGAGCGCCTTCAGCTTATCTTCCATAGACACCTTGCAATGGACTTGGATGAGCGAAAGAGTCACATCGGCTCCGCAACGTGCAACGGACTTCTTCGACGCCTACACCCTATTGGGAATGTGGTCCAAGCGGCGCATAATTAACTCCAAATCAGTCTGGAGGGTGTCTTCGGGTCACAACTCCTTGTCAATCTTCCGCAACGCAGTTCGTAGACGGGCGACATACCCTTGGACCTTCAGAAGACGAACATTGAGGCAAAACACATTCATGGACACAACATCTGAAGCTGGTGACTTGATAGGGACCAGATGCGGCTCCACTTCTTCAGTCTCCTTATCAAGATCTTGGCAGAATTCTGTGTGAAGGGAAAATGAAAGGTCAGTCACAATTCATCCGGTAAAGTGTGAAGAGATTCACTAGGTGAAAGAAGCGTACGAGTGAGTGTGCAGAGCATCTTGTTCACGAAGTCCCCGAGATACTTCTCCATGGTGTTTCCCCTTTGGGCCATCTGCTCAAGTTTTTTGGCCTACTCGGACCGCTCTTTCTTTAGTTTGGCGTTCTCTTCTTATATCTTGCTGACTGCCAAGAGCTTCTCCTCAACGGCCGCAAATTTCACCTTAGCCTCTGCGAGGACCTTATCCTTATCCGTGAGTGCCTTCTTCAAGATGTTCAGGTCATTGGTTGTCATCTCTAGATCGAGCTGAAGTTGGTTCTTCTCTGATTCCAAGTTGGCATACTTGGCTCCAATCTCACAGGTTTTCTAAAAACATCAAGGAAATAATTCAGTCGACACTAATATTTATCCACTCCCGAGTGGAGAAGTGCAGTTCAGTCGACGGAACAAAAGAAACATATTCACTTGACAGACAGAGTGGTGCAAGTACTCTAAGTACGAAAAAGGACCCTGCGTCCAAGTTCTTAAAAACTATTGCCCTTCGTAAATGATTGACAATAGTCTAGGGGACTACACCCATTGAGTGCACTCAGCGTGCCCCCACTGGATACAAAACCACTCGACCAGGTCCGGCCTGGCCGAGTCAAAGAAGAAGAAGAAGAAGAAGAGTGTGTCTTTCAATCAGACTCCTGCCGATGCAAGTACTCGACATCGGTCTCGGGGAGTACACCCAGTGGTTTCACTCAGCGTGCCCCCACTGGATACAAAACCACTCGACTAGGTCCGGCCTGGCCGAGTCAAAAAATAAGAAGAGTGTGTCTTCCAATCAGACCCTTGCCGATGCAAGCACTCGACAGCGGTCTCGGGGACTACACCCAGTGATTTCACTCAGAGTGCCCCCACTGGACCAGAAACAAGTAACCATATGACACAAGAAAACACCAAGTGGTTGCAAAATCAAGATGAGCAGGATTCAATCGGAAATGAACTTACGATTGCACTTACTCGTACGTTAGCTTGAAGCGCCGAACTGGCATCATACGCCAACTTCCTAGCCTCATACGCCTCCTTGGTCCGCTTCATCATCTGTTCGGCCTGAATCATGGCCTCTTTAGCAGCTCCAATATGGTCTTCGGGGATACGATGCATAGGATATCCAAGCATTGAAGGAGTTGGCGTTGCAGCAGAGATAACAAGAGTTACTGAGAAAGGCACAGTCGGCTCTATAGTCACAACAATCAAACTAGCTGGAGGAGCTGTAGTCACAACAATTGAACTGACTAGAGGATCACTCGACACCGGTGTTTTAGGCATGGTTTTAGCTAATTCAGCAATCGACCGCCTCAGGTCTTCATTGTCATCCAAGAGGATGACGTCTGTGGCTGTCAATCGACAACGTCATTTAGTCCAATCGACGAATCATATCTAGAGAACATAATAGATTGAAGACTTTTCATACCTCGTTGGGAGGTGGCCATATCTGCAGTGTCCATGTCCATGGGATCTTCATCACCAGAAGGAGACGTCCCCGAGGTAGCAGCTCTAGCAAGCAAATTCCACTCGGACATCAAAGGCACGAAGTTTCACAACGACAAAAGAAAGAAAAAGGTAAACACTCACGTTGAAGCTACTGGCACAACAATCCACATTCGGGGCAGAGCCTTCCGAGGCTTGGGAGCGTCAGGTTTGAGTTGTTTGGCGGCCTTTTCTGCCGACTCACTCGCGGCAACTCGGTCACGCTTCACATTCCTAGTGCTGGATGCTAAGGTCTTGCTTGGGGTAGCCGCTAGATCATGGTGTTGCTTGGATCAAGGCTCGGTGTGCGGAGGAGACTGGATCTCTTCCTCGCTCTCTTTCCAGTCGTCTTCACTCCACTACTAGAAAAATGGTTATAGTTAATATGGACAATAATGGCGCACCATGTATGTGGTGCGCCACTGCTATATAGCAGTGATGCACCTGATACAGGTGCGCCATTATTGGCCATATTACTAATGGTGCACCTCGTGTGCGGTGCGCCATTACTAGTTTTTGTCCTGGCCCCACACCCTTCCCAGACTTAGCAGTGGCGCACCAGGGGAAAGTGCGCCATTACTAGTTTTAACTAGTAATGGCGCACTACACCCACGGTGCGCCACTACTAACAATTTGTTTTTCATTTTTTTTTCAAAATTAGTAATGGCGCACCACACACGAGGTGCGCCATTAGTAACCCTGGTTACCAATGGCGCATTCTTAGGAGGTGCGCCATTGGTAACCCGATCAAAAAAATAAAACATAATCCACCAAACAAATCGCGGAGTTCCCAACGCTCTCCGCCCTCCCTCGCCCGCGTTTCCCAATCCAACCCGCCGCGCCATCGGCGGCGACGCCACCACCGTCGTGAAAACTCCGCCCCTTCTCCGCCCCCTCCCCTCCCCTCCCCGCGCGCCCGAATCGCGCCGCGGATTTCGCCGCCCCACCGCGTCTCCCCCCGATCTCGGCGGGCAGCCGCTAGGGTTTCGATTCGCCAGGGTTGGCGCCCGGGCCCTGATGGGAGGCCTCCTTCATCGCCAGGCGGGGCACAGCGGGAACAATTTTCCGGTAACGTGCCCGCGGTTTCCGTTCGAATCCCGTCCTCGTTTCCGTTTCGGTTTCTCGATCCTAGCGAGGACCGCTTACCTCTTGCTCCTCGCTGCGGTGTTAGTTGCTTGCTAGATGGATGGATGAATGAGTGGTGCTAGTTGCTTGCTAGATGGATGGATGAATGGTGCGACTACGTAAAATTATTAGTCTAAGTTACTATCCCTATAGTAGATAGTAATATTTTCACCTAAAGTTTGTTCAAAGGTTATTCAATCCATCTAAACTAATATATGTGGATAGGAGATAGTAGTAGTGTTTATCAGTAATTTTGGTATGAGGGTCTACCAATGCATCTAGGGGTTAAGAGACTTATAATGTTGCTATATCCGAGTGGCCTATGTTCTGGTATAAGAAATTTTGCAACATGGTTAGGCATGAGAGGCAATTTTGCAATATGTTCATAATATTCTCTTTTTTACCCCATCTTTTGTACTTGTTCATTGTTGTTATATCCAAGTGGCCTATGTTTTGCCGGAATGTTGATTCATTTCCGTTCCGGCAAATTTCAAGCGCTCAATATGTCCACTTTTTAGTAAATGTCATGCCCAAATTTTCGCTGTTTAAGGAAATGTGTGACGACGAAGAGGAATTCTTTATATGCGAATACTGGCAAGACAAGCGCGGCCTTTGCGACATGCCTTACCTAGTTGATGATAGGCGCTTCAGCATCATGCTGGATGAGGACTTCAAAGTGGATACAGTAAGTCACAACGACAAGTCTTTTTTCGTAATTAAGCATAACTTCTTTTGCTTCAACTTATAATTTTTATTTTTTACTATTCTACTAGCGTATCCCGTGCCATGCAAGACATTATGTGTTGGATAAGATTGGTTTCAGTACTACAATAAATATGGAGGTAAAGATAGTTCACTTGAGGACCGAGCATGGTTATACTTTTGCCGTAAAATTGTACAATGCAGACACCTACTCCTTTTTTGAATGCAAAACTTGGGTACCACTATGCAAGGCTTATGCATTTGAGCCTAATATGCTTATCACCTTTGGTATTCGTCCGGAAGATGAAATTGAAGGTAATATCGACATCTGGGTCGATGTGCACACGCCTCTAGTTCTACCATTATGTGAGTTTCTCAACCACATTTTCTCAACCACATTTATTAAGTAATTTATATTGTTTATTTAAAAACAGTTGACAACTTTTTTCCATTGACAACTTATTTTCGTTCTTCAAAAAATGTACGGAAAATGGTAGACAGAACCTATTACTACAATGATGAAGCAGAACTAACTTGTAAGGAGAAACATCATCTTGTCGCATTTATCAATGATCTTGAGAATTACAATACCTATCAGCAAACTCCCAAACATTATGGTCAATATGTGCCACTAGTGCACGTGGTGAACTACGGTAACATGCATGGAGATTGCATGGTAAGATTTTCTACTATTACGACATCCATGCATCTTTTGCAAAAATTCTTGTAAAACTAAACTACATTGCTAGCTACAAAGCTAAAACTATGTTTTTCAACAGAAAATCCCGGAAGATTGTGTGCCTCATCTGATGTTACCAAGAGGTCACGTTGATGTTATGATGATACGACCAGCACGACCAGGTCAGCCTAGGTATTTGCATCACTCCTGTCCATATCGGATTTCTAAAACCGATGAAGTCATGACAATCAAAGATTGGAAAAAATGTATGGTCAATTGTAGAGAGCTACTTGGAAGCAACATTGTGTGTAGGCCAAGAATTGGAGACAAGATGATCTCCATTCTCCATAATGGAGAGTCAAGGCCTATCTTGTTTTATGATATTCTACCTAAGCAGAGGAGTAGATCCTAGGTACAATGTGTTATTATGTGCTACAATGTGTTAGAGTTGACGATGATGATGATGAGGAGTTGTGATTATGACTAGTGACCAACTTTTGTTATATGATGTCTCATTAACAAAAATTATATTAAATTGTATTGGTGGTAATGACTATGATGATTATTAGCTATTTCCGAGATGATGTGCTACAATGTGTTAGAGTTGACGATGATGATGATGAGGAGTTGTGATTATGACTAGTGACCAACTTTTGCTATATGATGTCTCATTGACTATGATGATTACTTGTACATCACTATGTATCACTACTTTCGAGATGATGTGATGATATTTTATGAAACTATTGTATAGAATATGTATCACTTACTTCTACATCACTTATATATGTATCACTATGATGAATTGTATTCGGAGACTAATCTTCTATTGTATTCGATAAATCTGCTGTTTATATGTTGTGCTGTTTATATTATGTGCTGTAATGTATTTTGTAACCTGTGCAAATATCAAAAAAGCAAAATAATAATAATTCCTAATATTCATAGTAGTGGTGCACCATCTAAAAGTGCGCCATTAGTAACCCACAATAGTGGCGCACTTCTGGGCCTAGTAAAGGCGCACCAGGTGGTGGGCAACTGTTATGTAGATTAACAGTGGCGCACCAGGCGTGCGCCATTACTAACTATTAGTAGTGGCGTGATAACAGTGGCACACCTATAGTGCGCCATTAATAGCCAAAATAGGTGCGCCACTAACAACCTTTTTTCTAGTAGTGCTCCCCTCACTGTCCTCAGCATAGTCGATGTCGGCGCCGCCACCTTCACTTTCCCCGCCAATGTCAAGCTGAGCCCCATTGGGCGCGGGTGAATGCATGTTTTTACTCTCCTACAAGATGTAAAAATATCTCGGCCGAAGATTCAGTCACTCGACAAAGACATGAAAGTAATCAGCAAGGAAATAACTCACCAGGTTCCATGGCTTGTTTTCAGCAGAGTAAGGCAAGACCCGCTTGGCTCCTAATGGATTATCGCAGGCTCCAGTGATGCCTATGAGCCACTAAGCCACAGTTTCTTCAGAAACCTCCTCCCGGTGTGTCGGGACCCCGATCCTAAGCCATAGGAATCCAGCCTGTAACACATCACATCTCTTTGCGGTCTCACGCACGACTATCCCCACGGCAGCAGCCTTACCTTAGCCGGGACCGTTTGCGCCTTTTGACTCACGTATGCAATTGTGTCGCTAGCATTCCAATGTCAAAGAACCCGGATCGACATGTCTAGTAATAAACCAAAGCGACAGTTCCGCATAGGGACACGCATACATGACCCAGCAAAGCAGGTGTCGGTCACCAGCGAATGTAGACGAGTCATAGCAAGCTACAAGGACTCCATTACATCGCGTGGCATTTCCCAAAGGGACAGACAGATCAGCTAAGAAGGACACATGCCGGTCAACCAATGTATCCGGAGCAGTAGCGAACTAGCATGGCTCGATGGAATCACAAAGGGGCATTTCCCGGTAAGGAGTGCTACTAAGGCATACGACTAGGTGTTCGAACCCCATACATATCAAATACAACACATGTATGCATGGCATACCGATATGCATAGATACATCAATGGCATCACAACATAACCATACACATACAAACTTTATTTAGAAGGCTCGGAAGAGCCTCACACATAATATTACACAGATAGGGGTCTCACGCCCCATCATCATGATTCATACACACAAGTCTTACAAGACAGCGGAAGAGTAAAACCGTCTGAGTACACACAGATGGAAAGACAAGGGCACATGGCCTGACTATCTACACACCCATCCTAGGGCCAGGTCGTAGCTGGGATACCAGCTGCTCATTGTCGTCGATGTCTAGGTAGAACCCTCCATTAGGGTCATTAACGACCTCTGCAACAATTTATTAAGCAAACGTGAGTACAAAAGTACCCAGCAAGACTTTAGGATAAACTATCTACTCATGCAATGTATCAACAAGGAGTTGTGGGGTTTCATGCGGAAAGCCAACATTTGACTCTTGGCTAGACAACTTGCATTTTTAAATAGTTTTGACAACTATGTTTCTCGCACACGAGTCCACTAACACCACCACAATACTCCATCGTGGAATCACTCCGTCTCCCTACGGAAATGCCGTGCACGACACTCACGCTTATCTTGACAATTTTATGAGTACCCATTATAGTTTTCTATGAACAACATATGCTTCCAAGTAGTCCATATCTGCGGATGCGGCTATTCGAATAGATCATAACCATGCAGGGGTGTACTTGTTCACACACGCTCTCGCCACTTATCGCCATGTGCACGTCATGCACCTCGGCAACCTTCAAGCGGAAGCCCAGCGAGGGAGTCGGCCACGACCGTTAACCACGCTAATACTTAGTCCAGGTTTATCGCCTATCTCAGGGTAACCCGCACGGAAGTCCGGTCGAGGTTTCCACCGCGGCCCCAAACGATGTGCGCAGGGTTCCCAAGCCCACCATACGGGTGCCACTTGGTATGCCGTGCCACTGCCTACCGCATCATAGCCCACCTCTAAGGCCAGCGCTATGCACGGCCTCCAGCATGACTATAAACACCAGAAACTACTTGCAACTCCTGGGCCGAGTACTAAGAGATTAATAAGTTGAGAGGGTCAATTAAGTGTCCCAACGTGTGGTAGTATCTAGTCTTGGATTACATACACAGAACTCAGTTCCTAAGGACGGTTCCAATGATACAACCTTCCATGTACTCCCACATAGCCTTTCACCGGTACCTTTTACGAAATCAGGTTCAACACACGACCTTTATCAACTGAACAAATTCTCACGATCCTGTTCATCACCCAGATGACAAACCATACACAACTCTAAGCATAGCATACATAGGAGGATAAGGCACATTATGGCTCAAGCATCTACCAGGTATGCTAGGTTGCAAGGTTCAACTATTTACTGTGACAAGGACAGGTCATGCAAAGGAAGTGGGTTCAACTAACGTGGCAAAAGCATTCAAAGCATTTGATCCTAATGCAATAAATAAGAGCAGGAGTGAGAAGACGGGATTTATCAGGATGATCAAAATGGTTGCTTGCCTTGTTTCTCAGCAGAGCGGTGATATCCGCCAGTCGGATAATCAGACGTATCCAGAGGGGCGGAGCCTACCGGAATAACAATAATCAATCAATATCAAACATATGCAACAAAATGATGCATGAAATGCAATGTAGCATGGTTTGAGATGACCAACAGAACCTTTTGGTGATCTTGATTTGAAATCATAATGCAAATATCATTTGAATTATAATTTATCACATTCTTTTAATTGATTTGACCTGATGCTGTTTCATAACTTTTTTTTCATGCATGAAAATAGAACCATTGGATTTCTTGGATTTTTCTGATCCATTTACATATATTATTTGTCAAATTTGGAGTTATATTCAATTTTCTATGAATTTACAAAGTTTTGAACTTATTCTGGAATTATTTTTAAACAGAAAAACTTTTATTGCATCAGCATGACCAACTGGCCGTTGAAAGTCAAACCTGACCAGTGGGACCCACTCGTCAGTGACTCTGGCCAGCTTTTAGTTTAAATTTAACTTATATAGCTAATTATTAGGGTTGGACCCACATGTCAGTGTCTGTTTAAGTTTTTATTTAATTAATTGTTTTATTAATCCTAAACTTAATTAACCAGGGGCTGGCCCCACCTGTCATAGGCACAGGGGGGGGTTAGATCTACCGGCGGCGAGGTCGATCTCGCCGGCGGTGAGCCTCCGGCGACTACCAGAACGGCGGAGGGGCTCGGAAATGCATCTCCGATGACCAAACTTCACGCGGAGGGCACCCGACGAACTTCACATCACCCGCGGCTCTATTTTTGAACACAACAGGGGATGAAATGGCCGGAGATGATGCCGGCGATGAGCTTGGCGGTGGCCGAAGCTCGGGCTATGTCGGGATTGACGAAACCGAAGGCAAAACGAGCGGGGCTTAGCTCCTAAAGCACCTACGCGACGAACTGAAGCCATTGGTGGCCTCAGATGGACCAACCGATCAACAGAGAGCTACCGACAATGAGGTCCCGCGGCGGATCTTGTCGGGCTCCGGCGGAATCGGGGCCTAGAGGAAGGGATCAAGGGGGAAAACTTAGGGGAAAGGACCCTGAGCTCACGGGGAGTGCAGAGGCGTTGAGAGCGGGCACGGGGATGGCCTAAGGAGGGAGAACGATGGCGGCGAGCTCCGGTGACCCGAGGAGGAAGATGACGGCGTCACGGCGTTACAGATCTTCTCGGCGTTGAACGACTAGCTGGAGAGCTTCAGGGGATCACGGCGAAGCTGTTGCGCGGCTCAGGTGAGCGGGAGATGGGCAGGAGCGACGGCGAGCTCGAGCTCAAGCTTGCGGTCATGGTGGCCGAGAGAGGGGAGAGCACAAGGGCGAATGAGGAGGGGATGAGCTCGGGGAGGCCTCGGGGAGCTTATCCCCGTTCGTGCCAGCGCGACGCGGTGGCCTGGAAGGCACGCAGCTGCGTGCGTGCGCCGGGAACGCGGCGGCCACCTCCTGCTCCGACTGGCAGGAGGAAGACGACATGCTAAGGTGGGCTGGGCCTCAGGTAAGTGCTACATAGGTCTTTTCCATTTTCTTTCCTTTCTGTTTTCTGTTTTATTCTTTCTGATATTGTTTCATTTATTTTTGGCTCCAAACTATTCCTAAAAATAGTTTGAAAATACCAGAGTGTTAGTTGGAATATTTGCAACCACTCATAAAGTTTTCAACATTTTTGGAAACTTTGAATTATTTGAAATCAAATATACAATTGATTTCAGTAGCTTTTAACTTAACTTTAAAATGCCAAAAATAGTTTGAAAATAAGTTTCATCTGTGATATTTTGTTTTCATCATTTATCAGAAATATTGTACTTTTATGAAGGCCATTTTGGATTCATTGATTTTGCAATTGTTGGAATTCTTTTGAATAAAAGGGTGGCTAGGGTTTTGCTTTGGTTTTCATCACTTCTTTTGAGTTATTTTCATTTCTTGAATGCAATGAAAGAAGATATGAGCACAAGTTATTAAACCCAAATAGGGAATCCATGGATGTGACAACTCACCCCCACTCAAAAGAATCTCGTCTCGAGATTTGGAAGTCGTCGGGAATAGCCCGGGATACTCAAGTCGCAGGAGGATCCTCTCTTTCCCATGTTGCCTACTTTTCAGAATGATTTGACCATTGAACTTTAAGAAACTTGAGGTTTCGACGTCGAGTGGTACGCTCAGCTTGATCAAGAATACACACAGGGTATTCTCGGTATGAAAGGTTATCTTGGAGATCAAGCGTTTCGTGGTCCACTTCACGGATAGGATCCGAAAAGCAACGCGTGAGTTGCGAGACGTGGAAAACATCATGAACCTTGGAAAGATGCGGAGGAAGTTCCAATTGGTAGGCAACTTCTCCTCGTTTGGCAAGAATGCGGAAAGGACCAATGTAACGAGGAGCCAACTTGCCCTTGATACCGACTCGATGGGTACCTTTCAAAGGTGTAACCCGAAGGTAAGCCTTCTCGTCAACTTCAAAGGTCACAACCTTATGATGACGGTCATATTGGCTCTTTTGACGAGACTGGGCTGTTTTCAACTTTTCACGAATAATGCGAACTTGCTCTTCTGCATCCTGGATCATATCCGGGCCAAAGAGTTGCCTCTCTCCGGTTTTTGACCAATTAAGAGGTGTTCGAGATCTTCGTACATAGAGAACTTCAAAAGGAGCTTTGCCCAAGCTTGATTGATAACTATTGTTATAGGTAAATTCGGCGAATGGAAGGCACTTCTCCCAATTCATACCGAACGATATAACACAAGCTCGGAGCATATCTTCTAGGACTTGATTCACTCTTTCTACTTGACCACTTGAGAGGATGGAAAGCAGTGCTAAAAGATAAGTGAGTCCCCATGGCATTCTGAAAACTCTCCCAGAAGCGAGAAGTAAAGATACTTCCATGGTCTGAGTTAATCTCCAGAGGGACACCATGAAGAGACACTATTGGAGAGAGATATAACTCTGCTAGCTGGCTAGCTGTTATACTCTCACGAACTGGAAGAAAATGAGCTACTTTCAAAAGACGGTCAATGACCACAAAGATATCATTATTTCCTTTCTTGGTCTTGGGAAATCCGGTGATGAAATACGTACTCACTTTATCCCATTTCCATTCAGGAATAGCTAAAGGTTGAAGGGTGCCAGCTGGCCTTTGATGTTCTGCCTTAACTCGACGACAAACGTCGCAGTTAGCAACAAACTCAGCAATTTCTCTCTTCATCCTAGGCCACCAAAACCTCTAGCATAGGTCCTGATAGATCTTAGTACTACCAGGATGAATGGTGAGAGGAGAATCATGAGCCTCCTTAAGGATCAATTGCCGCACACGTTTGCTCTTAGGAACCACTAGACGATTCTGAAAGAACACAACACCTTGCTCATTGATAGAGAAATTCCTAGCGTTTCCGCTAGCAATATTCTCCTTGATCCGGAATATACCATTATCATATGCCTGCACGGCTATGATTTGATCCCTAAGAGTAGGCTTCACCACCAGGGTAGAAAGGAATCCTTGAGGAACAATGTGAAGATTTAACTTCCGAAATTCCTCATAGAGATGTGGTTCACCTCGTTGTAGCATCAGGTTGTTACAATAAGACTTACAACTTAGTGCATCAGCCATAACATTGGCCTTCCCCGGGGTGTAAGTTATCCATAAGTCGTAATCCGTGGTCAACTCAACCCACCGTCTTTGCCTGAGATTCAAATCTGGCCGGGTGAAGATATATTTCAGACTTTGGTGATCAGTGAATATTTTGCAACGATTACCAATAAGTTAATGTCGCCAGGTTTTAAGTGCATGGACTACTGCTGCAAGCTCAAGATCATGTGTGGGATAATTATCTGCATGTGGACGCAACTGTCGAGATGCGTATGCAATCACATGACGATCCTGCATGAGAATGCAACCTAATCCTTGTCGTGAGGCATCGTAGTAGATAACAAAGTCCTTAGAGAAATCTGGTGGTAACAACACAGGTGCGGAAGTCAGGCATCTTTTCAGTTCGTGAAAACTATGCTCACACTGTGGTGTCCACTCGAAGTTTTTTATCTTTCTTGAGGAGTTCAGTTAGAGGCTTTGCAACCTTGGAGAAATTCTCGACAAAGCGGGGACAATAGCTCGCTAGACCAAGAAAACTCCTAACTTGCTTAACCGATTCAGGTTGAGTCCAATCGAGGACAGCTTGAACTCTCTCGGGATTGAAAGCAATACCCTTATCAGAGATTACGTGACCTAGATAGGTCACTTCTGGTAAGCAAAATTCACATTTTGAAAACTTGGCATAAAGGTGATGCTCTCGAAGTTTCATCAATACCAGCCTTAGATGCGCGGCATGTTCTTGTTCGTTCTTCGAGTAGATGAGGATATCATCGAGGTATACTATGACGAATTTATCCAAATACTCCAGGAATATTGAATTCATCAAGCGAGAGAAGGTGGCTGGGGCATTGGTTAAACCGAAGGACATGACGGTGTACTTGTATTGGCCATAACGAGTGACAAAAGCCGTTTTTGGAATGTCCCCGTTCTTGATCTTGATTTGATGGTATCCCAACCTCAAATCCATTTTGGAGAAGGCTGAGGATCCAGCGAGCTGATCATACATGTCGTTGATCCTGGGGAGCGGATACTTGTTCTTTATGGTGACCAGATTAACTGGTCGATGGTCTACAACCATCCGATCCGTTCCATCTTTCTTCTTGACGAAGAGGACGGGACAAGCCCAAGGAGAAGATCTAGGACGAATGAAACCTTTATTCAAGGCCTCATCTAATTACTTCTTAAGTTCGGCTAGCTCCAGGGGTGCCATCTTATAAGGTCTTCTGGCTATTGGGACAGTTCCCGGAACAAGATCTATCACAAACTCTACATCTGTGTCAGGTGGAATTCCTGGCAGTTCCTCTAGAAAAACATCCGGGAAGTCATGGACTACCGGAAAGTCTTCGAGTTCTGGAAGAGGGTTGGCATTGAGGGAATAGAGTTGGCATTTGGCAACTCGAGTAGAGACATTGACTATCTCACCCGAGGGATGGGTAAGCTGAACATTTCTAGAATGAGTATCAATCTTGGCATAATGAGGTGACATCCAGTCCATACCCAAGATGATATTGATATCTGAAGATTTCAGGGCTATCAAAGATGCTAGAAAAACTAGCCTGTCCACTAGAATTTCATTGTCATAGGTTATCCTGGAGGTCCGCCACTTACTACCAGGGGTTTGGACAACCAATGGGATTGGCATATCACAGAAAGACATGTTATGCAACTGTGCATAACTTTCTGAAATGAAGGAATGAGATGACCCGGTGTCAAAAAGAACAAACGCTGGGTGATGATTAACAAGGAGCGTACCCAAAATAACGTCGGGGTCCTCTGCAGCTTCTTCTGCTCACACATAGTTCACACGACCACGTGCAGGAGTTGGCTTCACATAGTAAGCTTTGCCCAACTTGCCTTGCCCAACGGACTTTCCGGGTTGCTTGGCACCCATGTTCTGAGGAAACTCTTAGGAATAGTGCCCTGGTTCTCCACACTTGTAACAGATCACCTGATTCGCACGTGGTGCAACATTGCTAGCTGGACCACCATCGGTTTTTGATGGAGGGTTGGTCTGATTCGTCTGAGGCGCCCCATAGGATGGCCTCGGAGTGTATCTTGGCGGCAGAGAACTATCTGTAACCCACAGCCTGCGTTTCAAAAACGCGGAACCAGATGATGAGCCAGAGTCACGGGAGTGCTTCTTCGTGGCTTCATAGTCGGTATGACCAGTCTCGGCACTGATCGCCTTGTTGACAAGAGCTTGAAAGCTTGTACATTCATGGAGGCGCAAATCACGACGAAGTTCAGTGCTTAGACCCTTACATAATTTTGCTTGCTTCTTGGCGGCAGTTGACACCTCCTCAGTTGCATAATGGGCGAGGTTACCGAACACGCGGCTATAGGCATCCACGGTCAATTTTCCCTCGGTGAATGCACAGAACTCCTCTCTCTTTCTGTCCATCACGCCCTCTAGAATATGGTGCAGATGGAAGGCTGCACTAAAGTCTGCCCATGTGGCTGCTGGTTCAGCAGGACGCATAGCTTCAAAGTTCTCCCACCATAGATTGGCGGGTCCTTCTAGAAAGTACGCCGCAAAGGTCACCTTGTCGGCCTCGGAAACATTTGCAGAGCGAATCTTGCGCTATATACTGCACAACCAATCATCAACGTCGAGGGGATCGACGGAGTGATGGAACTTTGGAGGATTCAGCTTCACAAAGTCCTTGAGGGACACTGCATCATTCCTAGGCTGACGAGCCATATTTTGCTCAATACGCTCTAACAGACGGTTGGTCTCCCTTTTGTTTCTCTCTGCCTCAAGCATAACTTCTGCCAGTGAGGGCGGGTGAGGCAGTTCCTCCTGCGATGCTTGACTACCCTCTCCATGCTCATGAGCAGGGGCACGGTTCAACCTGGTGAACACCATCCTGACAAACAAACTCATAGCTTAGACCAATATCAACATCAACACTAACTATGGATTAAGAATGCACTGAACACATGGAATGCGGAAATGAACATCCGAACAACATGGTAACAAGCAACTGCTATATATACACCATGGTTCATACACACCATTACATAGTTCAGTACAACCTTAACCGAAGAGCAAACTACTGAAAACATGAAACTACTCATGAGAGGCTTTCCAAGCTTCCTATACATTATTTACCTTTGCCTCCGGAATTCATCTCACGACACAAGCATACTCCACAAGACACACATGACTGTGGAAGTATAACTACTACCACACTATCCTTCCACTCACGGGTTTAGGCATCCTCATAGAACATCTCATAAAGGTTGCCTCCATGGCCTCGAAGCTCAACCTGCGGATCAGGAAATACTCCAGCCTGAGACCCCTGGGATCCGTAAGGACACGGGTGTGGCCTTGGTCCCCTGACTGGTGGTAGTAGAGGTCCCCGAAGAGGGGTGACTCCTCCTATAGCAGGCCAGTCAACATGAGACGGAAGATGGGTCCTAACAGGGTTCAACATCTCCATATCTCCATACCCTGTCTGGACTACAGGTGCCAGCCGTGTCAAAGCTTTCCAGAGACGGGCACGTGTAGCATAGAGCTCCATACGAAGGGCACGAGCATCCATGTCTCTATTCTCTAGCATCTCAGTAGTGGACTGCAGCAGCGGATCCTCCATAGAGGAATCAAAGTAGACCCCACTGAGGTATCCTTCTTCTCCTGGCTGAGAGGCAGGAACATAGAAGAACTCTGAATTCTGCAGCAGTGCATGTCTGGACCTCATGATGGCCAGCATTGAATAGGCAGCATCTTGTACTGCCATGTCAACAGTGACCCCCAATCCATAGGACCAATGGATCGGCTCCACAGCTCCAGGGTAAACAGGGAATACCCTAACAGTGCAGAGGTACTTACTCTGATTAAAATCCCGGTACTGCTCCTCCACTGTGTACTCTGGGTACCAGCGGTAACCGGATACTGACATCATCCTGACTAGCATGGCCGTATGACCCGACACATCAATGCACCTAGTCAGATGGACCACCTGACGAGAAGGACGGCCAGGCATCTGAAAATAGTGAGTAATGCAAAAGAATTAGAGCTCTAAAGACAAAATTGGGCAGCATAACGGCTGTAAATGCTCAAAAACAATTTTGAGACAACCCATAAAAATAGGATAGCGTAACCACTCAACTATCAAGTTCAATTCCATGGTCATCAAAACTTACTTCCTTTTCCTTGGAATAAAAGAAACCCGAAGTAACTCTCGACTCGTTGTCCTATAATCTACCGATCAGAAACACGAGCCTAAGAGAAAGATAAGTAACTTAGTCCTTAATCCCCGCAGAAAAGACGAGGATGACCAGAATAGAATAATTTAAGAAGAGAAGCAAGAATCTTACGTTCCCTTCCACAAACAATTCACTTATGTATAACTAAAGCAATTCTAGGCTCAACTTCGACCAATTTGGCTTAGTAATCCTACAGTCAGTCAGGCTCTGATACCAACGCTGTCGGGATCCCGATCCTAAGCCATAGGAATCCAGCCTGTAACACAGCACATATCTTTGCGGTCTCACGCACGGTTATCCCCACGGCTGCAACCTTACCTTAGCCGGGACCGTTTGCGCCTTTTGACTCACGTATGCAATTGTGTCGCTAGCATTCCAATGTCAAAGAACCCGGATCGACATGTCTAGTCATAAACCAAAGCGGCAGTTCCGCACAGGGACAGCCATACATGACCCAGCAAAGCAGGTGTCGGTCACCAGCAAATGTAGACTCCATTACATCGCATGACATTTCCAAAAGGGACACAAACATCAGCTAAGAAGGACACATGCCGGTCAACCAATGTGTCCGGAGCAGTAGCGAACTACCATGGCTCGATGGAATCACAAAGGGGCATTTCCCCGTAAGGAGTGCTACTAAAGCATACGACTAGGTGTTCAAACCCCATACATATCAAATACAACACACGTACGCATGGCATACCGATATGCATAGATCCATCGATGGCATCACAACATAACCATAAACATACAAACTTTATTTAGAAGGCTCGGAAGAGCCTCACACATAATATTACACAGATAGGGGTCTCACGCCCCATAATCATGATTCATACACACAAGTCTTACAAGACAGCGGAAGAGTAAAACTGTCTGAGTACACACAGATGGAAAGACAAAGGCACATGGCCTAACTATCTACACACCCATCCTAGGGCCAGGTCGTAGCTGGGATACCAGCTACTCGTCGTCGTCGATGTCTATGTAGAACCCTCCATTAGGGTCATTAACGACCTCTGCAAAAATTTATTAAGAAAACGTGAGTACAAAAGTACTCAGCAAGACTTTAGGATAAACTATCTACTAACGCAATGTATCAACAAGGAGTTGTGGGGTTTCATGCGGAAAGCCAGCATTTGACTCTTGGCTAGACAACTTGGATTTTTAAATAGTTTTGACAACTATGTTTCTCGCACACGAGTCCACTAACACCACAACAATACTCCATCGTGGAATCATTCCGTCTCCCTATGGAAATGCCGTCCACGACACTCACGCTTATCTTGACAATCTTATGAGTAGCCATTATAGTTTTCTATGAACAACATATGCTTCCAAGTAGTCCATATCTGCGGACGCGGCTATTCGAATAGATCATAACCCTGCAGGGGTGTACTTCTTCACACACGCTCTCTCCACTTATCGCCATGTGCACGTCATGCACCTCGGCAACCTTCAAGCGGAAGCGCAGCGAGGGAGTCGGCCACGACCGTTAACCACCCTAATACTTAGTCCAGGTTTATCGCCTATCTGAGGGTAACCCGCACGGAAGTCCGGCCGAGGTTTCTGCCGCGGCCCCAAACGATGTGCGCAGGGTTCCCAAGCCCACCATCCGGGTGCCACTTGGTACGCCGTGCCACTGGCTACCGCATCATAGCCCACCTCTAAGGTCAGCGCTATGCACGGCCTCCAGCATGAATATAAACACCAGAAACTACTTGCAAATCTTGGGCCGAGTACTAAGAGATTAATAAGTCAAGAGGGTCAATTAAGTATCCCAACGTGTGGTAGTATCTAGTCTTGGATTACATACACAGAACTCAGTTCCTAAGGACGGTTCCAATGATACAACCCGCCATGTACTCCTACATAGCCTTTCATTGGTACCTTTTACCAAATCTGGTTCAAGACACGACCTTTATGAACTGAACACATTCTCACGATCCTGTTCATCACCCAGATGACAGACCATACACAACTCTAAGCATAGCATGCATAGGAGGATAAGGCACATCATGGCTCAAGCATCTACCAGGTATGCTAGGTTGCAAGGTTCAGCTATTTACTGTGACAAGGACAAGTCATGCAAAGGAAGTGGGTTCAACTAACGTGGCAAAAGCATTCAAAGCATTTGACCCTAATGCAATAAATAAGAGCAGGAGCGAGAACATGGGATTTATCGGGATGATCAAAATGGGTGCTTGTCTTGTTGCTCAGCAGAGGGGTGATATCCGTTAGTCGGATAATCAGACGTATCCGGAGGAGCGGTGCCTACCGGAATAACAACAATCAACCATATGCAACAAAATGATGCATGAAATGCAATGTAGCATGGTTTGAGATGACCAACAGAACCTTTTGGTGATCTTGATTTGAAATCATAATTCAAATATCATTTCAATTATAATTTATCACATTCTTTTAATAGATTTGACCTGATGCTGTTTCATAACTTTGTTTTTCATGCATGAAAATAGCACCATTGGATTCCTTGGATTTTCTGATCCATTTACATATATTATTTGTCAAATTTGGAGTTATATTCAATTTTCTATGAATTTCCAAAGTTTCGAACTTATTCTGGAATTATTTTTAAACATAAAAGCTTTTATTGCATGAGCATGACATCAGCAGGTCCAACTGGCCATTGAAAGTCAAACCTGACCTGTGGGACCCACTGGTTAGTGACCCTGGCCAGGTTTTAGTTTAAATTTAACTTAATTAGATAATTATCAGGGTTGGACCCACATGTCACAGTGTGTTTAAGTTTTTATTTAATTAATTATTTTATTTATCCTAAACTTAATTAACCAGGGGTAGGCCCCACCCGTCATAGGCTGAGGGGGTCAGATCCACCGGCAGCTAGGTCGATCACGCCGGCGGTGAGCCTCCGGCGACCACCAGAATGGCAGAGGGGCTCGGAAATGCATCTCCGATGACCAAACTTCACGCGGAGGGCACCAGACGAACGGCACTTCACCCGCGGTTCCATTTTTGCACGCAAGAGGGGATGAAATGGCCGGAGATGACGTCCGCGACGAGCTTGGCGGCGGCCGAAGCTCGGGCTATGTCGGGATCGACGAAACCGAAGGCAAAACGAGCGGGGCTTAGCTCCTAAAGCACCTACGCGACGCACTGAAGCCATTGGTGGCCTCAGATGGACCAGCCGATCACCGGAGAGCTACCGACGACGAGGTCCCGTGGCGGATCTCATCGGGCTCCGGTGGAATCGGGGCCTAGAGAAGGGATCGAGGGGGAAAACATAGGGGAAAGGACCCTGAGCTCACGGGGAGTGCAGAGGCCTCGAGAGTGGGCGCGGGGATGGCTTGAGGAGGGAGAACAACGTCGGCGAGCTCCGGTGACCCGAGGAGGAAGATGACGGCGTCACGACGTTACAGAGCTTCTCGGCGTCGAGCGACTAGCCGGAGAGCTTCAGGGGATCACGGCGAAGCTGTTGCGCGGCTCAGGTGAGAGGGAGATGGGCAGGAGCGACGGCGAGCTCGAGCTCAAGCTTGTGGTCATGGTGGCCGAGAGAGGGAGAGAGAACAGGGGCGAATGAGGAGGGGATGAGCTCGGGGAGGCCTCGGGGAGCTTATCCCCATTCGCGCCGGCGCGACGCGGTGGCTAGGCAGGCACGCAGCTGCATGGGCGCGTCGGGGAACGCGGCGGCCACCTCGTGCTCCGACTGGTAGGAGGAAGATGACATGCTAAGGTGGGCTGGGCCTCAGGTAAGCGCTAGATAGGTCTTTTCCATTTTCTTTCCTTTTTGTTTTCTGTTTTATTCTTTGTGATATTGTTTCATTTATTTTTGGCTCCAAACTATTCCTAAAAATAGTTTGAAAATACCAGAGTGTTAGTTGGAATATTTCCAACCACTCATAAAGTTTTCAACATTTTTGGAAACTTTGAATTATTTGAAATCAAATATATAATGGATTTTAGTAGCTTTTAACTTAACTTTCAAATTCCAAAGAGAGTTTGAAAATAAGTTTCATCTTTGATATTTTGTTTTCAACATTTATCAGAAATATTGAACTTTTATGAAGGCCATTTTGGATTCATTGATTTTGCAATTGTTGGAATTCTTTTGAATAAAAGGGTGGCTAGGGTTTTGCTTTGGTTTTCATCACTTCTTTTGAGTTATTTTCATTTCCTGAATGCAATGAAAGGAGATATGAGCACAAGTTATTAAACCCTAACAGGGAATCCAGGGATGTGACACGGTGCGACCGAGTGGAATCCTCAGGGCGCGAGTAGTGCCACATAGCATGATCCCTCGCCTGAAGAGCCTGAATACGCCGACCAAGGAATGTTTCAAGCAAGTCCATCCCCGTCACTCCGCCTCGGACCAAGTTAACCACCTCATTTACCAGGATCCCTACCTGAATCTTCTCCTCATCCGACACATTTATCTTCCTTGGAGCAGTCGGGCGCTCCAAGGTGAATGGGGGAAGGCCAGTCGACATATTTGGAGATGCAATATCATTACAGTAAAACCAAGACGACTGCCAGTTCTGGACTGACTCAGGAAGGGTCATCTAAGTATATGTACTCCTACTCCTCTTTTGAATCCCCAGACCACCACACAACTGAATGACATGAATCCTACTATCACTCGGATTAGCTTTCTTCACTGCTTGGGAGCGCACATAGAAGATGTGTTTAAACAGTCCCAAGTGAGGAGGACAGCCCAAAAAGCATTCGCATAGTGTTACAAATGTAGCAAGGTATGCGATGGAATTGGGAGGAAGATAATGAAGTAGTGCACCAAAGTAATTTAAAAAAACTCGGATGAATGGATGAGGGGGCAAAGAAAAACCTCGCTCTATGTGAGTAAGGAGGAGGACCCGTTCTCCTTCGCATGGCTACGGCTCGACCTCCCCTTCAGGCAGCCTCCACGACTTCTCAGCTATCATCCCGTGTTCGACAAGATCCAAAACATCCTCCTTCTAGACGGTTGGCGGGAGAAAATCTCCGTGGATCCACACTAGCGGCAACACAGATCGGCCACCTGACTTCTTCGACTTTCTGCCCTTCTTGGTGTGCTCGAGATGGCTTGTCTTGCCTTTCGTCATCTCGGTGGCGGCGGGGACAGACCGAAACAGCACCAGCGAGGCAGAGATGGAGAGGAAGGAGGGGAAAATCAAGAAAAGGCACTGCTCCAACCCTAGCGTTGACCGTATTTATAACCGTTCGAGTCAGTCGATGACTGGTTGGCCTGCCGGATCTTTGTCTATCCCGATAACAGAGCAGGTGCGATATGTGGCGATAAGAGCAGCGCGATAATTGAGGCATTATCGCCCCACTTGCCCTAATTGTTGCGTCATCAACGCGCAGCGCGCGCTAACCAAAATTTCGAATACCGTGAAATCCGGATCTGACAAAGTGATCCGTCACATCTCAAGATCCCGTTAGTCACTCGGATAAACCTCAATGCTCAAATTCAATCTGACGTACTTCACAGCAGAATCGATCAGGGTGAATGGTGAAGACTTCAATCGACTCACAGTTCTATCAAGCCCCGAAGCACGTTCAAGATCTGTATGTCTCGACAAAATCTGCATCGACCCCTTCCTCACTCGAACCCCGATCCATTCGGGGGCTAATGATGTGGATGTGTACCTAGGGTAGGGCCATAGGCCTGACCTACATGTCCTACCTAAGGACACCTCATTAAAGACTTGAAGACTATAAGAAGGATTCTGACTAGATAGCCATAGCGTCAAAATCACTCGGCAAGAAATCACTCGGAGAATCCCCCCCCTTCACCCAACAATCAATTTCCACTTGGAAGAACCAGAAGCTAGTCGACGCTGAAGACCAAAAGCCACTCGAGGGAGGCCAACGGGCGAGCGTTCGGCTGGTCGTCATAAGTAACATTAATTGCATACGTTATGAGTAACGTACGCCTTTAAAGCTCCACTGTTCAAACCCTTAGTGGCCTGGTTTTGATGAGGGGAAGCATACTCTATATAAGCCACCCTCCCCTCTGGCACAAGGGTTCGGACCCCCTGTAACACGCATTCCACACTGCAAGACCTCCCGAGCACTAAGACGTAGGTCTGTTACCTCCACGAGAGGGGCCTGAACTCATACATCTTGCGTCTAAGTTTGCCGTAGCTAGGACTCTGCCCTCTCCTTTCTTACCCTACACCTCTACTATCAGTTTCATTCCCACGAGAGTGACTACAATGATCTGGCTCAAGTGCTTAGAGTAAGCGAGCAAAAATACAAATGAAATTCTCCCTTAAATATTTCGTCCGAATCTTAAATATCCCAAATTAGGAGCCACCAACTTTATCCATTCGGCCTTATTGAGTTTTACATCTGATAGATCCCATGCCATACCTTAGAGTCTCGGTATGACACGGTTGCATTTTGGTAAATCCGAAATCAGTGCCCTCAAGTGTGTTAAGAAACTTCTTAAAATTGGAATTACCTAGTTTTGAGAACAGGTCCCACTGAGTTGAGTAAACTAATTAGGCCAGCCAAAGTCGGTACCACCGAGATGCATACAACAGTCTCATCGAAAAGATATAAGTTGCCACATTTTGCACTAGTTGGTGCCACCGAGTTTTACTTTGGTTTCACCTAGTTGGGAAATATTGTATTAAAGGTTGGATTTTAGTAGATGCCTACATATACCCCTACACCACCTCTCATCCACAGATGAATCACTCAGAACGATCCAACACTTGCCATATCCATTTTTTGAGAGATAGCCACCTACTCATGTGTTGAGATCAAGATATTCCATTTTGACCATATGAATCTTGATTTCTAGTCTCCCCAAGTGGCTTTCCACCCAATCAAGGTCTTGTACCCAGGGAAAATCTATGAGAGAGTGATTATGTTGAAGAGACTATCTTTTGAAGCACAAGAGAAAGGAGTTCATCATACTACCAAATATATTACCTTTTGGAGAGTGGTGTCTACTAGACTGGTTAGGTGTCGCTTGGGAGCCTCGTACTTCGTGTTGTGGAGTTGAAGCAAGAATTTGTAAGGGAAAGGCGGACCGCCTTTGTGAATATCTACCCCGAGTTAGTCTAATCCTTCGTGGACGTAAGTGGTGATAGAATAGACAAGGTTGCTTCTTTGTGGACCCTTCATGGGTTGAGCCCTCCCTGGACTCACGCGGCCTCTGTGGGTTGAAGTCCCCATCAACATGGACGTATGATAGCACCACCTATCGGAACCACGCCAAAAATCATCGCTTCAATCTTTGCGTTTGATCTCCCTAACCTCAACCTCTATTTACACGCGCATGTCTTTACTTTCTGCTTCTATACTCTTATATTTGGACGCGTAGTGTGTGCTTGAATTTCTACAATTGCTAAAACTTACCCACAACTAAAATTTAGAAAATGCTAAGTTTTTATTTGGTCAAGTAGTCTAATCACCCCCTCCTACACCCCCAGATGCGCATCATGGTTACGACTGCGGGGTATGGCCCTAGCTCTCGTCCTAGGATCACATATGTAGGAAACAGGAGGCGAGGCGCTCCGACTTGAGGCGGCCACAACGATGCGCTCTTCCCATCGCCTCAAGTGGAGGCCGTTGCATCGGGGGTGGCACATGGGTTCATGGTGTCGTTGCACCGTCCTCCTCGTAGTTGGCTGCAACTTCCTGACCCCTTTGCAAGGGTCATGGAAGGCAGGAAGCCCTTAGGCATGTGGCTTTAGGTTGACGGGTGTTGCAGCGGACCTACCTTGGTGGCGGTTGATCATTCCCCGGGCAGAGCATTGTTCCTAACACGGGGGTGGAAGTCGTTTTTCCCGCTCCCGCGGCCTAGGACCGTGGCATCTCCTTCAATTCAAGTTGAATGGAGCTTCTGTGATCTCCGTGAAGTTCTTGGGGACCTATGGCAGGCGGCTGGAGTGATGCACGGAAAGCTCGAGCGGATACGACCTTCACTCCTCCAGTGAGAACTATGCCTACGATAGCTCCGGAAACGTCAAGCTCGAGCCCGACGACTCTAAGTAGGTGTGATGACGCTATAGCTAGATTTTGTAGGAGGTTCGTGCCTTGGCTTGGCTGGTCCGAACATGGTGCTCCATCCGCGAGACCACATTTCTGGATCAATCGCCACATCATAGTGGCAGATCTCTTTTTTGTGTTTAGATTGTACCCAATGTAACCCTGCGAGGTGTTACTTCTTGAGCTTGCGTTGGTTTTCCCTTGAAGAGAAAAGGGTGATGCAACAAACACTACAAGAAATAAGGTCAATTACGACTCCCTATATTGGTCATTGATTCGTCATTGTTTTCGTTTATTGACCTTTTTTTGACTAAATTTACAACGTCAGCAGTTGGCCGTCAAGAATGAACAAACATGACCTTTCTGAAATTTTGGTGGTAGGTCTCTATCGACCGAAATTTTGGTTTGGTCATTACCCATTTGTATGAGCCACGTAGGATCTGATGTGGCCAAGCTGACGTGGCATTGCTAGTGACCAAATGGAATCATGATAAATTTCAAATCTTGGCCCAATACCTATTTTACTATTGAAAATGTCTGATTTGTTTGGGTTGAAGCTTTTTTTGCTAGAAGCACACATATCTCAGGATAGGCCCATTAAAAATAAGTACAAGAGAATAAAAGATTGCAAATAAAATGTATATTTCATTTCAGTAGTATATCACATAAATACAATACATCATCCACCGACTCCATGCATTAAGGTTCAACGCCTAACAAAGGCACATCAAAATAATTTTACATGGGTACAACAGAATATTTTTGCAAGTGCAAGTGCATAGAAAAAGGACCCAACAAATGCACAATCGCACATAAAGAGAGTTCCACAAAGATTGGATGAGAACCACAAGTTTCTTCTCATCCTCTTCCTCTGCACAATATGCTCTTGCCATTACCGCATGCAAGAGGAAAATGATGGTAAGGCTTTCAGACCAAGGAAAGTAGTAAAATTACACGCACGCTAATCAATGATAAAACAGTAGAAAATTGTTTGCTCATCAAGTAGTTCTAACATGCAAAAAAATTGCAATTGGAAAGAGAGACGTGTATAAAAGTCATCCATGACCACGCAAGCTCACATGCAAGTACTAGAATTAAGAGTCCTTTCCTTAAATGATAAGTAAATTTTTTTAGTCATAATAGGAATCAGATAAGGTAATGACCTGAGTAGACACGCTGGTATAGCACAAGTTAGATTTCGGAGGCTAATTATCTACTCTAAAATTGAACTGCTAATGCTACAATCTTTCTGAAGTAACTAATTATCATTACCTACTCTATCAATTGAACTGCTAATGCTACAATCTTTCTGAAGTAACAAGTTACTTTCTGGCAAGCAGGTTTTTAACGTTAGGGCATCCCTAACTGTAAAAAGATACCCGTATTAATTTTCTATTGCAATTGCATATTCTATTACATTTAAGATCATGCGCATATTACACTACAAATTTTCTTAAACATCAAATATCATCTCTGAGCGAATACGAAATTATTCAAGCGCTCAGCCCAGTGTAAAACAAGCAAAAGTTAACAACTGATATACTCATATATTGGTACTTCCCATACATAGATATACTATACAGATCACATTGTCAGGCCTTCAGATCTCTAATAGGCATATTCCTAACATACATTTATTCTGCTACTACCAATTACTATAATTTTTTACCATACACCACAAGTACTTCAATTCCATATTCGCAAAAATAAGTACTTAAGTTCCATGAACTAAAAATAGTACCTCTGTATAAGCCATGTCATGATAGGAGAAGACACAATAAACAATTATGGAAGACATCAATGGCCAATTCCTAAATAAGCTCTTTTTGGTATCTGCACTGCCATTTTGTTCGACCTTTTTCTTGCGGATCAATCAGATGGTCCTCCAAAGCTTCAACACTTTGATTGCCATTTTCACTGGCTTTATGCTTGTGTAATGTTTCCTGAAATAGTTTCCAGATATATTACAACAAACAAAAAAAAATCAACATTAACTACAAACAACTGATTATGGCATAGTTAAAGTATATCATGCTCTTGGTGGGGTATATCATGTAAATATTAGCCCAGATCCGCAACATGACATAGTTATATAACTTCTATGAATATGAGGATTGTGATTTTCAAAGAAAGATCTTTTAGTACAAATAAATATCAGCTGCAGTGAAACATATGATTTATGATACTGAATGCTCACATGTTTGATTTAAGTAATGATCTGCAGTTCATGGTTGTAGTAGACAGTATCAACACGAGACATGAATCTTGGATTCTAATTTTTTCCTTGATGTTTGGGCTTCCTGGACGTTTTTGTATGTTGGATGCAACACATAAATTCAAGTCTTTCCTGCTTGTTTTCGTGTTGAATAAATGAAACTTTTTCTATGCTTGATGTGTTCTAGAGAATATGATTAATCTCCGTGAACATATCACAGTCTGCATGCGGTGTTTGATTTTTGAAGAAGGGAAATCTGGAACAATAAGAAGGACCAAAGGAGAGTGTTGGGCCTTCAGAAACTGCCTGTTTGCCAAGTTATATAACATGGCTTTGTTAGCAATTCAGCCCCATCAGATTTAGTTCTAAATACTGGTATTTTTACAGAAAAACTACCGGATGAATACGGATTTCATAGTTAGAATTGCAAGAAAGTCCTATATGAATGTGCCATATGTTAAAAAATTGCTAGCCCAGAACCCTTTTACCACAGAACAAAGGAACCACGAACATACAAATCTGTATAATACTCGTACTGCAGGCCGCTAGTTTAATTTATGTATGTACAACAGTTTCAAAGTATGGCTACGGATCTTCAAGAAATCTGGAAAGGTTGTATAACTTGAATGTCAATTATACTATATAGGTTATATAGTTGAAGTCTAGGCACCATACCTCTTCTTCACACTGGAAGGCGGAAAGATTAAAAACACCCTCCAGATAATTAGATATTTAGTGTGTATTCGATAGAAACAGTAGAAAATATCCAAATCCTATATCTATACAAAATATCGACTAATTTTGTTGGCTAACACGGGGTATGTAACATAGAAAAACATATGAAAACCTCCTGTAACCTCCAAACCAAGTTGGCCAAGTGTATCACTTGCTTTGAAAGTCTGGTGTTTCATTGTGTTCATGTAGCAGCCCTGGAATACATGGTGTCACTCTAGGATGCATAGTAAACGTTCTTGCCCTCTTCCACTCACTATAGTGCACACACATATATGCATCTATAAATATCAAGTTTTATTTTGTTCATAAGTTAGTGAGCAGTCTAATTTGTTGAGGATTACATGAGAAATTCAAGGAGCAGCTTAATTAACACACCATTGATTCAATCTAGTCATGGTTTACTTGCCTGCATACTGTCGCACGTGCATTATGTCTAAACAAGCAAAGCTAGGAAGCAAACACATAAGAATAAGATTCTGAGTTACAAACACACAACGCATAAAAAGAGAGAAGAGAAGAGAAGAGATAAAAATAAACGACACCTAGACAGACTGCGCCACTAACTACTACTAGTGGTAGCAACCCAATTCATGGCGCCTCGCCACATGCTCGGCACCGCACAAGTACAACACGAGAAACTATACTCTACTAGCTAGTAAGTAGCTACGATCAAATTGCATGCATATATTCTAAATATTCCGCTGACAATATTTTGGCCATTATGAATTCATGCAAGTCATAGTTAAAGATACCTTATCTTATTTTCTATATGTAGCATCTCTAAAAAGTATTTTGGAACTGCGACGGGAAAACGTCACATACTACTAAAATCTAACCATGTTAATAATAATTCTGCGAGTAGGGCTGCATTTGTACTTTCAAAATTATCCATCTCATCACGGACCTGCCACTTCACAAATACAATAAATAACCATGTATATATTAAATTTTCCTGTAAGGTCAAAAGGTAGATCACTGGTGTGCTAGCTATGGTGTGTCGAATTTTCAATGCCAACTCTAACGCAGAAGAGTGTGCAAAGGATACACTACTGGATAGCCAACGACGCATAACTTGTGCTGCATTTGGTATTCCAGCGAATATTTCAGGTAACATAAACACTTGGTGTAAATCCAAGCCAGGATAACATATTTTGCAAGCAAGCTTCTAAGAAGAATAAAATCAGCAGGTGCACACCTGTAGCTACGACGTTCGCTGCGACGAGGAGGACTGCGGACACGACGAGGTGAGCTACGACTGCGCCGAGATGAACGCTCACTATGCAGCCTATCTTGCCGAGGGCTTCGGCTTCTACTCCGACTGCGACTCCTGCTCCGGCACTTGCTCTTACTCTTGGTGTTTCTCCTGCTCCGGCTCCTACTCTTGCTTTTGCTTCTGGTTCTTCTTCTGCTCTTGTTCTTGGCCCTACCAGCGCTCTTGCCACTTCTGCTGCTGGCGCTTAGTGACGGAATCACCATAACTTGATCCTAGCACATGAATTTCAAAATGAAAGTCCAATGGTGAGACTCCAAACATATCCAGGGATAAGGCCAAATGAAGGCAAACAAACATCTACTAATGGCAACCTTCCTACTCGATGATCTCTAGCAACAGAATTAAATAATGCCCGGGTTAAAGGGCATGGACACAAAAACGCTTGTCCAACACCATACAAGTTCAGGTACATGGATTTCACCATTCTCTAGAAACTAAAGCGACAGGGGGGCATGACTACACCCACACACATATATTCCAACCATAACATGAAGCCTAGTTTCCATCGATTTCGCTACCCCGAGACAAAGTAAGCTGCCAATGGAAAATGTGCAGTGGTACATGAGACCCGTATCCAAACCTACCAGCATATCCAATTCAAAATCAAGCGTTCAACAATGAGTTTCATTTCATGTATGGGATGCTACTACTAGGAGACTCGGCAGCTGCCCCCGGGTCGGGCGGCGGCAGAGCGCGAGGAATGAGACGATCCAGGGGAGGGGAAGGGTCTCACCATGGCTCGGGGAGGGAAGTCGGGATGGATCTGCAAAGGGGAGTAGACATCAGACGATGAATTGCACATATAAATGGAGAGGATAAGTGGAGGGCAAAGAAACACCAGATCTGGAGGAAAAAAAAGACAACAACGACGACTTTCTGAAGAAGCAGATATGCGAGATGCGCCAACAAGGACAGGAGTACCTGGATCTGGTGGCGACGATGTCGGGGCGTCCGCCACCTGGAGTCGACCAGTGCTACTTGACGAGAGAGATCCAGGGGCGCCGAGCAACACGGAGCAGATGCCCCACATGGTGGCACGGAGCCAGTGATGGGAAGGCTTCCTCCGATAGCGCAAGCACCAGCGACCTCTCAACCCAGGCGCACATAGGAGGGAGGGGGTGCGATTGGATCTGGGGAGAGTGGAGGCGCTGTGGTGGCGATTTGGGTGCTTGCCAGGGATTATACGGGTGGGGGAAGTTTCATGATCCCGCCATACTTGTCTAAAATTTTGGCCGCCAAGAGCTCTTTTTTTGCTTTTGTTTCCGATTTTAGAAGCGGGGTTGACCCATCTTTTTTATGTAATGTGTATTTTCTATTTTTCATATTGTTCTATAGATTTTTATTTTTATTTTTTTAGGAATGGATGCACCTTCATCTTATATCATACTCCGTGTGTCTCAAAATTATTGTCTTGAATTTGTCTAGATATGGATGTATCTAGTCACCTTTTAGTATTTAAATGCATCCATATCTAAAAACATCTAAGACACGAATTTTGGGACGGATGGAGTATTTCGTAATAATGTGTATTTTTTTTTCTGAAATACCAAGTTAAGCTATCTTCTTTAGAACACATCCTTCATTAGCATGCCCAATTAGTTGGTCCCACCTGCGAGTTAGGGTAGCCGCCCCGCGCATGACAGGAAGTCAGTGGGTCCAACACGGCCCCACACGTCAAATCTTGATGCCACAAGTAAGTTGGGTCAACAACTCAACTTATGGGTCCGACCTCTGAACGTAGTTATACTTTGTGGCCTTGTCGGCACCTATACAAGACACGTAGGAAAAATTGTTGAGTTGCCTGCCAGTCACCTCTATTTAAGCCTATGACCTTCTTAATTTTGTCATGGAGGACCTACAATGCGAGAATAAATAGAGCTACACATGCCAGTGTCCATTTTGTGCAATGGGATTATGACCTTGTTGATAGAGATGGTCAAAAATTTCTGGGGTTTGGACCCTCTTAGACACCTCATGACCTTTTTGTAAAGTTTAGTCATAGATCAATGACCAATTCAACCGCGGCCATTATTTTTTGTGATAAACGAGCTTATTTCTTGTAGTGAAAGTAGATAAATATTTCCCTCGGTTGTTGAGAACCAAGGTATCAATCTAGTAGGAGGAACAAGCAAGCAAATGAAAAGGCGAACGGAAGAAGGACGAATAAAAAGGCAAATATTTTAGGTGTTTTCTGAAAATCGTTATAGAAGTGTGGGGGAGGAATACGAGAGGCAAATGGAAAATAAAGTAAATGCAAGAGATGAGTTTGTGATGGGTACTTGGTAAGTTTGATCTTGCTATGTATCCTCCCCAGCAACGTCCCGAGAAATCCTTCTTGCTACCTCTTGAGCTCGAGTTGGTTTTCCCTTGAAGAGGAAACGGTGATGCAGCGATGTATATATGTATTTCCCTTCGTTTGTTGAGAACCAAGGTATCAATCCAGTGGGAGGAACAAGCAAGGCCCCAATTGTAGTACCTACACAAACAATTAAACACTTGCCCCAATGCTAAAAAGGGGTTGCCAATCCATTCAGAGTTATTTGTAAGGATGAGATCTGATAAAGATAGATAAAAGATTGCGGGACCGAAAAGTAATCAAAAGTAAATAAATGGAAGAAATATATTTTTGGTATTTTTGGTTTATAGATCTAAAAATATAATATGGAAAATAGACCTGGGGACTTTAGGTTTCACTAGAGGCTTCTGTCATGAATGAAAATAATACGATGGGTGAACAAATTACTGTTGAGCAATTGATAGAAGAGGGAATAATTATGAAGATATCGAAGGCAATGATTATTCATATAGGCATCACATCCGTGCCAACTAGACCGAAACGATTATGCATCTACTACTATTACTCCACACATCGACCGACTCCTACCTGCATCTAGAGTATTAAGTTCACGAAGAACAGAGTAACAAATTAAGTAAGATGGCATGATGTAGAGGGATAAACTCAAGCAATATGATGATAACCCCATCTTTTTATCCTCAAAGGCAACAATGCAATATGTGTGTCGGCGTTCTGGGAATGGGGGTACCCAGACCTGCCTGCCTGCGGCCCAGGGCTGGCCCACTTCATCAACACAAGATCGACTGGCACGTCACCACCCGGGACAAGGCCCTCGCGAGGGGCCAATCCTCGCGAGGAAGAGCGATGATACGTCTCCATCGTATCTAATTTTCCAAACTCTTTTGACCTTGTTTTGGACTCTAATTTGCATGATTTGAATGGAACTAACCTGGACTGATGCTGTTTTCAGCAGAATTGCCTTGGTGTTATTTTTCTGCAGAAATCAAAGTTCTCCAAACGTCCTGAAAATTTACGGGGAGTAGTTTTGGAAAATATAAAAAATATATGTGCCAAGTTCCACCTCAGGGGGTGGGCCAGTGGGCCACAAGCCCCTGCTCCACCACCACCCCCCTGGTGGCGGTGGGCAGGCTTGTGGGGCCCACAGGCACCTGCCGCGCCCAACTCCAGCTCTATAAGTTGCCTTTCGTCCCATAAAAAATAAAATAGAGAAGTTTCCGCTGCGTTTACGATACGGAGGCACCGCCACCGCCTGTTCTTCATCTGGAGGGCAGATCTCGAGTCCGTCTTGGGCTCCGGAGATGGGAAATTGTCGCCATCGTCATCATCAACCTTCTTCCCTCTCCAATTCCATGAAGCTCTTCGTCGTTCGTGAGTAATCTATTCGTAGGCTCGCTGGGCGGTGATGAGTAGGATGAGATCTATCATGTAATCGAGTTAGTTTTGATGGGGATTGATCCCTAGTATCCACTATGTTCTGAGATTTATGTTGCTACTACTTTGCCATGCTTAATGCTTGTCACTAGGGCCCGAGTGCCATGATTTCAGATATGAAATTATTATGTTGTCACCAATATATGTGTGTTTTAGACCCGATCTTGCAAGTCGTAGTTACCTACTATGTGTTATGATCCGGCAACCCCGGAGTGACAATAACCGGAAGCACTCCCGGTGATGACCATAGTTTGAGGAGCTCATGTGTTCACCAAGTGCTAATGCGTTGGTCCGGTTCTTTATTAAAAGGAGAACCTTAATATCTCGTAGTTTCCTTTTGGACCCCGCTCCCACGGGAGGGATGGAAAATAGATGTCATGCAAGTTCTTTTCCCTAAGCACGTATGACGACACACCGAATGCATGCCTACATCACGTTGACGAACGGGAGCTAGCCACATATCTCTCCGTGTTATAGCTGTTGCATGATCAATATCATCCAAACAAATCACCGACCCATTGCCTACGAGTTTGTCCTACTACTGTTGTTACTGCTGTTACTTGTTTTGCTCTGCTGCTGCTACTACTGTTGCTACTGATGTTACTTGTCTTGCTCTGCTGCTGCTACTACTGTTGCTACTGTTGTTACTTGTCTTGCTCTGCTGCTACTGTTGCTACTACTGTAGCTTGCTACTGTTGCTACTTGCTACTACTGTCACTACTGTTGTTCCTTGCCACTGGTATTGCTCGTTACACTGCCGTTACTCGTTACTTTGCTGTTACTACTGTGCTTGCAGATACTAATCTTTCAGGTGTGGTTGAATCTGACAAATTCAGCTGCTAATACTTGTGAGTATTCTCTCACCTCCCGTCGTGCAAACCAACAAATTGGGTCGAATACTCTACCCTCGAAAACTGTTGCGAACCCACGCGCTGGTGGGCCGTAAACAACATTCTTCTAGTTTCATTGCTGGGGAGTGCTATCAGCATTCTTCTGGTGCCATTGCAGGAGAAGGTTTGTTGTCATAAGCATTCGTCTAGCTAACGCTAGAGATTGCAGATCAGCATTTTTCTGGCGCCGTTGCCGCGGAGGTATTGCTATATTCTCTGAGTTACTTGGGATTTATATCTGCTGATCACTATGAAGAATCTGAAGGATCCGAAGACCAAAGTCTTGCCCTCAACTACGAGGGGAGGTAAGGAATGGCCATCTAGCTCTGCACTTGATTCACCTTCAGTTGTGAGTAAGTTTTCGACATCACCTCCTGCTAGAAATCTTGATATGTCGCCTGTGCTTGATGATGCTTGTGATACTACTGCTAGAGATGCTATGCTTGATACTATGCCTGATGATACTATGCTTGATACTATGCCTGCTACTGCTAGAGATGCTATGCCTGATACTGCTTTGCCCGATAGTGCTAGAGATGCTATGCTTGATACTGCTTTGCCTGATGATGCTAGAGATGCTATTTTGCCTGATGATGCTATGCTTGATACTGCTAGAGATACTCCTTTGTCTGATGTTCCACTAGGAGTGTTCCTTGATGCTCATATTAATAGAGTTACTGCCAATGCTCGTGATGCTTCTGATACTGCCGATACTATTGAGATAGAACCTGCTTTTGCTCCTGTTAGATCTAGCTCTCCTAGATATGAATTGCATGATATACCTGAGGGTTATGTTATGGAGGGAGAGATAGCTGAGGATTTTCTTGCGTGTAAGGATGCCTATGACGCTGAGAAATTACTTCTCAAGTGGAAAGAAAAATCTCGGGAAGCTAGGATGAAAAATTACCCGAAGTTTGCCACTTCGCCTATCTTTGTCACCGATAAGGATTATGAATTCTCTGTCGACCCTGAGATAATCTCTCTAGTCGAATCTGATCCTTTTCACGGTTATGAGTCTGAGACGGTCATAGCCCATCTTGCCAAACTATCCGAAATAGCCAACCTTTTCACTAATGAGGAGAAGATCCGCCACTACTATATCCTTAAGCTGTTTCCCTTCTCTCTAAAGGATGATGCTAAAGCCTTGTTCACCTCTCTTGCTCCTGGATGTGTGCGTAGTCCCCTGGAGATGGTCTATTACTTCTGTGAGAAATATTTCCCTACCCATAAGAAGCAAGCTGCCTTGCAGGAAATATACAACTTTGCTCAACTCCAAGAAGAGAGTCTTCCACAAGCTTGGGGGAGGCTCGTCCAGCTACAAAATGCTTTGCCTGATAACCCTCTTAAGAAGAACGAGATACTTGATATCCTCTATAACGGACTTACCGATGCCTCTAGAAACCACCTAGATAGTTGTGCCGGTTGTGTTTTTAGGGAACGAACTGTAGAACAAGCTGAGACCCTACCGAATAACCTCTTGATCAACGATAATGCTTGGACTATTCCCGAACCACCTTCTAAGCCAACTCCGAAGAAAAGAGGTATTCTATTCCTCAGTCCCGAAGATATGCAAGAAGCCACGAAATCTATGCAAGAGAAAGTCATGAGATTTGAAGATGTCAAAAATCTACCACCTATCGAAGAGATCCATGGTCTCGATAACCCGATACAGGTAGTAGAAGTGAATTTTCTGCGTAGGTTTGATGAGAGTGATATTCCTTTTGATAAACCTGCTAGCCTATGCTTTGATGAGTTTGACAACTTTGTTGCTAAAAAACAGAGTTTCAATGATTATGTTAGCAGACATTTGGAACAAAGTACTCGTATGCTTAGCCATTTAAGTGCTTGTGTGGACAAAAATGTCAATGCTCTCAAGCTTCTGAGTAAACATGCCTCTATGATTACTACTCAAGTAGAACAAGTACTTAAAGCTCAGAATGACCTACTCAATGAATTAAATGACAACTCTGTGAGAGTCATTGCTAGAGGAGGCAAAATGACTCAGGAACCTTTGTATCCTGAAGGTCATCCTAAGAGAATTGATCAAGATTCTCAAGGAAACAATGCTGATACACCTAGTCATTCTAAGGAGAAGAAGAAGGATGATAGGAGCCTGCACGCCAGTTCACCAAATACTATCACACCTGAAGAACCTAATGATATTTCTGTGTCTGATGCCGAAATACAATCAGGTGATGAACATGAACCTGGTGACAATATGGACAGTGATGTTCACAATAATGCTCAACCTAGCAATGATGAGGATGTGGAGATTGAACATACGGTTAATCCTGATAATCCACAACCTAAGAGATACGACAAGAATGACTTCACTGCTAGGAAGCATGGTAAAGAAAGAGAGCCATGGTCTCAGAGACCTATGCCCTTTCCTCCTAAGCCATCTAAGAAAAAGGATGATGAGGATTTTGAGCGCTTCGTTGAGATGATAAGACCCGGCTTTCTGCAGATGCGGTTAACTGATATGCTCAAGATGTCTCTGTATGCCAAGTACATGAAAGATATTGTGACTAATAAACGGAAGATACCAGATCTTGAGATCTCCACCATGCTTGCCAATTATACTTTCAAAGGTGGAACTCCTAAAAAACGTGGTGATCCCGGAGTGCCCACTATACCTTGCTCCATTAAAGGAAACTACGTAAGAACTGCCTTATGTGACCTTGGAGCCGGTGTTAGTGTTATGCCGCTTTCATTTTATCGTAGACTTGAGTTGGACAAGTTGACACCCACTGAAATTTCTCTGCAAATGGCCGACAAATCAACTGCTTTCCCTATCGGCATTTGCGAGGATATGCCTGTTGTGGTTGCTAAAACCACTATTTTAACGGACTTCGTTATCTTCGATATTCCCAAGGACGATGCCATGGCTATCATACTCGGAAGACCCTTTTTAAACACTGCAGGGGCTGTTATAGATTGCAACAAAGGCAATGTCACTTTCCATGTCAATGGTAATGAGCACATAGTGCACTTTCCGAAGAAAACGATATCTAGTACATTGCATCAATGCTATCGAAAAGACTTCATCGATTCTCATTGGGAGCTTTGAATGCCCTATTCCTCGTGTCAAGATGAAGTATGATTTGTTTGTTGGGGAGATACATATCCCCATTGAGGTGACTTAGTGGCTATTCGAAAATTCTCCGTTCTCTCTAGAGATTCGAGAAGGTTTTGTCATAAGGACTTGATCAACTCCATTGACGGATTTCTTTCGATGACCATGAAACGGATGAATCAAAGAGTCACATACCTCTGTTTTGAGCTTTCCTTTTCTGTTGCTTAGAAGAAAAATGGTAGAATTAGTTTATTTTTTCTTGTTTTCTGTTTTAGCGTCCCAGAGAAAAATACCTCGAAAATAAAAGTTCTTCGATGGTCCTCAAAATTTAATAAGATTTTTTCTGGAATTTTTGAAAATTTCTGGGCCTGAGAGCTAGCCTGGGGGCCAGACCAGGGGGCCATGAGCCCTCCCACTGCCACCTACCCCCGGGTGGCGGGGTGCAAGCTTGTGGGGCCCACAGACACCCCCTCCACTCATTCCAGCTCTCAGCCTCTTCTTCCACCTCCAGAAAAAATTGTTTCGCAGCTCAAACCCGTGTTCTTACTCATTTGGCTGTGATTTTCGATCTCTTTGCTCAAAGCACCGTTCTCCGAACCGTTTTGGGGAAATTACTCCTTGGTAAGTGACTCCTCCATTGGTCCAATTAGTTTTTTCTCTAGTGCTTTATCCTTCGCGTATTCTTGCTACCTTGGTGACCCTGTTCTTGAGCTATAAATGTTGTTTTAGTTGGTCCCAAGTAGTTTTAGCGCGTGATACGGTCTCTAGGCACTGGTAGGAGTAGTTGTTTCAAGGTATGGTTGGTCCTCATTCACTTTTCTCTTGAACTTCAAAAATTTCAGCATAAGGAAATTATGTTCAGGAGGAAGTTCCATGGTGGTTCCTCAAGTAAGAAGGGTCCTCATCTCTCCTTTCGGGAGCCCGAACCTTTTCAACTAAGGGACGCACCGGTGCAACCATGTGAATGGCCTTCCGATGAGTTCATGATCGAAGCAGGCTTCAAGGATGAGTTTGATGCACTTGTCCGCAATGCCGGGTTAGAAGAATTCCTCTCAGATAAATGTGAACAGTATGCTATGCTCACTGCCTCTTTCGTGCGTAGATTTAAATTTTCAGCTGGCCGTGAATCATCCATACTGTTTGATCTGTACGATAAATCCTATACCGTGGATCTGGAGGATTTCAATAGGATTTGCAAGATACTCGATTGGGGTAGTGTTAATGATCCTCCTAAGTCTTCGGTTAGAGACTTTGTCTCCAGTATAACTGTCAGAGAAACCAGAGATATCACGCAAGCCACCATAGGAAGCATCCATTTCCCTGCCTTGCACTACCTTGCCCTCTTCATAGGTACGTGCATTAACGGCAAGGGTGCACATTGTCACCTATGCGCTTCCGTACTTAGTATCCTTAAGAGCGCAGTAACAGGTGACAGGAGCTTCAATATGGGAGCTATTATAGCAAGGAGGCTGAATAAAAATGCCAGTGAGGGGGATTTCCTTGGTGGAGTTTATGCTATACGCCTAGCAAATTTTCTTGGGGTATCCATCCGTCCAGAAGACCCTCCTCTCCATACAGCCTACCTTGATCGTGTCGCTCTAACACACAACCAGTTCCTTGAGAGAGATCATGTATCCCTCCTATACCGCTTGATATTTAACCGGCAGCGTGTTTTACATATTACCCTTCCTGCTCCTGCTTTCTTTCACTTTCATATAAAACGAAGATACTACATAACCATAGGAACGGCAGAGGAGTATGAGAGGGAGGCGACCGCTGCTCGAATCCGTGAGGTAGCTATTCAGGCAGTGGCTGCAGCACTCCCGTATAACACCCATTATGACTTTGGGTTTCGCATCATCCTTGGGAGTAGACCAAGCTAGGCCAAAATCCTAAGCTTGGGGGAGTACGTGTTCTGACCGACTTTACATTCATGCTTATGCTTTCACTTTGTTAGCCGGTGTTTACACTTTGCCACTGTATTATCCATGATAGTTTCTTTTCGTTTTCTTGTTTTCTTGTTTTGTGTCCTTTTGAGAAAACCAAAAAATATTTTTCTTTCTTCTTTTTCTTGTTGGGAGCTTTCCCGTGTAAATAGTTTTCTTTTTTTTGTGTCAAGGTAGAAGATATTGGTTACAATGTTTATTGGTTCTTGCATGCTTACATGTTTAGCTTTCAAAGAGCCATATTACTTTGTCTTCTCCTTTGTGTTTGCCTGCAGATTCAGCTTAGTCCAATGCGCTTATTATTGTTTTCATCATTCGATCGTGCAAATGAAAGGCAACAATGATGATATATGATGAAGTGACTGAGACTGAAAAGTTGGTATGAACTCTATCTATTTTGTTTTTGTAAATATGACTAGCTTGTCGACCCAGATTTAGCTTTGTTGTGAGAGAACCATGTTTGCAATGACAACTTAGAGATCATAGTTTCTGATGCCATGCTTATTTAGCTGAGAGCTTATAACGGTTTGTCTTGAATACCAACATAGATTTTGAGATGACTATGATGTAGTATGATAGGATGGTATTCTCCTTTGAATGTTTCAAGTGGCTTGACTTGGCGCATGTTCATGCATGTAGTTGAAACAAAATCAACATAGCTTCTATGATGTTCGTGTTCATGGTGATTTATATCCTGTTCATACTTGCATTCAATGTTAGTCAAACTCATTGCATCTTGATGACTGTTGTCGCTCTCTAGTTGGTCGCTTCCCAGTCTTTTGCTAGCCTTCACTTGTACTAAGCGGAATATTGCTTATGCATCCACTTCCATAAACCCAAAAGTTCTTCCATGAGAGTCCACCATACCTACCTATTTGCGGTATCTACCTGCCGTTCCAAGTAAATATGCATGTGCCATTCTCTAAACCTTCAAGAAATAAATCTGTTTTGCATGCCCGAACCGCTCATGTGGTGACAGAGGGCTATTGGTATCTTCCATGCTAGGAGTGTTATCCTCGACATGTGTTTATTCACAGTCATTCACGAGAAAGGGGCCGGTATTTGGAATGCCCAGTTCCACGCTTAAATCGAAAACATAACTGTAAAACAAGACTCCCCCCGGATTAATGTTAGTATGGACGGTACCCGAGGATTCGGCTAGCCGTGGAGTGTGATTGATTGGTGGTGGGGGAGTTAAAACTTTACTTTTCTGTTTAGGAACCGCCTATAGCATGAGTAGCATGGAAGATATTGAGAACTCTTGGTCATTGCGTTGACAATGAAAGCATGCCACCAAAAATTATTATCTCTGTTTTCAAAGCTTGAGCTGTGGCACCTCTGCAAATCAATGCTTCCCTCTGCGAAGCGTCTGTCTATTTATTTTCCTCTCGAGTCATCCTCCTCTTATTTAAGCACCAATTATAGAGCACCTCTGTCATTTTTATGCTTTGCTTTTGATTGATATTGAGTATGACTATGACTGGATCTTCGTTGCTATGAATTACAATGTTTAGTCAGCCCTTGATCTTTGAAAGTGCTCTGCATTTATGTTTTGTGGTCTCAGAAAGAGCTAGCGAGATACCACGTATTCATATTGCTTCATGCTTGTTTTGATTGAAGTGTTGGTATTTAAAACTCATTATTATTTGCTCGTTAGCTGATTATGCCATTGATATTAGTTTACCGTGAGACCGTTGTGTCATTTGCTTATGTGGTTAACTTGTGATCTTGCTGAAATTCTGGTTATGAGTTAGACATAGTTGCAACAACAAGATCAAACATAGTTTGTCAAAGTTTTTCTTTCTCTCTCAGTTTGTCAACTGAGGTGCTTGAGGACAAGCATGGTTTTAAGCTTGGGGGAGTTGATACGTCTCGATCGTATATTCTTTTCCAAAGTCTTTTGCCCTTGTTTTGGACTCTAATTTGCATGATTTGAATAGAACTAACCTGGACTGACGCTGTTTTCAACAGAATTGCCTTGGTGTTATTTTTGTGCAGAAATCAAAGTTCTCCAAACGTCCTGAAAATTTACGGGGAGCAGTTTTGGAAAATATAAAAAATATCTGCGCCAAGTTCCACCTCAGGGGGTGGGCCAATGGGCCACAAGCCCCTGCTCCGCTACCACCCCCTGGTGGCGGTGGGCAGGCTTGTGGGGCCCACAGGCGCCTGCCGCCCCAACTCCAGCTCTATAAGTTTCCTTTCGTCCCAGAAAAAATAAAAAAGTGAAGTTTTCGCTGCGTTTACGATACGGAGGCGCCGCCACCTCCTGTTCTTCATCTGGCGGGCAGATCTCGAGCCCGTCTTGGGCTTCGGAGAGGTGAAAACGTCGCCATTGTCATCATCAACCTTCTTCCCTCTCCAATTCCATGAAGCTTTTCGTTGTTCGTGAGTAATCTATTCATAGGATCGCTGGGCGGTGATGAGTAGGATGAGATCTATCATGTAATCGAGTTAGTTTTGATGGGGATTGATCCCTAGTATCAACTATGTTCTGAGATTGATGTTGCTACTACTTTTCCATGTTTAATGCTTGTCACTAGGGCCCGAGTGCCATGATTTCAGATCTGAAATTATTATGTTGTCACCAATATATGTGTGTTTTAGATCCGATCTTGCAAGTTGTAGTTACCTACTATGTGTTATGATCCGGCAACCCCGGAGGGACAATAACCGGAACCACTCCCGGTGATGACCATAGTTTGAGGAGTTCATGTGTTCACCAAGTGCTAATGCGTTGTTCCGGTTCTTTATTAAAAGGAGAACCTTAATATCCCGTAGTTTCCATTTGGACCCCGCTGCCACGGGAGGGATGGACAATAAATTTCATGCAAGTTCTTTTCCATAAGCACGTATGACGACACGCGGAATGCATGCCTACATCACATTGACGAATGGGAGCTAGCCACATATCTCTCCGTGTTATAGTTGTTGCATGATGAATATCATCCAAACAAATCACCGACCCATTGCCTACGAGTTTGTCCTACTACTGCTGTTACTTGTTTTGCTCTGCTGCTGCTACTACTGTTGCTACTGCTGTTACTTGTTTTGCTCTGCTGCGGCTACTATTGTTGATACTGCTGTTACTTCTCTTGCTCCGCTGCTGCTACTACTGTTGCTACTTTTGTTACTTGTCTTGCTCTGCTGCTACTGTTGCTACTACTGTCGCTTGCTACTGTTGCTACTTGCTACTGCTGTCACTACCGCTGTTCCTTGCCACTGCTATTGCTTGTTACACTGCCGTTACTCGTTACTTTGCTGTTACTACTGTGCTTGCAGATACTAATCTTTCAGGTGTGGTTTAATCTGACAAATTCAGCTACTAATACTTGAGAGTATTCTCTCACCTCCCGTCGTGCAAACCAACAAATTGGGTCGAATACTCTACCCTCGAAAACTGTTGCGAACCCACGCATTGGTGGGCCGTCAACTACATTCTTCTAGTTTCATTGCTGGGGAGTGCTATCAACATTCTTCTGGTGCCGTTGTAGGAGAAGGTTTGTTGTCATAAGCATTCGTCTAGCTAACGCCAGAGATTGCAGATCAAGCGACATCAAGACCCTGATACGTCTCCAACGTATCTATAATTTTTGATGGTTTCATGCTATTATCCTGTCAAACTTTGGATGTTTTGTATGACTTTTATATCTTTTTGGGACTAACTTATTAACACAGTGCCAAGTGACAGTTCCTATTTTTCCGTGTTTTTGACGCCTTTCACGGGAGGATTTTAAACGGAGTCCAAACAGAATGAAACCTCCAAAAAGATTTTTTCCGAAACAGAAGAAGATCGGAAGCTTGAGAACCAAGGCAGGGGCCACCAGGGACCCCACAAGCCCCCTAGCCGCGGCCAGGGGGGCCGCGCCTCCCAGGCTTGTGGGCTCCCTGGGCCACCTCTGCCCTAGGTCTTTCGCCTATATATTCCCTAAAATCCCAGAAAAAATCAGGAGATCATCGAAAGTACTTTTCCGCCGCCGCAAGCTTCCATCTGGGGCACGTTCTGGTGCCCTGCCGGAGGGGGGATTCAGATACAGAGGGCTTCTTCATCAACACCATGACCTCTCCGATGATGCGTGAGTAGTTCATCATAGACCTACGGATCCATAGCTAGTAGCTAGATGGCTTCTTCTCTCTCTTGGATCTTCAATACAAAGTTCTCCATGATCTTCATGGAGATCTATCCGGTGTAATCTTATTTTGCGCTGTGTTTGTCGAGATCCGATGAATTGTGGATTTATGATTAGATTATCTATGATTCTTATTTGAGTTACTTCTGATCTCTCTTATGCATGATTTCATATCCTTGTAATTCTCTTCGAGTTGTTGGTTTTGTTTGGCCAGCTTCATCTATGATTCTTGCAATGGGAGAAGTGCCTGGTTTTGGGTTCATACCGTGTGGTGACCTCACCCAGTGACACAAGGGGTAGCGAGCCACGCATTGTGTTGTTGCCATCAAGGGTCAAAAGATGGGGTTTTCATCATTGGTTTGAGTTTATCCCTCTACATCATGTCATCTTGCTTAAGGAATTACTCTGTTCGTCATGAACTCAATACACTAGATGCATGCTGGATAGTGGTCGATGTGTGGAGTAATAGTAGTAGATGCAGAAAGTATCGGTCTACTTGTCTCGGACGTGATGCCTATATGTATGATCATTGCCTTAGATATCCTCATGACTTTGCGCGGTTCTATCAATTGCTCGACAGTAATTTGTTCACCCACTGTATTATTTGCTATTTTGAGAGAAGCCTCTAGTGAACACTATGGCCCCCGGGTCTACTTCACATCATATTTTCAGCCTTACACTTTACTTCGTTGCACTTTTCGCCTTCAGATCTCACTTTGCAATCAAACTTGATGGGATTGACAACCCCTTTATAGCGTTGGGTGCAAGATCTTTTGTGTTTGTGCAGGTACTCTGTACTTGACGAGATTCTCCTACTTCATTGATACCTTGGTTCTCAAACTAAGGGAAATACTTACTGCTCCTGTGCTGCATCACCCTTTCCTCTTCAAGGGAAAAACCAACGCAAGACAAGTCTCCGTCAACGTGCCAATTTTTGGCGTTGTTGTGTGTTGCCGTAAGAGAAGAATTTCTGGCGCCATTGTCGGGGAGGATCAAGTCAAGAACTCATGCAAGTAAGTGTCGCAAACTCATCTCTTGCATTTACCTTTTTTGCCTCTTGTTTTCCTCTCCCCACTTCTGAAAAACAAAAATTTACAAAAAATATTTGCCTTTTTCGTTTGCCTTTTTCGTTTGCCTTCTTCGTTTGCCCTTTTCTCTCACTTGCTCTTGGTTCGCTTGTGTGCTTGCTTGCTTGCTGAAGTCACCATGACTGAAAAGTCCAAACTTTGTGACTTCTCGACTACTAGTAATAATAATTTTATTAGTACTTCGATTGCTCCCGCCACTAGTGCAGAGTCATACGAAATCAATGTCGCTTTGCTGAATCTTGTTATGAAAGAGCAATTCTCCGGCCTTCCTAGTGAAGATGCCGCATCCCATCTTAATACCTTCACTGAGCTTTGCGATATGAAAAAGAAGAAAGATATCGATAATGATGTGATTAAATTGAAGGTTTTTCCTTTCTCGTTGCGAGATTGAGCAAAAACTTGGTTTTCGTCTTTGCCCAAAAATAGTATTGATTCTTTGAATAAGTGCAAAGATGCTTACATATGCAAGTATTTTCCGCTGGCTAAGATCATCTCTCTCCGTAATGATATCATGAATTTTAAGCAACTTGATCATGAACATGTTGCACAATCTTGGGAGACAATGAAATTGATGATTAGAAATTGTCCCGCTCATGGCTTGAGACTTTGTATGATTATACAAATCTTCTGCGCTGGCTTGAATTTCGCTTCTAGAAGCATCTTGGACTCTGCCTCCAGTGGAACGTTCATGGAAATCACGTTAGGAGAAGCCACAAAACTCCTACATAATATAATGACGAACTACTCTTAGTGGCACACTAAAAGGTCACCTACTAGTAAGAAGGTACACGCTATAGAAGAAATTAACTCATTGAGTGCTAAGATGGATGAGTTAATGAATTTGGTTGCTAGTAGAAGTGCTTCTTTAGGTCCTAATGATATGCCCTTGTCTTCCTTGATTGAGAGTAGCAACGCTAGCTTGGACATTAATTTTGTTGGTAGGAATAATTTTGGCAACAACAATGCTTTTAGAGGAAACTATGTTCCTAGGCCTTTTCCTAGTAACTCCTCTAATAACTTTGACAACTCCTACAACAATACTCATGGAAATTACCATAGATTACCCTCTGATCTAGAGAGTAATATCAAAGAGTTTATTAACTCACAAAAGATTTTCAATGCATCCATAGAGGAAAAACTACTCAAAATTACGATTTGGCTAGGAGCGTTGATAGAATGCTAGTGATATTGATGCCTTGGAAGTTAGATGTGCTCCTCCCAAGATCAATATGGATGAAACTTTGAAAGCTATGCGTGTTTCCACGAGTGAGAGCAAAGAAAGAACCGCCCAAATTCGTGCTAGACATGAATGGCTAAAAAAGGCGTGTTCTCGTGATAAGAATCACGAAGATCTTAAAGTGCTTGGTGTGACTCCCATTGAATCTTTGTTTTCTTGTGCCAAACCTAATGATGATGGGGCTGGATATGAATCCACCTTGGTTGAAAAATGCCCCAATGATTCGGAGTCCATATATCTTGATGCTAAAAGTATTGAAAGTGGAGTAGAAGATATTAGAACTTTGAGTAGTAATGAAATTACTACTTTGGATTTCAAGGAATTCAATTATGATAGTTTATGCTTGATTGAATGAATTTCCTTGATGCAATCCATGCTAAACTCTCCACACGCTTATAGCCAAAACAAGGCCTTTACCGATCATATTGTCCAAGCTATGGTAAAATTTATTGAAGAGAAACTTGATTTGGAAGTCTCTATCCCTAGAAAGCTTCATGATGAGTGGGAACCTACTATCAAAATCAAAATCAAAAACTATGAATGCAATGCTTTGTGTGATTTTGGTGCTAGTGTTTCCGCGATTCCAAAGTCTTTATGTGATGTTGTGGGTTTTAATGAGATTGAGGAGTGTTATCTTAATTTGCATCTTGCGGATTCTACTATCAAGAAACCCATGGGAAGGATCAATGATGTTCTTATTATTGCAAATAGGAACTATGTACCCGTGGATTTCATTGTGCTTGACGTTGATTGCAATCCTACATGCCCTATTATTCTCGGTAGACCTTTCCTAAGGACTATCGGTGCTATCATCAATATGAAGGAAGGGAATATTAGATTTCAATTTCCTTTAAAGAATGGCATGGAGCACTTTTCTATAAAGAAAATAAGATTGCCTTATGAATCCATGATGAGGGCTACTTATGGTTTGAGCACCAAAGACGACGATACGTGATTCCATCACCTTATGCCTAGCTAAGGGCATTGAACAATAGCGCTTGTTGGGAGGCAACCCAATGAATTTATCCTTTTCTTTCGGTTTTGTTGCATCCACACCATCAAAATTCTGTTGTGGTTGTGTCTTTTGTGTTTCTTTTTGTGTTTGAGCCAAGCAAAACCTTTATGACTAGTCATGGTGATGGTTGTTTGATCCTGCTGGAAAAAGACAGAAACTTTTCTCTCACGAGATTATTGTTCATTTTTATTCAGAAAGAGATTTTGAGTTGATTCTTTTTGGTGATGATCTATATGCCTTTTTCCAAGGCAGTCGTAATGTTTCAGAATTTTTGAGGTACCAGAAGTATACAAAGTATACAGATTGCTACAGACTGGTCTGTTTTTGACAGATTCTGTTTTTCTTGAGTTGGTTGCTTGTTTTGATGAAACTATGGATAGTATCCGGGGGTACTAGCCATGGAAAAGTGAGAATACAGTAATATAACACCAATATAAATAGAAATCAAGATTGCTACAGTACCTAAAGAGGTGGTAGTTTTTTTTCTTGTGCTAATGTTATCACGAGTTTCTGTTTATGTTTTGTGTTGTGAAGTTTTCAAGTTTTGGGTGATGTTCTCTTGAACAAAGAGATAAGGAGTGGAAAGAGCTCAAGCTTGGTGATGCCCAAGGCATCCCAAGCCAAACTCAAGGACACCAAAAAGCCTATGTTTTGGGATGCCCCGGGAAGGCATCCCCTCTTTCGTCTCCAATCCATCGGTAACATTACTTGGAGCTATATTTTTATTCACCACATGATATGTGTTTTGCTTGGAGCGTCTTGTATCGTAGGAGTCTTTTCTTTTTGTTGTGTCACAATCATCCTTGCTGCACACCCTTTGAGAGAGACTTGCACTCATCGTGATTTTGCTAGAAAGCTCATCGTGCTTCACTTATATCATTTGAGCTAGCTAATTTTGCTCTATGTGCTTCACTTAGATCTTTTAGAGCACGGCGGTGCGTGACTTGGTAGTTGGCTTGTGCTATGAAAGTAGTCCCAAAGGTGATAGGTACCCAAAGAGGATAGAAAAATCTCCATCTTCATGTGCATTGAGTAGAAAGAGAAGTTTTGATTCCTCTCAATTAGTTTTGAGACATGGATTTGGTAATATTAAGAATTATGTTAGTAGGGTGTTGTGAATCTAGAAATACATGTGTTGAAGTTAGTGATTCCCGTAGCATGCACGTATGGTGAACCGCTATGTTAGGAAGTCAGAGCATAATTGATCTATTGATTGCCATCCTTTGTGTTGCGGTCGGGATCACGCGATGTTTAACACCTACCAACCCTTCTCCTAGGAGTATGCGTTTAGCACTTTGTTTTGATTACTAATAAAAACTTTTGCAACAAATATGTGAGTTCTTCATGACTAATGTGAGTCCATGGTATAGATGCACTTTCACCTTCCACCATTGCTAGCCTCTCTAGTGCCGCGCAATTCTCGCCCGTGCACAAACCCACCATATGCCTTCCTCAAAACGGCCACCATACCTTCCTACTATGGTATTTTCATAGCCATTCCGAGATATATTGTCATGCAACTCCCACCATTCCGTCTCATGACTTGTGCCATCACTCTCATATTACCATTGCATGATCGTAAGATAGTTAGCGAGATGTTTCAACGTCATACACCAAGCTAGATCGTTGCACATCCCGGTACACTGCCGGAGGCATTTCCTATAGAGTCATCATCGTTCTGAGCTTTGAGCTGTGAGTAAATAAAAGTGTGATGATCATCATTATTAGAGCATTGTCCCATGTGAGGAAAAAAAGAGAAGCCAACGAGCCCAAAAATAAAAAAGAGTCCCAAGAGCCCAAATAAAAACAGAGAAAAGGAGAGAAGGGACAATGCTACTATCTTTTTCCACACTTGTGCTTCATAAAAGCACCATGTTCTTCATGATTGAGAGCCTCTCGTTTCTTCACCACCATATGCTAGTGGGAATCTTCATTATATAAATTGGCTTGTATATTCCAATGATGGGCTTCCTCAAAATTTCCCTAGGTCTTCGTGAGCAAGCAAGTTGGATGCACACCCACTAGTTCTCTTTTTGAGCTTTCACATACTTATAGCTCTAGTGCATCCTTTGTATGGCAATCCCTACTCATTCACACTGATATCTATTAATGGGCATCTCCATAGCCCTTCGATACGCCGAGTCAATGGGACCATCTCCTCCCTTTTTGTCTCACAACTACCACCACACTCTAGTCCACCTATAGTGCTATATCCATGGCTCACGCTCATGTATTGCGTGATAGTTATAAAAGGTTTGAGAAAGTAAGAGTGCGGAAACAATTACTTGGCCAATACCGGGGTTGTGCATGATTTAAATTAGTTGTGTGGGGATGATGGAGCATAGACAGACTATATGATTTTGTAGGGATAACTTTCATTGGCCTTGTTATTTCGAAAGTTCATGATTACCTTGCTAGTTTGCTTGAAGTATTATTGTTTTCATGTCAATAGCAAACTATTGTTTTGAATCTTACGGATCTGAACATTCATGTGCCACAAAGAAGTTGCAAAGGACAACTATGCTAGGTAGTATTCCACATCAAAAATTCAGTCTTTATCACTTCCCTACTCGAGGACGAGCAGGAGTTAAGCTTGGGGATGCTTGATACGTCTCCAACGTATCTATAATTTTTGATGGTTTCATGCTACTATCCTGTCAAACTTTGGATGTTTTGTATGCCTTTTATATATTTTTGAGACTAACTTATTAACTCAATGCCAAGTGCCAGTTCCTGTTTTTTCCGTGTTTTTGACCCCTTCCAGAGGAGGATTTTAAACGGATTCCAAACGGAACGAAACATCCAAAAAGATTTTTTCCGAAACAGAAGAAGATCGGGAAGCTTGAGAACCAAGACAGGGGGCCACCAGGGACACCACAAGCCCCCTAGCCGCGGCCAGGAGGAGGGGGCCCGCGCCTCCTAGGCTTGTGGGCTCCCTAGGCCACCTCTGCCCTAGGTCTTTCGCCTATATATTCCCTAAAATCCCAGAAAAAATTAGGAGATCATCGAAAGTACTTTTCCGCCGCCACAAGCTTCTGTCTCCGCAAGATTCCATCTGGGGCACGTTCTGGTGCCCTGCCGGAGGGGGATTCGGATACGGAGGGTTTCTTCATCAACACAATGACCTATCCGATGATGCGTGAGTAGTTCACCACAGACCTACGGGTCCCTAGCTAGTAGCTAGATGGCTTCTTCTCTCTCTTGGATCTTCAATACAAAGTTATCCATGATCTTCATGGAGATCTATCTGATGTAATCTTATTTTGCGGTGTGTTTGTCGAGATCCGATGAATTGTGGATTTATGATCAGATTATCTATGAATCTCATTTAAGTTTCTTATGATCTCTCTTATGCATGATTTCATATCCTTGTAATTCTCTTCGAGTTGTGGGTTTTGTTTGGCCAGCTTGATCTATGATTCTTGCAATCGGAGAAGTGCTTGGTTTTGGGTTTATACCGTGCGGTGACCTCACCCAGCGACAGAAGGGGTAGCAAGGCACGCATCATGTTGTTTCCATCAAGGGTAAAAAGATGGGGTTTTCATCATTGGTTTGAGTTTATCCCTCTACATCATGTCATCTTGCTTAAGGTGTTACTCTGTTCGTCATAAACTCAATACACTAGATGCATGCTGGATAGAGGTCGATGTGTGGAGTAATAGTAGTAGATGCAGAAAGTATCGATCTACTTGTCTCCGACGTGATGCCTATATGTATGACCATTGCCTTAGATATCGTCATGACTTTGCGCGGTTCTATCAATTGCTCGACGGTAACTTGTTCACCCACCGTATTATTTGCTATTTTGAGAGAAGCCTCTAGTGAACACTATGGCCCCCGGGTCTACTTCACATCATATTTTCAGCCTTACACTTTTACTTCGTTGCACTTTTTGCCTTCAGATCTCACTTTGCAATCAAACTTGAAGGGATTGACAACCTCTTTATAGCGTTGGGTGAAAGCTCTTTTGTGTTTGTGCAGGTACTGTGGACTTGACGAGATTCTACTACTGGATTGATACCTTGGTTCTCAAACTGAGGGAAATACTTACTGCTCCTGTGCTGCATCACCCTTTCCTATTCAAGGGAAAAACCAGCGCAAGACAAGTCTCCGTCAACGTGCCAATTTCTGGCGCTGTTGTCTGTTGCCGTCGTAGACCCGCATGTGGCCTCCTCAGGACCCCTCGAGAGCGGCGGAAATTTTGAGGAAAGGCCGGGCCTGAGGAGTCAAGGGTGACGCTAGGGAAGGACAGGCGAACAGTAGATGGCTGGACAGGACAGTGTCCGTGCAAAGGAGGTGGGAGCGTACTAGGGCTCCAAAGGCATCTTCCAAAGGTTTCCCTTCCGGTGCAACAAGACCACGGCCTCCCGCCGGCAGGACGGGCGTCATCCCTGCGCCCACCTGTGCAGCGCTGACAGCTACTTTGCACGCGAAGACCACTTTTGACAGGGGAAGCATGTTCCCTTGTCCCTCATCAAAACTGGTCGTTGTGGGATCCCTTCCCGCCAATGATAAGGGAAGAGGACCCATGCCTCCACTATAAATAGAGAGAGTAGGATACTTGAGAGAGGGGGGTTGATTTCGACCGAAGGGAGTTCATTCCGACCAAAGGGCAATACACCAAGCCACTTGCCCTCCGAAGGCTCGAGAGCACTGTATTAGTTCATCCACCAACCTCCGCAAGAGGCAATCCACCAAAAGTAGGAGTAGGGTTTTATGCTTCGCAGCAGCCCGAACATGGGTAAATTGTTGTGTTTTGTGTTCCCCTCACCATTGAGTGAGTCCTTCGTTGTTCCCATCGAGTAGCGGGCTATGTGAGGTGGAACTAGGAGAGATCATTGTACACACCCCTGTGTTCGAATCCCTAGGGTTTTGCGGATCCCGAAATCCGACAACGTGCCTCGCTACCCCTACTTTGTCACTGGGTGAGGACACTGCAAGATTGAACCCAAAACTAAGCACTTCCCGCATTGCAAGAATTACCAATCTAGTTGGCCAAACCAAACCAATAACTCGAAGAGACTTGCAAACATATGAAATCATGCATATAAGAATTTAGAGAAGATTCAAATAATATTCATAGATAATCTGAACATAAAGCAACAATTCATCGGATCTCGGCAAACATACCGCAAAAGAGTATTACATTGGATAGATCTCCATGAAGATCATGGAGAACATGGTATTGAAGAACAAAGAGAGAGAAGAAGCCATCTAGCTACTAGCAATGGACCCATAGGTCTGTGGTGAACTACTCACGCATCATCGGAGGGGCAATGGACTTGATGTAGATGTCCTCTGTGATCAATACCCTCTCCAAAAGATTACAGGAAAAGGCTCCCTCATTGGATCTCACGGGAACAGAGGTTCCCAGCGGCGGAAAAGTATTTTTTGTGGCTCGTTCTGGTATTGGGGGAATATTTGGGAATTTATAGGCCAACAATAAGGGCTAGGAGAGCTGTAGGGGGCCCACAAGACAAGGGGGGCGCGACCCCCCTAGGGCACGCCCTGTAGGCTTGTCGCCTCCCGGCATGTCTCCTGCCCCTTCTCGAAGTCTTGTAGGTGTCTTCTGGTCCAAGAAAAATCATTCCGGAGATTTTATTCCGTTTGGACTCCGTTTAATATTCCTTATCTGGAATACTCAAAACATGGAAAAAAATAGAAACTGGCACTACTCTCTGTATTAATAGTTTAGTCCCAAAAATAATATAAAATAACATATTAATGCATATAAAACATCCAAAACAGATAATACAATAGCATGGAACAATAAAAAATTATAGGTATGTTGGAGACGTATCACGAGGGAACAAAGAAAAATGATTGGGTATTATCTACTAAATATCTATTACCTGTTATGTTTGTTGAAATGAATGGGTGACTTTCCCTTATGCACAGTTTCACACTTGTATCTTTTTGATCCCTACGCTTGCCGGAAATGTCTGCCAGTGCATTCATCCTTGTTGCAAGCGCTTTAGGACGGGTCCTTAGCAGCTTGCAGAAGCCGCCGCTGCCAGCAAGTCCACCTTGTCGTCATTGCCGCGGCTACTTGGGTTGTTGAGCGGACTTGAAAAAAAAAATAGCATAGACAATTCGGAAAGGGTCCCTTGCATGCAAGTTTTCTCATACAAATGGAATCGGTCAAGAGGAAATAGCTTCCAACGAAGCTATTCTTTCTTTTTGTTACTTAGCTTTCTCTTTGTTGTATTCCTTGCCCAAGGTGGCCATCCTTGAACACATATGTTGGTGTCCATACTGTCACTCCCCCCCGGAAGACTTCAATGTGAGGGCCCTTCTTACTTTTGAGAAAAAGAAAGGAGAGAAAATAGAGGAGGCTCGGAATCTTGGCGGTTGAACGGTCACCTTATGCAAGTTAAAAGTGTGCACAAAGTTTCATTTAGGATACGTAAAATAAATATGTACTTTGACAAGAAGTTGTAGAAGACTTAGCTTTATTGACTACACACAGGATTTTTGCGTGGACTTGTACAAAGGATTACAATCCATGTCGGGCTTACTTGTAAAAAAGAGGCTGTCGGATGGCGTAGCAACCGTGCCTCACGGGTAGAACTTGCGAAGATGCTCGATATACCACGGTTTTTGCACCAGGGTGCCATCTTTGGTGTATAGGCGGCCTGCACGAGGTCTATTGATTTGTACCACTCGGTAAGGGCCTTCCCACTGTGATAGCAGCGCAAGGCTCGCTCGTAACGAGCGGCACGTAGGGCAGTCTAAAGACGATCTTCCTCAAGGAGTGTGGCATCATCTTGCCACAATTTCTCTTGTTGGTCCTCATCAAAGGCCTGCACTCGTGGTAACCCGTACATGAGTTACATGGGGAGTATCTCTTTTGCACCATGGACTAGGGAGATAGGTGTCTCACCCGTAGCTCGATTTGGCATCGTTCTGTTCAACCAAAGAACTGCTCGCAGCTCATCAGTCCAGCGCATACCGTGCTTGTGCAACTTGTCAAAAGTCCTTGTCTTGAGGCCCCGCAACACTTCAGTGTTTTCCCTCTCTACATGGTCGTTGCTCCTAGGATGGGAAACAGAGCCAAATCATATCTTCATGTTGATGTTTTTATGGTATTGCATGAAGTTGTTGCTAGTGAATTGTGTGTCGTAGTCGGTGATGATCCTGTTGGGTAATCTGAAACGACAAACTTTCACTCTATTGAACTTGACTGCCTCTTGCGCCATCACCTTCCTCGTTGGCTCCACTTAGGTGCACTTTGTAAACTTGTCGATTGCTATGAACAAGAATTCAAAGCCCCCACTAACATGGGGAAAAGGGCTGAAGATGTCGAGCCCCTAGACTGCAAATGACTAGGAGAGTGGTATGGTTTGGAGGGCTTGTGTTGGCTGATGTATCTGCTTGGCGTGGCTACATGCTTCACATGTAGTTACCACCGCCAAAGCGTCGTGAAGGGCCGTTGGCGAGTAAAATCCTTGACAGAACCTTACCAACAAGTACACGGGACCCAATGTGAGATCCGCATATTCCTTCATGTATCTCCGCCAACAACTTCCGTCCATCTTCCCGCGAGATGCACTTTAATTTCACCCCTTTTGGCCTTATTTGGCATACAATGTTGTCCACGAATTGGTACATGCTTGATTGATGGGCTACTCTTTCAGCTTGCTCTTCTTCCTTAGGGAGATCTTCTTTTGGAGGTGTTGGATGATCTACTGTGCCCAAGCCGGAGCTTATGGGTCGATGACAAGGATCCAAGGTATTTCTTCTATTGCAGGAGCGCTAGCTTCCAGGGTAAGGACTAGTAGGAGTGTCGAAGCTCGTTGTTCTTCGGCAGGCGTCTTGTCGTTTCTGCAACCTTCTTGATGGCGACTGGTGGCTCAGCAGGGAGATTGTCGGCATAACCAATCTTTCTCTTCTTGGCTTGCCGATCTGATGGTGTGACGGATGGCTGGGTCACTCGGAGTACAAAATTGTCTCATTCCATGGCAACTTTTGAGCCACTTGCTTTGACAGGTTATCAGCAATGTTGTTCTCTGCATGCGGAATGTGTTCCATCAGTAGACCATAAAAATGCACTTCCAACTTCCTCACTTCATCTACGTATGCTTCCATCAGAGGGCTCTGGTAATCCTTGTTCACTTGATGCACAACATGCTGCGAGTCTCCTCGGAATATAAATCTTCTAATGCCGAGGTCAAATGCTATCCGCATGCCATCAAGTGATGACCCACAATTATAGGAGATCAATCATAGGTTTCAATAAGTAAGAGTGTCAAGCCGAACAAGGAGCAGAAGGAAATGACAAGCAGTTTTCAGCAAGGTAATTTCTGCAATCACTGAAATAGCGGCAACAAGTTGTTTGATAGCAAGATAATTGTAACAAGTAACGAGTAGCAATAGTAACAATAAGTGCAGCAAGGTAGCCCAATCAATCTGTGGCAAAAGACGGCCCAGAACAGTTTCTTATAATAGGCAAAGCATTCTTGAGGGCACACGGGAATTTCATCTAGTAACTTTTGTCATGTCGGGTTCATTCGCATTCGGTACTTTGATAATTTGATATGTGGGTGGATCGGTGCTTTGGTACTGTTGTTACTTGAACAAGCCTCCCACTTATGATTAACCCTCCCACAAGCATCCTCAACTACGATAAATGTATGCAGAATAAATTCTAACCATAGCATTAAACGTAGGGACCCAAATCAGCCCGCTACGGAATAGCGCATAAACCGGGGTTTTTGTTTTTATCACTCTCGCAACCCATCATCTAACAACTACTCCACAATGCATCCCCTCAGGCTGAAAGATTGTGAAGTGTTATGTAGTAGACATTCACATAACACCACTAAGGGAATCACAACATTCATACCATCAAAATATCGAACGAATATCAACTTCACATGACTACTTGCAACATGACTTCTCCTCTGGCCTCAAGAAAAAAAGTAACTAGTCACAAGTGATAAACATGCTCATTATTGGAGAGGTAATAAATATCATATTGGATCTGAAAATATGATCTTCCACTAAATAAACCACAAAGTATCAACTACAAGATGTAATCAACACTACTAGTCACCCCCAAGTACCAATCTGAGGTTTTGGTACAAGATTGAGCACAAGAGATGAGCTAGGGTTTTGAGAGAAGTTGGTGTTGTTGCAGATGTTGATGAAGATTGGCCTCCCCAAGATGAGAGGGTTGTGGGTGATGATGATGGCCTCAATTTCCACCTCCGGGAGGTAAGTTTCCCCGATGGAATCGCTCCACCAGAGGGCAAAAGTGCTCCCGCCGAAGTTCTGCCTCGAGACGGTAGTGCTCTGTCTCGAAAGTCCCCTCCTTATTTTTCCAGGTCAAAAGTGAATATATACGAGAAGATGGTCGCCAGTAGTGGGCTGGGTGGCCTACTACCCCCAAGGCCGCCCGAGGGGGCTGGCGCGCCCTGGTGCCAAGTGGACACTTGGAAGGCCCCTCTGGTACTTCTTTCATCCAGTACTTATTATTTATTCCATAAAATTCCCCGTGAAGCTTCAGCCCATTTGGAGATGTGTAGAAAAGGTATCTCTGACATAGCTTTTACACGTCCAGAATTCCATGTGCCGACATTCTCCCTCTTGGTGTAAACCTTGCATATTATGTGAGAAAAGGCATTTGAATTACTCCATAAAGTGGTATAATGCGTAAAAACACTATAAGTAATAGTAACAAAACATGATGCAAATGGCCGTATCAACTCCCCAAGATTGGACCTCGATTGTTCTCAAGCAAAAGCTGATAACGAAAATCATGACCACATGCTTTGAGAGAGGTGTTGATAAAAACAAAATACAGACATATTAGCATCATGCACATTATTATAACATAAAATAAAACTTTATAAAATACTTCATCACAACATTTTCATCAAATAACTTTCATCATAAAAACTTCTCATAAACAAGTAACAATTCATCGCAACATGGAAGTATGAAGCATAAACTCTATTGAGAACTAACATACTATGTTTTAAGTCAACTTTGCAACAAAATTCATCACATTTTTAGGAAGGTCATATATCGGATTTTTAAGTAAGTCTACATACTAAACCATCATTTAGTATTCTATGATTGCTAACACTCATCGCATACATATGACCAAAAGGTTCAACCGGACACATAGGAATATAGGGGCTTAAAGTGTCGCCTCCCAATATATTCACCTCGAGGGTGATGTCAACAATAGTAACTCATGACCACCCACATTCAACTGGATTTATATATCTAGATGTTTCCCCACCACATGATGCTTGCAAAATACAAAATAAAAAGGAGTAGAGAAGAATACTTTGACTCTTTCATAGAAGTAAATACATAAAGTAAAAGATAGGCCCTAATAAGAAGGAAGAAAAGGTTGTCATGCGCTTTTTGGTTGTATGCCAAATCCCTTAGTGCAAAGGAACGTTATGTTATATTGCCCCTTTTGATGCCAGTATTCATTATGTGTTTTATTGCTTTTATTATCAACATCACAAGTTTGTACAATGCTTAATTTCCCTTACACTAAATGATCAAACACATTTAGAAGAAATTTTTATTGCCTTTATGCACCGATGACAACTTACTTGAAGGATCTTACTCAATCCATAGGTAGGTATGGTGGACTCTGAAAACATGGATTCGGGTTTAAGGTTCGGATGCACAAGTACTGTCCCTACTTAGTGCGGAGTTATGGCTAGCAAAGATATTGGGAAAGAACCATATGTTAGAGGATCTATAACAAGGTAACTTCTATGTGAATGTGAGCAAACATAAATCATTACGTTGTCTTGCTCGTCCAATGTCAACAGTTTTGGCACACTATAATTAATGGGTGCTCACAATCACAAAGTATGTGAAGGATAGTGTATTTGCATGTAAATCTTATCTTCCCTTATTAATTCTTTCATGTGGTGCATCACCGACCAATGGTATGTTTGTCAACCTTCAACAAATTTTACCACTTATACTTTTCCTTATGTGATGTCACTACTTACTATAAGATTAGCATATGATATTTTTCATTATTTTCCTTTCTTTTGATTGCAACAAGAAAGTAAAGAAGCAAAAACTCCAACTAAACTTTATCATATAACTCTCACTTGATTACATAGATAGATAGATCACGAAACTAGCACTCAAAAAGATGAATCAAACTGAACTTCTATTTGACTAAATCACGAAATAACTAAAGATCGAACTAAGATGGATAAGGATAATAAGAGCGATGGTGATACGATACCGGAGCATCTCCCCCAAGCTTGGCACAAGACAAGGGGAGTGCCCATATCCGTGTACTCAAGTCTCCTTCTTTGGTGATGAAGATGAAGGTGGTGGTGGTAGATGATGAAGTAGAAGCAAACTTGTCCTCCGATCCATGGCAATGCTTCACCATCATAAGAAGAGGCACGAGTCTCCAGAGTCCTCCAACTTACAACTAAACTCATACATTTAAACCTTGCTTCATACTCAAAGATTTGGTTTTGAAGATCGAAGATTTGGCCTTGCATAAAATTGATTTGCTCGTTGAGGGTGAAGACGATATCCTTCAAGGACCTGCCATCCACCTTTTGATCATGGGTAAATTCCGTGATCATGAGGTGATTGGCACTGAGTCCACGATCCACTATGCCTTGGCACACGAAGATCTCCTGCTCCACTGCCTCGAGCCTGGCCTCCACGGTTCCCATCTTCTTGGACCCTTAAACATCGCGGATGTGGAGCACCCCCACGCATCTCAATGGTTTGAGGGTTCTTCATCACCTCTCGAAGAACTTGTCCTTGGAGGAGCTTGATGCTGACATGATGATCTAGATCTGTAAGAAAAACAACACGAAACAAGAACAAAGGATTTCTCCGTGGTACTGGTGTCAAAATCATGGGATATATATAAATATTTTTTATACAAGGAAATACTTGTCCTACAAGAAAACGAAGCAAGGATCGTGCCGGAGGGGCTCACTAACCAACAACATGCACTTGGCGGGGCTAGCGTGCCCTCGTGCCTAGTGGGTACCTGGGCTGCCTTCCCGTGTGTTATCAATTTCCTAATTTTTGTAATTTGCAAAACTAAAAGAATATATTTTTGTGGATTTTCCGAAGTACGTTTACTTAACTTATCACTTACCTCTTCCTTTCAAGGGTTCTCGAGTTTTCTGGAAGGTCTCCTTTATGTATTCCTCTAGTGTCATGGTTTGAATAATATATGTTTCAACATTAATAAGTGTAACTGAAATATAGTGTTTATTTTGTGTCAATTGACCACCTTAGGATTAGTGCCTTCGGGATTATTGATCTTAATGGCTCGAGACCGAAATTTTTTTTGATGATATATTGTCCTTCCCATTTGGAGAGAAGTTTTCCTACAAAAAATCTAAGACGAGAATTGGACAATAGAACATATTCACGAACTTTGAATTCTCGCTTTTGGATTCTTTTTTCATGCCATCTTTTAACTTTTTCTATAAATAGTTTTGCATTTTCATAAGCTTGGGTTCTCTATCCATCTATTGAGCTAATATCAAATAACCTCTTTTCACCAGCAACATTGAAATCATAGTTGATTTCTTTAATTACCCAATAAGCTTTATGTTCTAAATAAAGAGGTAAATGACATGCTTTTCTATAAACCATTTTATAAGGAGACATACTCATAGGATTTTTATAAGCTATTCTATAGGCCCACAATCCATCATATGATTTCTTAGACCAATTCTTTCGGGACCTGTTGACATTATTTTGCAATATTAATTTTATTCCTCTATTGGTTAATTCTACTTGACCACTAGATTGAGGGTGATAGGGAGATGCAATTTTATGGTTAACATCATACCTAGCAAGCAACTTATGAAAAGAACCATGAATAAAATGTGAACCACCATCAGTCATTAGGTATCGAGGGACTCCAAATGTTGGAAAATAAATTCCTTAAGCATTTCAATAGAGGTGTTATGATCATCACTAGTGGTTGGAATAGCTTCTACCCACTTAGTGACATAATAAACAAAAACCAAAATATGTGTATACTCATTAGAGGAAGGAAAGGGTCCCATATAATCGAACCCCCAAACATCAAATGGTTCAATAACAAGTGAATAATTCCTAGGAATTTCTTGACGTCCACCAATATTACCAATTCTTGAACATTCATCACAAGAGAGGACAAACTTACGAGCATCTTCGAAAAGAGTAGACCAATAAAATCCTAACTATAATAACTTGGGGCAGTTCTATCTCCCGCATGGTGTCCTCTATAAGCCTTAGAGTGACACTTCCGAAGGATTTGTTCCTATGCATGCCCAGGTACACGATGTCTAATAATACCATCTAATCCCTCTATATATAGATGCGGGTCATCCCAAAAGTAATGTCTTAAATCAAAGAAGAATTTATCTTTTGCTGGTAGGTAAAACTAGGTGGTATGTATTTAGCAACTATGTAATTAACATAATCAGTAAACCAAGAATGTGGTGAGAAACGTTGACCACAGCTAGTTGTTCATTAGGGAAGGTGTCATCAATAGGTAGTGGGTCATCAAGAACATTTTCTAACCTAGACAAGTTATAAGCTACGAGGTGCTCAGCTCCTTCCCTATCAATGATATGCAAATCAATTTCTTGTAGAAAAAGAACCCACCTAATAAGTCTAGGCTTAGCTTCTTTGTTTTCCCTAAGATATTTAATAGCAGCATGATGAGTATGAACAATTACTTTAGAATCAACAATGTAAGATCCGAATTTCTCACAAATGAATACAACTGCCAAGAATTCTTTTTCAGTAGTAGCATAGTTTCTCCAGGCATCTTCTAGAGTTTTACTAACATAATGGATAACTATTAATTTCTGATAAACTATATGTGCTAGAACAACACCAACAACATAATCACTAGCATCACACATAATTTCAAAAGGCAAGTTCCAATCAGGTGGTTGAACAATAGGTGTACAAGTTAAGGATTTCTTAAGTGTTTCAATGGCTTCTACAAAATCGTCATAAAAATGAAAGGATAATCGTTTTGTAATAAACTGTAAGTGGTCTAGAAATTTTAGATAAGTTTTTAATAAACCTCCTATGGAAACCAACATGAACAAGGAAACTACGGATACCTTTAATATCTTTAGGACATGACATCTTCTCAATTTCATCAACTTTAGCCTTATCCACCTCAATATCTCATTCATAAATTTTATGACCCAAGAAAATACCTTCATTTACCATAAAGTGCCACTTCTCCCAATTCAATACAAGGTTAGTTTGCTCACATCTCTGCAAAACTCGATCAAGGTTGCTTAAGAAATCATCAAAAGAAGTTCCATAAACGGAAAAATCATCCATGAAAACCTCCACAATCTTTTCAGAAAATCAGAGAATATAGCACTCATACATCTTTGAAAGGTGGTAGGTGCATTGCATAATCCAAAAGGCATACATCTATAAGCATAGGTTCCAGAAGGACAAGGAAAGATGGTTTTCTCTTGATCACGTTGTGACATAGGTATTTGAGAAAAAACATAATTATCATCTAAAAAGCAAATATGTGTGTGCTTTGATAATCTTTCTAGAATTTGGTCTATGGAAGGTAAATGATAATGTTCTTTTCTAGTAGCTTTGTTTAATTTTCTAAAACCAATTACCATTCTGAAGCGAGTCACAAATCTTTGTGGAATGAGTTCATTTTTATCATTAGGAAAAACAGTAATACCTCCTTTCCGAGGAACACAATTAACGAGACTTACCCATCTACTATCAGCTATTGGATAAATTATACCTGCTTCCAGAAGCTTCAATATTTCATTTTTTACCAATTCTTTCATGTTGGGATTCAGTCTTCGTTGGTGGTCAACAATGGGTTTAGCATATGGTTCCATATTAATCTTGTGCTGACAAAGAGTGGGAGTAATGCCCTTAAGATCATCAAGCGTATATCCAATAGCATCTCGATGCTTCCTTAAAGTTTTTAATAATCTTTCTTTCTCATGCTCTCTAAGGTTGGCACTGATAATAAGAGGATATATCTTCTTTTCATCAAGATAAGCATATTTCAGAGTGTTAGGTAATTTCTTTAATTCAAACACAGGATCACCCTTGGGTCGAGGAGGACCTCCTAGAGTTTCAACACGCAAGTTGTGTTTCAGGACAGGTAGTTGTTCAAAGAACATTTTATCTATTTCATTTCTTTAACACATATGTATATCATTTTCTTGGTCTAGAAAATATTGTTGTAATGCACCATTAGGAGGAATGGCGATAGAAGCATGACCAATTACTCCATATTTACTAGGCAATTCTTTATCATGGGGTTTCTTACTGAACTTGGAGAAATTAAACACATGAGGTATACCACCAAAATGAACATCGAGAGTTTCTTTTTTTCCAATCTACTTGAGCACTACTGTTTCTTTTTTCAATCTATTTGAGCACTCACAATGTTCAAGAAGAGTCTGCCAAATATTATGGGACAACACCCGCAAACAAAAAGTATTAAGGGACAAAAATCATCTTATGGAGAACCAAGTACTAGAAAATCAGTAGGGCATTTTACTTTTCCACAGAAGATTTCAACATCTCTAACAATCCCATGTGGTGTGATGGTGTCTCTATTAGCAAGTTCAATAGTAACATCTTTGTCTTCTATTTTAGCGGGTGCTATCTCATGCATAATTTCTTGATATAAGGTAAAAGGAATAACACTAACACTAGCACCCATATCACATAAACCATGGTAACAATGATCTCCTATTTTGAATTAGACGACAAGCATGCCAACAACGGGCCAATTTTTAGATTTAGTATCAGGTATGGCAATTCTAGCAGATCCATCACAAAAACAAATAACATGCCTATCAATATTATCGACCAAGAGATCTTTAACCATAGCAATACTAGGTTCTATCTTGATTTTCTCAAAGGGTTTGGTTGTTCTAACAAAAATTTTGTTAACCATGGTTGAAGCTTTAGCATGTTCCTTTATCCTAACAGGGAAAGATGGTTTCTCAATATAAGGAGTAGGTACAACTGGGTCAACATTGTAAACGATAGTTTCATCCTCAATTTTAACAGGTTCTTCAACTTTTTCTTTAATAGGTGTATGATATTTAAGCCATTTATCTTTAGAGAGATCAACATGAGTAGTAAAGGTTTCACAAAATGAGGCTACTATCTTAAAGTCAAGTCCATATTTACTCCCAAAATAATTGAAAGCATCGGTATTCATAAAAGATTTAATACAGTCAAACTAAAGTATTATACCTGACTCTTTACCTTCGTCGAGTTCCCAATCTTCAAAGTTGCATTTAGGTCATCCCAAAAGATCCCACCTGAATTCAATTGTCTTCTTCATAAAAGAACCAGAAGAAGAAGTATCAAGCATGGTTTGCTCATTACGAGAAAGCCGAGCATAAAAAATCTGAATTATAATTTCTCTTGGGAGCTCATGATTGGGTCATGAATATAGCATTGAATTAAGCCTCCCCCAATCTAGGGAGATACTTTCTCCTTCAAGATACCAAAAATTATAGATAAAATTCCGATCACGATGAACAAGATGCATAGAATAATTTTTTTGGTGAAACTCCAATTGCAATCGATTCTAGTTCCAAGATCATGTATCATCAGATATCATATACCATGTCCATGCTTTCCCCCAAATACAAACGGAAAACCTTATACTTAACTTCATCTCCGGATAAACCTGCAAGCTTAAATAATCCACAAACTTCATCCACATAGAGTAGGTGCATAAAGGGATGTTTTATTCCTTCTCCTGCATAAGCATTAGCTAGCAGTTTCTCTATCATACCTGAAGGTATTTCAGAATAAACATTTTCAGTAAGTTTAGTAGGTTGAGGGACAACTCTTGGTGTTTTCGTTCGAGGTGAATATACCACAAACAAAACCCCTCAAAGGATTACTTTCCATTGTCACAAGTGATAGTAAATTTAAGCATGTAAAATAAATTTCCGCTTACCAGATTCCGCTTACCAAAGGCGATTCACTCCCCGGCAACAGTGCTAGAAAAGATTCTTGATTACCCACAAGTATAGGTGATCAATCGTAGTCCTTCCGATAAGTAAGTGTGTCGAAACCAACGAGGGGCGGAAGGAAATGACAAGCGGTTTTCGGCAAGGTAATTTCTACAAGCACTGAAATAGCGGTAACAGGTTGTTTGATAACGAGATATTTATAACAAGTAACGAGTAGCAATATAAACAATAAGTGCAGCAAGGTAGCCGAATCCTTTTGTGTCAAAGGACAGGATGGAACGGTTCCTTATAATAGTCAAAGCGTTCTTGAGGGCAGACGGGAATTTCAACTGCTCAATCTCGTCATGTCGGGTTAATTCGCGTTCGGTACTTTGATAATTTCATATGTGGGTGGACCTGTTCTTGGCTGCTATTCTTACTTGAACAAGCCTCCCACTTATGATTAACCCTTCCTCAAGCATAAACAACTACAAGAAAGGTATTAAGAATAATTTCTAACCATAGCATTAAACATAGGCATTCAAATAAGCCCCTTATAGAATAGGGCATAAATTGGGTTTAAGGTTCTATCACTCTCGCAACCCATCATGTTATGACTACTCCATAATGCAATCCACTAGGACCAAAGATGGTGAAGTGTTATGTAGATAACATTCACATAACACCTCTAAGGGAAGCACAACATTCATATCATCAAAATATCAAACTAATATCAACCTCACATGACTACTTGCAACATGATTTCTCTCGTGGCCAAAACAACAAAAGTAACTACTCACAAGTGATAAACATGTTCATGATCAAAGAGGTAATAAATAGCATATTGGATCTGAACATGTGATCTTCCACAAAATAAACCACAAATCATCAACTACAAGATGTAATCAACACTACTAGTCAACCCAGGTACCATTCTGAGGTTCCCATACAAGATTGAGCACAAGAGATGAATTATGGTTTTGACAACATATGGTGCTGTTCAAGATGTTGATGAAGATTGGCCTCCCCAAGATGAGAGGGTTGTTGGTGATGACGATGGCCTTGATTTCTACCTCCGGGAGGGAAGTTCCCTCGGCGGAGTCGATCCGCCGGAGGGCAAAAGTGCTCCTGCCCAAGTTCCTCCTCGAGACGGCGGCGCTCGGTCCTGAAAGTGGGATGGGTAGCCGACTACCCACTAGGCCATGACAAGGGGGCTAGCACGCCCTGGTGCCTACTGGCCACCTGGCAGCCCCCTTGTGGTACATCTTTGCTCCAATATTTCTTATTTATTCCATTAAAATTCCTCGTGAAGTTTCAACCCATTTGGAGATGTGTAGAATTGGTATCTCTCATGTAGCTTTTTCAGGTCCAGAATTCCATCTACCAAAATTCTCCCTCTTGGTGTAAACTTGCATTTTATGAGGGAAAAGGCATTAGAATTACTCCATAAAGTGGTATATGCATAAAACACTATAAACAATGTAGCAAAACATGATGCAAAATGGACGTATCAGCAAGCAACCCTTCATAGTTGATTGTGTTGTTTGTGGATACCTCCTACAGAAAATGCATCTCAATCACATACTTGAGGTGCTCTTCTGTTGGTGCGACCAGTAGCACTCTGGCACCGACGCCTTGCAGCGAGAAGGCCCCATAAAAGTACATGACTCATTCCCGACGTGCTTCCTTGCTATGGAGTATTGTGTCTGTAATTTCTTCATCTTGCATTGGTGGCCATTTAGTGATGAAATCCGCCAAGGCACTGCTCTGTATAGTTGTTGTCCTTTCAAAGTTTAGGTCAAAGCTAGCCAGGTTTGTCGGTGAAGGATCGACACCTATGCGGGCCTCAACGGTCCCCTTTTTGCTGGTCTGGCGGGGAGAGGGGTCGCGGCAAGAGCAGAACCAACAGTCAGGACCCGGCAAGATCTTTTTACCCAGGTTCGAGCCGCGTGGTGCATAAAATCCTACTCCTACATGTGTTTAGTTATTCATTTTGGGTTACTATAGACCTGTCCCTTCTTAGAACCTTTTGATTTTCCAAAAACCCAAAAGCCCCTACTACTAAGCCTTGGTCCTCCTTTTATAGGCAAAGGGGTCACCATAGTGGCTTAGCGGGTTCACGGGTGAAACGGCGCCGGCCGACAGTTACAGTGTTATTACCTTGTCAAAGGTGCAATAAATGCTTCGACAGACTTCGCTGACCTCGTCGGGGGGGGGGGGGAGGGGTGGACACGTACCCACACGTGGCAACTCCGGGGCGTTGCGCTGGCGTGCGGGCGGATGCGTGGCACATGCATCGTCGGTGGGGTGCTCATCGGTGGAGGCATTCGCAGGTCGCGAGGGCGCCCTGGGCCCACGCCTCTCCTCGGGCCTTTCTCATTCTTCCCGACAGGGTTACCTTGCCGGGGCTCTTCTTGTTCCTCTCGGCAGGGAGGTGATGGCCTGCCGAGGCCTTGTTAGCCTTCCCGGCAAGGCTGGCTTGCCGAGGCTCAGTCCTTCTTCCTCGGTGGGAGGGTCTTGTCGTGGCATTGTCTATCTCCCCGGCAAGGAACTCCTGTCGGGGTCTCTTCGTCCTTCCCAACAAGTGAGTGCTTGTCGGTGCTTGCAATATGCACTTTGTGGTTTCTAAGTCTTGCATTCGCCCTCAGCCCCAGCGATGCGCCTTGCCGCTGCGGAGGGGCAGCCGGTGTCCGCGCACAAGTCTGGGGCACTGGAGACCCTAGTATTTAGTGCACCACCAAGAGCCCCCGGGCCTGGGCCACTCATGCATGTGAGGGGTTGTTGGGCCAGGCCCAAAGCGGTGCGCGGACTCGCGGGTGCCGGGCTTATCGGAATCGAGCCGTTACAGGCTTCCTTTCCCCACGTCGCACATTGAACGCGCGAAGTGGGACGGTGCGCGGCATGCGCGTGGTGGCCTCTTAATTCCCTAAAAACACCTCTACCACGTGTAGGACATGCGCAGTGGCGGTCGGGAAGTGGCAATCATGGCCTCAAAAGCCACGGGCATGGATGGGCCCGCCCCTGCACGCATTGGTGCAGCAGGGCGGTTCCCTGTTCCGCTCGTGACTTGACGGCGATTGGGCAAGAGGGGCGGTGGCTTCTGGAGTGAGGAGGGTGGGCCTCCAAGCTTTGCACTATAAATTAGGGTGTTTGCATGTAAGTTTTGCCCATCCATCTCACTCTCGAAGCCTTAAACGCCTATCGCCTTGCGTTCTCTTGTTTCTTTCAGCTTTGCCGGTGGCGCCCGCCCCTAACCATGGTTAGGGGATGGGGCCGACTTCCGTTGGCCGCCAGGGCGGCAAGGGGATCCCGTTCGGATCATGCCACAGCTTCGGGATCCGTAGCCAGCGGCAGCCTCGTCGACCATGGCGGGAGAGGCTCGAAGGGCCGAGTACACCGGGATCGTGGTCGAGGGAGGCGGATTGCTATTCCAGCGTCTCCACCTTCTTCGAGGCTTCACAGGCACTTGAACGAGACGGGGCTGGAGTTCGTCGTGGAGCTGCACGGCATTCTGCGGGGCCATCTGCATCTCCCCCGTCCTTTCGCTAGGGCGATGGAGACCGCCAGGCCCCCTGTTTTGTGGTTGCGGGCGCACGGCTGCTCCCACGGTGCAATGTTGGTCCAGGAGGGGCCAGCGTGGGTTGCGCCGGGGGCTGACCCGCATTTTGTCTTTTTGAACTTCACTCCCTTCGCATAAGTCGTTCCTCGTTAAAAGACAGAGTCTTTAGGTTAGGACAACAATGCTTCTTAAGTGTTATTAAATATATCCAGGCAAATGAATGAATAGTTGCATCCTTTATTCGACTCTCATTTTGTATGATTATTTCCTTCCACTTTCCGGAAGCTTGCCGGCTTGACTTATCCTACAACGAGCCCTTAGAGGAGTGGATCCTTAGAGAACTCAACAGAGGAGGTTGTCACTGACAAGACTCCTTGCCGCACTCAGTGCAACCATTAAATCGTCGAGCACGGCCCGAGGCGAAATAAGGTGCTACGTAGCCGTCCGAAATGTTCAGCTTGTTCGAAACAAGATAAGGGCGCTCTGTGGCCGCTCAAGTCGTTGAACGGTCTCGAAACGGAGTCGGAGTGCACTGATCCTAGCAAGGTCCATCTGCGCGGGGTTCTCATGCAAAAGTTGATACTTCAAAAGGATACAACAGGTCTACCAATAGTCTGGTAAGTAGTCTGATTCTGTACTTATCTCGTGCGTCGCGGCATTCCTAGCCACAGCGTCTGAAGGTGCTGCCGGGAGGAGTATCCATACCCCCGACAAGATGACGTTACCTCCAGCGGCCTTCTTGCCAACGAGGTTTTCGTCGGTGGCCTTTGTCCAGTCTGGCGGAAAGAGGCACACTTGGGCGTAACGCTTTCTTATCTCTTTTGCAAGAGCTTTCTTGGCGGAGCCCCCGAGCGCATCGTTCAGGTGTCACAGCGCTCCAAGGAGAAATGCGAGCTGGAGGGCGCATGAAGGGGCTGTTCGGGGCCTCGGACGCGTCCTCGACGGCCATGCAGCGATCCGGAGAGGTGCGTCGGTTGGAGTAAGCGCCGGAGCCCTGGCCGAAGCCCCCTGTCACGCCCTCGACAGCAAAGTGACGTTCCAAGGAGGTGTGTCGGCCAGGCGATGCGGAGCTCAGGGCTTCCGCTCCTTCCACCCGCGCTCGCATAACACCTATGGAGGCGCTATGAGCTCTTGTGTGGGTAGAGCAGCCACTGCTTCCTCCCAGTCAGGGAAGATGCAGCGGTGAACTGGGATCCATGGAGACGACGAACGTCTCGTTGGATCGGGGCGGCGCTGACGCCAGCCTGCTTCCGGTGATCCCCCTACCTGGCGTGCCAAAGATGTCGGTGAAGGATCGACACCTATGGGGGCCTCAACGGTCCCCTTTTTGCTGGTTTGGCGGGGAGAGGGGTCGCGACAAGAGCAGAGCCAACAGCGAGGGCCCGACAAGATATTTTTACCCAGGTTCGGGCCGCGTGGTGCGTAAAACCCTACTCCTACATGCATTTAGTTATTCGTTTTGGGTTACTATAGATCAGTCCCTTCTTACAGCCTTTTGATTTGCCAAAAACACAAAAGCCCCTACTACTAAGTTTGTGGCCTCCTTTTATAGGCAAAGGGGTCACCAGAGTGGCTCAGTGGGTGAACCGTGGGTTCACGGGTGAAACAGCGCCGACCGACAGTTACAGTGTTACTGCCTTGTTTGAGGTGCAATAAATGCTTCGACAGACTTCCCTGACCTCGTGAGGGGGGTGGACACGTACCCACACGTGGCAACTACAGGGCGTTGCGCTGGCATGCGGGCGGATGCGTGGCGCATGCATCGTCGGTGGCGTGCTCGTGGGTGGAGGCGTTCGCAGGTCGCGAGGTCGCCCTGGGCCCACACCTCAACTCGGGCCTTTCTCTTTCTTCCTCGTAGTGTTACCTTGCCGAGTCTCTTCTTGTTCCTCTCAACAGGGAGGTGATGGCATGCCGAGGCCTTGTGAGCCTTCCCGGGAAGGGTGGCTTGCCGAGGCTCAGTCCTTCTTCCTTGGTGGGAGGGTCTCGCAGTGGCATTGTCTGTCTCCCAGGCACGGAACTCCTGCCGGGGTCTGTTAATTCTTCTCAACAAGCGAATGCTTGTCGGGGCTTGCAATCTGCACTTGGTGGTTTTTGAGTCTTGCTTTCGCCCTAAGCCCAGTGACACGCCTTGCCGCTACGGAGGGGCTACTAGTGTCCGCGCACAAGTCTGGGGCACTGGAGACCCCAGTCTTTAGTGCATCGACAAGAGCCCCCGGGCCTAAGACAAACAAGCTTGCGAGACGTTGTTGGGCCAGGCCCAAAGTGGTGCGCGGACTCACGGGCGCCAGGCTTATCGGAATCGAGCTGTTACATGCTTCCTTTCCCCCACGCCGTGCATTGAACGCGCGAAGTTGGACGGTGCGCGGCATGCGCACGTTGGCCTCTTTATTCCCTAAAAACACCTCTGCCACGTGTAGGACATGCGCAGCGGTGGTCAGGCAAGTGGCGATCATGGCCTCAAAAGCCTCGGGCGTGGATGGGCCCGCCCCTGCATGCATTGGTGCAGCATGGCGGTTCCCTGTTCCGCTCGTGACTTGAGGGCGATTTGGGGAGAGGGGCGGTGGCTTCTGGACTGGGGAGGGTGGGCCTCCAAGCTTTGCACTATAAATTAGGGTGTTTGCACGGAGGTTTTGCCCATCCATCTCACTCTCGAAGCCTTCAGCGCCTATTGCCTTGCCTTCTCGTGTTTTTTCAGCTTTGCCGGTGGCGCTCGCCCCTAACAATGGTTAGGGGACGGGGCCGACTTCCGTAGGTCACCAGGGCAGCAAGGGGATCCCATTCGGATCATGCCACAGCTTCAGGAGTCGCAGCCGGCGGCAGCCCCGTCGACCGTGGCGGGAGAGGCTCGAGGGGCCGAGGACGCCGGGGTCGTGGTCGAGGGAGGCAGAGTGCTACTCCAGCGTCTCTGCCTTCTTCAAGGCTTGGCGGGAACTTGGACAAGACGACGCTTGAGTTCGTCGTGGAGCTGCATGTTGTTCTGCAGGGCCATCTGCATCTGCCCCGCCCTTTCTCTAGGGCGATGGAGACCGCCAGGACCCCTGTCATTTGGTTGCGGGCGCACGGCTGCTCCCACGGCGCAATGCTGGTCCAGGAGGGGCCAGCCTGGGTTGCGCCGGGGGCTGACCCGCTTTTTGTCTTTGTGAACTTCACAACCTTCGCATAGGCTGTTCCTTGTTAAAATACACAGTGTTTAGGTTAGGACAACAATGCTTCATAAGTGGTACCAAATATACCCACACAAATGAATGAATAGTTTCATCCTTTATTCGACTTTCATTTTGTATGATTATTTCCTTGCACTTTCCAGAAGCTTGTCGTCTTGACATATCCTACCTCAAGCCCTTAGAGGAGCGGATCCTCAGGATACTCAACAGAGGAGGACCGGCAAGACTCCTTGCCTCACTTAGTGCAACCATTAAATTGTCAAGCACGGCTCAAGGCGAAATAAGGTGCTACATAGCCGTCCAAAACGTTGAGCGAGTTCGAAACGAGATAAGGGCGCTCTGTGGCCGCTCAAGTCGGTGAACGGGCTCGAAACGGAGTCGGAGTGCACTGATGCTAGCAAGGTCCATCTGCGCGCGGGGTTCTCATGCAAAAGTTGATACTTCAAAAGGATGCAACTAGTCCACGAAGAGTCTGGTAAGGAGTCTGATTATGTACTTATCTCGTGCGTCGCAGCATTCCTAGCCACAGCGTCGGAAGGTGCTGTGAGGGAGGAGTATCCATACCCCCGGCAAGCTGACGTTGCCTCCAGCGGCCTTCTTGCCGACGAGGTTTTCGCTGGTGGCCTTTGGCCACTCTAGAGGAAAGAGGTACACCGGGGCGTAACGCTTTCTTATCTCTTTTGCAAGATTTTGCTGGCGGAGCCCCCGAGCGCATCTTTCTGGTGTCACGGCACTACAAGGAGAAATGCGAGCCGGAGGGCGCGTGAAGGGGCTGTTCAGGGCCTCGGACGCGTCCTCGATGACCATAGAGCGCTCCGGAGAGGTGTGTCGGTCGGAGTAAGCATCGGAGGCCTGGCCGAAGCCCCCTGTCACTCCCTCGACAGCAGCGCGACATTCTAAGGAGGTGTGTCGGCCGTGCGATGTGGAGCTCGGGGCTTCCGCTCCATTCGCCCGCGCTTGCATAACACCTATGGAGGCGCTATGACCTCTTGTGCGGGCAGAGCAACCACTTCTTCCTCCCATTCAGGGAAGATGCAACGGCGAATTGGGATCCGTGGAGCCCGACAAGCGGCTCGTCGGATCGGGGGGGGCACTGACGCCGGCCTGCTTCCGGCGATCCCCTCTACCTGGCGTGCCAAAGTTGTCGGTGATGCATCGACATCTATGGGGTCCTCAACGGTCTCCTTTTTGTTGGTTTGGTGGGGAGAGGGGCCGCGGCAAGAGCAGAACCAATAGTCAATTCCGGACAAGATATTTTCACCCAGGTTTGGGTCGCGTGGTGTGTAAAATCCTACTCTAGCATGCATTTAGTTATTCGTTTTGAGTTAATGTAGATCTGTCCCTTCTTACAGCCTTTTTATTTTCCGAAAATCCAAAAGCCCCTACTACTGAGCCTCGGGCCTCCTTTTATAAGCAATGGGATCACCACAGTGGCTCAGTGGGTGAACGGTGGGTTCATGGGTGAAACAGCGCCGACCACCAGTTACAGTGTTACTCCCGTGTGAGAGGTGCAATAAATGCTTCGACAGACTTCCCTGACCTCATCAGGGGCGACACGTACCCACACGTGGCAACTCCAGGGCGTTGCGCTGGTGTGCGTGCGGACGCGTGGTGCATGCACCGTCCGTGGGGTGCTCATCGGTGGAGGCGTTCGCAGGTCGCGAGGGCGCCCTGGGCCCGCGCCTCTCCTCGGGCCTTTCTCTTTCTTCCCGGCAGGGTTACCTTGTCGGGGCTCTTCATGTTCCTATCGGCAGGGAGGCGATAGCCTGCCGAGGCCTTGTCAGCCTTCCCGGCAAGCGTGGCTGGCCGGTGCTGGGTCCTTCTTCCTCAGCGGGAGGGTCTCGCTGTGGCATTGTCTATCTCTGTCCCTTCATCCTTCCTAACAAGTGAGTGCTTGTCGGGGCTTGCAATCTGCATTTGGTGGTTTCTGAGTCTTCCTTTCGCCCTAAGCCCCAGCGACGTGCCTTGCCGCTTCGGAGCGGCTGCCGGTGTGCGCGCACAAGTCGGGGAACTGGAGACCCCATTCTTTTGTGCACCGACCGGAGCCCCCGGGCCTGGGCCACACACACGTGCGAGGTGTTGTTGGGCCAGACCCAAAGCGATGCGCAGACTCGCGGGTGCCGGGCTTATTGGAATCGAGTCGTTACATGCTTCCTTTCCCCACATCGCGCATTGAACGCGCGAAGTGGGAGGGTGCGCGGCATGCGCGGGTGGCCTCTTTATTCCCTGAAAACGCCTCTGCCACGTGTAGGACATGCGCAGCGGCGGTCAAGAAGGTGGAGATCATGGCCTCAAAAGCTGCGGGCATGGATGGGCCTGCCCCTGCATGCATTGGTCCAGCAGGGTGGTTTCCTGTTCTGCTCATGACTTGAGGGCGATTGGGAGCGAGGAGGGTGGGCCTCTAAGCTTTGCCCTATAAATTAGGGTGTTTGCACGGAGGTTTTGCACATCCATCTCAGCTTCGTAGCCTTCAGCGCCTATCGCCTTGCCTTCTCTTGTTTCTTTCAGCTTTGTCGGTGGCACCCGCCCCTAACCATGGTTAGGGGACGGGGACGGCCTCCGTCGGCCGCCACGGCGGCAAGGGGATCCCGTTCACATCATGCCACAGCTTCAAGAGCTGCAGCCGACGGCAACCCCGTCGACCGTGGTGGGAGACGCTCGAGGTACCGAGGATGCCGGGATCATGGTCGAGGGAGGTGGAGTGCTACTCCAGCGTCTCCGCCTTCTCTGAGGCTTGGCGGGCACTTGGACGGGACGGCGCTGGAATTCGTCGTGGAGCTGCACGGCGTTCTGCGGGACCATCTGCATCTCCCTACCGTTTCGCTAGGGCGATGGAGACCGTGAGGCCCCCTGTCTTGTGGTTGCGGGCACATGCCTTCTCCCACGGTGCAATGCTAGTCCAAAGACGCCAGCCTAGGTTGCGCCGGGGGCAGACCCGCTTTTTGTCTTTTTGAACTTTACTCCCTTCGCATAGGTCACTCCTCGTTAAAAGACAGAGTCTTTAGGTTAGGACAACAATGCTTCATGAGTGGTATCAAATGTATCGAGACAAATGAATGAATAGTTGCATCCTTTATTGGAATCTCATTTTGTATGATTATTTCCTTGCACTTGCCAGAAGCTTGCCGGCTTGACTTATCCTGCCGCGAGCCGTTAGAGGAGCGGATCCTCAGAAAACTCAACAGAGGAGGACATCACCGGCAAGACTGCTTGCCGCACTCAATGCAACCATTAAATCGTCTGAAACATTGGGCGAGTTCGAAACGAGATAAGGGCGCTCTGTGGCTGCTCAAGTCGTTCAACAGGCTCGAAATGGAGTCGGGGTGCACTGATTCTAGCAAGGTCCATCTGCGCATGGGGTTCTCATGCAAAAGTCGATACTTCAAAAGGATACGACTAGTCTACCAAGAGTTTGGAAAGCAGTCTGATTCTATACTTATCTCGCGTGTCGCGGCATTCCTAGCCGCAGCGTCTGAAGGTGCTGCCTCGGAGGAGTATACATACCCCCGGCAAGCTGATGTTGCCTCCAGCGGCCTTCTTGCCGATGAGGTTTTCGCCGGTGGCCTTTGGCCACTCTAGAGGAAATAGGCACGCTGGGGCATAACACTTCCTTATCTCTTTTGCAAGAGTTCTGCTGGCGGAGCCCCCGAGCGCATCTTTCTGGCGTCACAGTGCTCCAATGAGAAATGCAAGCTGGAGGGCCTGTGAAGGGGCGGTTTGGGGCCATGGACACGTCCTCGACGACCATGCATTGCTCCAGAGAGGTGCGTCGGTCCGAGTAAGCGTCGGAGGGCTGGCCGAAGCCCCTTGTCACGCGCTCGACATTAGAGCGACGTTCCAAGGAGGTGTGTCGGCCGGGCGATGCGGATCTCGGGGCTTCCGCTCCTTCTACCCGCACTCGCCTAGCACCTATGGAGGCGCTATGAGCTCTTGCGCGGCCAGAGTAGCCATTGCTTCCTCCCACTCAGGAAAGATGTAGCGGCGAACTGGGATCTGTGGAGCCGATGAGCGGCTCGTCGGATCGGGGTGGCACTGACGTTCGCCTGCTTCCGGCGATCCCGCCTACCTGGCGCGCCAAAGATGTCGGTGAAGGATCAACACCTATGGGGGCCTCAACGGTCCCCCTTTTTCTTGTTTGGAGGCGAGAGGGGTCGCGGCAAGAGCGGAACCAACAGTCAGGGCCCGACAAGATCTTTTTACCCATGTTCGGGCCGCATGGTGCGTAAAACCCTACTGCTGCATGCGTTTAGTTATTCGTTTTGGGTTACTGTATATCTGTCCCTTCTTACAACCTTTTGATTTGCCAAAAAGCCTAAAGCCCCTACTACTGAGCATTGGGCCTCGTTTTATAGGCAAAGGGGTCACCATAATGGCTCAGTGGGTGAATGGTGGGTTCACGGGTGAAACAGCGCCGACCGACAGTTACATTGTTACTGCCTTATCAGAGGTGCAATAAATGCTTCGACAGACTTCCCTGACCTCGTTAGAGGGGTGGTGGACACGTACCCACACGTGGCAACTCTGGGGCGTTGCGCTGGCGTGCGGGCGGACGCGTGGTGCATGCATAGTCGATGGCGTGCTCGTCGATGGAGGCGTTCGTAGGTCACGAGGACGCCCTGGGCCCGCGCGTCTCCTCGGGCCTTTCTCTTTCTTCCCTGCAGGGTTACCATGCTGGGGCTCTTCTTGTTCCTCTCGGCAGGGAGGTGATGGCCTGCCGAGGCCTTGTCATTCTTCCCGACAAGGGTGGCTTGCCAGGGCTCAGTCCTTCTTCCTCGGCGGGAGGGTCTCATCATGGCATTGTCTATCTCCCCGGCAGGGAACTCCTGTCGGGGTCTCTTCATCCTTCCCAACAAGCGAGTGCTTGCCGGGGCTTGCAATCTGCACTTGGTGGTTTCCGAGTCTTGCTTTCGCCCTAAGCCCTAGCGAAGCGCCTTGCCGATGCGGAGGGGCTGCCGGTATCCACGCACAAGTTTGGGGCACTGGAGACCCGAGTCTTTAGTGCACCGACAAGGTCCAACACCCACTAGAAAATCCAGCGACGTGCTTATGGATTCCTCAAGATGTGTTGCACTAGAAAGCGAGTGATGATAGTGATATGATGTGCTTTGATGTAATGGCGCAGATTCTGGGAAGCCATGAGAAGGCCGAAAAGCAGTTTCTGCACCCGAGACTACCTTGACCTAGCCCCCGAAATAAGAGCGTTGACATAGTCGACTGATCGTTGCACTATCTTATTGTTTTGCACAATCTTTTGTTCTGCTCCTTGCGTTATACTTGTGATGTTGGCTCCTTGGCTTGCAAAAGTTGAATCTGGCTTGCCGGTTGCCTGCTCGGGGGTTTCCGTCTCCTCTTCCCCATCTTCTCCCTGTGCCACCAGCGCAACACTGATCACTTGGTTTGTTGCCATCAAATGGAGCAGCAACGACTCTTGTGGTTTAGGCGCGACTAGTATTGGTGTTGAGGATATGTATTTCTTCAAATCTTGTAGCGCTACCTCCGCTTCCGAAGTCCATTTCATTTGTCCTGCCCTCTTTAGGATTTTGAAAAATAGCAGGGCGCGATCTGTTGAGTTGGAAATGAACCTATTGAGGTTGGCTATGCGTCCCGCCAAGCGGCGTACGTCCTTGACGCGCTTCGGTGCCTCTATTTTCTCGATTTCCTCAATCTTGGCGGAGTTTTCTTCAATCCCGCGATGGGACACAAAGAACCCAACGAGCTTGCCGGATGGGAATTCGAACACCCACTTCTCAGGGTTGAGCTTGAAGGTGATCTTGCACAACTTTGCAAAGGTTTCTTCTAAGTCTTGAATCAGCATCGCTTTGTCCTTGGTTTTCACTACTAGATCACCCATATATGCCTCCAGCTTCCTATGTAACTGGAGCTGAGAACCAATTTGGACGACTCTTGCAAATGTTGAACTAGCACTCTTCAACCTGAAAGGCGTACGCTTGAAGCATTATGTGCCACACGGGGTAATGAATGCGGTTTTATCTTCATCTTCCTCAGCCATGAAAATCTGGTGGTAGTGAGATTAAGCATCAAAGAATAACAACATGTCACTACCAGTAGTTGAGTCCACTATTTAATAGATGATTGGTACAGGGAAAGGGTCTTTTGGGCAAGCCTTGTTTACATCTGTGAATTCAACGCAAAGTCTTCATTTCCCGCTTGCTTTCCGCACTACCACTGGGTTCGCTAGCCACGTGGGTGGAGCACACTTTGATCAGACCTGTTGCCTCCAACTTCTTGATTTCTTCGACAATGATCTCTTGCCACTCCAGGGGCTTGTTTATGGACCTTCTACTTGATGGGACATGCATGGGGACAAACGGACAGGTGGTGCTCGATCACCTCCCTAGGAACGTCGGGAATGTCAGACAGTTGCAAGGGAAACACATGACATTTTCCTAGAGGAAGTATACGAGCGCACTTTCCTATTTGCTGTCAAGGATGGCACTTATGGCGGAAGTGTCGTCCTCGCCGTCCTCGTGCGTAGCCACTTGCTTTGTCTTGGGGATGGTCACCTTCTTCTTCTTGCTCCTGACGGGAGAGGTCTCTCGTAAGTCATCGACGGGCATGCCATACTTTGCGGTGTGCTTCCCAGAGTCCTCGCTAGAGGCCTTGCCGGAACTCTTGTTCTTCTTCCCCTGGGAGCTTTGCCGGCAGGAGCAAGCACCTTTTCACTAGATGCTACCACTGCCTCCCGGTAGAGCTTGTCGACACAGAGGACTCATTCTTGTTGTCGGCATGGACAGTGATGATGCTCATTGGTCCTGAAAACTTGAGTGTATTATATGCGTGGTGAGACACATCAATGAACTTCACCCACATCGGTCAACTGAAGATCCCATTGTATGGTCGTGACATCTTCACAACATCAACGACAACCTTCTGGGTTCTGAAGTTGAGCTTGCTACCGAACGTCATTGGCGGAGTAATTTTCCCATTAGGCTAAGATCTTCCTGGCTTGACCCCTAAAGGACCCTGTTGGCTTCAGGTCTGTGTCGAAGATCAGTAGCCACTTGATCACGTTGGGTGAGATCAAATTCAAGCCCACTATTGACGTGACCTTGAGGTTGGGAATTGTTGGCGACATGAACAATGGCACACACCCTGATAGCAGTGATGCGGCGGGGTGATCCTCAGCATCGAATGTGTTGGGAGTGTTGGACCGCTTGAGGGGTTTCCTTGCCTTTGTCAGTGGTTCTGCTACGTTGTCCTGACGGACCCACTGCTTGAGCTGCCAATGGGAGGAGTGCAAAGATGCGCCTTCGTCGACACACATAGTATATCGCATTCTGGAATTTTTGGCTATCAGATCCCTCTTTATCTCATTCATCATCATTGTCCCCATCACCAAACTTCTTTTCTAGGCCTCTAGCGGAATTCTCCTTTTGCTTCTTGGCCTTGCCGGGGCGACCTCCACAGCCACCAAGATTTTTCTTACCAGAACCCCCTGCATCGTCTTATCCTTTGTCCTTGTCACGCCTTTCATACTCTTGCTTCTTCTTCTCGTCAAACTGATCTACTTGGCAACATTATGTGCCCTCGTGGCCCTTGGTGAGGTGGATCTTGTATTATTACGTGCTGGCCTTTTCTCCTGCCGCAACTTCATCATCTTCGGAGCAGGCGGCAACCTCCTTGTGATATTGTTCGGTATTAGCCTTCCTGCCAACGTTGGATTTACCGGAGGCTTCGATGGACATGACTGCCTTTCACTTGCACATTTGGTTGGGCTTTCATCCCTTCTTCTTGAAGGCGGTCGCATCTTCATCATTGTCAGAGTCAAATTCTGCGCCAGCATCCTCTCCGAGAGTCTTCTTGCTTCTTTAGCACCCGCGCATCCCGCACATTGCTGATGCTCATCTCCTCGCGCATTTGCTACTTGCGCACGTTCGTATGGAACGCGGCAATCACCATGGCAGAATAGATGTCAGGGACGTTGTGGTGTACACTGCTGAATTTCCAGATGTACTTGCGTAGGGATTCACCGTCCCTCTAGGGAAGCACATGTAGATTGCTGGGTTGTCGTGTGAGTTCGTGGCCCCCATGGTATGCGCCAACGAACAGGTTGCACAGATCATCCCAAGAAGAAATGGACCATTGCGACAAGTTTATCAGCCAACTCCTCACATTGGGCCTCAGCGTCAATGGGAAGTAGTTGGGCAACACTTTCTCATCGTGTCCCTCGGCAGACTGTACTGCAATTGTCTAGATGCCGACTAACTCGAAAGGGGTTGATCTTGCCATTGTACTTGTTCAACAGTTCACGATTGAAGGACCGCCTAGAGGGCCAGCGGACTTGCCGGAGCTGGTGGGTGAATTCCAAGCAAGCTATCTCAAAAGGTAGGATGTCGGGTATATCAGACGCATGCTCGCTGACGTTTGCGTTTGTGCGGCCATTCGATTCACGACATGTCTCCCGCCTCCTCTCGATGGTAGTGCGGATGTCATCCTTGTGCTTGTCCTTCAAGACCCGTCGTTGATTTTGCCTTTGTCGTGGGTCCATTTATGTACAAGACACTTCATTCTACATGTCAGACTAATGGAATGATGTTGTTTCCACGATGGCGACTACACCATGTGTGCTCCGCCTGTGTCACGTTCGGCAGCGGGACCCGCTAAAGCCGCATGGTGCACTCATGAGGGGCACGCCACCTCTGGCTTGTCGTGGTTCATGAAGCTCAATAGGCTCTGTGTGGTTGCCCTCCACTCCTCCATCTTCTCCGGCATAGGGGGAAGTTCAACAATAGCTGGGCCAACTCTAGGGCTTCCTCCATGGTATTTGGCATGGAACGGTGCGAGGCATGGGTGGCACTCTTGCTCCTCGCCGTGTTAGGTGGCGAGCTCTCCTGCCTGTCGTACATTGCACGTCCTCACAAGGATGTTGACGATGTGCTAGGCCCTGCTCGCCCTGAGGGTGGCGTGCCAGGGTCTTGTCCATGCGTCGCCCGGGGTCGACATCCTACGGGTGCTAGTGGCGGTTATCTTGTGAGGGGCATGATAGAGGTCCCGTCATTGTTGATGTTGCTATTGTAGTCACTGCTACCGCCACGGTGTTATCCCAGGTTGTTGCTCGCGCATCTCATGTTGCCATGATGACGGGGTCTTGGTCATGGCTCGTGGAACTCGACGCGATGTTGTGGCCGCGCTCACCAGTACGGTGATCCCGATGGTCGCCTCTGTCTGTGTCGCCTGTACCTGCCTACGAGGGCACCTTGGACGAAGAGCGGACGGCCGCTGATATGCCCTTATCCTTTTTGGGAGCCATGAATATTGATGGAGATGCTGATGAAGAAACACATAAGTTGTTGAAGGTTTGCGCTCGCGGTCCCCTACCTTGCGCGCCAAATATTTCGGGGTACGACAATCTACGGGACCTATGAGCCCCCTTTGCGGTTCAACTATGGGGACACGCGGGCACAAGGAGCATCACCAACTCTAGATACGCACGAGGGTTTAGACATGGTTCTCACCGCTCGGAAACATAAAACCCAATGTCTTGTGTGTTGTGGATTATGTGGGTCCAAAGTACATGAGTGTAACAGAGCAACAAGAATGCTCGAGGCATGTGGCTACGCGTGCAAATGGATAAGGTGTCTACGTTTGTAAAGGTAGCCATGGACCTCCTTTTACAGATCATGGGTCTACCATGGTGGATAAAATGGTCATTACATGAGGTACATAGTGGATCCTATAGCTGCCAAAATGATTGACAAGAGCTAAAGTGGGAAATCCCTAACCCTCACAGTTTTGGACAGGTGCATTAAATCCTTCGTGATCTGTCACACTAGTGAGGTTTCCCGGCAAGGATTGCCTCTCCTTGTGAGTTTTTCTTATAGCTACCTTTTATCCTTCCACCACGCCATGGGACAGGTGTCATTAAAGCTGTTGTAAATCCCTTGAACCGACATGTGCCCCTGAGAAGGTTTATGTAACCGCCTGCCCGCTTGACACCTCATTGATGTTGACAATCATCCTGATGAGGTGGAGCGGCGGAGAAGTAGTGGAGTCCATGTCGGGCACGGCGGCTGCCGGGTCTTCTTCACCGGCAAGGCGGCTTGACAGTGGCTTGGCCTTGACGTGTTCCATTGTGTTGGACACTTCATCTCCCGGCAAGTCTTGCCTGCAGAATGCCGTTGTTGGGTGTGCACAAGTCAAGGTACTAAGGGACCCGTTCTTTAGTACAACGACACCGTGGGTAAGATTTGGGCTGCCTCATGAGTCTATGTTTGAGGTTCTGTTCAGTCACTAAGACTTCTATCGATTTATCTTTTGAGTTTATATTGATCATCTTTGAGCTATGCATCCCCTTGTTTAATTCTTCAGTCGGTTGAAATAAGTCATTCTCCGAGGCTTGTGTCCTCCAATCCTGGCATGTAGTTACTATTGTCCGGGTCATCCAAGTCCCCGGCCTCTATGGTACCCTCGATTTGACAAGAACGACCTCATTGGTGTTGTTTCCAGGAGTGTGATTGTCAGCATCACTATAATTGACGTTGCTCCACTGGTTCATTTGCGTCGCTTTCCACTTTGTTGATGCTTGGGTGAGTCCTCCTTCTCTTGTCCCTCATCATATTTGGTGGTATCCACCATGTAAACATCGTAGGTGGAGGTTACTAACCAATTGCTAGTGTTCGATGGTGCAACACGAGATTGGACACCGACATCTTCATCCATGTCTGTTGCCTCGTCAATGGCATAGTGTTGTGCATTTGTTAAATCAACGATCGTAGCGACTAGGTCGTGGCGGTTGGGACATAAATTTCCCTATCATCGATTTTAGATCCGATCTGAGCATATATTTAAGTCAAGTCGTATGAGATTCCAAGGCTCCAGATTCTGTGTACATCTCGTTTAAGATTGAGAGATCTGTCGGGTACATTGCTTGGCTATAGGCAGGACTGACTAAAATAATATTTTCTGAGGTTGACACCTAGATTTAGAGCATGAGTAAGCCAAGATGGGTGTCTAGACCCTTATGGAAGTAACCAAATCCGAGCTTAGTGTTGGTTCGGAAGTAGGACCGGGCTCAAAGTACACATCGAGTGTGATAGTCATCGTACCTGTCGGTGTACTAAGAAATGGGGTCCTTAGTACCCCAGACTTAGGAACGAGTAGCCGCCGCCCCCAGGGTGGAAACTCCTTGTCTGGCTCCCACCGAGCCCCAAAGCAAGCCAAGATCGAGACCAAAGCGAGGCGGCAAGACTCCCACACGTTCATGAAGCCGCCCACCAACAGCATCCGGTAAGATCCGAGCCCGCCAATCCACCGCTCCACCTCACGAGGGGGTTGATTGTCTACATCAGCCGAGGTGTAGAGCGCGCAGGCACACAAGCGGGGCTGGCAGGGGCATGTGGCTACTCTAGTGCACATGCTGCAAACTTAATGACACCTCTCCCGAGGGGTGGCATAAGATTGGAGGTAGCTAGGTGAACGACACAGAGGGAGAGGCAATCCTTGCTGGGAAACATCGCCATCATGTGAGCTCATGATGCATTGAATGTGCTTGTCCTGGTACGTTAGAGTTAGGTATTTCCCACTATCCCTCGTGACAAGCAGTCCCTATCACTGGAGTACACACTGTACACCCGGTAAAAATACGATTATAGCCATTGCGGTGATCCCATAAGCTATAGAAGGAGGTCCATGGCTACCTTTAGAAGGGTCGTGAGTCTGTTCAATCGCAGGCGTAGCTGCACCTCTCGAGCATCCTTGCCATCGGAGTCGTGGCTCCATAGACCCAAAAAGGTTCGAACTCTGGGGTATACTCGCTCTTCTACCGTGTTCTACATCTCAATTAGACTACAACTCTCCAGCGGCTCGATCTAAGCGAAGCGAACAAGAACTGTGAGCAATTTACCCAGGTTTGGTACACCTCGTGGTGTAAAACCCTACTCCTACTTGTATAGCTTACTTGAGGTGCAAGAGGAGTACAAAGGCAGATTCTTGCCCTAGTGAAGATGACGGGGATCCTGTCCTTGCTACACAGGTCGGGCCTCTCTTTTATACTGGCCCTGGTCCTTTTCCCCCGAAAACACACTCAGCGGGAAGGGTTGCCGGAACGACCATTTTGAAAGGGGACAGGACTACGGCCTGCCCTGACAAAGGTGTTCTTCACCGTCAAAAGCCCTTCGCCATGGCGCGCTGGTGGGCTCGGGGGTGACTTCCGTCCAGTCGAGCCCCCAACTTTGGACCTCTTGCACCGACCGGGAAACCTTCGAGGGTTGCTTTGGGAACATGTGGATGGCCCGGCTCCCTTAACACCAAAGGGGAAAGCTTCTTTTGTCCATGCCTGCTGGCACCGTCCCTTGCGCTGTGCAGCATGGCTCTCATCACCCTCGTGAGGATGTTGGACCATGCAACCCCTATATTCCGCCGGTGGCAAGTCTGCCCATCGTGGGAGGATCGTACAGAGGCGACTTCTTGATGCGAGCCTTGCGGCGAACTGCCTCGGGAGGAACTCAATGATCAACGCCTCGTGAGGAGGGCCCCTCACGAGAGTCGGACCTCTGGGCTTTAATGTGGAGCATCCTTGGGCCCACATCATGCACTGTGCCCTAGGCTGTAGGCAGGCGGGCCTAGGTACCCTCGGTCCTAGAGCCATGATAGTAGCCCCCGAGCCTGCAACATTTACATCCCAGCAGTCGGGGGGCGAGCCGATCTGGGCTCTCACCGCATGCGGTGTAGGCCGAACACGTAGCGTGTGACGGGACGAAGGTCACCCCGCCTTTTCACAGTGCTCTTGCATCCGTCCCATCCATAAAGCGAGCACGCGGGCTAGATCTATCATTTCTCATCTTTATGCCATTCCCACCTTTCTACATTTACTTCCTATGTACAAGGACTCACGAGATCCAATCTCCGTATGAGTCACCTTCTCGCCCCTCTTGCGGCTCTGGTACATGCATGGCGCCTGCCGGCAAGAAAGGGAAGGCCACGGTTTCAACCGTCAGCACTACTGCTATCAGGCGTGCTCTTATGCCCTCCGCATCTCCAAGGTGGAGGACATGAGCCCGGTTCTCCCGCTGGTGGCCGACGACATGAACAATGGGGAGCGACTGCCATCTGGCAGGGCTCAGCAGCGCTGAGCATCCTGGTGAAGACTGCCTACCCCTTCTTCCTCCATGGCATTTACATTGGGTTGGTCCCGTCGTTCTTCGATTTCTTCTACGCCATCCCTTCCCATTACCAATCCGATCCCTACAGCTTCCTATCAACTCCGTCATACTCCTAGCCATCTTCGCCTTTTACTACAAGGCCTTCATGGGTGTGAGGCCCTCGATAGCACTCTTCTATCACTTCTTCAGCTTTCGGTTCATCGCCCGGGACGAGTGCTCCGCATGCGTCTCCTTTGTTGATGCCATGGGCGCGGGCACCCAGCTGAAGGCCGGGAAGAAGGTGGAAGGTTGTCGACACTACCGACTCTACATGGAAGTGCGCCACGAAAGCCCGCACGTGGTGACTCCCCTGGGTCCGCTCGAGCAAACCTCGAGGTGGAGCCACAAGAAGCATACCGACTCGAGGGCGGGGCCTGTCATGGACCGAATCGCCTCCCTCACGGATGCCCGCCTGTCGTGGGCAATGATTATCAAAGAGTTCCTGGGGCATCTCATCGTGCCACTTGACGCGCGCTCGCACCCCTCGTGAGAGTTTGCTGACAGGGGGGGGGGGGGGCGACGCGCTTGCACGTCAGCGGCTTGACGTATGACAAGCTGAATGGAGCCTTGGGGGCTCTGCTAGGCCCGTGCCCTGAGGACCTCCCGCAGGCCACGCCGTTGTTGTATGCCTGCGATGATATGGAGGAAATGGTTGCGTAAATACTCGTTGTCGATGGATGGTGGCTTGTCGGGCTGCACAAGGGCTACCCTATCACAGTATCATCCTCGGGTGATGACGACAGCGACCAAGACACAGAGGCAAATGAAGGGTATGAGGACGCCATCAAGATTCCACCGCCCAACCTCCATCCATCCATGCACAATCTCGGGGACGACGTTGCTGCGGATGAGCATCGTTGGGCCTCGCGACGGCCGATGAGCCGCGGCGGGAACCCCTGACGATGGTGCAGCGCCTCCTCCGACGACTGTCGTACCTCTTCGAGGGACCCCTCTGGTCCTCGGGAAGGAGGGTGGCCCAGACGAGTTTGTCGGGAACTGCACTGAGTGCCCCTCTGGGGTGCCGGGGTGACGCACGAAGGTGGCAGGGACACGTCACCCGCCATTGAGAAGAAGAGGAAGTGGGCCTCCAGGGACGAGTAAGTACCTTAGCCCGTTCTAATGCTATTCATCCACAATTGGTATACTCAAGCCAACCCTTCTCCGGCGCAGGCTCCGTGGCGGCAGCGAGGAGAAGAAGAAGAAGGCCGCCACTTGGGCGAAGGTGATGCAAGTCTCGAAGGCGCCCTCGTCCCTTGGTCGGGTTCGCAGCGGGCGCGAAGGCAACTTGCACAAGCTGGGGAACGTGCTCAAGTGCACCGGCGCCACTGCATATCCAAGCATTCCCTCCATGCAGCAAGGATGCACGAATGTCGAGGCCGCGATGGCCAAAGGGCCAACGCCACCGGTCAAGGCCGTGGCGACGATGGCCCAACCGCCAGCGCCAACGGCCAAGGGCGCGGCGATCCAGCCCCTGGTGCCAACTGTCGAGGCCGTGGTCAACGCCGGGGTCTTCGAGGTTGATGCGACGGCCTCCGCGAGCGCACTGCAGATGCCTGATGCGTGGCGGGACCCAGAGCCCCCAGAACCTCGGGCAGAGGGTGTCGGGGCCGTTCTGGTCATGGAAGCATACAACAACGGGGCGGCGACACCTTCAGAGGCCCTCGCCTCGATGGACCAGGATGCGTTGCTCAAGCATGGGGCCGTGACAAACGCCTTGTGCCTGCTCGCCCAGCTCGAGGTGGATTTCTAGGACGCTGAGGTTCCCCTGACCATGGAGCGCGCGAGGTTGGCCGCGGGGTGGTGCCAACTCGAGGCCTCCACCAAGGAGGTGTGAGGTGAGGTCGAGGCCGCTCGCACGGGGGTTCAACGGCAAGCCCTCGAGGCAAAGGACGCCTGCATGAGTGCCCTTGCCGAGAAGGAGGCGCTCGCCAAGTGTTACGAAGAAGAAGAGGTCGACTTCAAGGCGCTTTAGGAGGCCGCCAAGGCCCGTTAAGCGAACCTCGCCGACCATAACTCCGAGCTAGCGAAGGCGGTGACCGAACAGGTCGTGGAGCACGAGCACCTAGGGACGCTTCGCCACAAGGTGGCGGAGGCTCGGGATGCCCATTTAAAGCAAGTCTCCGAGGCCAATGCCAAGCTGATTGCTGGAGAATAGGAGGTTCGAGGCGCTGCCTATTTGAAGGTGGCATCATATTGTGTCATGCTCCCCTTTGTCGAACTCCGGGCCCGCCAAGACCTCAACTCTATCTGTAGGCGGGGGCTCTAGACTCCCTTTGGTCCTCGGGATGCCTGCTACGCCAAGTTTTCTTCCGAGCATGTGAAGGGATCAAGGGCGTGGCCAAGAAGGTGGACGACATCCTAGAGGAGGAGTGTCGTGACCTTTTCTCCATGGCAGCGACCCGCGTCTTCAGCCATCTCCTCCTTCGAGATCCCCACTTCGACTCCGAAGAGGAGATGGCCCCGTTCCCGAGGAATCTCGCGGTGACTTGGCGATCACCATGGAGAGCCATATGCGTACGCTGCTCTAGAAGTTCTCCTACGATGATGACGAGGAGCCCGATGAGGAGCCTCGTGCTTTGCCCTGAAATAAATAATCTTGCCTCGGCAAGGCGTCAGACAATATCTTTATTGTATGGAACAATTTGAATTCTGCAATAACTGTTTGCAATTCGTAATGTCCATTTCCATACTTGGTTTTCTTCTCGCTTGCCTTTGTTCTCTGTGTCGACAGGGCCCAACCCTGCGTGTATCTGTACCACCATTCAACCACTAGGAGGTGAGAGGCTACATTACTAGTGAAGGTCCTGAGTCGCGATACTTAGGAACCCCCTCCCTTGACATGCAAGCAAATCGCTTGAGGGCCTTTGCGTTCGCCTCCGGAACCATTTGTACTCTGTGTTGGCAGGGCCCAACCCTATGCCTATCTCAACCTCCACTGGGTAACCAGGAGGTGAGAGGCTACAGGGCCAGTGAAAGTCCTAAGTCGCAATGCTCAGGACCCCCCCCCTTGGCGTGCAAGCAGCACACGTTCCGTGATAAAGGCCTTGTACTCTACGTAAGTAGAGCCCAACCATGCACGTATCTCAACTGCCACTGGGTCACCAGGGGCGAGAGGATATAGGTTTAGTGAAGGTCCTGACTCCCGATGCTCATGAACCCCCCCCCCTTGACGCGCAAGCGGCTCCATATGAACGAAATGGTCAGAGCGTCGTGCGGCCGCCTTCTTACGTTTGGGTGTAGCGCGGGAACTAGACGCAAAGGACCCCACAAGATGACGAGGACGGGGGTGAGCCCGCGAGACACAGCTTGATCAGTTGGATTTTTCACCGCTACAGGGACGAACCCGAGCACAGACACCGTGCCCTAGACCCGTCTGTGCGAAGTACAAGGGGAAGCTCACGAGCGTGGAGTACTGAGGATCCTCCCAACGCGATGCATGGGGCTTCCCCTTGGGCATTAGCATAGTCTCGGTTCGACAATAATTCTGCCAGCATAGAGCATGGGGATTTTCACTTGGGCGTGGGCGGGAGCCCCCGTCCGAGGCCACAACGCGGATCGTCGCGGGCTTCCAGTTGGGAGGCCCCGGGGCGTGTACAACCCCAAACTTATTATTACGTGAGAGTGTTAAGGGCGGTGATTACTGATGTGTCGGATACCCTAGGCACAAGGCTTAGCAGCACCTAGTCTCAGCCTACAGGTGGGTTGCGCCTCATCCTTTGCAAATCAGCTCGCTTACGGAACTTGCGACATGGGGGTGACGTGCGTCGGGTGATCGTCGCGAGGCTACTTCACGTAGATGTTTGGCATCGAGGACCCCAGGAGGTGACATATACGGGGGTAAAACCTTCATTCACACCTCAGTCACTCGGATTTGGCAACGTTGCAGGGACGAACCCGAGCACAGATGTCGTGCGAGGTTCGTTCATGGAATGATCAATCGAAAATCGTCCGTCGAATGGCGCCCGAGGCGACGAAGGGCCAAACCAGCATCGATGCATTTCAAGTGAACAACATAAGTTTTGAAGGGAAATAACAAGGTTTACGACACAACCAAAAACCGAGAACTTTGCGAGGGCAGGACCTCACGCCTGAGGATTGCACAGCCTGAACGGTGCCCTCGATCTCGAGCGAAACAGAGCTTCACCACGTGATCGCATTTTTTGTGGAGCTCCGGGTCGGTTGAAGAAGCACGTCGCGAAGGCCGATCTCTCAAGGGTCGACTTCCTCCCGCAGCCCTAGGGGCTCGCGAAGCCCTGGTGCGATGAGAGGCGCTGGGGATAGTCGTGCCATGCTTTGGAAGGTAGCCGCGGTCTGCTCGAGGCCAAAAGGCTTGCAAACACGGTCGGCGGGGGCGCCTTGGCCTAGCCTCACACGTGCAGGCCAGAAGGAGCTCCGGGAAGGGACCCCATCGAGGCCCGCGACGTCAACTCACATGCGCACTGCCATGGTCCCTTCGGGAGTATATAGCCTCCTAATGAAGCTCTTTGTGCGGCGCTCGCTGTGCATGGCGCGTGCCTCCTGCAGCTTGACGATCTCGTGGGCGATGAACTCTCGCGCCCCCGCCACTTGGCATTGTACTCCTTGCTCATGATGGCACGCGTTGAGGCGCTCCTCTAGGTGGTGCCCGAGCAACTCTCTCGTTGTAGCGTCCAGGTCAGATGCCTTCCAGGTGGAAGCCCTCGAGCCCAACCCGAGGAAGGCACTAGGTGCGCCTTCATATGTCGGAAGTGGGATGGCACCCGCAACACACGCTGCACGCGCATGGCTTGTGACCTTGGCATCGGCCACTGGACACTTTGCTTTGGCGGAGCCAGAGGCGGGTAGCAACTGCTTCTGCTTTAGGGCTTGGCCTTGGGAGGCATATCACCTCCAGCATCGTTGGAACATTCTTCTATTGCGGCCCTGTAGGCACGCATGCCATGATGATGATGCCACTGCAACCCAGCATCTGGAGAAAGTTTTAGCCATGGTGGATCGCCGCCATGAACTTGGCCAGCATCGGCTTATGTGCGCTATGTAAAAGTCGATGTGCTCGTTGTGATAGTTGTGGCGCGTGGTAATGGTGACTGGAAGGGAGACCTGCCCCAGCGTGGTGGTCGAGCCATCGGTCACTCCGGAGAAAGGCTTGTTCGGCATCAGCTGGTCGTATGGCACCTGGAGCGTGTCAAAGGTTTTGACAGGGATCATGATGGGTCTCGCGCCTCCATCGATGTGAGTCTTGGTGACCGCCATGTTGCTGATGGTGGGAGTGCACATCACGGGGAGAGTGGCCGTGATGGACATAGACTTGAGGCTGGCACTAGTGTCGAAGGTGATGCCGTATTGGGACCACTTGAGGGGTTTCGCATCCCCCGACATTAGCAGGACGACATTCACCTGTCGAGAGAGCTACTTGAACTGGCGGTTTGATGAGGGGCTATGGGCACCACCGAGAATGCAAGCCAGCGCGTGAAGCTCCTGATAGGCCCCGACATCCTCGTCGCGTTGGTTGTCCTTTTTCCTCCTCGGTGGAAGCGGAGGAAGAAGATGGAGAGGTGCATTGTTGCGAGGGCGTATCTCACAAGGATTGTCACGCCAGCCATTATCACAAGGCTGCTCGTACCGGCTATGGCAAGGTTTTCCATTGCGGTTGTCCCATCTATCACCGCCGCGGCCACCGCCACGACCAGCACCGCAGTTGTTGTGCTACGGGCGCCGGCCAATCCGCTCGTCCCGGAGGACCCTGAGCTCCTGGCAATATTCCGTGGTGTGGGTGTGGATGTCGTGGTCGATGCACAACAGGCGACATTCCTTCTCGGGCATGCTTCGCTCGCAGCTGCGCTTCTGCTCGGGTTCAACTGCAAGCACGATGGGTCCTTTGCTCTTTAAATCCTTGGCCTTTGCCTTGGTGTCCTCAGGCGCGTCGTTGGGTTCGTTGTGGGATAACATGCGGCATACCTCGGCCTTGGCGCACTTGTCAGCCTGGTTGAACAGCTCCATCGCTGTGATCAGGGTGTTTTTGACGGCGAGCTTTTCGGACATCTTGAGGTCCTTGACGCCATTGGTGAATGCCATGATGACTGCCTCATACGTGGCGTGCTGGATCTTGTTACGCACCTGGCTGAATCACTGGATGTACTTGCGGAGGGTCTCACCAGGGCGTTGCTTCAGTCGGCACAGGTCCCTGACGGAGAGTGGACGACCGTGCGTACCCTTGAAGTTCGTGACAAATAGTTCGCAAAGATTGCTCCACGAAGATACTGAGTGCTCGGGTAAGTTCAGGTCTAGGACCGTGCATTGTCCTTGAGCGCCATCGGAAGCCAGTTCGCCATGACCTTGTCCACTCGACGTGCCGCTTCGATGCTCACGGCGTAGAGTTGCAGGAATTGTACAGGGTCGAGGGAGGCGTCGTAGCGCGGGGGTAGGTCGTGCTTGAACTTTGCTGGCCAAATCACCCTGCGCAGCTTGCGGGTAAAGGCCCGGCAACCCACGATGCTTGAGTGGCCGCCGCGCACGAGGGTGGCCTAGTTCTGGCGCCAGGCCTCCGTGATATCCTAGACGGCCCGGTCCTGGCGTAGCCGCTTCTACTCGAGGACCGCGCACGCATCGAGCGGAGCCTCGCGCTGGACGATCTCGCAGATGTCTCCTTCTTGGGCGTGCGATGGTGCTTCGCGAGGCGGGTTACCTAGGCGCACGCTGCACCTGGGCTTGGCCTGGTCGCTGCATGCGAGAGGAAGCGGTAGCGCTTCCTAAGCCTCCTCTTCATCGTGGGATGGAGGGGGCAGCGAGAGGGCGCCTGGGTATCTCTGGCAGCAGTGACGAGTTGGGTGATGCGGGCCAGCCATGCGTCGTAGACGGCATCCGCCAAGTGGTAGTGAAGCAACTCGCGTGCCATGAGCACCACTGCTTGCGCATTCACACGCTCGAGACGGGCGTGGGAGTAGGAAGCCATGGCGTTGTGGCCCTCCCAGTTCATGGATGGGTGCACGGACGAAGCTTGCTGTTCGCGGGCTGCAGGGTCAGTGGTCGTGGCCTCGGCCTCGGCGGAGTGACGGCAGGTGCCACGGCCCGCGGGGGCGGTCACCACGACCTATGCAGCTCTACGCAAAATGCGCACATGTCAAGCGTAGGCCATGGCTCGGTGAAGCCGAGAGCAAAACAGGAGATGGAGAACGACTGCGCAACCCTACCTAGCGCGCCAAATGTTGGAATTAGAGCTCCGCACACCCAGAAAGGTTCGAACTCCGGGGTGCTCTCGCTCTCCTACCCTTTTCCAACTCTCAACTTCACTGTGACTCTCCCGCTGCTCAAGCTAAGGGAAGCGAAAAAGAACGCGCGAGCAGTTCAAGCAGGTTCAGGCCACCTTGTGGTGTAAAATCCTACTCCTGCTTGTATAGATTGCTTGAGGTGCAAGATGAGTAGAAACGCGGGTTCTTGCCCTAGTGAAGACAATTGGGGATCCCATCCCTGCTAGAGAGGTAGGGCCTCTCTTTTATACTAGCCCTGGTCCTCTCCCCCCAAAAACATACTCGGCGGGAAGGGTTGCCACAATGTCCATTTTGTAAGGGGACACGACTACGGCCTGCCGTCACAAAGGTGGTCTTCGCCTACAAAAGCCCTTCTTCATGACGTGCTCGTGGGCTCGGGGGTTACGTCCGTCCTGCCGAGCCCCCACCTTTGGACCTCTTGCACTGATCGGGAAACCTATGGAGGCTTGCTTTGGGAACCCGCGGCTGGCCCGGCTCCCTTAACACCAAAGGGGAAATCTTCTTTGTCCGTGCCTGCTGGCACCGACCCAGGAATTGTGCAGCATGGCTCTCATCATCCACATGAGGAGGTTGGACCATGAAACCCCAACAGGACACTCATGGCAACTCAATGATCAATGCCTCGCAAGGATGGGCCCTCACGAGGGCCAAACCCCAGGGCCTTAACGGGGAGGATCCCTGGACCCTGAGCCCCGACACTTGTTGGGTTGTTGTGCTCCTATATTTGAACCCGTATAATCGACCAAACACAAACATGACGTCGGGTATTATTCTCCCGAGTGTCCCGAACCGGTATAAACCTCCACACGTGATTTGGTTGACTCAAGCTCTTTGTGCACGTGGAGCCTTCCGCGGAACCATAAAGGGACCCCAAAGGTCTCATAGATAGTCGGATCGCCCGAAACATTTGGTGCACCAGCTAGGGGGGCCTCTAGTGTGGAAACCATCATCGGCATTTCTGCATGCCTTCATTGATGCCCATGGCATCCAAGAGGACCAGGTGTGGCGTGGCGGCCGCCCTTTCGACGTCGAAGCTTCCCACACCGGTCGCACCATGCAACAAGGGCGAGGGCGGCAACCATGTGTGTTTTGCTGATGAGCGCAACCACAACATTGCATGGAGCTCCACGAGCCCCGACCACGGCGGTGGCCGGGGGTGACACCGCAGCCACAATGGTGGTTGAGGCGGCAGCGACCGGACCTCTACCGTTCCCTTCACAATACAATTGCACCCCTTTCCCGCGGGATGACGACCCGTGGCGGCACAAGGACAAGATCCCTATGCAAGGAGGGCAGGGCCATGCTGAGCCACCTACCCCTGGTGGGGACTAGCGACGCGCGACAACCCTGGAAAGTGCTCCTTCTCGCACTTCCACGAGTAAGACCGCTACCCAAACCTCGCCCCTTCCGGTCCCTAAAATTGCGGGGAGGCTTTGGCGCATGCCTAGCTGCTACTGAACATTCCGCTTGCACCAAAGATGATGGAGGAGTGGACGGCAACCATAGAAAGCATGCTGAGTTTCGCCAACAAGGACAAGCTAGATGCGGCCAGTCCCTCGTGCGTGCAAGCCATGGCTCCTGCAGGTCCCTCCACCGGGTTAGACACTGGCGGAGCCCAAACCATTAAGTCGCCCCCACAACAGCAGCAAATCACCCTCTGGTACGACGTATAGGACGAGGTGTCCCAAGCCTTGACGGACCTGCGGCTGAAGCAAGATCAGTGCCAAGTCTTGAAGGACCGGCGCAAGGAGGACGCGCACACCCCAATAGAGAGGCAACGGGAAACACGTCGCCAGTCTGATGGTCGTGCGGATCCTGTTCTCGACGAGCCCATTCCTGGGGCTCCTATTAGGATACCTTATGAGCTGGGGTGCCCGACGTTCGAGTGTGAGATGCGGCAAGTCCGCTGGCCCTCCAGTAGGGCCTTCAAGCTGGAGTTGCCGGACAAATAAGACTTCAACATTAGTGCATCGGAGTTCCTGGGAATGTACACCATTGTGGTGCAGGCTATTGGAGGACGAGACCAAATGGTGCTCGCCAACTACTTCCAGCTGGCACTCAATCCCAACATGAGGAATTGGCTGACGAATTTGTGAGAAGGGTCCATCTCTTCCTAGCAAGACCTATGGAACTAGTTCGTTGGAGCTTACGATGCGGGCCATAAGCTCCCGGGGCAGCCCAGCGAAATGGAAAGACCCTCCATTACTACTTCCAGAGGTTTAGCCACGTGAAACACAATATCCTAGACATCTACCCTGCTGCGGTCATTGGTGCGTTTCACATGAACGTACGCAATCGCCACTTGCGTGAGGAGATGAGCATCAACAAGCTGTGGGACATCGCCGAGCTCTATGGTTTGGCTCACAACTACGCGCGGGCTGAGGAAGGAAAAAGGCTCCGGCAGGAGGACGCTGGCGCGAAGGTCGATTCTGATCTCGATGAGAACGCGCCCGCCTCCTTCAAGAAGGGACGCAAGTGCAACAAGAAGCGCAAAGGAAAGGAAGTGATGGCTTTCAAGAGCTCCGGCAAGCCTAACACCGACAAGAAAGCCAAATCTGAGGAGTTCGGAAAGGACGTTGCCGCGTGCTCAGGAGATATTGAGGCTGTGGGACGCGAGAAGACCGACAAGCTATACAACAAGATCCGCCTCACCAAGGACCATGACATCACCGAGTGCCACCAAGTAGAACGGCTTGCTGAGAAGCAGAAGCAAGAGTACAAAAAGCACGAAAAGGAGAAGGGCCGAGGCGGTGTCGGTGGATCCGACAAGAAGGACCGGAATGGCCGAGGTGGCCGCAGTAGCAAGGACAAGCAGAAGAAATAGAAGCCTGCTCGAGACCGAGACGACCAATCTAATGGTGATGGTGATGAGGATAGAGAGGAATCCGACAAGCAAGAGTTCTAGAAGGCTATAGGTGCGATGTGCATCGATGGGGGCGCGTCTTTGTAGTCCTTCCTCGGCTAGCTTAAGCAGTGGATCTGCAAAGTCAACACAGTGGAGCCAGCAACAGAAGCAAGGAAGCCTCTCACTTGGTCCAGCACTACCATCATCTTCGATGCTGAGGACCACCCTGATCTCATCACCACTGTCGGGTGCGTGCCATTGTTGGTCTCACCAATGATTCACAACCTTAGGGTCACGAAGATATTGGTCCATAGTTGGGTCGGCTTGAACCTGTTTTTGCAAGATGCGATCAAGCGGATGCAAATCCCCAATTCAGATCTCAAACCCACAACTCCTTCCAAGGAGTTGATGGGGGGAGATTTCAGCCAAAGGGAAAGATAACCCTTCCGGCCACATTCGGTAGCGAACTCAATTTCACCACACAGAGGGTCACCACCGACATTGCCAGGATGTCATTGACGTACAACGAAATCCTGGGTCGTCCCACGCTTGCAAAGTCCATGGCGCCGTCCGGCCACGCTTACAGCACACTCAAGATGCCAGGGCCGATGAGCATCATCACCATCCATTTAGACAAGAAAGACGTAATTCTCTGTGTCGACAAGATCTACTAACAGGCAATCGCAACATCCTCCGACAAGACACCCTCTCCTGCCAAGTACAATTCCATCAAGACTCATGATGAATCTAGAAAGTGCTCCGCTGAGTGCAGCACGCCCGTCAATGACTCACCTCAGACTTCTATTGCAGGGGGAAAGAAAAACAGAGTAACCATCCCCAAGAGGAAGCAAGTGGTCGTGCGAAAGGATAACGAGTGGGGTACTTTCACCACAAGTGCAACCCTCGACAACAAATAGGAAAGAGCGCTCGTCTCCTTCATGCAGACGAATGTCGACGTGTTTGCCAGGTAACCGTCGGGCATCCCCGTTGTTCCCAGGGATGTGATCGAGCACGACCTAGATGGTTGTTCTCATGCGGGCCCCGTTAAGCAAAAGGTCCAAAAACAAGCACTAGAGTGGCAAGAGTTTATTGCCGAAGAGATTAAGAAGTTGGAAGCACCAAGGCTAGTCAGAGGTGTGATCCACCCAACATGGCTGGCAAATCTTGTGGTGGTGCGCAAGGCAAGCGGGAAGTGGAGGCTCTACATCGACTTCAGAGTGGTCAATTGGCTGAAAGACCCCTTTACCTTGCCGCACATCGACCAGATAGTGGACTCGACGGCCGACTGTGACCTGTTTTCGTTCTTCGATGCCAACTCTAGTTATCATGAGATCTTCGTGGCCGAGGAAGACAAAGAGAAAATAGCCTTCATCACCCCTTGTGGCATGTACTGCTTTAGGTGCATGCCTTTTGACCTAAAGAGTGCGGTTTCGATGTTTGCGAGGGCCGTCTAGATTGTTCTGGGACCATAACTGCACAGAAATGTGGAGGTCTACGTGGACGACATCATAGTCAAGACCAAGGACAAGGCCACGCTACTCCAAGATCTCGAAGAGACCTTCTGAAATTTGTGCAAGATGAACCTGAAGCTTAATCCTAAGATGTGTGTGTTCGGGGTCCCATATGGAAAGCTCCTCAGTTTCTTCATATCTCAGCATGGGATAGAAGCCAACCCCGCCAAGATTGAGGCGATCGAGCAACTGGAGGCACCAGAGCGTGTCAAGGACATACGCAGGCTCGCGGGTTGTGTCACTGCTCTCTGCAGGTTCATCTCCAAATCCGTAGAATGCGCCTTAATATTTTCGAAAATCTTGAAGAAGGCAGGACCAACGATGTAGACTCTGGAAGCAGTGGCAGCATTGTCGGTCCTGAAGAAGTAGTTTTCCTCGGCCCCGGTCCTAGTCGCTCCCAAGCTAGAGAAAACGTTGTTGTTATATTTGGCAACAACGATAGAGGTGGTCAGCGCTGCACTTGTGGAAGAAAGGGAAGCTGAGGACAACGATACAATGGCCCCTGAACAAACAGCCGACAAACCTGGGCCAACCCCAATGAGCCAAGAACCCAACACAGAAGTGGAACGAGAAGTGGAAGAGCGGGCAGTGCGAAAGAAGAAGGTGGTGGAGCTGCCGGTGTACTTTGGCAGCTCCATCCTACAGGGGGCTCGGTCAAGATACTCTGGGATCTAGATGTTGCTCTTCGGCATCCTCAAGGCTTCTCGCAAGCCGCGCCTCTAATTCCAAGCACACCGCATAATAGTTGTAACCCGCATCCTGCCGGAGCACATCCTAAGGAATTCGGAGGCAACTGGCCGGATTGTCCAGCGGGCTCTGGAGCTGGCTAGTTTCAATCTGAACTTTGAAAGCATGGTGACCATCAAGAACTGAGCACTGGCAGAGTTCGTGGAAGAATGGATGCCAATGCCAGATGAAGAAATCCTGAAACAACCCTTCATGGCAAGGAAATACCCCAAGCGTGGGTCTTGTACTTCGATGGACCTTTCTCGCTGCAAGGCGCAGGTGGCAGAGTGCTGCTCATAGAACCCACTGGAGAGCACCTCAATTATGTGATCGAAATGCACTTCCACCGGGAGGTGTCGACCAACAACATAGCGGAATAATAGGGTTTCCTTGCCGGGCTGCGGATAGCAGCAGAGTTGGGGATCAGGAAGCTAATAGTCCGAGGTGACTCGTAGTTGGTTGTGTGCCAAGTCAATAAGGATTAACAAAGCCCCCTAATGGAAGCATATATTGATGAAGTGAGGAAGTTGGAGGAATGTTTCAATGGTCTACAGATGGAACATGTCCGTAGGAAGGAGAACAACATCACCAACGACCTGTCGAAACAAGTAGCTCAGAAGTCTCCTATGAAACCATGCACCTTCGTGCTCTGACTCACTCAGCCTTGAGTTACACCATCGGGATGGCAAGCCAAGAAGAAAAAGATTAACCCCGGTGACTATTTCCCAATAGAGCCACCCGTGGCCTCCAAGAAGGTCGCCGGAGGAGATGAAGCACTCATTGGTGAGCGCCAAGCTCCGGCAGGATAGGCAGTCCTTACCATTGAAGCTAGAGCTCCCACAGCGAAGATACCCCTTTAGTCCTGGTCGTCTAGCCACGGGCTCCGGCATGGGCGTAGCAGATTGTGCAATACCTCCTGATAGGAGATCTCCTAGAAGAGCAAGGAGGAGACGAAAGAGTAGCTCAGTGGTCAAACATGTAATAGTTCGTGGAAACTCATATGTACAGGCGGAGACCCAACAGGGTGAAACTAAGGTGTATTGCTCGGGAGGAAGGACAATGGCTTTTGCCAGAGATACAGGAGGGGACTTATGGCTCCCACGTAGGATCACGAGCCCTTGTCAGGAAGGCGTACTGACAAGGCTTCTGCTGGACCACATCCCTTCAAGAAGCTTTGGTGGTGGTGACGACGTGTCAAGAATGCCAATACCACACCAAGCAGAGATACCAACCAGCATAAACCGTTCAAACTGTACAGCTCTCCTGGGTATTTTCGGGCTGGGGGCTCGACATCATCTGCCCCCTTCCCCCCGTTACCAGGGGCTTCCAGTTCTTATTCATCGCCATTGACAAGTTCATGATGTGGACCGAGGTTGAGTTGGTGAGAAAGGTTATGGCGATGGCAATGGTCAAGTTCCTCAGAGGGATTGTTTATCATTTCAGTGTCCCAAATAGGATCATCACCTATAACGACACGAAGTTCACCAGTAGCAATTCATGCAATACTGCCAAGATATCGACAGCAATGTCTCCTTCGCCTCAGCTGCTCACCCCAGGAGCAATGTGCAAGTGGAGAGGGAAAATAGTGAAGTGTTGCAGGGCCTCAAGACGAGGACTTTCAACAAGCTGCGCAAGCATGGAAGGCGCTGGATTCATGAACTACCAGAGGTTCTTTGGTTGATCGGAGCGACGCCAAATTGAGCCACCGGAAAGACACCCTTTAGCCTAGTCTACGGAGCGGAAGCTATTCTCCCCGTGGAACTCACATACGAATCACGAAGAGTCCACGTCTTTGATGATGAGCAGCAAGAGTGTCTATGGCATGACGATGTCACGCTCCTCGAGGAAGATTGTCTCTAGGCTGCACTATGCACTGCTAGGTACCAGCAGGCCCTGCACCACTACCATAGTTGCAAAGCATGCGCCATGATTGTTCAGGAATGCGAGCTTGTCCTCTCACACATTCAGTCCGCGAAGGGATCAAGCAAGTTGAAGCCAATGTGGGAAGGCCCTTACGGGGCAGTCCGCTTGGAGACCGAGGATGGCACTCCGGTGCAAACTTGTGGAACATCGAGCTTCTTCGCAAGTTCTACCCATGAGGCGCGGTTCTCGCTCCCTCCCAGCTCGTCATATAGGGCGGGTAGCCTTTCCTTGTTCATAGCATTCAAAGTGCAAGCCTTACGACTCAAGGCGTCGCCCACCACATTGGCCTTACCAGGGTGGTATTGAATGCTGAGGTCATAGTCCTTAATCAATTCCAACCACCTTTGCTGCCTCATATTGAACTCCTTCTTGGTATAGATATACTTCAGACTCTTGTGGTTGGTGTATATTTCACATCGCTTCCCCAGGAGATAATGCCGCCACGTCTTCAAGGCATGAACTACTACCGCCAACTCGAGGTCATGTGTGGCGTAATTCTCGCCCTGCGAGCGCAGTTGCCGTGACAGATATGCCATGACTCCATCGTCTTGCATCAAAACACCACCGAGCCCGATTCTTGAGGCATCACAGTATATCACAAAATCCTTGTTGATATCTGTAGTGGCCAGTGCTGAGGCGGTGGTCAATCTCTTCTTCAGCTCCTCGAAGCTTTCTTCGCACTCCGGCGTCCATTCGAACTTCTTGCCCTTCTTCAAGAGCTGAGTCATTGTGCAGGCAATGCGGGAGAACCCTTCCACGAACTTGCGGTAGCATCCCGCGAGTACGAGGAAGCTTCTAACTTCCTTCACATCGACTGGAGACTCCCAGTTTGTTACCGTAGTTATCTTGGCGGTATCGACTACCAATCCATCTGCCTCACGGTATGACCCAACAATCCGACTTCGTGCAGCCACACTTCGCATTTGCTAAACTTGGCATAAAGTTGGTGCTCTCGAAGTTTTTCCAACACCAGCCTTAAGTGTTGCTCATGCTGTTCTTCGGATTTGGAGAAGATTAATATGTCATCGATGAAGACAACAACAAACTTAACCAGAAGACTTTATTCATGATGTACATGAAGTATGTTGGGGCATTGGTCAACCCAAATGACATGACCATGCACTCGTACATACCATACCTGGTCACGAATACCGTCTTAGGTATTTCCTTGGGCGAATCTTCAGTTGGTAGTACCCCGATGTGAGATCGATCTTGGAGAACACCTTGGCACCATTAAACTGGTCGAGTCGGTTTTCAATCTTAGGAAGTGGGTACTTGTTCTTTATCGTGACTTCATTGAGGGAACGGTAATCGACGTAGAGCGTGATAGTCCCATCCTTCTTGGACACGAATAGAACAGGTGATCCTCAAGGTGAGGCACTTGGACAGATGAATCCCTTCCTGAGCTGCTTAGCTAACTCCTTCTTCAACTCTGCCAGCTCCTCGGATCCCATCCTATAGGGCTTCTTCTAGATAGGCCTTGACCCGGACATGAGCTCAATGATGAACTCGATGTCTCGGTCAGGAGGCATCCCAGACAACTCATCAGGAAAGATGTCTGGGTATTCACATACCACTGGTACTCGGTCCAACTCTCTTTCCAAAAGGCAATTAACCTGAGGGACTTGAGTCGAGGTAGGCTCGGGGACGTACTTGACTTTGACCCCTTGGTCACTTATCATGGTAACAACCCTCTTAGTGCAGTCTAGTATGCTTTGGTGCCTGGCCAACCAGTCCATACCAAGGATCACGTCCAAGCCTTGCGACTTAAGGACGCTGAGATTTGCTACAAAGTATATTCCATTAATGCTGATCCCAACTCCTCTACATGCAAGGTTGGTCATTAGCATATCTCCCGGAGTTTGTACTTCCATTTGCCGAGGGTAGGCTTCAAAACATACTTTGCAGCAAACTTTCGGGTGACAAAAAATTCGAAGCACTACAATCAAACAATACTGTAGCTCGGGGGGAGTTGACGAGGAACGTATCCAGAAAGCAGTCTGGGTCCTCCCAGGCTTCCTCAACGGAGACGTGATTCACGTGTCCCCTACGGTGGTACTTCTGGTTGCGGGGAGCCTGATTCCTACTTGGTGCTCCATGGCCTTGTGCTTGATTTGGCGCATTGGGGCACGATGCATCGGGCTTCTTGTTGGGGCATTGTCTGGAGTAGTGTCCAGGCTGAACACATCCAAGGCAGGTGGTCTGCCCTAGGATGTTGGGCTTGCCCCCACTGTTGTTGGGTGGATTGATTGCTGGCTTGGGGTTGGCATGCTGCTGAAAATGATAGTTTGGGAGAAATGCAGGAGTCTTGTACTGCTACTAATAGTAAGGCCTTGCCGGGGCGGATTGCCACATACGAGCCTTCTGGTTGCTGGAGCCACCATTGCCCATCAGTTTACACTTGCGAGTATCGTCCATAGCAGGATGCTTATCTTCCAGCATGAGAGCCTTGTTTACCAGATCACAGAAGGTCCGACAGTCACAGACAACAAGCTGATATTGCAACGATTTCTAAAGTCCTTCCATGAAGCGTTACATCTTAGCGGCTGATGGGGTTATAGTCCCAGGGTAGAGTCATAGGCCTTTCCTATAGGTCCTACCCAAGGACTACCCTTCATAGAGGACAAGGCCCTTAGATAGTTCCGACTGAACTAAGGACACCTCCATCATCCAGTCTCCGACGAGCACTCGGAGCATATTTAACGTTCCGACTGGATTCCACTCTGTACATCGTAACCTCCCAGGAGGGCAACAGTCATACGTTTTCATACACCATTATTAACATTTAAGGCTTACGTTGCCTGTAACATCGGCATTTATTCGCCACTATTCCACCCCTGTCCACCGGGCCATTATGAAGGGCAGCGCACTCTATATAAGCCGCCCTTCCCCAGTGGTGGAGAGGTTGGCACTTGTTGTAATCCTATAATCCACTCGACACTAAGCTCCCAAGAGCACTGAGACGTAGGGCTTTTATCTCCACCGTAGAGGGGCCTGAACTCATACATCCTCGCCGTAGCTAAGGCTCTGCCCATCCTTTCGTACCCTACACTTCTACTGTCAGACTTATACCCACGACAGTTGGCGCCCACCATGGGGCAGGCGTCTAAGCGACTTCCGGCGAGTTTGTGATTTCATCTTTTGATCATGTCGTCCGGCGGAGATATGGGTGTGGGTCATGAGATCCTCTTAGGCGCACCCTCCTTCATCATCAAAGATTCAGCATGGCTTCGGGATGCGCCCCTCGACGTCGAGGCGCTCCCCAGTCGCGGGGCCACGCACTTCCGTGCCGGTTCCCGTGGCGTCCTTCTTCTCCAGCCATCGGCCCCGGTGTCGATCTTAACCCCCGTCACGCGCCGCAATAAGAGATCCGTCGTCTGCGGCTCCAGCGTTGGGTGCGACACGCCCAGGCGCGACAGAACGCGTCCTCTCAAGTGGCGGTCCTCGAATCGGTTGTGGTCGCGCCGCCATCCCAGTGCTTGGACTCAGTTCCGACTGAGCTACCTTCCGAGTACCTGGGTTGCGGGCCTACAGCCAAAGTTCTCCTGGCCGATTCCCATGAAAGTCCCCTCCGGACTGGTCAGAACGAGCATGAGGTCGGAGAATCATCCGGCGCTCATCGTCAACACCATCGTTCTGCCGGCCGACGCACTCGCTAGAGCAACATCGAGGTGTTCCGCACACCCATCCTCAACCTGGCTGCGGCTGCCGGGATAGCCGATTCTCTCCAGCCGACTAATTCAGAGGCTGGTAGAGGGATCGAGCAGATCCGTGCCCTGTTGCATACGGCGCAGCAGCAAAATTCGGCGGTCCCCCAGTCGCACAACAGGATCCACAACAGTTCTGTTCACGCGAACACGCATCGGTCGGTTTTCAGCGATTCTCATCAGCGATGCAGAGGGGGCAGCCGTTCCAGGAATCCCGAAGATCGTCGCCGTTCGCGCACCCCTCCGTGGGGTGGGCCTTATGGGCCCCGACATCACGATGATCGTCGTTCAGTCGGTGACGCGCATGATCCAAGGCCCGACGCAAGAGGGTACATCGCCCAGAAGAAGGTCGACAGAAGTCGAGCCCACCGCAATGGTCATGATAGAGACCGTCCGAGTGGAAGCGGGACCATCGTTTCTGGTCTCGAGTGCTTCAGTCGGGCCATCCGCTCATCTGACATCCCTGCCAACTTCCGATTGGCGACGGGAATCAGCAGTAACATGAAACATCTCCCCCTGATGCTCGACGGCTCGGCGCGAGCTTGGCTGAACCAGATAGCATCTACAGCTGGGCAGATCTGTCTCGAGTCTTCATCAATTCCTTCACGGGTACGTGCAAGCACCCTGCTGGTCTCGTAGAGCTCCAGCACTGTGTCCAGAAACAGAACGAGCCCCTGCGCGATTTCATCCAGCGCTGGACGACCCTCTACCACACGGTGGGGAATGTCACAGAACACCAAGCAGTATGTGCCTTCAAGGCAGGCGTGCGGTACAGAGATCTGTACCTGAAGTTCGGTCGGACAGGCGACATCTCCATGAGCAAGATGATGGAGATAGCCGCACGCTATGCAAATGGCGAAGAGGAGGACCGCATACGTAGCGGCAAGCATAAGTCAGTCGCCGACGAAGATGGGAACAACAATCGGAAGCAGAAGCAGAAGGCTCAATCCACTCCGCAGGCAGAGGCAGCGGCCGTTACAAATGCCAAGTTCAAAGGGAAGGGGAAAGCTCAGTACACACCCAAGAAGAGGCAGTCAGGAAATTCCATCATGGATCAGCCGTGTCCAATCGACACAAAGATGGACGAAGAAGGCAATGCCATATTCCCGAAGCATACCACTCGGCAGTGTCACCTCCTGATCCAAGGATTCGGTGAAGGGCAGCCAAGTGAAAAAGACACCGAGCTAGATGATGAGGACAAGGAGGATCCGTTCCCCCAAGTCCATGCAACGTTGATGATTTTTGCTGATGTGGAAAGCAAAAGTCGACTGAAGCTGGTTAACAGGGAGGTGAACATGGCAACCCCAACCACCCCCACGTTCCTCAAGTGGTCACAGACTGCGATCACCTTTGATCAGTCAGACCATCCAGCACACGTACCCACCCCAGGGAGGCAAGCTCTGGTCGTCGACCCGGTGGTGGAAGGAGTCAGGCTGCGCAAAGTCCTCATGGACGGAGGCATCGGCTTGAACATCATGTACGCCGACACTCTCAAAGGAATGGGCATTCCGATGTCCAAACTTAGCGAGAGCAGTATGTAGTTCCACGGAGTCATCCCAGGACGAAAGGCCAAATCACTCGGCCAGATCGCGTTGGATGTCGTCTTCGGCTCTCACAAGAACTTCCGCAAGGAGAAGCTGACATTCGAGGCGGTGGACTTCCAGAGTGCATGCCATGCGATTCTGGGCCGTCCGGCATATGCGCGTTTCATGGCTCGTCCATGTTACGTCTATTCGAAGCTGAAGATGCCAGGTCCCAAGGGTGTGATTACGGTCAGAGGCAATCGGCAGCGGGCCGAGGAGTGTCTGCAGCAGGGGTCGAGGATTGCGGATCAGCAGATGGCTATTCTCGAGCTGAATGAGTACAAGAAAATAGCCGACCCCGCTGACCTGATGCGTTCGAAGAAGCCATCTTCTGAGTCCGCATTCCAGTCGGCGGGAGACACGAAGAAAGTCAACATCCACCCGACGAACAACGCCGCTGCCCCTACAAACATCTCCACCACCCGTGATCCAAAATAGGAAGCCGAGCTCATCCAATTCCTCCGTGAGAACTGGGGCATTTTTGCATGGAAGCCTGCTGACATGCCAGGTGTACCTAGGGAGTTGGCTGAGCACCGACTGCATGTGGATCCTGCTGCTCAGCCCGTCCGAGAACGCCTGCGTCGGTCCGCTATGCACAAGAGGAAGGCAATCGGAGAGGAGGTGGCTTATCTTTTGGCAGCCAACTTCATTCGAGAGGTACACCACTCCGAGTGGCTCACTAATGTTGTCATGGTACCCAAGAAGGACAAGTCTCTCCGTATGTGCATCGATTTCAAGCATCTCAATAAGGTTGTCCGAAAGTTCACTTCCCGCTCCCCCGCATCGATCAAATTGTTGATTCAAGTGCGGGTTGCGAGCGTTTATCCTTCCTTGATGCCTATCCGGGCTATCATCGGATCCGTCTGTATGGTCCGGATGAATTAAAAACAGCCTTCATCACCCCATTCAGGTGTTTCTGTTACATCACTATGCCATTCGGTTTGAAGAATGCAGGAGCAACTTTTATGTGCATGATCCAAAAATGCCTCATTGACCAGATCGGTCGAAATGTGGAGGCATACATGGATGATATCGTAGTTAAGTCACGCAAAGGTTCCGACCTGCTGACTGACTTGACAGAAACATTCGCCAACCTACGTAGGTACGATATCAAGCTCAACCCAACCAAGGTTTCATTCGGCGTTCCCAGCGGGAAGTTACTCGGTTTCTTCGTTTCCGAACGAGGGATCGATGTCAACCCCGAAAAGGTCGGGACCATCGTCCGAATGGAGCGCCGGTAAGAATGCATGATGTTCAAAGGCTCACAGGTTGCCTAGCGGCTTTGAGCAGGTTTATCGCTCGACTCGGCGAGAAGGCGTTACCTCTGTACCGACTCATGAAGAAATCAGATACCTTCGAGTGGACAGACGAAGCCCAAATTGCATTCAACGACCTCAAAGCCCTGCTTTCCACCCAGCCAGTTCTTACTGCCCCGCACAGTAAAGAACCCCTTCTTCTGTACATCGCGGCTACAAATCAAGTCGTCAGCACCGTTCTGACAGTCGAACGCGAAGAAGAACGCAAAGCATACAAGGTTCAGTGGCCAGTATATTATGTCTCCGAAGTCCTAACTCCTTCCAAGCAGAGGTACCCCCATTATCAGAAGCTTATTTATGGGATCTACATGACTGCAAAGAAGGTGGCTCATTATTTCCAAGACCACTCGGTGTCTGTCATATCTGATGCTCCGTTGTCGAAAATTCTCCACAATCGGGACGCATCAGGCCGAGTGGCAAAGTGGGCAATGGAGATGCTATACTTCGACATCAAGTTCGAAGCCAAGAAAGCTATAAAGAATCAAGCTCTCGCTGACTTCATAGCAGAATGGGTAGAACAACAGCAACCGACTCACATCTACTCGGCCCATTGGACCATGTTCTTCGATGGGTCCAAGATGTTGAATGGCACCGGCGCCGGCGTAGTGATCATATCCCCAAAAGGTCATAAACTCAAGTATGTGTTGCAGATACATTTTGATTCTTCCAACAACGAAGCAGAGTACGAAGCTCTCCTTTACGGGTTGCGCATGGCCATCACACTCGGCGTCCGTCGCCTGATGGTGTATGGCGACTCAGATCTGGTGGTTAATAAAGTAATGAAGGAGTGGGATGTAAGGAACCCCACCATGACTGTGTACTGCAACGCTGTAAGGAAGCTCGAGAAGAAGTTTGAAGGTCTGGAACTTCAACATGTTCCCTGACTGAAAAACCAAGCACCACATGAATTGACAAAACTTGGATCTACTCGGAGACTAGTCCCGAGTGATGTCTGCCTCGAGCACCTACACCTCCCCTCGGTGAAGGAAGATCCTTTTACAGAGGAGCCAGTACAACCGAAGAGCTCAACAGATCCGACTGAAGTCGAGGTCCCCGCTATGGTTGATTTGATCATGGAGATTCTTGCTGTCATCCCCGAGTGGAGTGTGCCGTTCATTGCGTACACCATGAGGCTAGAGTTACCAAAAGACGAAGTCCAAGCTAGGAAGATCGTCCGCAGGTCGAAGTCCTTCACCGTCATTGATGGACAGATGCACAGGGAAAGTGTTTCAGGCGTCCTTCAGTGGTGTATCTCCCCTGAGGAGGGACAGTTAATCTTGGAAGAAATTCACTCGGGAACCTGCGGTCGTCGTGCCTCCTCAAGAGCAATCATTGCCAAAGCATTCAGAGCTAGTTTCTTCTGGTTGCAGGTGAATGGAATGGCAAAAGATATGGCCGACCGATGCGAAGGCTGTCAGTTCTATTCAAACAAGTCCCACAAGCCAACATCTACGCTGAAGACAATTCCTCTTGTTTGGCCGTTCGCCCTGTGGGGATTAGATACACTCGGACCATTCAGAACAGGCCAAGGAGGATTCACTCATCTGCTGGTAGCAGTCGACAAGTTTACCAAGTGGATTGAAGCAAAGCCCATCAAGAAAGTCGACGCCCTGACGGCCATCAAATTTATCACAGACATCATCGCCAGATACGGGGTTCCGCACACCATAATCACAGACAATGGCACAAACTTTGACTCGGGCAGTTTCAAAGGTTTTTGCACAGGCCAAGGTATGCAAGTGGATTTTGCATCCGTGGCGCACCCCCAAACAAACGGGCAAGCAGAGCGGGCAAATGGACTTATTCATCAAGGGTTGAAGCCTCGACTCCTGCGAGAAGTTGGACATGCCGCCCGCGCATGGGTCACTGAGCTACCTTCGGTGCTGTGGGGCCTCCGCACAACTCCGAATAGATCTACAGGGTGATCCCCGTTCTTCCTCGTTTATGGAGCAGAGGCAGTCCTTCCGACTGACTTGCTTCACAACTCTCCACGAGTCGAACTCTTCTCCAAAGCCAAAGCAGAGCAAGCCAGGGAAGACGGAGTGGATCTTCTAGAAGAAGAGCGCGAGATGGCACTGGATCGTTCAACAATTTATCAACAAGATCTGCGGGGATTTCACGCGAAGCACGTCAGGAGTCGCACATTCCAAGCATGCGACCTGGTGCTCCGAGTGGATCAGTAGAGACCACACAAGTTGTCTCCCGCCTGGGAAGGACCCTTCATCATCTCTAAGGTGCTGAACAATGGAGCATATCGACTCTACAAACTCGACAGGGAAACAGACGAGCCGCGAGCATGGAATAGAGATCTCCTGAAGCGCTTCTACACATGACCACCGACGGAGACAATGTAAAGAACAAGTATCATTGAAGTAATACAAAGCAGATTGATTTCTTGCCGATTCAAAATTCTTCCGCGTCTGCAGACTCTGGCCTAAAAAACTCGCTCCGAGTGTGCACTAAAATTCGCACTCGGGGACTTAGCTGCGACCCAGAGTCACCTAAGTACAAACTCGCTCCGAGTGTGCTCTAAATGTCGCACTCGGAGACTTAGCTGCGACCCAGAGTCGCCTAAGTACAAACTTGCTCCGAGTGTGCTCTAAAAGTCGCACTAGGAGACTTAGCTGCGACCCAGAGTCGCCTAAGTACAAACTCGCTCCAAGTGTGCTCTAAAAGTCGCACTCGGAGACTTAGCTGCGACCCAGAGTCGCCTAAGTACAAACTCGCTCCGAGTGTGCTCTAAAAGTCGCACTCGGAGACTTAGCTGCGACCCAGAGTCGCCTAAGTACAAACTCGCTCCGAGTGTGCACTAAAAGTCACACTCGGGGACTTAGCTGCGATCCAGAGTCGCCTAAGTACAAACTCGCTCCGAGTGTGCACTCAAAGTCACACTCGGGGACTTAGCTGTGACCCAGAGTCGCCTAAGTACAAACTCGCTCCGAGTGTGCACTAAAAGACACACTCGGAGACTTAGCTGCGACCTAGAGTCGCCTAAGTAAAAAGCTTCCTCCGAATGTATACTCGAGATGCACTCGGAGGCTTAGCAGACCCTCATTGAGGCTCATGTGGATGTGAAGACAACTTACAACTACATGAGTAACAACTCACTCCGAGTGTGCACGAAAAGTCACACTCGTGGACTAAGCTGCGACTCAGAGTCGCCTAAGTAAAAAGATTCCTCCGAGTGTATACTCGAGATACACTCGGAGGCTTAGCAGACCCTCATTGAGGCTCATGTGGATGTGAAGACAACTGATAGCTACATGAGTAACAACTCACCCCGAGTGTGCACGAAAAGTCACACTCGGGGACTTAGCTGCGACTCAGAGTCGCCTAAGTAAAAAAGCTTACTCTGAGTGTATACTCGAGATACGCACGGAGGCTTAGCAGTCCTTCATTGAGGCTCATGTGGATGTGAAGACAACTGACAACTACATGAGTAACAACTCTCTCTGAGTGCGCACTAACAGTTACACTCGGGGACTTAGCCACGACCCAGAGTCGCCTAAGTAACAACTCGATCCGAGGGCGCACTAACAGTCACACTCGGAGACTTAGCCGCGATCCAGAGTTGCCTAAGTAAAAGCTCGCTCCGAGTGCGCACTCGGAGGCTTGGCAGACCCTCATTGAGGCTCATGTGGATGTGAAGACAACTGACAACTACATGCTCCGCATGTTTGCCATTGGCTTCACCAAGAGACGTCAAACAAAAACCACGAGCCAAAATCGTGTCAAAAAAACTTATCGAAAGAAGAGCAAAAGATCCGATTCAAATTCAAAGTTGGATCTACGATCAGTCGGCTCGGTGTGAATCAAGTTTATCCACACCGAACCACGAATGTGACGGCGAACAGTAGTGGCCAAAGTTTAATACAGATACCACTCGGCATACCGAGGTAAATGTGCAATCACCATAAAGTTTTTCAAGCGTCGCCGGGACTGGCAGGCTCCACAAAGGTGTCATGGTCGATTCCGTCTGCAATGCGGGTGGCTGTGTCGAGGAAGGTTTCCATGAAATCTTCGAATCGAAGCTTCTTGGTGTTGGCGACCTGCAATGTCTTCAACTTTTCTTCGCGGGCTTCCTTGCAGTGCACTCGGACTAGAGATAGCGCCACGTCCGCACCACACCGAGCGGCAGACTTCTTCCATGCCTGCACTCTGCTTGGGACATCCTCCAGCCGAGTCATCAACCCATCTATTTCTTGCCGGGAATCGTCTTCACGCCACAGCTCCTTGTCGATCCGGCCGACAACTTTTCTCAGGCGGCCAATGAAAGGTCCCACCCTGCTAAGGCGAATATGCGTTCGGAGCATGTCCTGGTTGGCTTCATCGCCGAGTGGAACGTTCGGAACAAGCGACCGTTCAATGTCGGCTGCTTCAGCCTCAACGTCCCGACAGAGGTCTGCAATGAAAAGACAAGCAGAAAGTAAGCGCAGAGTGAACTCCAAAGTCAAGAAGCACTCGGCAACAACTTACCACCAAGCAGTGCAACCATCTTCATTGTCCAGTCGCTGAGGTAATTCTCCTGCGCCATGCACCGAGTGTTCATCACCTTCAGCTGGCCCATCCATTCAGATCTCTGACTCTTCATTTTTTCAACTTCGGCTAGCAATGCCTTGTTGGTCTCTCGAGACTCCTCCAAAGATTTCTCTCGATCAGCAAGAGCCTCCTTCACGCCAGCCAGGTCATTCACAGCCACCTCCAAGTCCGCAGCAAGCTGAATCTTCTCAGCCTTCACAGCATTGTACGCAGATCCTATTTCGCAAGTCTTCTGCCAAAGAGACACAAAGGGAGGATCAGCCACATTCAACAAGGAAAAAGTCTCGACAGATACGACAAAACAATCAAAGATCAAAATTCTTTAGACCCCTGCTAATGCAAGAAATCGACACCGGTCTCGGGTACTACACCCAGTGGGTTCACTAAGAGTAACCCCACTGGTATGAAGCTCGAACAGGTCGGCCCTATCGAGCTCCATAGCAAAATTACAACACTATGCGACTACTATTACCCGACCCGAGTAACACTACTCTCGGGGAGTGCCCCACTGGTACCATTCGGGCAGATCAGCTCTGATATGTTCAGATTACGGAAAATACATATAAAGACAACTACCGGTGCAAGTACTCGGCAGAAGTCTCGGGGACTACACCCACTGGGTTCACTCGGAGTGAACCCACTACAAAATCATCCTACTGTATCCGAGTATATCGCTGAAACCCCTAGTGGGTAACAAGAGGAAAGTAAACACTTACTAGCGCACTTACTCGGATATCGTCCCGGAGCTCCAACCTTTTCTTGTACAAAGACGCGATGGAGTCATACGCTTCCTTGGCGCCAGCCACCATCAGTTCCACCTGCACTATGGCGTCCTTGGCGGCCCCCACCTGGTCTTCCGGGAGGCACCTGGCGTCATATTGAATAGTTGACGGACCCGACACGACACAAGACTCCCTCGGCATCCCGAGCTCCACTCCAGTCGGTTCCGCCATGAGGGGCACCGTCTCAGTTGGCGGCACCGTCCCAGTCGGCGGCACGTTCATGGTGGGAGCAGCAGTAGATGGGACAACCTCAGGGACAGGCGCCAAAACCGGCTCCGACCCCCTTTGGTCGTCGTCCTCCAGATGGATCACCTCCAAAGGATGCCCGACTGAACAAAATGAAATTACAGAAAAAGGTCAAGATCAAGGACAACACTCGCGAAACAATAATGCAGCTCTCAGAGTCGTGACAACTTACCTTGCTGGGACGTGGCGGCATTATCCGTGTCCATGGGATCATCGTACTGGCGCGGCAGAGAGGTGGCGGAGTTACCAGCTCTGTTGAGTGAACTCCACTCGACGGATAAGCATGAGTTCAATCGGATACTGAAGGAAGATGGAAGAACAAGACACTTATGCTAAGGCGACTGGAACAGCGATCCTCATCCGAGGCAAAGCTTTCCGAGGCTTAGGCCCACTAGGTTTGGCCACCTTGGACGGCTGGTCCGTGGGCTCGGCAGCAGCGTCCCTGGTTCACTTCACACTCCAAGCACTCGGAGCCATGGGAGAGGCTGGCGGAGCACTCGGGGCCGCTGGAGGAGCCGGCGGAGCAGCGGGATCGTGACGGCGCTTAGTTCGGTGCTCTGGTGGTGAAGGTGGCGAGCTCTGCTCCCCATCCTCCTCCTCCTCCTCTTCCGTCTCCTCCTGTGTCTCCCCACTGTCAGAGACGTACTCGGCGCTATCCACGCTGCCCTCCTGGCTGCCCTCCTCTTCTTCGCCTGGGTTCCCGTTCGAGACGGCAGAATACCAGTTGGTCCACTCCTGCACAAAACACAGTTGGCGACGTCGGTCGGCGGGACAAGAAAAGCAATAAATCTAAGAAGATGAAAAGCACTCGACAAGATGTACTCACCTCATTCGGAGGAGGATTGTCGGCGCGGAAGGGCTTCACCCGCTGGGCTTCCTCGGGGTTATTGCACGCGCCTGTGATGCCGCGGACCCACGCCATCACAATCTCCCCGCTCACACACTCTGGATGAGACCGAGTGGAATCTGAAGGCCCCGCGTAGTGCCACATGGCATGGTGTCGGGCCTGCAGCGGCTGGATGCGCCGACCCAGAAAAGTCTCCAGCAGATCTGTGACGGTGACTCTGTTACGGACGACGGCTATTAGCACGTCGACCAAACGCTGGTTCTGGATCCTCTCCCCCTTAGAGAGCGCAAGCTTCCTGGGAGGGCCCGGACGGTCTAAGCTAAAAGGTGGCAACCCACTAGAAGCATTCGGACAAGCAATGTCCTGGCAATAGAACCAGGACGATTGCCAATTCCTAACTGACTCGGACAGCTGGAGGGGGGGGGTAGCTACTCTTTGTTTTCTTCTGGAAGCCTAAACCCCCACAGAGCTGGAGGATATGGGCCTTATCGTCCGACTGGCTAAGCTTTTTGACGGTTTGGGATCTAGCGGAGAAGACGGACTTAAAGAGCCCCGAGTGGGGGGGCATACAATAAAGCACTCGCAGAGGGTGACGAATGCAGCAAGGTGGGCTATTGCGTTCGAAGGAAAATGATGGAGCTGCGCCCCGAAGTAAGTCATGATACCTCGGAAGAAAGGATGGGAGGCAAGGAGAAGCCTCTGAACACGTGGCTGAGCAGCAGAACATGCTCCCCCTCCTTCGGCTCCGGCTCCGTCTCGCCTTCCGGCAGCCTCCAGGATTTGTTGACGATCATGCCATGCTCCACCAGCTCGAGCAAGTCGTCTTCTGTCACCGAGGAAGGGAGGAAATCCCCCTGGATGCAACCCGTCGGCAGCGCCCGATGCCCCCGCTGAGTAGGGGCCGCCCCCTTCTTCTTCTTCTTCTGCGACTAGAGTTTGCTGGTCTGCCCCTTCGTCATGGCGAAGGCGACGGATCCGCAGAGGAGGAGGGGAAGGAGGAGGCTTGAGGCATGCAGAGAGCTGCGGGAGGAGCGGGATTAATGCGAGGAAGATGAGCAGCGCAACAGGAAATCCCGCCGGGGAGGCTTAAGTAGGCTTCCGACTCGGTCGCTAACAGGTGGACCCGAGATCTTATCTCCCCAACCGGCCGCTGCGATGTTAGTGGAGAAGATAAAGGCGCGGTAATCGAGGAGGCAAAACCTACTCGATGGCGATGTTGTCATCCCCGCTGAGCACGCGACAACCGTAATTTGAGGATCCCGGAAAATCCGGCGCTGTCAGTTTGACCAGTCACGTCAAAAGATTCAGCGGAAGCACTCGGTCCCTGACGGTTCGTTTCACTGGTATATCCACTCGGATCACTGGTTGAAAGGATAAAATGGATCAAGGCGAACAACCCTAAAGTCACCTCCATACCAGTCGGTTCCATACTCCAGACATCACTTCATCGTTCCAAGCCCGATCCATTCGGGGACTAATGATGGGGTTATAGTCCCAGGGTAGGGTCATAGGCCTGTCCTATAGGTCCTACCCAAGGACTACCCTTCATAGAGGATAAGGCCCTTAGACAGTTCCGACTGAACTAAGGACGCCTCCATCATCCAGTCGGCGATGAGCACTCGGAGCATATTTAACGTACCGACTTGATTCCACTCTGTACATCGTAACCTCCCAGAAGGGCAATGGTCATACGTTTTCATACACCATTATTAACATTTAAGGCTTATGTTACCTATAACGTAGGCATTTATTCGCCACTATTCCACCCCTGTCCACCGGGCCATTATGAAGGGCAGCGCACTCTATATAAGCCGCCCTTCCCCACTAGTGCAGAGGTTGGCACTTGCTGTAATCCTATAATCCACTCGGCACTAAGCTCCCAAGAGCACTGAGTCGTAGGGCTTTTACCTCCACCGTAGAGGGGCCTGAACTCATACATCCTCGCCATAGCTAAGGCTCTGCCCATCCTTTCGTACCCTACACTTCTACTGTCAGACTTATACCCACGACAGCGGCTTCAGTGCTGACATCCTCTGGCGCATACCTCGACAAGAGGTTGAAATTCTTCTGGTATTCCTTGATTGTGCCACTACCTTGCTCCAGAGCTCTGAACTCCCGCATCTTAATAGTCATCATTCCAGGGGGATGTGAGCTACGTGGAACCCGTTTTTAAAGACAGCCCAAGTGATAGCCTGCGTGTCTTGCATAATTTGGAACCCGTCCGACAAAGCCCTGGCTATGCCTCCGAGACAGTGAGAAGCATAAAGGACCTTCTCATGATCGTTGGTGCACTTAACCAGCATGAGGAGGTCTTTAATGGTGCGGATCCAATCATCGGCATCCAGGGGCTTAGTTATCTCAGTGAATATTGGGGGCGTAGTCCTAATGAACTCAGATGGAGTAGATCGACCATTACCATTTCCTCCCTATGGTGGGTTGTTCACTAGGGCCTGATCTATATGCCGGATGGCGGTGTTGTTGGCTTGGCGTTCCTCTCGGAGTGCCTGGAGGAACTGAGACATAGTCATGTTCTCTGGAGATGGCGGTGGCAGGGGAATGTCGCCTTGCTGTTGCTCCGGGTGACCTCCAACTTGGGCAGACCAACCGGCTCCTGGCTGCTGTCTAGAATCGCCAGTGATGGGATTGTCGAAGGTACTGGTGCGAGTAGCAGTCACCATCCTGTTTGGAGCAGACAGGTCAATACTCCGAGGTGGTCGAGAGGAAAGCATAAAGGGATGACCTGCCTATATAAGGCGGCTTTGGTATAGTGCAAGTGGGTCAAACAAGGAGGGTCGAAGAACCCAGTGCAAAAACATTAATTAAGATAGGCGATGCAGTCGCTTACAAGTTGCCTAAGGCAAAAGTGTGGCTTGCATCGAGACACAAACAGAAAGCACACACACAACAAGAATTCATGGTTTCATATGAACCATTACACGGACTCGACTTCGCATGGGGACTCCTACTTGTCCTAAGATGTCCATCCTAAGCGACGGATTGCTCGGTCTTGTACACAGGTTCTTCAGGGTATTCCTCTTCATCTTCACCTGTGTGGTTATCTTATTCCTTTAGGGGTGTGGGGGAAGGAAGAGGTCCATCACAACGATATTTCATCAGCGAAGCGGTGAGGAGTTTAGTGTATTCCTTGGCGGTCAGGCGACGACTATGTATGGGAGTGTCCTTAAGTGGTGGTATTCCTCTTCGGAAGGCAATGACAGATTGCCCTTCGGGTGCTCCTTCTTTCTTAACCTTGTGTGTCTTCATCTTCTCTAGGCGCAGTAGGTCCTTTACTTGATGAAGTTCTTGGGGGGGCTTCACGGACTCCTTGATCAGAAGGTGAGATAGAGTATCGGCGGAGAGGCTGAAGTAGGTATCAAACCTGAGTGGCGTTCCTTCCTCCGGGGATGGATTGAGTGTCCAGCTCCCGTCAAGACCGTCATCAACAAAGGGCAGGTGACAAGTAGCCAGCTCGTTGGCCATCTCGGGAAGGAGATCGCGGATATGCACGAGCGCCTCTCGTGCTGCTATCTCCACTTCCAATACCAGAGTCACCATCAGTGGTCCTTCGAAGAACCAACTAGCTGGGGAGTCGTTTTCCTTCACAATCACGTCCACGTGATATTCCTTCGTGTCAGCATTGACCCAGTGCTCGTGGTAGAGAAAAACGGGCGTGTGGAGTACTTGACACTTCTCCAAGCTGTCTCCGAAGAGTAGGGGAAAGCCAGTTTCCAGAAGCGTGTCACGTACGACGGCCATCTACAAGGTTTTATAGAGAGGGCTTGAAATTTGTGGGTGGTATGAAAAGGTAGTAGGGTGTAGAAAATCTCAAGTGTAAGGGCTGAGAGTGTCATTCGCCTCGTCCATCGTCCATGCTACCTAAGGCTTGCTACAATCAGGATGGCTGTGATACTAGCTCTGTGGGGACCCCGACTTACGCGTCGTGATCACCGAATGCACGTGTACAGTGATCCTAGAGATCAATGTTCACTGAACACACAAATATTGAATAAAAATAGTCTTACATCCAAAATTAACGCTTGATACAATAAAGGACCATCATGTTCAAGTCTTACATAGATAGGGCCTAGAAGGCCAATCACACCAACAAAACTACTAGCGGAATACTTATTAGTAAACGGGAACCCATGCCATTAGCCTTAACCAACACGCGTTCTCACTGGGAAGCGTCCTAGTTCGTGTGTCCATCTCCGACGACGAATTATTCTCCATACTTTGGTTCCTCCATGTCTAGACAATAAAATAACCAGTGGGAGTACATTGAATGTACTCGCAAACAACCCATGATATGGATAATGAAGTTGGTACTATAATAAAGTAATATGCAGCCTTTGCGGAAATTAAGTTTTAATTAAAAATGAGCATGGTAAATTACTTGTACGAATATGCATCATAGTCTAGATGTTAATCATGAATATGGTTCACAGATATCAACATATCTGCGGAGGGCTGAACACCACAGGTTCACCCTATATACCAAGTCTCTAGACTTGTCATATCATCTTACTCACGTGGCACACACACACACACATCTCTGGTTTATGCGGAAACGAATGTACGTAGTTTAAGCAGCACCACCCAAGTGTCCTTAACCATGGACACGACTATTCAAATAGTTTTACACTCTACAGAGGTTGTACACTGTACCCACGAGATCCGCGAAACTTCTGTGTCGTCCACGACTCGCGGTATATAACATACCCGAGGTAAGTACCCGATCATTGCCTTTCCCCTGACGACACTAGACAAAGAGTCCACTCGATTGGTACTCGGCCCACATGATGTACGTCTTACGAGCAACAACTCTAGACCGTCTCATCCATGCAGGGACCAACGGTGTGCCCGAAACACGTAAAAACGGCATAGTCGACCTACCTAGTACGACTCCGTCACGAGGGTGACCATATCACTCCCGCCACTAGTAATGTGGGCTCTTTGCTAGCACCAACCAAAGTAATCAAACAAGGCCCCGTCCCATAAAGGAGTATCGTGGTCACACATTTAAGGTTGGGACGGTCGACACATCATAAATCTACTCCCATTTCCGAAACCACTCACACAAAACATTTCCGGTACACCACTTCTTTCTCAAGTGGCCATCCATATCACCACCATCACCGTCGGGCATTAGTGGCACCCGACGGGTTTTTTAAAACCTTTGATTTCATCCTTGTGTTACCATCATCATGCATGTGCTCATCCTATGCATAGCACTACTGTCTACTTTTCAACATTTATCAGCGTGGCCCGCATAGATGGTAAGGTCATGCTCAATGCAAGTGCTCCGAAGGAGCCATCGGTAACACCATGCCGGGGTGTACCGATTAATCTTGACTACATGCATTGAAATATAATAATCAATGTGTCATGCATAAAATATTTTCTCAAACATGGTCAAAGGGCTGCTTGCCCTGATCAACTAGGTATCCGGGGTCTTCGAGGTCTTCGGGTCCAAGTCCTTCGTCAAGCGCGTGATATATCATCGTAATAATAATAAGAAGAATCACACTCAAAAACAGAGCACAAACTCATGTTAAAAATGTTAACCTATTCTGAGAAATTCTATCTTTAGTTTTAAAAATTCTTGTTTCTGTTTTTGAAGTAAAAAGGTATTTTTAAAATCTGATTAATAGAAGCTAAAAATAGCCAAACTAGACATTTAATTCAAGTTGTGCATAAAAGCCTTTGTAAAAATTTGTACAATAGCACTAATAAATTCTACATGTTTTTAGAAGAATTATGGTGGAAAAATATTTAAATTTAAATAAGTATTTTATCCTATGGAAATAATTTAAGAATTAGGTTTAAAGAAAAAAGGGCTCAACCCCTGGTCTGGCTCGGCCAGCACCTGGGCCGGTCCAACTGGCCAACCGTCCAGTCAGCCAACCAGCGAACCCTGGCGCACGCGCCGTTAGGTTTAAACCTTATACACGGGCCCCTGCGATGAGTGACTGAGAGGGGAGAGAGGGGGAGAGACTGGCCACCGACGGGTGGGACCCCCTGTCGGGGTCGTCTTCCTCCTCGAGACAAAGAGGAGGGGAGGCACGCTGGCGGTGGCTCCGACGTCCTTGTGGCCAACTAAGCACAAAAACGAGCTCGTGGCGTCTCTGCCTACCTGGTTGGGGTCGAGGGACCGACGGGGAGGGCCTGCGTCACCAGCGACAATGGGACCGCGGCGAAGGAGCTTTGGGTTGTGGTGGAGGAGGGTGTACCGAGCGAAGAGAAGCTCGGGGGAGTGGTAGAGAAGGTCCCTGAGCTCACTGCGGTCACTAGGAAGGCGAGAGGAGCTTGAGCGCGAGCCTGTAGCCCGAGATCGACGGATCTTCGATGCGGCGGCGCCTCGGTTGATCTCGAGCACCGGGGCTCTCCTTGCTCAAGTGGGGATGCTAGGGGCTCGATTGGAGGTTGGGAGGAGAGGTGTGAGGTTCTAGAACGATGGGGGAGGCCTATTTAAAGGTTGGCGACACGACATCGAGCGGGGGAGTGCCGGTACTTTTTGCCACAGCTGCAGGAGAGGGAGAGAGGGCTCGGGGCCGAAACCATGGTTTGGGTACGTGGTTTAGGACTTCCACGGACGCAACGGGAGGAGCAGGGCAGCTGTGGAGGCTTGTTGCGGGGCCGCACCCTCCTAACTGAATCGGGTGAGTGCAGGCACGCGTCTCCTGAGTAAGTGGAGATGGGGAGAGAGGGGCCCTCGGGCTGCCCTAAGTCGGGGTGTTGTCGGGGGCTAGGAGAGACATCGAGGGGAGGTGAAAACCGGTCGGGGCTGGCCTCCCTAGCCTCGTGTGTGCTCTGTAGCGCGTCCAGAGCGCAACTTTGGCCTGCCGCAGCATGATGGCACGCTCTAGCATGCTTTGGCCTTGTCTGGTGTGTCTTTGGGGTGGGTTAGATGCTCTTTGGTTGCTAGGAACTAAGAGAACCAGTGTTGGTCAAAGGGAGCTCCTTAAATAGGACCTGCCAGCATTGAACTAGGAGCCAAATTGGTTTTTTTAGCTCACTCACTTTGAACCAAGGAGGGGCCACTCGTGTGCAGTTGAAAAGTGGTGTAGGCAGTCTGTGCTAGGAGTTTGGAGTGAAGGGTGTGGGTGTAGAGAGTTCGAGATGATGTTTGACCAATCTCGCTCAAGGTGTTTGATTTGGGTTTGAGGCAGCTTACCTTCACCAATGATGATGAAAGTTAACAGGATTGTATTTTAGGCAAAATTAGGATGCTCTACCAAATTTGAGCTCCATTGGACAGGTTTGGCAATGTGAACTTGAAAACACCCCCAAATGGACAGTTCTGTCTTTTTAAAAGAAAAAGTGAGCAAATTAATCCTCACAAATCCAATCCTTGGCAGGGTCTCCTCATTTGGGGTATTGAGCACTCGTGCAAAGTTTTAGGCCATTTGGACAAACTTTGCTATGTAGAGTTGCTTGAATTTAATTATGGGTAGGAATGGTTTTAGGAATTTTTTTTTCGTGAACCACACCACCTTGGAATGAGGGGAAACTTGGCATGACCACCAAATATAGCTTTCGCAACATGCTAGCATTTTCTAGGAATTTATTGAGAATATTTCCTTTGGAAATATTTCAAAAGGTCAAAACAGACATAATAAGTTTTTAAAGGTTTTCTCAAATATTTGGAACATAAATATGGGTTGAAAGTCTTATGTATGGAAAATATATGTTCTGTGAGTATCTCCAAATTTTCTCAGATTTTTCTAAGTTAGAAAAATAATTTTTCACTCAGAAATATCATTTATGGCTTCAGAAAAGGACATGCAAATAAAATAGAAAAATATCTTATAAAATAATTATTTTATGATTTAGAGAGTTATAATAGTGCTAGAATCATAATATAATCTTTGGGTGAAGGCACCCCTTTGAAATCAGGGACTTTAGTGCAAACCCCAAAGCAAGGTTTAGAATTAACAAAATTGAGAAAAAGGATCTTTATAGAAATATTATGTTATAAAAATTATTTTTAGATCCATACAATCAAGCATACATACAATCAATGACACTCATGGCACTCATAGCATTTGCTTACAAATTTTTAGTTAAATCCAAATTTGAAAAGACTACAGTAGAGGCAAAGTGAAAACAGGGTGTGACACTGAAGTAGGTCTGGAACCTAAGTGGTGTGCCACCCTCCTCGAATGGGACCAACATCCAATCTCGCGAGTATCATCCTTCCTGAAAGGTTGGTGGCGAGTAGCTGGCTCATCATCCATTTTTATTATGGTGTCTCTAAGGTGGATAGGTGCCTTCCATGCTGTTGTTTTGAGTGCGATCACGAGGGTCTCCATCTATGGCCCTTCAACTAACCAAATCGTCGAGGAGTCATTTGCCTTCACGGCCACGTCAACGTGGTACTCCTTCATGGTAGCATCGACCCAGTGATCGTGGTAGAGGAAAACGAGGGATCGTCGAAACTGGCATTTGTGCAGGCTATCCTCAAGGAGTAGGGAAAAGTCGTATGCTAGGAGGTCTTGGGGTACGACGACCATCTACAATGGTTTAATGGGAGGGGTGTCATTAAAGTTTTGAAAGTATAATATAAGAGGTAAGAAGCGTAGAAACTCCCACTACAAGAAATATGCTCATACATGACGTTCTTTAAGAAGTCGTTGATGAATTCGTTATAAATCTATGACGATTTCATCCGAGATGGTCGTAATACGTTTGAGGGGATCAAATTTACATATAAATTACGATGATGTGAGCCAAAACCGTCGTAACCGCATAAGATGAGATCATCAAATCTTTTACAACGATTATAAAAATATCGTAACATGTTCTAACTATGTTGACATGTCTCTCATGGGTCCATTCTATCCCACCTCATCCATGTATTGAACTGTTTTTATACCACTTTTCTGTTGGGCTATTTTTTCAACTTACTTTTATATTGGGCTGGTATTTTATCCTCCATGCTTGCTAATGAGCTTGTTTGTGGTCTGTCAAAAAGGCACACATCATCAGTTTTGCCTACGTGTCATGTCCATATGTTATTTTTTGCCTAGTTTGTGAAGAAACCTACTATTATGTCATTCCAAAAATTCTCGAAAAATTCTCATAAATACTTTGGATCATATAATCCTCAAATATGTGAAAACCCTTCCTTCCATAGTTCGAAAATAATTCAGCAATATTAATTTTCCTATTCTGTTCAAAAAAACACTTTATGAAGGAAGTGTTATTTCTATTTCTTTGATTAACCTCAAATTGTTTGGCTACTCTTTCCTATTCAAATCATTGCCTCATGAAAACTTTCGTAAACATTTTCCTAGTAAATCTTTCTCAGCAAATTTCCAAAGTTTGTGTTGAGCTAATAGCTTTGTGAAGGAAGTACTAGATAGGAATATCCTGATGAGTTGAATTTTTTCCACATCTTCTATGTGCCCAAAACATAACTCTCTACAAATTTTGAGCCCCATCTAATAATCCATGTGATCTCATCATCCAATCTTTGTTTCTGGTAATATTTTCAGTTTGTGAAGCAACTACATTTTATATTGCTTTATAGTTGATGAAAATTTACCACGGAATGAAACTGACCATATAAACTCACTTAATTGAGCTAGTTGCCCTCAATATTTTCCCCAATATTCTCTTCAGTAGAGAGCATTGTGAAGGAAGTACAATTTTTCTTTATCCAAATTTTATGAAATTTTCACAGTGCCTTAATTTGCCCAAATTATCATCCTCCTCCAAATTTCAGCTCAATCCAATCATCTATGTGAGCCCAGTTTCAATTACCATTGTCTGTCCAGATTAGCACATTGTGAAGGAAGTGTCATTTTGGCATGTACGAATGGTATAATTTCTTTACAGTGCCTTCATATGCCCAAATTAACATCATACACCAAATTTCAGCTCAATACATTCAATCATTTGATCCCAACTTCAACATCCATATTTCTGCGTATTGTGTTACTTTGCAAAGCAAGTGTCACCTAGGTTAATCCATTTGAGCTAAAAAATTCCAAGAGAGTCTCCTTAGTAGATGTTCATCGTCAGCCAAAATTTAGGCCCATTGTCTATGTGCATTATCCGCACCGCTAATCAAACACTTGGCTGCTAATTCATGTTTGAGCTTAGTTCAGTCTCATCCTGAGATTCTTCTATTGAATTCTTCTTCCTAACACCTACCGAGGGATTGTCCAACCCACCAGACATGCCTATTCCACCCAGAACGCGTGGCAACGCAACGGTGAGGCAGTGACCGTGCGGCTGGCATGCAAGTTCACGCGCTCTGGAGTTGGGGCCCTCGACCACCATCCAAACCTCGACGTCAAGCTACCACACCATGTATTTCTGATTAAATAGATACTTATGTACCTATAAATGATTTTTGGGAAAAATAAAGAGCAAACTATAATGCAGCTGGAGTTCAAATTTAACCCGCTTCTAGCTGAATCGACATAAATTTGTCTTTTCATGAGAGGTGGATGAAAGCTTTTTACACTCAACCATTTTGTTCATTTTACATTAAATATGGCCGACTATTTTAGAAAAATGATTTGGTCCAATGTTGAATGTGGCCATAAGATTGATCATTTGGCTTGAAAGCCATGAATCTTCACACATGATATCTCATTTCTGAGAACACTTTTTAATTGTAATTACCGTATTACAAGTTTATTATTTTTCCTGGTAACTTGGTCACATAGAATGACACAATGCGAAGGTTTTCGAATTTGTTCATTTGTTTTGAATTTTTCATGCCCGTTTCAAAATGCGGTCAAAACGGTGGGCATGACCGTTCCTAGCTAGTGGTTGAATATTGGAAAACAAATTGGTATTTCCATGATTAAATAGATACCTATCTACCTAGAAATTATTTTTGGAAAAAAAACATGAGCAAACTATGAGTGAGGTGCAGTTCAAATTTGACCCGCTTCCTACTGAATCGACGGAAATTTTTGTAAATGACAAAAAAGAGCTAGAAAGGTCGAAAATGCATACAACTCGGTGATCATACATAAAATGTGGTCTAAGTTGAGAGAGAATTTCAGTGATGCCCTTTTGCACAATATTTTTGATAGCTGGTTCACAAAATCTACTTATTTTTAGCACTTAGAAACTAGTATTTTAAATCGTAGATGTTTCCAACCAATGATAACTCTTCCCACGGATTACCCCAGCAAATTCAGTCTGAGCCGTCCACACTCGATGGATCCAACATCTCTCACTCCACTCTGAGGAAGCCAACCTAAACCCTAGGATCCCGTGGCTAACTCTCCTTGCTCGTCCCCATCTCCCTCCCTCGCCCCCATCTCCTCACCGCCGCCACCTCCTTCCTGTCCCCGGCCTCCTTCCCTGATGCATCCCGCAACCACCACCACCGTGTCGCTTGCCGGCCACCCTCGCTCGGTGTCACATCGCAGTAGATCTCGGCATTGCTGGCTTAGCCCCGTCGCCAGTGTTGTGTGCCGCTTGACGAGGAAGCCGAGAAACCCTAGACGGACCGTCCCTTGCCTGCTTCTTTCCCTGACGCGATAGGCGAATTCAAGGTGAGTTCCGCCGGATCCGCCCTACCTTCCTTGCCCGCTTCCCCGCCCTCCCCGCCTCACGACGTGCTCGGCCGGTGCAGGTTTTGTGGCGGGCCCACGCGCTGGATCTCACGTGGGAGCTCTCGGCGGCCGCCTACTAGTGCCAGCTCTTCGCTGTGTTGGTGGCCGGCCTCGGTATGCTCGGCGGCGTCGCGCCTAATATGCTCCCCTGGAAGGGGGAGATCATCGTCGGCGAGGTCGAGGACTTGCGGAAGAAGACCCGCGCCGAGGAGGGAAGTCGGCCAGAGAGGAAGGAGACATGACCATGGCAGGGAGGGGAACGAGATCGACGAGGGCCTGCACCGTCGCCAGCTGGCCCTCTATGGGCACGAGACCATGAAGCGCCTCTTCGGCTCCAACGTCCTCATCTCTGGACTCTAGGGTCTCGGTGCCGAGATCGTTACATGCAGCCCACGCGCTCTTCTAATAGAGCTTCTTTTTTACTCTTTTTCCTAATAATAAAGCACCGATGGATTCTGTCATTCGTCTCGCGATCATAGGCCGTTTTGCAGAAAGGCCCCTGAGGTTTTACGTATTCAACCCGCAGTCCTTCTGAGAGTGGATGTGTGTGATACCTTTTCGGTTTTACAAAAAAACCTTCGTTTCACACTATTCAACCCGCAATCCTCTATCTAGCCGCAGCGAGGACGAGAAGATGAGGGACGGCACCCTTGTCGACGGCGGCGAAGATGGCTAAAGCCGCGGTGGAGGACGGGAAGGTAGACACCGTGGGTGCGTGCTCAGGTAAGGTAGGCCATCCTTGTTGTGCTCGTCTGCATTGATGGAGGATGGAAGGGGGACAAGTGGACATGTTCAGATGGGTACGCCGGCTTCCAGCACCGGCCGCGAGCATGCACCACGGCGTGGGCTTGCCGGACACGAGGCGGGGAAGGAGCGCGGAGGAAGGTTACCTTGGTGCTCGTGGCCGCCGTTCTCGTGGATTGGTGTCACTGTGAGGGAGGGATCTGGCGGCTTGTGTGGGGGCTTGCTCTGGCGGCGGTGGCGGCCTTCTCGTCCATAGAAAAAGAGAGTTAGGGCATGAGGAAGAGAGGAAAGAGAGGAAGAAAGGAGAAGGAGAAGGGTTGCAAAGGTGAGGGAGATAGTCACCAGCGATCGCGCCGCCGGTGACCGGTCGACGGCAGGGCATTGAGCTCCTGTTGAGGCGGCACACAACCAGCGCCGTCAGCGCCGAACATCAACTCGTGCACCTCACAAGACAACACCAGGAGGGTTTCTGGTCATCTGCGTGGTTCCTTCAAGCCAGCGCGCCCGATTAAACACGCAACCAACAGTGTATGGAGTTCTCAAGACCTACACGAACTGCATTTCTGCTGCCAATTCTACTATCCCCACGCCTCTACTGCTGCTCCTTCTCCTTCTCTGATGCCCATGATTGCTCTAAACTTTCCCAAAGCTCCCTGCTCCTGCATCTGTGTGCAACCATGGTGCTGGTCTTAGCGGCAACAGAGTAGTGTTAGAGACGACGGGGGCCTGCTGTTATGGTGGTCCTTGAGCCCAAGGAGAAGTTGGCACCACCACCCCTTCGTTGTAGACATCCTCGGGTTCCTTTTTTCCATCTCCTCCTTTGTCCTCCTGTCTTGCCCCATCTCTCTGCTCTCAGGTTCAACTGGAGAACAGGTACATGCATCTGATATCCTATGGGTGCGTGATCCGGATTGATCTTAGGTTGGACAGCAGTGTGTAAATAATTTGGTAGATGTTTAACTGAATTTGATAATTTCTCGATGCTGAATGTGAGTTACGGTGTTAGAGGTCCTATGAATGCATTTAGCATGTGAAAAGATGTGTTCACTACTGTTCCAAGTTGTTACCTTTTGAATAGAGAATGCAAAAGTTAAACATAAGGAATCTCCATGCTTTTGCACCGGGTGTGAAATCAACTTTCAAAGATTGACATGACTATTGTTTTTTTGTTTTCCTCGTCAAGACAAAAAAATGATTGTTCAGGCTGATTCGTGTTTGTGCAAGAAGAACTAAAGGAACCTTTGTCGAAGATTTACAAGCTGAAGGATTCGAACTTTATCTCACGTCCACTTGACCACACTTGGGTTTGCCGCCAGCAGCCCTCCGATTGTGCCACTTGTCTACCTCTTCGAGTCTCCGTCGGTCGACTGTTCTTCTCAGACATTGTCGTATAGCTCCTCACCAGCAAACTCTTGTGCTTCTGCACCAGAAATCAATTCCCGAGTTGTTGATGTCCCCTATTCCTCGCAAGATATGCCAAGGTATTTTTTTTCACAAGATGAGTGCTGCAGTATTTGTATGAACTGGAGTACTGTACTATTGCAGTAGTGTACATGCATGATTCAAAAATCCTTTTTCAGTTATACATTAGAGTGCACAGAAGTGGGAAAAGAAGAGGGTACAGGGTCGGAGGTACATATGCGCACTCCCGGATGCACGCGAATGGCTTGGGCAGGAGACATGGCTCACGGCGGTGCCGACTCTCCTCGGGAGGATCTCGGGCATTGAGGTCGGGCTGTGCGCTGCTCCCAGGATGGAGTCCACCAACCTGTACTACTGGTAAATATCTACAGATCGTTGTTGTTTGGACAATACACATGAGAGACTTGATTTCACTGCTCCTAAATCACTTGCAGGTAACTGAACTTATTGCGGAAGCTTGGAACATCCTGAGATCCGTGATGTGTTAGTTAGCTTCTTGCATATTGCTTCCACATACATGCCAGTAGATATTTATTCTGAAATCACGTGCGTTATGGTATACAAAATTACAAACCACAAATATTCTAGCCAATCTAAAAAAGTCTCATACCATTTTAGCGCATCATGCATCAACAGATTTTTGGACCCTGGTTGAATGCGGCCGCTACTAATCCACAATCCAGCAAGCAAAGAACTGTATTCTCAATCGATTCGTCATTAATAGCCCTTATTGAGTGACCCAATTCCTCGACCGGGACAATACTGATTTATGAAAAGTAGCATTTTCACTGTAGCGTGTAATAACAAATTATATATGTTACGTGTGATGTTTTGTTTCTCCCGGTGCAACGCACGGGCAATTTTCCTAGTTTATAATAATAATCTCTTTCCTTGATTTGATACCTTGTATACGTGGGAAGTATGTTAGCTTCAAAAAAGGAAATTAGTAATTCCTTTTCACCCATTGCTCGATCTCATGTAGCTCAGCGACCTAGGGATTCCTATTATGCTTCTCGTACACAAATTTACTGCTCGTCATTGCTATTGAGTTGTTGGTTCTGCTCTGGCTCAGCTGATATTGTTGCTAGACCAAACACACTGATCGGGATTGCCCTCTTAGCTAGATGGGCTCTAATTATCTATGTTTTCTGTTGGGGATGGTTGTTGTTTGATTGGTCATGTGTGGTGGTGGTGGTGGTGGTGCAGAGATTGTTGTGGCGACGTCCATCGTGAGGCCACGGGCAGACATCGCCTACTGCATCCACGCGCTCTACCGTCATCTCTCCAAGACCTTCAATTGCATTGTAAGTTCCATTCTTGTCCATTTACCGTTTTGATGATGTTGACTTGGATGATAGTTTGATCGCATGCATTTATGACTCTTGAATGGTATCTCTCTTCATGTATAATGAGACTGGTTCTAGTGGCCTCTTAGGAACTGTCCAGTAGCAAGTTGCAATTGTTGTATTATGTTGCCAGTCTGTAGCTACCCTTGTAAGATGTAGTTGTTTTTGGCCATAATATTAACGTGTTTCTCATGTCGTACCCTTGATTTTCCCTGTCCTAGTTTAGTTTTAACATGAGAAGTAATTTGGCTGCCCTAGCCGATACTCAAGAACCTCAACTTATTTTTTGCACAGATGATTGGGCTATTGGCTGCCATCTGGTTCCTGTCATGCATGCATTAATCTGTATGGTAAGCTAGTAGTAGAATATATCAACTTGGAACCATTGATTAATTTTGGGTGTGTATATTGCAAAAAATTGTTCTTTTTTGCAAAAAATGTTGTTTGTTGCAAAACCTTGATTATTTATTAACCCAACAAGAATGGTTTAATTTTAACACATGTAGTTAGCTATAAGTTGCAAAGAGAATTAAATCGTGAGCTTTATTGAATTGCTGCTGCTTCTTGTGTGAGATTCCATTCGCCAGGGCAGCCACGAGCTCCCGCTCCGACGCGAGGAAGGCTACTGCAGTACATGCACACGACGTAAGTGTTAAGTACTTATTGTAGTTCTTATCATGGTAGCAGCCATGTGTACTGCAGTACCAGTGTATGTTGAGGTCATGCAAATTTTTGTCATATGAGGAGCAGTACTGCCGATGTTATAAGTCCATGTTGTCATATGTGATGAGTAATTCTTGTGTTTGTGCATGTTTGTAGGCATGAGTCGCTTTGATGTGTATTCCCTTTCCTGTTAAATTGTGAGACATGAAGAAATATTTAACCTTTTAGTGAATTGTTATATGATATTTAGTACATGATTTTCAATTTTTGCTTTAGCAAGTGATGATGCCTAGCCAATTTGTGCTGCAGTAGAACCACTAGCAGTTCCTATAATTCAATTCCTGGTAACTTCACTCCTATTGATAGTAGTATATGTGCATGCCATGCAGTTTTTTGTCATATGAAGTAGTGTTACACTCGTACCTATGTTAAGTCCATGTTTTATAGGACAGAATAATCATAATATGCATATTTATATGTGTGTTGGGTACCTTGTGGTGTATGTGTGTAACTGACAAGCATGGTCTGATTCGAGCATCCGGTTTATGCAGGCAGTTTGCTCCCATCTGATCTGCTTCTGTGAAAGGGTCCTAGGAGAAGCTATTGCATATTCATTTTGTTTCAATTTGGTTCCTCCTGTTTCCAAGGTGATGGCTTCTCTCACTTATCTCCCCCTCTGTTCAAGTGTTTCATTAGAGAATATGTGAGGAGAATCATGTATACAATACTTCTTGTATTTTTCATGCTTACAGTCATGAATTCTGAAGTAAGTTATGTCTTCTAGAGTTCAGTTTTGCTCATAAGCGTGTGCATGTGTTGAAACACCAAAATGTTGTCTACGATAGTGCACAACTTAATCCTGAGAGTGTAGCCCAAATTGGTGTGATTATGATGGGTTGAAAAAAATTCCAAAAAATTTCCAAAACGATGGACGAGCCACTATAAGTAGTAAATACATAGCAGAGAAGATAATTTGGTTGTGGCTGTGATTTCACACAAATCTGCAATGAAGTTTTTGATTGGCTAATGGCCAGGTTGTGACCTGGGAGACCTCCGAGTCATGTTTGTGAATATCACTGCTTCTTATATCTTTAATTTATCCAGAATAACTGTTGCAAGTTTGATACCCAGAACTCTTTCTTAATGGTGAAATAGCGTGTCCAGTAAAATGTGCAAATCATCTTCCGCATCACATGTAGTGCGTAGTTTACTTATGTGAATAGAGTATTTACCTGCTCTCTTAACTGATGGTGGTGCTTTCCTCATTATTGTCTTCTTATTTTGCTTTCTTTCTCATGGGTCCAACCTGTTTCTCAATGCATCCATTATCTTTCAGACTGAGATTGAAGAGAATATGAGTACTCTTGTATAAGAAGGCAAAGAGCGAAAGTCTTAGTTGTTGCGGAAGTTGTGACCAAGCATTGCCCATCAAACCAAATAGATTTTGGTAGCAGTTTTTGTGCACTTAATAACAGATTTTGTGATAGCACTTGCTTGGTAGAAGATTTGGTGATAGCACATGGTTTGGTAGCAGATTTTGTGCACTTGGTTGTGTAATTTTGTATCAGATTATGCTACAGGTTTCGTAGCAGATTTTGGTTGTGCTACAGGTTTTGGCTATATTATCAGATCTTGGAATGTGCTTCAAACTTTGTGGTGTGGGCTTTCATTTAGAGATGCTTCAGATTTATGTGTATGGGCTTCAAAGTTGTATGGGTTGTTATTTATTGATCCATTAACAGCATAAAAGAAAAGAAAAGGTTGCTGAATTCAAAAATGAAAAAAGGCCAAAACTGAACTGGACCAAATGTATTTGGGCACTAAAAGGCCAGGGCCCAAATGATAATGATAAAAAAGAAGGAAAACATACTAGAAGTGGCTGTAAATAGGCTAAGGCCCCAAAAGAAGCCCAATAAGAAAAATCCAAAAAAATAAAACCAGCCCATGTGATCAATTGAAATGGGTTGGGCTGATTTCAGCCATGACGTTTTGATTTCGTCGTAATTTTTCCACGTAGGACTGCCACGTAGGATTGGGTTAGATTGCCAACGACGATTTAGGATCGTTGTAAAGGTTACAACGATCCAGGAACGTCGTAAAAGTTATGACGATTTCGATCGAAACGTCGCTATTGTTAGTTTTGGACGCCTCGTTTTCGCCGCCTGGTTTTTCGTTGTAAGATCGTCGTAAATTAAAAACCGTGACGATGTAGCAATGAAAATATAGCGTCGTGTATTAGCATATTTCTTGTAGTGTCCTAAGTATAGGTACTAGGTATAGTCTTTTGAGAATTGACTTGGCTTAACTAATGTCCATGCTAACTAAGGCTTCCTACAGTCAGGATGGCTCTGATACCAGCTCCGTGGGACTCTAACTCATAAATTATCATCACCGAATGCACATGTACAGTGATCCATAGATCAATGCCCATTGATCACACAAAATATGAATAATAAGAGTCTTACATCCATACATATCGTCTTACACAAATTTATGACCATTATGGTCAAGTCTTACATATATGGGCCATGAATGCGAAACAGCAAACACAACTCGCAGTGGAAACCTTGGAAGATCGCATGAAACCATGTCATCTACTTAACCCTAGAGGCATTCTGGCTGGCAAGTGTCGTAATTCGTATGTTTGTCGCCAAGGTAATCTTCACCGTATTCCTGCTCTTCCATGCATGGCCAATTAAATAACCAGTGGCAAGCCAATGAGCATATTGAATGTACTTGCAAGAAACCCATGATTGGAACAAGGCATAACAATGCATAATATAGCACTAAGTAGGTGTAGAAAGCTATTTTTTGAGTTCAATGACATGTTCCATCAACTTGTAAAAGCATGCATCATAAGGTTACATGTAACCATATGAGCAGGTTACAAATGTCAATATAAACAGAATTTGGAACAACCCATTTTTAATCATCTCCTCGGGTCATCCGACTCAATTCATGTATCTCCTTCCCATACACAAACATGAAGTTCGGTGAAACACTGGACGTAGTTTGTGCAGCACCTAACTATCCTTGACCGTGGACATGAATATCCGAATAGTCTACATCTACAGAGGTTGCACACTTTACCCACAAGACTCGGGAAACTTCCGTGTCAAGCCATTTGTCGCTGTATTTTTTCATAACCTAGGTAAGTACATGAACAATGCCTTTCCCCTGACAATACTAACAAGGAGTTCACTCGTTGGCACACAACCCGATGATGTACATCACAAGTATCATCCATGAAGGGACCAATGGTGTGACCGCTGTCTGTGAAAACATCACATGATCGCCCTTTCCGGCACAACCCTGTATCGAGAGTGACCACGTCACTCCCTCCATTAGTAATCTGTGCTCTCTGCTAGTATTGACCAAAGTAATTACCAAGCCCCCATAAGGGGTATCATGGTTGTACATTTAAGGTTGGGATGGTCAAAAAATCTTAAATCTTAAGCAACTTGTCTTGGTACACCACTTCTTTATCATGTGGTTACCAAACACAACATCACCCTCGGTCATTAGTGGCTCCTGATGGGGTTTTCAAAAAGTCTTTGAAAACACTTTCTTTTCCATCACCATGCAATTCTTATCCCACTTGCGTAGCATCTACTAGCATTTTATGTACTTCCTACCCACACAACTATAAGCAAAAGATAGATTCTTGCAAATTCAAGTATCGACAAGGAAAGTTATTGAGCCATCCCAGCAAAGTGGTCATCATTTCATCATGATTCGATGCAACAAAGTAAAGTGCTAAATGGCATGAATAAAAATGGGTTTCTTAGACATGGGCCAAGGGCTACTTGCCTGACTCAACAAAGTCTTTAGGGTCTTAAAATCCTTCTGGTCCAACTTCATCGTCAACAATGCAATCTATCCTCGCAACAATGCAATCTATCATCGCAATATAACACGCAAGAATAAGGCCATGACAAAAACATGAAAATTACATCATTTCTAAAAATGTCAACCCATTTTTGTAAAATACTAGGGTGAAAACTGAAAATACTAAAAATATTAGTTTTTGGCTTTGGAGTGTCAGAATAGTGAAAAAAAAATTTATGAGTGGTTTAAATTTCTTTAAAAAGGGTTTTAAATAAAAACACCACAAAAATCTTTTCCAAATGGTGCACAAGTGGCATCATTAACTAGGTTAGATTTTTACAAGATTTTAGGAGTTGGAATCACTTGATTTGGGTAAATATTTGTAATAGAGGAATTTTGGGAAAAAGTGCAAGACAAAGAAAAAGAAAAAGGGCACTATTCGCCACGTGCCAAAATGGCCCACAACTTGGCTGGTCCACAACCATAGTGGCCCAACTGAGCCGAATGCGATGGCCGCCAATTTCAAACCTAACGTGCAGGCCCCAAGTGTTAGCTACATGGAGCGGAGGACATAGAGAGAGAGACATGCGAGGCTGACTAGCGGCCCACAAGAAGGCCATCGTCAACCTGTGGCCAAAGGGGCAGCGAGATCACCTGTGTTGACTCCGTTCACGGCAAGGCAAACTGATGGCGGGAATGGGTCAAGCGTCCAGTCATCATTTTGGTGGTGGTCGAGGGGCCCGACAGAGTGGGCCGAGTCGTCGGCGATGAGGATGAGTGGCTAAAGAGCTTCGGTCGAGGATGGATTGGTTGCCGTGGGAATGGGTGAGGGTGAGGCCGTGGCTCCAGACCGAAGAAGAACGAGGGCTGGGGAGGCCTGTACCGCGCGTTCTCCGGCAAGCCGTAGCATCGGAGCTTGATCTTTATCTCGAGCTCGGGTGGCTTCAATGTTGATATGTGGTTCGGGTGGCCGGTTACGAGTAAGAGGGGGCGAGGGAGAGGGACAGGAGGGCTCGAGAAGGGCTTATATAGCCGGGGCGCGATGCACCATGGACTCGTGCACATGCGAGGTCATGGCGATAGTCCGAGGACACGGGGGTTCGAGGGCTCGTGCCCTGGGTCTTCCTAGATTGGTCTTGGATCCGGGGAGGGGAGAGAAGGATGGAGGAATGCCAGGGGCTCGCGCTTGTGAAGCCAGGGATTGGAGCTCTCGGGAGGCCGGCGTGTGTGCGAGGAGGTGCAGCAACAGGGAGAGGGAGGACGGGGCCCACTAGTTGGCGTGTCGCGGATGCCTAGGCAGCCTGAGAGGACACAACCCCGCCTCCCAATGTTGTTGGGCCTCGAGATGGGGCCGGCTACTATGTGAGTGGGCATTGTAGCGCGTTCACAACACAACTTTGGCATGCCATGTGTGCTTTGGTCGCGTCCCAGCTTGTCCCTTAGAACTAGGGGGTTCTGGAGATACTTGAGTAGATAGGGGGCTAAGGCATGTAGGGGTAAGAAGAAGAAGAGGTAGCTATGGGGCTGGTTTTGACTGCCCAGAGAGGTATATGGGGCGTTTTACCCCATCAATGATTGAGCAAGGGTCGGGGAAGGACTACTCGAGGTGCATGGTGACTAGGAGGGCTTGTGGTAAATATATTGGCTCAAGGAGAATAGTGGAAGGGGTCAAAAGAGGGGTTCCACCAAATCACTAGAAGGTGTTTGATGCTGTTTTGGCCAAGTAAAAAGATTCTACTTGCCATGATATTTAATAGGATCAAATGATAGATAGAAATGAGGTTCATCGTCAAGTTTCATATTATTAGAAGAAAGTTGCCAATGTAACTTTGCCAAACCATAGGTTTCATTAGATCTAGTCATGCAAATCTATTCTTCTTGATGCACCACTTGTTATGGTGGCATCATTTGAGGAATAGAGCATGGCCACAGAGTGTGAGTCCAAATGGAGGAACTTGGCCATGTAAAGATTCTCAAATTTGGATGAGGACAGGGAGGGTTTTGGGGTATTTTGGTGAACCTGTAAGTGCATCTAGTGCCCCTTAGTGATTTTGGTGGTTTGAAGACTTATAGGTTAAGTATCTAATGTGTTTGTGAGTATACACAGGATCTATAAGTCATTGAGGAGTTTGAGATATTTGAAGAATATGGACCCCTAAAAATATATGTCTTCAGTTGAAGAAATTGATCTGAAGCTGAAGAAATGAATCGTGAGGAATCTGCAATGAAATTGATATTCCTCATGAAGATACTGATATTGAGAAATTCGGTGGTTCCTGAAGAAAATCATTCTGAAGAATTTGAAGCATGAAAATTTACACTTTCTGTTTTACTTTCTTCGCATTTCAGTAATAGGAACACCGTACTGTTAAAGGGGGTCGAAGTTACACTATGGAATGTATTTCCTCATGATGCTCAACCCAAGCCTAATCCTACCAAAAGCCTCAAGTGAGGAATATGAGTGACATGAGGACTCTCACAGTTGAGGGTTCCGACCGTTTCGATAACCACGCCAAGTCACTAGTCTTATCCACTCCAACGGTCATATTATTTAAGGGCATTAGTGTCAAATCATGTCGGGATGCTCCCAGGCTATAAATAGCCACCCCCCACAACCACTAGCTGTTTGGCTGCTCCGTTAGAAACGGACACTTGTCATAAGAGCAACCCAAATTCCTCAGAGCCTTCGAGAGTAATTCATCAGTGAGGAAATACCCCATACACCGAAACCACAAACCAAACCAAGTGATTGAGCATCACTGAAGAAGTTGTTCCTGTGTGGGACTGAAGCCTTTTACCTTTGAGGACTGTGCATCCTCCAGACGGTTAGGCGTCATGGTCTAGAGCAATCCAGCAGTCAATTGTGGATCGCCGGGTGACCAAGTTTGTGAGGGTTTGGAAGTCTGCCCTGAAGACTTACCACGAGTGTTGGGCGAGGACTGTGTGCCCTTAGCTCAAGGAGAATACGGTAGGGACTGTGTGTCCCGGGACCGGGTGTCCTTTGGTTTCAATACCAAGCCGCTCCAAACCAGATGTACAACTGTCACAGCAGTTGGAACTGGGTCATCAACAACTGTCTTCACTGAGAAACGGGTTCTAATTCCTCAACTCTTTACTTTCGGTGTATTGTGTGTTGATGACTTTCACTGTGACTGTTTGAAGAATTTGCTAAAGACTTTCTCTGAATTTCCTCAACCCCAAATTCTTCACGATAGTTAATCATCATCTGTATTATGCTTGCCTGCTTACTGTGCAACCTGTTTTGACATTCTTCACTCTGAAATACTGCTGTTGTGAACGTTTGCACGTCTGATCCTTTATTGTTTCCGCTGTAAGTTAGTCATCAGTGAGGAATTTCCTCAATAGGAATTTCCTCAGTGATGAAATTCTAAAAATCTCCTATTCACCCCCCTCTAGCCGATATAACGCACTTTCAATTGGTATCAGAGCAAGGTACTCCCTTGTTCTGTGTGATATTGGTTTAACCACCTGGAGTTTTAGTTATGTCGACTGCAGGCATGTTTAAGGTGACTGCAGCATGTCCTACCTACGAAGGAAAGAACATTCCCTTCTAGAAGAACAAAATGCAAATGCATTTACAGGCTATTGATAATGATCTCTGGTATATTGTGGAAAATGGTGTCCCCATTATCTCTGCTAGTATCACTGCTGCTGATGTGAAGAAATTCAAGCAACTCGATTCTCAAGGGAAGAACATCATCTATGGCCACCTAAGCCCAGGCCAGTTTGGCATAGTAAGTGCTTTGGGCTCTGCAACACTGATCTGGGAGAGACTGTGCAAGGTAAATGAAGGAGTATCAACCCAGCGTGACTCTCGTGTTGATATTCTTCGCAATCTCTTCAATCGCTTCAAGAGACATGACAATGAAAGCTGCCAAGACACCTTTGCGCCTCATTGACATATCAAATGAACTGCAAGCACTGGGAGCTCGAGACATCAATGATCACGAAGTTGTGAAGAAACTGCTGAGATCTTTGGATTCTTCATTTGATACTTTAGTTCTGATGATTCAAGAAAGACCAGATTACAAGATGCTTGATCCAGCTGACATACTACAAAGGCTAAATACTCATGAATTCCAGCTAGAAGAAAAGAGAGATCTATATGGATCAAGCTATTCCAGACCATGTGCACTAAAGTCTAGAGCAATTTCCTCATCTGAAGACGAAGACACAGATGACAGCATTTGTGACCCTGAAAAATTTGGACAGGAGCTTGCAATGCTCGTGAGGAAATTCCAGAGATTTACACGACATGGCCAGTTCGGTAAATCTTCGAGAAGAGACATGAGGAAATCAGAATCTTCATCTGAGGACTACAAGAAACGAACTTGTCACAAGTGCAAGAAATCATGCCATTACATTGCTGATTGTCCCCGTTGGGGAAAGGAATCAAAGAAGAAAAAATACAAGGATGACAGTTCTAATGATTCGAAGAAGAAGAAGAAATCTTCAAAATCCTCATCTTCAAAGCCCTCATCACACAAGAAGACTAGTTTCAGAAAAGCTCGGGCACATATTGGCAAGGAAATGGACTCCGAGGCAGAATCAGAGGAATGTGATGAAGAAGAGGGTTCTGGAGAAGACTCGGAATCTGGACAGGCTAGTCTGGCACTAGCAACCGCTTTCGTCAGCAAGTCAATCTTCAATCTTGAAGAAAATGATTGCACCATCCATACTGATGACTATGCTGATGACTTCGCTCCAACCTATTGCTTCATGGCAAAAGGTTCAAAGGTATCAAATAATGCCTCCTCCCTGATTCAAGTGACTGTGAACCTAATGATTATAAGAAACCCAGTTACAGTAAACTTGCTATCATTGCCACTAAACAACAAACTGCTCTGGAAAAGCTTCAGAAACTGCTAGACAAAAGTGATGATCTGTTGAATGATGAAATGAACCTTACCCATATCCTCACTGATGACATGAAAAGTCTTCAGTCTAGATTTGATAATCTTCAGGATCATTATGATACACTCCTCACTGATCATGAGAAGCTTTCCTATGAATTTCTTCAAAGGAAGCTTGAACTTGAGAAGCTGAGGATGTCTCATGATGATCTTCGTATGGAAAATGATTCATTACTAGCTCAACAGATCAGCGCTAGTCAAGTTGAATTTATTCCTCCATGTCTTAAATGCATTGAACACGAAACTGCTAATTCCTCACCAGAATCATCAAATGCTACCATTGCTACAAATTCTTCAACTGCACCTGTTGTGTCTATTTCCTCACTTGAGGAAAACACAAATGTTAGTGATGAAAATGCAGGGTTGAAGGAATTGTACGTGACAGACATGTACAAAAGCCTCAAAGGACATCAAACCCTTTGTGATGTGCTCAAAAAGGAGATCTTGAACAGGAACCCGAGGAAAGAAGGAATTGCCTTTGAGAGAAAATTAAATGCTGATGGATCTTATTGGAAACCTGAGCAGTATCCCAAAACCTCATGGGTTGCTGCTACTGGGCCTCCTTTTGATCCATCTAATCTAACTGGCTTTTCATGTGAATTATCCTATTCCTCGGATGAGTCATTTGATTCCAACTATAAACTGTTCAAAAATCAATCTGGTGAAGTATTTGCTCGATATGTTGGAACTAACTGCAGGAATGGCCCTCCCCTGAGGAAAATCTAGGCTCCCAAAAGCTGTCTTGAAAATCTTCAGGTGAATGTCCTCATGACACCACCACTGAAGAATCTGAACCCCAGATCAAATTCCTTAGGAGGACCAAAGTCTTCAAGAGGATCAAAATCCTCAACTGGTCAAAACTATGCTCTTACACGTGCTTATGCGTCTAACATGCAGGGAAACTACAAGGATTATGAATATGAGCGTTACTCCTCAAATCATTATGTTCATAAATCCTCAAACAAGTTATCTACATATTCATATGAGTACTTTAATCCCCCTACTGTTAAGAGAAGTGCATTAGCTTCAATGCCACCTTTCTCATATGGTGCTCGCAGGATGATGAACGCTTTGCCACCCCTTCAGATGTGGGTGGTGAAGAAATCAAACTAATCACTTCTGCAGGTCAGGTCTCCAGATGAAAATCATCATCTAAAGAATTTGCTGGAGATCTGAAGAAATGCTTGATAGGACGCAAGCTAATGATTGATGAAATAGAAATATTTCACACGTCCTTACATTTCTGTTATGATGAAATTACTGATCTGATGAAATTAGTATCGTATTCTTCAAAAATGAAGCATATGAGATGGTAAGATGTACTAATTCATCTGCAGGATGACAAACCCAAGAATACTGAGTGGGTTCTTGATAGTGGCTGCAAACATCACATGACTGGTGATAAAAGCTTACTGATGAATATGCCACTAACTCCATCACCTCTGAAGCAAATCACATATGCTGACAAAGGTAAAAGCAAGGTATTGGGACTTGGCAAAGTGGCTACTTCCAAGGATAGGCATATGGAAAAAGTGATGCTTGTTGAATCCCTTGGTTTTAACCTCATGTCAGTCTCGATGCTTTGTGATCTTGATATCATTGTCATCTTTGGTAGATATAGATGTGTAGTCATCATGGAATCTGACAGATCCAAAGTCTTCGAAGGTGTAGGAAGAGGGGATTTGTACATTGTTGATTTTTCTACAGGTCCTCAACCAGCCACTTGCTTACTAGCAAAAACCTCAGAAGGATGGCTGTGGCACCGAAGACTAGGTCATGCAGGCATGAGGAATTTGCACACGCTCGCGAAGAAGAAGCATGTCATCGGCATCGAATCAGTAAAATTCCGCAAGGATCATCTCTGCGGTGCTTGTGAATCTGGGAAAATGGCCAGATCCAAGCATCCCTCTAAAACCATCATGACCACTACACATCCATTCGAATTGCTTCATATGGATTTATTTGGACCTACTCACTATGCCACACTAAGCAATGCAGCATCTTTATATGGCTTTGTCATAGTTGATGATTATTCCAGATATACTTGGGTGCATATCAGTGTATAAAACTGAAGTGCAGGAAATCTTCAAACGATTTTTTTTCAAGGGCCTCGACGAACTTTGGCATCAAGATCAAACATATCAGGAGTGATAATGGAACCGAGTTCAAAAACACTGGTCTTGATGATTATCTTGATGAACTTGGTATTACTCACGAATTGTCTGCTCCTTATACTCCTCACCAGAATGCGGTCGTCCAAAGGAAGAACAGGACTCTGGTTGAAATGGCTAGAACTATGCTTGAAGAATATCAGACTCCTCGTCGCTTTTGGCCTGAAGCAATCAACACTACATGTCATATCATCAACAGGGTATATCTTCACAAATTCCTCAAGAAAACCTCATATGAACTCCTCACTAACAAGAAACCCAATGTAAGTTATTTCAAAGTCTTCGGTGAAAAATGCTGGATTAGAGATCCTCACCATAGCTCAAAATTTGCACCTAAGGCACATGAAGGTTTTATGCTCGGTTATGGAAAGGAGTCGCACACTTACAAAGTCTTCAACAACTATCACAACAAAGTTGTTGAGACTGTAGATGTGCGGTTCGATGAAACTAATGGCTCGCAAAGAGAGCAATTGCCTTCTGATCCAGATAAGTTGTCTCCTGAGGAAGCAATAAAACTCAAGCCTACTGAAGACATTGTCCCCACTGAGGAAATTGGTGAAGAAATGATCCCCATCGCTGACAAAAACCAAGAAGATGCTCCTGAGGAAATTGCACCAGCACCACTTCCTCAGCCCAGTCAAAATCCTCAACCAGCTCATCCAAGGATTGCAAACGAAGTAGAACTTGACAAAATCCTCAACGACATCAACGCGCCAGGTCCTCTCACTCGCTCAAAAGCTTCACACTTAGTTAACTTTTGTGGGCACTTTTCCTTTGTATCCATCACAGAACCCTCAAAAGTTGTTGAGGCTTTTCTGGAAACGGAATGGATCCAAGATATGCAAGACGAACTTCTTCAATTCAAGCTGAATGACGTATGGGAGCTCGTCAAACGACCAGATCCTCGCAAGCACAACATCACCGACCCTAAGTGGATCTTTCGAAACAAGCAAGATGAGGACGGTCAAGTGGTGAGGAACAAGGCACGACTTGTAGCCCAAGGCTACACCCAGGTTGAAGGAATAAATTTCGATGAAACTTTTGCACCTATTGCTAGACTTGAAGCTATTCGAATATTACTTGCTTATGCTAATCATCATAACATCACCTTATATCAAATGGATGTGAAAAGTGCATTCCTCAATGGTAAGCTTGAGGAAGAAGTATATGTTGCTCAGCCTCCAGGTTTTGAGGATCCAAAGAATCCCGACAAAGTCTTCAGACTCAAAAGGGCTCTCTAAGGCCTCAAGCAAGCCCCTCGGGCATGGTATGATACATTGAAGGAATTCCTCATGAAGAAAGGCTTCAAACCTGGTTCACTCGATCCAACTCTTTTCACTAAATCCTATGATAATGAGCTGTTTGTATGTCAAATATATGTCGATGATATCATTTTTGGTTGTACTGACAAAAGATACAGTGATGAATTTGCCTACATGATGAGTGAAGAATATCAGATGTCCACGATGGGGGAGCTAAAATTCTTCTTAGGTCTTCAAATTCGTCAACAAAGCAATGGAATCTTCGTATCACACGAGAAATACCTCAAGGATGTTCTGAGGAAATTCAACATGCACGAATGCAAAGGTGCCAAGACTCCAATGCCTACCAACGGCCACCTCGGCACTGATGAAAATGGTAAAGATTTCGATCGGCGGGTATATCGTTCTATGATTGGCTCCTTATTGTATCTATGTGCATCTAGGCCAGATATAATGCTTAGTGTTTGCATGTGTGCACGTTTTCAAACAAAACCGAAGGAATCACACCATAAGGCTGTGAAACATATTCTTCGATACTTAGCTCACACACCAACACTAGGATTATGGTATCCCAAGGGCTCCAATCTTCATCTGGTAGGGTATTGTGATTCAGACTATGCTGGTGATCGTGTGGATCACAAGTCAACTTCTGGCACATGCCATTTCCACGGAAGATCACTAGTTTGCAGGTCCTCAAAGAAGCAGAACTGCGTATCACTCTCCACTGCCGAAGCTGAGTACATTGCTGCTGGTTCTTGCTGTGCTCAATTGCTATGGATGAAGCAAACCCTCAAAGACTACGGCATCAACATGAAGATTGTGCCTCTCCACTGTGACAATGAGAGTGCTATCAAGATTGCATACAACCCAGTACAGCACTCGAAGACCAAGCACATCCAGATTCGTCATCATTTTCTTCGGGACCATGTCCTCAAGGGCAATATCCTCATCGACCATGTGAAGACGGATGATCAACTGGCAGATATCTTCACTAAGCTCTTGGATGAGAAAAGGTTTTGCAAGTTGAGGTGTGAGCTAAATATCTTAGAATCTTCAAATGTTTTGTAAAAACATGCACACATCCTAACACTTATGCAAAGTTGATGACTTAGATGTGCAACACATGATGAATCGATTTTCTTCAACTGATGAAGAATGTCACTCATAATGTGAAGAAATTAGCGAAGAAATTGATTCTCAGGGCCCTACGACAATTGTACGCGGCGTCTGTAATCAACATTCTTATATGGTGGGCAACACCACCGCCCAATGTGAAATTCTTCAAGTTGATTTTCTTCAAATGATAAATTTCCTCACAATGCGTTTTTCTTCAAAAACAGTTGTTCTTCATTGTGATGATTTATTACAAAATCTTCAAAAACACTTGATGACTTTCATTTGACTAGATAGACTGTGATTTCTAGTCCTCAACAGCATTCACTTATTGCTATTTCTTCAAGTTGATGTTTCTGCTAAGTGAATGTGATCGGACCCTACTTTCCCTCTATGCTATACTTATCCAGTCTATTCAATTCTTCATATGCGTTCTATTTGAAACCTTGTTCAAAATCCTCACTGCATCCTTGTCAGCTGATGATTCTGTGACGAAAATCCTAAAATCTTCAAAATTGTTTTCTTTAAAGGCACAGTAACTGAACCCCCACTTCCCACGATCGGATAACCACGATCTCCACTATCTCCACCGCATCGTACGGGATCTACACGTGTCCCGCGGAGACGTAGAGGCAGGGGCTATTTGGTCCGACATTTTCGCGCCAACAGTAACTTTTGGCTGTAAATATGTCCTTATCCCCCTCGGCATCCTCTTCTTCGCCTCATCGCTCTCCTGCGACAGCACACTCCACCGAACCCTAGCGCCACCGCTCGTAGTCTTGTCGCCCGTGAGGAAGAGCTTCACTGCCTCGACTTCTTCGTCGCCAGAATCACGCCGGAGTCGGACCATCTTCGTCCGCCGCCGCCGTAGACGTCCTCTGTCGGCGAGTTAGGGTGCATTGGACACTCGAACGAAGAGCCTCTCCACACACAACTTTCTGTGTTCTTCGTGCGCACCTTCCAGGGTAAATATATCCCATTTTTACAGCAAGTTAGATCTAAAATTTTACATCCTCTATGTGAAATCTGTTTCTCCTCGACATACGATGCGCACTTGATTCCTCAAACACTACCTATCACCACAATCATTGATGAACGATACTAAGCATCTAAGATTATCATGAGATTCCTCAATTGTGCAAATTTTCGGATCTGTACAACTCTGGAACCCAAGAACAGTATGCTTAGGCAAATTCCTCAATCACTAGTTATATTCCTCAAACTGTCAAACTTTTCCATTTTCTTCAAATCTAAGAACGCATATGACCTCTTCAAATTCCTCGCAACCATACTCTGTTCACAGGTACACACACGTCAGCTGATGAATCTCTCGGTTCTCATCACATTAACTCATTTGCAGCGTTTCTGGAAGAAACTCTTCAAGGCTCATCAGAATCCTCAAGAGTTCAAAATCATCAGCAAAATCCTCAACTGAGGAAAATGGAGGAAGACAGAAAACAAAAGGGAGGAAAGAAACTTGAGGAAAACACAGCTGTTGATATCCGTGAGGACATTTACTTGGACTATTGTACGCCTAATGAAAATGAGACAATGGCCAAGAGAAAGATACGGCTGCAGAAGATTGAATGCCGATGGGCGAAGGAATGGAAGGAGTACAGGTTTGTGACTCCCAAATATGCGAAGAAATTCGCTTTGAAGCCTCCTGGCAGAAGGGCCCCACATGAGGACCATCAAGTCGCACATCCCTCAAGCCTCAAGACCATTGATGACTATCCAGATGAAAAGGAAAAGCATCTGGCCAAGCTCAAGAGGCAGGCAGAAGCTGTAGTGAGGAAATTTAATGAATCCTCAGCTGTTGCCTCCGGTGCTGCTAATTCCTTAGCTGCAGAAACCTCAGGCTAGAAATTCCTCAAATGCAGTCTGTGCCATCAAAGCAAAGGGTTCCAAAGCCTCAAGAGAAGTCTGCTCAGGCTTTTGTCACAAAACCCTCAGCACCAAAACCCTCATTACCAAAACCTTCAATACCAAAACAATCAGCGCCAAAACCCTCAGCACCAATCTCCTTGGCATCAAAAACCTCAGCTCCACCTCCAAAGCCTCAAGAGAAACCAGTACAGAAGCAAGTCGTGAAGCCTACGACCGCCAGCTCCAGCTCCTCACTCCCAGCTGCAACTAGCTCGGAGCCAAAGTCTTCAACACCTCCTGTGAAGACTTTGGCAACTCCTGAACATGCACCTCTGCCCAGCCCCAGCAAAATCATCGCAGTCCCGTCGACATCAGAGGGAAGTGATGAATATGATGATGAAACCCTGCAAGCCATCATCAGAAACAAGCAAGAAAGAGTAGCTCAAGCATCAGGCAGTGCTATTCCTCTGGCCATGGACCCCAAGGTCCTCCATCAATATCTGGTATGAGGACCCAAACACTCCTATTGATGATTTGAAACTTCCCCCTGGCATCAGCCACATGGTGGCCACTTTCATAAATGAGGCCAAGTGGAAAGAACAGCAGGCCAGGCAGGCAAAGGTTGCAAAGATCAAAAAGGAGAATTTCCTCAGGCAGAATCTCCTCAAACTGACTCCTGATGCAGTGGTGACAACACAGGCAGAGCTGCAGAAATTGACTGACAAGTACGCCAAGCTGTCAGATCGCAAAAGCATCAAGAGCAATTTCATCAAGCTGGCCTCTAGTGTTGTTGATGACTACAACAAGAGAACCGCACCCCCAGCACCAACTCCTCAGCCCTTGGTTGAGGAGCCAGCAGATGCATCTCCTCATGAGGAGGAAACTCCTCAAGCTGAGGAAGTACACCAAGAGCATCGTGTTGATGAACCGGCCATTGAAGAAATCATCACGGAAACTCCAACTGATGAAATTGCTGCCACTCATGAGACTGCTCCTGATCCAGCTGCTTCTTCAAAGCAGCCTGATGACTCCGTTCCAGCTAGTTACTCACTACCATCTGAAGAAACTGAAGAGAGAACACCTTCACCAAAAACTTCAAAGGTGAAGAAGATAATTCCGTCTGCAACAGACGTGAAGAAAACAAGGGCTGCTGAAAAGGAAGCCAAGAAGAGAAAAGCATCCTCAGCAGTAGAAGAGACAGAGGCAAAGCGCCTCAAAGAAATTGAAGAAACTGCTCCTCTGGACCCGGTGCCTCTCAATGTCGCCCCTTCCTATGAGATGGTCGTCATTGATGACCCAGCTATGAAGGCAGATGAGGAAATGAAGGATGTCGCCCCTGAGGAACACACTGATGAGGAAATTCAGATTGACGACAGTCCTCAACCTCTTATTCCTCAGACAAAAACTGCTCAAGCATCAGCTGCACCAGCTGATGAAACTGCTTCTGCCACAAAGCCAGCTACGGAAGAACAAGCTGAAAATCCTCATGCTGACGAAATTCAAGAATCTGAGAAGACTCCTCAAGATGAGGAACAGGCTGACCCAACTCCTCAAACTGAGAAAGAAGCAGAAATTCCTCAGCCTGAAGCTTAGCCAGAGTAAGCATCATCTCCTCACCATGAAGTACCAGCTGATGAAATTCCTCACTCTGAGGAAAATGCTGAAGAAAATGTACCCGCCCAAGACAACGCATTCATTGTGCTTAACCCAGAGACTGCTATGGTTGTCTCCCCCCTATTCCTCAGCAAAATCTTCAGCCAGTTCAGCGTCAACCATTCTCCAAGCGTCCAAAGTTTCAGAAAGAAATTTTCTTTGAAGAACGCATGTACTTCATCGGAGAGAACCCTTATGACAAGCCTCAAATGAGGCATCTGAAGTTTTGGGCAAGGACTTAGATGAACTACTATGCCTCTGTGCTCTGTGGACGCAACAAGATATTCCAGCACAGGCATATTCCTCATGTTTAGCTTGAAGCAATACCTTGCATGGAGCCAGTACTCAGTGTACTCCACGATGCAGGTTTGCTCCCAATGTGCTCAGACATATCAGACTGGAATAGCGAGCTTATTCTTCAGTTATATGCCACTCTTCACATATCTGGCAACCCTGAAGACATCAACACTTGGGTGTTTGACTGGATGTCACAAAAGACTCATGACAAGGCTCCTGCTTCTGAACTCCTCAGAGAACTGCCCGTACCAATTCCCTCAGATGGGGCAGTGAAGCTTTATGGTGAGCGTGAGCTGCCAAATGGAATGATGGAAGTCCTCATGAAGCCTTTGGCTGCAGGCAAATCTTCAAGAACAACCTTCCTCGTCCACGAGCTGAAGTACACACCCCGGTCTGTCTACAGAATCCTCTGCAGCGTGCTCGCACCGATCAAAGGTCATGACGATGAAGAAGATGTTGTAGGCCTCATCAAGAATATCCTCTTCAATATCATTCACGGTATTCCTATCAATATCCATGATTTCTTCTTGAGAACTTTAGCCGACAATGCCATGTGCCCCTTTGATCACAAGATATATGCCCCGTGGATCATGAGATTCATCAGGACAAGGACAGTCATCAACTTTCACGCTGATTGTCAAAACCATGTTGGTTATATGCCTCCTATCCGAGTTAACAAGACGACTTTCGAGCCCATTGAAGGAAAAGGAAAATATGTGATTGAAGAAGGCAGTAGGCCCCTTGATGGCCAGTTCAGAGAGCCAGAAGCTTATTCTTCATGGGACGATATTGAGACTCGTCCAGCAAGCCCCGTTCCTCCTAGCGTGCTGAATACCAGAGAGCTCCTCCTCAGTCTTAACCAGAAGGTGGATCGCAACCACAAATGGGTCAAACGCCAGTTTGGTGCCAGTGTGATAACCCTCACTGAAACACAGAACTCTGTGAAGATTAACCATCACTATATGCATGAGGTTTTCGATCGCACCTGGGCTGCACTTGCACATCTGAAGACTCAGACTGAGCTTGAAGAAATGAACTTTGAGTGAGACTTTGACTGGTCGTGGCCTCCCAAGAAGAAGTTCAGGCCCATTTCAGTGCCAGACCTTGAAGACAGCTCCTTTTCTTCATTCCGCACTGCTGAATCTGATGAAGAACAGCTCGACACTGCAATCGGCCCAAGGAAGAAGACGACTCCCAAGAAGCATCACGGCTCTTCCTCAACCACCAAGAAATGAAGTCTTCACGGGCGTTAGTCCTCAGTTTCTCCCTTTTTGTCACTTGATGACAAAGGGGAGAAACTCGAGAGTTAGCCTTCAAGCGGGATATTTTTGGGGCTTATAAACTATATTTAAGTTACAAACTCTTGGCTCTTCTGAAGTTTTTATGTAATGAGTTGTAATTTAAGCCCGATGGTACTCTGACGCTTTTGAACGTTTTTCTTCGCATGCTTATTCCTCAAGTTTTAATGCACGCATGCTGGAATTCGTCAAATACCATTTGCCATCATGCATCTTCATTTTCTTCAGATGCTATGTTATATGTATGCATGATTTACAAGACTCAGGGGGAGATCTCCATGATATAAATCATCAATGTGCATTTGCTATAAAAGCAAAATACTCAAGATATGCACATCTTTAGGGGGAGTCTCACTGAATCTTGTATTCAAATTCCTCAAATGAGTATTTACACTTCATATTTTTGATCCCTGTTGAAGACTTAACTTAATTGTCATCAACCACCAAAAAGGGGGAGATTGTAAGTGCATCTAATGCCCCTTAGTGATTTTGGTGGTTTGAAGACTTATAGGTTAAGTATCTAATGTGTTTGTGAGTATACACAGGATCTATAAGTCATTGAGGAGTTTGAGATATTTGAAGAATATCGACCACTAAAAATATATGTCTTCAGTTGAAGAAATTGATCTGAGGCTGAAGAAATGAATCGCGAGGAATCTGCGATGAAATTGATATTCCTCATGAAGATACTGATATTGAGAAGTTCGGTGGTTCCTGAAGAAAATCATTCTGAAGAATTTGAAGCATGAAGATTTACACTTTCTATTTTACTTTCTTCGCATTTGAGTAATAGGAACACCGTACTGTTAAAGGGGGTCGAAGTTACACTATGGAATGAATTTCCTCATGATGCTCAACCCAAGCCTAATCCTACCAAAAGCCTCAAGTGAGGAATATGAGTGACATGAGGACTCTCACAGTTGAGGGTTCCGACCGTTTCGATAACCACGCCAAGTCACTGGTCTTATCCACTCCAACGGTCATATTATTTAAGGGCATTAGTGTCAAATCATGTCAGGATGATCCCAAGCTATAAATAGCCACCCCCACAACCACTAGCTGGTTGGCTGCTTCGTTAGAAACTGACACTTGTCATAAGAGCAACCCAAATTCCTCAGAGCCTTCGAGAGTAATTCATCAGTGAGGAAATACCCCATACACCGAAACCACAAACCAAACCAAGTGATTGAGAATCACTGAAGAAGTTGTTCCTGTGTGGGACTGAATCCTTTTACCTTTGAGGACTGTGCATCCTCCAGACGGTTAGGCGTCATGGTCTAGAGCAATCCAGCACTCAATTGCGGATCGCCGGGTGACCAAGTTTGTGAGGGTTTGGAAGTCTGCCCTGAAGACTTACCACGAGTGTTGGGCGAGGACTGTGTGTCCTTAGCTCAAGGAGAATACGGTAGGGACTGTGTGTCCCGGGACTGGGTGTCCTTTGGTTTCAATACCAAGCCGCTCCAAACCAGATGTACAACTGTCACAGCAGTTGGAACTGGGTCATCAACAACTGTCTTCACTGAGAAACGGGTTCTAATTCCTCAACTCTTTACTTTCAGTGTATTGTGTGTTGATGACTTTCACTGTGACTGTTTGAAGAATTTGCTGAAGACTTTCTCTGAATTTCCTCAACCCCAAATTCTTCACAATAGTTAATCATCATCTGTATTTTGCTTGCCTGCTAATGTGCAACCTGTTTTCACATTCTTCACTCTGAAATACTGCTGTTGTGAACGTTTGCACGTCTGATCCTTTACTGTTTCCGCTGTAAGTTAGTCATCAGTGAGGAATTTTCTCAAAAGGAATTTCCTCAGTGATGAAATTCTAAAAATCTCCTATTCACCCCCCCTCTAGTCGATATAACGCACTTTCAGAACCCAAACAATTGGTATTGAGATTAAACTTGGCAAGATCATCAGATTTGGCATATTTGACATGCTCGAATTTTCCTGGATTTATTTGACAATAGTTCTATGTCCATCGAGTTTCCCTTCTCAAATATTTTGGAAATGTAATTTTTTTGGAAACATAAAAGACCATTTCTGGCCTAAAAAGATATTTAAATAAAATACATAACTAACTTCTAAAATAATATTTTTTGTGGTTTTGAGAAGTCCCACAGATAATATGATCCAATAAAATATTTGATGTAAAAATATTTTCCCTAATTTGTGGACTTTTACTACAAACATTAATTTAGGGGTTTTTGAAAATCAAAATAAAATAAATTCTTTTTGGCCAAAATACTATTTTATAAAAAGAGTTTTATGTCCTATACACATGGCATGATAATAGGACAAAGATTTGGATCAAGGAGAGGAGTTTTGAGAGCAAGAGGATTTGTGAGAATTGAACACAATCAAGCAATCAAGCAAATAGCAATCAACTCAAGCATTCACGTGCACACAAAAAGTTTTAATTGGTCCAAAAAATTTAAGATCGTAATCATAGCAAAGTGGTACAATAATAGGGTGTAACACCTAATCTGTCAGGGTTAGGAATTTCCCATTGTGGCTCGTGTGAGTAGTTTTGGCAGCTATATGACCTACTATTTACCCCATGAAATGACTGTGTAGCCACTGTGGTAACCCCTCTTCCTATAAAAGGAGGTCCATGGCTACCTTCACAAGGGTCGACACTTTGTCCATTTGCACGCATAGCCACACTCCTCGAGCATTTTGCGAGGATGTTGCGCTCTTGTACTTTGGAAGAATATAATCCACAACACACAAGCCATAGGGTTTTACGCTCCCGAGCGGCCCAAACCTGTCTAAACCCCGAGCGCATATGAAGTTGGTGATGCTCTTTGTGCGCGCGCATCCCACCAGTTGAATCGCAAAGGGGCCTCACAGGTCCCATATATAGTCGTACCCGGACATCTTTGACGCGCCAGGTAGGGGGAGGTGTGCGTGAACATTCATGAACTTCTGCATGTCTTCATTAGCATCTTCATCGACACACATGGCTACCGAAAAGGCCAAGGACACAACGATGGTCGTCTCGTCTTCTTCCAAGCTGCGATCGCTGTCAGCTAGAGGCGACGCGGATGGGGGCGACCACTGTCTCACCGTACTAGTGAGCGCAATCACAACACGGCGTAGAGTTTCGCGAGCCGCGTCCTGGACCCCGTCGTCATGTTGACACGACACACGCTGACAGCGACCGGGGACAATGTTGCGCCAACAACAGCTACAACAACAACATCGGCTATGGGGACCTCCGTCGTGCCCCTCACAAGACAACCGTGACCAGCGCCCATCGGGCGATGACCCCGGGCGGCATACAGACAAGACCCCAACACGCCACTCTCAAGGTGTGCAGGTCCATGCTCATCGTCAACCTCCTGGTGAGGATGTGCATCTTGCGACTGGATAGGAGAGCGGTCTTCCTGACACCATCGGGAGTAAGAGCGCCACCTATGCCTTGTGCCGTTCCATGCCCAAGACCTCGGAGGAAGCCCTCGCGCACATCCTCCTGTTGCCCAACTTTGCTCTTACTTCGAGCCTTGTCAGAGCCACGTGGCAGCCCAAGGGATTTACAACAACTTTAATGACACCCGTCTCACGACATGACAAGATAATAAGAAGTAGTTGGGCGAACAACAGAAGGAGAGGCGATCCTTTCCGGGAGACATTGCTAGCATGTGTCTGTCCTAATCCACCAACAGAAGGAGACATTTAATGCGCCTGTCCTAATCCGCCAAGGTCAGATATTTCCCACTTTAGCTCATGTTAGTAGTTTTGGCAGCTAAAGGACATACTATGTACCCCTTGAAATGAACATTTTAGCCATTGTGGTTACCCCTTTTCATAATAAAGGAGGTCCATGACTACCTTTACAAGGGTTGAAACTTTGCCCATTTGCATGCATAGCCGCACTCATCAAGCATTCTTGTTGGGTTGTTGCGCTTGTGTACTTTGGACCTATATATCCACAACACACATGATGTAGGGTTTTACACTCCCGAGCAGCCTTAACCTGTCTCAACCCCGATCATGCGTGAACTTGGTGATGCTCTTTGTGTTGGCGGGTCCCCACAGGTGAACCGCAAAGGGGGCTCGTAGGTCGCATAGATTGTGGTACCCCAACAACCTAGTGCCCAGTGCGAGTTGTTGTTTTCTCTTTGTTTTTGGACTTTCAAGAAACTAGTACCAAATGAAGTCCAAATGCCACAAAACTTTTTGATATTTGTTTTGGACAAAAATAAGACCTATAAGCTTTGGAGGGAGTGTGACGACTGCACGAGGCGGTGCCAAGGCAAGAGGGACCTCCTCATGCCTACTTTTTACCTAGCTCCACCACTATAAGTTCTTTAAAATTGGGAAATCAATATGAATCCAGCTAAAGTACTTTTTCCACCGCCTAGTGCCCATATAGAGCCCGGTTCTGGTGCCCTATTGTAGGGTGGATCAATCATGAAGGTCCGCTAAATCAACCTTCTTGCTCCCATGGTGATGTGTGAGTAGTTCACCACGGACCTACGGGTCCATAACTAGTACCTAGATGGCTATCTCTCTCTCTCTCTATATATATATATATCTGTGTGTGTGTGTGTGTGTGTGTGTGTGTGTGTTCTTTAGTACAAAGTTCACTGTGATTCATGCGGCGACCTATTCGATGCAATATTCTTTGCGGTGTGTTTGTTGGTATCTGATGAATTGTGAGTTTATGATCAAATTATCCATGAAAAATATTTGAGTCATCTCTGAATTCTTATACGAATGATTGTTATAGATTCGTATTTGTGCCCGATCTATAGGCTTGATTTGTCGAAATAGATTGTTTTATCTTCAGTGCGACTAGTGCCTTGTTATGTGTTTAATCTTGCGGTGCTCAATCCTAGTGACAGAAGGGGATATGACACATATTGTATTGATTCCATCAAGGATAAAACAACGAGTCTTATTCATATTAGTTGAGTCTACTTTGTCTACATCAGCTCATCTTGCTCAAAGCATTACTCTATTTTTACTTAATACTCGAGATGCATGCTGGATAGTGGTCGATGAGTGGAGTTATAGTAGTAGATGCAGGAATGAGTCGGTCTACTTGCTTATGGACGTGATCCCTATGTACATGATCATTGTCGTGAATAAATATTTCATAACTATACGTTTTCTATCAGGTGCCCAACAGTAATTTGTCTACCCACTTTATGTTATCTTCGAGAGAGAAGCCTCTAGTGAAAACTATGACCCCGGGGTCCACACAAATATTATTTCTAAAACCCTAAAAATATTGCCATGATTTATATTTTATTATTTTATTTTCTATTTGTATATATCACCTATCAATATTTAATCTTTGCAAGTAACGATTTCAAGGGACTTGACAATCCTCTTGCCCGCGTTGGGTGCAAGTGTTTGGTTCTCTCTGTGTAGGTGCTGACGACGGGAACTTGTGTGATTATCCTATTGGTTCGATAACCTTGGTTCTATGTGAGGGAAATACTTATGTCTATTGTGTTTCATCTCCTCTCCTCCTGGGGGAAAACCCAATGATGTTTACAAGTAGCAATGAATCATGGAAAATTTTAAGGACTAAGGGAGTATGCACCTGCCGGCTTGGAGGGCTACGAGCCTTGTTAGACAAGCACGAGAGAGCTTGGTAGAAGATACATCCAAGGACAATTTCTCATAACCACCATGATATGGCTCGATATCGAGGGGCCTCTAGTATGTTTCACAAAAAATTAATGGAGCATGAGTTCCCATAGGGGTTCAAACACATCAATATCGATCAATACAATAGAATGACTGACCTAGCCATCCAGATAGAAGATTTTCTTCTCCACATTCAGATGGCCCGAGGCGATGACCTTCATGCCACAAAATACCATCCGCTCAAACTCAACGGGCCAGCAAGGAACTTGCTCCATAGCCTCCCTAGATATTCTATTGGAAGATGGAACGTCGTGGCATTGCCTCCGGGAAGTCCTTTTCGTCGTCCTTGACATGACTACTTTGTGTGTTGAGTAAGCTCTAAACGCTTAAGCACACAACAATTTCAACGAGGGTCCTCCGCGTGCAAGTATTTTCACACGAGTGCTAACTGGGTTGCGGGAAATCTTTGAGAAATTTTTAGTTAGATTTTTCTCTCATTCTCCCTTGCTGCAAGGTTGATGGTTGTCGCCGCGTTCATAGGTGTCCTTGCCGTCACTATCCCCAGAAGACTTGCACGCGGGGGCTTCTTTTCCCTTTTTGAGAAAAATAAAGAAGAGAAAATAGAGGAGGCTAGGAACCTTGGCGGCCCCGTATCCACCTTGGAGAAGGCATGAGCGGCCACAATAATTTATGCAAGAATACATAACATAATTATGTACTTTGATAAAAGGTTGGGGAATACTTAGCTTTATTTACTATGCACAGGGTTATCACCTGGCTTTCTACAAAGTATTACACGCTTTGCCATGAGACTTGTACAAAAGTTGTTGCCGGGAGGCCCAACAACCGTGCCTTACGGGTAGAACTTGTGAGGATGCTCGATATTCCACGAGTTGTGCACCGGGGTGCCTTTTTTGGTCTCCAGACGGACAACACCACGACTCATGACTTATACTACCCGATAAGGGCATTCCCACTTTTGCATCAACTTGTTTGATCACTTCGTGGATTAAATCCATTGAAGAACAAGGTCGTCTTCCTCAACACTCTTTGTGCACACCTTGCGGCCGTGATAGTGGCGCAAGGCTTGCTGGTATCGCCCAGCACGCAGTGTGGCCTGGAGACAATCTTCTTCGAGGAGCCTGGCATTGTCTTGACGTAGCCTCTCTTGCTGGCCCTCGTCAAAGACCTGCACTTGAGGTCACCCATATGTGATTTCCGTTGGGAGCATAGCTTGTGCCCCTTAGATGAGGAAGAAGGGTGTATTGCCTGTGGATCAATTCGGTTTCCTTCTGATTGACCAAAGAACCGTTGGGAGTTCGTCAACCCTGTGTCTTCCATGCTTGCGCAGCTTGTCTTAAGTTCTCATCTTGAGGCCCCGCAACACTTCAATGTTTGCACTCTTCGGTTGGACGTTTCGCATTGGGTGAGCAACCGACGCAAAACAGATCTTGGCACTAACATCTAGACAATATTGCATGAAGGTGTTGCTGGTGAACTGTGTGTCATTGTTAGTGATGACCCTGTTAGGTACACCGAAACGGTAGACTATTCCTTTCATAAACTTGACTACAGCTAGTATTGTTACCTTTCTCACAAGCTCTACCTCAGTCCACTTCTTGAACTTGTCGATTGCGAAGAACGAGAACTCGAAGCCCCCGGTAGCACGGGGGAAGGGCCCGACTATGTCGATCCCCTAGACTAAGAACGACCAGCAGAGCGGTATGGTTTGAAGGGCTTGTGCTGGTTCATGTGTTTTCTTGGTGTGGTATTGGCATGCTTCACACATCGTTGTCACCGCCAAGGTGTCTTGGAGGGCAGTCGGCCAATAGAAACCTTGTCGGAAGGCCTTCCTGACAAGGGCTCGCGAGCCGATGTGGGAGCCACCACTACTGCAGGAAGGTCCAAAGACGACACATCAATGGGAGACCCTTCGCTTAAACTATGTGCGATCAATCCATTGCAAACAGTATAGTTATAGCTCCATCTCCAATAAATTAAACTATGTGTAATGACTGGTCCATCAGACACATTTGAGATTAGACAAGTGTGTGTGATGGAGTACATATAGTTGGTTCTTATGAAATAGTTGTGATTAGACAAGATAACACAAACTATTCACAAAATACGTATGTGTGCGAAGTATGGCATACTGTTTGCATAGACAAACTGTTTGCGTTGATACATCTAGAACACAAACGAGTTACAATAACAAGGTGTGTGTGATACCCAACAAATAGTTCATTCATCAAAATTGTGTGGAAAGACCAATATGAACCCAAACGATCCATACTAACAGGTCATGTGTGTTGTGGGCAAACGGTTGCTACTAAACAATTGTATGAGATGTGATTTGTTCTGTTTGTACAACATGTATGCTCTGACTCCAGAACACCCCAATATTATTGTTGCATAACCAACTTTAACATCCAATTACATAAGTGACTGCAAAACACATGTACATTCCTCAATATAAATTTACAAGAAGTGGGTGATCACCAAAACATATTATTCTTCTGACGATAGTTGCTGCCACTACTCTGATTGTGGCTATCCCTCGTCGTTTGCAGGAAGGAGGCACTTCCTCATGTCAACGATCCTCATGTACATCTCGTAGCTGGTGAACGTGTCCTTGGTCGCGTACTTGATGTGTTCTTCATCCTATTCGTTCACCTAGGCTTGGTGCCACACAAACTAATCCTTTTCGCACTCAGCGTTCATGTCTTTGTAGTAGGGGTAGATGATGATCACGACGAGGTCAACTAGGTATTCCTTCTATTTCTTCTTCTGGCCGCCTTAGATCTTGTACTGACGTTGGATGTTGACAAGCTTTTGGTAGGACAAGCTCGAAGTCTTTAGCACCTTGCACTACTACAGGATGGTCCAAAGATGACACATCAATCAGAGACCCTTCGACAAAACTGTGTGCAATCCACTAATCGCAAATGGTCGGTTCAAGCTCCGTCATCAATAACTAGAACAGTGTGCGATGGCGGATCCATCAAATACAATTCAGAAAATAAATTGTATGCGGTTGGTGGCAAACAGTTCACCAGGATAAATTGTTTGTGACGGGAAAAAATAATGCAAATAGTTAACAAAATAAAATTGTGTGCGATGTATGGCATACAGTTAACCCTGATAAACTATTTGTGTTGATTCAGCAAAACACAAATGATAGGCCATGTGATTATGTGTGCGATAGACGACATTGAGTTCAGCCGGAAAAACCGTTTGCGATAACATAAAATAACACAAACGATTACCCAGATCAAGCTGTGTGAGATACATGGCAAACACATTGCACATATGCATTGTTTGCCATGAGATAAAATAACACAAACGGTTGCTTAGATGAATATGTGCGTGATGTACATCATACAAGTTACTATCTCATGTGTTGTGGGCAAACGGTTCGTGGTAAGGAATTGTCAGCGATTGATGAAATCATCACCAACCAATTTGGTAGTTTAATCCGTATGTGGTGTGATTTGCTCTGACTGTGCACAAACATCTATGCTCCGTGTAGAAGAACATGATTGCATAATCAAACTAAACATGTAAATACATAAGTGATGACACACATAACATTGGCACACCTTAATAAACAAGTACAGACAAAACAACATGATTGCATAACCTAATTAAGCAGCCAAATACATAAGTGGCTACACACATAATATTGGCGCACACAACAATAAACTATTACATGCATAATAAACTTAGCCTACTAAAAGTATAAATATTTCGACATAGAGTCAGTATGGAAAAATGATCATCAAATCATCTACATCCTGTAAAGCTTGTCTCAACCGCTATGCTTGTGGTTCGATTCCTCGACGTATTCAGGTAGGACGAAGTTCCTCATGTCAATGATCCGCGTGAACATCTCGTAGCATGTGTACACTTCCTTGGTCGCGGTCTCGATGTGATGTTCATCTAGTATCTTCACCCAGGTCCTGTGCCAGGCAGGCTTGTTCTTCTTGCACTCAGCCTTCAAGCCTCCATAGTAGGGGTCGATGATGGCCTCAGCCACATCAATATGGGAGTCCATGTACTTCTTTCTGCCTCGGATCTTGTAGTGGTCGTGGATGTCGAAAAGCTTCTCGTGGGCCAAGCCCGAAGTCTTGAGTACCTTTCGATCGTTGGTGGTGTCCACCATAGCGAATCTGTAGTCGGGGCTGTTGACAAACCTGGTGAAACGCTCGCAAGGCACTATGGCCACGAAGTAGTGGTAGAGAAGGACGTGATAGCGCATGCACAACTGGGCGAAAGCAACGTGTTGATCATGCCCGGCACGACCACCGGTGTAAGCGAGGTCGAAGCTGACCTTTTTGTACTTGTCTTCCTTAGGAAGCAACCGCTTCATAGTGTTGATGGAGTCCTCCAACATGACCCGGTCGTTGGTGTACAGTACTGTGAGGCCCGTCTTCGTCATGTGGGTCTCCACAGGATGCATGTCGAACTCCATTGGATCTTTGTTGGATATCCTCTATGTATGCGTCATTGAGGGTGTGCTTATTTTGTTATGGGGCGAGATCGAAACCGTGAAGACACTATGGTTATTGGCCGCGGGTATAAATGGGGGCCGGACTCCTACAAAACTAGCATGTCCGGATGGTAGTTTTTGCAGCACGTGATTCGGTCATGGAACACATAACTACATAGGGCCATGCGTGTGGTGCAACCTCATGCGTATGGAGCCCCGAACATGATCGTGGGCAGGCCCTAACCGCTGGTAGACCGTTTGTAGAGGGGAACATGAGCACAATGCCAGGAGGAACGGTAGTGTGATGCCCTCGATTTAATCGTACGCTAACCATACATGCAAATGCATATGATCAAACTCAAGGACTCACAGGAAGATATCACAACACAACTCTAGACACAAATAAAACATACAAGCTTCATATTACAAGCCAGGGGCCTCGAGGGCTAGAATACAGAAGCTCGATAAACACACGAGTCAGCGGAAGCAACAAATATCTGAGTACAGACATTAAACATGGGGTGCCTTAGAGAAGGCTAGCACAAAAGATACAATGATTGAACGAGGCGAGGCCTCCTGCCTGGGAACCTCCTAACTACTCCTAGTATTCAGCGGACGCCACGAAGAACTCACCATCATGGTGGCAGGCGTCGGCAGGAAACTCCATCTTCTGGGCTCCATCATCTGGTCGCAGCAATGGATCAAGGGGACAAAGGGGGAGCAAAGCAACGGTGAGTACTCATCCAAAGTACTCGCAAGTCTTACATCAGAACTAAGCTAAATATGCATCAATATCAAAGAAGGGGTTTATATGTGGACTGACTGCAGCAGTGCGAGAATAGAGAGAGAGAAGGCCTAGTCCTATCGAAGACTAGCATCTTCAGGGTCTTGCAGCAATAGACGAGAGTAGAACAGGGGTAACACAATTAATAGTCATATTGTTTGCAGCAATATTAATATGAGGTCATGCCCAAAGATCCTCCCTCGACTCCCTGCAAGGAAGCAATCCCGGAGCAGCTATTTAAGTTAAGTAACAATTATAGTTGAATAAGATCTGGCACAACAACAAGTCGTCCTATAACCATGGACACGACTATTCGAATAGATAAGTTCTTCCATGTAGGGGTGCACAACATATTCCCCGACGCGCTCGATAACACTCTAGCCGGACACACTTTTCTAGGTCATGCCCGGCCTCGGAATATCGACATGTCACAGCCCTACTAAACTCAACACAGAGGCCAGCCCACCGGTCTAACTCCTAAGCACAAAGGGGTCGTGGGCCCACTTGCCCTATGCGCTCCTTCATGATGCAAGGGAGGCCGATGTCAGTCCTAGCACCCCTTAATACAAGAGCGATGCATCTCGGGACCACTCGGGAGAACGCCGCTCCATTGCTGACGTCTGAAGAGCTTCGGCTGATACCACGACGTCGAGTATCCATAATTCTTCCCACGCAGACGGTTAGTGCGTAATAAGGCATTCTGACCAACCTAGATCAAATACCCAAATCCATTATCATTTTAATTAATTCATCGACACATTCATGCGGGAATCCACCCGCCTAAGATATATCCATCAAAGATCCCAGTAATAAAGTCAAGTAACTGTGTGGTTGTAACATCAGGGGGAATTCGAGGTATCACCCTCGTTGGATTCCGAACGATGTATCCGTCAAGGTGGACTTAGAGGAATCACCCCAGAGGGTCCCACACTTGAGGGGTTGCACGACAGATACATCGTCGGGACTGGTGAAGGAGGAATCACCCTCGATAACCACGACCGACTAGTTGTACTACAGAGATACCATCCTGAGTACTTCGTGAGGATCGAGACTTGATGACAAAGCGGGGAAACTCGACTAAGGGGTCAAAGGGGATGATGGTTCCACTTATACTAAGCAGTACTAAAAGTAACAGTTCATCAAAATTAGGCTATGCATCAGATATAGGAGCTAACTACACGAGTAGCAAAATTCTAATGCAAGTAGGAGGGAAAAACATAGCCGATATAGGGATGATCAAAGGGTGTTTGCTTGCCTTGTTGCTCTGCGGCAAAGGGCTGGTCGTCAGGGGCGTAGATGTACCCAGCACCAGCGTCAGTCTCGGGGTCTACCGGAAAGAAGAGGGGGGAGAAACAATAAATAACAGCAACAAGTGCGATCACGATGCATGACATGGCAAGATGTAGGCTAGGCATGAGCTAACGCAGTAACATCCGTCATAGACGGATCGGGAAAATATGAGATCATATTTCCCGGGTCTCTAGCTTCTATCGGTCAGATAAAAACGATGGAAAAGTTCCACATTTTCTATGCTAGGGACGTGTGTCACGCGAACGAATAGCGTATTCGGGTTCGTCTCGTTCTGCTGATCAACTTTCATGTTGAAAATATTTTCATGTGAGCTACGGTTTATTTTATATTAATTTTTAAAGTTTTATTAATATTTAGGAATTAAAAAACAGATTTAATTAATTATTAAATGCTATTATGGCATCAGCATGATGTCATGCACACATCAACAGTTGACTGGTCAACTGACCACTCGGTCCTACGTGTCATTGACATAATTTATTAATTAAGGTTAAATATTAATTAATCAGATTAATTTAGTGAGAGACCCACGTGTCATACCCTAATAGGTTAATTTAATTATCCTAATTAACATATTATCTAATTAACCTATTTACTCATAATCATTATCACTAATACTTATTTATCTAATTAATTAATTCACAAATTAATTAATTAATTAACTAATTAATTACTTATTCATTTATGTATTTTATTATCTATTATTAAAACATATATATAATTATTATTTCTGTATACTTATTATTATTATTATTATTATTTCATTTTTATACGGGGGTTCCTCAGCCCCCTTGTCACTGGGAGTGGGGGGGTTGGTCTCACATGAAAGTGACCCAACGGCCTAACGCACACACATGCACAACGCACATCATGCACATGATGTACACATTCACACACATATACACATTCATATATACACCTTATGTGTATTTTTCTACATACATACATACATAATGCATACATACGTACATAATACATACATACATGCATCGTCTTATCTTATTTTTTTTCTTTTCCATACACACATTTACACTACACATAGGGGCTAATCCTTTCTGTCAACAGGGAGGAACCGGAGTGCACAACCGGCAGCTCGCCAGAGTAGGGAGAGAAAGGAGAAGGTGGGAGGAGCCCGAATGGGCAGGGCGGCGAGGCTCGATGGAGCCGGCGTGGAGGATGATGAGGAGGCCCTGATACGTCTCCGTCGTATCTACTTTTCCGAACTCCTTTGCCCTTGTTTTGGACTCTAATTTGCATGATTTGAATGGAAGTAACTCGGACTAACGTTGTTTTCAGCAGAATTGCCATGGTGTTGTTTTTGTGCAGAAATAAAAGTTCTCGGAATGACCTGAAAATTTACGGAGAATTTTTATGGAATTAATGAAAAATACATGCGCAAAGATCCACCAGAGCAGGTGAGCCGTGAGCCCACAAGCCCACCAGGCGCGGCCCCCCTGGCCGCGCCTGGCAGGCTTGTGGGGCCCACGGAGCTCCACCGCCTCCAATCTCAGCTCTATATTCCGTTTCGCCCGGAAAAAAATTAGAGAGAAGGACTCATCGCGTTTTACGATACGGTGGCGCCGCCACCTCCCGTTCTTCATTTGGAGGGCAGATCTGGAGTCCGTTCTAGGCTCCGGAGAGGTGAAATTGTTGCCATCGTCATCATCAACCTTCCTCCATCGCCAATTCCATGATGCTCTTCAACATTCGTGTGTAATCTCATCGTAGGCTTGCTGGACGGTAATGAGTTGGATTAGATCTATCATGTAATCGAGTTAGTTTTGATGGGGATTGATCCCTAGTATCCACTATGTTCTGAGATTGATGTTGCTACTACTTTGCCATGCTTAATACTTGTCACTAGGGCCCGAGTGTCATGATTTCAGATCTAAACCTATTATGTTGTCGCCAATAAATGTGTGTTTTAGATCCTATCTTGCAAGTTGTAGTCACCTACTATGCGTTATTACCCTGCAACCCCGGAGTGACAATAGCTGGAACCACTCCCGGAGATGACCATAGTATGAGGAGTTCATGTATTCACCAAGTGTTAATGCGTTGGTCCGGTTCTTTATTAAAAGGAAAACCTTAATATCCCGTAGTTTCCATTAGGACCCCGCTGCCACGGGAAGGATGGACAATAGATGTCATGCAAGTTATTTTCCCTAAGCACGTATGACTACATACGGAATACATGCCTACATTAGATTAACGAACGAGAGCTAGTTACATATCTCTCCGTGTTATAGCTGTCACATGATGAATCACATCTGGCATAATCATCCATTACCGATCCAATGCCTACGAGTCTTTTATTACTGGTCCTTGCTACGTTACTTTGTCACTACTGCTGTCACTGCTGCTACTCTTACTCTGTTGCTACCACTGTTACTTTGCTGCTACTGGTTACTGTTGCTACTGCTGCTATCATACTACCTGGCTACTGATACTTTGTTGCCGACACTAAATCTTTCAGGTGTGGTTGAATTGACAACTCAACTTCTAATACTTGAGAATATTCTTTCGCTTCCCCTTGAGTCGAATCAATAAATTTGGGTTGAATACTCTACCCTCGAAAACTGTTGCGATCCCCTATACTTGTGGGTTATCAGGCCCGTGCAGTCTAGCGAAGAGGAGCTTCCCGTGGAGGGCCGGCGAGGCGGAGGCTATGACGCGACAGTGAGGGGAGGTGCTTGGCGACGGGATCAGGTGACGAGGGGACAGGAGCTCCTAGCGCGAGGTGGTGAGGGGAGGTGGCGGTGCGGTGGGATATGGGGAGGGAGGTTGCGCGGCGCCCGTGGGAGACAGGGACTCGGGCCGGCCGGTGATGAGAGGTGGTGGCTGGCGCTGGGGAGGGGAGCGAGGGAGGAACGAGGGGGCATGGTCGCTGGGAAAGGTTAGCAAGGGGAGGGAGTCTAGTGACGGGACAAGCACTCGCGGGTAGCGAAGCGAGCGAGAGGGACGAGGGCGTGACGGGGCCAGGGGAGGGTGGTGTCGTGGTGGGGAGAAGTGGGGAGTGGGGGTGTGGGCTAGGGTTGGGCTGGTTTGGGCCAATTGGCCCAGCTTGGCCAGGGAGGCTTTTTGTTTTTTGTTTTTTTTGTTTTCCTTTATTATTATTATTTATTGATTTAGCGCAATAAATCCTCTCAAAATTAATAATTTCTGAAGGATAATTCTCCTAGGTAATATCCGACACACCCGAACATTATTATTTCGACATTTGAAAACTTTTATCGCTTGACTTAAATTTAAATTTTAAATTCGAACCGTTTTGAACTAACGTGAGATTAACGATAGGAAACACGGCGATGTGGCATCCTTTGCATAGGTTTATTATAGTTTAATTACAGAGGTTACAATAGCAACCCTTGAGGATGTCACAACTCTCCCCCACTAACAAGAATTCTCGTCCCGAGAATTATGAGGTAGAAGGAAAGAGCTCGGGGTATTCATCACGAAGATGATCGTCGTGTTCCCAAGTGGCTTCATCTCCAAAATGATTTGACCACTGCACTTTAAGGAACTTGGTGACTTTGCGACGAGTCTGACGTTCAGCCTGGTCGAGAATGCGAACCGTATGCTCTTTATAAGAGAGGTCTTGTTGGAGCTCAAGCATATCATGATCCACTGTTCGAATAGGATCCTTAAAGCAGCGACGGAGCTGAGACACATCAAATACATCGTGAACCTAAGAAAGGTTGGACGAGAGTTCCAAATGATAAGCTACTTTCCCATGCCTTTCGAGAATAGTGAAAGGACCAATATAGCGAGGAGCTAACTTGCCCTTGATCCCAAAACGGTGTGCGCCTCCCAAGGGTGTGACACGAAGATAAGCCTTTTTGCCAGGTTGATAGACCATATCTTGATGATGACGGTCATACTTACTCTTCTGACGAGTATGCGCATCCTTCAGATTCATCTGAATAATGCGGGCTTGATCTTTAGTATGCTAGATAACATCCGAACCGAAGAGTGATCTTTCCATTGGACGGTGGCTCTGGAATTTCATACGAAGCCAAGGGCAAAGGATATTTTGGAGTCAAAGATGTACAGGAGAGTCAGGTTTCAATCATGTGAAACATTGGGTTATGGGTCCACCATGTGGGCCGAGAGTAGGCAGAGGGGTGACATATTATATGGTCTTGGTAGCAAGACATGTCAGAGGATAGCCTGTCAGTTATGTTGGCAACAACGTCGGTACCAAGGGCGGGGGACGAATATAACCATTTTCCTGCTTGTTGCAACGAGGCGGACCAATAGGCAAGGTTCTTGTCCACCGGCGGCTACCGGAATGTTATCCACAATAGTAACAGGGTCTTACTGACACAGTTGTATACCGATGTTATTACCTAAGCAGGGAAGTAACACTGCTTAGAAGAGTTATGCCACAAGAAAAGTCAAACAGACCAATGGGAAGGAAAATTTGTTCACACACACAAGTTTTAGAGTATATCATTCCCGAGGAGAATATAGAGTATGGTATACATGATAGGTCATCAAGTACATAACCATTTAGATAAAGAGGCAAGAAGAATCATGATGTTTACCTATACCATGCGGTTTGGATAATTGATTAGGAACAATTTAGCATTGCGCTTCCAATGTTCCTGTTGACAATTGAAGTACCACATTTGTGCTTCGGGGTAGCATCAACATGGTTATCAGGTAAAGGTCGAACTTAGGGTATACAAAAGGATTCATCAAAACTAACTTATAAAGTAAGTCATATGGTTTACGCATGGAATATGGCAAATCTTACATATGGAAGAATTTATAACAATAGGTCATGCGGCCAGTTGTGCCAGCCAAGACATCACCGTACCGGGTTACATAAGACCAACATTATAATTATTGAGAAAGGTTCCAACCATCATATCTGCCCGAGATTCTGATCTGATTGGTGTTAGGATACCTCACTCTCAGGGTGCTTGAGAAGAAAAAAGGGGACTACCAATAACAGATGAGATGATAATGCAAGATTCTCGGGATATGAACTACGGAAGTAGTTTTGGATCATGAGTTGGATTGTAAGACACATAAACACAATGTCAAGACATTCGTGCCCACGTGGAATTCTTACAACACATGCAACCGAGTTCTGATTTGAGAACCGTAATCGAGGATATCAAGGTCCTTGCGTAAGCCTTGATTTGCTCTTATGAAGGGACTTCGTTTCCCTTGATCAAACCAGTCAGTGGTTTGGGGTGTTAAGAGTAAGTTATATGAAGTGAACATAGAAAATCTTCAAAACATATAACACTTCGCACATGCGTGAATGATTTGGTATTTCACGAGAGGAAGCGAAACAATACTTTCACATATTCATGGCGGAAAGAGTGCACGTGAACTTTGGGAAAACACTTCTTCTATCTAACATATTCTTCAGGAGCTAGGCACAAGGATAATGCTTTCAAGAGCTTTACCGTGGAACATGGAGAAGTTGAGGGTGTAGCTGATGGGCTCAACATCAATCCCTCAAGATTTTGACAGGGATGAATTTCCAAATTTATAATATCAAGGAGATAGCATTTGTCAAGTCAAATGGTATAATGTCGTATGCTCGAGGGAACAACAACAATTAGACATTGGTCGAATGGTGCGCTCGGAAATACAGATTGAGTAGCACGAGCAATGCTAAAAACAATGAGTCAACAGCCAACACACCAACAATGAAACAATTAGTTGTTATCCTCAAGGCAATAGGGTTGCCAGAAGTATTGGAATCACACATCAGAGTCCACTTGTCGGTATTCTGGTTAGAAACAACACGCGGACCAAAAATGAACGGTGATGGCGAGAAGTATCACTATATCAAGAATTCTTAAGAGGTGCAATGATGCGCACAACATTCTTGACATAAAGATGGTAATACTCCAAGGTAGATGGTGACATAAGATGAATGAGCAAGGAACTCAAAACATGAACAAGTTTGTGTTGGAGCAAAGGCAATAAGGTTGACGATGATTTCACAAATCCTTGAGGGGCAAGGATGGTATTTCTCATCATGCATTCGATTGATACCCTGCAAGAGCTCGGGATGCTGATGATGATCACGACACATTCGTTGAGAACCTTCACGAAGATGTAATCGTTCAGCGACGACATCAAGCAAGGGAATGATGAAGCAAGAGGTTGTCGGAATCACAGATAATACTACTAGCTCCAAATCAAGATTACCTTTCAAAACAGCCAATATGATGTGGAAAGCTCGATGTGAGCTTAACGCACGGTCGGAAATGTGCTCCAGGGATGGAGGACATAGATAGCATGGTCAAGCTTTAGCATGACGATGATGACGTAGCTTAATAGCTTGGACTGACAAGATCAAGTACAAACTCGTGAACAAGGAAGACTACTAAGAGTTGTCGGATCGCAATGCATACTCGATTCAGCTATCGGTATCCTTGAGTGTCCAATAACTCAAAACACGAGGAAATCTGGAATAAATGGAAGTATCATAGTTGATGAGGAGCTCATAAGAAGTTATGTAGATCCATGATATTCTCGGGTACTAGGGATAATACTCGAAGGTAGATCAACATTAAGGCTTGGGACGATGTGTTGATCTAAAGAAGACAAGTACTTTAACTCGTGTGAGAACGAAATCAAGGTAGGACAACATGGTCGGAACCTGTAACACCCCAAAAATCGGGTTATCAATTTTTGTGCTGTTATTCCTTCCTAGCTTCTCTCTCCTGGATTTTTCCTCTGGAATTTGGCAAATGACCAGGTGAACCCAGTCCATCCTCAACCTCTCCGTGCATTTCCCATGTCCTTGTGTCAGTTTGTTCTCGCTGAGAAAACCCCGAACCTCTTGGAAACCCTAGCTCCGAAATATTGGAACTGGGAATCCTGTCGTTGTGTTTTCAAAGGAGCCATCATTTCCCTTGCTCTGTTGATCCTCCAATTTCTCCCAGAGCTCATTATTCCCTCATAGACCCCAGATGTGCAAAAATATTGCCAAGTCTTATGCAATATTTCTTTTCTAGAATTAATTCTTGTTTCTGCCTTTCTGAGGAATTAAATCCAAGAAAATATGTATCCATCTTCCAAGGTCATGAAAACTTGCAGGGATATTCTTTGTGATCATATGAAGCTCTCATAAAATATTGGCTATCACTAAGTAGGGAAAAAATGCCTTTTTCCTATTTAAAGCCAATATTCCAGTTTGAGGCCTTTCCAAAGGAACTACCATTTTGGTAGCAAGGAAAAATCCCAAATAATTTTCGGAGCTTCACATATGCATATATTCGTCATTTCCATCAAGAGATCAAGTTCCCGAGTTCAAAAATTGAGCACAATAACCCTTTGCAGATTCTGTCCAGATTTTCTGTTTGCAAAGTAATTGCTTGATTCCTTGTGTTCCTTGAGCTGAAATTTTGCAGATTAGTTCATTATGATGCATCATCCTTGTCCACCAAAAATTAGCCCCTACCATCACTCCATTCTTCCTCAGTGAATTATTTAAGATTCTCTCCAGACTCGAGCATTGTGAAGGAAGTACCATTTATATTTGTGCAAATGGTGTGAAACTTTGACAACGCCTTCATATGCCTAAATCATGAGTCTCCTCTAAATTTCAGCCATTTCCATTTAGCCATTTGACCCCAGCATCATCTTCTTCATTTCTGGCCAGTATGCCAAGTTACAAAGGAAGTACCCCTTAGACTTATCGGATGGTGCTGAATTTTGGACAGCATAGTGACCTTAGTGACTAGTAAACCTCAGCCCAATAGCATGGCAATAGGTGCACTGTGGTGGTCACACCACATCACAAACACCTTGCTGTTGAAACCTATTTGACTTTGGTGTGGTCACATCATTGCTCCACAGTGCTATCCTGATGCATAGGTCAACTCAGAACAGTGTGTAGATAACCCTAGACATGATTTGAGAGCTTGAGGTACAAAGCAAGGCCATGGCCACGTGGTGACCATGGGAAGAGAGGCCAAAACAGAGCTTTCTGCGTTTGAAGTGACGGGAGCATGTCTCCAGCTAGCTCCAGCTCGTCTAGCAGTGTCGGCAAGCTCCCCACTGTCCTACCGCACACTCTAGAGCTCTCTCCCCCCCGATTCCTTGCCAAGGAAGCCGCTCCCATGGTCGTGAAGCTTCGGGCGTCGTCGTAGAGCTTTGGTCACCGCCACGAATCTTCCTTCCGAGGATATTTAAGTGTGCCCCGAGCCTCTGCCGTGAGCGAGCAACCTTCCAAGCCCCTCGCTAAGCCCTCTGGCGATCCCTATGGCCGAATGCCCGCGCAGCCGCTGTCGGACCCCATGGCAATATCGGCTCCAGAGCTCTCCCCCTCTCCTTTGCTCATGGTCTCAGCATCCCCAAGCGTTGGTGTAGCCGTCGCCGTTCTCCATTTCTTCGGGGAAGCCCCGTGGCACCGGCGCCACGGGCGCCCGTCGGCCAATGCGTCCAATCCAGCCATGGTGCCGATGTGGTCCGCCTCCGGCGACCCTGTGGCCACCCTCGGGCGCGGCGAGGAGCGCCCGACCCGCTCGGCCCGTCGATCAGCGCTCCCGTGGCCGTCAGCTGCCGGCCGACCAGCAGCGTGATCTCCCCGTGTCCCCGCAGCGAGAGGATGAAGAACACCCATGAGGAGAGAGGAGAAGGGGCGGGCCCCGCCCATTAGTGAGAGAGGGAGGGAGTGGATAAGGCGGTCCCGCCCGTCAGTGAGCGAAAATTCACCCCCCCCAGGACCGCGCAGTTTAAGTGGAAGCGCCTTCCGTGGGATGCGCTTTCTATTCTGTGAAAGCGTATTCCGAGGAATGCGCTTTCGGTTTAACAACCCGCCAGCCGAACTGCTTAAGTTGTGAACGTTCACTGGTTAAGAGCATAAATGAATAAGTTTTATTTGATTTCTGCCTAACGAATGAACGTCCGTAACTTTTCGCTCGTAGCTCCGATTGACGTAAAACCAGCACCCACGTCTTCGTCTTGTCGAGCCCGTTTCGATAGTATCATTTTCATTATATGTTTGCACGGTAGAAATGATTGTTTTGACCTTACCCTCTAATTGAGCCTTCCGAGAGGGAAACCTCTCCGGCAAATCCTTCCGGTGTTTTATCGCGCTTCTGCCCGGAGTATTCGTCGACCCCGAGGCAAGCCAACCTCTTACCATGAGCTCCGGACCTGCGTGATGACTTTGCTTGCACTATGTGTCTTTATTTTTATCACCTGTTAGCCTGCATTTGCATATAACTGTGATGACATTAGTAATAGTTCCTAGTACTACTTTTCATCTGATATATGCCCTCAAACTTTGCTCTTTGATGCTCTTGCATATTTAATTTATAATGCTTGTATCCCTTGCTCGCATTTTCTTCAATAATGGCACCATGCGTGAGTCTGAGCTATTTCCGGCCGTCCGGGATGGATGCCAGTTTTTATATTCTTTTGTCAGCAGTTGTCATGTGTTCTGAGCTGCTTTTCGGCCATTGCGGGCAACTGTTGAATTTCTTCCCGTGGCGGTGACCCTATGATCTAAGTTGTTCTTCGGGCGTCTTAGGGAACTGCTACATTCTTCTTATCAACACCGCCTCATGCTGTGAGCTGCTTTCTAGCCGTCTTGAGTCGGGGTTGAGTTATTCCGGTAATGTCTAAGATCTGTGTTGTAACAAACATTCTGGTGGCTACCGATTTATTTGCCGGTTTTATGCGAGGGTTCCGAGGGTCTAATTTACAGTTAGAGCTTGTAAAGTAATAACCTGTCATTTACATACTGTCTTATTAATGGCTCATAATATAGAGATAGGTTGAGGTGTTTCTACCGTTGTTATTTCATGTTGAATCATCATTACGTTAAGTCATTGTTGACAACAACCATGCTTGATAAATATGTTGTTTAAACCAAACCTAATGGGTTGATCTCAAGTCACCTGTCCGGGCTTATCCGTGCAACCACATTTGCCGATATGGGACGGTCGTGACTTGGGCTGATCGCCTGACCTTTCAGCGGTACTCCCAAAGAGGGAGGATTATGCACGCGTGATACCCTGATCAGGTGGGCGGTGATAATCCTGTGAGCCCAGTTCAGTTGAGTTGGGCCCGTCCCAAGGTGGGACAGTTCAGTTTGGCCATGACGGTGGCAGGTGTCATGAGGACACAGGGCCACCCAGGGCAAGACTCCGGGGAGAGTGGTTGCCGGGAGTACGATGAAAGAGTCACGGGTCAGGCAAGTTTTGTTGTCGTAATGCTGGTCCACCCGAATGGGATCACGAGGTCAGTGCTCCATAATGTGGGTAAAGATTGCAACTTCTATGGAGTGTCAAACCTATTCGAATAGCCGAGTCCATGGTAATGGACAACCCGATGAGACATCAGTAGACGGTCAACCATATCAGTGTTAGTAATGATAAAAGAACTCGTCTCGTGTGAATATTAGAGGATGTTGCTAACATGAGGTGAGAAGGCTATATGACCAATGGTCAGATGACCGTGTGATGTGATTTGAATCCGTTCAGACTGGATTACGAGTATGTCGAGGGTTGTGGGACAACCCGGAAGAGAGTAAGTTGATATTTGGTAAGAGTAAGTTGTTTAAGCACTTGTTGTTATCTTTGCCTTGTTAGTTAGGTAGATTATATTTTTGGTCCATGACATGCTATACTTGATTCATATTATTTTTCCTGTTAATTCCATGCCATGCTTAGAATAGCTATTATATAATTATTATGCTTTCTTTGTTATCTGTTGTTTGGATGCTATGTATTTGGTTGTCTTGCGAGTACATTCCAAGTACTCACCTCGCCTTGCACGTGGTCAGTTGCAGGAGAAGACTCGTCGTGTTAGATCATAACCCAGCCAGTCCTGCGAGCTATGGAGCCCAGCCAGGGACGTCGTTGCCGCTGTATCAAGACCTCTGCCGCCATTTAGTTAGCCTTGGAGTCATGTAATATTGTTGTAACCAACAGTAATGTAATACTCCATTATATTAATAAAGCCATTTTTTTCTAGAATTTCTGTATCATGTCTTTGGCGTGTGTCCGGTCTTATCCTGGGGACGGACGTGTGTCGGCCCTCTATCGGGGTGCCACAAGACGTGGTATCAGAGCTAGGCTGGCTATAGGTTACCCTAGCACCCATACTACCTTAGGATCGACCAGTAGTGAGCCCGATAGATTTGACCTGTCTCTGGCATCCGACATAGCCACTATTGACCAATAGATGGCGTAGTCGGAATGGACATATCCCTACCCAGTTGTCCACCCACCTAGCCACTCTAGATTGGACCGTGACCCTACCCAGTTGTCGGCCGTGCGAGTGTATCTTCCACCCGGCACGAGGAGTAGCTACGCCATCTTGGTGTGTTCCAGCCCGACTGCCAATTTAAAACCCTTCCCACTTATGAGCCGTAGCTCTCCCCACCCAGTCAGTTAGAGCCTTGCAAGAGAACCCAGACCAGTATCCCCAAACCAGCAGCCATGTCTAGTTCCTCCAAGACACCCACTTTCCACAGTCGAACCCTAGCCAAAGGTTATGTTGGCTTCCTGCCCATCCTTTCTAGTATGCTCTCCCGAGCCTTTGACCTTAGTAAGGCCCCAGTGTATTTGGTGTTCGAGTCGGAACCCGTCCCCCATCTTTGCCGGTTCTATGCAAAGGTGCATATCAACCCAGGGCCAGCGGCGGATGGGAAACCCACGAATATTCGTGGCCATACCATGCCCACTCTTGAGTTGGCTATCCAGATAGCCGCTGCAGAAGCTATCACCCGTCTTCGGCTTCAGTTTCCTCAAGTGGCAGAGATCTAGGAACTTCTCTATTGTCCCCCTCCATCGGACACAGGTTGCAATTCCTCCGGCACAGTCAACGACGCAGACCCAGCAATAGCTTGGCTGATCCAGTTTGCTGCTGCCCAGGGATTATTGCTCTTTGGCATTCTTCAAGAGCTCAAGGTCGTGGACCATGACACCACGAGGGTTGTTGCGGAAGCATATTGTACGGCCCGTCAAGTTGAGCCCCAGTCAAACCAGTCCCTATTGCCAGGCACAGTGCCACCTTCGCAACTAGTGCTGGCCTCGCAACCCGTGGACCGATATTAGCCCGGAGACATCCACCGTAACTCCATTCTGGGAGCTATCAGGCGACTTCGTCGTCAGGATGTGTTCCGTCAAGCTCCCTTTGCAGCTCCAGTAGTTGAGCCCCAACCCATAGAAGTGCTCGAAGACCAAGACAAGAGTTGGCTCAGTCTTCGTCCCCTCGGAGAGCCCCAGCAAGAGTAAGCCCATTTGTGGCTTCAACAGTGAGCGAAGCCAGGAGATGCTGCCAGGAGGTGTGTTGCGAAGACTGTTTCTTCGCCTGCGTCGAGGATTAGGACGATGTAATTGGAGTGAGTTGCTAGCCACCCAGTAGGGCTGCGTGTTGTTGTACTGCTTGCATTGTGTGTTTCTGTGTGCTGTCGTAATATTATGTATGCTTATTCGCCCTGTGTGCTTGGTTCGTCTACCCCCCTGTTAAGGAGAAATGTTTAACAGAGCTGGCATTGGATTCCTTAATAAGATTTTGATCGGTAGAGCACTTACACCTAAAAACACCGGACTCGCCTAGAGTCCCTAATAAAAAGTGAGCTGGTATAGGTGTATGTATGTCAGGAGTACATACACCCACTAGCATTAAACAACCTTAGAGTAATCGGCTTGTTATGATTCCTTCTTTGCCTACATTTTCCCATCATGTGCATTCTGCATCTGCTTGTATATTAGTCTAAATAGGTTGTTTGTGTATCATGTAAACAAGGTTGCACACTAGTTGCAATCTCGGAGAAATTCTGAGAGATTTTTATTGCAGCACAGATCGTTACAACCCTTCCAGACCAAGACCTAAAACCTTGATGTTACCCTAGTACCCACTAGTTGTGGAGGTTGTTCAGCAAGGAGCAAACAGCCGCGTGGTCTCCACACTGCTAGAACTCCGCTGACTACAACACACTAACCCCAGACCCAGCAGCGCCTCTATCACCGTATGGTGTGATGTTGACAGGACGCCTCTGCTGCCCCGTCAGCGCTTATTTAGCCGACTTGAAACGGTGTAGTTGTCCCTCAGCTATCCCTTTAGCCGCGGCATCGGGACGATCATCAAGGATCATCGCGCATAGTAGCACCGAGCCGCCGACCAGCGCCGCCAGTAGACCAGCCAGGAGGATTGTGAGCAGCTCCGACCCCACGCCCGCCATTAGTGCCTTCCTTCGTGCTCCTGCAACCGAAATGACGAGGAGAAGAGAAGGAAGAGGTGAGGTAGCATGCGAGGTAGAAGAGGAAGGTACCGCGGTTGCTTTTATAGCCCCGGTCCGGCGTACGGTGAGCGAGGTCCACGAGGCCGCGCGCTGCTTGATCACCGGCGTCCAGGAGGGAATCCAAGAGCAGTGTCGACCGACGTTGGCCCGCGATGGGAGTGCTCTCTGCGTCGGTCTCGTGCACGCCGCACACTACCGTCGTAGAGTGCTTTACGCCCTAGGATCTAGGCGTGCACAGTGTCGAGCCGCACTCCGAGTGGCGCAGGAGGGAGAGAGAGTGAGAGCCGTTGGCTGGAGAAGAAGAAGAAGAAGGCTGACAGTGGGCCCTGGTCCCCTTGCCAGCGAAGGAGCCCACTGTTCATCGTGGTTCCCCAAGCATTTTCGGAAAAAGGAAATCCTGCTTGTTCCAAAGATGATAGGGCTACCCTGTGACCCCCGAGTGTAGAGTAGATCCCGCGATATTTGTCTCTCGATCTGGGTGTACCAGTTTTAGTGATCTTAACTCGGTTGTTTTCAACCACAGGGTTAAGACCAAGCCCAGAAGTTTTCATAAGAGGCGTAGTAGTTGTTGTGCTAAGCTAACCCTGGGAATCTCGAGGACGAGATTCTTCTAAGGGGAGAAGGTTTGTAACACCCCAAAAATCGGGTTATCAATTTTTGTGTTGTTATTCCTTCCTAGCTTCTCTCTCCCGGATTTTTCCACTGGAATTTGGCAAATGACGAGGTGAACCCAGTCTATCCTCAACCTCTCCGTGCATTTCCCATGTCCTTGTGTCAGTTTGTTCTCACTGAGAAAACCCCGAACCTCTTGGAAACCCTAGCTCCGAAATATTGGAACTAGGAATACTGTCGTTGTGTTTACAAAGGAGCAATCATTTCCCTTGCTCTGTTGATCCTCCAATTTCTCCCAGAGCTCATTATTCCCTCATAGACCCGAGATGTGCAAAACTATTGCCAAGTCTAATGCAATATTTCTTTTCTAGAAATAATTCCTGTTTCTGCCTTTCTGAGGAATTAAATCCAAGCAAATATCTATCCATCTCCCAACATCATGAAAATTTGCACACATATTCTTTCTGATCATATGAAGGTCTCATAAAATATTGGCTATCACTAAGTAGGGAAAAATGCCTTTTCCTATTTAAAGCCAATATTCCAATTTGGCGCCTTTCCAAAGGAACTACCATTTTGCTAGCAAGGAAAAATCCCAAATAATGTGCGGAGCTTGTCATATGCATATATTCATCATTTCCATCAAGAGATCAAGTTCCCCAGTTCAAAAATTGAGCACAATATCCCTTTGCAGATTCTGTCCAGATTTTCTGTTTGCAAAGGAAGTGCTTGATTCCTTGTGTCCCTTGAGCTGAAATTTTGCAGAGTAGTTCATTATGATAAATCATCCTTGTCCACCAAAAATTAGCCCCTGCCATCATGCCATTCTTCCTGAGTGAATTATTTAACATTCCGTCTAGATTGGAGCATTGTGAAGGAAGTACCATTTATATTTGCGCAAATAGTATGAAACTTTGACAATGCCTTCATATGCCTAAATCAGGAGTCTCCTCCAAATTTCAGCCATTTCCATTTAGCCATTTGACCCCAGCATCATCTTCTTCATTTCTGGTCAGTATGCCAAGTTACAAAGGAAGTACCCCTTAGACTTACCGGATGGTGCTGAATTTTGGCCAGCATAGTGACCTTAGTGAGTGGTCAACCTCAGCCAAATAGCATGGAAATAGGTGCACTGTGGTGGTCACACCACATCATAAACACCTTGCTATTGAAACCTATTTGACTTTGTTGTGGTCACATCATTGCTCCACAGTGTTAACCTGATGCATAGCTCACCTCAGAGCAGTGTGTAGGTAACCCTAGACATGATTTGAGAGCTTGAGGGACATGGCAAGGACATGGCCACGTGGTGACCATGGGCAGAGAGGCCAAAACAGAGCTTTGTGCGTTTGAAGTGACGGGAGCATGTCTCCAGCTAGCTCTAGCTCGTCTAGCAGTGTCGGGAAGCTCCCCACTGTTCTACCACACACTCTAGAGCTCTCTCCCCCTCGATTCCTTGCCAAGGAAGCCGCTCCCATGGTCGTGAAGCTTCGGTCGTCATCGTAGAGCTTCGGCCAACACCACGAATCTTCCTTCCGAGGATATTTAAGCGCGCCCCGAGCCACTGCCGTGAGCGAGCAACCTCCCAAGCCCCTCCCTAAGCCCTCTGGTGATCCCTATGGCCGAATCCCCGCGCAGCCGCCGTCGGACCCCATGGCAATATCGGCTCCAGCGCTCTCCCCCTCTCCTCTGCTCATGGTCTCAGCATCCCCAATTGCTGGTGAAGCCGCCGCTGTTCTCCATTTCTCCGGGGAAGCCCCGAGGCACCGGCGCGACGGGCGCCCGTCGGCCACCGCGTCCAATCCAGCCGTGGTGCCAATGTGGTACGCCTCCGGCGACCCTGTGGCCACCCTCGGGCGTGGCGAGGAGCGCCCAACACCCTCGGCCCGCCGGTCGGCGCTCCCGTGGCCGCCAGCTGCCGACCGACCAGTGGCCCGATCTCCCCGTGACCGGGCGGCGAGAGGAAGAAGAAGACCCTGGAGGAGAGAGGAGAAGGGACGGGCTCCGCCCGTCAGTGAGAGAGGGAGGGCGTGGATAAGGCGGTCCCGCCCATCAGCCAGCGACAAGTCAAACCCCCGGGCCCACGCAGTTTAAGTGGAAGCGCCTTCTGTGGGATGCGCTTTCTATTCGCTGAAAGCGCATTCCCAGGAATGCGATTTCGGTTTAAAACCCCGCGAGCCGAACTTCTTAAGTTGTGAACGTTCAATGATTAAGAGCAGAAATGAATAAGTTCTATTTGATTTCTGCCTAACGAATGAACGTGCGTAACTTTTCGGTTGTAGCTCCGATTGAGGTAAAACCAGCGCCCACGTCTTCGTCTCGTCGATCCCGTTTCGATAGTATAATTTTCATTATATGTTTGGATAGTAAAAATGATGTTTTGCCCTTGCCCTCTGATCGAGCCTTCCGAGAGGGAAACTTCTCCGGCAAATCTTTTCGATGTTTTATCGCGCTTCTGCACAGAGTATTCGTCGACCCCGAGGCAAGCCAACCTTTTACCATGAGCTCCGGACCTGCGTGATGACTTTGCTTGCACTCTGTGTGTTTATCTGTCTCACCTGTTAGCCTGCATTTGCATATAATTGTGATGACATTAGTAATAGTCCCTAGTACTACTTTTCATCTGATATATGCCCTAAAACTTTGCTCTGTGATGCTCTTGCATATTTAATTTATAATGCTTGTGTTAGAATGTATAGTGACGTGTTGTGTGTGACTCTGACGAACCCTTGCTCGCATTTTCTTCAATAGTGGCACCATGCCTGAGTCTGAGTTGTTTCCGGCCGTCTGGGATGGATGCCACTTTTTATATTCTTTTATCAGCAGTTGTCCCGTGTTCTGAGCTGCTTTTCGGTCGTCGCGGGCAACTGTTGAATTTCTTTCCGTGGCGGTGATCCTATGCTCTAAGCTGTTCTTCGGCCGTCTTAGAGAACTGCTACATTCTTCTTATCAACACCGCCTCATGCTTTGAGCTGCTTTCCAGCCGTCTTGAGTCGGGGTTGAGTTATTCCGGTAATGTCCCAGATCTGTGTTGTAACAACCATTCTGGTGGCTACCGATTTATTTGCCGATTTTATGCGAGGGTTCCGAGGGTCTAAATTACAGTTAGAGCTTGTAAAGTAATAACCTGTCATTTACATACTGTCTTATTAATGGCTCATAATATAGAGATAGGTTGAGGTGTTTCTACCGTTGTTATTTCATGCAAAATCAGCATTATGTTAAGTCATTGCTGACAACAACCATGCTTGATAAATATGTTGTTTAAACCAAACCTAATGGGTTGATCTCGAGTCACCTGTCCGGGCTTATCCGTGCAACCACATTTGTCGATACGGGATGACCGTGACTTGTGCTGATCATGTGACCTTTCACTGGTACTCCCAAAGAGGGAGGATTATGCACGCGTGCTACCCTGATCAGGTGGGCGGTGATAATCTGTGAGCCTAGTTTAGTTGAATTCAGCTCGTCCCTAGGTGGGAGAATGCAGTTTGGCCACGACGGTGGCAGGTGTCATGAGGACATAGGGCCACCCAGGGCAAGACTTCGGGGAGAGTTGTTGTCGGGGGTACAATGAAAGAATCACGGGTCAGGCAAGTTTCGTTGTCGTAATGCTGGTCCACCCGAATGGGATCACGAGGTCAGTGCTCCATACTGTGGGTAAAGTGTGCAACCTCTGCAGAGTGTCAAACCTATTCGAATAGTTGAGTCCATGGTAATGGACAGCCCGACCAGACCTTAGTAGACGGTCAACCATATCAGTGTTAGTAATGATGGAAGAACTCGTCTCGTGTGAACATCACAGGATGTTGCTAACATGAGGTGAGAAGGCTATATGACGAATGGTCAGATGACCATGTGATGTGATTTGAATCCGTTAAGACTAGATTACGAGTATGTCGAGGGTTGTGGGACAACCCGGAAGAGAGTAAGTTGATATTTGGTAATGGTAAGGTGTTTAAGCACTTGTTGTGATCTTTGCCTTGTTAGTTAGGTAGATTATATGTTTGGTCTATGACATGCTATACTTGATTTATATTATTTTTCTGTTAATTCCATGCCATGCTTAGAATAGCTATTATATAATTATTATGCTTGCCTTGTTATCTGCTGTTTGGATGCTATCTATTTCGTTGTCTTGCGAGTACATTCAAAGTAATCACCTGGCCTTGCACGTGGCCAGTTGCAGGAGAAGACTCTTCGTGCTAGATGGTAACCCAGCCAGTCCTATGAGTTATGGAGCCCATTTAGGGACATCGTTGCCGCTGTATCAAGACCTCTGCCGCCATTTAGTTAGCCTTGGAGTCATGTAATATTGTTGTAAGCAACAGTATTGTAATACTCCATTATATTAATAAAGCCATTTTTCTGGAATTTCTGTATCATGTCTTTAGCGTGCGTCCGGTCTTATCCTGGGGACGGACGTGCGTCGTCCCTCTGTCGGTGTGACACAAAACAATGATTGCAAAGGACAAGATCACACATACCAGATTAAACCACAGAATGAATGATTATTGATACGAGAAGCTTCTATGATAAGATCAACGTCGTTTCCATGGGCATGAACACAAAGTTCAAGGTCGACTCCCACTTCATAAATGCATCACCTGCCATTTACTCCTCGCCTTTGATCAGGTTGTAGATTTGAAAGGATATTCGGCAAAGCACCAGAAGAGTAAGACTCATGAAAACTTTTCGAGTCATGTTGATTTAGGAAGGCATAGTTCAACCCGTTGGGCATCTTAGGAACATATACCATACACTCCAAGAATAATTAACACATGCTTGAAGGGCATGGCTGACAAAAGCGTAGATTACAACTTATCAGAGGGAGAATACACAATTTACCAATGGCATTATGTGTCAGGGGAAGCAATCACAAGAATTTTTGGAAGTAAAGGATGCCGTCGGATTATAACCCAACAATGGGTCTGGCAGTCCACAAAGTACCCGATGTGACTATCGTTACTCAATCAGAGGGAGATAGGATGCAATGGATCGGGTTATAGAACATCTGAAAAATATCGATACTTAATTACCGAAGGAATTAGGATTTCCAGGCTGGTGTATCATAATCAGATGCTCCTATCAAATTCAAGTAAGTTGAATGGATTTAGATGGACAACCAACCAAAGTTGATTTTTTGAGAACCAGCTCTATCTTCATACTGGCTCTCAACATCGTCACATAGCAACTAGAACTATAATAAAAAATGTGACATTGATATATTTTGTAACATGAATTCAGCAAGGTAGAGTTTGTGAAACATAATATATCATGTGACAATGTGAACCCTAAATATCAAGTGATACTGGTGAAAAAATGCATAAATTGAGATCTAGATACGAATGGACAGTAAGATCTCGCAACATGAATGGATTGCAAATACTAGTACATGTCCAAAAAATGGAAGTCATCTATGTAGGACTCAAATGGATTGTAAGATCTGGCTACGAATTACTAGCGCGATCACTTACTGTCGGGGATATAGCCCACGGGTTGACCCGACCAAGAGGTATGACCCGGCGAGGCGGTGTAACTTGGCCCATCAGCTAGCGTCTCGTGGGACACCCCGCTCGGTGGATCGACCTAGACGACAAGGCCCAAGGCCTAGTGTGCAAGCCAACGTAAGGAGGTTCATGGAGAGGCCTGGAAGGCGACTCACAAAGAAGGCCTAAGAAGAGGAGGAATTCCTTCCAAAAGAAGCTAGTACAAGTCCTAGTAGGACTCTAAGTAAGCCTACCCCTTCAACCTATGTAAGGAGGGCCACGACACCCCAAGAGGTTCAAGTAAAATTAGGCCTAGACAAGACAAATCATGAGATAGACAAATTAGAAACCCTCGAGACAAGAGGTAGCGATTCTACACCCTTGTAATCGAGATCATCATCTTCATCAATGAAACACAAGCAGGACGTAGGCTTTTACCTCCATCGGAGGGGCCGAACCTGGGTAAACTCGCGTCTCTCGATACTAACCAACCCTTCTCAAATCGCCACATAGCTGCGATGGCTCTACACGTAAGTCCTTTCATGAGGACATATGTCGTGAAAAAAATCATGATAGTTGACGCCCACTGTGAGGCTTAGAGCACGCTGGTGTTGTTTTCTTGAAGGAAGCTCTCTCAGGGATCGAGAAGATCGCAATTGATCGAATGAAGAAGAGTTGGCATGGAACAATTGCGTGGGATAACCCGACACGGGACAATCTTGCGCAGAGCCGGAAAATTCATCAGTCATCTGCACCAACTCATAGACTAGAAGAAAAGCTGATCTAGGGGAATTGAGATTAAGAAGATTAGGGTTACGTGTGTATATACTGCCAGCACGTCGTGTGATCCACTTCCATCAATCAACAGTGGTGCGGACCAAGTCCTGAGTCATAAGGGCGAGAGTTTTTCGCGTCTGCTCAATCTGTAAGTGCACCTACATTTGTTACTAGATGATCAAGGAATGCCATGCGGTCATATTATCCATATCAGATCGCTGTAAAAAAATACCTCTGGCAAAGAAAGACCAGAGGTTTCCACATGGTCATGTCAGCGGCCGCTGAGAAGCATACATGGAGTAGAAGGATCACGTCAAAGTTATTGGGTTTTTTCACTAATCACAGGCAATTAGATGCATGCAACATCATCTACTCCCTCCGTCTCGGTGTATAGGTCATTTTAGGTTGTGCACCGTGACCAAGACGGAGAGGAAAACAAAAATAATAATACTCCCTCCGTTTTGATGTATAAGTCATCGTACGAAAACCAAATAATCCCAAAACACTTAGGCATGGTGCATTGACTTTCATCTCATTTTTTGTTTTTCGACATGAATAAAGGAATCAACCAATAAGAGACGTGGGGAGTGTATGTTTTCAATGACTTGAGACTAACTAGCACGACAAGCAGTGGTCCGTTGATTGCATGCAATGGTATTAATTAGCAAAATCATATTAATTTTTCTTGTTTTCTTCTCCGTCTTGGTCACGGTGCACAACCTAAGATGACCTATACACCGAGACGGAGGGAGTATGATTTTCCTAATTAATACCATTGCATGCAATGAACGGACCACTGCACGTCGTGCTAGTTAGTCTCAAGTCACTAAAAACATACATGCTTGATACGTGTCAAACGTATCTATAAGTTTTTGATGGTTTCACGCTGTTATCTTGTCAACTTTGGATGTTTTGTTTACCTTTTATATCTTTTTTGGGACTAACTTATTAACTCAGTGCCAAGCGCCAGTTCCTGTTTTTTCTGTGTTTTTGACTCTTTTCAGATCTGATTTTGGAACGGAGTCCAAACGGAATAAAATCCCCAAAATGATTTTTTCCAGAACGAAAGAAGATCAGGAGGCTTGAAGACCAAGCAAGTGGGACCACACGGAGCCCACAAGCCCTGTTGCACTTTCACCTTCCACCATCACTATCTTCTTTAGTGCCGTTCAACTTTCGCCGGTGCACAATGTGACAGCCCGATGCCGACGTTCGAAAAGATTCCCCCTTTTTTCCGTTTTCGCCGTGTGTCTATTTTCTTTTGTCGCATCATCGTATCATGCGCATCATCAGCATTGCATCGGCATCCCGTTACCGCCCGTTTTCAAAAAAACTTGCATCCGTTAGAAGTTGCCGGTTCTCGTCGTTGTCCGTTCTGAGTCCGACCGCACACGCACGCGCCTGCGGCATCGTCGAAACCCTGTTTTTAAAGTGTGGGTAAAACTTTCTCTGATCGGGTTGAGATTTGACGTGCGGTCTTATTTTAATATAGCTAGGCCGCCTGTCGAATTTTGTCGCGATCGGAGTCCGTCTGCTACCCGAACGGTCGACCGTAGCGGCACCGTATTCGGTCTACCGTCGGACGTCTGTCGGTGTTTTAAAAATTCGTGCCGCACCGCCCGTTCTCCCTCTCGTCTCCGGTTATTCGCTCCACACGGCTGCGTACCCATACCGCATTCGGAATCGTCCGAATCCGACCCCGCGGTTGAAATCTGGGTCGAAATTTCGCTAAACCTAGCCCCCCCTTTCCTATTTAAACACACCTCCCCTTCCATTTTTAGGCCTCCCCTAATCCTGCCTCGAAATCCATGCAAATCCGAAACCCTAGCGCAGCCAAACCCCCTCCTCTCTCCTCCCTGGCGCCGCCGGCCCGCGGAGGCCATCGCAGGCCCGTCCCGGGCCCGAGCCGCCGTCGCCCCCGGTCTGCTCCAGATCCCGCGGCCTCGTCCTGCCGCCGTGTTGCGCCGCCGCCGGAGCACCTCCCTGTGCCCCCTCGCCTCCAGCCGCCGGAGCGACACTCGGCCGGAGAGGCTCGCCGGAGCAGCCGGTTTCCCGAGCGCCCGCGTCACCCGTCGCCAGCCGCCGCCATGGCCGTCCTCCTCCTGTGCTCGCGCCGCCGCCGGGATTTGACCTCCCGTGCATGGAGCCGGCCAGATCTGGCAGCCTCCCTCGCCCCCGCCCCAGGTCCGGCCATCACCGGAGCCTGCGGCCCCTCTGTCGGCTCCTTGCTGCGCCGCCATGAGCCTGCAGAGAAGAACGACGACGCTGCAACCGCACGTTCGCCGCGACCCTTCGTGGGCCTTACCGCGTTGACCTCCAGCGCCCCCAGAGGCCTGCCCCTCCAGCCCGGTCCTGGGCCGGCCTCCCGTCGTGCCAGCCGGTGCCCGAGGCCCAGCAGCAGCAGCCCCATCGGCCTATCCCGCGCCTCGCCCGTGGGCCGCCTCCTCTCCGCATTGACTCCGGCCCAAGGTGAGCTGCCCACTATCCCCCGCCTAGGCGTAGCTTAGATCATTCGCGCCGCTCCGCTAGGCCCGTTAAGCGTCGGATCCGGCCCGAGTGGCATTTTTCTATTATCTGGCGATTTATTAATTCCAGAGTAATTGCTAAATTTTCTTTTGCCCGTAGTTTCTAAACCGTTAATCGGATCGCGATGAAATAGATATGTTTTTCATGTAGTTTTGCGCGTAGAATCCGTTTATAAAACTTGCATAATTATTTGACGTTGTTTGACGTGTCGAATGCATAGAATAACGTGTTGTTCCAATAGGATATTGCCCGTAGCTATTTTTTTTCGCGTGTGTCCGGGTTGCTCGGATGCCGTATTAGAAATGCCCATGTTTTAGGAACCTATTTTCCATGTCTTTTAGAGCGGTCGTTGTTATTTTTGTGCATAGGGGTTTGCCTCTAGTTTATTTTCCCGTATATAGGTTATTTTCCCGCATTATTGTGTGGCTCTATTTTGTTGCGCAGCCCCACATATTTTATATGTTTCCGGGGTAGAAAAATCAATGGGATTTTTCTGTGCAATTAGTTTTAGCTTTCGAGTAAGTTAGTTCGCGAGATATTTTGCTAAGTTGCCCTTTTGTTTAATTCGTAGGATTTATTCCGTGCCTCGTTTGAATTAGTTGTCAACTAGAGAGTTGATCTTGGATGTTTTGTTTAGCCGCGGGTATTTTTGGTTGCAATAGAAATGCATGTTTAGGTGTGTTTTGCTTGCTCTCAAGTTGCTAGAAATAGTGCTGTTTTGGACGTGCTGAAATATTTCTAAGTCTGGAATCTGTTATATTTTGTTGCTGTCTTGTCTTGCTTGTAACTTGTGATCTGTAGCTCTTTTGAGGATGGTGCAATGGAGTTAGTTGTAGCCCTTGTGTTTCTATAGGATGCTGTCAATTTTCATGCCATTTGGAGTCCTGTAGATATAGGTTTTTCTGCTGTCAATATGCCTTCAGGCTGAAAACTGCACTTTCATGAGGTGTAATTTTCACTAAGTCTGAAATAGTGTGTGCGATGCCTTTTTGTGTCTTCTTTCCCTAGTGTTCCTTGCTGCCATGCTAGTTGTTGTTAGTTGTTTGTAGTAGTGCGTCTTGCCCTCTTTCTTGCCATTCCTTGCTAGAGCTTATCGGAGTTGTGTAGCCGTAGTTGTGAGGCGTAAATATGCTATGTGGCTGATTTTGGCAGATTGTAGTCATTACTTGTTTTGCTCGTAGTTTTTGAACCGTAGCTCCGATTTGATCGTGTCCTACATGAAACTTGCTTAGAATCTTGTGTAGTTTCATTTTCTCTTGCTGGTTGTAAGTTTTGAAGTGCTCGTAGCCGTCGCTCCACACATATTGCATTCTTGCCATCATATCTTGCGATGCTTGTATCTTTTGAACCGTAGCTCCGTTGGAGATGTTCTTTATGTGTAGATTGCTTGCCATGACACGTAGAATCACGTGAACCTATTTGTTTTGCTGGTTAACAACTAATTAAACGCATTAGTTCAGATCTGGACAGAATTGTAAATTAACATGTGAGGTCATCTCGGAGATGCTATATGTCATTTCCGACCTCATTTAAAATGTCTAGATAGGTAGTTTAATTTCCGCTTCACCTCTTGCATGTTTGACAAAATTAATATTGCCGTGTTAATAACCGGGAGTGAACTAAATAATTCATATGTGAAGTTTCGTCAATATGCAACTCGTTGCATATTGAACTTCACTTAATGTGTAGTGTTTGATTGTGTGAACTGTCATGCCGTGACTTGCATGTTTTCAGCTACTCATGCATCATTTGTGTTGTGCATCGTGTGGTGAATTTTGTGTGTTGATTTGCGTTTCCGGTTTGTTTCGTCTCGATAGAGTTCCGCAACGTGCCGGATTGTGAGGACCCGTTCGATTACGTCGGTTCGTCTGCTTCACGAAGGCATTCTTCTTCCAAGCGGGATCTCAGGCAAGATGATCATTTCCCTTGATACCATTACTATCATTGCCATGCTAGTTATTTCAATGCTATCGTTTATGTCTCGTTGCCTACCACATGTTAAATACCAGCCTCTCAACAATGTCATGATAACCCTCAACCTGTTCGACCTAGCAAACCACTGATTGGCTACGTTACCGCTTGCTTAACCCTGTGTTAGCGTTGCTAGTTGCAGGTGTAGATGCTTCCATGTGAAAACATGGGTTCCTTGTTATATCACCATATTAAATGCTATTTAATTTAATGCACCTATATACTTGGTAAAAGGTGGAAGGCTCGACCTTTCTAGCCTGGTGTTTTGTTCCACCTTTGCCCCCTTAGTTTCGGCTACCGGTGTTATGTTCCATAATTGAGCGCTCCTAACACGATTGGGGTTGTTATGGGGACCCCCTTGATAATTCGTTTTAGATTAAAGCTGGTCTGGCAAGGCCCAACATTGGTACTATTTGCCCAACATAATAACTTGATAATATTGAAATGCATAGGGAGTTAGCGCTACCCGAGGAGTAATTTTACATAAACAGGGGGGGCCAGTGCTGATGGTGTTGGTCCGAAACGGTCTGCCTGCGGGGCCACCGCGAGGAAACTCGAGGTTTGGCACTCGTAGCTAGTTCCATCCGTCGTGTCCTGAGAACGAGATACGCGGCTCCTCGGGTACGTCGGGCGGCCTTGCTGGATTAGTTTTACCTTGGATGAGATATCTTGTGCATCGGGATTCCGGTGATGCTTTGGGTAATCTCAGAGTTGAGGTTTTCCACTAGGGAATCCGACGAGATCGCAAGCTTCGTGATTGAGGATTTCTATGCGGCTTGTGGTAATTTGTGATGGACTAGTTGGAGCACCCCTGCAGGGTTAAATCTTTTGGAAAGCCGTGCCCGCGGTTATGTGGCAACGTGGAAACTTTGTTTAACACTGGTTCTAGATAACTTGAAGTTAACTTAATTAAAACTTGCCAACTGTGTGCGTAACCGTGACTGTCTCTTTCGTGAGTTCCTTCTCCGAGCGAGGACACGGTGGGGTTATGTCTGACGTAGGTAGGTGTTCAGGATCATTCATATGATCATCTGTAGTTCACGTCCACTATGCGTAGATGTTCCCCCTCTTATTTCTTGTAGTCGTAAGTTAGCCACCAAATATATGCTTAGCCGCTGCTGCAACCTCACCACTTAACCATACCTCACCCATTAAGCTTTGCTAGTCTTGATACCTTTGGAAATGAGATTGCTGAGTCCCCTGTGGCTCATAGATTACTACAACCCCAGTTGCAGGTACAGGTAAAGATTACTTGACGCGAGCGCGTTGATTCTTCATTTGGAGTTGCTTCTTCTTCTTGTTCTTCATCGATCTAGGATGGGTTCCAAGCCGGCAGCCTGGGATAGCAAGGATGGACGTCGTTCTTGTTTTGTCGTTTGTTTTCGTCCGCAGTCGGACCCTGCTCTTACTCTTGATGATTATGTAATGTACTGATGTGTCTCTGATGTAGCTTGTGGCGAGTGTAAGCCAATTCTATATATCTCTTCTTTTCAGTACATGTACTTGTAACGATATCCATTCTTGCGACACGATGAGATGCGCTTCTATCCCTGACGAGGACCTCGTGCCAAATTGAGGATAGGGTCGCATCTTGGGCGTAACACACAAAACCCACCATTAGCCTCCCTCAAAACAGCCACCATACCTACCTACTATGGCTTTTTCAAAGTCATTCCGAGATATATTGCCATGCAACCACCACCATGACATGTGCCACCACGTCTACATTGCCATTACATGATCGTAAGATAGCTAGCATGATGTTTCCATTTATGTCTATGCCATGCTAGATCATTTTTACGGTACACTACCGAAGGCATTCCATATAGAGTCATCGTTGCTCTAAGTTTTGAGTTTTAAGTGTGATGATCATCATTGATGGAGCATTGTCCCATGTGAGGAAATAAAAGAGTCCAAAGATGCCCACCAAAATAAATATAAAAAAAGAGGCCAAAGAGCCCATCCAAAAAAATGTGAGAAAAAGAGAGAAGGGACAATGCTACCACCTTTCCACACTTGTGCATATTAAGCACCATGATCTTCATGATTGAGAGTCTCTCGTTTTGTCACCACCATATAGCTAATGGGAAATTTTCATTATATAACTTGGCTTGTATATTCCAATGATAGGCTTCCTCAAAATTGCCTTAGGTCTTCGTGAGCAAGCAAGTTGGATGCACACCCACTAGTTTTCTTTAAGAGCTTTCACATACTCTTAGCTCTAGTGCATCATTTGTATGGCAATCCCTACTCATTCACATTGATATCTATTGATGAGAATCTCCACATCTTATTGATATGCCTAGTTAATGTGATCATCTTCTCCTTGTTTGTCTTGAAACCTCCACCACACTTCACACCACTTATAGTGCTAAAACCATGGCTCACGCTCATGTATTGCGTGAGAGTTGAAAAAAGTTTGAGAAAGTAAAGGTGTGAAAACAATTACTTGGCCAATACCGGGGTTGTGCATGATTTAAATTCGTTGTGCAATGATGATAGAGCATAGCCAGACTATATGATTTTGTAGGGATAACTTTCTTTTGGCCTTGTTATTTTGAAAGTTCATGATTACCTTGCTAGTTTGCTTGAAGTATTATTGTTTCCACGTCAATAGCAAACTATTATTTTGAATCTAATGGATCTGAACATTCACGTCACATAAGAGGAGTTACAATGGACATCTATTCTAGGTAGCATGAAAGCATCAAAAATTCATTCTTTATCAGTTCCCTACTCGAGGACGAGCATGAGTTAAGCTTGGGGATGCTTGATACGTCTCAAACGTATCTATAATTTTTGATGGTTTCACGCTGTTATCTTGTCAACTTTGGATGTTTTGTTTACCTTTTATATCTTTTTTGGGACTAACTTATTAACTCAGTGCCAAGCGCCAGTTCCTGTTTGTGTGTGTGTTTTTGACTCTTTTCAGATCTGATTTTGGAACGGAGTCCAAACGGAATAAAATCCCCAAAATGATTTTTTTCGAGAACGGAAGAAGATCAGGAGGCTTGAAAGCCAAGCAAGTGGGCCCACAGGGAGCCCACAAGCCCTGTTGCCGCGGCCCGGGGGAGGCCGCGGCAAGCAAGCTTGTGGCCTCCCTGGCGCCACCTGTCCTAGGTCTTTGGCCTATATATTCCGTAAAAATTCAGAAAAAATTAGGGCGTCCACGAAAACACTTTTCCGCCACCGCAAGCTTCCGTTTCCGCGAGATCTCATCTAGAGACCCTTCCCGGTGCCCTGCCGGAGGGGACTTTGGAGTTGGAGGGCTTCTTCATCAACATCATCGCCCCTCCAATGACTCATGAGTAGTTCACTTCAGACCTACGGGTCCGTAGTCAGTAGCTAGATGGCTTCTTCTCTCTCTTGGATCTTCAATACAAAGTTCTCCATGATCTTCATGGAGATCTATCCGACGTAATCTTCTTTGGCGGTGTGTTTGTCGAGATCCGATGAATTGTGGATTTGTGATCATATTATCTATGATATATATTTGAGTCTTTGCTGATTTCTTATATGTATGATTTGATATCCTTGTAAGTCTCTCCGAGTCTTGGTTTATGTTTGGCGAAGTAGATGTATGATTCTTGCAATGGGAGAAGTGCTTGGTTTTGGGTTCTTACCGTGTGGTGACCTTTTCCAGTGACAGTAGGGGTAGCAAGGTACACATCGTGTAGTTGCCATCAAGGGTAACAAGGTGGGCTTTGTCGTAGATATGAGATTGTCCATCTACATCATGTCATCTTGCTTAAGGCGTTACTATGTTCTTTTGGACTTAATACACTAGATGGATGCTGGATAGCGGTCGACGTGTGGAGTAATAGTAGTAGATGCAGAAAGTATCGGTCTACTTGTTTTGGACGTGATGCCTATAGATATAATCATAGTCATAGATATCGTCATGACTTTGCGCGGTTCTATCAATTGCTCGACAGTAATTCGTTCACCCACCGTCTACTCGTTTTCATGAGAGAAGCCACTAGTAAACACTACGGCCCCCGGGTCTATTCACACCTATCGTTTACACTTTCGCTTTTACTTTGCTTTGTTACTTTGTTGCTTTCAGTTCTCACTTGGCAAACAATCTATAAGGGATTGACAACCCCTTCATAGCGTTGGAAGCAAGCTCTTTGTGTTTGTGCAGGCACTTGTGATACTCTTTCACTGGATCGATACCTTGGTTCTCAAAACTGAGGGAAATACTTACCGCCGCTATGCTACATCACCTTTCCGCTTCGAGGGAACACCAACGCAAGGCTCCAAGGCCACGGGGGAATCCTTTGCATATTTGTCAAGGAAGTCCCTAAAGGCGTAGTCGCAGCAGTAGGATTCCTGGCGCCGTACCAGGGAAGGTCTGTTGTTGCAGTAGCAATACTCCACGTCTCTTATTGGTTGATTCCTTTATTCATGTCAAAAAAACAAAAAAGGGATGAAAGTTAATGCACCGTGCCTAAGTGTTTTGGGGTTATTTGGTTTCCGTAAGATGACTTATACACCGAAACGGAGGGAGTACGTAAAACAAAGGAATACAGAAACTAGGAGTACATGTGCAGGACTCCCAAGCGCACAACTCCCAAGTGCACAACTCCCAAAGCTGATTGATCTCTTTTCAACGTGAAAAACTAGAAGTGGTATGTCCGAGCAACAAGCCATATGCAATTGGCGAGCAGAGATGCCCTCGGGTGCGTACACAACGCGTCACGCCTATCCACTATTGCGTACACAACGCGTCACGCCTAACCACTATTGCGTGACTACACCACACACGATCTGTCTAGATACAACGGCGAGATCAAATCTCAATGGGAAATGTTTCCGTCAGCGCGCCGGCCGAACATTTGGCCGAACACATGCGATCCATCCGATCTTCTCTCATCCTGGCAAAGCGATTCTCATGTGTGATGGAGCGCATTGCCGAAGGGACCCATCATCTGGACGCCCCTGCGATGTTGCCGATGACATCGTCGGTCCCTGTCCCCGTCGGCCGCCCGCATCACCAGTTCCCGTCCCCGTCGACCGTCCGCATCGCCGGATCCAGCCTCCGTCCGTCGTCCTTGTCACCTACCGCCATGCCCGGCCAACGCGTATACAAGTGTTGCAAACGTCACCCAAAATTGCTTCAACGGCTTTTTGAGAAAGCTTGAAACCTAGATGAAAAAGCTTCAAGCAGGCATATAAAAAGCTGCAAGCGGTCATTGCCATGACGGAATGCTATAACCGTTGACATAAATTACTACAACTGTTGATGAAAAAGGCTGCAACAAAACATATAAAAAGTGTTTTTGGACGAGGAGGGCCGGCAAGGTGTTTGCGTTTGTTGGCTCTACAAGGGCGACCGGTGACAAGGACGTCCGGCGAAAGGGGGCGACGGGAGAAGGACCCCTCGACCGCCGGGAGGTAGCGGGAGAGGGGAGGGATTGGAAGCGCCGTTGCGCGTTGGACGAGGATGGCCGGCGAGGTGCTCACTCATTGGCTTGAGATTAAGGACGAGAGAGGAAATCTGACGATGAAAGATCATGGCTATGCTGGACGGGCGTGAGCGTTCGAAACGGCGCGCCGACGTCCAGTACTGTCCAATCCCAATACGAAAAGCAAAGTACTACTCCCTCCGTTCCTAAATATAAGTCTTTTTAAAGACTTCACTAAGTGACTACATACGAAGTAAAATAAATGAATACACATTTTAAAATATGTATATATTCATCCGTATATAATTTTATAGTAAAACCTCTTCGAAGACTTATATTTAGAAACGAAGGGAGTACTTGCTAGTCTAATTCATCTCGGATCAATTCGTCAACACTGATTTGACTACTCGTTGGCGGAACCTCACAAAAAGCCACAAAGCAGAAAACTACACGCACTGATTTGACTACTCGTTGGCGGAACCTCACAAAAAGCCACAAAACACGGAATTTCAAACCTAATCGGATATGCTGGTTTGCCGACGTGAAGCCTCAAGATTATCCAAAGAAAAAGTGCTAGTTTGAGCATGTTTTCCTGACAGCTCGGATGCGACTCCGGCGAAACAAAAAAAGGAGTTGGTTGTTGATGCTAACATAGGACGAGCCGGAATTAGACGTACGTCTATGCAAGTTATGTTTTTCATCCGACTGTCTCGAGTATTATCCAGCACGTCCACGTTTCTTCTGATAAAAAATATCAGGTATTATCCTCCTCCCCTATTTTTTCATACACATTATTTATTCAAGAAGAATTACTTTGTACCATTACATATTTTTATGCAGTATAATTATTGAGTACAAAAGTGTTATTATATTGCGTGTACGCAGCTCGGTCAACATCAACAGCGCCACAGCCGCCTCGTGCTTCCGCACTGGTTTAGAACATCGTGGCCGACTCGCGTATCCATACCAATGTACAACACCGTGTCTTACTCGCATCTGCACCGGTTTTAGATGCTGCAAGCGACTATCGCGTCTATG